>NC_090439.1:250672518-251922518 GCF_031143425.1 Pleurodeles waltl
TTTTGCAAAGTGCCTACCTGTAGATTTTGGCCTGTAGCTCAGCCGGGCACCTAGGGAAACATACCAAACCTGTGCATTTCTGAAAACTAGAGACCTAGGGGAATCCAAAATGGGGGTGACTTGTGTGGCTCGGACCAGGTACTGTTACCCAGAATCCTTTGCAAACCTCAAAATTTAACTAAAAAATCACATGTTCCTCACATTTCTGTGGCAACAAGTTCTGGAATCTGAGAGGAGCCACAAATTTCCTTCCACCCAGCGTTCCCCCAAGTCTCCCGATAAAAATGATACCTCACTTGTGTGGGTAGGCCTAGCACCCGCGACAGGAAACGCCCCCAAAGCGCAACGTGGACACATCCAATTTTTTGAAAGAAAACAAAGTTGTTTTTTGCAAAGTGCCTACCCTGTAGATTTTGGCCTCTAGCTCAGCCGCCACCTAGGGAAACCTACCAAACCCTGTGCATTTCTGAAAACTAGAGAACTAGGGGAATCCAAGATGGGGGTGACTTGTGTGGCTCGGACCAGGTTCTGTTACCCAGAATCCTTTGCAAACCTCATAATTTGGCTAAAAAAACACATGGTCCTCACATTTCTGTGGCAGAAAGTTCTGGAATCTGAGAGGAGCCACAAATTTCCTTCCACCCAGCGTTCCCGCACGTCTCCCGATAAAAATGATACCTCACTTGTGTGAGTAGGCCTAGCGCCCGCGACAGGAAACGCCCCAAAGCGCAACGTGGACACATCCACATTTTTTAAAGAAAACAGAGGTGTTTTTTGCAAAGTGCCTACCTGTAGATTTTGGCCTGTAGCTCAGCCGGCACCTAGGGAAACCTACCAAACCTGTGCATTTCTAAAAACTAGAGACCTAGGGGAGTCCAAGATGGGGTGACTTGTGTGGCTCGGACCAGTTTCTGTTACGCAGAATCCTTTGCAAACCTCAAAATTTGGCTAAAAAAACACATGTTCCTCACATTTCTGTGGCAGAAAGTTCTGGAATCTGAGAGGAGCCACAAATTTCCTTCCACCCAGCGTTCCCCCAAGTCTCCCGATAAAAATGATACCTCACTTGTGTGGGTAGGCCTAGCGCCCACGACAGGAAACGCCCCAAAGCGCAACGAAGACACATCCAAAACAGAGGTGTTTTTTGCAAAGTGCCTACCTGTAGATTTTGGCCTGTAGCTCAGCCGCCACCTAGGGAAACCTACCAAACCTGTGCATTTCTGAAAACTAGAGACCCTAGGGGAATCCAAGATGGGGTGAGATGTGTGCTCGGACCAGTTTCTGTTACAGAGAATCCTTTGCCAAACCTCAAAATTTGGCTAAAAAAACACATGTTCCTCACATTTCTGTGGCAGAAAGTTCTGGAATCTGAGAGGAGCCACAAATTTCCTTCCACCCAGCGTTCCACCCAAGTCTCCCGATAAAAATGATACATCACTTGTGTGGGTAGGCCTAGCGCCCGCGATAGGAAACGCCCCAAAGCGCAACGTGGAACATCCAATTTTTTTAAAGAAAACAGAGGTGTTTTTTGCAAAGTGCCTACCTGTAGATTTTGGCCTGTAGCTCAGCCGCCACCTAGGGAAACCTACCAAACCTATGCATTTCTGAAAACTAGAGACCTAGGGGAATCCAAGATGGGGTGAGTTGTGTGACTCGGACCAGGTTCTGTTACCCAGAATCCTTTGCAAACCTCAAAATTTGGCTAAAAAAAACACATGTTCCTCACATTTCTGTGGCAGAAAGTTCTGGAATCTGAGAGGAGCCACAAATTTCCTTCCACCCAGAGTTCCCCCACGTCTCCCCGATAAAAAATGATACCTCACTTGTGTGGGTAGGCCTAGCGCCCGCGACAGGAAACGCCCCAAAGCGCAACGTGGACACATCCACATTTTTGAAAGAAAACAGAGGTGTTTTTTGCAAAGTGCCTACCTGTAGATTTTGGCCTGTAGCTCAGCCGCCACCTAGGGAAACCTACCAAACCTGTGCATTTCTGAAAACTAGAGACCTAGGGGAATCCAAGATGGGGTGACTTGTGTAGCTCAGACCTGGTTCTGTTACCCAGAATCCCTTTGCAAACCTCAAAACTTGGCTAAAAAAACACATTTTAATCACATTTCTGTGGCAGAAAGTTCTGGAATCTGAGAGGAGCCACAAATTTTCTTCCACCCAGCGTTCCCCCAAGTCTCCCGATAAAATGATACCTCACTTGTGTGGGTAGGCCTAGCACACCCGCGACAGGAAACGCCCCAAAGCGCAACGTGGACACATCCAATTTTTTGAAAGAAAACAGAGGTGTTTTTTGCAAAGTGCCTACCTGTAGATTTTGGCCTCTAGCTCAGCCGCCACCTAGGGAAACCTACCAAACCTGTGCATTTCTGAAAACTAGAGAGCTAGGGGAATCCAAGATGGGGTGACTTGTGTGGCTCGGACCAGGTTCTGTTACCCAGAATCCTTTGCAAACCTCATAATTTGGCTAAAAAAACACATGGTCCTCACATTTCTGTGGCAGAAAGTTCTGGAATCTGAGAGGAGCCACAAATTTCCTTCCACCCAGCGTTCCCCCACGTCTCCCGATAAAAATGATACCTCACTTGTGTGAGTAGGCCTAGCGCCCGTGACAGGAAACGCCCCAAAGCGCAACGTGGACACACCCACATTTTTTAAAGAAAACAGAGGTGTTTTTTGCAAAGTGCCTACCTGTAGATTTTGGCCTGTAGCTCAGCCGGAACCTAGGGAAACCTACCAAACCTGCGCATTTCTGAAAACTAGAGACCTAGGGGAATCCAAGATGGGGTAACTTGTGTGGCTCGGACCAGGGTTCTGTTTCCCAGAATCCCTTTGCAAACCTCAAAATTTGGCTAAAAAAAACACATGTTCCTCACATTTCTGTGGCAGAAAGTTCTGGAATCTGAGAGGAGCCACAAATTTCCTTCCACCCAGCGTTCCCCCACGTCTCCCGATAAAAATGATACCTCACTTGTGTGGGTAGGCCTAGCGCCCGCGACAGGAAACGCCCCAAAGCGCAACGTGGACACATCCACATTTTTGAAAGAAAACAGAGGTGTTTTTTTGCAAAGTGCCTACCTGTAGATTTTGGCCTGTAGCTCAGCCGGCACCTAGGGAAACCTACCAAACGTGGGCATTTCTAAAAACTAGAGACCTAGGGGAGTCCAAGATGGGGTGACTTGTGTGGCTCGGGACCAGGTTCTGTTACGCAGAATCCTTTGCAAACCTCAAAATTTGGCTAAAAAAACACATGTTCCTCACATTTCTGTGGCAGAAAGTTCTGGAATCTGAGAGGAGCCACAAATTTCCTTCCACCCAGCGTTCCCCAAGTCTCCCGATAAAAATGATACCTCACTTGTGTGGGTAGGCCTAGCGCCCGCGATAGGAAACGCCCCAAAGCGCAACGTGGACACATCCAATTTTTTTAAAGAAAACAGAGGTGTTTTTTGCAAAGTGCCTACCTGTAGATTTTTGGCCTGTAGCTCAGCCGCCACCTAGGGAAACCTACCAAACCTGTGCATTTCTGAAAACTAGAGACCTAGGGGAATCCAAGATGGGGTGACTTGTGTGGCTCAGACCTGGTTCTGTTACCCAGAATCCTTTGCAAACCTCAAAATTTGTCTAAAAAAACACCATTTTCATCACATTTCTGTGGCAGAAAGTTCTGGAATCTGAGAGGAGCCACAAATTTCCTTCCACCCAGCGTTCCCCCAAGTCTCCCGATAAAAATGATACCTCACTTGTGTGGGTAGGCCTAGCGGCCCCCGCGACAGGAAACGCCCCAAAGCGCAACGTGGAACATCCAATTTTTGAAGAAAACAGAGGTGTTTTTTGCAAAGTGCCTACCAGTAGATTTTGGCCTGTAGCTCAGCCGCCACCTAGGGAAAACCTACCAAACCTGTGCATTTCTGAAACTAGAGACCTAGGGGAATCCAAGATTGGGTGAGTTGTGTGACTCGGACCAGGTTCTGTTACCCAGAATCCTTTGCAAACCTCAAAATTTGGCTAAAAAAACACATGTTCCTCACATTTCTGTGGCAGAAAGTTCTGGAATCTGAGAGGAGCCACAAATTTCCTTCCACCCAGCGTTCCCCCAAGTCTCCCGATAAAAATGATACCTCACTTGTGTGGGTAGGCCTAGCGCCCGCGATAGGAAACGCCCCAAAGCGCAACGTGGACACATCCAATTTTTTGAAAGAAAACAGAGGTGTTTTTTGCAAAGTGCCTACCTGTAGATTTTGGCCTGTAGTTCAGCCCGCCACCCTAGGGAAACCTACCAAACCTGTGCATTTCTGAAAACTAGAGACCTAGGGGAATCCAAGATGGGGTGACTTGTGTGGCTCAGACCTGGTTCTGTTACCCCAGAATCCTTTGCAAACCTCAAAACTTGGCTAAAAAAAGCACATTTTCCTCACATTTCTGTGGCAGAAAGTTCTGGAAACTGAGAGGAGCCACAAATTTCCTTCCACCCAGCGTTCCCCCAAGTCTCCCGATAAAAATGATACCTCACTTGTGTGGGTAGGCCTAGCACCCGCGACAGGAAATGCCCCAAAGCGCAACGTGGACACATACAATATTTTGAAAGAAAACAGAGGTGTTTTTTGCAAAGTGCCTACCTGTAGATTTTGGCCTGTAGCTCAGCCGGCACCTAGGGAAACATACCAAACCTGTGCATTTCTGAAAACTAGAGACCTAGGGGAATCCAAAATGGGGTGACTTGTGTGGCTCGGACCAGGTACTGTTACCCAGAATCCTTTGCAAACCTCAAAATTTAACTAAAAAATCACATGTTCCTCACATTTCTGTGGCAACAAGTTCTGGAATCTGAGAGGAGCCACAAATTTCCTTCCACCCAGCGTTCCCCCAAGTCTCCCGATAAAAATGATACCTCACTTGTGTGGGTAGGCCTAGCACCCCGCGACAGGAAACGCCCCAAAGCGCAACGTGGACACATCCAATTTTTTTGAAAGAAAACAAAGTTGTTTTTTTGCAAAGTGCCTACCTGTAGATTTTGGCCTCTAGCTCAGCCGCCACCTAGGGAAACCTACCAAACCTGTGCATTTCTGAAAACTAGAGAACTAGGGGAATCCAAGATGGGGTGACTTGTGTGGCTCGGACCAGGTTCTGATACCCAGAATCCTTTGCAAACCTCATAATTTGGCTAAAAAAACACATGGTCCTCACATTTCTGTGGCAGAAAGTTCTGGAATCTGAGAGGAGCCACAAATTTCCTTCCACCCAGCGTTCCCGCACGTCTCCCCGATAAAAATTATACCTCACTTGTGTGAGTAGGCCTAGCGCCCCGCGACAGGAAACGCCCCAAAGCGCAACGTGGACACATCCACATTTTTGAAAGAAAAACAGAGGTGTTTTTTGCAAAGTGCCTACCTGTAGATTTTGGCCTGTAGCTCAGCCCGGCACCTAGGGAAACCTACCAAACCTGTGCATTTCTAAAAACTAGAGACCTAGGGGAGTCCAAGATGGGGTGACTTGTGTGGCTCGGACCAGTTTCTGTTACGCAGAATCCTTTGCAAACCTCAAAATTTGGCTAAAAAAACACATGTTCCTCACATTTCTGTGGCAGAAAGTTCTGGAATCTGAGAGGAGCCACAAATTTCCTTCCACCCAGCGTTCCCCCAAGTCTCCCGATAAAATGATACCTCACTTGTGTGGGTAGGCTAGCGCCCGCGACAGGAAACGCCCCAAAGCGCAACGAAGACACATCCAATTTTTTGAAAGAAAACAGAGGTGTTTTTTGCAAAGTGCCTACCTGTAGATTTTGGCCTGTAGCTCAGCCGCCACCTAGGGAAACCTACCAAACCTGTGCATTTCTGAAAACTAGAGACCTAGGGGAATCCAAGATGGGGTGAGATGTGTGGCTCGGACCAGTTTCTGTTACAGAGAATCCTTTGCAAACCTCAAAATTTGGCTAAAAAAACACATGTTCCTCACATTTCTGTGGCAGAAAGTTTCTGGAATCTGAGAGGAGCCACAAATTTCCTTCCACCCAGCGTTCCCCCAAGTCTCCCGATAAAAATGATACATCACTTGTGTGGGTAGGCCTAGCGCCCGCGATAGGAAACGCCCCAAAGCGCAACGTGGAACATCCAATTTGTTTAAAGAAAACAGAGGTGTTTTTTGCAAAGTGCCTACCTGTAGATTTTGGCCTGTAGCTCAGCCGCCACCTAGGGAAACCTACCAAACCTATGCATTTCTGAAAACTAGAGACCTAGGGGAATCCAAGATGGGGTGAGTTGTGTGACTCGGACCAGGTTCTGTTACCCAGAATCCTTTGCAAACCTCAAAATTTGGCTAAAAAAACACATGTTCCTCACATTTCTGTGGCAGAAAGTTCTGGAATCTGAGAGGAGCCACAAATTTCCTTCCACCCAGCGTTCCCCCACGTCTCCCGATAAAAATGATACCTCACTTGTGTGGGTAGGCCTAGCGCCCGCGACAGGAAACGCCCCAAAGCGCAACGTGGACACATTCACATTTTTGAAAGAAAACAGAGGTGTTTTTTGCAAAGTGCCTACCTGTAGATTTTGGCCTGTAGCTCAGCCGCCACCTAGGGAAACCTACCAAACCTGTGCATTTCTGAAAACTAGAGACCTAGGGGAATCCAAGATGGGGTGACTTGTGTAGCTCAGACCTGGTTCTGTTACCCAGAATCCTTTGCAAACCTCAAAACTTGGCTAAAAAAACACATTTTAATCACATTTCTGTGGCAGAAAGTTCTGGAATCTGAGAGGAGCCACAAATTTTCTTCCACCCAGCGTTCCCCCAAGTCTCCCGATAAAAATGATACCTCACTTGTGTGGGTAGGCCTAGCACCCGCGACAGGAAACGCCCCAAAGCGCAACGTGGACACATCCAATTTTTTGAAAGAAAACAGAGGTGTTTTTTGCAAAGTGCCTACCTGTAGATTTTGGCCTCTAGCTCAGCCGCTACCTAGGGAAACCTACCAAACCTGTGCATTTCTGAAAACTAGAGAGCTAGGGGAATCCAAGATGGGGTGACTTGTGTGGCTCGGACCAGGTTCTGTTACCCAGAATCCTTTGCAAACCTCATAATTTGGCTAAAAAAACACATGGTCCTCACATTTCTGTGGCAGAAAGTTCTGGAATCTGAGAGGAGCCACAAATTTCCTTCCACCCAGCATTCCCCCACGTCTCCCGATAAAAATGATACCTCACTTGTGTGAGTAGGCCTAGCGCCCGTGACAGGAAACGCCCCAAAGCGCAACGTGGACACACCCACATTTTTGAAAGAAAACAGAGGTGTTTTTTGCAAAGTGCCTACCTGTAGATTTTGGCCTGTAGCTCAGCCGGAACCTAGGGAAACCTACCAAACCTGCGCATTTCTGAAAACTAGAGACCTAGGGGAATCCAAGATGGGGTAACTTGTGTGGCTCGGACCAGGTTCTGTTTCCCAGAATCCTTTGCAAACCTCAAAATTTGGCTAAAAAAAACACATGTTCCTCACATTTCTGTGGCAGAAAGTTCTGGAATCTGAGAGGAGCCACAAATTTCCTTCCACCCAGCGTTCCCCCACGTCTCCCGATAAAAATGATACCTCACTTGTGTGGGTAGGCCTAGCGCCCGCGACAGGAAACGCCCCAAAGCGCAACGTGGACACATCCACATTTTTGAAAGAAAACAGAGGTGTTTTTTGCAAAGTGCCTACCTGTAGATTTTGGCCTGTAGCTCAGCCGGCACCTAGGGAAACCTACCAAACCTGGGCATTTCTAAAAACTAGAGACCTAGGGGAGTCCAAGATGGGGTGACTTGTGTGGCTCGGACCAGGTTCTGTTACGCAGAATCCTTTGCAAACCTCAAAATTTGGCTAAAAAAAAACATGTTCCTCACATTTCTGTGGCAGAAAGTTCTGGAATCTGAGAGGAGCCACAAATTTCCTTCCACCCAGCGTTCCCCCAAGTCTCCCGATAAAAATGATACCTCACTTGTGTGGGTAGGCCTAGCGCCCGCGATAGGAAACGCCCCAAAGCGCAACGTGGACACATCCAATTTTTTTAAAGAAAACAGAGGTGTTTTTTGCAAAGTGCCTACCTGTAGATTTTGGCCTGTAGCTCAGCCGCCAGCTAGGGAAACCTACCAAACCTGTGCATTTCTGAAAACTAGAGACCTAGGGGAATCCAAGATGGGGTGACTTGTGTGGCTCAGACCTGGTTCTGTTACCCAGAATCCTTTGCAAACCTCAAAACTTGGATAAAAAAACACATTTTCCTCACATTTCTGTGGCAGAAAGTTCTGGAATCTGAGAGGAGACACAAATTTCCTTCCACCCAGCGTTCCCCCAAGTCTCCCGATAAAAATGATACCTCACTTGTGTGGGTAGGCCTAGCGCCCGCGACAGGAAATGCCCCAAAGCGCAACGTGGACACATACAATATTTTGAAAGAAAACAGGTGTTTTTTGCAAAGTGCCTACCTGTAGATTTTGGCCTGTAGCTCAGCCGGCACGTAGGGAAACATACCAAACCTGTGCATTTCTGAAAACTAGAGACCTAGGGGAATCCAAAATGGGGTGACTTGTGTGGCTCGGACCAGGTACTGTTACCCAGAATCCTTTGCAAACCTCAAAATTTGGCTAAAAAATCACATGTTCCTCACATTTCTGTGGCAACAAGTTCTGGAATCTGAGAGGAGCCACAAATTTCCTTCCACCCAGCGTTCCCCCAAGTCTCCCGATAAAAATGATACCTCACTTGTGTGGGTAGGCCTAGCACCCGCGACAGGAAACGCCCCAAAGCGCAACGTGGACACATCCAATTTTTTGAAAGAAAACAAAGGTGTTTTTTGCAAAGTGCCTACCTGTAGATTTTGGCCTCTAGCTCAGCCGCCACCTAGGGAAACCTACCAAACCTGTGCATTTCTGAAAACTAGAGAACTAGGGGAATCCAAGATGGGGTGACTTGTGTGGCTCGGACCAGGTTCTGTTACCCAGAATCCTTTGCAAACCTCATAATTTGGCTAAAAAAACACATGGTCCTCACATTTCTGTGGCAGAAAGTTCTGGAATCTGAGAGGAGCCACAAATTTCCTTCCACCCAGCGTTCCCCCAAGTCTCCCGATAAAAATGATACCTCACTTGTGTGGGTAGGCCTAGCGCCCACGACAGGAAACGCCCCAAAGCGCAACGGGGACACATCCAATATTTTGAAAGAAAACAGAGGTGTTTTTTGCAAAGTGCCTACCTGTAGATTTTGGCCTGTAGCTCAGCCGGCACCTAGGGAAACATACCAAACCTGTGCATTTCTGAAAACTAGAGACCTAGGGGAGTCCAAGATGGGGTGACTTGTGTGGCTCGGACCAGGTTCTGTTACGCAGAATCCTTTGCAAACCTCAAAATTTGGCTAAAAAAACACATGTTCCTCACATTTCTGTGGCAGAAAGTTCTGGAATCTGAGAGGAGCCACAAATTTCCTTCCACCCAGCGTTCCCCCAAGTCTCCCGATAAAAATGATACCTCACTTGTGTGGGTAGGCCTAGCGCCCGCGATAGGAAACGCCCCAAAGCGCAACGTGGACACATCCAATTTTTTTAAAGAAAACAGAGGTGTTTTTTGCAAAGTGCCTACCTGTAGATTTTGGCCTGTAGCTCAGCCGCCAGCTAGGGAAACCTACCAAACCTGTGCATTTCTGAAAACTAGAGACCTAGGGGAATCCAAGATGGGGTGACTTGTGTGGCTCAGACCTGGTTCTGTTACCCAGAATCCTTTGCAAACCTCAAAACTTGGCTAAAAAAACACATTTTCCTCACATTTCTGTGGCAGAAAGTTCTGGAATCTGAGAGGAGACACAAATTTCCTTCCACCCAGCGTTCCCCCAAGTCTCCCGATAAAAATGATACCTCACTTGTGTGGGTAGGCCTAGCGCCCGCGACAGGAAATGCCCCAAAGCGCAACGTGGACACATACAATATTTTGAAAGAAAACAGGTGTTTTTTGCAAAGTGCCTACCTGTAGATTTTGGCCTGTAGCTCAGCCGGCACCTAGGGAAACATACCAAACCTGTGCATTTCTGAAAACTAGAGACCTAGGGGAATCCAAAATGGGGTGACTTGTGTGGCTCGGACCAGGTACTGTTACCCAGAATCCTTTGCAAACCTCAAAATGTGGCTAAAAAATCACATGTTCCTCACATTTCTGTGGCAACAAGTTCTGGAATCTGAGAGGAGCCACAAATTTCCTTCCACCCAGCGTTTCCCCAAGTCTCCCGATAAAAATGATACCTCACTTGTGTGGGTAGGCCTAGCACCCGCGACAGGAAACGCCCCAAAGCGCAACGTGGACACATACAATTTTTTGAAAGAAAACAAAGGTGTTTTTTGCAAAGTGCCTACCTGTAGATTTTGGCCTCTAGCTCAGCCGCCACCTAGGGAAACCTACCAAACCTGTGCATTTCTGAAAACTAGAGAACTAGGGGAATCCAAGATGGGGTGACTTGTGTGGCTCGGACCAGGTTCTGTTACCCAGAATCCTTTGCAAACCTCATAATTTGGCTAAAAAAACACATGGTCCTCACATTTCTGTGGCAGAAAGTTCTGGAATCTGAGAGGAGCCACAAATTTCCTTCCACCCAGCGTTCCCCCAAGTCTCCCGATAAAAATGATACCTCACTTGTGTGGGTAGGCCTAGCGCCCACGACAGGAAACGCCCCAAAGCGCAACGGGGACACATCCAATATTTTGAAAGAAAACAGAGGTGTTTTTTGCAAAGTGCCTACCTGTAGATTTTGGCCTGTAGCTCAGCCGGCACCTAGGGAAACATACCAAACCTGTGCATTTCTGAAAACTAGAGACCTAGGAGAATCCAAAATGGGGTGACTTATGTGGCTCGGACCAGGTTCTGTTACCCAGAATCCTTTGCAAACCTCAAAATTTGGCTAAAAAATCACATGTTCCTCACATTTCTGTGGCAACAAGTTCTGGAATCTGAGAGGAGCCACAAATTTCCTTCAACCCAGCGTTCCCCCAAGTCTCCCGATAAAAATGATACCTCACTTGTGTGGGTAGGCCTAGCACCCGCGACAGGAAACGCCCCAAAGCGCAACGTGGACACATCCAATTTTTTTAAAGAAAACAGAGGTGTTCTTTGCAAAGTGCCTACCTGTAGATTTTGGCCTCTAGCTCAGCCGCCACCTAGGGAAACCTACCAAACCTGTGCATTTCTGAAAACTAGAGAACTAGGGGAATCCAAGATGGGGTGACTTGTGTGGCTCGGACCATGTTCTGTTACCCAGAATCCTTTGCAAACCTCATAATTTGGCTAAAAAAACACATGGTCCTCACATTTATGTGGCAGAAAGTTCTGGAATCTGAGAGGAGCCACAAATTTCCTTCCACCCAGCGTTCCCCCACGTCTCCCGATAAAAATGATACCTCACTTGTGTGAGTAGGCCTAGCGCCCGCGACAGGAAACGCCCCAAAGCGCAACGTGGACACATCCACATTTTTGAAAGAAAACAGAGGTGTTTTTTGCAAACTGCCTACCTGTAGATTTTGGCCTGTAGCTCAGCCGGAACCTAGGGAAACCTACCATACCTGCGCATTTCTGAAAACTAGAGACCTAGGGGAATCCAAGATGAGGTAACTTGTGTGGCTCGGACCAGGTTCTGTTACCCAGAATCCTTTGCAAACCTCAAAATTTGGCAAAAAAAACACATGTTCCTCACATTTCTGTGGTAGAAAGTTCTGGAATCTGAGAGGAGCCACAAATTTCCTTCCACCCAGCTTTCCCCCACGTCTCCCGATAATAATGATACCTCACTTGTGTGGGTAGGCCTAGCGCCCGCGACAGGAAACGCCCCAAAGCGCAACGTGGACACATCCACATTTTTGAAAGAAAACAGAGGTGTTTTTTGCAAAGTGCCTACCTGTAGATTTTGGCCTGTAGCTCAGCCGGCACCTAGGGAAACCTACCAAACCTGTGAATTTCTAAAAACTAGAGACCTAGGGGAGTCCAAGATGAGGTGACTTGTGTGGCTCGGACCTGGTTCTGTTACGCAGAATCCTTTGCAAACCTCAAAATTTGGCTAAAAAAACACATGTTCCTCACATTTCTGTGGCAGAAAGTTCTGGAATCTGAGAGGAGTCACAAATTTCCTTCCACCCAGCGTTCCCCCAAGTCTCCCGATAAAAATGATACCTCACTTGTGTGGGTAGGCCTAGCGCCCGCGACAGGAACCGCCCCAAAGCGCAACGAGGACACATCCAATTTTTTGAAAGAAAACAGAGGTGTTTTTTGCAAAGTGCCTACCTGTAGATTTTGGCCTGTATCTCAGCCGCCACCTAGGGAAACCTACCAAACCTGTGCATTTCTGAAAACTAGAGACCTAGGGGAATCCAAGATGGGGTGACTTGTGTGGCTCGGACCAGTTTCTGTTACCCAGAATCCTTTGCAAACCTCAAAATTTGGCTAAAAAAACACATGTTCCTCACATTTCTGTGGCAGAAAGTTCTGGAATCTGAGAGGAGCCACAAATTTCAATCCACCCAGCGTTCCCCCAAGTCTCCCGATAAAAATGATACCTCACTTGTGTGGGTAGGCCTAGCGCCCGCGATAGGAAACGCCCCAAAGCGCAACGTGGACACATCCAATTTTTTGAAAGAAAACAGAGGTGTTTTTTGCAAAGTGCCTACCTGTAGATTTTGGCCTGTAGCTCAGCCGGCACCTAGGGAAACCTACCAAACCTGTGCATTTCTGAAAACTAGAGACCTAGGGGAATCCAAAATGGGGTGACTTATGTGGCTCGGAACAGGTTCTGTTACCCAGAATCCTTTACAAACCTCAAAATTTGGCTAAAAAATCACATGTTCCTCACATTTCTGTGGCAACAAGTTCTGGAATCTGAGAGGAGCCACAAATTTCCTTCAACCCAGCGTTCCCCCAAGTCTCCCGATAAAAATGATACCTCACTTGTGTGGGTAGGCCTAACACCCGCGACAGGAAACGCCCCAAAGCACAACGTGGACACATCCAATTTTTTGAAAGAAAACAGAGGGTTTTTTTGCAAAGTGCCTACCTGTAGATTTTGGCCTGTAGCTCATCCGGAACCTAGGGAAACCTACCAAACCTGCGCATTTCTGAAAACTAGAGACCTAGGGGAATCCAAGATGGGGTAACTTGTGTGGCTCGGACCAGGTTCTGTTACCCAGAATCCTTTGCAAACCTCAAAATTTGGCTAAAAAAACACATGTTCCTCACATTTCTGTGGCAGAAAGTTCTGGAATCTGAGAGGAGCCACAAATTTCCTTCCACCCAGCGTTCCCCCACGTCTCCCGATAAAAATGATACCTCACTTGTGTGGGTAGGCCTAGCGCCCGCGACAGGAAATGCCCCAAAGCGCAACGTGGACACATCCACATTTTTGAAAGAAAACAGAGGTGTTTTTTGCAAAGTGCTTACCTGTAGATTTTGGCCTGTAGCTCAGCCGCCACCTAGGGAAACCTACCAAACCTGTGCATTTCTGAAAACTAGAGACCTAGGGGAATCCAAGATGGGGTGACTTGTGTGGCTCAGACCTGGTTCTGTTACCCAGAATCCTTTGCAAACCTCAAAACTTGGCTAAAAAAACACATTTTCCTCACATTTCTGTGGCAGAAAGTTCTGGAATCTGAGAGGAGCCACAAATTTTCTTCCACCCAGCGTTCCCCCAAGTCTTCCGATAAAAATGATACCTCACTTGTGTGGGTAGGCCTAGCACCCGCGACAGGAAACGCCCCAAACCGCAACGTGGACACATCCAATTTTTTGAAAGAAAATAGAGGTGTTTTTTGCAAAGTGCCTACCTGTAGATTTTGGCCTCTAGCTCAGCCGCCACCTAGGGAAACCTACCAAACCTGTGCATTTCTGAAAACTAGAGAACTAGGGGAATCCAAGATGGGGTGACTTGTGTGGCTCGGACCAGGTTCTGTTACCCAGAATCCTTTGCAAACCTCATAATTTGGCTAAAAAAACACATGGTCCTCACATTTCTGTGGCAGAAAGTTCTGGAATCTGAGAGGAGCCACAAATTTCCTTCCACCCAGCGTTCCCCCACGTCTCCCGATAAAAATGATACCTCACTTGTGTGAGTAGGCCTAGCGCCCACGACAGGAAACGCCCCAAAGCGCAACGTGGACACATCCAAATTTTTGAAAGAAAACAGAGGTGTTTTTTGCGAAGTGCCTACCTGTAGATTTTGGCCTGTAGCTCAGCCGGCACCTAGGGAAACATACCAAACCTGTGCATTTCTTAAAACTAGAGACCTAGGGGAATCCAAAATGGGTTGACTTGTGTGGCTCGGACCAGGTACTGTTACCCAGAATCCTTTGCAAACCTCAAAATTTGGCTAAAAAATCACATGTTCCTCACATTTCTGTGGCAACAAGTTCTGGAATCTGAGAGGAGCCACAAATTTCCTTCCACCCAGCGTTCCCCCAAGTCTCCCGATAAAAATGATACCTCACTTGTGTGGGTAGGCATAGCGCCCGCGACAGGAAACGCCCCAAAGCGCAACGAAGACACATCCAATTTTTTGAAAGAAAACAGAGGTGTTTTTTGCAAAGTGCCTACCTGTAGATTTTGGCCTGTAGCTCAGCCGCCACCTAGGGAAACCTACCAAACCTGTGCATTTCTGAAAACTAGAGACCTAGGGGAATCCAAGATGGGGTGAGATGTGTGGCTCGGACCAGTTTCTGTTACAGAGAATCCTTTGCAAACCTCAAAATTTGGCTAAAAAAACACATGTTCCTCACATTTCTGTGGCAGAAAGTTCTGGAATCTGAGAGGAGCCACAAATTTCCTTCCACCCAGAGTTCCCCCAAGTCTCCCGATAAAAATGATACATCACTTGTGTGGGTAGGCCTAGCGCCCGCGATAGGAAACGCCCCAAAGCGCAACGTGGACACATCCAATTTTTTGAAAGAAAACAGAGGTGTTTTTTGCAAAGTGCCTACCTGTAGATTTTGGCCTGTAGCTCAGCCGCCACCTAGGGAAACCTACCAAACCTTTGCATTTCTGAAAACTAGAGACCTAGGGGAATCCAAGATGGGGTGACTTGTGTGGCTCATACCTGGTTCTGTTGCCCAGAATCCTTTGCAAACCTCATAATTTGGCTAAAAAAACACATTTTCCTCACATTTCTGTGGCAGAAAGTTCTGGAATCTGAGAGGAGCCACAAATTTCCTTCCACCCAGCGTTCCCCCAAGTCTCCCGATAAAAATGATACCTCACTTGTGTGGGTAGGCCTAGCGCCCGCGACAGGAAACGCCCCAAAGCGCAACGTGGAACATCCAATTTTTTGAAAGAAAACAGAGGTGTTTTTTGCAAAGTGCCTACCTGTAGATTTTGGCCTGTAGCTCAGCCGCCACCTAGGGAAACCTACCAAACCTGTGCATTTCTGAAAACTAGAGACCTAGGGGAATCCAAGATGGGGTGAGTTGTGTGACTCGGACCAGGTTCTGTTACCCAGAATCCTTTGCAAACCTCACAATTTGGCTAAAAAAACACATGTTCCTCACATTTCTGTGGCAGAAAGTTCTGGAATCTGAGAGGAGCCACAAATTTCCTTCCACCCAGCGTTCCCCCACGTCTCCCGATAAAAATGATACCTCACTTGTGTGGGTAGGCCTAGCGCCCGTGACACGAAACGCCCCAAAGCGCAACCTGGACACATCCACATTTTTGAAAGAAAACAGAGGTGTTTTTTGCAAAGTGCCTACCTGTAGATTTTGGCCTCTAGCTCAGCCGCCACCTAGGGAAACCTACCAAACCTGTGCATTTCTGAAAACTAGAGAACTAGGGGAATCCAAGATGGGGTGACTTGTGTGGCTCGGACCAGGTTCTGTTACCCAGAATCCTTTGCAAACCTCATAATTTGGCTAAAAAAACACATGGTCCTCACATTTCTGTGGCAGAAAGTTCTGGAATCTGAGAGGAGCCACAAATTTCCTTCCACCCAGCGTTCCCCCACGTCTCCCGATAAAAATGATACCTCACTTGTGTGAGTAGGCCTAGCGCCCACGACAGGAAACGCCCCAAAGCGCAACGTGGACACATCCAAATTTTTGAAAGAAAACAGAGGTGTTTTTTGCAAAGTGCCTACCTGTAGATTTTGGCCTGTAGCTCAGCCGGCACCTAGGGAAACATACCAAACCTGTGCATTTCTTAAAACTAGAGACCTAGGGGAATCCAAAATGGGTTGACTTGTGTGGCTCGGACCAGGTACTGTTACCCAGAATCCTTTGCAAACCTCAAAATTTGGCTAAAAAATCACATGTTCCTCACATTTCTGTGGCAACAAGTTCTGGAATCTGAGAGGAGCCACAAATTTCCTTCCACCCAGCGTTCCCCCAAGTCTCCCGATAAAAATGATACCTCACTTGTGTGGGTAGGCATAGCGCCCGCGACAGGAAACGCCCCAAAGCGCAACGAAGACACATCCAATTTTTTGAAAGAAAACAGAGGTGTTTTTTGCAAAGTGCCTACCTGTAGATTTTGGCCTGTAGCTCAGCCGCCACCTAGGGAAACCTACCAAACCTGTGCATTTCTGAAAACTAGAGACCTAGGGGAATCCAAGATGGGGTGAGATGTGTGGCTCGGACCAGTTTCTGTTACAGAGAATCCTTTGCAAACCTCAAAATTTGGCTAAAAAAACACATGTTCCTCACATTTCTGTGGCAGAAAGTTCTGGAATCTGAGAGGAGCCACAAATTTCCTTCCACCCAGAGTTCCCCCAAGTCTCCCGATAAAAATGATACCTCACTTGTGTGGGTAGGCCTAGCGCCCGCGATAGGAAACGCCCCAAAGCGCAACGTGGACACATCCAATTTTTTGAAAGAAAACAGAGGTGTTTTTTGCAAAGTGCCTACCTGTAGATTTTGGCCTGTAGCTCAGCCGCCACCTAGGGAAACCTACCAAACCTTTGCATTTCTGAAAACTAGAGACCTAGGGGAATCCAAGATGGGGTGACTTGTGTGGCTCATACCTGGTTCTGTTGCCCAGAATCCTTTGCAAACCTCATAATTTGGCTAAAAAAACACATTTTCCTCACATTTCTGTGGCAGAAAGTTCTGGAATCTGAGAGGAGCCACAAATTTCCTTCCACCCAGCGTTCCCCCAAGTCTCCCGATAAAAATGATACCTCACTTGTGTGGGTAGGCCTAGCGCCCGCGACAGGAAACGCCCCAAAGCGCAACGTGGAACATCCAATTTTTTGAAAGAAAACAGAGGTGTTTTTTGCAAAGTGCCTACCTGTAGATTTTGGCCTGTAGCTCAGCCGCCACCTAGGGAAACCTACCAAACCTGTGCATTTCTGAAAACTAGAGACCTAGGGGAATCCAAGATGGGGTGAGTTGTGTGACTCGGACCAGGTTCTGTTACCCAGAATCCTTTGCAAACCTCACAATTTGGCTAAAAAAACACATGTTCCTCACATTTCTGTGGCAGAAAGTTCTGGAATCTGAGAGGAGCCACAAATTTCCTTCCACCCAGCGTTCCCCCACGTCTCCCGATAAAAATGATACCTCACTTGTGTGGGTAGGCCTAGCGCCCGCGACACGAAACGCCCCAAAGCGCAACCTGGACACATCCACATTTTTGAAAGAAAACAGAGGTGTTTTTTGCAAAGTGCCTACCTGTAGATTTTGGCCTGTAGCTCAGCCGCCACCTAGGGAAACCTACCAAACCTGTGCATTTCTGAAAACTAGAGACCTAGGGGAATCCAAGATGGGGTGACTTGTGTAGCTCAGACCTGGTTCTGTTACCCAGAATCCTTTGAAAACCTCAAAACTTGGCTAAAAAAACAAATTTTCCTCACATTTCTGTGGCAGAAAGTTCTGGAATCTGAGAGGATCCACAAATTTTCTTCCACCCAGCGTTCCCCCAAGTCTCCCGATAAAAATCATACCTCACTTGTGTGGGTAGGCCTAGCACCCGCGACAGGAAACGCCCCAAAGCGCAACGTGGACACATCCAATTTTTTGAAAGAAAACAGAGGTGTTTTTTGCAAAGTGCCTACCTGTAGATTTTGGCCTCTAGCTCAGCCGCCACCTAGGGAAACCTACCAAACCTGTGCATTTCTGAAAACTAGAGAACTAGGGGAATCCAAGATGTGGTGACTTGTGTGGCTCGGACCAGGTTCTGTTACCCAGAATCCTTTGCAAACCTCATAATTTGGCTAAAAAAACACATGGTCCTCACATTTCTGTGGCAGAAAGTTCTGGAATCTTAGAGGAGCCACAAATTTCCTTCCACCCAGCGTTCCCCCACGTCTCCCGATAAAAATGATACCTCACTTGTGTGAGTAGGCTTAGCGCCCGCGACAGGAAACGCCCCAAAGCGCAACGTGGACACATCCACATTTTTGAAAGAAAACAGAGGTGTTTTTTGCAAAGTGCCTACCTGTAGATTTTGGCCTGTAGCTCAGCCGGAACCTAGGGAAACCTATCAAACCTGCGCATTTCTGAAAACTAGAGACCTAGGGGAATCCAAGATGGGGTAACTTGTGTGGCTCGGACCAGGTTCTGTTACCCAGAATCCTTTGCAAACCTCAAAATTTGGCTAAAAAAAACACATGTTGTTCACATTTCTGTGGCAGAAAGTTCTGGAATCTGAGAGGAGCCACAAATTTCATTCCACCCAGCGTTCCCCCAAGTCTCCCGATAAAAATGATACCTCACTTGTGTGGGTAGGCCTAGCGCCCGCAACAGGAAACGCCCCAAAGCGCAACGTGGACACATCCACATTTTTGAAAGAAAACAGAGGTGTTTTTTGCAAAGTGCCTACTTGTAGATTTTGGCCTGTAGCTCAGCCGCCACCTAGGGAAACCTACCAAACCTGTGCATTTCTGAAAACTAGAGACCTAGGGGAATCCAAGATGGGGTGACTTGTGTAGCTCAGACCTGGTTCTGTTACCCAGAATCCTTTGCAAACCTCAAAACTTGGCTAAAAAAACAAATTTTCCTCACATTTCTGTTGCAGAAAGTTCTGGAATCTGAGAGGATCCACAAATTTTCTTCCACCCAGCGTTCCCCCAAGTCTCCCGATAAAAATCATACCTCACTTGTGTGGGTAGGCCTAGCACCGTGACAGGAAACGCCCCAAAGCGCAACGTGGACACATCCAATTTTTTGAAAGAAAACAGAGGTGTTTTTTTGCAAAGTGCCTACCTGTAGATTTTGGCCTCTAGCTCAGCCGCCACCTAGGGAAACCTACCAAACCTGTGCATTTCTGAAAACTAGAGAACTAGGGGAATCCAAGATGGGGTGACTTGTGTGGCTCGGACCAGGTTCTGTTACCCAGAATCCTTTGCAAACCTCATAATTTGGCTAAAAAAACACATGGTCCTCACATTTCTGTGGCAGAAAGTTCTGGAATCTGAGAGGAGCCACAAATTTCCTTCCACCCAGCGTTCCCCCACGTCTCCCGATAAAAATGATACCTCACTTGTGTGAGTAGGCCTAGCGCCCGCGACAGGAAACGCCCCAAAGCGCAACGTGGACACATCCACATTTTTGAAAGAAAACAGAGGTGTTTTTTTGCAAAGTGCCTACCTGTAGATTTTGGCCTGTAGCTCAGCCGCCACCTAGGGAAACCTACCAAACCTGTGCATTTCTGAAAACTAGAGACCTAGGGGAATCCAAGATGGGGTGACTTGTGTAGCTCAGACCTGGTTCTGTTACCCAGAATCCTTTGAAAACCTCAAAACTTGGCTAAAAAAACAAATTTTCCTCACATTTCTGTGGCAGAAAGTTCTGGAATCTGAGAGGATCCACAAATTTTCTTCCACCCAGCGTTCCCCCAAGTCTCCCGATAAAAATCATACCTCACTTGTGTGGGTAGGCCTAGCACCCGCGACAGGAAACGCCCCAAAGCGCAACGTGGACACATCCAATTTTTTTAAAGAAAACAGAGGTGTTTTTTGCAAAGTGCCTACCTGTAGATTTTGGCCTCTAGCTCAGCCGCCACCTAGGGAAACCTACCAAACCTGTGCATTTCTGAAAACTAGAGAACTAGGGGAATCCAAGATGGGGTGACTTGTGTGGCTCGGACCAGGTTCTGTTACCCAGAATCCTTTGCAAACCTCATAATTTGGCTAAAAAAACATATGGTCCTCACATTTCTGTGGCAGAAAGTTCTGGAATCTGAGAGGAGCCACAAATTTCCTTCCACCCAGCGTTCCCCCACGTCTCCCGATAAAAATGATACCTCACTTGTGTGAGTAGGCCTAGCGCCCGCGACAGGAAACGCCCCAAAGCGCAACGTGGACACATCCACATTTTTGAAAGAAAACAGAGGTGTTTTTTGCAAAGTGCCTACCTGTAGATTTTGGCCTGTAGCTCAGCCGGAACCTAGGGAAACCTATCAAACCTGCGCATTTCTGAAAACTAGAGACCTAGGGGAATCCAAGATGGGGTAACTTGTGTGGCTCGGACCAGGTTCTGTTACCCAAAATCCTTTGCAAACCTCAAAATTTGGCTAAAAAAAACACATGTTCCTCACATTTCTGTGGCAGAAAGTTCTGGAATCTGAGAGGAGCCACAAATTTCCTTCCACCCAGCGTTCCCCCAAGTCTCCCGATAAAAATGATACCTCACTTGTGTGGGTAGGCCTTGCGCCCGCGACAGGAAACGCCCCAAAGCGCAACGAGGACACATCCAATTTTTTGAAAGAAAACAGAGGTGTTTTTTGCAAAGTGCCTACCTGTAGATTTTGGCCTGTAGCTCAGCCGCCACCTAGGGAAACCTACCAAACCTGTGCATTTCTGAAAACTAGAGACCTAGGGGAATCCAAGATGGGGTGAGTTGTGTGGCTCGGACCAGGTTCTGTTACCCAGAATCCTTTGCAAACCTCAAAATTTGGCTAAAAAAACACATGTCCTCACATTTCTGTGCCAGAAAGTTCTGGAATCTGAGAGGAGCCACAAATTTCCTTCCACCCAGCGTTCCCCCAAGTCGCCCGATAAAAATGATACCTCACTTGTGTGGGTAGGCCTAGCGCCCGCGACAGGAAACGCGCCAAAGCGCAACGTGGACACATCCAATATTTTGAAAGAAAACAGAGGTGTTTTTTGCAAAGTGCCTACCTGTAGATTTTGGCCTGTAGCTCAGCCGGCGCCTAGGGAAACATACCAAACCTGTGCATTTCTGAAAACTAGAGACCTAGGGGAATCCAAAATGGGGTGACTTGTGTGGCTCGGACCAGGTTCTGTTACCCAGAATCCTTTGCAAACCTCAAAATTTGGTTAAAAAATCACATGTTCCTCACATTTCTGTGACAACAAGTTCTGGAATCTGAGAGGAGCCACAAATTTCCTTCAACCCAGCGTTCCATCAAGTCTCCCGATAAAAATGATACCTCACTTGTGTGAGTAGGCCTAGCACCCGCGACAGGAAACGCCCCAAAGCGCAACGTGGACACATCCAATTTTTTTAAAGAAAACAGAGGTGTTTTTTGCAAAGTGCCTACCTGTAGATTTTGGACGCTAGCTCAGCCGCCACCTAGGGAAACCTACCAAACCTGTGCATTTCTGAAAACTAGAGAACTAGGGGAATCCAAGATGGGGTGACTTGTGTGGGTCTGACCAGGTTCTGTTACCCAGAATCCTTTGCAAACCTCATAATTTGGCTAAAAAAACACATGTTCCTCACATTTCTGTGGCAGAAAGTTCTGGAATCTGAGAGGAGCCACAAATTTCCTTCCACCCAGCGTTCCCCCACGTCTCCCGATAAAAATGATACCTCACTTTTGTGAGTAGGCCTAGCGCCCGCAACAGGAAACGCCCCAAAGCGCAACGTGGACACAACCACATTTTTTAAAGAAAACAGAGGTGTTTTTTGCAAAGTGCCTACCTGTAGATTTTGGCCTGTAGCTCAGCCGGCACCTAGGGAAACCTACCAAACCTGTGCATTTCTAAAAACTAGAGACCTAGGGGAGTCCAAGATGGGGTGACTTGTGTGGCTCGGACCAGGTTCTGTTACCCAGAATCCTTTGCAAACCTCAAAATTTGGCTAAAAAAACACATGTTTCTCACATTTCTGTGGCAGAAAGTTCTGGAATCTGAGAGGAGCCACAAATTTCCTTCCACCCAGCGTTCCCCCAAGTCTCCCGATAAAAATGATACCTCACTTGTGTGGGTAGGCCTAGCGCCCGCGACAGGAAATGCCCCAAAGCGCAACGAGGACACATCCAATTTTTTGAAAGAAAACAGAGGTGTTTTTTGCAAAGTGCCTACCTGTAGATTTTGGCCTGTAGCTCAGCCGCCACCTAGGGAAACCTACCAAACCTGTGCATTTCTGAAAACTAGAGACCTAGGGGAATCCAAGATGGGGTGACTTGTGTGGCTCGGACCAGTTTCTGTTACCCAGAATCCTTTGCAAACCTCAAAATTTGGCTAAAAAAAACATGTTCCTCACATTTTTGTGGCAGAAAGTTCTGGAATCTGAGAGGAGCCACAAATTTCCTTCCACCCAGCGTTCCCCCAAGTCTCCCGATAAAAATGATACCTCACTTGTGTGGGTAGGCCTAGCGCCCGCGACAGGAAACGCCCCAAAGCGCAACGTGGACACACCCAATTTTTTTAAAGAAAACAGAGGTGCTTTGTGCAAAGTGCCTACCTGTAGATTTTGGCCTGTAGCTCAGCTGGCACCTAGGGAAACCTACCAAACCTGTGCGTTTCTGAAAACTAGAGACCTAGGGGAATCCAAGATGGGGTGACTTGTGTGGCTCGGACCAGGTTCTGTTACCCAGAATCCTTTGCAAACCTCAAAAAAATTCTAAAAAAACACATGTTCCTCACATTTCTGTGGCAAAAAGTTCTGGAATCTGAGAGGAGCCACAAATTTCCTTCCACCCAGCGTTCCCCCAAGTCTCCCGATAAAAGTGATACCTCACTTGTGTGGGTAGGCCTAGCGCCCGCGATAGGAAATGCCCCAAAGCGCAACGTGGACACATCCAATATTTTGAAAGAAAACAGAGGTGTTTTTTGCAAAGTGCCTACCTGTAGATTTTGGCCTGTAGCTCAGCCGCCACCTAGGGAAACCTACCAAACCTGTGCATTTCTGAAAACTAGAGACCTAGGGGAATCCAAGATGGGGTGACTTGTGTGGCTCAGACCAGGTTCTGTTACCCAGAATCCTTTGCAAACCTCAAAACTTGGCTAAAAAAACACATGTTCCTCACATTTCTGTGGCAGAAAGTTCTGGAATCTGAGAGGAGCCACAAATTTCCTTCCACCCAGCGTTCCCCCAAGTCTCCCGATAAAAATGATACCTCACTTGTGAGGGTAGGCCTAGCGCCCGCGACAGGAAACGCCCCAAAGCGCAACGTGGACACACCCAATTTTTGAAAGAAAACAGAGGTGTTTTGTGCAAAGCGCCTACCTGCAGATTTTGGCCTGTAGCTCAGCCGGCACCTAGGGAAACCTACCAAACCTGTGCATTTCTGAAAACTAGAGACCTAGGGGAATCCAAGATGGGGTGACTTGTGTGGCTCGGACCAGGTTCTGTTACCCAGAATCCTTTGCAAACCTCAAAAATTTTCTAAAAAAAACACATGTTCCTCACATTTCTGTGGCAAAAAGTTCTGGAATCTGAGAGGAGCCACAAATTTCCTTCCACCCAGCGTTCCCCCAAGTCTCCCTATAAAAATGATACCTCACTTGTGTGGGTAGGCCTAGCGCCCGCGACAGGAAACGCCCTAAAGCGCAATGTGGACACATCCAATTTCTTGAAAGAAAACAGAGGTGTTTTTTGGAAAGTGCCTACCTGTAGATTTTGGCCTCTAGCTCAGCCGCCACCTAGGGAAACCTACCAAACCTCTGCATTTCTGAAAACTAGAGACCTAGGGGAATCCAAGATGGGGTGACTTGTGTGGCTCGGACCAGGTTCTGTTACCCAAAATCCTTTGCAAACCTCAAAATTTGGCTAAAAAAACACATGTTTCTCACATTTCTGTGGCAGAAAGTTCTGGAATCTGAGAGGAGCCACAAATTTCCTTACACCAAGCGTTCCCCCACGTCTCCCGATAAAAATGATACCTCACTTGTGTGGGTAGGCCTAGCGCCCGCGACAGGAAACGCCCCAAAGTGCAACGTGGACACATCCACATTTTTGAAAGAAAACAGAGGTGTTTTTTGCAAAGTGCCTACCTGTAGATTTTGGCCTGTAGCTCAGCCGGCACCTAGGGAAACCTACCAAACCTGTGCATTTCTGAAAACTAGAGACCTAGGGGAATCCAAGATAGGGTGACTTGTGTGGCTCGGACCAGGTTCTGTTACTCAGAATCCTTTGCAAACCTCAAAATTTGGCTAAAAAAACGCATTTTCCTCACATTTCTGTGACAGAAAGTTCTGGAATCTGAGAGGAGCCACAAATTTCCTTCCACCCAGCGTTCCCCCAAGTCTCCCGATAAAAATGATACCTCACTTGTGTGGGTAGGCCTAGCGGCCGCGACAGGAGACACTCCAAAACACAACGTGGACACATCAAATTTTTTCATTGAAAACAGTGCCTACCTGTAGATTTTGGCCTCTAGCTCAGCCGGCACCTAGGGAAAACTACCAAACCTGTGCATTTCTGAAAACTAGGGACCTAAGGGAATCCAAGATGGGGTGACTTGCGGGGCTCTGACCAGGTTCTGTTACCCAGAATCTCTTGCAAACCTCAAATTTTGGCTAAAAAAACGCTTTTTCCACACATTTCGGTGACAGAAAGTTCTGGAATCTGAGAGGAGCCACAAATTTCCTTCCACCCAGCGTTCCCCCAAGTCTCCCGATAAAAATGATATCTCACTTGAGTGGGTGGGCCAGGTGTCTGCAACAGAATAAGGCCCAAAACTTGTAGAGATAGAGGGGATAGCACAGCGAGTTTATAAGGACATATTCTTTTATACATCTTTAGACTGACTCTGCTTTGGGGACCCACATAAGTGAGGTGTCCTTTTACTTGGGAGACTGAGGGGAACACTGGGGAGTAGGAATTTTGTGCTGGAGTGGTGATCCTACGAAGAAAAGTCAGGAAAATATGCTTTTTTAAGCAAATTTTTAGGTTTACAGAGGAGTCTGGGTAAGAAAATGTTGGGGGATCCACGCAAGCCACACCTCCCTGGACTCCTTGGGGTGTCTAGTTTTTAAAAATGTCTGGGTTTGGTAGGTTTCCCTAGATGAAGGCCGCACACAGGACCAAAAACATAGGTGCCCTCCCCCCCCCTCAAACACAGGTAGTTTTGTAATATATCGTTTTGATGTGTCCACATATGTCCGTGATGTGCCAAACACCAAAAATTTGAAAAGAAACGCACTTAGGTTATGTAAAAAAGACCCCTCACCCACCAACCAAGTTGGTGGCATGCTTCATCATCGGGGTCCCACCCGAGGCACCTAGCGTGTCACAGGTGTGCTGCGACGCCTGATTACAGCGGAGCAGGTTTTGTCATTTTTACCACACATACTGGTTGGATTTGGCACGAGGGTGAGTGATGGTTCAGTGGATCAAATTTTACTAACAAGAGCTTTCACAAAAATGAAATGCACTGTTAATAACTGAAAGGCAAAAAACTGAACCAATGACTCACAGCTTGTGAGCTGTAAAGCCGCGACAAGGCACCAACCTCTTTACAGTCCATTCACACAACTTTCATACATGACACACACAAGACCATTCACACCGCCAGCCACGGGCCCAACACTCACATCGACAGACAGCGCCACTCAAGGGCCCATCACTTACATACGCCCACATGCCTGATACAACAACCACACCAGCTGATGGGAGTGTGTGGACTGGTGTTTGGCTGGCAGTGTGTTGCAGTAGCCAACAGCAAGTCAATATGTACACTCTCAGCCAAGCCCCACTCCACACACAATGGCATCATTTTTTTTTTTTTTTTAAACAGAGGAACCCCTAACTAAGTAGAAATAATTACAAAACTACAAACACAAAAGCTCTAACTAAGAACATGAAAGAAATGCTAACCATGAAACTGAACACATGAAAATACAAAACAGACATGAGTTTACACTCATGGTTGTTCCCAGAAATTCTTCTGGGTGTGGTAATTCTTAAAACAACCACCGACACACAGCCCAGGCTTTGAAGGACAATCTGGGCAGTACATTCGAGTCTCCCTCCGGATACCTCTTCGAAAACACACTGTACATTTCTTAGCTGGAAAGTCTTTTTTGGGTATGGGAGGAATGTGCTCAGCAAAGTGGTGATCTTTCAATCTAGCCACATCCTCCACCACTGCTTCTCTAGGAACTCTGGCCTGTACCACCACAATAAGGCTCTCTATCACTGACTCCTGAAATTTCACAAATGTCATCTTTGACTCTGGAGACCTATCCCTAAACACAATAAAAGCATTGAAGGTTGCTAAGTGGAAGAGGTGAAGTGCTAACTTCTTATACCAAACGTAAGACTTACGAATAGCAGTATAAGGTTCCAACCTCTGGTCAACTCTATCTACACCTCCCATGTGCTTATTATAATCTAAAATGCACACAGGTTTGCGCACTTCAGCAACCTGGCCCCAAACAGTCACGGGGGAAGGACTCTCATCATGGATGGTACTTAGCATGTAGACATCCCTCTTGTCTGAAAATTTCAAAGCTAGCAGCTCCTCGTTCCGCAAGGCACAGCACTGTCCCCTCTCAAGTTTTTTACAGACAAGCTCCCTTGGATAGCCTTTCCGGTTAGAACGGATTGTGCCACAAGCAACTCTGTCCACTCTAAACAATTCCTTGAACAAATGCACACCAGTGTAGAAGTTATCTACATACAAATGGTGACCTTTGTTGAACAGTCGTCTACCAAGATCCCACACAATTTTCTCAGTAACTCCAAAAGTGGGAGGACAACCAGGGGGGTCAATATTGGAATCCCTACCAGTGTACACACATATCCTGTCCTACTTTCAGACAGCATATACAATTTAATTCCATATCGTGCCCTTTTGCTAGGAATGTACTGCCTAAAAACCAAACGACCCTTGAAGAGGACCAAAGACTCGTCCACACTTATCTCTTTGCCTGGAACATAGACCTCCGAAAACCGATCTACGAAATGATCAAGGACAGGCCTAATCTTAAAAAGGTGGTCAGAATCTGGGTGATCTCGTGGCAAGGCTAATGCATTGTCAACAAAATGCAGCATCCTAAGAAGAAGCAAATACCGATTACGACTCATGGTCGCAGGAAATATAGCTGTTGCCATCAAGGGACTAGTAGACCAATAAGAAGCCAGTGACGGCTTCCTTATCAACCCCATCAAAAAAGTCAAACCCAAAAACTTTTTTATCTCCTCCAAATTTGTGGGAATCCACTGGGCAGCTCTAGAGTGTGGCCTAAGTCTAGCAGCGTTGTCCCTCAAATGCTGCTCCGCATACAAATTAGTCTGCTCAACAATCTCTTCGAAAAACATATCATCCATGAATAACTCAAAGAAATTGATAGGCAAAAAGTTCTCTGTATTGGCTTTACACCCCGAGAGACCAGTAAAGGCAGGCAACTCTGGCTGCTCCATGTTTGGGGCAACCCAGACAGCAGGTCTTATAACGGGAAACCTTTCAGCCCCAGGTTGCTGCACTATTGGCACATCAATGTCCTCCTCTAAAACAGGACCTTCATCTGCACTGAGTGTGGCTTCATCATCAGAAGATTCCCCTCCAACAGAAACATCACTGCCAGAATCTCTGACTTCCTCCTCTGCCTCAGATGCAGAATCTGTCTCATAGTCATGATCAGACTGTGACTCAAAAAGCATACCAACCACCTGCTGAGCGGTCATCCTGCAGCTAACCATGATCTCTCCTGCTAAAATTAACTGGACAAATTCACCACCAACAAACAGCACTGTGTAAGACAAGTAACAAAGTGTAGCTTTGTTAGTAAGAGTTATAAACTCAAAAACTATACCACTCACTTGCCTGAAAAAGCTTGATTCACCAGCAACTACACAGCAATCACCAAAAAGAAAGAAAGGCAAATTAGAAATAAGACAGAACAAATATCATTGTGCACAAACCTAAGGACAATTTCACACACAATCCTGCATTTAGTACACCCCCTACAAACATGTCATTCATGCATGGCAACAATACTCCTTTGGAGTAAATTGTTTTTACTTACCTAAAACATGCAACTGTGCAAACTGCAGGTCAACCACCGCCAAAACCGCAAGGAGCCACAGCAAATAAAGCAAAAGCTTTGAACTAGAACAAAAAGGAGGAAAACATTTGTTATCACAAATGCAAAGACTTCTTCAGTTGACAAACACCCCACCATCAAACATTTAGAAATTGGTGCCTAAGTGGATTCTGCCATAGGGGCAGATGGGCCTACTAAAAAAATAGGCCTGTCTGCCCCAAGGAAGCCAGAAAAAACCTTTAGTAGTGTGTCCCCATGGAGAGCGACCCTTGCCAAAGGGGACAGCCCTCAAACAAAAAAAACAAAAAAACACACACAACACTATCCCTGGTGCCTAAGTGGCTCCTGCCCCCCTTGGGCTATTAAAAATAATAGGCTGATCTGTCTCCAAGGGGTGCAGAAATGGCCTGGGTACATGTGCCCCCAAAGTGGGGGGTGACCCTTGCCCAAGCCCCCCCCATCCACTAACACACACACACACACACTATACCTGGTGTCTAAGTGGCTCCTGCCATCCTTGGGGGCAGGTGGGCCTAATAAAATAGGCCTATCTGCCCCCAGGGGGTGCAGAAATGGCCAACAGGTCAATGCCCCCCTTGGGGGGGGCGCCCCGTGACCAAGGGGACGCCCCCCCCCCACAAAAATAAACAAATTAAAAAAATCCCTGGCGTTCCAGTGGTTTCTGCCCCCCTTGGGGGCAGATCAGCCTAAAAATAATAGGCTGATCTGTCTCCAAGGGGTGCAGAAATGGCCTGGGTACATGTGCCCCCAAAGTGGGGGGCGACCCTTGCCCAAGGCCCCCCCCAACCACTAACACACACACACACTATCCCTGGTGTCTAAGTGGCTTCTGCCCCCCTTGGGGGCAGGTGGGCCTAATAAAATAGGCCCATCTGTCCCCAGGGGGTGCAGAAATGGCCAACAGGTCAATACCCCCCTTGGGGGGCGCCCCGTGACCAAGGGGACGCCCCCCCACAAAAATAAACACATTTTAAAAATCCCTGCCGTTCTAGTGGTTTCTGCCCCCCTTGGGGGCAGATCAGCCTAAAAATAATAGGCTGATCTGTCTCCAAGGGGTGCAGAAATGGCCTGGGTACATGTGCCCCCAAAGTGGGGGGCGACCCTTGCCCAAGGCCCCCCCCAACCACTAACACACACACACACTATCCCTGGTGTCTAAGTGGCTTCTGCCCCCCTTGGGGGCAGGTGGGCCTAATAAAATAGGCCCATCTGCCCCCAGGGGGTGCAGAAATGGCCAACAGGTCAATACCCCCCTTGGGGGGCGCCCCGTGACCAAGGGGACGCCCCCCCACAAAAATAAACAAATTTTAAAAATCCCTGCCGTTCTAGTGGTTTCTGCCCCCCTTGGGGGCATATCAGCCTAAAAATAATAGGCTGATCTGTCTCCAAGGGGTGCAGAAATGGCCTGGGTACATGTGCCCCCAAAGTGGGGGGCGACACTTGCCCAAGGCCCCCCCATCCACTAACACACACACACACACACACTATCCCTGGTGTCTAAGTGGCTTCTGCCCCCCTTGGGGGAAGGTGGGCCTAAACAAATAGGCCCATCTTCCCCCTGGGGGTTCAGAAATGGCCAACAGGTCAATGCCCCCCTTGGTGGGGCGCCCCGTGACCAAGGGGACGCCCCCCCCCACAAAAAAAACAAATAAATAAAAGCCCCGGCGTTCTAGTGGTTTCTGCCCCCCTTGGGGGCAGATCAGCCTAAAAATAATAGGCTGATCTGTCTCCAAGGGGTGCAGAAATGGCCTAGGTACATGTGCCCCCAAAGTGGGGGGCGACCCTTGCCCAAGGCCCCCCCCATCCACTAACACACACACACACACACACACACACACACACTATCCCTGGTGTCTAAGTGGCTTCTGCCCCCCTTGGGGGCAGGTGGGCCTAAAAAAATAGGCCCATCTGCCCCCAGGGGGTGCAGAAATGGCCAACAGGTCAATGCCTCCCTTGGGGGGGTGCCCCGTGACCAAGGGGACGCCCCCCCCCCCCACAAAAATAAACAAATAAAAAAAATCCCTGGCGTTCTAGTGGTTTTTGCCCCCCTTGGGGGCAGATCAGCCTAAAAATAATAGGCTGATCTGTCTCCAAGGGGTGCAGAAATGGCCTCGGTACATGTACCCCCAAAGTGGGGGGCGACCCTTGCCCATGCCCCCTCCCCATCCACTATCACACACACTATCCCTGGTGTCTAAGGGGCTTCTGCCCCCCTTGGGGGCAGGTGGGCCTAAAAAAATAGGCCCATCTGCCCCCAAGGGGGGCAGAAATGGCCAACAGGTCAATGCCCCCCTTGGGGGGGCGCCCCGTGACCAAGGGGACACCCCCCCACAAAAATAAACAAATAAAAAAAATCCCTGGCGTTCTAGTGGTTTCTGCCCCCCTTGGGGGCAGATCACCCTAAAAATAATAGGCTGATCTGTCACCAAGGGGTGCAGAAATGGCCTCGGTACATGTGGCCCCAAAGTGGGGGGCGACCCTTGCCCAAGGCCCCCCCCCATCCACTAACACACACACACACTATCCCTGGTGTCTAAGTGGCTTCTGCCCCCCTTGGGGGCAGGTGGGCCTAAAAAAATAGGCCCATCTGCCTCCAGGGGGGGGGCAGAAATGGCCAACAGGTCAATGCCACCCTTGGGGGGGCGCCCCGTGCCCAAGGGGACGCCCCCCCCAAAATAAACACATTAAAAAAAATCCCTGGCGTTCTAGTGTTTTCTGCCCCCCTTGGGGCAGATCAGCCTAAAAATAATAGGCTGATCTGCCCCCAAGGGGGGCAGAAATGGCCCTAAAAGACATGCACCCCAAAGGGGAGCGACCCTTGCCCAAGGGGCCGCCCCCCCCCATCCACTACACACACAATCCCTGGTGCCTAAGTGGCTTCTGTCCCCCTTGGGGGCAGATGGACCTAAAAAAAATAGGCCGATCTGCCCCCAAGGGGGGCAGAAAAGGCCAACAGTTCTATGCCCCTTTGGGGGGGCCGCCCCTTGCCCAAGGGGGCACCCCCCCCACATAAATAAACAAATATAGAAAAATCCCTGGTGATCTAGTGTTTTCTGCCCCCCTTGGAGGCAGATCTGCCTAAAAAGTATGCCAATCTGCCCCCAAGGGGGGCAGAAATGGCCGTCAATAATTGCCCCCACAAGGGGAGCGACCCTTGCCCAAGGGGCCGCTCCCCGCAAAACAAATCCTTTCACAAATGAAAAAAAAAAAATCCCTGGTGTCTAGTGGGCATTCCTGCTGCCCGATCGCAATGCGATCGGGCAGCAGGAATGCTCAAAGAGACACCGGGGGAAAGGAAAAGCCTTTCCTTTCCCCCGGTGCCTCTTTGGCCCAAACCCCCCACCCTCCGGGAAGAGGAACTCACCTCTTCTCCACTCGCCGCACAGGAAGCAAATGGCTTCCTGTGCGGCGAGATCCCCATAATGAAGTCAGCACGCGATTGCGCGCTGACGTCATTATGGGGGGATGGGGAGTCGGGGGTGGAAGGGGAAGGTCTTCGCCTTCCATCCCTGACTTTGGGGGGTGAGGGGAAGCACACAGAGGGAGCGAGAGCGCTCCCTCTGGGCTGTGTGCCGAGGACGTAGTGGTTACGTCCTCGGCACAGCAGCACTGTGCCGAAGGACGTAACCACTACGTCCTCGGCACAGAAGGGGTTAAATACCACCCCAGCAAGGGCTGCTTCAGTGCAACCACATGTGGCTACAACAGGTAATAATCCTGCTACCGTGCATTCAATTATGGGAAAGGTACCCACCAAACATGAAGACATTTTATTTTGTTCTTTGGAGGCAGTGTTTCTGTATATGGGACCCAAAGATAAACATAGAATTCTTACAATGTGTTTGCTACTTGGGATGGTTCTCTCAGTGTACAACTGTGCTACTTGGGGTGCAGAGTTTGCTGAATTCTTCACTACTGCACACGGCACACCAACACATGTATATCTTCCAGAAGTGTTAGAGCAGATCCAAGATGAATAAAGGGGTACCCTAGCCCTAGACTTGGGGATGCAATTAATGGGCAATTTTGCCACACTAGACTCAATAGTATTAAGTAATATTAAAGGGGAAGCAGTAGCATTGACAGTATACCAGCGGCTCCAGTATGTTCGTACACAGGATCAAGAAGGTGAGCTGCCAAAGATTATTGTCAAGACCTATTCTAGTATAGGTCGGGATAGCCTGGAGCCAGACCAGGTAAACCACAACTAAAAGGTAGAGCCAATAAGGATTCTACCAAGCAGGCTGCAGAGGCTTCTAAAAAATGCTGGGATAAGCAAAAACAAAATAAAGACAGCGTCAAACAAAAAGGATAATCTCCACGTTTAGAGATCTCTGAGAAATGCTATAATTTGAGAAATAGAGATAGTTTAAAAACGCCCGATAGATACCAATATACTGATACATGCCAATCTTGTTTCTTTCAGGACTCACTAGATAAATGCAGTGAAAGTGGAGTGCTTTTAGAACAATGAAACGAGTATGTGAAAAAGAGAAAAGATTCACAATGCTCATCCGAAGATTCCAAAAAAATGGAATGGAAACTTCCCCAACAGAAACGAAAATTTAAAAAGAAGAAAGTGGCAGCAATTTCAGCAAAATGTGCCACACATAATGAGAACTTTATCGAAGAACAGGGGACATGGTTGGTGACTCTACTAGACAGCATGGCAAAGGTAGCAATAGTTTGCCGAAGTCATCAAGAGCTTCTGGATATGACAACAACTAACAACTTTTTAGAAGTTGAAACTGCGGACAGGTGCTTCTTCCTCCTGGACAGGATTTACAAAATAAAAACACAAATAGAGGGAGACATAGAGCACACCAATAAAGTAATATTTTGGGGAAGATTAACACTGAGTGATGATATCCTCTTTGCAGAACAAGATCGGCCACGTGAATTATTCCGTAAACTCCCATGAGGCGATGATGTCATTATGCCATCTTTCTCTATCCTTGTTTCTGAAGAATTAGCAATGGCTTATGCCGTTGATTGGGCATTGCTGCAAGCTCCAGCACTGTATCATAATCATGTAGGATGGGACAAAGATTCCCCCTACCACATGATACCCATTAAATCCACACCACAGCCTCAACCACAATACCACATTAAACATAGGGCTAAAGCTCCAGTGAGAGGCATACTCACACAACATGAGTACCAGGGTATAATAGAGCCCTGTGTATCACCAAAGAACACTCCTTTGTTCCCTGTAGCTAAACTGGACCATTCATATAGAATACTCTTAGACTACAGACATTTAAATAGTCATGCACATTTTCTATGCAAAATGTACACAGCATAGCACTTAATAACAGTATAGCACACATAAAATACAAAACAACTTTGGACATTTCCAATGTTTTTTTCTGCCAAAATCTAGCGCCTGAAAGTAGGAATCTAAGTGCCTTGAGCGTGCTCAGCTTGCAAAGGAAATTTTGCAGACATCCACAGGGGTATAAGAACAGTCCTGGACTGTCCTCGGCATGTGTAACATCAATATTACACAGTATTGACCAGAGCCATTGTCCTTTGTCTCTTGATCTATACCAAAGGATTATTTACACGGAGGGTTCAGCGTAACCAGCAGTGGGCACTAAACAACAATACTCTACCTCTTGCAAGGTCGTGAGTTGTTTCATGAAGGCTGGTGAATTCCACCCTCAAAACATATACACGCTGACCCTGGAGGACTGTAGTGCACAACTGGAAGAACTTAACCCCTTCGCTGCCAGGCCTTTAGGCAGTTCACACTTAGGCCCTCATAATGTTTTGTCCAAATAAGCTACCCACACCAAATTTAGAGGTACCCATAGTTTGTGGTTTCCCTGAAAGAGACCAAGAAATTAGCCAAAATACAGAGAAAATTTCATTTAAAAAAAGAAATGGGAAAAAGGGCTGCAGAAAAACACATGTTTTTTTTCCCTGAAAACGGCATCAACAGAGAGTTTATGGTGCTAAAATCACCATCTTTCAGCTTTCAGGAACAGACAGACTTGAATCAGAAAACCACATTTTTCAAGAAATCTTGGCATTTTATTGGGACATACCCCATTTTTACTATTTTTAATTTTCACCCAGGCATGACAGGGGCATCATCATCATCAAAGTATAGAGTCTTAGTCAGAAAAATGTCTGCCCCAGTATAGGTAGTACTAGTGTGCACTATGGCATGATTGAAAAAAGTAAAGTTACACTTTTGGTGTAAGTTAACTCCTGCAGTGTAACTGTACTACCAATTACTTTATGATTGGTAACTTTATGAGTCATAACTATCTAGTAGTAATAGTTGGATCACCTTATAAAATTAGGAATTACTTAGTACTCACAAAGGAACTACTCGCAAAGTTGCTTCTGGAAAAGTTACTAGTTGTAAACTTACACTGCAAGAGTAAAGTAATACTAAAAGTGTAACTTACTTTACCTTTGTGGCCCAGGCTTTGCATTGCTTATAAAATCTATACAACTTGAAGTAACCTTCACCTGAGTCCTGGCTTAGTGTCTTTGTAAGTTTAGTGTAATTTTTTTGAGTAAATTAAATAGTTTCTAGCTCCCAGATTGCTTAAAAGTTACTACTGCCAGTTGTTTGCAATATGATGTTTTCATCATGGTGGTCTCAGTCTTGGATTACCCACTAACTCTATGTTTTGTTTCAGTCTAGTTGCTGTGATGGATAAACCTTCCGAATAATCCTACAGTTGGAGCTCACCTCACAAGCATCATTCAGAATAAGTAGCAGGGGGACCTTGCTTTGTGATTTCTTCACTATTAGTGGTATTCCACTAGGCTACCCACTACAACCAACAGCACTATAAAGGCCTTCTGTGAAACCCTGCAGTATGGTTTGGGATGATTGAGAGAGGTAGCAGATATCTACTCAGGTAAAATAACTAGTTAAGAACTCAGTGCTGAAGTTGTTCTCAAAAGAGAGATAGATAACAATTAGACTTCTGTGTATGTTCTTGGCAGTCCCCATTAGTGATCAACAGTTAAAGAGGGTAGGACAAGGGCAGTAACTAATTAATATACAGTATCATTGATAAGTGGCTAGGTGCTGCAAAACTCAGTCTCAGAGTCAGAGTTCAGTCAATAAGGAACTGAGACTATTGGCGAGCCCACTGAGAACAGCCTTGTCCCTCAAACAGTAAATGAGTTCGAGAGAGGTGACAGAGTGCCTATCTCAGTCGAGGCAGCAGGATAATTAAGCCAAGGAGAAGTTCTCCCAGGAGTAGACGAGTACGGGTTAGAGTCCGAACCCAGCATAGAACCAGAAGTCGAAAGAGAAGGAGAAACTGTAGAAACAAATCAAAACGTGTCAGAGTCTCCCGAAATAGTTGCAGGTCCGTCAAGAGGAAACCCCATATCACAAGAGGAGGGTGCTGTCCAACGTCCTGAAGGAAAACATCGAACCAAGACACATAGAGGCGATAATTGGCCAGACAAGTCACATCCTAAAATAGGAGAGGTATTGAATGACACGATAATAGAAGAAGGTGATACTTCACAAGCAGATGATCTGAGTGAAGGAGAACAACAAGGTGAACGAAGGTTAAAAAGAAAAGCAATAAAGTCAAACATAATTAGTCAGTTTTACATTCCCACTCTGGTAGCAGGGTGTACTGGACTGCAGGAAGAGGTATATATAACCTGATAAATAACAAATACATGGCAAGGGACTTCAGGTAGGGAATGGCTATGGGGAAAAGGTGGTGTACAGTATAATGTGTGACAATTTCACAGTACAGCTTCTTGTCTTGCTCTCATCACTAAACTAGTATGCTAACTAGCAATGCAAAGATAATTAGTGAGAAAGAAAAAACCCATTCATGTTTTATATACAAAAAGGAAACCCACCCTCTAAACCCATAACAGGCCCACCCCACTCCCCAAGCAAAAGTTCCAAATGTCCCTTTTTTAGTTTCCTTTTCCAGACTTTCCTTCCTGCTGTCACCACCCGCAGCAGGCTGTCTCATCAAAAAATATTCAATAGAAAATAACTTGAGGGCACTCAGTTTTTACCTCTGCCACCTCTCAGGCCAGGTTCTTCTTCCCACGCCTGAGCAGAGCTAGCTTGCATAGAATGCAGTGTAGGAGATGGTCAGATGATGGTGAGGCTGTGGGACTGGTAGAGTTCCAGGTGGCAGTGGACTCCAGGCAACAGGTGGCATGCGGAATTGATCTAGCATGGTGGGAGATGGGCCTGGCTGGCAGTCCAAGGATCTGGAGGCCTGCGCCTCCTCCTCTTCCTCCTCCAAGGTCACCAGCCAGTAATATTGAGCTGCCACAGTCTCCAACTTTTGAGGATGCAGCCCGATGGCTATCTCTTGCAAGTAAGGTTGCTGGTCAGCTCCAGCAGCAGGAATAGCTATATCAGGAAAGTAAAAAAAAAATCATGAATTGAGATGCTCAGTGTAAACACTAGTTATATTTTCTATAGTGTCTATAGTGAGAAAGTCACAGAACATTGCTGGTGCCCTAGGGCCACTGGAGTTTAATTTGGATGTGATGATTAGTCACAAGGCCAAGTTGTTCATGCACCACATAATGCCATAGGGCCGACTCCAAGGAATTAAGCCAGAACACCAACATAATAAAACAATTATTTTAACTTGAACGATTTCCTAGTAAAACTGAATAGACACTATGGGCCCAATTTAGAGTTTGATGTAGGGGTTTACTCCATCACAAACATTAAGGATATCCTGTCCACTGTATTACGATCCCACAAAAACCTATGGAGATCGTAATACAGCAGACAGGATATCCGTCACATTTGTGACAGAGTAACTGGACCGCCAAACTCTAAATCAGGCCCTTAATGTGTTTTAAAAAATAAACTATTTTGAAAAAATGGGGCAACCCAGTACCCTGGGACCTGGGTAAGTGAATAATGTAACAGAAAACTATTTTGGGCTCTCCAGGGGAAGGATATAAATTAACTTCCACAACAGTGGTTGTACCATAAAGAACTTTTTGCAACAATGAAGTTTGTGAGTACTATATCACATTTATCATAAACTTACATTCCACAATTTAAAGTAAAGTAATCAAGGTGCGCCTGTATAACGGCGCAGTGTGAGTGAATTATGTGTTAGTATAAGTGTTGCAGTGCTTTTTACATGAAAACTGAAACCAAACTGTCTTTAAAAGCATGAGGTCTCAAATTAACACCTATAACCATAGGTACGGTGAGCCTAGTGAACTTATCAAAAGCCAATCCACATTTTCTAATACAATGTTGACATTTCAACCCCAAACAAATAAATTAATTCAGGTGGGTCATCAGCAGGACAGAATACTGAAATAGGAAGCACCCCTTTTTGATTGTACTCAGACACATCCTAGTCATGTTAACAATAAAACTTTACCAATTCGCCTTCTATTTCATGTAGCCGTGGTGTGATGTTAATAATACCACTTTTTTACTTTTCCAACTAATGGCTTCAGGAAGGTCTAAGGTCGTTCCATGAACATTAGACAATTGTTTAAAGTCTTTTTTGAAATAGAACAATGATTGGTGGTACCCTCTACAAAAAAGCATTTTGACAGGCACAGTATTGCACTTTTTAAATCAGATTCCTATTCCTAGTTTCCTAACCTAAAATTATATTTTCATGCTTTCCAACTAATGACCTTTGCACCTCCACCCCTGTTTGATGGATCAAATAGGTCTCCCTTTGCGTACTTCACATTAGGAAGATTGGGTCAGTAATGAGCTAGATAAAGGCACAGCGAAACACACTAACACTCTTGATAAACTACTATCTGATGGAAAGCCCCTATGGTCCGACTCCATTTTATGTGGGCCCTGACTCCATTTTAGGTGATGGAGGTTGCCATCTTCTCAGTCTTAGACAATGTCATATTCCCTGATTTAAAGATAATCATTGTCATGTCTGTGGTTAGATGCAGATGTTGACTGACCTTGTCTTTCTTAGAACTGTGAAAATGTCTAGTCAATCAATTAATAGCAAAGATACAATACTTGAAATGATAATCGTCTGGGGAAAAATGTCTATTTTTCACTATGTCATGGTTAAAAAAAACAACAACAGACATGTAGATGAAATAATGTAATCTGAATTTATGTCCATTTACATTATATGTTCATAAGGAAATCACTGGGACACACCGTAATGCACATAATCAATGAGACCATTCGTTAAAAAAAATCAGAAATTCAAATTCCAATTTCTGATAAGATTTAGTATATAAGCATTGCCACTTGGCCACTTGTAAGGAGAGGTCCTTTGCCCAGATAATTGCATGAGATTCTGCCAGAGACAGTCATATATACTGCCAGCATACTTTGCACTTTGCAGATGCTGCATCTTGTCTCAAGCCAGAGAGAAGATAAAGATAAGAACTGGAGGAAGGCTACAAGTGCAGCATGTGTTTTCCCTTCACAGGGAACACTGTCTTCAAGCCTCAACAAATACAGACAGCCTTTGCTGTCAACAATGTATGCGGTGGGCCCCTCCTCCTTAAGAAACCCTAGCCTGTAAGTTTTGTTAGGCTGTTAGGGTCTAGATTACATTTTAACCATGTTAGAAATGGTCATTTTATTTTTTGTTGTATATAACGTGCCATCTTGCTTTTTTTATAATATTCTGTGTAGTTGTTTAGATGTACTGAGTAACAAATTGTTCCTATAGCAATAAACCATTTTACTAAAAAGTGTTCATTTTTCTTAGTGCAGTGGGTGTGTGATATTGTGAACAATGAAATAGGTCTGCTACTGTTACTACAGTGTCCCAAATCCCATCATAGGAATTGTTAGTAACCCAAAAGCAATAATTACGTTGCAAAAACATAAGGAGTAGTTTTCAGAAAAGCTAAAATGCCCTGTCTCTCACATTCATCACTGGTGCAGCATTGAACCAAGTTCACCTGGGTCACCTGTGGGTGAAGAAGCACACCCTGTAGAGCTATCCCAAAGTCATAGCTTATGCAACAAGAATAAGTGAAATGAGTTTGCATCCCTTAAATCAGCCCAAGGGAGAACCTGACTAGCTCACACTGGAACAGAATCCTGGTAGAATCTTTCACTTGACATCCTTTCCACTTCTATTGTGCTACACCCTGTCAGTCAGACTGGCACCATGCTCCACTACTCTTATCAAGGGGGTTCTTTTGCCCTTTCCTATAAAGGTTGTTTTTGTGCAGGGAGGCATCCCTTACTACAAAAAAACAATACAGGGAGCTGTCTTGCACTTGGTGTGCCAGACAAGGGAAAGAGCAGGAATGCAACATATATTGATAAATAAATACGTCACATTCCTCCCTTCTTCCTTTGATGCAGCACAGTGCAGCAATTTATCTTACTGACCTGCGCTGCATCACATTTTGATAACTCTGGGCCTGATGCACTCATCAACGTGTATAGATAAACACTGGTGTATTACATCACACACCCACTCCTTTTGGAACAAAGACAGTGGAAGCAACTACAAGCGCTCTCTGGTGCAAAAAGTGAATTTATTAATGTGAGTGGCATACTCCAACATTAAAGAAAACTCTTTCCTGAACATGGTACCCACCGTTTTTTGCCGTAATTGGCATTGAAGAAGGCACTCTGCCGAAACGCGTCTGCCTACCATTAAATTGCGATTTTTGGAATCCCCGAGAGTGCTCCTTATTGCCCCTGGGGGCACTTGGTGTGTGATATATATATATATATATATATATATATATATATATATATTCCACAACAGATGGAACAATTTCCACCAAACGGCTGCACTGATCCCTTGATCATCTCCAACTCGTGAGGACAAAAGAAGTATTCAAAAATTTAGTGTCATCAATTTTATTCCATTTAATTAAGTCACAGTTTCCTGCACAGAATGTCAACGTGTTTCGGCAAACGCCTTCTACAGGACAAACTTGGCCGGAAAAAAATGGCCTATTATATACATAATTAAAAACCATCATTTGTTTCCATGTTATACTTGTGCAAACTAATGGTGCGGCCATCTTTTAACATGCAAATACTTTCAAATGGACCTGCATATGCAGGGCAAAACACTGCCTTAACAATAAATAACATATATTATTCTTTCTGATCTGGACACCACTAAAGCGTATAATCATTCTAAAAGGCTTCATTTGTTATAATAGATGTCAACAATAAACTAGACCAAAAGCTATTAAAGTACAATCAAATTAAATTAAATTAAAACGCTACCCAATGTCAGGAGCCCCCAGCAAAAAAAACATATCTTAATTAACTCAATACCATAACTAAATTAATATGTTTAAAAGTTCTTGTGTGTTTTTGACCAATTATATTGATTGTTGTTCATTAAACAATTTTTTAAATATTCATAAAAATTGTTCTTAAATATAAATATTTCTATATTTTAAATGCTTTTAAATACTGTCAAATATTACTATTTTAAATACCCATAAAGATGTTTAATTAGTAATATATATATACTATATATATATATATATATACTATATATATATATATATATATATATATATATATATATAGATAGATAGATAGATAGATAGATAGATAGATTTATATATATATATATATATATATATTTAAGACACACCTCCATCTAACTTAGATTAAATAATAAATGAACATATTCACATTAGTTATAAATATAGTATATTTATATGTATTTACTCACATTGTGAATAATGAATATGCACACTTATTATAGACTGGGATAAAATAATTCTATTTTTATAAATACAAAAAATAACATATATTTATTAATAATATATATGTATACATGTATAGGTACATATTTATGTACTTAATCATCACGTAAACAAAACTTACCTGTGATCATACTGCTTGAAAAAATTAATACTATTAGAATTTTTAGAAAAGAAAATTATACTGACCGAATCCCGCAACATTGACGCCTAGCAGGAGAAGCAGGTCCTTTAACCTGTCTAGGATGTCTACCATGTGGTGTGTCACCTGCTGCTGGGTGCACTGAATGCCAGTGCTGCACCACACATATCACCCCCAGAGCACCCAACACTCCTGCTGGGCTGACACCTGCTGTCAACATGGAGGGGAGGTGGCGCTACACCTAGAAAAGGAGTGCAGCCACCTCTGCCTTAATGATGGTGGGGAGGGGCTGCACCCTTCCCCATCAGCTTTACCCACAGGAGGTACAAGTGGTGCTGCCTGCTTCTGACATTGTCATTGGAAGAGGATGGAGTTGGACTGTCATGGGAATGAAACAGGAGGACAGAGGACAGGTCAGGAAAGCAAAACACAAAACCAAAGTAGAAGAAAGTCATAAAAACACACACAGTAAATACAAGCAGGAAAGCCAAACAGTAATAAAAGTAAGTCATAAAAAGGTGGGATTGGGATGTAGCTAGTCAGATGGGGTTGGGTTATATTGGGGTTGGGATGGGAAAAGGTAGACAGTGGCAGGCATAACATAATAACTGCAGGCTTGCACACCGCATGCTGCCTCTCATGCTGATTTTTAAGCACAGATTTGCAACCAGTGCTAAATTGCAGCAAGAACAATGTGGCATGCATTTTCTGCTTGTTTGCAAAACTCTGTGGAATGTATTGGAGGTTTTGTGTAACTTTGCAGAATTCCAGAGAGTAAAATTCTGCGAGTTCTACCCAAGCCTAATCTTGGCCCTCTCTACCAAACAATGGAAAAGTACACTTTTGCAGTAGTTCCTGTGCGCCCTATTTCAAACAATCCTACATTGTTCCTGCTACCTAAATCCAACATGGCAGAACATTTCTTCCCTTGTTCAGGCTCCTTTGCCCACCAACGAGGTGTGTTGAGGGAAATGAGCAACCTCTTTTCTTTGATCAATCAAAACCAATTCTAGGAGCAGCTTCTCTCCCACTTATGTTGGTTCCTGACTGATTAGGGGGGCAGACCTTGGTGATAGCTAAATCTGCCTGTGACGGGATAGGACTCTTTGAAGTTAGTATAACTCCTGGGCAAAGTCCAGGTGGCCACCCTGTCATAGGAATAGAAATCTTCCCCACGCCTAAAGCCTTTGTCCCATCTCAGGAAGTAAGTTCACACCTCATTGAAAGTACTATTTATCTCCTTGGTGACATTTGGAAGCTCATGCAAATGGGCTTCTAAAGGCTTTAAACAGGTAAAACATGACTATTTAAAAGTACCCTTTGCAAAATAGTTGTTTTAAATCTTTGTGTGCCAATGGATTGGGCTTGTAATAAATGTTTTGAAAAGTCCAGACATTACCTTTACAGCTGTGAGAAAGTAGCCTCTTTCTAGATGGTTACCCCCATTTTCGGCTTGTTTGTCATCGTGCTTTTACTGTCTCAGTGGGATCCTGCTAGTCAGGACCCCAGTGCTCATAGTTTGTAGCCTACATGTCATTGTGTTTTACTGTTTTGTCAGTATGCTTGACTGTGCCACTTGAGTCCTGCTAACCAGAACTCCAGTACTTATGCTCCCTCTGATTCCAAATTTGTACTTACATGCTGGTAACCCAGTATTCCACTCCAAATTGGCATACTGGCCCCATCTTATGAGTCCCTAGTATATGGTACCTAGGTACCCAGGGCATTGGGGTTCCAGACGATTCTTATGGGCTGCAGCATTTCTTTTACCACCCATATGGTGCTCATGAAAACACCTCTTCAGGGCTGCAATTACAGCCATTTTCACTGCACCAGGTCACTTATAAGTCACCTATATGCCTAACCTTTAGACCCTGAAGGCTAGGTGCATAGTACCCGAGTGTGAGGGCACCTGTGCACTAGCAGAGGTGCCCCCCATGTGGCCCAGGCCCAGTTTCCCAGACTTCCTGATTGCGGGGATGCTATTAGAAGTGTGTACTACATATACAGCAATACATATACGTAGCCTCACAATGGTAACTCCAAATATGGCCATGTGAGGTGTTTAGGAACTGGAAATTTTACCTCCAATCTGATTCTGGTATTGGGAGGCAGGCCAATCCCATGCACCCTGGGGGCTCCACCATGGACCCCCAGTACTGCCATACCAGCCTTCTGAGGTTTTAACTGCAGCCCCAGCTGCTGCCACCTCACAGACAGGCTTCTGCCATTCTGGGGCTTGAGCAGCTTAATCACAGGAAGGCAGAACAATGCATTTCCTTTAGGAGAGGGGTGTTACACTTTCTCCCTTTGGAAATAGGTATTATAGGCAAGGGAGGGGTATCCTCCCAGAACCTCTGAAAATGTTTTGGAGGGCACAGATTGTGCCCTCCTTGCATAATCCAGTCTACACCTGCTCTGGCGTGAAACTGGACAAAGGAAAGGGAAGTGACCGTTCCCCTGTCCATCACCACCCCACAAGAGGTTCCCAGAGCTCCTCCAGAGTGTCCCTGGGTTCTACCATCTTGTTTTCAGGATGGTCAGGGAACTCTGGGAGCATCTGAGTAGCCAGTGCCGGCAGGTGACGTCAGAGACCCCTCCTGATAGGTGCTTACCTGGTTAGATGACCAATCCCCTTCTCAGGGCTATTTAGGGTCTCTTCCCTGGGTGTTTCTTCAGATTCGGTTTTGCAAGACTCCAGCAGGAATCCTCTGCAACCTCTGCTTCACCTTCTACCATTGGATCAACCACAGAACTGCTCCAGGAACTCTACATCTGAAACAAAGTATCAAAGAAGGCTAGTACAACTCTGTAACTTCAGCTCCTGCCAGCAACTGCAATGGTTTCCATGTCTTGCACACTGCGAGGACTGCCTGCCTTCATCCTGTACCAGAAGGACCGAAGGAATCTCCCATGGAGTGATGGAGTCACTTCCCTGCTTCAGCAGGCACCTCTTTGCAGCAATGACTGGCAATCTGGGTCCCCTCTCCTGACAACGGGCGTAGATCCTGGAACACAGGTGGTGGACTGAAGTGACCCTGACTTTCCAAAGGTCCAGCTGTTCAAATTTGGTGGAGGTAAGAGCTTGTCTCCCCGAGCCAGACAGTAGCCCTGTCACTGCATGTTTTGCAGCTCCTAGGGCTTCTGTGCACTTCTACAAGGAATCCTTTGTATACAGAGTAGCCCAGGTCCCAAGCACTCTGTCCTGCGACGCTCAGCTCCCTTAGTTGTTCTCCAGGGGCATGGGATCCCTTTGTGTAGTGCTGCGATGACCGTAATTTGCGACTCCTCTGTCCCCGTGCCCTGGGACTCCTGTGGGTGCTGCCTGGTCTTCTGAGGGCTCTCTGAAGTGCTGAGCCCCCTCTGTCTCCTCAGTCTGAGTTGAGACCCCTCAGTCCCTCCTGAGTCCAGGTAGTGCCTTTTACCACCAAACACATCTCTTGCGTGAGCCAAGGCTTGTTGGCAGAATCCAACAATGAAAAGCAGCCTGCATTCTTCTACTCAACGTGGGACATCTCTTGCACTGACAGCTGTCTTCTTTGGTGCATCTCTGATTTTTTCTTCTAACCGGAGAATCCACTTTTGCACCTTCATCCGGGTTAGCAGGGTCTCCTGTTACTCCTGGACTCTTCAGCTGTTCTTGGACTTGGTTTCTTCTCCCCACAGGTCTTCAGGTCCAGGAATCCATCGTTGGTGTCTTGCAGTCTTGCTTGGTTTTTGCATAATTCTTTATCCTAACTAGTGTGTTTTGAGGAAACTTGCTAGCCTTTACTTCTGCTTTCCTGGTGTTAGAAATGGGGTCTTTGGTTGGCAGTCAGGTTACCCCCTACCCAAGCAAGGACCCTCACTCTAGTCAGGGTAAGTCACACACAATCCAAATTATCCTGTGCCCACCCTCTGGTAGTTTGGCACTGAGCAGTCAGGCTTAACTTAGAAGGCAATGTGTAAAGTATTTGTGCAATAAATCATACAATAACACAATATAGCACCACAAAAATACACCACACAGTGTCTAGAAAAATATATAATATATATATGGGTATTTGTAGGTCAAAACGATAAAAGATGCAATAAGAAATTGTAGAGATATCACTGAAAAGTGATATGAAGTGTCTTAAGTATTTAAAAAGCAAACAAAGTCTCTTTCAAGCACAATCAAATCAAATCAAATCATTAACATTTATAAAGCGCACTACTCACCCGTGCGGGTCTCAAGGCGCTAGGGGAAAAAGGGGGGGGTTATCGCTGTTCAAACAGCCAGGTCTTTAGGAGTCTCCGGAAAGCGGATTGGTCCTGGGTGGTCCTGAGGCTGGTGGGGAGGGAGTTCCAGGTCTTGGCCGACAGGAAGGAGAAAGATCTCCCACCCGCCGTGGAGCAGCGGATGCGAGGGACAGCAGCGAGTGCGAGGCCAGAGGAGCGGAGGAGGCGGGTGGGGACGTAGAAGCTGAGGCGTCTGTTGAGGTATTCCGGTCCCTTGTCGTAGAGGGCTTTGTGTGCGTGGGTGAGATGTCGGAAGGTGATCCTTTTGCTGACAGGGAGCCAATGCAGGTGTCTCAGGTGTGCGGAGATGTGGCTGCTGCGGGGTATGTCGAGGATGAGGCGGGCCGAGGCGCTTTGAATGCGTTGCAGGCGATTTTGGAGTTTGGCTGTGGTCCCGGCGTAGAGGGTGTTGCCGTAGTCCAGGCGGCTCGTGACGAGGGCGTGGGTCACGGTTTTTCTGGTGTCGGCGGGGATCCAGCGGAAGATCTTGCGGAGCATGCGGAGGGTGAGGAAGCAGGCGGAGGACACGGCGTTGACTTGCTTGGTCATGGTGAGAAGAGGGTCCAAGATGAAGCCGAGGTTGCGGGCGTGGTCTGTGAGGGTCGTGGGCCACCAGGAGTCGTCCCAGGCGGACGGGGTGTTGCCGAGGATGAGGACTTCCGTTTTTTCAGAGTTCAGCTTTAGGCGGCTGAGCCTCATCCAATCTGCGACGTCCTTCATACCCTCTTGTAGGTTGGTCTTGGCGCTGGCGGGGTCCTTGGTGAGGGAGAGTATAAGTTGGGTGTCGTCGGCGTAGGAGGTGATGATGATGTCGTGCTTGCGTAAGATGTTGGCGAGGGGGCTCATGTAGACATTGAAGAGTGTCGGGCTGAGTGATGAGCCTTGGGGTACGCTGCAGATGATCTCGGTGGGTTCTGAGCGAAACGGAGGGAGGTAAACTCTTTGGGAACGGTTTGAGAGGAAGGAGGCGATCCAGTCCAGGGCCTGGCCTTGGATCCCGGTGGAGCGGAGGCGGGTGATTAGGGTGCGGTGACAGACGGTGTCAAAGGCAGCCGAGAGGTCGAGCAGAATGAGGGCGACTGTTTCACTGTTGTCCATCAGGGTTCTGATGTCGTCAGTGACTGAGATGAGGGCGGTTTCAGTGCTGTGGTTGGTTCGGAATCCGGTTTGTGAGGGGTCGAGCAGGTTGTTGTCTTCCAGGAAGGTGGTCAGCTGTTTGTTGATGGTCTTCTCTATTACTTTGGCTGGGAAAGGCAGAAGAGAGATGGGGTGGAAGTTTTTTAGGTCGCTCGGGTCAGCCGTAGGTTTCTTTAGTAGGGCATTGACTTCAGCGTGTTTCCAGCATTCGGGGAAGGTAGCAGAAGAAAAAGAAGAGTTGATGACGGTCTGGAGGAGCGGGGCGATGATGTCGTCGGCTTTGTTAAAGATGAAGTGCGGGCAGGGGTCCGAAGGGGCGCCGGAGTGGATAGAGTTCATGATGTATTTGGTTTCTTCCGTGTTGATGTGGGACCAGTTGTTGAGGGTGATGGCCGTGGATGCCGGTTCGGGGGTGTATGTATGGTTGGGTCTGGTGTCCGAAGCTGTCGTGGAGGTCGCTAATCTTGCGATGGAAGAAAGTGGCGAGGGATTCGCACAGATCCTGTGATGGCGTGACGGCGTTGGCATTGGCGCTGGGGTTGGAGAACTCCTTGACGATGCTGAAGAGTTCTCTGCTGTTGTGTCTGTTTTTGTCCAGTCTGTCGGTGAAAAAGTTCCTTTTGGCAGCGCGGATCAGGTGGTGGTGTTCGCGGGTAGCGTTCTTGAGGGCGGTCATGTTGTCAGCGGTGCGGTCCTTGCGCCAGGCTTTCTCAAGGGCGCGACAAGTTTTCTTTGATTCTTTGAGGGTGTCAGAGAACCAGAGAGTTTTTTTTGGTGTTGGTCTGTCGATGCGTGCGTTTGAGGGGAGCAAGGATGTCTGCGCAGTTGGAGATCCAGTTTGTGAGGTTGAGGGCTGCGTCGTTGGGGTCGGTGGTGAGGGTGGGTTGGTTGGCGGCGAGTGCAGAGAAGAGTTGCTCTTCGGGGATCTTGTTCCACTGTCGACGAGGGATGGGTTGGGTGCGGAGGTGGCGGGTCTCGCGTCGGAATGTGAAGTGGACGCAGCTGTGGTCGGTCCAGTGTAGGGCGGACGCGTGGCTGAAGAAAACGTGTTTGCTGGCAGAGAAGATGGGGTCAAGCGTGTGTCCGGCGATGTGGGTGGCGGTGTTCACCAGTTGTTTGAGGCCGAGGTTGGCGAGGTTGTCGAGCAGGGTGGTGGTGTTGGGGTCGTTGTTTTGTTCCAGATGGAAGTTGAGGTCACCTAGGAGGATGTAGTCCGGCGAGGCGAGGGCGTGCGGGGAGATGAAGTCGGCGATGGCGTCGCTGAAAGGGGCGCGTGGCCCGGGAGGACGGTAGACGAGGGATCCTCTGAGGGTGGTCCTCGGATCGGTGCGAATCTGAAAATGCAGGTGTTCAGCGGCGAGAGGGGTGTCTTCGGTGGAGGTGGTGACGCTGATGGAGTCTTTGAAGACGATGGCGATACCTCCTCCTACCTGGTTGGTGCGGTCTTTTCTGGAGATCTTGTAGCCTTCGGGGATGGCAGTGGCGATGTCAGGGGCCGAGGAGGCGTTCATCCAGGTCTCCGTGATGAAGGCGATGTCCGGTGCTATGGAGTCCAGGAGGTCCCAGAGTTCAATGGCGTGTTTGTGGACGGAGCGAGCGTTGACTGGGATGCACTTGAGGTGGTTGATGGCACGTGGGCTTGTGGTCGTGGTTGTTGCGTGGTGGAAGGTGCGTTTGCAGGAGTTGCAGGCGAAGGGTCCATGGGTGCGTTTGGGGTGAGCTTGGAAGCAGGTGTTGGAGCGTCCTGGGTTGAGGGCGTGGAGGGTGGTGGGGTCGTAGCGGGTCAGCGGGGCTTGGGAGAGCTGGGGACCAGGGGTCGTGGTGCTGGGCGCGGGCCAGGCGCGGACGGGCGCAGACGGGCTTGCCTCTGGCGCGCCAGTGGCTGATCGCGCAGCGGCCGCCATATGAGGTAGGAGGGGGGGGAGGGGTCAGGTGGGGGCGAATGGGAGCTGGGGGGCGGGGGCGTGCAGGAGGTCGCGGCGGGAAAGCGCGAGGGAGGGGGGGACAGGTAGAGTGAGAAGAGCTGGGGAGGGGGGTTTAAGGGTGGAGGGGGGTGAGTGTTAGGAGGTTTAGGAGATAAGGGAGAAAGATAGGAGTAGGGTTGAGAAGATATGGGAGGGGGTTGTAGAGGTTGGTGAGGGTGAGAGGTAGAGTGAGAGGATAGGAAGATAGGTAATAGAGGGGGTGAGGGGGGAGAGATAGAGAAATAGATAGAGAAAATAGATAGGGAAATCGATAGATAGGGAAATAGAAAGAGAGATAGGAAGATAGGAGGAGGTGGAGAGTGAGGGAGTTAGATAGTGGGATAGAGAGATAGAGAGATAGGTAGATAGGAGGAGTGAGGGAGGTAGATAGTGAACGGGTTAGATAGGAGAGATAGAGAGGGGGATGCAAGTGGGGGAGGGGGATGAGGCAGGAGGGCAGGCGTGGGGAGAAGAGGACGGAGGAGGCAGAAGAGCCGAAGACAAGAAGAACAGAAGAACAGAAGGCCGGAAGGAGAGAAGAAAGGAAGATCAGAAGACCGGAAGGAGAGAAGAAAGGAAGACCGGAAGAACACAGAAGAACACAGAAGAACATAGAAGAACACAGAAGAACACAGAAGAACACAGAAGAACACAGAACACAGAAGAAGATACAGAAAAACGAAGAACAGAGGGCAGAAGACCACAGAAGAAGATGAGGAAGAAGAGAAGAAGAGTGAAGACGGGGGAAAGAAGAGTACAGAAGAAGATTACAGACGAGGAGCGAGGAGGAAGAACAGAAGAACAGAGAAGAAGAAAAGAAGAAAAGAAGCAGGAGCAGGAGAGAGGGTGAGTAGCGCGGGGCAGAGCGAGGGGCTGGGAGGGGGGGGTACTTACTGTGAGGTGGGTCTCAGGAACTCAGGAACCTGGAGGAGCTGCAGCAGCAGGGGGAGCGACCTATCCTGTACCTGGTTTGGAGTGGAAAATCTCCGCAAAGGGCCGCAGAGGAGGAGATGCGTGGAAAAAAGGTGTGTGCGTCGGTTTCGCCCTGTCACACACAGACTTGCGTTGTTATTTTTCACACGGGGAAGACGTGTGTCGTTTTCCGGCGCATGGACAGTCTCCTTCTGTGGGTCGCGGGATTACCAGATGTCCCGGGCTCTGTGCGTGGAATCCTGGGCTTGTTATCCGGCTGGGCGTCGTTCCGGTGGGCGTCGTTCCGGTGGGCTATGCGTGGAATTGTCTCCCTCACGGCAGGCGTCGCGTCGATTTCCTGTCTGGAAGTCGGGCGGCATTATCCAGGCGGGCCGTGCGTCGAAGTTCTGGTCTCACCACAGGCACTGCGTCGATCTTTTCCTTGCGGGGTCGAGCGGCGTCTTTCCGGATTGGCGTGCAGTGAATTTTTCACCACGGAGCAAGCTGTGTGTCGAATTTTTCAGCGCACAAGGTGTCCAGTTGAAAGAAAGAAGTCTTTTTGGTCCTGAGACTTCAGGGAACAGGAGGCAAGCTCTATCCAAGCCCTTGGACAGCACTTTTGCAGCAAGACACGAGTTCAGCAAGGCAGCAGGCCAACAGCAAGGCAGCAGTCCTTTGTAGAAAGCAGTCAGGTGAGTCCTTTGAGCAGCCAGGCAGTTCTTCTTGGCAGGATGCAGGTTCTGGTTCAGGTTTCTTTTCCAGCAAGTGTCTGAGGTGGTAGGGCAGAGGCCCTGTTTTATACCCAAATGTGCCTTTGAAGTGGGGGAGACTTCAAAGAGTGGCTTAGAAGTGCACCAGGTCCCCTTTCAGTTCAATCCTGTGTGCCAGGGTCCCAGTAGGGGGTGTGGCAGTCCTTTGTATCGGAGCAGGTCCCTCCACCCTCCCACCCCAGGAAGACCCATTCAAAATGCAGATGTATGCAAGTGAGGGTGTGTCTGAGTGAAGGCACAAGGAGCTGTCAACTAAACCCAGTCAGACGTGGATTGTAAGGCACAGAAAGATTTAAGTGCAAAGAAATGCTCACTTTCTAAAAGTGGCATTTCTAGAATAGTACTATTAAATCCAACTTCACCAGTCAGCAGGATTTTGTATTACCATTCTGGCCATACTAAATATGACCTTCCTGCTCCTTTCAGATCAACAGCTACCACTTCAATAATGTATGAGGGCAGCCCCAATGTTAGCCTATGAAGGGAGCAGGCCTCACAGTAGTGTAACAATGAATTTAGGAGTTTTACACTACCAGGACATGTAAACTACACAGGTACATGTCCTGCCTTTTACCCACATCGCACCCTGCTCTAGGGGTTACCTAGGGCACACATTAGAGGTGACTTATGTGTAGAAAAAGGGGAGTTTTAGGCTTGGCAAGTACTTTTAAATGCCAAGTCGAATTGGCAGTGACACTGCACACACAGGCCTTGCAATGGCAGGCCTGGGACAAGGTAAAGGGGCTACTTCAGTGGGTGGCACAACCAGTGCTGCAGGCCCACTAGTAGCATTTAATCTACAGGCCCTAGGCACATACAGCGCACATTATTAGGGACTTATAAGTAGGTTAAATAGTCCAATTGGGTATTATCCAAAGTTACCATGTTTAAAGGGAGAGAGCATATGCACTTTAGCACTGGTTAGCAGTGGTAAAGTGTGCAGAGTCTAAAAGCCAGCAAAAACAGAGTCCAAAAAGTGGAGGGAGGCAGGCAAAAAGTTAGGGGTGACCACCCAAAGGCATGTCAGGTCTAACATGTGTCCCCCCCAGCTGAAGGTGGATAGAGCTACCCGACCTCCTGGGAGCTCTCATCGCTAAGGTGGAAGTATCTGGAGAGACCATCAGCATTGGCGTGGTCAACCCCTGGGCGATGCTCCACCATAAAGTCCATCCCCTGTAGGGAAAAGGACCACCTCAAGAGTTTTGGATTCTCACCCCTCATCTGCATGAGCCATCTGAGGGGCCTGTGGTCTGTCTGAACTCAGAAGTGAGTCCCAAACAGGTAGGGTCTTACCTTCTTCAGTGCTCAGACCATAGCAAATGCTTCTCTCTCAATAGCACTTCACCTCTGTTCCAGTGGTAATAGCCTTCTGCTAATAAAGACTACTGGTTGGTCTAAGCCCTCCTCATTTAGCTGTGCTAGAACAGCCCCTATGCCATGCTCTGAAGCGTCTGTCTGCACAATAAATTCCTGGGAGTAGTCAGGGGCCTTGAGTACGGGGACCGTGCACATGGCTTCCTTCAGGGAATCAAAGGCTTTCTGACAAGCCTCTGTCCAATTCACCAGCCTAGGTTGTTTCTTGGAAGTGAGTTCTGTCAAGGGTGACACAATGATGCCATAGCCCTTGAAGAATCTGCAGTAGTATCCAGTGAGGCCTAAAAAGGCTCTCACCTCAGTCTGTGTTCTAGGTGGTTGCCAGGCCTTGATAGTTTCAATCTTGGCCTGGAGTGGCTGCACCTTGCCACCACCTACTAGGTGCCCCAAGTACACCACGGAACCCTGCCCAATCTGGCACTTACTGGCCTTGGTGGTCAGGCCTGCCTGTTGCAGAGCCTGAAGCACCTCCTTGAGGTGGAACAGGTGTTCCTCCCAGCTGGAACTGTAGACAGCTATGTCGTCCAGGTAACCTGCACAGTAGGCATCTTTACCAGCTAGCACCCGGTTAACCAACCGTTGGAAGGTAGAGGGGGCATTTTTCAACCCAAATGGCATCACCCGGAATTGGTAATGGCCATCAGGGGTGGAAAATGCGGATCTCTCTTTAGCCCCCTCAGTCAGGCCGATCTGCCAGTATCCTGAAGTAAGATCAAACGTACTCAGGAACTTGGCAGCGCCTAGTCTGTCAATGAGCTCATCAGCTAGGGGGATGGGGTGAGCATCAGTCCGGGTGACTGAGTTGAGACCCCGGTAGTCCACACAGAACCTGAGTTCTAGCTTTGCACCTGGGGCAGTAGCCTTAGGAACCAATACCACAGGGCTGGCCCAGGGACTACTAGATTTCTCAATAACCCTCAAAGTCAACATCTTGGAGACCTCCTCCTTGATGCTGGCCTTCACCTTATCTGATAACCTGTACATTTTGTTCTTCACAGGGGGACTGTCACCTGTGTCAATGTCATGAACACAGAGGTGGGTCAGTCCAGGAGCAAGGGAGAACGGGGGGTTGAACTGCTCTAACACCTCATAGCAGTCTCCTCTCTGGGTTAGAGTCAGGGAGTCGGAGAGAATGACACCCTCCACTGACCCATCCCCTTCTTTGACAGAGAGGAGGTCGGGGAGAGGTTCACTCTCCTCTTCCATGCCCTCATCTGTGACCAGGAGCATACTGACCTCAGACGGTCCTGGAGAGCCCTGGGCTCTACTGGCTCCATCACCCATACTTTGTCTCCAGGTGAGAACTCAACCAGAGTGGTCTTCCGGTCATACCACTCCTTCATCACCTCTTGACTGGCCTTGAGGTTACTCTTGGCCTGCTTCCAGAAGCGTTGGGTTTGGTTGCAGAGGGCCAGCATGTAGCTGACCACATCCTGGGGAGGTGACTTGGGAGCTTTCTCCAAGCCCTCTTTAACAATGCTTAGGGGTCCCCTGACAGGGTGACCATAGAGAAGCTCAAAGGGGATTAACCCCACCCCTTTCTGGGGCACCTCTCTGTAAGCTAACAACAGGCATGGTAAGAGGACGTCCCACTTACGCCTCATGGTATCAGTCAGGCCACTAATCATGCCCTTCAGGGTCTTGTTGAATCTCTCAACAAGCCCATTGGATGGAGGATGATAAGGGGTGGTAAACTGGTAGGCCACCCCACACTCGTCCCACATGGACTTCATGTATGCAGACATGAAGTTTGTGCCCCTGTCAGACACAACCTCCTTAGGGAATCCCACACGGGTAAATATTCCCAACAGGGCGCTGGTCACCACCAGTGCAGTCACTGTTCTCAGAGGGATTGCCTCTGGATAGCGGGTGGCATGGTCCACCAAAATCAGGATAAACCTGTTGCCCAAGGCAGTTTTGGGGTCCAAGGGACCAACAATGTCGATGCCCACCCTTTCAAAGGGGGTGCCAACGACTGGGAGTGGGAGCAGGGGAGCCTTAAGCTGTTTCCCTGTCTTCCCACTAGCCTGGCAGGTGGGGCAAGCTCTGCGGAAATTATCTGAGGCTGTCCTCATTCTGGGCCAATGGAAGTGGGTGACAAGCCTGTTAAAGGTCTTGTCTTGGCCCAGGTGTCCTGCCAGGGGGATGTCGTGAGCCAGACCCAGTAGGAAGGTCCGGTAACACTGGGGGACCACCAGCACACGGGCTGCCCCAGGACCCGGAACCTTAGGCTCACTGTAAAGGAGATCATTCTCCCAGTAAATATGGTGATTGCCAGAGGCGTCACCTGCTGCTTGGGCTGTGGCCTGTTGCCTCAGACCCTCAAGGGCGGGACATTCCTTCTGCGCCTTGCAGAATTCTGCCCTGGTTGCCCCCCCCTCTACTTGCCAGCCAGCAAGTTCAGGTAGGTTACCCAGGTCAGCTACGTCCTCCCCAGTTGTCTCAGGGGCCTCCTCCTCCTTAGGGGCCCCATCCACCACCGTGGGAACATTTGAGGTGAGTTTCCCGCGCCTCTTGCCCTTCCTCTTTGCAGCTGTCTGGGTCATTTTTCCAGGCTCCAGGCGCCCTTGACTCCCTTCCCGGGCAGCCGTGGACCGTGTGGTCATGCAGACCTCTTTCCAAGCAGTATGCTCAAGATCATTGCCTAACAGACAATCTACAGGCATGGCAGGACTCACAGCTACTTTCAGAGTACCAGAGACCCCCCCCACTCAAAGGGAACCAGAGCCACCGGTAGGTGACTCTCATGATTGTCAGCGACTATGACCTGGTGGAATGTATTAGGGACTATCTACTCTGTTGACACCAGCTGACTCTTGATAGTAGTCATACTGGCTCCTGTATCACACAGAGCCTCCACCTTTTGCCCATCAATGGTGACCCACTGCCTATACTTGGAAGTACTTTGGGGCATGTGGGCTTTGGGCACCATTTCTCTTTCTCCCAGGGACACTAAGGAAACCTCTGCCTGCTCCCCAAAGCTATCTGGGTCCATCTCCCCCCGAGCGCTACACTAGTCAACCCAGGTGTCTGTTTGGTAGTGGACGGTGCTCTCTTGGAACACTGGGAGTCGCCCTTAGAGTGACCATACTGGTAGCACTCTAAGCATTTGGAGGTGAATTTCCCTGATGATTTTTCATAAGTCCCTGGCTTTTTCCCAAATCTGGAAGAGGAATAGTAGCCACCCCCTCCCTGGGGATTCTTTTGGGGGCCTTTTGAGAGTTCCTTATCTGTAAGTTTATCTCCCCCCTCTTTCTTCTATTGGGAACCCTGACCACCTTTGTGGGTGTCCCCCCCAGGTACCTTTCTGGACACTCTGGTGCTAACCCAGAGGTCTGCCTCCTCAGCAAGCTTCCTGGGATCAGTCAGCTTACTATCTTCCAAGAGCTGGCGTAACTCTGTAAACGTAGTATTGAGCATATGCTCTCTTAGAATCAAGTCATATAACCCTTTGTAATCATCTACTTTGTTGCCCCGCACCCATCCATTCAGTGCCTTATTGGAAAAGTCAAAGAAATCTACCCATGATTGTGTGGATTGTTTGGTGCTGTCCCTGAACCTCTGACGGTATCCCTCAGGGGTCAGCCCAAACTTGGCAAGTAAAATGGCTTTCTGAAGTGGGTATGTGTTTTGATCTGGTTTATCCAATGTGAGAAGTGTGTCCCTCCCCAATGGTGGCACATAACCCCACATAGCTGCCATTGCCCTTCAGGAACCTCATGAGCCCTTAGTGCAACTTCATAAACAGCTAACCATTTATCTATGTCATCTCCCGCCACAAAACTGGGCACCACCTTTTTGGGTATACAAACCTTCTTTTCTCCAGCAGGTCCTTTCTGTATGCTGCCACCATTACTGCATGAGCCAACAATAGTTTCTTTTCAGCCAAAGCTCTCTCAGCTGTAGCTTCAGCTCTTTCAGCTTCCATCTGTTTGGCTGCTCTTTCAGCCTGCTTGGCTTCTCTCTCTGCCCTTTTTTCCTCCTTTTGAGTCTCAATTTTCAGTTTTGCCATTTGCAATTGGAACTCCCTTTCTTCTCTCCTTTCCTCTGCGGTCAGGCTTTGCTCAGAGACACTGCTCCCTGGTCTGGAAGGGGGCACAATTGCAGTGGTAACATCACCCACTGATGGCAACAAATCCTCTGGGGGCCATTTTCTGGCTCCTCTTCCTCATCATCCTCCTCTAAATGGGCTTCTGCCCAGGCCCTCAGCGCCACTTGAAAGTCCTCCTTTCTGGAGGCCCCTTGGGTGGGTACTCTCATCACCCTGCAGAACCCTTTTAGCTGTTTGACAGTATGGCCCATATTTATACTTTTTTTGCGCCGCTTTTTGACGCAAAAACGGTGCAAACTTACAAAATACAATTGTATTTTGCAAGTTTGCGCCGCTTTTGCGTCAATAAATGACGCAAATGTGGCGCTAAAAAAGTATAAATATGGGCCTATATGTCTCCAACAGGGCTAGGTCCAAATCTCCTGCTTGAGACCCAGCCAGAGACATGTTGAGTGAGGATTTAGTTTTTGAAAATTGTCAAGAACGAATTTGCAAAAAGAGATAAAAATCAAGTTGACCTTCAACTGTGGGTAGGTAGTGAAATACTTAGCTACTGTATGTCACTGCACAAATACAAGTCCTATCCTCACCGCTGATCACAAATGTTAGAAATGGGGTCTTTGGTTGGCAGTCAGGTTACCCCCTGTCCAAGCAAGGACCCTCACTCTAGTCAGGGTAAGTCACACACACGGTCTTTCAACCTCGGTATTCCATTGGCGGTACACACCGCTGCGCTCAAAATACACACACATCTCCAAAACACCGCCACATTGGACAATTCCAAATACACACACCTGATACACATACAAACACCACTCCCACACACCCAACACTATATAAAACACACACCCACATCACCCACAAACACCTACGACCAAAAATTAGTCACGAAGGCCAGAGAGACAGCACAGAATAGACAATCCCACCACACAGAGGCACACAACACCACAACACCATCACCCACACAACATCCACGCACAAAATACCACTACACATCACCACACACATCAACACTGACACCGCCCCACACATCACACACACCACCCCATGTCACGCCAAAGACACCCTCGGTTTTCTGAGGAGGAGCTCTGGGTCCTGGTGGAGGAAATCCTACGGGTAGAGCCACAGCTATTTGGCTCACAGGTGCAGCACACATCCATAGCCAGGAAGATGGAGCTATCGCGCAGAATAGTCGACAGGGTCAACGCTGTGGGACAGCATCCAAGAAATAGGGAGGACATCAGGAAGAGGTGGAACGACCTACGGGGGAAGGTGCGTTCAGCAGTCTCCAGGCACAACATCGGGGTTCAGCGGACTGGCGGCGGACCCCCACCTCCTCCCCCACAACTAACAACATGGGAGGAGCAAGTCTTGACCATCATGCATCCAGAGGGCCTCGGAGGAGTCGGTGGAGGAATGGACACTGGTAAGTCAAATCTTAACTATCATATCCCCACCCTACCTCCATGCTATCACACACCCCCACCCTCACCCCCTCCCCTATCACTCAATCTCCTCACTAATGTACTAAGAACACAAACCACACATCCCAACGCCAAGCCCTGCATGACACAACTAAGCATGGACACCCATTGCTAAAGCATGCTCATTGCACATACCCAGAACACCCCCCCAACCATCATCACACAAGCCCCCTCAATGGAATGCTTGCACTGGGGTACACGCACACCCACCCATTGCACACCATGACACACACACATACAATAATCATGCTCTTATGCCCCTGCAGGATCACGAAGGACCGTCACCACACCGAAGGGTCCAGACAACTCCACTCCACCCACAGAGGAGGCCCACAGTGACGATAGCAGCTCTGCCCTACTGGATCCTAATGACCAGCCCGGACCATCGTGGGCCTCGGAACAGTCGGTTCCCCTTGCACAGGCACAGCCCAACACTGACCTTCCACCCTCTGGTAACACCAGCACAGCACCCACCCAGCGGGCCCAAACCTCCGTACCCAGGACAGGTCAATCAGCGGTGTGTCCACCACTACAGGGAACCCAGGATAACCCACCACCCCAACAACAACAGGGATCTGGGGGCAGTGGTAGTGGGCACACGGTCCAGGGGACGGAGGCACAGGAACACAGGGGAACTGGGAGGACTGCTGTGCGACAGGGGGTGGACAGGCCAAGGGAACCCACTCTCCACGAGGCCCTCTCCTCCATCATGGGAGCATACCATCACTCCCAGGAGACGATGGCGACGGTCCTGGTCAATTTTCAGGAGACCTAGCGCCTGCAGGAGGACCAGTATTTGGGGTTCAGGGAGGAGCTCAGGACCATCAGCTCCGCCTTGGGCACCATCGTAGGGGTGCTGAAGGACATACAGCAGACCTTGAGGGACACCGTGGCACTCCAAGGGGCCCCTGACACTAGCATGGACGATGAACTGCCCACCACCTCTGTTGGCGCTAGTGGACAGGACGCCACGCCACAGGACCACCACACCAGCACCCCACCCCTTGCAGACGGAGAACCACCACGCAAGCGGTCCCTGAGATCCAGGAACAGGGCAGAGCAAGATGGCAAGCCCCCCGCCACGAAATGAGACCACCCTGATTGTCCTCCCACTGTCCCACTTTGTTACCCTGTCCATACTGAAACTGCCCCAGCTTCACTTCCTATGCCCATATGGGCAGTGCACCTGTGAGACTAATAGACTGGACTCTGCCATGGACATTCCTCCACCATCGCCCCTCACCATTTTACAACCCCCCTCCATTTTTGAGCACTTAAATAAACACCCTTGAACCACAAAACAATGTTAAGTCAGTCTATGATTTGGTCAAATGTATTATCAATGACAGTGTCAAAATGTGTTTCTAGTTGTAAAGGCAACATACCTATGTCACAAATCACAAGTCCTTGAAGGATGCATGCAGATGACACACGTTGGTAACCACACCTGTGAAACCGTAATGGAAAGGTACAACTCAGTTACCAAATAATGCTATGAAATTACACACAGGATAGAGGAAGACGTGTGACAGTGAATGTAATGGTAAAAATGAAAATGTTCTCACCTGTGGGTCACTGGAAATATTGCTGTATGACTGACTCCCTGTTGTCATTGTCTTCTTCCTCAGCTTCCTCCTCATCACTGTCCACAGGCTCCATAGGCTCCACAGCTGCCACAACACCGTCATCTGGACCAGCCTCCTGCAGAAAAGGCACCTGGCGTCGCAATGCAAGATTGTGAAGCATTGAGCAGGCAATGATGATCTGGCACACCTTCTTCGGTGAGTAGAATAGGGAACCACCTGTCATATGGAGGTACCTGAACCTGGCCTTCAGGAGGCCGAAGGTGCGTTTGATCACCCTCCTAGTCCGCCCATGGGCCTCATTGTAGCGTTCCTCTGCCCTGGTCCTGGGATTCCTCACTGGGGTCAATAGCCAGGACAGGTTGGGGTAACCAGAGTCTCCTGATAGCCACACATGGCGCCTCTGGAGTTGACCCATCATATCAGGGATGCTGCTATTCCGCAGGATGTAGGCGTCATGCACTGAGCCAGGAAACATAGCATTTACCTGAGAAATATACTGGTCTGCCAAACATACCATCTGTACATTCATCGAATGATAACTCTTCCGGTTCCTGAACACCTGTTCACTCCTGTTAGGGGGGACCAGAGCTACATGGGTCCCATCAATAGCTCCTATGATGTTGGGGATATGTCCAAGGGCATAGAAGTCACCTTTCACTGTAGCCAAATCTTCCACCTCAGGGAAAATGATGTATCTCCTTACGTGTTTCAGCAGGGCAGACAACACTCTGGACAACACGTTGGAAAACATGGGCTGGGACATCCCTGATGCCATGGCCATTGTTGTCTGAAAAGACCCACTTGCAAGGAAATGGAGCACTGATAGCACCTGCACATCAGTGGGGATTCTTGTGGGATGGCAGATTGGTGACATCAGGTCTGGCTCCAACTGGGTACATAGTTCCTGGATAGTGGCACGGTCAGACCTGTAGGTGATGATTAAATGTCGCTCCTCCATTGTCAACAGGTCCACCAGCGGTCGGTACACCGGAGGATTCCGCCATCTTCTCAATTGTCCCAAATGACGGTGCCTAGGAAGGACAACAGCGACCACAGAGTCAACTTTTTTCTAGGTATGTACCCACTGTTACACAGAACACGACACCAAACACAAAACCCTTCCTGTATGTGTGTTGAGTGTAGGCCTAGCTATGTGTGATGCAGAAGTAAATGAAGCCATGTGGGCCCCTGAAATGGCGGCTGCCTGACCTCTAAACTGGGACAATGGGATTGTGAGGTAACTGCGCTGCCGTTGCACACCGTTGCGGTAGGCGGTCGTAGACCGCGGCGCAATGCTTCATTGGTTAACATTAGACCCTCTGGGTCCCAGGAGCCAATGAACAAGTGCGCCGCCGGTGATGATACACACTGCGCGGACGTCACCGCCATTTTCTATCTGTTCGATCACTAGATACCTGATCTTCGACAGGAGAGGACCTACACTGCAAGTACTGCTGTGACCTCCGTCTGGAAGCGACGATGGCTGCTGCGTCTGGGGAAAGGGCCCCTGCCTTCACTGCTCAGGAGTTGGAGAAACTAGTAGACGGGGTCCTCCCCCAGTACATGCTACTCTACGGTCCTCCAGACCAACAGGTTAGTACACAGGTAGCACGTTGTATGGGCTAGGCCTGGGTGGAGAGGGCTGGTTGTAAGATGGAAGGGGGCAGAGTTCAGGGAACATTAATGCATGTGAATGAATGTGCCACATGGCTAGGGTAGGGAGGGGGGACACTTGGTTATGACTTCTCTTCTTAACTTGTTCATGTCATGTAGGTCAGCGCCCACCAGAAGAAGGACATTTGGCGTGCCATCGCCAAGGACGTCCAGACCCTGGGGTCCACCAGAGATGGGGCACCCACTGCCGTAAAAGATGGGAGTACATTTGCCGCTGGAGCAAGAAGATGGCGTAGGCTCAGCTGGGGATGGCCTCCCAACGTGGGAGGGGTGCCCGTCGCACAATGACCCCCCTGATGTTCCGGATCCTGGCGATGGCCTACCCTGAGTTGGATGGGCGCTTGAGGGCATCACAGCAGACACAAGGGGGTGAGTACAACCTCATTCTGGGTACTTGGCGCGCAGTTGAGGGGCTGGCTGAGGGAGGAGGGCTGTGGGTGTACCTAGGCCAGGCAGAAATACGTAGGCTAGGCCCCTCCGTAATCAGGCCATGTGGCACTCCACCCCACCGCAGTAGAGTGCCAAGTACAGGTATACATGCCCCTGTGGCATCCATGTGTGCAGATGTCCACCATAGCCATGTAGGCCATATCCCAGAAATTGCATCTGTAGAGGCCAGGAGCACGGCGTAGTGCAGGGGGCTGCTGTGTCTGTATTGTCCGCCAACGGTAGCGGTATGCCATGCACTCAACCTGTCTTTCTTCTGTCGTCCCCCCCCCTTTTTGTGCTCTCCCTGTTCTTTTGTGCATCAGCATCATCAGGCGGAGGTACAGTGGCACCGGAGCACGAGGGAGCTGTATCCCACATGGCCATGGAGGGCCACACCACGCACTCAGAATGCACCAGTGGGACGGAGGGCGAGGGGAGCTTCACGTCGGCCACCGGATCACCAACCAGCGACACTGACTCGTCCGCCGATGGGAGCTCCCTTGTGGTGGCGACACCATCTGTGACCCCACTTCTACAGGTACAGCCGCCACCTCCCCTACCAGCATCGCCTTCCCAGCAGCCCCTCAGCGTTCGCCCCGTGCCCGCTCACCCAGGAAGATGGGCATCACCTTCGCCCCAGGCATCTCAGGCCCTGCCCCAGTCACCCCTGCTGCCCTCAGTGAGGAGGCCATTGACCTCCTCAGGTCACTCACTGTTGGGCAGTCTACCATTGTGAATGCCATCCAGGTTGTAGAAAGGGAGTTGCAACACGGTAATGCATTCCTGGAGGGCATTCATTCTGGTCAGGCTGCCCTTCAGCGAACCCTGCAATCTCTGGCCTAGCTCTGATGGCAGCCATTGTTCCTGTGTCTAGCCTTCCCCCTCCAACCTCCTCCACCCAGACTCAATCCCCTGTACCCCAGCCCATCCCAAGCACACCATCAGACCAGCATGCACACACCTCAACACACAAAAGTAGCTCAGGCAAACATAGACACCACACATCCCACAGGCACTCACACAAGCATCACACACATACAGACACAGCAAGATCCACTGCCTCCACTGTGTCCCCCTCCTCATCGTCTCCCTCCTCCCTCCCAGTGTCGTCTACACTCTCACCTGCATGCACTACATCTACAGGCACTAGGACTCGCTCCAGAACACCCAGCACCACACCCTGCTCACCTGCACTCACCACCCCACTACCATTTACACGTCCCCTCTGTCCTCTCCCAGTGTGTCTGTGACGCCCCCTCCCAAAGTACACAAACGCGGGCACCCACACACCCAACATCCATCCACCTCACGACAGCCTCCATTACCTGCACCTGCACCCAAAAAACCTAAAGTGACACCTCCTACAACCACCTCCTCTTCCTCCACTCCCAGACCCCCTCCAGCTACCCATCCCAGTGTTAGTCAGAAACTGTCCCTCTGCAAAGTTGACCTTTTTGCCCCCACCCCCACCCCTCCAATTCATCAGTCCCATCGTAGCGCCTCAGCCAAAAAGCCTCCAGTACCAGTGGTGCGTGTTCAAGGTGTGTGGAGTGCACCGGCCACCAGGGCAGGCAGTGTGACACGGAGCCAAGGCACTGCCAGTCCACCCCCTGTAAAGGCTCTGAAGTTGGAAAGTGGCCGACGGGACCGTGTGAAGACTCCTGGAGGGAAAACAACTCACAGAGGTCCCAGGGGGATTGCAGAGTCAGCTATGACTCCTCCAAAGGTGGGGAAGGGCCAGAAGAAGTCTACACAGCCTGGTGTGAGCATCACGGCGGAGAAGGGCGGCATCCTTCCCGGCGGCCGGGACGCCACCGCCAGCACCGTCGTCACTGGTCAGGAGACCACCACCAGAGTCATTGCCCAGGAGGGCCCAAGTATCGTCACTGGTCAGGAGACCACCGCCAGAGTCATTGCCCAGGAGGGCCCAAGTATCGTCAGTGGTCAGGAGAACACCGCCAGAGTCAGTGCCCAGGAGGGCCCAAGTATCGTCACTGGTCAGGAGACTACCGCCATCGCCGGAGTCATTGCCCAGGAGGGCCCAAGTATCGTCACTGGTCAGGAGACCACTGCCACCGCCGGAGTCATTGCCCAGGAGGGCCCAAGTATCGTCACTGGTCAGGAGACCACCACCGGAGTCATTGCCCAGGAGGGCCCGGGCAGCCACAGCCCCGCTGGCCAATGAGGGACCATCATGCCACACAACAATGCCCTGTCCAGAGAACGTCATGCCACACACCAATGCCCAGTCCAGAGACCGCCATGGCAAAGCACTGCAGAACAGTCCAGAGACCGCCATGGCAAAGCACCGCTGAACAGTCCAGACACCACCATGGCAAAGCACAGCTGAACAGTCCAGAGATCGCCATGGCAAAGCACTGCTGAACAGTCCAGACACCGCCATAGCAAAGCACCACTGAACAGTCCAGACACCGCCATGGCAAAGCACCGCTGAACAGTCCAGACACTGCCATTGCAAAGCCCCGCTAAACAGTCCAGACACCGCCATGGCAAAGCACCGCTGAACAGTCCAGACACCGCCACGGCAAAGCACTGCTGAACAGTCCAGAGACCGCCATGGCAAAGCACCGCTGAACAGTCCAGACACCGCCATGGCAATGCACCGCTGAACAGTCCAGACACCACCATGGCAAAGCACCGCTGAACAGTCCAGACACCGCCATGGCAAAGCACCGCTGAACAGGGCATGCACGGCTGAACAGGGCAAGCACCGCTGAAGAAGGAAAAGACCGCCACATCAAGCATCGTTATCCCATGTGCAGCTGGGACAGTGACGGGACAGGAACTGTCACGGGGAGACTAATCCAGTCTGGGCACCAGTCCCCCTCCAGAACCAGTGGAGAGATCCATCCACTCTGTTAGTCCTTCACAGGATGAAGCACTCTGGGCACCAGTCCCCCTCCAGAACCAGTGGAGACATGCATCCACTCCGTCCGTCCTGCACAGGATGAAGCACTCTGGGCACCAGTCCCCCTCCAGAACCAGTGGACACATGCATCCACTTGTGAGACTGTGGCTTTGAACTCCCCAGGATGGAACAGTGGGCAACCCACCCACTTGTGAGACTTGAGAGACTGTGGCTTTGCACTCCCAAGGATGGAACAGTGGGCAACCCACACACTGTAGAGACTTGAGAGACTGTGGCATTGCACTCCCCAGGATGGTCCAGTGGGCAACCCACCCACTGTAGAGACTTGTGAGACTGTGGCTTTGCACTCCCCAGGATGGACCAGTGAGCAACCCACCCACTTGTGAGACTTGAGAGACTGTGGCTTTGCATTCCCCAGGATGGAACAGTGGGCAACCCACACATTGTAGAGACTTGAGAGACTGTGGCTTTGCACTCCCCAGCATGGTCCAGTGGGCAACCCACCCACTGTAGAGACTTGAGAGACTGTGGCTTTGCACTCCCCAGGATGGTACAGTGGGCAACCCACCCACTGTAGAGACTTGAGAGACTGTGGCTTTGCACTCCCCAGGATGGTACATTGGGCAACCCACCCACTGTAGAGACTTGTGAGACTGTGGCTTTGCACTCCCCAGGATACATCAATGGGCATGGAGCCCCATCATGGATGTGGCGTGTTGCTGTAATCCGGCTGAGGTGTCCCCCCTCCCCTTCCCCCTGAGGTGCCTGTTGTATTTCTCTCTGATGCCCCGGCAGTGTTCTCTCCGTTTGTGGACAGGTATCTTGTGTGGGCCTCGCCCATGCATTTTTGGACTAGTGGTGCACGGACATTGATATGTGCATATCTGCACTACTTCTCATAATGTATATACTTTTGAATGATTTTATATATATCTGTATATATTTGAAACATGTATATTGATTCATTACCATGTTTGAACTGATTTTGTTTTGTCTTTGCATTCTTCCGGGGGAGTTGTGGGTTGTTACTGTGATGTTTCTAAATGCATTGGTGTGTGTGTTGTAATATGCGAGGGTGGGGGTGGGGGTGTTGCGTGTGTGTCCCCCTGACTTTTGCCTCCCCCCTCCCCTATGTCGTAGGTGCAGTACTCACTGTTGTCTTCGCCGGCGTTGGTCTTCGTAGATGAGTAGGAATACAAGGGCCGGTAGGATTTGTAATTCCGGCTCCATGGGGTCCTCCTTCCTTGTGGGATGTGCTCATGTGAGCGTTTTCCCATTGCAGAAACTGTTTCCGCCGTGTTTTTATCCACGGTGAATCCGCCCCAGAAAAGGTGGCGGATTGGCGGGTTGTGATACTATGGGCGGTACATTGTCTTCCGCCTGTCTGTTGGCGGTGACCGCCGCGCTGCTTGTCTGTACTGCTGTGGCGGGAGGTGTGTTAAAGTGGCTGTTTTTGTTGGCGGTTTCCGCCAGGGTCATGATACCCTTTTTTGTCCGCCGGCCTGTTTGCGGTATTACAGCACCTTTAGCACCGTCCGCCATGGTTGTAATGACCCCCAAAGTCTCTTTCAAGTGCAAAGTACCTGGTTTGGAGTGGAAAATCTCCACAAAGGGCCGCAGAGGAGGAGATGCGTGGGAAAATGGTGTGTGCGTCGGTTTTGCCCCTTCACACATGGACTTGCGTTGTTGTTTTTCACGCGGGGAAGATGTGCGTCGTTTTCCGGCGCGCGGACAGTCTCCTTCTGTGGGTCGCGAGATTACCAGATGTCCCGGGCTCTGTGCGTGGAATCCTGGGCTTGTTAACCGGCTGCTCGTCGTTCCGGTGGGCTGTGCGTGGAATTCCAGAACAAACCAGGCCATCCTCCTACAACAACTGTTTCCTAAGTGTAGTTAACATTATAAATTGTATTATTGAATCCCAATGTTTTTCTATGGAACAGCGAAGTCCACTGCTATGAAAATTGCTTTTACAGCCATGTCACTGTAAGGACATGTTTTACATTAAAAGTTTATGTAGCCTACTTTTAAATGTTCTGTGCCCTGGCTTATTGGACATTAAGTCCTACCTAGGTTGACTTACTAATATTTCAAAAGATGTATTATGCCTGTCACAAGAGAATATTTTGACAGATTGAAATTGCAGTTTCACAGCATCACACCCAGGCTACGGTACTAGGCCCACAGTCATGTTTTGTACTGTCACTCTAGTGCTGACACAATGTGAGCTGCAGTCCACTATTAACATTTAACTTATAGTCCCTGGGTACACTTTGCGCCATATGCAGGTACATTAAATATTTCAAATATGAGTATAACTAATTTTGACCTGTTCTTGGCACATGCACCTGGGACTGGTTAGGAGAGTCCTGGTGCACATAGTCAATCCAAAAAAAGCATCAGTCCAAAATGCAATTTTTGGGATGGGAGCAAGGGTGGTGGACGCTGCAGGTTGGTGCATGGGGGAGGAGCAGAATCTACACTTGGTTTTGAGCAGAGTAGTGGTGAGAGGGTACAACCTGCCACCTAATTCATTGACAATGATGAGAAAATTAATATTAGACAGAGATGGCGAAGATCAACAAAGCATTGTTACATTACAGGTGCGGAGTCTTATTTTTGCTCAGGACTCAGCCTGCTCTGTTCATAACATGCCACGCCTTTTAGGATTTATAGACAGGCTAAATTTGTGAGTGCGTAGGATGATTATTATGTTACGTTAATATCTAGACATGTTGCACTTCCGTTAAGAGGAAATTGCGTGTTGGTGGATATTTTTTAACTTGAACCGATAGGAGGATGGTCACACTGGGACATTTAACTGTTGCAGTGGAAGCAGTAATATGTGCCTTTATGGAGGCACTGGTACTTCTGAGCCATTATCAACGATCAGTAAGGGATGTTTTGTTTAATATGCAGAATTGGATAGTTTCCTCAAAAACGTTTCACTTTGGATGATTTGGCGGCAGTAACAAGGAACCTACTGAGAACCAAGCCACACCCAGTGCAGCATTGTAGCATGTCATGCATCAACGTAATGATTACTCATCGTTTGAAGGTGGGCCTAAGGAACACGATTTGATACCAAAAGGGTGGGTTGAGACCATACCATTTGTGTTAAGGGTGGTGAGGACAAAGACATAGTGATACAGATGTATCCTTGATAGGGTTGTTTGGTCAAGTAATGAAAAGCCGACTAAAAATTGTGTGACTATGGAATGAAAACAGTCCATTTCTTGTAGTCCTAATATTGCAATTTAAACGCATCTGTGTGTACGTGGTTCACCTGTTTCAGGTTTACTACCCAGGTATGTTTTGTATCCAAACACATAAGACAATGTTTGACAAGATGTACCCAAAATCGATATAATCATCACTGTACAACCAAAAGTAATGACATCTGGGCTGATTCGTTCGTTTATAAGTCACCCGTTGTTTATGTAGATATAAAATATATTAATGACAATTATAAGCAATTGTTCCAAAGCTCATTCATGATGTATATCGTATGATCGTTTGCTTCAAGTGGTTATCTTTGCACATCATTTTATGCATATTAGTTGTTGTATTCCCCAATACATTTCGGACCTTTTAGGGTACGTCATCGGGGTAAACATTTAATAGTGTTTACTGTAAATGAAACAGATAACATGTTTACCATAATGATTACCCTAAAGAGTGCACAAGTAGCACACAATAAGAAGCTCAAAACGTCATGATAGTCAATATTTATGAACAAAGGCTGAAATATATGGGCATATTGTTACACTAGAAGAAGGATTATATTAATCATAAAAAAAACAATAGTAACAACCTGGGATGATGGCACGAGTGAAAGACAGGAAATATAGAATTTTGGCCAAACTTGTGAAAGTATGAGCGTATGTATGACTAAGAGAGACGGTATAGTTTGTGGAAACATCTGAGCAGTTGGAGGCTCCATAAATTGCCTCCCAAAAACATTACTGGAATAACAGCCCCAGTATTGGACAATTCAAAACGATGTAAATCAGAAGAGCTTCTAAAATACTGAACTCTGTAAATAAACTTGATCTAACTCCCAAAACAACGTTGGAGTTGCTGCCGCTATGTTAGGTGGATTATAGTATTAGACAGTTTGACGCGGTTGAGAGAGCGTAGTTTAAATAATACATATATTAAAATGAAATACTTATATCAATGCTCAACGATGCTGCATAGCAAACGATAATAATAGTGATTTTGCTTAAAAGTGTATTTGAATTATGACTATAATGTGTGTGGCCACCAATGTATACGTGAACTAATGACTCTTAAATTAAATTATTAATGCTATGGTTAGTTAAGTTATATTAACGATTACGATATTGCATTCATACTGAAAATCTCATAGGCCTTAAGTTAGCGTGAGCTGTGGGTTTTAGCTGCCTGGCTCTCATATTAAAAGCATTTTTCTGTTTTCCAGTGTGCTGACTCGCAAAGGGCTATGACTCTGCAAATGTTCTTTTCTTCAACTTGGAAGATAAATGTATCATTACAATTCTGTTCTCATCCGCATACTTGCTACTTTAGTTTAAGTTTTATAGACAAGATTGAAACAAATGTAGATTAATGTAATGTACAAGGATGTTTAAACCATGGACAAAGGAAGTGCTGACCCGAGAAGACGTGCCAAGATGTGAAGTAATCCCCGGATGTGCCACCTCCGAAGACGTCAATTGTGATGACCAATCAAAGTGTTATGAATAAATGTGGGGTGACAATTGGAATTACCTAATGTATAATTTGATAGGTTAAAGATAGTGGGGTATAGTAAATGTCCAATAGAATTTTGGGGGAGGGTATTACGAAAAAGGGATAAAAACCCATGTCACAGAAAGGTCGAGAGAACTAGGTAGGGAATGCTATTGATTGTATCCAGAAACTCTGTCACTCTGTTTGGTGACTTTGAGACTTATAAAAACCATCTTCACCCATAGTCCGCCCCTATACACCTCTCCTCCTTATGAGGGAAGTGTCCCCTGTCCTTTAGACTAAGTTTAGACTGATGGCGTTTTGACTGATGTCCTGAAGACGAAGACTGATCCTGTGTGCTGACCTAATCCTTGGAGGGTAATTATGACAATGCAATTTGTAATTTGTCTGTTTGCTTTACCTTTCTAGATACCAACTGCTTATTTTGATAGAGACCATTGTTAGTTGTTTTCTAAATTGGTGTTCTAAATTGTTTTGCAAGAAGCCCAAGATGCTGATGCTAATTAGTGGTTAGGACAGGAGTTCACTTCGACTGACGCAAATAGACAAATGACTGACGTTACGCTATGCTGAACTGAGACGTATATGACATTTGCTGTATTCTGATCTATGTTCACGCCGTGGTATGTTCTTATGTTTGTGATTCTTGCATTAATGAAATCTTATCACAGTTGCCATATCGTGACTATGCTTTTATGTTTCCTGGTATTAAGATTAACTCTTTTGCTCGTAGATTGTAATCAATAGGGAATAAAATTCATAAAATTCTATCAAAGGTGTGGTTATTCATGACTGAAAGGTCATGGTTGCGTCGACAATTTGATTAATGTCTTTAACCAAAGTAAAGTGCATTGTTGTAATAAATATTGATGACATTATTGATATATTGCTTGACATATTGATCAGTTATCTCGTTCTGCGGTGCCTCTCCACTGGGTCACAAGATTCATCGGCCTAAAACGAGTCCTAATGTGTAATAAATTAACATAGAAGGATGCATAACAGGGTAAAGCAGTCTAAACTCCAGGAAGTTGGTAACAAAAAGATAACTTCTAGAAGCATATACAAAAGAATCCAGAAATATTGAGTTGTATAAACAGTCCATTACCTTTCAGTTCTGTTGTTTAGTTCCTTCACTGGCTCTCAATCCAGATTTCTGATTCAAGGGACTGTTTCAAATAGTCCTACCAGGGCATTGATTTGATGACCTCAAAACATTGAAATCGTAGTTGATAAATGATATATTTATAGTTTGTAAAATGTGATGTAATGTTGCAAATATTGCTTTAATGCTCAGTAAAAATGTGTTTTCATCTTTCTTTTCTTCCTTCCTATGTACAACAGTATGCACTTAATAGTATCACATGTGGCATCCAGTACGAGTATACATTTCTGCTGCTAGATAGATGGAATCAAAGCACCAAAGATGTCACCCTGCAGTTCTCTTGTACCCACACCTCATTTAGGTCTACAACTTACAGTCCATTCGGGGTTGTTAAAATGTTCTACATGATAAACCTTGAGAAAAACAGTCCCTAAATAACACGTACTACATCATCCTTTTGGCAATTTAAAATAAGCAAGCTTACCACAAATAAAATAAGCTCCAATAATAACTGCGTCCTCCATCTAAATACAATTTGTAATTCCCTTGAACTTCAAAAGTGTGTTCACATTCATTCTTTCCCACAAATATATTATCAGCATCAGACCTTTCCATCCCAATGCACAACTTTCCTTTATGTTCCTAATCTAAAGTGAAAGCAGCTAGGTTTCCAGCTAACTGATATTAAATGTCTTCTTTAGTCCGCTTATTTTGACTCCTGAAATGTTCATCTGATTTGGAAGTGGCTTCTAATTCCTTTCTTCAGTCTTCAACTAAATTTAACAATTTCTTTTCAACTTCTGACAGCATACATGTTAAATTGTGTCTATGTGCATAACCTGTGTCTAAAGTGGAAACAGGTTTAAAAAATCTTGCAATTATTTTCATTTCCAAGGCAGCTGGACGCCTGTTCAAATGATCAATATTAGGAATTTCTGAAATAACTAAATCATAATTTGAAAAATAATACTGATAATGTCCTGCCCCAAAAACCAGGCTCAACAAAAGACTACATGAAATCCCATAGGTCACAGGAATATGATGATAGGTAATGTCTTCTGAAACAGAAGCAGGTAATTGAGTGCACACAAATCAATCCCTTGCTTTCATGATATCAACATCTTCATATAATAAGCGTCAATGTACATTTGCAGATTAATCTCCCCTAGATGTGTCTGAGTGTAATGCTTTCTCATCTCACTTTTTGTCTTCCTTAGGATTGTATGGTTTGCAGGGAAACACTAGAGGATATCTCCTTTTCTATAAGACTTGTAGAGGAAAATGCTCCTATTAGCAACTTTACTAATATTCCAAGAGAAATAAGCAATAAGGGACCTATTATTGATCTACTTTTAATTTTCTGATTTGGCTCCATTTAATCTTTAGATTTATTAACAATTAAGTACAGCAGGAGAAAAATACTTCTTTGTTAGTTCCACCAATGTGAACAGCAAAGTGAGTTCAAAATTCATTTTTCAACAACATGCAATCTATGTAAGACTTCCCTAACCCTACTCCATGGTCTTCTAAATGACAACCCTATTTCTTCTACTGGGGCCTGGGAAATCTTCTGAATTCCCTATGCAAATCAATGTAAATGTCTCTGATCTCCACACAAACCAAGTTAATTGAGGACCATGAAAATTTAAGATATAATACAACCACAAAGTTCTGATCATGAATGTTTGTCTGTGACTGTGTCATTTCCCAAGTCGGTCCACTCTGGTGAAGGATACCTATGACCAGACACTCTTGTTCTTTTTGACCTTCGTCTTCACCCTCACTCAAGTCAGAGCTGTCAGTCTCTTTAGCGATCATCAGTAGCACACGTTCTGTAGGCAGACTCACTTTCCTTCTTTCCTTCCTTTGGGGCCAACAGTCTCCAGCTTACACTCGCTTTCTTCCAGCACTAATTCCTTCCTCAGGGTCTAATACGGAGTCCGACTCATTCACCACAGGTCAAGGCTCGATTATCTCTGTTTCATTTTCAGTTGTCACCTGTTCATGGCCCTCTTCAGCTTGTCTAAGTGCTGTTTCAGGCTCAGTTTGGTCCCTGACAGCTTGTCTGTCCTGCCCCTGACATTTCTCTTGCGCCACGGGTTCTTCTGGAACATGCAGTGTTATATCACGGAGACATTCATCTCTGTGAGTATGGGAAGCACAAATCCTATTGCGGAGACCTTCACGCTTTATAGCAGTTGGCATAAACAGGATCACCTGGTAATGGCCATGCCACAGTACTTCTAGACACGTCTTTCTGAAATGTTTCTTCATCAAGACCCAAAGACCGGAATTAAGGCCATGGCATTGTTCTTGATGTGGAGGGGCTGTGGCTGCTCTGACCTTGTGACATACAGAACACACCACATCAGCCAATCCCTTACAATGGTCTAGGACCATTCATTTGTAATGTTCACAAGTGCATTTGCAGGAATTGCTGGCAGTTTCGTTGCTCTCCCCATTATGATCTCATGGGGAGACAGTCCAGTCTTTCGAGCAGGTACTCTACAGTCTCATTAACACAAGAGGCAGAGCATCAGGCCATTTCAATTATGTCAAAGCACACACTTCTGCTAGCCTGGATTTTAGCATGCCATTCACCTGCTCCACAAAACCTAAAGCCTCAGGTCTATAACTGCAATGCAATCACTGTTCCATTTGCAATGCTGGGCATAACAATTTCAGGACTTCATTTCTGAAATGAGCTATTCGATCAGATTACAAAAAGGTTTGAAAGCCAACCTTGGGAATGAGTTCCCTCAACAGCAGTTTAGCAACAGTGAGACTTTCATTTTTCCTAGTTGGGTAACCTTTGGCCCAACGAGAAAAGAAACACATTATAACCAAAACACATCTCAATACATTGCACACGGGCATCTCAATGAAATCCATTTGTATCCTGTTAAAAGGTCCCCCTGATCTTCCTATGTGACTCAGTGTGACTGCAATAGGATTGAACCAAGTCTGCCTAAACAGCCTTACCATAGCATCACTAACAATATGCACTGGACCATGTAAATGTCTAGCCATAGGTGGTAACAAACTATTTGATAACACTGGTCATCCATCCATTAAAACTCAAATGTCATCATTTCCTTTGACACAATCTGCTCTGAACTTACTCTGTTGTTCCCCCTCAGACACTTCCTTATGAAGCCTCTTTACTTCATCCTAGGTATCAACTGTTGTCAACAAGAGGTAATAAAACCCTCGCTAATACCACAGTTGTCTGAGGTTATGAATAATACCAAAGCTTTACTGACTATTGGTGAAGGTTACCACTTTCAGTTGATTAGAAACAAAAAATGCTCTTGTAAGAGCAATCAGTTTGGCTACTTGGACAGAGAACATTCCTTAAAGCAAGGAATCTTCAACAACTCCAGAAAGGGTACAGACAACATAAGCTGCTCTCAGACTTCCTCCACTGTCTCTCAAGTAGGAAACAAACATAGAGGACATAATCAAATTCAGGTAATCTCTCATCTTATATGTATGGTCTTGGCTTGGTGCACAGTTCAGTAACATCAAGACAACGTGGTCTTCTTCACAATCTTCAACATTTTCCTGACTCAATACGGGCAACAGAATAGCAGGATTTAAGATTCTACAGCGTTTAATCGTCACGTTCTTTGCAGTCAAGATCACTGGCTCATATTTAGTATGTCAGCTGCTTGTTTGGTACTGTGTTCTGGTTCTAGTCAGCAAAAAGGGCACATACACAGTTAATGGGTGACCTATAAGAATATTTTCACACCTCTCTATGCTAGTGCTGACCTCAGTTACATTCAGGAAATGCAGAAGCAACAGGATCTAATGTGGTAGAAAAATATGTCATTAGTCTCTTAGCATGTCCAAGCGTTTGAGTCAGCACTGAAAGAGCGCAGCCCTCCTTCTCACTGCAGAAACATGCAAAATATTTGTTATAATTGGGCATCTCTAGAGCTGGGGCACAGCAGACATTCTCTTAGCTCTAGGAAAGCAAAAAGGCAATTGTTGTTCCATGGTACCAGATCACACACATCTTTTGTGTCAGCCTATGTAAGGACTTGGCAATCGGGACTTGGAAAAGTTGGGGATCCACTGTCTGCAGTAGACCACCATTCCCAAAAACATTGTGTGGTTGGCAGACTCATTTTCAGTATGGCTGAGATCCTCTCTTGTGGCACTTTTCTCACTCCCTTTTCAATATGGTATCCAAGATATTGGACTTCTTTTTTACAGTATTGTAAATTTCCTGGGGATACTTTGGGCCTGATTACAACTTTGGAGGAGGTGTTAATCCGTCCCAAATGTGACGGATATACCACCAGCCGTATTACGAGTTCCATAGGATATAATGGACTCTTAATACGGCTGGTGGTATATCCGTCACTTTACCGTCACTTTTGGGACGGATTAACACCTCCTCCAAAGTTGTAATCAGGCCCTTTATGTCCATTATTTACCAGGTGGTTGAGTAACGCAATAGTGTCTTGTTTACAGGCTTCACAAGTATTTGACACCTCCATTAGGTTGTTGATGTATTGGATTGGGACTGAATTGCAAGACATGACCAAAGACTCCAGATTTTTCTTTAAAATCTGATTCAAAATAGATGGAGACTCAGTATACCTTTCTGGGCATCTATACCACATTAAGCCCTATTTCTGAGCTGTAATGAAAAAAGCAACTACCTGTCCTCATGCAATGGTATCGAAAAGAAGGCTTGACACAAATCAATGACAGTGAACCACTCTTCTTCACATACAACCTGAAACAATATAACAGCTGGATTCGGTACCATGGGGTACCAAGGCACAACAATGGTGTTTATTTTCCTAGGGTCCTGCACAATACTGTATTTGCCACTCAATTTCTGAAGACCCATAATGCCAGAATAACAAAGACTGACCATTATCTCCTTCGGAATTCCTTGCTGTATCATTGACTCAATCATGGGAGTTAATCCAGCAATCATTACAGGGGTCAAATTATACGGTGGGGTCCTCTGGAGTTCAGCATTGGGCTTAACAGAAATTCAGACAGGTAATACACCTTTGATCAGCCCAGCATCTTTCCCGAAAAAGCCTGCACTTCATGTTTGACAGTCACTCTCAAATCTGGAGGCAAATCATCAACTATTAACAATGTCAATAACATGCAACATGCTTAATTTCCATCAACTTTATCCTCAGTTTGCACTTCTATTCATCCTGGAGTGCAAAAGATAACACAATTTAATTTTGATAATAAATCTGTTTCCAAGAGATTCACTGGATGGTGATCACATATTATAAACTTGTATTTATTCTAAAAAGATCCTATTTCCACTGTGACTGGGACAGTTTCTTGGGTTGTTATTTGTTTATTCTCTACACCAACAACCTGGAATGTTTTTCTTGAGAGAGGAATGTTTGGGACTTCTACTGTTCCTAGAATAGAATGGGTAGTACCAGTGACAATTCAAGAATGACACAGGATGGTCATTCACTTTTCTCTCTATAAATGGTCCACTCTGGTACACCTCTAAGGCTGTGTCATGTACGCAGACTTTCTCCCCTCTCAGGCACCATCAGGCTGACTGATCAAAGCCATTTCCCTCATTCGAATCGGATGGGGAAATTGCTGAAATTGATTATTATCCTGTTTCAGATCCGCATTCATTCTCAAACCCTGATTCTTATTCTGACACAACCTAACAGCATTTTGCTGTGGCATCGGAGGTTTAGGGACTTGCATCATTGGAGCCTGAGGCACATGAATATTCTGACTCCTGTTTTTTTTTACACCCTGCATCTGATTAGGGTTATTATTCTGAGAGGGCACAAATCCTGAATTTTGGACCTGATTAGCTAGATGTAAACAACGTTCCTGTTTCTAATGTCCCATCCTATTGCAGATCTGACAAGGAGTTGACCTTTTTAGACTATTTACCTCCATTCCTGTACCAGGATCTATAGGAACTCTTTGACCTCTATCTTGCATTGGATTTTATGGTTGTTGATATACACCTTGCGTTGTGACTGCATTATTTACGGGTAGGGGCATCTGACTAGTTTTCTGAGCTGCTTTAATTTGAGTGACCACCACTTTTTCCGTGAGGTTTTTCTGCTTAATCTCTATCTCATCTTTGCAGTATTTTGCATTACACAGAATGTCATCAATAGGCTTATTCTGCCAACAAATCAAATGTTGCTGAATCATCATACTGATTTCTGGCCTCAGTCCTGCCACAAACCTCAACACAAAATGTCCCATATAGTTAGCCTCTGGTGTTTTCACCTACTGTATTGTTTGAATGCCTACAACAACCTCTCATAGAAAGCATAGATTGACTCCTTTGACTCTTGAGTCGTCCTGTCAATCTTAACTCAATCACATTCTGAGGAGTCACCTTCCCTTACAGGAATGTCATAACTGCCTAATATTTCTTCATTATCAACAGTGAAGGGCCTTTGGTAATGCATTTCTAGTCGGTTCCACCTCAGGCCATCAAACAGCTATCTTATATTCTGTCCACATGTCGCTCAGGAACAACAATGTCTAATAGGGTATTCCGTTCAATCCAAAACACTTTTGAAATTTCACAAATCTTTCAATACCATTCCACTGGATTCTCTTGTCATTTTGGGAAATGTGAATGATACAAGATCACTTCTGTTCCTTGGCACATGTACATAACCTCAGCCAGGCATTTCTCTCAAGGGAAAGGCTGCAACACATCCCCCTGCTACAACTGGAGAGGGTTCAACTGAAGGTTTCTTTACCGCCTCCCTTTGTGTCCATTTAGTTTCCCACTTATTTAATTCATTCCATTTCAGTCCTGGAGTTCTCATGTCGGTAATATCTTTTTCACTGAAGTACACTCGATAGCTTCTCTGCAGAGCCCTAGTCTTATTTAAGTCTATCTCATATTTTGGAGCCTATTCTGCCAATTTATCCTGAATTTGACTCACTCACTTAGTGATGTCCCTAAACAGAAATGCAAGCTCATCCTCTTGATAAGTCTCCAAGATTTTAGGTAATTTGCTACATCCAAAGTCGTTTCCTTCAATGCTGATGAAATTGTTCCCTGGCTCACTTCCGTACTCATACTTTCTCCAGATAGGATACTTCCATTAAAGAATTGTACTCATTTATCTATCTCTTTCGCACTAATAGATCAAGTCAAAACAGGAACCTTGGGTATGGAATCATTTCCCTGGGCACCATTCCAAAAATTCAAAGGTGGTTCCCATACAGTAGTAGTATGTGTGTTTACCTATTAAGGTGCATCCTGACATATTCAGAGTCATATCATCACTTGCTCCACATGGAGTGCTAGTGTGTGTTGTAATTAAATGAGCAAACCCACAGGTATCTGGACTATTTGAAATGCTGGTTGGTCTTCCAACATTATTGGCTACCACCAAAATATACGTATTTTTCCCAAAGCCTTCTGATTTATACATAGGAACTACTGGGCCAATAATAACTGGGACTGTGAAACCATCAACAGTACTCACGTTTGGATTGACTGGGACACAATCTCTCAAACCCTTACGTCTCAGTACACAAGGCACGCTAACTGGAATGGGTACCACAGGACTAGCAGTCATCCTAGTGGGGGCATTAGGAAAGGTAATTATGTGACTGTTACCAGTACCATTATCCCTCCCTTTAGTTCTGACTCCATTATTTGGGGGTGTATGTTGAGACAGTAACATATCTAAAAGAATGGCTCCAGAATCATCATCTCTGTCTAAACTCATGTAATCATGCTCTTTCAGTTTCTTCTCAGTTTAAAAAAAAATCATTTTCAACCATATCGGTAGTCAAAGCTGGGTACAGCTTGACCCCTTCTATCATGTCTGTTCTCCAACTTTTCTGTTCAGCATCCCATCTGGCATCTGCATAAATAGACGTAATTTTCTTCACCCTACCCTGCTATTTCTCCCTTTGTCTCGCATGGGCAGCACATTCCAAAGCATTAAGTGCTTCGCATGTGCAGGTCTAGAAGGTGGCTTCATTTTGTACAACACTCTCCTCAAATTTTATTTTCAATAATCCTCAAACTAAATGTGCGATATAGGGGAAATCATAATGGACCATTCCTTTCTCTGATCTTGTACCGTTGACCAATCCAAACATGTGTGAAGTCCTACATTAATCTTCATATAATGACCTGGTGTACCTGCTGATGATCAACCTCGGGAAGACTACCTATATGGTTTTACATCCCCACCCTACTACCCATGCCAGCCTGAATCCTTTGCAAACCTCAAAATTTGGCTAAAAAAACACATGTTCCTCACATTTCTGTGGCAGAAAGTTCTGGAATCTGAGAGGAGCCACAAATTTCCTTCCACCCAGCGTTCCCCCACGTCTCCCGATACAAATGATACCTCACTTGTGTGGGTAGGCCTAGCGCCCGCGACAGGAAACGCCCCAAAGCGCAACGTGGACACATCCACATTTTTGAAAGAAAACAGAGGTGTTTTTTGCAAAGTGCCTACCTGTAGATTTTAGCCTGTAGCTCAGCCGGAACCTAGGGAAACCTACCATACCTGCGCAATTCTGAAAACTAGAGACCTAGGGGAATCCAAGATGAGGTAACTTGTGTGGCTCGGACCAGGTTCTGTTACCCAGAATCCTTTGCAAACCTCAAAATTTGGCAAAAAAAACAGATGTTCCTCGCATTTCTGTGGCAGAAAGTTCTGGAATCTGAGAGGAGCCACAAATTTCCTTCCACCCAGCTTTCCCCCACGTCTCCCGATAAAAATGATACCTCACTTGTGTGGGTAGGCCTCGCGCCCGCGACAGGAAACGCCCCAAAGCGCAACGTGGACACATCCACATTTTTGAAAGAAAACAGAGGTGTTTTTTGCAAAGTGCCTACCTGTAGATTTTGGCCTGTAGCTCAGCCGGCACCTAGGGAAACCTACCAAACCTGTGCATTTCTGAAAACTAGAGACCTAGGGGAATCCAAAATGGGGTGACTTGTGTGGCTCGGACCAGGTACTGTTACCCAGAATCCTTTGCAAACCTCATAATTTGGCTAAAAAAACACATGGTCCTCACATTTCTGTGGCAGAAAGTTCTGGAATCTGAGAGGAGCCACAAATTTCCTTCCACCCAGCGTTCCCCCAAGTCTCCCGATAAAAATGATACCTCACTTGTGTGAGTAGGCCTCGCGCCCGCGACAGGAAACGCCCCAAAGCGCAACGTGGACACATCCAAATTTTTGAAAGAAAACAGAGGTGTTTTTTGCAAAGTGCCTACCTGTAGGTTTTGGCCTGTAGCTCATCCGGAACCTAGGGAAACCTACCAAACCTGCGCATTTCTGAAAACTAGAGACCTAGGGGAATCCAAGATGGGGTAACTTGTGTGGCTCGGACCAGGTTCTGTTACCCAGAATCCTTTACAAACCTCATAATTTGGCTAAAAAAACACATGGTCCTCACATTTCTGTGGCAGAAAGTTCTGGAATCTGAGAGGAGCCACAAATTTCCTTCCACCCAGCGTTCCCCCACGTCTCCCGATAAAAATGATACCTCACTTGTGTGGGTAGGCCTAGCGCCCGCGACAGGAAACGCCCCAAAGCGCAACGTGACACATCCACATTTTTGAAAGAAAACAGAGGTGTTTTTTGCAAAGTGCCTACCTGTAGATTTTGGCCTGTAGCTCAGCCGGCACCTAGGGAAACCTACCAAACCTGTGCATTTCTGAAAACTAGAGACCTAGGGGAATCCAAAATGGGGTGACTTATGTGGCTCGGACCAGGTTCTGTTACCCAGAATCCTTTGCAAACCTCAAAATTTGGCTAAAAAATCACATGTTCCTCACATTTCTGTGGCAACAAGTTCTGGAATCTGAGAGGAGCCACAAATTTCCTTCCACCCAGCGTTCCCCCAAGTCTCCCGATAAAAATGATACCTCACTTGTGTGGGTAGGCCTAGCACCCGCGACAGGAAACGCCCCAAAGCGCAACGTGGACACATCCAATTTTTTGAAAGAAAACAGAGGTGTTCTTTGCAAAGTGCCTACCTGTAGATTTTGGCCTCTAGCTCAGCCGCCACCTAGGGAAACCTACCAAACCTGTGCATTTCTGAAAACTAGAGAACTAGGGGAATCCAAGATGGGGTGACTTGTGTGGCTCGGACCAGGTTCTGTTACCCAGAATCCTTTGCAAACCTCATAATTTGGCTAAAAAAACACATGGTCCTCACATTTCGGTGGCAGAAAGTTCTGGAATCTGAGAGGAGCCACAAATTTCCTTCCACCCAGTGTTCCCCCACGTCTCCCGATAAAAATGATACCTCACTTGTGTGAGTAGGCCTAGCGCCCGCGACAGGAAACGCCCCACAGCGCAACGTGGACACATCCACATTTTTGAAAGAAAACAGAGGTGTTTTTTGCAAAGTGCCTACCTGTAGATTTTGGCCTGTAGCTCAGCCGGAACCTAGGGAAACCTACCATACCTGCGCATTTCTGAAAACTAGAGACCTAGGGGAATCCAAGATGAGGTAACTTGTGTGGCTCGGACCAGGTTCTGTTACCCAGAATCCTTTGCAAACCTCAAAATTTGGCAAAAAAAACACATGTTCCTCACATTTCTGTGGCAGAAAGTTCTGGAATCTGAGAGGAGCCACTAATTTCCTTCCACCCAGCGTTCCCCCAAGTCTCCCGATAAAAATGATACCTCACTTGTGTGGGTAGGCCTAGCGCCCGCGACAGGAAACGCCCCAAAGCGCAACGTGGACACATCCACATTTTTGAAAGAAAACAGAGGTGTTTTTTGCAAAGTGCCTACCTGTAGATTTTGGCCTGTAGCTCAGCCGCCACCTAGGGAAACCTACCAAACCTGTGCATTTCTGAAAACTAGAGACCTAGGGGAATCCAAGATGGGGTGACTTGTGTAGCTCAGACCTGGTTCTGTTACCCAGAATCCTTTGCAAACCTCAAAACTTGGCTAAAAAAACACATTTTCCTCACATTTCTGTGGCAGAAAGTTCTGGAATCTGAGAGGAGCCACAAATTTCCTTCCACCCAGCGGTCCCCCAAGTCTCCCGATAAAAATGATACCTCACTTGTGTGGGTAGGCCTAGCACCCGCGACAGGAAACGCCCCAAAGCGCAACGTGGACACATCCAATTTTTTGAAAGAAAACAGAGGTGTTTTTTGCAAAGTGCCTACCTGTAGAATTTGGCCTCTAGCTCAGCCGCCACCTAGGGAAACCTACCAAACCTGTGCATTTCTGAAAACTAGAGAACTAGCTGAATCCAAGATGGGGTGACTTGTGTGGCTCGGACCAGGTTCTGTTACCCAGAATCCTTTGCAAACCTCATAATTTGGCTAAAAAAACATATGGTCCTCATATTTCTGTGGCAGAAAGTTCTGGAATCTGAGAGGAGCCACAAATTTCCTTCCACCCAGCGTTCCCCCACGTCTCCCGATAAAAATGATACCTCACTTGTGTGAGTAGGCCTAGCGCCCGCGACAGGAAACGCCCCAAAGCGCAACGTGGACACACCCACATTTTTGAAAGAAAACAGAGGTGTTTTTTGCAAAGTGCCTACCTGTAGATTTTGTCCTGTAGCTCAGCCGGAACCTAGGGAAACCTACCAAACCTGCGCATTTCTGAAAACTAGAGACCTAGGGGAATCCAAGATAGGGTAACTTGTGTGGCTCGGACCAGGTTCTGTTTCCCAGAATCCTTTGCAAACCTCAAAATTTGGCTAAAAAAAACACATGTTCCTCACATTTCTGTGGCAGAAAGTTCTGGAATCTGAGAGGAGCCACAAATTTCCTTCCACCCAGCGTTCCCCCACGTCTCCCGATAAAAATGATACCTCACTTGTGTGGGTAGGCCTAGCGCCCGCGACAGGAAACGCCCCAAAGCGCAACGTGGACACATCCACATTTTTGAAAGAAAACAGAGGTGTTTTTTGCAAAGTGCCTACCTGTAGATTTTGGCCTGTAGCTCAGCCGGCACCTAGGGAAACCTACCAAACCTGTGCATTTCTAAAAACTAGAGACCTAGGGGAGTCCAAGATGGGGTGACTTGTGTGGCTCGGACCAGGTTCTGTTACGCAGAATCCTTTACAAACCTCAAAATTTGGCTAAAAAAACACATGTTCCTCACATTTCTGTGGCAGAAAGTTCTGGAATCTGAGAGGAGCCACAAATTTCCTTCCACCCAGCGTTCCCCCAAGTCTCCCGATAAAAATGATACCTCACTTGTGTGGGTAGGCCTAGCGCCCGCGATAGGAAACGCCCCAAAGCGCAACGTGGACACATCCAATTTTTTGAAAGAAAACAGAGGTGTTTTTTGCAAAGTGCCTACCTGTAGATTTTGGCCTGTAGCTCAGCCGCCACCTAGGGAAACCTACCAAACCTGTGCATTTCTGAAAACTAGAGACCTAGGGGAATCCAAGATGGGGTGACTTGTGTGGCTCAGACCTGGTTCTGTTACCCAGAATCCTTTGCAAACCTCAAAACTTGGCTAAAAAAACACATTTTCCTCACATTTCTGTGGCAGAAAGTTCTGGAATCTGAGAGGAGCCACAAATTTCCTTCCACCCAGCGTTCCCCCAAGTCTCCCGATAAAAATGATACCTCACTTGTGTGGGTAGGCCTAGCGCCCGCGACAGGAAATGCCCCAAAGCGCAACGTGGACACATACAATATTTTGAAAGAAAACAGGTGTTTTTTGCAAAGTGCCTACCTGTAGATTTTGGCCTGTAGCTCAGCCGGCACCTAGGGAAACATACCAAACCTGTGCATTTCTGAAAACTAGAGACCTAGGGGAATCCAAAATGGGGTGACTTGTGTGGCTCGGACCAGGTACTGTTACCCAGAATCCTTTGCAAACCTCAAAATTTGGCTAAAAAATCACATGTTCCTCACATTTCTGTGGCAACAAGTTCTGGAATCTGAGAGGAGCCACAAATTTCCTTCCACCCAGCGTTCCCCCAAGTCTCCCGATAAAAATGATACCTCACTTGTGTGGGTAGGCCTAGCACCCGCGACAGGAAACGCCCCAAAGCGCAACGTGGACACATCCAATTTTTTGAAAGAAAACAAAGGTGTTTTTTGCAAAGTGCCTACCTGTAGATTTTGGCCTCTAGCTCAGCCGCCACCTAGGGTAACCTACCAAACCTGTGCATTTCTGAAAACTAGAGAACTAGGGGAATCCAAGATGGGGTGACTTGTGTGGCTCGGACCAGGTTCTGTTACCCAGAATCCTTTGCAAACCTCATAATTTGGCTAAAAAAACACATGGTCCTCACATTTCTGTGGCAGAAAGTTCTGGAATCTGAGAGGAGCCACAAATTTCCTTCCACCTAGCGTTCCCCCAAGTCTCCCGATAAAAATGATACCTCACTTGTGTGGGTAGGCCTAGCGCCCACGACAGGAAACGCCCCAAAGCGCAACGGGGACACATCCAATATTTTGAAAGAAAACAGAGGTGTTTTTTGCAAAGTGCCTACCTGTAGATTTTGGCCTGTAGCTCAGCCGGCACCTAGGGAAACATACCAAACCTGTGCATTTCTGAAAACTAGAGACCTAGGGGAATCCAAAATGGGGTGACTTATGTGGCTCGGACCAGGTTCTGTTACCCAGAATCCTTTGCAAACCTCAAAATTTGGCTAAAAAATCACATGTTCCTCACATTTCTGTGGCAACAAGTTCTAGAATCTGAGAGGAGCCACAAATTTCCTTCAACCCAGCGTTCCCCCAAGTCTCCCGATAAAAATGATACCTCACTTGTGTGGGTAGGCCTAGCACCCGCGACAGGAAACGCCCCAAAGCGCAACGTGGACACATCCAATTTTTTGAAAGAAAACAGAGGTGTTCTTTGCAAAGTGCCTACCTGTAGATTTTGGCCTCTAGCTCAGCCGCCACCTAGGGAAACCTACCAAACCTGTGCATTTCTGAAAACTAGAGAACTAGGGGAATCCAAGATGGGGTGACTTGTGTGGCTCGGACCAGGTTCTGTTACCCAGAATCCTTTGCAAACCTCATAATTTGGCTAAAAAAACACATGGTCCTCACATTTCTGTGGCAGAAAGTTCTGGAATCTGAGAGGAGCCACAAATTTCCTTCCACCCAGCGTTCCCCCACGTCTCCCGATAAAAATGATACCTCACTTGTGTGAGTAGGCCTAGCGCCCGCGACAGGAAACGCCCCAAAGCGCAACATGGACACATCCACATTTTTGAAAGAAAACAGAGGTGTTTTTTGCAAAGTGCCTACCTGTAGATTTTGGCCTGTAGCTCAGCCGGCACCTAGGGAAACCTACCAAACCTGTGCATTTCTAAAAACTAGAGACCTAGGGGAGTCCAAGATGGGGTGACTTGTGTGGCTCGGACCAGGTTCTGTTACGCAGAATCCTTTGCAAACCTCAAAATTTGGCTAAAAAAACACATGTTCCTCACATTTCTGTGGCAGAAAGTTCTGGAATCTGAGAGGAGCCACAAATTTCCTTCCACCCAGCGTTCCCCCAAGTCTCCCGATAAAAATGATACCTCACTTGTGTGGGTAGGCCTAGCGCCTGCGACAGGAAACGCCCCAAAGCGCAACGAAGACACATCCAATTTTTTTAAAGAAAACAGAGGTGTTTTTTGCAAAGTGCCTACCTGTAGATTTTGGCCTGTAGCTCAGCCGCCACCTAGGGAAACCTACCAAACCTGTGCATTTCTGAAAACTAGAGACCTAGGGGAATCCAAGATGGGGTGAGATGTGTGGCTCGGACCAGTTTCTGTTACAGAGAATCCTTTGCAAACCTCAAAATTTGGCTAAAAAAACACATGTTCCTCACATTTCTGTGGCAGAAAGTTCTGGAATCTGAGAGGAGCCACAAATTTCCTTCCACCCAGCGTTCCCCCAAGTCTCCCGATAAAAATGATACCTCACTTGTGTGGGTAGGCCTAGCGCCTGCGACAGGAAACGCCCCAAAGCGCAACGAAGACACATCCAATTTTTTTAAAGAAAACAGAGGTGTTTTTTGCAAAGTGCCTACCTGTAGATTTTGGCCTGTAGCTCAGCCGCCACCTAGGGAAACCTACCAAACCTGTGCATTTCTGAAAACTAGAGACCTAGGGGAATCCAAGATGGGGTGAGATGTGTGGCTCGGACCAGTTTCTGTTACAGAGAATCCTTTGCAAACCTCAAAATTTGGCTAAAAAAACACATGTTCCTCACATTTCTGTGGCAGAAAGTTCTGGAATCTGAGAGGAGCCACAAATTTCCTTCCACCCAGCGTTCCCCCAAGTCTCCCGATAAAAATGATACCTCACTTGTGTGGGTAGGCCTAGCGCCCGCAATAGGAAACGCCCCAAAGCGCAACGTGGACACATCCAATTTTTTTAAAGAAAACAGAGGTGTTTTTTGCAAAGTGCCTACCTGTAGATTTTGGCCTGTAGCTCAGCCGCCACCTAGGGAAACCTACCAAACCTGTGCATTTCTGAAAACTAGAGACCTAGGGGAATCCAAGAAGGGGTGACTTGTGTGGCTCAGACCTTGTTCTGTTACCCAGAATCCTTTGCAAACCTCAAAATTTGGCTAAAAAAACACATTTTCCTCACATTTCTGTGGCAGAAAGTTCTGGAATCTGAGAGGAGCCACAAATTTCCTTCCACCCAGCATTCCCCAAGTCTCCCGATAAAAATGATACCTCACTTGTGTGGGTAGGCCTAGCGCCCGCGACAGGAAACGCCCCAAAGCGCAACGTGGAATATCCAATTTTTTGAAAGAAAACAGAGGTGTTTTTTGCAAAGTGCCTACCTGTAGATTTTGGCCTGTAGCTCAGCCGCCACCTAGGGAAACCTACCAAACCTGTGCATTTCTGAAAACTAGAGACCTAGGGGAATCCAAGATGGGGTGAGTTGTGTGACTCGGACCAGGTTCTGTTACCCAGAATCCTTTGCAAACCTCAAAATTTGGCTAAAAAAACACATGTTCCTCACATTTCTGTGGCAGAAAGTTCTGGAATCTGAGAGGAGCCACAAATTTCCTTCCACCCAGCGTTCCCCCACGTCTCCCGATAAAAATGATACCTCACTTGTGTGGGTAGGCCTAGCGCCCGCGACAGGAAACGCCCCAAAGCGCAACGTGGACACATCCACATTTTTGAAAGAAAACAGAGGTGTTTTTTGCAAAGTGCCTACCTGTAGATTTTGGCCTGTAGCTCAGCCGGCACCTAGGGAAACCTACCAAACCTGTGCATTTCTAAAAACTAGAGACCTAGGGGAGACCAAGATGGGGTGACTTGTGTGGCTCGGACCAGGTTCTGTTACGCAGAATCCTTTGCAAACCTCAAAATTTGGCTAAAAAAACACATGTTCCTCACATTTCTGTGGCAGAAAGTTCTAGAATCTGAGAGGAGCCACAAATTTCCTTCCACCCAGCGTTCCCCCAAGTCTCCCGATAAAAATGATACCTCACTTGTGTGGGTAGGCCTAGCGCCCGCGATAGGAAGCGCCCCAAAGCGCAACGTGGACACATTCAATTTTTTGAAAGAAAACAGAGGTGTTTTTTGCAAAGTGCCTACCTGTAGATTTTGGCCTGTAGCTCAGCCGCCACCTAGGGAAACCTACCAAACCTGTGCATTTCTGAAAACTAGAGACCTAGGGGAATCCAAGATGGGGTGACTTGTGTGGCTCAGACCTGGTTCTGTTACCCAGAATCCTCTGCAAACCTCAAAATTTGGCTAAAAAAACACATTTTCCTCACATTTCTGTGGCAGAAAGTTCTGGAATCTGAGAGGAGCCACAAATTTCCTTCCACCCAGCGTTCCCCAAGTCTCCCGATAAAAATGATACCTCACTTGTGTGGGTAGGCCTAGCGCCCGCGACAGGAAACGCCCCAAAGCGCAACATGGAACATCCAATTTTTTGAAAGAAAACAGAGGTGTTTTTTGCAAAGTGCCTACCTGTAGATTTTGGCCTGTAGCTCAGCCGCCACCTAGGGAAACCTACCAAACCTGTGCATTTCTGAAAACTAGAGACCTAGGGGAATCCAAGATGGGGTGAGTTGTGTGACTCGGACCAGGTTCTGTTACCCAGAATCCTTTGCAAACCTCAAAATTTGGCTAAAAAAACACATGTTCCTCACATTTCTGTGGCAGAAAGTTCTGGAATCTGAGAGGAGCCACAAATTTCCTTCCACCCAGCGTTCCCCCAAGTCTCCCGATAAAAATGATACCTCACTTGTGTGGGTAGGCCTAGCGCCCACGACAGGAAACGCCCCAAAGCGCAACGTGGACACATCCAATTTTTTGAAAGAAAACAAAGGTGTTTTTTGCAAAGTGCCTACCTGTAGATTTTGGCCTCTAGCTCAGCCGCCACCTAGGGAAACCTACCAAACCTGTGCATTTCTGAAAACTAGAGAACTAGGGGAATCCAAGATGGGGTGACTTGTGTGGCTCGGACCAGGTTCTGTTACCCAGAATCCTTTGCAAACCTCATAATTTGGCTAAAAAAAACACATGGTCCTCACATTTCTGTGGCAGAAAGTTCTGGAATCTGAGAGGAGCCACAAATTTCCTTCCACCCAGCGTTCCCCCAAGTCTCCCGATAAAAATGATACCTCACTTGTGTGGGTAGGCCTAGCGCCCACGACAGGAAACGCCCCAAAGCGCAACGGGGACACATCCAATATTTTGAAAGAAAACAGAGGTGTTTTTTGCAAAGTGCCTACCTGTAGATTTTGGCCTGTAGCTCAGCCGGCACCTAGGGAAACATACCAAACCTGTGCATTTCTGCAAACTAGAGACCTAGGGGAATCCAAAATGGGGTGACTTATGTGGCTCGGACCAGGTTCTGTTACCCAGAATCCTTTGCAAACCTCAAAATTTGGCTAAAAAATCACATGTTCCTCACATTTCTGTGGCAACAAGTTCTGGAATCTGAGAGGAGCCACAAATTTCCTTCAACCCAGCGTTCCCCCAAGTCTCCCGATAAAAATGATACCTCACTTGTGTGGGTAGGCCTAGCACCCGCGACAGGAAACGCCCCAAAGCGCAACGTGGACACATCCAATTTTTTGAAAGAAAACAGAGGTGTTCTTTGCAAAGTGCCTACCTGTAGATTTTGGCCTCTAGCTCAGCCGCCACCTAGGGAAACCTACCAAACCTGTGCATTTCTGAAAACTAGTGAACTAGGGGAATCCAAGATGGGGTGACTTGTGTGGCTCGGACCAGGTTCTGTTACCCAGAATCCTTTGCAAACCTCATAATTTGGCTAAAAAAACACATGGTCCTCACATTTCTGTGGCAGAAAGTTCTGGAATCTGAGAGGAGCCACAAATTTCCTTCCACCCAGCGTTCCCCCACGTCTCCCGATAAAAATGATACCTCACTTGTGTGAGTAGGCCTAGCGCCCGCGACAGGAAACGCCCCAAAGCGCAACGTGGACACATCCACATTTTTGAAAGAAAACAGAGGTGTTTTTTGCAAAGTGCCTACCTGTAGATTTTGGCCTGTAGCTCAGCCGGCACCTAGGGAAACCTACCAAACCTGTGCATTTCTAAAAACTAGAGACCTAGGGGAGTCCAAGATGGGGTGACTTGTGTGGCTCGGACCAGGTTCTGTTACGCAGAATCCTTTGCAAACCTCAAAATTTGGCTAAAAAAACACATGTTCCTCACATTTCTGTGGCAGAAAGTTCTGGAATCTGAGAGGAGCCACAAATTTCCTTCCACCCAGCGTTCCCCCAAGTCTCCCGATAAAAATGATACCTCACTTGTGTGGGTAGGCCTAGCGCCTGCGACAGGAAACGCCCCAAAGCGCAACGAAGACACATCCAATTTTTTTAAAGAAAACAGAGGTGTTTTTTGCAAAGTGCCTACCTGTAGATTTTGGCCTGTAGCTCAGCCGCCACCTAGGGAAACCTACCAAACCTGTGCATTTCTGAAAACTAGAGTCCTAGGGGAATCCAAGATGGGGTGAGATGTGTGGCTCGGACCAGTTTCTGTTACAGAGAATCCTTTGCAAACCTCAAAATTTGGCTAAAAAAACACATGTTCCTCACATTTCTGTGGCAGAAAGTTCTGGAATCTGAGAGGAGCCACAAATTTCCTTCCACCCAGCGTTCCCCCAAGTCTCCCGATAAAAATGATACCTCACTTGTGTGGGTAGGCCTAGCGCCCGCGATAGGAAGCGCCCCAAAGCGCAACGTGGACACATCCAATTTTTTGAAAGAAAACAGAGGTGTTTTTTGCAAAGTGCCTACCTGTAGATTTTGGCCTGTAGCTCAGCCGCCACCTAGGGAAACCTACCAAACCTGTGCATTTCTGAAAACTAGAGACCTAGGGGAATCCAAGATGGGGTGACTTGTGTGGCCTAGACCTGGTTCTGTTACCCAGAATCCTTTGCAAACCTCAAAATTTGGCTAAAAAAACACATTTTCCTCACATTTCTGTGGCAGAAAGTTCTGGAATCTGAGAGGAGCCACAAATTTCCTTCCACCCAGCGTTCCCCAAGTCTCCCGATAAAAATGATACCTCACTTGTGTGGGTAGGCCTAGCGCCCGCGATAGGAAGCGCCCCAAAGCGCAACGTGGACACATCCAATTTTTTGAAAGAAAACAGAGGTGTTCTTTGCAAAGTGCCTACATGTAGATTTTGGCCTCTAGCTCAGCCGCCACCTAGGGAAACCTACCAAACCTGTGCATTTCTGAAAACTAGTGAACTAGGGGAATCCAAGATGGGGTGACTTGTGTGGCTCGGACCAGGTTCTGTTACCCAGAATCCTTTGCAAACCTCATAATTTGGCTAAAAAAACACATGGTCCTCACATTTCTGTGGCAGAAAGTTCTGGAATCTGAGAGGAGCCACAAATTTCCTTCCACCCAGCGTTCCCCCACGTCTCCCGATAAAAATTATACCTCACTTGTGTGAGTAGGCCTAGCGCCCGCGACAGGAAACGCCCCAAAGCGCAACGTGGACACATCCACATTTTTGAAAGAAAACAGAGGTGTTTTTTGCAAAGTGCCTACCTGTAGATTTTGGCCTGTAGCTCAGCCGGCACCTAGGGAAACCTACCAAACCTGTGCATTTCTAAAAACTAGAGACCTAGGGGAGTCCAAGATGGGGTGACTTGTGTGGCTCGGACCAGGTTCTGTTACGCAGAATCCTTTGCAAACCTCAAAATTTGGCTAAAAAAACACATGTTCCTCACATTTCTGTGGCAGAAAGTTCTGGAATCTGAGAGGAGCCACAAATTTCCTTCCACCCAGCGTTCCCCCAAGTCTCCCGATAAAAATGATACCTCACTTGTGTGGGTAGGCCTAGCGCCTGCGACAGGAAACGCCCCAAAGCGCAACGAAGACACATCCAATTTTTTGAAAGAAAACAGAGGTGTTTTTTGCAAAGTGCCTACCTGTAGATTTTGGCCTGTAGCTCAGCCGCCACCTAGGGAAACCTACCAAACCTGTGCATTTCTGAAAACTAGAGTCCTAGGGGAATCCAAGATGGGGTGAGATGTGTGGCTCGGACCAGTTTCTGTTACAGAGAATCCTTTGCAAACCTCAAAATTTGGCTAAAAAAACACATGTTCCTCACATTTCTGTGGCAGAAAGTTCTGGAATCTGAGAGGAGCCACAAATTTCCTTCCACCCAGCGTTCCCCCAAGTCTCCCGATAAAAATGATACCTCACTTGTGTGGGTAGGCCTAGCGCCCGCGATAGGAAGCGCCCCAAAGCGCAACGTGGACACATCCAATTTTTTGAAAGAAAACAGAGGTGTTTTTTGCAAAGTGCCTACCTGTAGATTTTGGCCTGTAGCTCAGCCGCCACCTAGGGAAACCTACCAAACCTGTGCATTTCTGAAAACTAGAGACCTAGGGGAATCCAAGATGGGGTGACTTGTGTGGCTCAGACCTGGTTCTGTTACCCAGAATCCTTTGCAAACCTCAAAATTTGGCTAAAAAAACACATTTTCCTCACATTTCTGTGGCAGAAAGTTCTGGAATCTGAGAGGAGCCACAAATTTCCTTCCACCCAGCGTTCCCCAAGTCTCCCGATAAAAATGATACCTCACTTGTGTGGGTAGGCCTAGCGCCCGCGACAGGAAACGCCCCAAAGCGCAACATGGAACATCCAATTTTTTTAAAGAAAACAGAGGTGTTTTTTGCAAAGTGCCTACCTGTAGATTTTGGCCTGTAGCTCAGCCGCCACCTAGGGAAACCTACCAAACCTGTGCATTTCTGAAAACTAGAGACCTAGGGGAATCCAAGATGGGGTGAGTTGTGTGACTCGGACTAGGTTCTGTTACCCAGAATCCTTTGCAAACCTCAAAATTTGGCTAAAAAAACACATGTTCCTCACATTTCTGTGGCAGAAAGTTCTGGAATCTGAGAGGAGCCACAAATTTCCTTCCACCCAGCGTTCCCCCAAGTCTCCCGATAAAAATGATACCTCACTTGTGTGGGTAGGCCTAGCGCCCACGACAGGAAACGCCCCAAAGCGCAACGTGGACACATCCAATTTTTTGAAAGAAAACAAAGGTGTTTTTTGCAAAGTGCCTACCTGTAGATTTTGGCCTCTAGCTCAGCCGCCACCTAGGGAAAACTACCAAACCTGTGCATTTCTGAAAACTAGAGAACTAGGGGAATCCAAGATGGGGTGACTTGTGTGGCTCGGACCAGGTTCTGTTACCCAGAATCCTTTGCAAACCTCATAATTTGGCTGAAAAAACACATGGTCCTCACATTTCTGTGGCAGAAAGTTCTGGAATCTGAGAGGAGCCACAAATTTCCTTCCACCCAGCGTTCCCCCAAGTCTCCCGATAAAAATGATACCTCGCTTGTGTGGGTAGGCCTAGCGCCCACGACAGGAAACGCCCCAAAGCGCAACGGGGACACATCCAATATTTTGAAAGAAAACAGAGGTGTTTTTTGCAAAGTGCCTACCTGTAGATTTTGGCCTGTAGCTCAGCCGGCACCTAGGGAAACATACCAAACCTGTGCATTTCTGAAAACTAGAGACCTAGGGGAATCCAAGATGGGGTGACTTATGTGGCTCGGACCAGGTTCTGTTACCCAGAATCCTTTGCAAACCTCAAAATTTGGCTAAAAAATCACATGTTCCTCACATTTCTGTGGCAACAAGTTCTGGAATCTGAGAGGAGCCACAAATTTCCTTCAACCCAGCGTTCCCCCAAGTCTCCCGATAAAAATGATACCTCACTTGTGTGGGTAGGCCTAGCACCCGCGACAGGAAACGCCCCAAAGCGCAACGTGGACACATCCAATTTTTTGAAAGAAAACAGAGGTGTTCTTTGCAAAGTGCCTACCTGTAGATTTTGGCCTCTAGCTCAGCCGCCACCTAGGGAAACCTACCAAACCTGTGCATTTCTGAAAACTAGTGAACTAGGGGAATCCAAGATGGGGTGACTTGTGTGGCTCGGACCAGGTTCTGTTACCCAGAATCCTTTGCAAACCTCATAATTTGGCTAACAAAAAACACATGGTCCTCACATTTCTGTGGCAGAAAGTTCTGGAATCTGAGAGGAGCAACAAATTTCCTTCCACCCAGCGTTCCCCCACGTCTCCCGATAAAAATGATACCTCACTTGTGTGAGTAGGCCTAGCGCCCGCGACAGGAAACGCCCCAAAGCGCAACGTGGACACATCCACATTTTTGAAAGAAAACAGAGGTGTTTTTTGCAAAGTGCCTACCTGTAGATTTTGGCCTGTAGCTCAGCCGGCACCTAGGGAAACCTACCAAACCTGTGCATTTCTAAAAACTAGAGACCTAGGGGAGTCCAAGATGGGGTGACTTGTGTGGCTCGGACCAGGTTCTGTTACGCAGAATCCTTTGCAAACCTCAAAATTTGGCTAAAAAAACACATGTTCCTCACATTTCTGTGGCAGAAAGTTCTGGAATCTGAGAGGAGCCACAAATTTCCTTCCACCCAGCGTTCCCCCAAGTCTCCCGATAAAAATGATACCTCACTTGTGTGGGTAGGCCTAGCGCCTGCGACAGGAAACGCCCCAAAGCGCAACGAAGACACATCCAATTTTTTGAAAGAAAACAGAGGTGTTTTTTGCAAAGTGCCTACCTGTAGATTTTGGCCTGTAGCTCAGCCGCCACCTAGGGAAACCTACCAAACCTGTGCATTTCTGAAAACTAGAGACCTAGGGGAATCCAAGATGGGGTGAGATGTGTGGCTCGGACCAGTTTCTGTTACAGAGAATCCTTTGCAAACCTCAAAATTTGGCTAAAAAAACACATGTTCCTCACATTTCTGTGGCAGAAAGTTCTGGAATCTGAGAGGAGCCACAAATTTCCTTCCACCCAGCGTTCCCCCAAGTCTCCCGATAAAAATGATACCTCACTTGTGTGGGTAGGCCTAGCGCCTGCGACAGGAAACGCCCCAAAGCGCAACGAAGACACATCCAATTTTTTTAAAGAAAACAGAGGTGTTTTTTGCAAAGTGCCTACCTGTAGATTTTGGCCTGTAGCTCAGCCGCCACCTAGGGAAACCTACCAAACCTGTGCATTTCTGAAAACTAGAGACCTAGGGGAATCCAAGATGGGGTGAGATGTGTGGCTCGGACCAGTTTCTGTTACAGAGAATCCTTTGCAAACCTCAAAATTTGGCTAAAAAAACACATGTTCCTCACATTTCTGTGGCAGAAAGTTCTGGAATCTGAGAGGAGCCACAAATTTCCTTCCACCCAGCGTTCCCCCAAGTCTCCCGATAAAAATGATACCTCACTTGTGTGGGTAGGCCTAGCGCCCGCAATAGGAAACGCCCCAAAGCGCAACGTGGACACATCCAATTTTTTTAAAGAAAACAGAGGTGTTTTTTGCAAAGTGCCTACCTGTAGATTTTGGCCTGTAGCTCAGCCGCCACCTAGGGAAACCTACCAAACCTGTGCATTTCTGAAAACTAGAGACCTAGGGGAATCCAAGAAGGGGTGACTTGTGTGGCTCAGACCTTGTTCTGTTACCCAGAATCCTTTGCAAACCTCAAAATTTGGCTAAAAAAACACATTTTCCTCACATTTCTGTGGCAGAAAGTTCTGGAATCTGAGAGGAGCCACAAATTTCCTTCCACCCAGCATTCCCCAAGTCTCCCGATAAAAATGATACCTCACTTGTGTGGGTAGGCCTAGCGCCCGCGACAGGAAACGCCCCAAAGCGCAACGTGGAATATCCAATTTTTTGAAAGAAAACAGAGGTGTTTTTTGCAAAGTGCCTACCTGTAGATTTTGGCCTGTAGCTCAGCCGCCACCTAGGGAAACCTACCAAACCTGTGCATTTCTGAAAACTAGAGACCTAGGGGAATCCAAGATGGGGTGAGTTGTGTGACTCGGACCAGGTTCTGTTACCCAGAATCCTTTGCAAACCTCAAAATTTGGCTAAAAAAACACATGTTCCTCACATTTCTGTGGCAGAAAGTTCTGGAATCTGAGAGGAGCCACAAATTTCCTTCCACCCAGCGTTCCCCCACGTCTCCCGATAAAAATGATACCTCACTTGTGTGGGTAGGCCTAGCGCCCGCGACAGGAAACGCCCCAAAGCGCAACGTGGACACATCCACATTTTTGAAAGAAAACAGAGGTGTTTTTTGCAAAGTGCCTACCTGTAGATTTTGGCCTGTAGCTCAGCCGGCACCTAGGGAAACCTACCAAACCTGTGCATTTCTAAAAACTAGAGACCTAGGGGAGACCAAGATGGGGTGACTTGTGTGGCTCGGACCAGGTTCTGTTACGCAGAATCCTTTGCAAACCTCAAAATTTGGCTAAAAAAACACATGTTCCTCACATTTCTGTGGCAGAAAGTTCTAGAATCTGAGAGGAGCCACAAATTTCCTTCCACCCAGCGTTCCCCCAAGTCTCCCGATAAAAATGATACCTCACTTGTGTGGGTAGGCCTAGCGCCCGCGATAGGAAGCGCCCCAAAGCGCAACGTGGACACATCCAATTTTTTGAAAGAAAACAGAGGTGTTTTTTGCAAAGTGCCTACCTGTAGATTTTGGCCTGTAGCTCAGCCGCCACCTAGGGAAACCTACCAAACCTGTGCATTTCTGAAAACTAGAGACCTAGGGGAATCCAAGATGGGGTGACTTGTGTGGCTCAGACCTGGTTCTGTTACCCAGAATCCTCTGCAAACCTCAAAATTTGGCTAAAAAAACACATTTTCCTCACATTTCTGTGGCAGAAAGTTCTGGAATCTGAGAGGAGCCACAAATTTCCTTCCACCCAGCGTTCCCCAAGTCTCCCGATAAAAATGATACCTCACTTGTGTGGGTAGGCCTAGCGCCCGCGACAGGAAACGCCCCAAAGCGCAACATGGAACATCCAATTTTTTGAAAGAAAACAGAGGTGTTTTTTGCAAAGTGCCTACCTGTAGATTTTGGCCTGTAGCTCAGCCGCCACCTAGGGAAACCTACCAAACCTGTGCATTTCTGAAAACTAGAGACCTAGGGGAATCCAAGATGGGGTGAGTTGTGTGACTCGGACCAGGTTCTGTTACCCAGAATCCTTTGCAAACCTCAAAATTTGGCTAAAAAAACACATGTTCCTCACATTTCTGTGGCAGAAAGTTCTGGAATCTGAGAGGAGCCACAAATTTCCTTCCACCCAGCGTTCCCCCAAGTCTCCCGATAAAAATGATACCTCACTTGTGTGGGTAGGCCTAGCGCCCACGACAGGAAACGCCCCAAAGCGCAACGTGGACACATCCAATTTTTTGAAAGAAAACAAAGGTGTTTTTTGCAAAGTGCCTACCTGTAGATTTTGGCCTCTAGCTCAGCCGCCACCTAGGGAAACCTACCAAACCTGTGCATTTCTGAAAACTAGAGAACTAGGGGAATCCAAGATGGGGTGACTTGTGTGGCTCGGACCAGGTTCTGTTACCCAGAATCCTTTGCAAACCTCATAATTTGGCTAAAAAAACACATGGTCCTCACATTTCTGTGGCAGAAAGTTCTGGAATCTGAGAGGAGCCACAAATTTCCTTCCACCCAGCGTTCCCCCAAGTCTCCCGATAAAAATGATACCTCACTTGTGTGGGTAGGCCTAGCGCCCACGACAGGAAACGCCCCAAAGCGCAACGGGGACACATCCAATATTTTGAAAGAAAACAGAGGTGTTTTTTGCAAAGTGCCTACCTGTAGATTTTGGCCTGTAGCTCAGCCGGCACCTAGGGAAAGATACCAAACCTGTGCATTTCTGAAAACTAGAGACCTAGGGGAATCCAAAATGGGGTGACTTATGTGGCTCGGACCAGGTTCTGTTACCCAGAATCCTTTGCAAACCTCATAATTTGGCTAAAAAAACACATGGTCCTCACATTTCTGTGGCAGAAACTTCTGGAATCTGAGAGGAGCCACAAATTTCCTTCCACCCAGCGTTCCCCCACGTCTCCCGATAAAAATGATACCTCACTTGTGTGAGTAGGCCTAGCGCCCGCGACAGGAAACGCCCCAAAGCGCAACGTGGACACATCCACATTTTTGAAAGAAAACAGAGGTGTTTTTTGCAAAGTGCCTACCTGTAGATTTTGGCCTGTAGCTCAGACGGCACCTAGGGAAACCTACCAAACCTGTGCATTTCTAAAAACTAGAGACCTAGGGGAGTCCAAGATGGGGTGACTTGTGTGGCTCGGACCAGGTTCTGTTACGCAGAATCCTTTGCAAACCTCAAAATTTGGCTAAAAAAACACATGTTCCTCACATTTCTGTGGCAGAAAGTTCTGGAATCTGAGAGGAGCCACAAATTTCCTTCCACCCAGCGTTCCCCCAAGTCTCCCGATAAAAATGATACCTCACTTGTGTGGGTAGGCCTAGCGCCTGCGACAGGAAACGCCCCAAAGCGCAACGTGGAATATCCAATTTTTTGAAAGAAAACAGAGGTGTTTTTTGCAAAGTGCCTACCTGTAGATTTTGGCCTGTAGCTCAGCCGCCACCTAGGGAAACCTACCAAACCTGTGCATTTCTGAAAACTAGAGACCTAGGGGAATCCAAGATGGGGTGAGTTGTGTGACTCGGACCAGGTTCTGTTACCCAGAATCCTTTGCAAACCTCAAAATTTGGCTAAAAAATCACATGTTCCTCACATTTCTGTGGCAACAAGTTCTGGAATCTGAGAGGAGCCACAAATTTCCTTCAACCCAGCGTTCCCCCAAGTCTCCCGATAAAAATGATACCTCACTTGTGTGGGTAGGCCTAGCACCCGCGACAGGAAACGCCCCAAAGCGCAACGTGGACACATCCAATTTTTTGAAAGAAAACAGAGGTGTTCTTTGCAAAGTGCCTACCTGTAGATTTTGGCCTCTAGCTCAGCCGCCACCTAGGGAAACCTACCAAACCTGTGCATTTCTGAAAACTAGTGAACTAGGGGAATCCAAGATGGGGTGACTTGTGTGGCTCGGACCAGGTTCTGTTACCCAGAATCCTTTGCAAACCTCATAATTTGGCTAACAAAAAACACATGGTCCTCACATTTCTGTGGCAGAAAGTTCTGGAATCTGAGAGGAGCAACAAATTTCCTTCCACCCAGCGTTCCCCCACGTCTCCCGATAAAAATGATACCTCACTTGTGTGAGTAGGCCTAGCGCCCGCGACAGGAAACGCCCCAAAGCGCAACGTGGACACATCCACATTTTTTAAAGAAAACAGAGGTGTTTTTTGCAAAGTGCCTACCTGTAGATTTTGGCCTGTAGCTCAGCCGGCACCTAGGGAAACCTACCAAACCTGTGCATTTCTAAAAACTAGAGACCTAGGGGAGTCCAAGATGGGGTGACTTGTGTGGCTCGGACCAGGTTCTGTTACGCAGAATCCTTTGCAAACCTCAAAATTTGGCTAAAAAAACACATGTTCCTCACATTTCTGTGGCAGAAAGTTCTGGAATCTGAGAGGAGCCACAAATTTCCTTCCACCCAGCGTTCCCCCAAGTCTCCCGATAAAAATGATACCTCACTTGTGTGGGTAGGCCTAGCGCCTGCGACAGGAAACGCCCCAAAGCGCAACGAAGACACATCCAATTTTTTGAAAGAAAACAGAGGTGTTTTTTGCAAAGTGCCTACCTGTAGATTTTGGCCTGTAGCTCAGCCGCCACCTAGGGAAACCTACCAAACCTGTGCATTTCTGAAAACTAGAGACCTAGGGGAATCCAAGATGGGGTGAGATGTGTGGCTCGGACCAGTTTCTGTTACAGAGAATCCTTTGCAAACCTCAAAATTTGGCTAAAAAAACACATGTTCCTCACATTTCTGTGGCAGAAAGTTCTGGAATCTGAGAGGAGCCACAAATTTCCTTCCACCCAGCGTTCCCCCAAGTCTCCCGATAAAAATGATACCTCACTTGTTTGGGTAGGCCTTGCGCCCGCGATAGGAAACGCCCCAAAGCGCAACGTGGACACATCCAATTTTTTGAAAGAAAACAGAGGTGTTTTTTGCAAAGTGCCTACCTGTAGATTTTGGCCTGTAGCTCAGCCGCCACCTAGGGAAACCTACCAAACCTGTGCATTTCTGAAAATTAGAGACCTAGGGGAATCCAAGAAGGGGTGACTTGTGTGGCTCAGACCTTGTTCTGTTACCCAGAATCCTTTGCAAACCTCAAAATTTGGCTAAAAAAACACATTTTCCTCACATTTCTGTGGCAGAAAGTTCTGGAATCTGAGAGGAGCCACAAATTTCCTTCCACCCAGCGTTCCCCAAGTCTCCCGATAAAAATGATACCTCACTTGTGTGGGTAGGCCTAGCGCCCGCGACAGGAAACGCCCCAAAGCGCAACATGGAACATCCAATTTTTTGAAAGAAAACAGAGGTGTTTTTTGCAAAGTGCCTACCTGTAGATTTTGGCCTGTAGCTCAGCCGCCACCTAGGGAAACCTACCAAACCTGTGCATTTCTGAAAACTAGAGACCTAGGGGAATCCAAGATGGGGTGAGTTGTGTGACTCGGACCAGGTTCTGTTACCCAGAATCCTTTGCAAACCTCAAAATTTGGCTAAAAAAACACATGTTCCTCACATTTCTGTGGCAGAAAGTTCTGGAATCTGAGAGGAGCCACAAATTTCCTTCCACCCAGCGTTCCCCCAAGTCTCCCGATAAAAATGATACCTCACTTGTGTGGGTAGGCCTAGCGCCCACGACAGGAAACGCCCCAAAGCGCAACGTGGACACATCCAATTTTTTGAAAGAAAACAAAGGTGTTTTTTGCAAAGTGCCTACCTGTAGATTTTGGCCTGTAGCTCAGCCGCCACCTAGGGAAACCTACCAAACCTGTGCATTTCTGAAAACTAGAGAACTAGGGGAATCCAAGATGGGGTGACTTGTGTGGCTCGGACCAGGTTCTGTTACCCAGAATCCTTTGCAAACCTCATAATTTGGCTAAAAAAACACATGGTCCTCACATTTCTGTGGCAGAAAGTTCTGGAATCTGAGAGGAGCCACAAATTTCCTTCCACCCAGCGTTCCCCCAAGTCTCCCGATAAAAATGATACCTCACTTGTGTGGGTAGGCCTAGCGCCCACGACAGGAAACGCCCCAAAGCGCAACGGGGACACATCCAATATTTTGAAAGAAAACAGAGGTGTTTTTTGCAAAGTGCCTACCTGTAGATTTTGGCCTGTAGCTCAGCCGGCACCTAGGGAAACATACCAAACCTGTGCATTTCTGAAAACTAGAGACCTAGGGGAATCCAAGATGGGGTGAGATGTGTGGCTCGGACCAGTTTCTGTTACAGAGAATCCTTTGCAAACCTCAAAATTTGGCTAAAAAAACACATGTTCCTCACATTTCTGTGGCAGAAAGTTCTGGAATCTGAGAGGAGCCACAAATTTCCTTCCACCCAGCGTTCCCCCAAGTCTCCCGATAAAAATGATACCTCACTTGTGTGGGTAGGCCTAGCGCCTGCGACAGGAAACGCCCCAAAGCGCAACGAAGACACATCCAATTTTTTTAAAGAAAACAGAGGTGTTTTTTGCAAAGTGCCTACCTGTAGATTTTGGCCTGTAGCTCAGCCGCCACCTAGGGAAACCTACCAAACCTGTGCATTTCTGAAAACTAGAGTCCTAGGGGAATCCAAGATGGGGTGAGATGTGTGGCTCGGACCAGTTTCTGTTACAGAGAATCCTTTGCAAACCTCAAAATTTGGCTAAAAAAACACATGTTCCTCACATTTCTGTGGCAGAAAGTTCTGGAATCTGAGAGGAGCCACAAATTTCCTTCCACCCAGCGTTCCCCCAAGTCTCCCGATAAAAATGATACCTCACTTGTGTGGGTAGGCCTAGCGCCCGCGATAGGAAGCGCCCCAAAGCGCAACGTGGACACATCCAATTTTTTGAAAGAAAACAGAGGTGTTTTTTGCAAAGTGCCTACCTGTAGATTTTGGCCTGTAGCTCAGCCGCCACCTAGGGAAACCTACCAAACCTGTGCATTTCTGAAAACTAGAGACCTAGGGGAATCCAAGATGGGGTGACTTGTGTGGCCTAGACCTGGTTCTGTTACCCAGAATCCTTTGCAAACCTCAAAATTTGGCTAAAAAAACACATTTTCCTCACATTTCTGTGGCAGAAAGTTCTGGAATCTGAGAGGAGCCACAAATTTCCTTCCACCCAGCGTTCCCCAAGTCTCCCGATAAAAATGATACCTCACTTGTGTGGGTAGGCCTAGCGCCCGCGATAGGAAGCGCCCCAAAGCGCAACGTGGACACATCCAATTTTTTGAAAGAAAACAGAGGTGTTCTTTGCAAAGTGCCTACCTGTAGATTTTGGCCTCTAGCTCAGCCGCCACCTAGGGAAACCTACCAAACCTGTGCATTTCTGAAAACTAGTGAACTAGGGGAATCCAAGATGGGGTGACTTGTGTGGCTCGGACCAGGTTCTGTTACCCAGAATCCTTTGCAAACCTCATAATTTGGCTAAAAATACACATGGTCCTCACATTTCTGTGGCAGAAAGTTCTGGAATCTGAGAGGAGCCACAAATTTCCTTCCACCCAGCGTTCCCCCACGTCTCCCGATAAAAATTATACCTCACTTGTGTGAGTAGGCCTAGCGCCCGCGACAGGAAACGCCCCAAAGCGCAACGTGGACACATCCACATTTTTGAAAGAAAACAGAGGTGTTTTTTGCAAAGTGCCTACCTGTAGATTTTGGCCTGTAGCTCAGCCGGCACCTAGGGAAACCTACCAAACCTGTGCATTTCTAAAAACTAGAGACCTAGGGGAGTCCAAGATGGGGTGACTTGTGTGGCTCGGACCAGGTTCTGTTACGCAGAATCCTTTGCAAACCTCAAAATTTGGCTAAAAAAACACATGTTCCTCACATTTCTGTGGCAGAAAGTTCTGGAATCTGAGAGGAGCCACAAATTTCCTTCCACCCAGCGTTCCCCCAAGTCTCCCGATAAAAATGATACCTCACTTGTGTGGGTAGGCCTAGCGCCTGCGACAGGAAACGCCCCAAAGCGCAACGAAGACACATCCAATTTTTTGAAAGAAAACAGAGGTGTTTTTTGCAAAGTGCCTACCTGTAGATTTTGGCCTGTAGCTCAGCCGCCACCTAGGGAAACCTACCAAACCTGTGCATTTCTGAAAACTAGAGTCCTAGGGGAATCCAAGATGGGGTGAGATGTGTGGCTCGGACCAGTTTCTGTTACAGAGAATCCTTTGCAAACCTCAAAATTTGGCTAAAAAAACACATGTTCCTCACATTTCTGTGGCAGAAAGTTCTGGAATCTGAGAGGAGCCACAAATTTCCTTCCACCCAGCGTTCCCCCAAGTCTCCCGATAAAAATGATACCTCACTTGTGTGGGTAGGCCTAGCGCCCGCGATAGGAAGCGCCCCAAAGCGCAACGTGGACACATCCAATTTTTTGAAAGAAAACAGAGGTGTTTTTTGCAAAGTGCCTACCTGTAGATTTTGGCCTGTAGCTCAGCCGCCACCTAGGGAAACCTACCAAACCTGTGCATTTCTGAAAACTAGAGACCTAGGGGAATCCAAGATGGGGTGACTTGTGTGGCTCAGACCTGGTTCTGTTACCCAGAATCCTTTGCAAACCTCAAAATTTGGCTAAAAAAACACATTTTCCTCACATTTCTGTGGCAGAAAGTTCTGGAATCTGAGAGGAGCCACAAATTTCCTTCCACCCAGCGTTCCCCAAGTCTCCCGATAAAAATGATACCTCACTTGTGTGGGTAGGCCTAGCGCCCGCGACAGGAAACGCCCCAAAGCGCAACATGGAACATCCAATTTTTTTAAAGAAAACAGAGGTGTTTTTTGCAAAGTGCCTACCTGTAGATTTTGGCCTGTAGCTCAGCCGCCACCTAGGGAAACCTACCAAACCTGTGCATTTCTGAAAACTAGAGACCTAGGGGAATCCAAGATGGGGTGAGTTGTGTGACTCGGACTAGGTTCTGTTACCCAGAATCCTTTGCAAACCTCAAAATTTGGCTAAAAAAACACATGTTCCTCACATTTCTGTGGCAGAAAGTTCTGGAATCTGAGAGGAGCCACAAATTTCCTTCCACCCAGCGTTCCCCAAGTCTCCCGATAAAAATGATACCTCACTTGTGTGGGTAGGCCTAGCGCCCACGACAGGAAACGCCCCAAAGCGCAACGTGGACACATCCAATTTTTTGAAAGAAAACAAAGGTGTTTTTTGCAAAGTGCCTACCTGTAGATTTTGGCCTCTAGCTCAGCCGCCACCTAGGGAAAACTACCAAACCTGTGCATTTCTGAAAACTAGAGAACTAGGGGAATCCAAGATGGGGTGACTTGTGTGGCTCGGACCAGGTTCTGTTACCCAGAATCCTTTGCAAACCTCATAATTTGGCTGAAAAAACACATGGTCCTCACATTTCTGTGGCAGAAAGTTCTGGAATCTGAGAGGAGCCACAAATTTCCTTCCACCCAGCGTTCCCCCAAGTCTCCCGATAAAAATGATACCTCGCTTGTGTGGGTAGGCCTAGCGCCCACGACAGGAAACGCCCCAAAGCGCAACGGGGACACATCCAATATTTTGAAAGAAAACAGAGGTGTTTTTTGCAAAGTGCCTACCTGTAGATTTTGGCCTGTAGCTCAGCCGGCACCTAGGGAAACATACCAAACCTGTGCATTTCTGAAAACTAGAGACCTAGGGGAATCCAAGATGGGGTGACTTATGTGGCTCGGACCAGGTTCTGTTACCCAGAATCCTTTGCAAACCTCAAAATTTGGCTAAAAAATCACATGTTCCTCACATTTCTGTGGCAACAAGTTCTGGAATCTGAGAGGAGCCACAAATTTCCTTCAACCCAGCGTTCCCCCAAGTCTCCCGATAAAAATGATACCTCACTTGTGTGGGTAGGCCTAGCACCCGCGACAGGAAACGCCCCAAAGCGCAACGTGGACACATCCAATTTTTTGAAAGAAAACAGAGGTGTTCTTTGCAAAGTGCCTACCTGTAGATTTTGGCCTCTAGCTCAGCCGCCACCTAGGGAAACCTACCAAACCTGTGCATTTCTGAAAACTAGTGAACTAGGGGAATCCAAGATGGGGTGACTTGTGTGGCTCGGACCAGGTTCTGTTACCCAGAATCCTTTGCAAACCTCATAATTTGGCTAACAAAAAACACATGGTCCTCACATTTCTGTGGCAGAAAGTTCTGGAATCTGAGAGGAGCAACAAATTTCCTTCCACCCAGCGTTCCCCCACGTCTCCCGATAAAAATGATACCTCACTTGTGTGAGTAGGCCTAGCGCCCGCGACAGGAAACGCCCCAAAGCGCAACGTGGACACATCCACATTTTTGAAAGAAAACAGAGGTGTTTTTTGCAAAGTGCCTACCTGTAGATTTTGGCCTGTAGCTCAGCCGGCACCTAGGGAAACCTACCAAACCTGTGCATTTCTAAAAACTAGAGACCTAGGGGAGTCCAAGATGGGGTGACTTGTGTGGCTCGGACCAGGTTCTGTTACGCAGAATCCTTTGCAAACCTCAAAATTTGGCTAAAAAAACACATGTTCCTCACATTTCTGTGGCAGAAAGTTCTGGAATCTGAGAGGAGCCACAAATTTCCTTCCACCCAGCGTTCCCCCAAGTCTCCCGATAAAAATGATACCTCACTTGTGTGGGTAGGCCTAGCGCCTGCGACAGGAAACGCCCCAAAGCGCAACGAAGACACATCCAATTTTTTGAAAGAAAACAGAGGTGTTTTTTGCAAAGTGCCTACCTGTAGATTTTGGCCTGTAGCTCAGCCGCCACCTAGGGAAACCTACCAAACCTGTGCATTTCTGAAAACTAGAGACCTAGGGGAATCCAAGATGGGGTGAGATGTGTGGCTCGGACCAGTTTCTGTTACAGAGAATCCTTTGCAAACCTCAAAATTTGGCTAAAAAAACACATGTTCCTCACATTTCTGTGGCAGAAAGTTCTGGAATCTGAGAGGAGCCACAAATTTCCTTCCACCCAGCGTTCCCCCAAGTCTCCCGATAAAAATGATACCTCACTTGTTTGGGTAGGCCTTGCGCCCGCGATAGGAAACGCCCCAAAGCGCAACGTGGACACATCCAATTTTTTGAAAGAAAACAGAGGTGTTTTTTGCAAAGTGCCTACCTGTAGATTTTGGCCTGTAGCTCAGCCGCCACCTAGGGAAACCTACCAAACCTGTGCATTTCTGAAAACTAGAGACCTAGGGGAATCCAAGAAGGGGTGACTTGTGTGGCTCAGACCTTGTTCTGTTACCCAGAATCCTTTGCAAACCTCAAAATTTGGCTAAAAAAACACATTTTCCTCACATTTCTGTGGCAGAAAGTTCTGGAATCTGAGAGGAGCCACAAATTTCCTTCCACCCAGCGTTCCCCAAGTCTCCCGATAAAAATGATACCTCACTTGTGTGGGTAGGCCTAGCGCCCGCGACAGGAAACGCCCCAAAGCGCAACATGGAACATCCAATTTTTTGAAAGAAAACAGAGGTGTTTTTTGCAAAGTGCCTACCTGTAGATTTTGGCCTGTAGCTCAGCCGCCACCTAGGGAAACCTACCAAACCTGTGCATTTCTGAAAACTAGAGACCTAGGGGAATCCAAGATGGGGTGAGTTGTGTGACTCGGACCAGGTTCTGTTACCCAGAATCCTTTGCAAACCTCAAAATTTGGCTAAAAAAACACATGTTCCTCACATTTCTGTGGCAGAAAGTTCTGGAATCTGAGAGGAGCCACAAATTTCCTTCCACCCAGCGTTCCCCCAAGTCTCCCGATAAAAATGATACCTCACTTGTGTGGGTAGGCCTAGCGCCCACGACAGGAAACGCCCCAAAGCGCAACGTGGACACATCCAATTTTTTGAAAGAAAACAAAGGTGTTTTTTGCAAAGTGCCTACCTGTAGATTTTGGCCTCTAGCTCAGCCGCCACCTAGGGAAACCTACCAAACCTGTGCATTTCTGAAAACTAGAGAACTAGGGGAATCCAAGATGGGGTGACTTGTGTGGCTCGGACCAGGTTCTGTTACCCAGAATCCTTTGCAAACCTCATAATTTGGCTAAAAAAACACATGGTCCTCACATTTCTGTGGCAGAAAGTTCTGGAATCTGAGAGGAGCCACAAATTTCCTTCCACCCAGCGTTCCCCCAAGTCTCCCGATAAAAATGATACCTCACTTGTGTGGGTAGGCCTAGCGCCCACGACAGGAAACGCCCCAAAGCGCAACGGGGACACATCCAATATTTTGAAAGAAAACAGAGGTGTTTTTTGCAAAGTGCCTACCTGTAGATTTTGGCCTGTAGCTCAGCCGGCACCTAGGGAAACATACCAAACCTGTGCATTTCTGAAAACTAGAGACCTAGGGGAATCCAAAATGGGGTGACTTATGTGGCTCGGACCAGGTTCTGTTACCCAGAATCCTTTGCAAACCTCAAAATTTGGCTAAAAAATCACATGTTCCTCACATTTCTGTGGCAACAAGCTCTGGAATCTGAGAGGAGCCACAAATTTCCTTCAACCCAGCGTTCCCCCAAGTCTCCCGATAAAAATGATACCTCACTTGTGTGGGTAGGCCTAGCACCCGCGACAGGAAACGCCCCAAAGCGCAACGTGGACACATCCAATTTTTTGAAAGAAAACAGAGGTGTTCTTTGCAAAGTGCCTACCTGTAGATTTTGGCCTCTAGCTCAGCCGCCACCTAGGGAAACCTACCAAACCTGTGCATTTCTGAAAACTAGAGAACTAGGGGAATCCAAGATGGGGTGACTTGTGTGGCTCGGACCAGGTTCTGTTACCCAGAATCCTTTGCAAACCTCATAATTTGGCTAAAAAAACACATGGTCCTCACATTTCTGTGGCAGAAACTTCTGGAATCTGAGAGGAGCCACAAATTTCCTTCCACCCAGCGTTCCCCCACGTCTCCCGATAAAAATGATACCTCACTTGTGTGAGTAGGCCTAGCGCCCGCGACAGGAAACGCCCCAAAGCGCAACGTGGACACATCCACATTTTTGAAAGAAAACAGAGGTGTTTTTTGCAAAGTGCCTACCTGTAGATTTTGGCCTGTAGCTCAGCCGGCACCTAGGGAAACCTACCAAACCTGTGCATTTCTAAAAACTAGAGACCTAGGGGAGTCCAAGATGGGGTGACTTGTGTGGCTCGGACCAGGTTCTGTTACGCAGAATCCTTTGCAAACCTCAAAATTTGGCTAAAAAAACACATGTTCCTCACATTTCTGTGGCAGAAAGTTCTGGAATCTGAGAGGAGCCACAAATTTCCTTCCACCCAGCGTTCCCCCAAGTCTCCCGATAAAAATGATACCTCACTTGTGTGGGTAGGCCTAGCGCCTGCGACAGGAAACGCCCCAAAGCGCAACGTGGAATATCCAATTTTTTGAAAGAAAACAGAGGTGTTTTTTGCAAAGTGCCTACCTGTAGATTTTGGCCTGTAGCTCAGCCGCCACCTAGGGAAACCTACCAAACCTGTGCATTTCTGAAAACTAGAGACCTAGGGGAATCCAAGATGGGGTGAGTTGTGTGACTCGGACCAGGTTCTGTTACCCAGAATCCTTTGCAAACCTCAAAATTTGGCTAAAAAATCACATGTTCCTCACATTTCTGTGGCAACAAGTTCTGGAATCTGAGAGGAGCCACAAATTTCCTTCAACCCAGCGTTCCCCCAAGTCTCCCGATAAAAATGATACCTCACTTGTGTGGGTAGGCCTAGCACCCGCGACAGGAAACGCCCCAAAGCGCAACGTGGACACATCCAATTTTTTGAAAGAAAACAGAGGTGTTCTTTGCAAAGTGCCTACCTGTAGATTTTGGCCTCTAGCTCAGCCGCCACCTAGGGAAACCTACCAAACCTGTGCATTTCTGAAAACTAGTGAACTAGGGGAATCCAAGATGGGGTGACTTGTGTGGCTCGGACCAGGTTCTGTTACCCAGAATCCTTTGCAAACCTCATAATTTGGCTAACAAAAAACACATGGTCCTCACATTTCTGTGGCAGAAAGTTCTGGAATCTGAGAGGAGCAACAAATTTCCTTCCACCCAGCGTTCCCCCACGTCTCCCGATAAAAATGATACCTCACTTGTGTGAGTAGGCCTAGCGCCCGCGACAGGAAACGCCCCAAAGCGCAACGTGGACACATCCACATTTTTGAAAGAAAACAGAGGTGTTTTTTGCAAAGTGCCTACCTGTAGATTTTGGCCTGTAGCTCAGCCGGCACCTAGGGAAACCTACCAAACCTGTGCATTTCTAAAAACTAGAGACCTAGGGGAGTCCAAGATGGGGTGACTTGTGTGGCTCGGACCAGGTTCTGTTACGCAGAATCCTTTGCAAACCTCAAAATTTGGCTAAAAAAACACATGTTCCTCACATTTCTGTGGCAGAAAGTTCTGGAATCTGAGAGGAGCCACAAATTTCCTTCCACCCAGCGTTCCCCCAAGTCTCCCGATAAAAATGATACCTCACTTGTGTGGGTAGGCCTAGCGCCTGCGACAGGAAACGCCCCAAAGCGCAACGAAGACACATCCAATTTTTTGAAAGAAAACAGAGGTGTTTTTTGCAAAGTGCCTACCTGTAGATTTTGGCCTGTAGCTCAGCCGCCACCTAGGGAAACCTACCAAACCTGTGCATTTCTGAAAACTAGAGACCTAGGGGAATCCAAGATGGGGTGAGATGTGTGGCTCGGACCAGTTTCTGTTACAGAGAATCCTTTGCAAACCTCAAAATTTGGCTAAAAAAACACATGTTCCTCACATTTCTGTGGCAGAAAGTTCTGGAATCTGAGAGGAGCCACAAATTTCCTTCCACCCAGCGTTCCCCCAAGTCTCCCGATAAAAATGATACCTCACTTGTTTGGGTAGGCCTTGCGCCCGCGATAGGAAACGCCCCAAAGCGCAACGTGGACACATCCAATTTTTTGAAAGAAAACAGAGGTGTTTTTTGCAAAGTGCCTACCTGTAGATTTTGGCCTGTAGCTCAGCCGCCACCTAGGGAAACCTACCAAACCTGTGCATTTCTGAAAATTAGAGACCTAGGGGAATCCAAGAAGGGGTGACTTGTGTGGCTCAGACCTTGTTCTGTTACCCAGAATCCTTTGCAAACCTCAAAATTTGGCTAAAAAAACACATTTTCCTCACATTTCTGTGGCAGAAAGTTCTGGAATCTGAGAGGAGCCACAAATTTCCTTCCACCCAGCGTTCCCCAAGTCTCCCGATAAAAATGATACCTCACTTGTGTGGGTAGGCCTAGCGCCCGCGACAGGAAACGCCCCAAAGCGCAACATGGAACATCCAATTTTTTGAAAGAAAACAGAGGTGTTTTTTGCAAAGTGCCTACCTGTAGATTTTGGCCTGTAGCTCAGCCGCCACCTAGGGAAACCTACCAAACCTGTGCATTTCTGAAAACTAGAGACCTAGGGGAATCCAAGATGGGGTGAGTTGTGTGACTCGGACCAGGTTCTGTTACCCAGAATCCTTTGCAAACCTCAAAATTTGGCTAAAAAAACACATGTTCCTCACATTTCTGTGGCAGAAAGTTCTGGAATCTGAGAGGAGCCACAAATTTCCTTCCACCCAGCGTTCCCCCAAGTCTCCCGATAAAAATGATACCTCACTTGTGTGGGTAGGCCTAGCGCCCACGACAGGAAACGCCCCAAAGCGCAACGTAGACACATCCACATTTTTGAAAGAAAACAGAGGTGTTTTTTGCAAAGTGCCTACCTGTAGATTTTGGCCTGTAGCTCAGCCGCCACCTAGGGAAACCTACCAAACCTGTGCATTTCTGAAAACTAGAGACCTAGGGGAATCCAAGATGGGGTGACTTGTGTAGCTCAGACCTGGTTCTGTTACCCAGAATCCTTTGCAAACCTCAAAATTTGGCTAAAAAAAACACATGTTCCTCACATTTCTGTGGCAGAAAGTTCTGGAATCTGAGAGGAGCCACAAATTTCCTTCCACCCAGCGTTCCCCCATGTCTCCCGATAAAAATGATACCTCACTTGTGTGGGTAGGCCTAGCGCCCGCGACAGGAAACGCCCCAAAGCGCAACGTGGACACATCCACATTTTTGAAAGAAAACAGAGGTGTTTTTTGCAAAGTGCCTACCTGTAGATTTTGGCCTGTAGCTCAGCCGGCACCTAGGGAAACCTACCAAACCTGTGCATTTCTAAAAACTAGAGACCTAGGGGAGTCCAAGATGGGGTGACTTGTGTGGCTCGGACCAGGTTCTGTTACAGAGAATCCTTTGCAAACCTCAAAATTTGGCTAAAAAAACACATGTTCCTCACATTTCTGTGGCAGAAAGTTCTGGAATCTGAGAGGAGCCACAAATTTCCTTCCACCCAGCGTTCCCCCAAGTCTCCCGATAAAAATGATACCTCACTTATTTGGGTAGGCCTAGCGCCCGCGATAGGAAGCGCCCCAAAGCGCAACGTGGACACATCCAATTTTTTGAAAGAAAACAGAGGTGTTTTTTGCAAAGTGCCTACCTGTAGATTTTGGCCTGTAGCTCAGCCGCCACCTAGGGAAACCTACCAAACCTGTGCATTTCTGAAAACTAGAGACCTAGGGGAATCCATGATGGGGTGACTTGTGTGGCTCAGACCTGGTTCTGTTACCCAGAATCCTTTGCAAACCTCAAAATTTGGCTAAAAAAACACATTTTCCTCACATTTCTGTGGCAGAAAGTTCCGGAATCTGAGAGGAGCCACAAATTTCCTTCCACCCAGCGTTCCCCCAAGTCTCCCGATAAAAATGATACCTCACTTGTGTGGGTAGGCCTAGCGCCCACGACAGGAAACGCCCCAAAGCGCAACGTGGAATATCCAATTTTTTGAAAGAAAACAGAGGTGTTTTTTGCAAAGTGCCTACCTGTAGATTTTGGCCTGTAGCTCAGCCGCCACCTAGGGAAACCTACCAAACCTGTGCATTTCTGAAAACTAGAGACCTAGGGGAATCCAAGATGGGGTGAGTTGTGTGACTCGGACCAGGTTCTGTTACCCAGAATCCTTTGCAAACCTCAAAATTTGGCTAAAAAAACACATGTTCCTCACATTTCTGTGGCAGAAAGTTCTGGAATCTGAGAGGAGCCACAAATTTCCTTCCACCCAGCGTTCCCCCACGTCTCCCGATAAAAATGATACCTCACTTGTGTGGGTAGGCCTAGCGCCCGCGACAGGAAACACCCCAAAGCGCAACGTGGACACATCCACATTTTTGAAAGAAAACAGAGGTGTTTTTTGCAAAGTGCCTACCTGTAGATTTTGGCCTGTAGCTCAGCCGCCACCTAGGGAAACCTACCAAACCTGTGCATTTCTGAAAACTAGAGACCTAGGGGAATCCAAGATGGGGTGACTTGTGTAGCTCAGACCTGGTTCTGTTACCCAGAATCCTTTGCAAACCTCAAAATTTGGCTAAAAAAAACACATGTTCCTCACATTTCTGTGGCAGAAAGTTCTGGAATCTGAGAGGAGCCACACATTTCCTTCCACCCAGCGTTCCCCCATGTCTCCCGATAAAAATGATACCTCACTTGTGTGGGTAGGCCTAGCGCCCGCGACAGGAAACGCCCCAAAGCGCAACGTGGACACATCCACATTTTTGAAAGAAAACAGAGGTGTTTTTTGCAAAGTGCCTACCTGTAGATTTTGGCCTGTAGCTCAGCCGGCACCTAGGGAAACCTACCAAACCTGTGCATTTCTAAAAACTAGAGACCTAGGGGAGTCCAAGATGGGGTGACTTGTGTGGCTCGGACCAGGTTCTGTTACAGAGAATCCTTTGCAAACCTCAAAATTTGGCTAAAAAAACACATGTTCCTCACATTTCTGTGGCAGAAAGTTCTGGAATCTGAGAGGAGCCACAAATTTCCTTCCACCCAGCGTTCCCCCAAGTCTCCCGATAAAAATGATACCTCACTTATTTGGGTAGGCCTAGCGCCCGCGATAGGAAGCGCCCCAAAGCGCAACGTGGACACATCCAATTTTTTGAAAGAAAACAGAGGTGTTTTTTGCAAAGTGCCTACCTGTAGATTTTGGCCTGTAGCTCAGCCGCCACCTAGGGAAACCTACCAAACCTGTGCATTTCTGAAAACTAGAGACCTAGGGGAATCCATGATGGGGTGACTTGTGTGGCTCAGACCTGGTTCTGTTACCCAGAATCCTTTGCAAACCTCAAAATTTGGCTAAAAAAACACATTTTCCTCACATTTCTGTGGCAGAAAGTTCCGGAATCTGAGAGGAGCCACAAATTTCCTTCCACCCAGCGTTCCCCAAGTCTCCCGATAAAAATGATACCTCACTTGTGTGGGTAGGCCTAGCGCCCGCGACAGGAAACGCCCCAAAGCGCAACATGGAACATCCAATTTTTTGAAAGAAAACAGAGGTGTTTTTTGCAAAGTGCCTACCTGTAGATTTTGGCCTGTAGCTCAGCCGCCACCTAGGGAAACCTACCAAACCTGTGCATTTCTGAAAACTAGAGACCTAGGGGAATCCAAGATGGGGTGAGTTGTGTGACTCGGACCAGGTTCTGTTACCCAGAATCCTTTGCAAACCTCAAAATTTGGCTAAAAAAACACATGTTCCTCACATTTCTGTGGCAGAAAGTTCTGGAATCTGAGAGGAGCCACAAATTTCCTTCCGCCCAGCGTTCCCCCACGTCTCCCGATAAAAATGATACCTCACTTGTGTGGGTAGGCCTAGCGCCCGCGACAGGAAACGCCCCAAAGCGCAACGTGGACACATCCACATTTTTGAAAGAAAACAGAGGTGTTTTTTGCAAAGTGCCTACCTGTAGATTTTGGCCTGTAGCTCAGCCGCCACCTAGGGAAACCTACCAAACCTGTGCATTTCTGAAAACTAGAGACCTAGGGGAATCCAAGATGGGGTGACTTGTGTAGCTCAGACCTGGTTCTGTTACCCAGAATCCTTTGCAAACCTCAAAACTTGGCTAAAAAAACACATTTTCCTCACATTTCTGTGGCAGAAAGTTCTGGAATCTGAGTTGAGCCACAAATTTTCTTCCACCCAGCGTTCCCCCAAGTCTCCCGATAAAAATGATACCTCACTTGTGTGGGTAGGCCTAGCACCCGCGACAGGAAACGCCCCAAAGCGCAACGTGGACACATCCAATTTTTTGAAAGAAAACAGAGGTGTTTTTTGCAAAGTGCCTACCTGTAGATTTTGGCCTCTAGCTCAGCCGCCACCTAGGGAAACCTACCAAACCTGTGCATTTCTGAAAACTAGAGAACTAGGGGAATCCAAGATGGGGTGACTTGTGTGGCTCGGACCAGGTTCTGTTACCCAGAATCCTTTGCAAACCTCATAATTTGGCTAAAAAAACACATGGTCCTCACATTTCTGTGGCAGAAAGTTCTGGAATCTGAGAGGAGCCACAAATTTCCTTCCACCCAGCGTTCCCCCACGTCTCCCGATAAAAATGATACCTCACTTGTGTGAGTAGGCCTAGCGCCCGCGACAGGAAACGCCCCAAAGCGCAACGTGGACACATCCACATTTTTGAAAGAAAACAGAGGTGTTTTTTGCAAAGTGCCTACCTGTAGATTTTGGCCTGTAGCTCAGCCGGAACCTAGGGAAACCTACCAAACCTGCGCATTTCTGAAAACTAGAGACCTAGGGGAATCCAAGATGGGGTAACTTGTGTGGCTCGGACCAGGTTCTGTTACCCAGAATCCTTTGCAAACCTCAAAATTTGGCTAAAAAAAACACATGTTCCTCACATTTCTGTGGCAGAAAGTTCTGGAATCAGAGAGGAGCCACAAATTTCCTTCCACCCAGCGTTCCCCCAAGTCTCCCGATAAAAATGATACCTCACTTGTGTGGGTAGGCCTAGCGCCCGCGACAGGAAACGCCCCAAAGCGCAACGAGGACACATCCAATTTTTTGAAAGAAAACAGAGGTGTTTTTTGCAAAGTGCCTACCTGTAGATTTTGGCCTGTAGCTCAGCCGCCACCTAGGGAAACCTACCAAACCTGTGCATTTCTGAAAACTAGAGACCTAGGGGAATCCAAGATGGGGTGAGTTGTGTGGCTCGGACCAGTTTCTGTTACGCAGAATCCTTTGCAAACCTCAAAATTTGGCTAAAAAAACACATGTTCCTCACATTTCTGTGGCAGAAAGTTCTGGAATCTGAGAGGAGCCACAAATTTCCTTCCACCCAGCGTTCCCCCAAGTCTCCCGATAAAAATGATACCTCACTTGTGTGGGTAGGCCTAGCGCCCGCGACAGGAAACGCCCCAAAGCGCAACGAAGACACATCCAATTTTTTGAAAGAAAACAGAGGTGTTTTTTGCAAAGTGCCTACCTGTAGATTTTGGCCTGTAGCTCAGCCGCCACCTAGGGAAACCTACCAAACCTGTGCATTTCTGAAAACTAGAGACCTAGGGGAATCCAAGATGGGGTGAGATGTGTGGCTCGGACCAGTTTCTGTTACAGAGAATCCTTTGCAAACCTCAAAATTTGGCTAAAAAAACACATGTTCCTCACATTTCTGTGGCAGAAAGTTCTGGAATCTGAGAGGAGCCACAAATTTCCTTCCACCCAGCGTTCCCCCAAGTCTCCCGATAAAAATGATACCTCACTTGTGTGGGTTGGCCTAGCGCCCGCGATAGGAAGCGCCCCAAAGCGCAACGTGGACACATCCAATTTTTTGAAAGAAAACAGAGGTGTTTTTTGCAAAGTGCCTACCTGTAGATTTTGGCCTGTAGCTCAGCCGCCACCTAGGGAAACCTACCAAACCTGTGCATTTCTGAAAACTAGAGACCTAGGGGAATCCAAGATGGGGTGACTTGTGTGGCTCAGACCTGGTTCTGTTACCTAGAATCCTTTGCAAACCTCAAAATTTGGCTAAAAAAACACATTTTCCTCACATTTCTGTGGCAGAAAGTTCTGGAATCTGAGAGGAGCCACAAATTTCCTTCCACCCAGCGTTCCCCCAAGTCTCCCGATGAAAATGATACCTCACTTGTGTGGGTAGGCCTAGCGCCCGCGACAGGAAACGCCCCAAAGCGCAACGTGGAACATCCAATTTTTTGAAAGAAAACAGAGGTGTTTTTTGCAAAGTGCCTACCTGTAGATTTTGGCCTGTAGCTCAGCGGCCACCTAGGGAAACCTACCAAACCTGCGCATTTCTGAAAACTAGAGACCTAGGGGAATCCAAGATGGGGTAACTTGTGTGGCTCGGACCAGGTTCTGTTACCCAGAATCCTTTGCAAACCTCATAATTTGGCTAAAAAAAACACATGTTCCTCACATTTCTGTGGCAGAAAGTTCTGGAATCAGAGAGGAGCCACAAATTTCCTTCCACCCAGCGTTCCCCCAAGTCTCCCGATAAAAATGATACCTCACTTGTGTGGGTAGGCCTAGCGCCCGCGACAGGAAACGCCCCAAAGCGCAACGAGGACACATCCAATTTTTTGAAAGAAAACAGAGGTGTTTTTTCAAAGTGCCTACCTGTAGATTTTGGCCTGTAGCTCAGCCGCCACCTAGGGAAACCTACCAAACCTGTGCATTTCTGAAAACTAGAGACCTAGGGGAATCCAAGATGGGGTGAGTTGTGTGGCTCGGACCAGGTTCTGTTACGCAGAATCCTTTGCAAACCTCAAAATTTGGCTAAAAAAACACATGTTCCTCACATTTCTGTGGCAGAAAGTTCTGGAATCTGAGAGGAGCCACAAATTTCCTTCCACCCAGCGTTCCCCCAAATCTCCCGATAAAAATGATACCTCACTTGTGTGGGTAGGCCTAGCGCCCGCGACAGGATAAGCCCCAAAGCGCAACGAAGACACATCCAATTTTTTGAAAGAAAACAGAGGTGTTTTTTGCAAAGTGCCTACCTGTAGATTTTGGCCTGTAGCTCAGCCGCCACCTAGGGAAACCTACCAAACCTGTGCATTTCTGAAAACTAGAGACCTAGGGGAATCCAAGATGGGGTGAGATGTGTGGCTCGGACCAGTTTCTGTTACAGAGAATCCTTTGCAAACCTCAAAATTTGGCTAAAAAAACACATGTTCCTCACATTTCTGTGGCAGAAAGTTCTGGAATCTGAGAGGAGCCACAAATTTCCTTCCACCCAGCGTTCCCCCACGTCTCCCGATAAAAATGATACCTCACTTGTGTGGGTAGGCCTAGCGCCCGCGACAGGAAACGCCCCAAAGCGCAACGTGGACACATCCAATTTTTTTAAATAAAGCAGAGGTGTTTTTTGCAAAGTGCCTACCTGTAGATTTTGGCCTGTAGCTCAGCCGCCACCTAGGGAAACCTACCAAACCTGTGCATTTCTGAAAACTAGAGACCTAGGGGAATCCAAGATGGGGTGACTTGTGTGGCTCAGACCTGGTTCTGTTACCCAGAATCCTTTGCAAACCTCAAAACTTGGCTAAAAAAACACATTTTCCTCACATTTCTGTGGCAGAAAGTTCTGGAATCTGAGAGGAGCCACAAATTTCCTTCGACCCAGCGTTCCCCCAAGTCTCCCGATAAAAATGATACCTCACTTGTGTGGGTAGGCCTAGCGCCCGCGACAGGAAATGCCCCAAAGCGCAACGTGGACACATACAATATTTTGAAAGAAAACAGAGGTGTTTTTTGCAAAGTGCCTACCTGTAGATTTTGGCCTGTAGCTCAGCCGGCACCTAGGGAAACATACCAAACCTGTGCATTTCTGAAAACTAGAGACCTAGGGGAATCCAAAATGGGGTGACTTGTGTGGCTCGGACCAGGTACTGTTACCCAGAATCCTTTGCAAACCTCAAAATTTGGCTAAAAAATCACATGTTCCTCACATTTCTGTGGCAACAAGTTCTGGAATCTGAGAGGAGCCACAAATTTCCTTCCACCCAGCGTTCCCCCAAGTCTCCCGATAAAAATGATACCTCACTTGTGTGGGTAGGCCTAGCACCCGCGACAGGAAACGCCCCAAAGCGCAACGTGGACACATCCAATTTTTTTAAAGAAAACAGAGGTGTTTTTTGCAAAGTGCCTACCTGTAGATTTTGGCCTGTAGCTCAGCCGCCACCTAGGGAAACCTACCAAACCTGTGCATTTCTGAAAACTAGAGACCTAGGGGAATCCAAGATGGGGTGACTTGTGTAGCTCAGACCTGGTTCTGTTACCCAGAATCCTTTGCAAACCTCAAAACTTGGCTAAAAAAAACACATTTTCCTCACATTTCTGTGGCAGAAAGTTCTGGAATCTGAGAGGAGCCACAAATTTTCTTCCACCCAGCGTTCCTCCAAGTCTCCTGATAAAAATGATACCTCACTTGTGTGGGTAGGCCTAGCACCCGCGACAAGAAACGCCCCAAAGCGCAACGTGGACACATCCAATTTTTTGAAAGAAAACAGAGGTGTTTTTTGCAAAGTGCCTACCTGTAGATTTTGGCCTCTAGCTCAGCCGCCCCCTAGGGAAACCTACCAAATCTGTGCATTTCTGAAAACTAGAGAACTAGGGGAATCCAAGATGGGGTGACTTGTGTGGCTCGGACCAGGTTCTGTTACCCAGAATCCTTTGCAAACCTCATAATTTGGCTAAAAAAACACATGGTCCTCACATTTCTGTGGCAGAAAGTTCTGGAATCTGAGAGGAGCCACAAATTTCCTTCCACCCAGCGTTCCCCCACGTCTCCCGATAAAAATGATAAATCACTTGTGTGAGTAGGCCTAGCGCCCACGACAGGAAACGCCCCAAAGCGCAACGTGGACACATCCACATTTTTGAAAGAAAACAGAGGTGTTTTTTGCAAAGTGCCTACCTGTAGATTTTGGCCTGTAGCTCAGCCGGAACCTAGGGAAACCTACCAAACCTGCGCATTTCTGAAAACTAGAGACCTAGGGGAATCCAAGATGGGGTAACTTGTGTGGCTCGGACCAGGTTCTGTTACCCAGAATCCTTTGCAAACCTCAAAATTTGGCTAAAAAAAACACATGTTCCTCACATTTCTGTGGCAGAAAGTTCTGGAATCTGAGAGGAGCCACAAATTTCCTTCCACCCAGCGTTCCCCCACGTCTCCCGATAAAAATGGTACCTCACTTGTGTGGGTAGGCCTAGCGCCCGCGACAGGAAACGCCCCAAAGCGCAACGTGGACACATCCACATTTTTGAAAGAAAACAGAGGTGTTTTTTGCAAAGTGCCTACCTGTAGATTTTGGCCTGTAGCTCAGCCGGCACATAGGGAAACCTACCAAACCTGTGCATTTCTAAAAACTAGAGACCTAGGGGAGTCCAAGATGGGGTGACTTGTGTGGCTCGGACCAGGTTCTGTTACGCAGAATCCTTTGCAAACCTCAAAATTTGGCTAAAAAAACACATGTTCCTCACATTTCTGTGGCAGAAAGTTCTGGAATCTGAGAGGAGCCACAAATTTCCTTCCACCCAGCGTTCCCCCAAGTCTCCCGATAAAAATGATACCTCACTTGTGTGGGTAGGCCTAGCGCCCGCGATAGGAAACGCCCCAAAGCGCAACGTGGACACATCCAATTTTTTGAAATAAAACAGAGGTGTTTTTTGCAAAGTGCCTACCTGTAGATTTTGGCCTGTAGCTCAGCCGCCACCTAGGGAAACCTACCAAACCTGTGCCTTTCTGAAAACTAGAGACCTAGGGGAATCCAAGATGGGGTGACTTGTGTGGCTCAGACCTGGTTCTGTTACCCAGAATCCTTTGCAAACCTCAAAACTTGGCTAAAAAAACACATTTTCCTCACATTTCTGTGGCAGAAAGTTCTGGAATCTGAGAGGAGCCACAAATTTCCTTCCACCCAGCGTTCCCCCAAGTCTCCCGATAAAAATGATACCTCACTTGTGTGGGTAGGCCTAGCGCCCGCGACAGGAAATGCCCCAAAGCGCAACGTGGACACATACAATATTTTGAAAGAAAACAGAGGTGTTTTTTGCAAAGTGCCTACCTGTAGATTTTGGCCTGTAGCTCAGCCGGCACCTAGGGAAACATACCAAACCTGTGCATTTCTGAAAACTAGAGACCTAGGGGAATCCAAGATGGGGTGACTTGTGTGGCTCAGACCTGGTTCTGTTACCCAGAATCCTTTGCAAACCTCAAAATTTGGCTAAAAAAACACATTTTCCTCACATTTCTGTGGCAGAAAGTTCTGGAATCTGAGAGGAGCCACAAATTTCCTTCCACCCAGCGTTCCCCCAAGTCTCCCGATGAAAATGATACCTCACTTGTGTGGGTAGGCCTAGCGCCCGCGACAGGAAACGCCCCAAAGCGCAACGTGGAACATCCAATTTTTTGAAAGAAAACAGAGGTGTTTTTTGCAAAGTGCCTACCAGTAGATTTTGGCCTGTAGCTCAGCCGCCACCTAGGGAAACCTACCAAACCTGTGCATTTCTGAAAACTAGAGACCTAGGGGAATCCAAGATGGGGTGAGTTGTGTGACTCGGACCAGGTTCTGTTACCCAGAATCCTTTGCAAACCTCAAAATTTGGCTAAAAAAACACATGTTCCTCACATTTCTGTGGCAGAAAGTTCTGGAATCTGAGAGGAGCCACAAATTTCCTTCCACCCAGCGTTCCCCCACGTCTCCCGATAAAAATGATACCTCACTTGTGTGGGTAGGCCTAGCGCCCGCGACAGGAAACGCCCCAAAGCGCAACGTGGACACATCCACATTTTTGAAAGAAAACAGAGGTGTTTTTTGCAAAGTGCCTACCTGTAGATTTTGGCCTGTAGCTCAGCCGCCACCTAGGGAAACCTACCAAACCTGTGCATTTCTGAAAACTAGAGACCTAGGGGAATCCAAGATGGGGTGACTTGTGTAGCTCAGACCTGGTTGTGTTACCCAGAATCCTTTGCAAACCTCAAAATTTGGCTAAAAAAAACACATGTTAATCACATTTCTGTGGCAGAAAGTTCTGGAATCTGAGAGGAGCCACAAATTTCCTTCCACCCAGCGTTCCCCCACGTCTCCCGATAAAAATGATACCTCACTTGTGTGGGTAGGCCTAACGCCCGCGACAGGAAACGCCCCAAAGCGCAACGTGGACACATCCACATTTTTGAAAGAAAACAGAGGTGTTTTTTGCAAAGTGCCTACCTGTAGATTTTGGCCTGTAGCTCAGCCGGCACCTAGGGAAACCTACCAAACCTGTGCATTTCTAAAAACTAGAGACCTAGGGGAGTCCAAGATGGGGTGACTTGTGTGGCTCGGACCAGGTTCTGTTACGCAGAATCCTTTGCAAACCTCAAAATTTGGCTAAAAAAACACATGTTCCTCACATTTCTGTGGCAGAAAGTTCTGGAATCTGAGAGGAGCCACAAATTTCCTTCCACCCTGCGTTCCCACAAGTCTCCCGATAAAAATGATACCTCACTTGTGTGGGTAGGCCTAGCGCCCGCGATAGGAAACGCCCCAAAGCGCAACGTGGACACATCCAATTTTTTTAAATAAAGCAGAGGTGTTTTTTGCAAAGTGCCTACCTGTAGATTTTGGCCTGTAGCTCAGCCGCCACCTAGGGAAACCTACCAAACCTGTGCATTTCTGAAAACTAGAGACCTAGGGGAATCCAAAATGGGGTGAGTTGTGTGGCTCGGACCAGGTTCTGTTACGCAGAATCCTTTGCAAACCTCAAAATTTGGCTAAAAAAACACATGTTCCTCACATTTCTGTGGCAGAAAGTTCTGGAATCTGAGAGGAGCCACAAATTTCCTTCCACCCAGCGTTCCCCCAAGTCTCCCGATAAAAATGATACCTCACTTGTGTGGGTAGGCCTAGTGCCCGCGACAGGAAACGCCCCAAAGCGCAACGAAGACACATCCAATTTTTTGAAAGAAAACAGAGGTGTTTTTTGCAAAGTGCCTACCTGTAGATTTTGGCCTGTAGCTCAGCCGCCACCTAGGGAAACCTACCAAACCTGTGCATTTCTGAAAACTAGAGACCTAGGGGAATCCAAGATGGGGTGAGATGTGTGGCTCGGACCAGTTTCTGTTACAGAGAATCCTTTGCAAACCTCAAAATTTGGCTAAAAAAACACATGTTCCTCACATTTCTGTGGCAGAAAGTTCTGGAATCTGAGAGGAGCCACAAATTTCCTTCCACCCAGCGTTCCCCCAAGTCTCCCGATAAAAATGATACCTCACTTGTGTGGGTAGGCCTAGCGCCCGCGATAGGAAGCGCCCCAAAGCGCAACGTGGACACATCCAATTTTTTGAAAGAAAACAGAGGTGTTTTTTGTAAAGTGCCTACCTGTAGATTTTGGCCTGTAGCTCAGCCGCCACCTAGGGAAACCTACCAAACCTGTGCATTTCTGAAAACTAGAGACCTAGGGGAATGAAAGATGGGGTGAGTTGTGTGACTCGGACCAGGTTCTGTTACCCAGAATCCTTTGCAAACCTCAGAATTTGGCTAACAAAACACATGTTCCTCACATTTCTGTGGCAGAAAGTTCTGGAATCTGAGAGGAGCCACAAATTTCCTTCCACCCAGCGTTCCCCCACGTCTCCCGATAAAAATGATACCTCACTTGTGTGGGTAGGCCTAGCGCCCGCGACAGGAAACGCCCCAAAGCGCAACGTGGACACATCCACATTTTTGAAAGAAAACAGATGTGTTTTTTGCAAAGTGCCTACCTGTAGATTTTGGCCTGTAGCTCAGCCGCCACCTAGGGAAACCTACCAAACCTGTGCATTTCTGAAAACTAGAGACCTAGGGGAATCCAAGATGGGGTGACTTGTGTAGCTCAGAACTGGTTGTGTTACCCAGAATCCTTTGCAAACCTCAAAATTTGGCTAAAAAAAACACATGTTCCTCACATTTCTGTGGCAGAAAGTTCTGGAATCTGAGAGGAGCCACAAATTTCCTTCCACCCAGCGTTCCCCCACGTCTCCCGATAAAAATGATACCTCACTTGTGTGGGTAGGCCTAGCGCCCGCGACAGGAAACGCCCCAAAGCGCAACGTGGACACATCCACATTTTTGAAAGAAAACAGAGGTGTTTTTTGCAAAGTGCCTACCTGTAGATTTTGGCCTGTAGCTCAGCCGGCACCTAGGGAAACCTACCAAACCTGTGCATTTCTAAAAACTAGAGACCTAGGGGAGTCCAAGATGGGGTGACTTGTGTGGCTCGGACCAGGTTCTGTTACGCAGAATCCTTTGCAAACCTCAAAATTTGGCTAAAAAAACACATGTTCCTCACATTTCTGTGGCAGAAAGTTCTGGAATCTGAGAGGAGCCACAAATTTCCTTCCACCCAGCGTTCCCCCACGTCTCCCGATAAAAATGATACCTCACTTGTGTGGGTAGGCCTAGCGCCCGCGACAGGAAACGTCCCAAAGCGCAACGTGGAAACATCCACATTTTTGAAAGAAAACAGAGGTGTTTTTTGCAAAGTGCCTACCTGTAGATTTTGGCCTGTAGCTCAGCCGGCACCTAGGGAAACCTACCAAACCTGTGCATTTCTAAAAACTAGAGACCTAGGGGAGTCCAAGATGGGGTGACTTGTGTGGCTCGGACCAGGTTCTGTTACGCAGAATCCTTTGCAAACCTCAAAATTTGGCTAAAAAAACACATGTTCCTCACATTTCTGTGGCAGAAAGTTCTGGAATCTGAGAGGAGCCACAAATTTCCTTCCACCCAGCGTTCCCCCAAGTCTCCCGATAAAAATGATACCTCACTTGTGTAGGTAGGCCTAGCGCCCGCGATAGGAAACGCCCCAAAGCGCAACGTGGACACATCCAATTTTTTAAAATAAAGCAGAGGTGTTTTTTGCAAAGTGCCTACCTGTAGATTTTGGCCTGTAGCTCAGCCGCCACGTAGGGAAACCTACCAAACCTGTGCATTTCTGAAAACTAGAGACCTAGGGGAATCCAAGATGGGGTGACTTGTGTGGCTCAGACCTGGTTCTGTTACCCAGAATCCTTTGCAAACCTCAAAACTTGGCTAAAAAAACACATTTTCCTCACATTTCTGTGGCAGAAAGTTCTGGAATCTGAGAGGAGCCACAAATTTCCTTCCACCCAGCGTTCCCCCAAGTCTCCCGATAAAAATGATACCTCACTTGTGTGGGTAGGCCTAGCGCCCGCGACAGGAAATGCCCCAAAGCGCAACGTGGACACATACAATATTTTGAAAGAAAACAGAGGTGTTTTTTGCAAAGTGCCTACCTGTAGATTTTGGCCTGTAGCTCAGCCGGCACCTAGGGAAACATACCAAACCTGTGCATTTCTGAAAACTAGAGACCTAGGGGAATCCAAATTGGGGTGACTTGTGTGGCTCGGACCAGGTACTGTTACCCAGAATCCTTTGCAAACCTCAAAATTTGGCTAAAAAATCACATGTTCCTCACATTTCTGTGGCAACAAGTTCTGGAATCTGAGAGGAGCCACAAATTTCCTTCCACCCAGCGTTCCCCCAAGTCTCCCGATAAAAATGATACCTCACTTGTGTGGGTAGGCCTAGCACCCGCGACAGGAAACGCCCCAAAGCGCAACGTGGACACATCCAATTTTTTAAAAGAAAACAAAGGTGTTTTTTGCAAAGTGCCTACCTGTAGATTTTGGCCTGTAGCTCAGCCGCCACCTAGGGAAACCTACCAAACCTGTGCATTTCTGAAAACTAGAGACCTAGGGGAATCCAAGATGGGGTGACTTGTGTAGCTCAGACCTGGTTCTGTTACCCAGAATCCTTTGCAAACCTCAAAACTTGGCTAAAAAAAACACATTTTCCTCACATTTCTGTGGCAGAAAGTTCTGGAATCTGAGAGGAGCCACAAATTTTCTTCCACCCAGCGTTCCCCCAAGTCTCCTGATAAAAATGATACCTCACTTGTGTGGGTAGGCCTAGCACCCGCGACAAGAAACGCCCCAAAGCGCAACGTGGACACATCCAATTTTTTGAAAGAAAACAGAGGTGTTTTTTGCAAAGTGCCTACCTGTAGATTTTGGCCTCTAGCTCAGCCGCCCCCTAGGGAAACCTACCAAATCTGTGCATTTCTGAAAACTAGAGAACTAGGGGAATCCAAGATGGGGTGACTTGTGTGGCTCGGACCAGGTTCTGTTACCCAGAATCCTTTGCAAACCTCAAAATTTGGCTAAAAAAACACATGTTCCTCACATTTCTGTGGCAGAAAGTTCTGGAATCTGAGAGGAGACACAAATTTCCTTCCACCCAGCGTTCCCCCAAGTCTCCCGATAAAAATGATACCTCACTTGTGTGGGTAGGCCTAGCGCCCGCGATAGGAAACGCCCCAAAGCGCAACGTGGACACATCCAATTTTTTGAAATAAAACAGAGGTGTTTTTTGCAAAGTGCCTACCTGTAGATTTTGGCCTGTAGCTCAGCCGCCACCTAGGGAAACCTACCAAACCTGTGCATTTCTGAAAACTAGAGACCTAGGGGAATCCAAGATGGGGTGACTTGTGTGGCTCAGACCTGGTTCTGTTACCCAGAATCCTTTGCAAACCTCAAAACTTGGCTAAAAAAACACATTTTCCTCACATTTCTGTGGCAGAAAGTTCTGGAATCTGAGAGGAGCCACAAATTTCCTTCCACCCAGCGTTCCCCCAAGTCTCCCGATAAAAATGATACCTCACTTGTGTGGGTAGGCCTAGCGCCCGCGACAGGAAATGCCCCAAAGCGCAACATGGACACATACAATATTTTGAAAGAAAACAGAGGTGTTTTTTGGAAAGTGCCTACCTGTAGATTTTGGCCTGTAGCTCAGCCGGCACCTAGGGAAACATACCAAACCTGTGCATTTCTGAAAACTAGAGACCTAGGGAAATCCAAAATGGGGTGACTGTGTGGCTCGGACCAGGTACTGTTACCCAGAATCCTTTGCAAACCTCAAAATTTGGCTAAAAAATCACATGTTCCTCACATTTCTGTGGCAACAAGTTCTGGAATCTGAGAGGAGCCACAAATTTCCTTCCACCCAGCGTTCCCCCAAGTCTCCCGATAAAAATGATACCTCACTTGTGTGGGTAGGCCTAGCACCCGCGACAGGAAACGCCCCAAAGCGCAACGTGGACACATCCAATTTTTTGAAAGAAAACAAAGGTGTTTTTTGCAAAGTGCCTACCTGTAGATTTTGGCCTCTAGCTCAGCCGCCACCTAGGGAAACCTACCAAACCTGTGCATTTCTGAAAACTAGAGAACTAGGGGAATCCAAGATGGGGTGACTTGTGTGGCTCGGACCAGGTTCTGTTACCCAGAATCCTTTGCAAACCTCATAATTTGGCTAAAAAAACACATGGTCCTCACATTTCTATGGCAGAAAGTTCTGGAATCTGAGAGGAGCCACAAATTTCCTTCCACCCAGCGTTCCCCCAAGTCTCCCGATAAAAATGATACCTCACTTGTGTGGGTTGGCCTAGCGCCCGCGATAGGAAGCGCCCCAAAGCGCAACGTGGACACATCCAATTTTTTGAAAGAAAACAGAGGTGTTTTTTGCAAAGTGCCTACCTGTAGATTTTGGCCTGTAGCTCAGCCGCCACCTAGGGAAACCTACCAAACCTGTGCATTTCTGAAAACTAGAGACCTAGGGGAATCCAAGATGGGGTGACTTGTGTGGCTCAGACCTGGTTCTGTTACCTAGAATCCTTTGCAAACCTCAAAATTTGGCTAAAAAAACACATTTTCCTCACATTTCTGTGGCAGAAAGTTCTGGAATCTGAGAGGAGCCACAAATTTCCTTCCACCCAGCGTTCCCCCAAGTCTCCCGATGAAAATGATACCTCACTTGTGTGGGTAGGCCTAGCGCCCGCGACAGGAAACGCCCCAAAGCGCAACGTGGAACATCCAATTTTTTGAAAGAAAACAGAGGTGTTTTTTGCAAAGTGCCTACCTGTAGATTTTGGCCTGTAGCTCAGCGGCCACCTAGGGAAACCTACCAAACCTGCGCATTTCTGAAAACTAGAGACCTAGGGGAATCCAAGATGGGGTAACTTGTGTGGCTCGGACCAGGTTCTGTTACCCAGAATCCTTTGCAAACCTCATAATTTGGCTAAAAAAAACACATGTTCCTCACATTTCTGTGGCAGAAAGTTCTGGAATCAGAGAGGAGCCACAAATTTCCTTCCACCCAGCGTTCCCCCAAGTCTCCCGATAAAAATGATACCTCACTTGTGTGGGTAGGCCTAGCGCCCGCGACAGGAAACGCCCCAAAGCGCAACGAGGACACATCCAATTTTTTGAAAGAAAACAGAGGTGTTTTTTCAAAGTGCCTACCTGTAGATTTTGGCCTGTAGCTCAGCCGCCACCTAGGGAAACCTACCAAACCTGTGCATTTCTGAAAACTAGAGACCTAGGGGAATCCAAGATGGGGTGAGTTGTGTGGCTCGGACCAGGTTCTGTTACGCAGAATCCTTTGCAAACCTCAAAATTTGGCTAAAAAAACACATGTTCCTCACATTTCTGTGGCAGAAAGTTCTGGAATCTGAGAGGAGCCACAAATTTCCTTCCACCCAGCGTTCCCCCAAGTCTCCCGATAAAAATGATACCTCACTTGTGTGGGTAGGCCTAGCGCCCGCGACAGGATAAGCCCCAAAGCGCAACGAAGACACATCCAATTTTTTGAAAGAAAACAGAGGTGTTTTTTGCAAAGTGCCTACCTGTAGATTTTGGCCTGTAGCTCAGCCGCCACCTAGGGAAACCTACCAAACCTGTGCATTTCTGAAAACTAGAGACCTAGGGGAATCCAAGATGGGGTGAGATGTGTGGCTCGGACCAGTTTCTGTTACAGAGAATCCTTTGCAAACCTCAAAATTTGGCTAAAAAAACACATGTTCCTCACATTTCTGTGGCAGAAAGTTCTGGAATCTGAGAGGAGCCACAAATTTCCTTCCACCCAGCGTTCCCCCACGTCTCCCGATAAAAATGATACCTCACTTGTGTGGGTAGGCCTAGCGCCCGCGACAGGAAACGCCCCAAAGCGCAACGTGGACACATCCAATTTTTTTAAATAAAGCAGAGGTGTTTTTTGCAAAGTGCCTACCTGTAGATTTTGGCCTGTAGCTCAGCCGCCACCTAGGGAAACCTACCAAACCTGTGCATTTCTGAAAACTAGAGACCTAGGGGAATCCAAGATGGGGTGACTTGTGTGGCTCAGACCTGGTTCTGTTACCCAGAATCCTTTGCAAACCTCAAAACTTGGCTAAAAAAACACATTTTCCTCACATTTCTGTGGCAGAAAGTTCTGGAATCTGAGAGGAGCCACAAATTTCCTTCGACCCAGCGTTCCCCCAAGTCTCCCGATAAAAATGATACCTCACTTGTGTGGGTAGGCCTAGCGCCCGCGACAGGAAATGCCCCAAAGCGCAACGTGGACACATACAATATTTTGAAAGAAAACAGAGGTGTTTTTTGCAAAGTGCCTACCTGTAGATTTTGGCCTGTAGCTCAGCCGGCACCTAGGGAAACATACCAAACCTGTGCATTTCTGAAAACTAGAGACCTAGGGGAATCCAAAATGGGGTGACTTGTGTGGCTCGGACCAGGTACTGTTACCCAGAATCCTTTGCAAACCTCAAAATTTGGCTAAAAAATCACATGTTCCTCACATTTCTGTGGCAACAAGTTCTGGAATCTGAGAGGAGCCACAAATTTCCTTCCACCCAGCGTTCCCCCAAGTCTCCCGATAAAAATGATACCTCACTTGTGTGGGTAGGCCTAGCACCCGCGACAGGAAACGCCCCAAAGCGCAACGTGGACACATCCAATTTTTTTAAAGAAAACAGAGGTGTTTTTTGCAAAGTGCCTACCTGTAGATTTTGGCCTGTAGCTCAGCCGCCACCTAGGGAAACCTACCAAACCTGTGCATTTCTGAAAACTAGAGACCTAGGGGAATCCAAGATGGGGTGACTTGTGTAGCTCAGACCTGGTTCTGTTACCCAGAATCCTTTGCAAACCTCAAAACTTGGCTAAAAAAAACACATTTTCCTCACATTTCTGTGGCAGAAAGTTCTGGAATCTGAGAGGAGCCACAAATTTTCTTCCACCCAGCGTTCCTCCAAGTCTCCTGATAAAAATGATACCTCACTTGTGTGGGTAGGCCTAGCACCCGCGACAAGAAACGCCCCAAAGCGCAACGTGGACACATCCAATTTTTTGAAAGAAAACAGAGGTGTTTTTTGCAAAGTGCCTACCTGTAGATTTTGGCCTCTAGCTCAGCCGCCCCCTAGGGAAACCTACCAAATCTGTGCATTTCTGAAAACTAGAGAACTAGGGGAATCCAAGATGGGGTGACTTGTGTGGCTCGGACCAGGTTCTGTTACCCAGAATCCTTTGCAAACCTCATAATTTGGCTAAAAAAACACATGGTCCTCACATTTCTGTGGCAGAAAGTTCTGGAATCTGAGAGGAGCCACAAATTTCCTTCCACCCAGCGTTCCCCCACGTCTCCCGATAAAAATGATAAATCACTTGTGTGAGTAGGCCTAGCGCCCACGACAGGAAACGCCCCAAAGCGCAACGTGGACACATCCACATTTTTGAAAGAAAACAGAGGTGTTTTTTGCAAAGTGCCTACCTGTAGATTTTGGCCTGTAGCTCAGCCGGAACCTAGGGAAACCTACCAAACCTGCGCATTTCTGAAAACTAGAGACCTAGGGGAATCCAAGATGGGGTAACTTGTGTGGCTCGGACCAGGTTCTGTTACCCAGAATCCTTTGCAAACCTCAAAATTTGGCTAAAAAAAACACATGTTCCTCACATTTCTGTGGCAGAAAGTTCTGGAATCTGAGAGGAGCCACAAATTTCCTTCCACCCAGCGTTCCCCCACGTCTCCCGATAAAAATGGTACCTCACTTGTGTGGGTAGGCCTAGCGCCCGCGACAGGAAACGCCCCAAAGCGCAACGTGGACACATCCACATTTTTGAAAGAAAACAGAGGTGTTTTTTGCAAAGTGCCTACCTGTAGATTTTGGCCTGTAGCTCAGCCGGCACATAGGGAAACCTACCAAACCTGTGCATTTCTAAAAACTAGAGACCTAGGGGAGTCCAAGATGGGGTGACTTGTGTGGCTCGGACCAGGTTCTGTTACGCAGAATCCTTTGCAAACCTCAAAATTTGGCTAAAAAAACACATGTTCCTCACATTTCTGTGGCAGAAAGTTCTGGAATCTGAGAGGAGCCACAAATTTCCTTCCACCCAGCGTTCCCCCAAGTCTCCCGATAAAAATGATACCTCACTTGTGTGGGTAGGCCTAGCGCCCGCGATAGGAAACGCCCCAAAGCGCAACGTGGACACATCCAATTTTTTGAAATAAAACAGAGGTGTTTTTTGCAAAGTGCCTACCTGTAGATTTTGGCCTGTAGCTCAGCCGCCACCTAGGGAAACCTACCAAACCTGTGCCTTTCTGAAAACTAGAGACCTAGGGGAATCCAAGATGGGGTGACTTGTGTGGCTCAGACCTGGTTCTGTTACCCAGAATCCTTTGCAAACCTCAAAACTTGGCTAAAAAAACACATTTTCCTCACATTTCTGTGGCAGAAAGTTCTGGAATCTGAGAGGAGCCACAAATTTCCTTCCACCCAGCGTTCCCCCAAGTCTCCCGATAAAAATGATACCTCACTTGTGTGGGTAGGCCTAGCGCCCGCGACAGGAAATGCCCCAAAGCGCAACGTGGACACATACAATATTTTGAAAGAAAACAGAGGTGTTTTTTGCAAAGTGCCTACCTGTAGATTTTGGCCTGTAGCTCAGCCGGCACCTAGGGAAACATACCAAACCTGTGCATTTCTGAAAACTAGAGACCTAGGGGAATCCAAGATGGGGTGACTTGTGTGGCTCAGACCTGGTTCTGTTACCCAGAATCCTTTGCAAACCTCAAAATTTGGCTAAAAAAACACATTTTCCTCACATTTCTGTGGCAGAAAGTTCTGGAATCTGAGAGGAGCCACAAATTTCCTTCCACCCAGCGTTCCCCCAAGTCTCCCGATGAAAATGATACCTCACTTGTGTGGGTAGGCCTAGCGCCCGCGACAGGAAACGCCCCAAAGCGCAACGTGGAACATCCAATTTTTTGAAAGAAAACAGAGGTGTTTTTTGCAAAGTGCCTACCAGTAGATTTTGGCCTGTAGCTCAGCCGCCACCTAGGGAAACCTACCAAACCTGTGCATTTCTGAAAACTAGAGACCTAGGGGAATCCAAGATGGGGTGAGTTGTGTGACTCGGACCAGGTTCTGTTACCCAGAATCCTTTGCAAACCTCAAAATTTGGCTAAAAAAACACATGTTCCTCACATTTCTGTGGCAGAAAGTTCTGGAATCTGAGAGGAGCCACAAATTTCCTTCCACCCAGCGTTCCCCCACGTCTCCCGATAAAAATGATACCTCACTTGTGTGGGTAGGCCTAGCGCCCGCGACAGGAAACGCCCCAAAGCGCAACGTGGACACATCCACATTTTTGAAAGAAAACAGAGGTGTTTTTTGCAAAGTGCCTACCTGTAGATTTTGGCCTGTAGCTCAGCCGCCACCTAGGGAAACCTACCAAACCTGTGCATTTCTGACAACTAGAGACCTAGGGGAATCCAAGATGGGGTGACTTGTGTAGCTCAGACCTGGTTGTGTTACCCAGAATCCTTTGCAAACCTCAAAATTTGGCTAAAAAAAACACATGTTAATCACATTTCTGTGGCAGAAAGTTCTGGAATCTGAGAGGAGCCACAAATTTCCTTCCACCCAGCGTTCCCCCACGTCTCCCGATAAAAATGATACCTCACTTGTGTGGGTAGGCCTAACGCCCGCGACAGGAAACGCCCCAAAGCGCAACGTGGACACATCCACATTTTTGAAAGAAAACAGAGGTGTTTTTTGCAAAGTGCCTACCTGTAGATTTTGGCCTGTAGCTCAGCCGGCACCTAGGGAAACCTACCAAACCTGTGCATTTCTAAAAACTAGAGACCTAGGGGAGTCCAAGATGGGGTGACTTGTGTGGCTCGGACCAGGTTCTGTTACGCAGAATCCTTTGCAAACCTCAAAATTTGGCTAAAAAAACACATGTTCCTCACATTTCTGTGGCAGAAAGTTCTGGAATCTGAGAGGAGCCACAAATTTCCTTCCACCCTGCGTTCCCACAAGTCTCCCGATAAAAATGATACCTCACTTGTGTGGGTAGGCCTAGCGCCCGCGATAGGAAACGCCCCAAAGCGCAACGTGGACACATCCAATTTTTTTAAATAAAGCAGAGGTGTTTTTTGCAAAGTGCCTACCTGTAGATTTTGGCCTGTAGCTCAGCCGCCACCTAGGGAAACCTACCAAACCTGTGCATTTCTGAAAACTAGAGACCTAGGGGAATCCAAAATGGGGTGAGTTGTGTGGCTCGGACCAGGTTCTGTTACGCAGAATCCTTTGCAAACCTCAAAATTTGGCTAAAAAAACACATGTTCCTCACATTTCTGTGGCAGAAAGTTCTGGAATCTGAGAGGAGCCACAAATTTCCTTCCACCCAGCGTTCCCCCAAGTCTCCCGATAAAAATGATACCTCACTTGTGTGGGTAGGCCTAGTGCCCGCGACAGGAAACGCCCCAAAGCGCAACGAAGACACATCCAATTTTTTGAAAGAAAACAGAGGTGTTTTTTGCAAAGTGCCTACCTGTAGATTTTGGCCTGTAGCTCAGCCGCCACCTAGGGAAACCTACCAAACCTGTGCATTTCTGAAAACTAGAGACCTAGGGGAATCCAAGATGGGGTGAGATGTGTGGCTCGGACCAGTTTCTGTTACAGAGAATCCTTTGCAAACCTCAAAATTTGGCTAAAAAAACACATGTTCCTCACATTTCTGTGGCAGAAAGTTCTGGAATCTGAGAGGAGCCACAAATTTCCTTCCACCCAGCGTTCCCCCAAGTCTCCCGATAAAAATGATACCTCACTTGTGTGGGTAGGCCTAGCGCCCGCGATAGGAAGCGCCCCAAAGCGCAACGTGGACACATCCAATTTTTTGAAAGAAAACAGAGGTGTTTTTTGTAAAGTGCCTACCTGTAGATTTTGGCCTGTAGCTCAGCCGCCACCTAGGGAAACCTACCAAACCTGTGCATTTCTGAAAACTAGAGACCTAGGGGAATGAAAGATGGGGTGAGTTGTGTGACTCGGACCAGGTTCTGTTACCCAGAATCCTTTGCAAACCTCAGAATTTGGCTAACAAAACACATGTTCCTCACATTTCTGTGGCAGAAAGTTCTGGAATCTGAGAGGAGCCACAAATTTCCTTCCACCCAGCGTTCCCCCACGTCTCCCGATAAAAATGATACCTCACTTGTGTGGGTAGGCCTAGCGCCCGCGACAGGAAACGCCCCAAAGCGCAACGTGGACACATCCACATTTTTGAAAGAAAACAGATGTGTTTTTTGCAAAGTGCCTACCTGTAGATTTTGGCCTGTAGCTCAGCCGCCACCTAGGGAAACCTACCAAACCTGTGCATTTCTGAAAACTAGAGACCTAGGGGAATCCAAGATGGGGTGACTTGTGTAGCTCAGAACTGGTTGTGTTACCCAGAATCCTTTGCAAACCTCAAAATTTGGCTAAAAAAAACACATGTTCCTCACATTTCTGTGGCAGAAAGTTCTGGAATCTGAGAGGAGCCACAAATTTCCTTCCACCCAGCGTTCCCCCACGTCTCCCGATAAAAATGATACCTCACTTGTGTGGGTAGGCCTAGCGCCCGCGACAGGAAACGCCCCAAAGCGCAACGTGGACACATCCACATTTTTGAAAGAAAACAGAGGTGTTTTTTGCAAAGTGCCTACCTGTAGATTTTGGCCTGTAGCTCAGCCGGCACCTAGGGAAACCTACCAAACCTGTGCATTTCTAAAAACTAGAGACCTAGGGGAGTCCAAGATGGGGTGACTTGTGTGGCTCGGACCAGGTTCTGTTACGCAGAATCCTTTGCAAACCTCAAAATTTGGCTAAAAAAACACATGTTCCTCACATTTCTGTGGCAGAAAGTTCTGGAATCTGAGAGGAGCCACAAATTTCCTTCCACCCAGCGTTCCCCCACGTCTCCCGATAAAAATGATACCTCACTTGTGTGGGTAGGCCTAGCGCCCGCGACAGGAAACGTCCCAAAGCGCAACGTGGAAACATCCACATTTTTGAAAGAAAACAGAGGTGTTTTTTGCAAAGTGCCTACCTGTAGATTTTGGCCTGTAGCTCAGCCGGCACCTAGGGAAACCTACCAAACCTGTGCATTTCTAAAAACTAGAGACCTAGGGGAGTCCAAGATGGGGTGACTTGTGTGGCTCGGACCAGGTTCTGTTACGCAGAATCCTTTGCAAACCTCAAAATTTGGCTAAAAAAACACATGTTCCTCACATTTCTGTGGCAGAAAGTTCTGGAATCTGAGAGGAGCCACAAATTTCCTTCCACCCAGCGTTCCCCCAAGTCTCCCGATAAAAATGATACCTCACTTGTGTAGGTAGGCCTAGCGCCCGCGATAGGAAACGCCCCAAAGCGCAACGTGGACACATCCAATTTTTTAAAATAAAGCAGAGGTGTTTTTTGCAAAGTGCCTACCTGTAGATTTTGGCCTGTAGCTCAGCCGCCACGTAGGGAAACCTACCAAACCTGTGCATTTCTGAAAACTAGAGACCTAGGGGAATCCAAGATGGGGTGACTTGTGTGGCTCAGACCTGGTTCTGTTACCCAGAATCCTTTGCAAACCTCAAAACTTGGCTAAAAAAACACATTTTCCTCACATTTCTGTGGCAGAAAGTTCTGGAATCTGAGAGGAGCCACAAATTTCCTTCCACCCAGCGTTCCCCCAAGTCTCCCGATAAAAATGATACCTCACTTGTGTGGGTAGGCCTAGCGCCCGCGACAGGAAATGCCCCAAAGCGCAACGTGGACACATACAATATTTTGAAAGAAAACAGAGGTGTTTTTTGCAAAGTGCCTACCTGTAGATTTTGGCCTGTAGCTCAGCCGGCACCTAGGGAAACATACCAAACCTGTGCATTTCTGAAAACTAGAGACCTAGGGGAATCCAAATTGGGGTGACTTGTGTGGCTCGGACCAGGTACTGTTACCCAGAATCCTTTGCAAACCTCAAAATTTGGCTAAAAAATCACATGTTCCTCACATTTCTGTGGCAACAAGTTCTGGAATCTGAGAGGAGCCACAAATTTCCTTCCACCCAGCGTTCCCCCAAGTCTCCCGATAAAAATGATACCTCACTTGTGTGGGTAGGCCTAGCACCCGCGACAGGAAACGCCCCAAAGCGCAACGTGGACACATCCAATTTTTTAAAAGAAAACAAAGGTGTTTTTTGCAAAGTGCCTACCTGTAGATTTTGGCCTGTAGCTCAGCCGCCACCTAGGGAAACCTACCAAACCTGTGCATTTCTGAAAACTAGAGACCTAGGGGAATCCAAGATGGGGTGACTTGTGTAGCTCAGACCTGGTTCTGTTACCCAGAATCCTTTGCAAACCTCAAAACTTGGCTAAAAAAAACACATTTTCCTCACATTTCTGTGGCAGAAAGTTCTGGAATCTGAGAGGAGCCACAAATTTTCTTCCACCCAGCGTTCCCCCAAGTCTCCTGATAAAAATGATACCTCACTTGTGTGGGTAGGCCTAGCACCCGCGACAAGAAACGCCCCAAAGCGCAACGTGGACACATCCAATTTTTTGAAAGAAAACAGAGGTGTTTTTTGCAAAGTGCCTACCTGTAGATTTTGGCCTCTAGCTCAGCCGCCCCCTAGGGAAACCTACCAAATCTGTGCATTTCTGAAAACTAGAGAACTAGGGGAATCCAAGATGGGGTGACTTGTGTGGCTCGGACCAGGTTCTGTTACCCAGAATCCTTTGCAAACCTCAAAATTTGGCTAAAAAAACACATGTTCCTCACATTTCTGTGGCAGAAAGTTCTGGAATCTGAGAGGAGACACAAATTTCCTTCCACCCAGCGTTCCCCCAAGTCTCCCGATAAAAATGATACCTCACTTGTGTGGGTAGGCCTAGCGCCCGCGATAGGAAACGCCCCAAAGCGCAACGTGGACACATCCAATTTTTTGAAATAAAACAGAGGTGTTTTTTGCAAAGTGCCTACCTGTAGATTTTGGCCTGTAGCTCAGCCGCCACCTAGGGAAACCTACCAAACCTGTGCATTTCTGAAAACTAGAGACCTAGGGGAATCCAAGATGGGGTGACTTGTGTGGCTCAGACCTGGTTCTGTTACCCAGAATCCTTTGCAAACCTCAAAACTTGGCTAAAAAAACACATTTTCCTCACATTTCTGTGGCAGAAAGTTCTGGAATCTGAGAGGAGCCACAAATTTCCTTCCACCCAGCGTTCCCCCAAGTCTCCCGATAAAAATGATACCTCACTTGTGTGGGTAGGCCTAGCGCCCGCGACAGGAAATGCCCCAAAGCGCAACATGGACACATACAATATTTTGAAAGAAAACAGAGGTGTTTTTTGGAAAGTGCCTACCTGTAGATTTTGGCCTGTAGCTCAGCCGGCACCTAGGGAAACATACCAAACCTGTGCATTTCTGAAAACTAGAGACCTAGGGAAATCCAAAATGGGGTGACTGTGTGGCTCGGACCAGGTACTGTTACCCAGAATCCTTTGCAAACCTCAAAATTTGGCTAAAAAATCACATGTTCCTCACATTTCTGTGGCAACAAGTTCTGGAATCTGAGAGGAGCCACAAATTTCCTTCCACCCAGCGTTCCCCCAAGTCTCCCGATAAAAATGATACCTCACTTGTGTGGGTAGGCCTAGCACCCGCGACAGGAAACGCCCCAAAGCGCAACGTGGACACATCCAATTTTTTGAAAGAAAACAAAGGTGTTTTTTGCAAAGTGCCTACCTGTAGATTTTGGCCTCTAGCTCAGCCGCCACCTAGGGAAACCTACCAAACCTGTGCATTTCTGAAAACTAGAGAACTAGGGGAATCCAAGATGGGGTGACTTGTGTGGCTCGGACCAGGTTCTGTTACCCAGAATCCTTTGCAAACCTCATAATTTGGCTAAAAAAACACATGGTCCTCACATTTCTATGGCAGAAAGTTCTGGAATCTGAGAGGAGCCACAAATTTCCTTCCACCCAGCGTTCTCGCACGTCTCCCGATAAAAATGATACCTCACTTGTGTGAGTAGGCCTAGCGCCCGCGACAGGAAATGCCCCAAAGCGCAACGTGGACACATCCACATTTTTGAAAGAAAACAGAAGTGTTTTTTGCAAAGTGCCTACCTGTAGATTTTGGCCTGTAGCTCAGCCGGCACCTAGGGAAACCTACCAAACCTGTGCATTTCTAAAAACTAGAGACCTAGGGGAGTCCAAGATGGGGTGACTTGTGTGGCTCGGACCAGGTTCTGTTACGCAGAATCCTTTGCAAACCTCAAAATTTGGCTAAAAAAACACATGTTCCTCACATTTCTGTGGCAGAAAGTTCTGGAATCTGAGAGGAGCCACAAATTTCCTTCCACCCAGCGTTCCCCCAAGTCTCCCGATAAAAATGATACCTCACTTGTGTGGGTAGGCCTAGCGCCCGCGACAGGAAACGCCCCAAAGCGCAACGAAGACACATCCAATTTTTTGAAAGAAAACAGAGGTGTTTTTTGCAAAGTGCCTACCTGTAGATTTTGGCCTGTAGCTCAGCCGCCACCTAGGGAAACCTACCAAACCTGTGCATTTCTGAAAACTAGAGACCTAGGGGAATCCAAGATGGGGTGAGATGTGTGGCTCGGACCAGTTTCTGTTACAGAGAATCCTTTGCAAACCTCAAAATTTGGCTAAAAAAACACATGTTCCTCACATTTCTGTGGCAGAAAGTTCTGGAATCTGAGAGGAGCCACAAATTTCCTTCCACCCAGCGTTCCCCCAAGTCTCCCGATAAAAATGATACCTCACTTGTGTGGGTAGGCCTAGCGCCCGCGATAGGAAGCGCCCCAAAGCGCAACGTGGACACATCCAATTTTTTGAAAGAAAACAGAGGTGTTTTTTGCAAAGTGCCTACCTGTAGATTTTGGCCTGTAGCTCAGCCGCCACCTAGGGAAACCTACCAAACCTGTGCATTTCTGAAAACTAGAGACCTAGGGGAATCCAAGATGGGATGACTTGTGTGGCTCAGACCTGGTTCTGTTACCCAGAATCCTTTGCAAACCTCAAAATTTGGCTAAAAAAACACATTTTCCTCACATTTCTGTGGCAAAAAGTTCTGGAATCTGAGAGGAGCCACAAATTTCCTTCCACCCAGCGTTCCCCCAAGTCTCCCGATAAAAATGATACCTCACTTGTGTGGGTAGGCCTAGCGCCCGCGACAGGAAACGCCCCAAAGCGCAACGTGGACACATCCAATTTTTGGAAAGAAAACAGAGGTGTTTTTTGCAAAGTGCCTACCTGTAGATTTTGGCCTCTAGCTCAGCCGCCACCTAGGGAAACCTACCAAACCTGTGCATTTCTGAAAACTAGAGAACTAGGGGAATCCAAGATGGGGTGACTTGTGTGGCTCGGACCAGGTTCTGTTACCCAGAATCCTTTGCAAACCTCATAATTTGGCTAAAAAAACACATGGTCCTCACATTTCTGTGGCAGAAAGTTCTGGAATCTGAGAGGAGCCACAAATTTCCTTCCACCCAGCGTTCCCCCAAGTCTCCCGATAAAAATGATACCTCACTTGTGTGGGTAGGCCTAGCGCCCGCGACAGGAAACGCCCCAAAGCGCAACGAGGACACATCCAATTTTTTGAAAGAAAACAGAGGTGTTTTTTGCAAAGTGCCTACCTGTAGATTTTGGCCTGTAGCTCAGCCGCCACCTAGGGAAACCTACCAAACCTGTGCATTTCTGAAAACTAGAGACCTAGGGGAATCCAAGATGGGGTGAGTTGTGTGGCTCGGACCAGGTTCTGTTACGCAGAATCCTTTGCAAACCTCAAAATTTGGCTAAAAAAACACATGTTCCTCACATTTCTGTGGCAGAAAGTTCTGGAATCTGAGAGGAGCCACAAATTTCCTTCCACCCAGCGTTCCCCCAAGTCTCCCGATAAAAATGATACCTCACTTGTGTGGGTAAGCCTAGCGCCCGCGACAGGAAACGCCCCAAAGCGCAACGAAGACACATCCAATTTTTTGAAAAAAAACAGAGGTGTTTTTTGCAAAGTGCCTACCTGTAGATTTTGGCCTGTAGCTCAGCCGCCACCTAGGGAAACCTACCAAACCTGTGCATTTCTGAAAACTAGAGACCTAGGGGAATCCAAGATGGGGTGAGATGTGTGGCTCGGACCAGTTTCTGTTACAGAGAATCCTTTGCAAACCTCAAAATTTGGCTAAAAAAACACATGTTCCTCACATTTCTGTGGCAGAAAGTTCTGGAATCTGAGAGGAGCCACAAATTTCCTTCCACCCAGCGTTCCCCCAAGTCTCCCGATAAAAATGATACCTCACTTGTGTGGGTAGGCCTAGCGCCCGCGATAGGAAGCGCCCCAAAGCGCAACGTGGACACATCCAATTTTTTGAAAGAAAACAGAGGTGTTTTTTTCAAAGTGCCTACCTGTAGATTTTGGCCTGTAGCTCAGCCGCCACCTAGGGAAACCTACCAAACCTGTGCATTTCTGAAAACTAGAGACCTAGGGGAATCCAAGATGGGGTGACTTGTGTGGCTCAGACCTGGTTCTGTTACCCAGAATCCTTTGCAAACCTCAAAATTTGGCTAAAAAAACACATTTTCCTCACATTTCTGTGGCAGAAAGTTCTGGAATCTGAGAGGAGCCACAAATTTCCTTCCACCCAGCGTTCCCCCAAGTCTCCCGATAAAAATGATACCTCACTTGTGTGGGTAGGCCTAGCGCCCGCGACAGGAAACACCCCAAAGCGCAACGTGGAACATCCAATTTTTTGAAAGAAAACAGAGGTGTTTTTTGCAAAGTGCCTACCTGTAGATTTTGGCCTGTAGCTCAGCCGTCACCTAGGGAAACCTACCAAACCTGTGCATTTCTGAAAACTAGAGACCTAGGGGAATCCAAGATGGGGTGAGTTGTGTGACTCGGACCAGGTTCTGTTACCCAGAATCCTTTGCAAACCTCAAAATTTGGCTAAAAAAACACATGTTCACCACATTTCTGTGGCAGAAAGTTCTGGAATCTGAGAGGAGCCACAAATTTCCTTCCACCCAGCGTTCCCCCACGTCTCCCGATAAAAATGATACCTCACTTGTGTGGGTAGGCCTAGCGCCCGCGACAGGAAACGCCCCAAAGCGCAACGTGGACACATCCACATTTTTGAAAGAAAACAGAGGTGTTTTTTGCAAAGTGCCTACCTGTAGATTTTGGCCTGTAGCTCAGCCGCCACCTAGGGAAACCTACCAAACCTGTGCATTTCTGAAAACTAGAGACCTAGGGGAATCCAAGATGGGGTGACTTGTGTAGCTCAGACCTGGTTGTGTTACCCAGAATCCTTTGCAAACCTCAAAATTTGGCTAAAAAAAACACATGTTCCTCACATTTCTGTGGCAGAAAGTTCTGGAATCTGAGAGGAGCCACAAATTTCCTTCCACCCAGCGTTCCCCCACGTCTCCCGATAAAAATGATACCTCACTTGTGTGGGTAGGCCTAGCGCCCGCGACAGGAAACGCCCCAAAGCGCAACGTGGACACATCCACATTTTTTAAAGAAAACAGAGGTGTTTTTTGCAAAGTGCCTACCTGTAGATTTTGGCCTGTAGCTCAGCCGGCACCTAGGGAAACCTACCAAACCTGTGCATTTCTAAAAACTAGAGACCTAGGGGAGTCCAAGATGGGGTGACTTGTGTGGCTCGGACCAGGTTCTGTTACACAGAATCCTTTGCAAACCTCAAAATTTGGCTAAAAAAACACATGTTCCTCACATTTCTGTGGCAGAAAGTTCTGGAATCTGAGAGGAGCCACAAATTTCCTTCCACCCAGCGTTCCCCCACGTCTCCCGATAAAAATGATACCTCACTTGTGTGGGTAGGCCTAGCGCCCGCGACAGGAAACGCCCCAAAGCGCAACGTGGACACATCCACATTTTTTAAAGAAAACAGAGGTGTTTTTTGCAAAGTGCCTACCTGTAGATTTTGGCCTGTAGCTCAGCCGGCACCTAGGGAAACCTACCAAACCTGTGCATTTCTAAAAACTAGAGACCTAGGGGAGTCCAAGATGGGGTGACTTGTGTGGCTCGGACCAGGTTCTGTTACGCAGAATCCTTTGCAAACCTCAAAATTTGGCTAAAAAAACACATGTTCCTCACATTTCTGTGGCAGAAAGTTCTGGAATCTGAGAGGAGCCACAAATTTCCTTCCACCCAGCGTTCCCCCAAGTCTCCCGATAAAAATGATACCTCACTTGTGTGGGTAGGCCTAGCGCCCGCGATAGGAAACGCCCCAAAGCGCAACGTGGACACATCCAATTTTTTGAAATAAAGCAGAGGTGTTTTTTGCAAAGTGCCTACCTGTAGATTTTGGCCTGTAGCTCAGCCGCCACCTAGGGAAACCTACCAAACCTGTGCATTTCTGAAAACTAGAGACCTAGGGGAATCCAAGATGGGGTGACTTGTGTGGCTCAGACCTGGTTCTGTTACCCAGAATCCTTTGCAAACCTCAAAACTTGGCTAAAAAAACACATTTTCCTCACATTTCTGTGGCAGAAAGTTCTGGAATCTGAGAGGAGCCACAAATTTCCTTCCACCCAGCGTTCCCCCAAGTCTCCCGATAAAAATGATACCTCACTTGTGTGGGTAGGCCTAGCGCCCGCGACAGGAAATGCCCCAAAGCGCAACGTGGACACATACAATATTTTGAAAGAAAACAGAGGTGTTTTTTGCAAAGTGCCTACCTGTAGATTTTGGCCTGTAGCTCAGCCGGCACCTAGGGAAACATACCAAACCTGTGCATTTCTGAAAACTAGAGACCTAGGGGAATCCAAAATGGGGTGACTTGTGTGGCTCGGACCAGGTACTGTTACCCAGAATCCTTTGCAAACCTCAAAATTTGGCTAAAAAATCACATGTTCCTCACATTTCTGTGGTAACAAGTTCTGGAATCTGAGAGGAGCCACAAATTTCCTTCCACCCAGCGTTCCCCCAAGTCTCCCGATAAAAATGATACCTCACTTGTGTGGGTAGGCCTAGCGCCCGCGACAGGAAACGCCCCAAAGCGCAACGTGGACACATCCACATTTTTGAAAGAAAACAGAGGTGTTTTTTGCAAAGTGCCTACCTGTAGATTTTGGCCTGTAGCTCAGCCGCCACCTAGGGAAACCTACCAAACCTGTGCATTTCTGAAAACTAGAGACCTAGGGGAATCCAAGATGGGGTGAGATGTGTGGCTCGGACCAGTTTCTGTTACAGAGAATCCTTTGCAAACCTCAAAATTTGGCTAAAAAAACACATGTTCCTCACATTTCTGTGGCAGAAAGTTCTGGAATCTGAGAGGAGCCACAAATTTCCTTCCACCCAGCGTTCCCCCAAGTCTCCCGATAAAAATGATACCTCACTTGTGTGGGTAGGCCTAGCGCCCGCGATAGGAAGCGCCCCAAAGCGCAACGTGGACACATCCAATTTTTTGAAAGAAAACAGAGGTGTTTTTTGCAAAGTGCCTACCTGTAGATTTTGGCCTGTAGCTCAGCCGCCACCTAGGGAAACCTACCAAACCTGTGCATTTCTGAAAACTAGAGACCTAGGGGAATCCAAGATGGGGTGACTTGTGTGGCTCAGACCTGGTTCTGTTACCCAGAATCCTTTGCAAACCTCAAAATTTGGCTAAAAAAACACATTTTCCTCACATTTCTGTGGCAAAAAGTTCTGGAATCTGAGAGGAGCCACAAATTTCCTTCCACCCAGCGTTCCCCCAAGTCTCCCGATAAAAATGATACCTCACTTGTGTGGGTAGGCCTAGCGCCCGCGACAGGAAACACCCCAAAGCGCAACGTGGAACATCCAATTTTTTGAAAGAAAACAGAGGTGTTTTTTGCAAAGTGCCTACCTGTAGATTTTGGCCTGTAGCTCAGCCGTCACCTAGGGAAACCTTCCAAACCTGTGCATTTCTGAAAACTAGAGACCTAGGGGAATCCAAGATGGGGTGAGTTGTGTGACTCGGACCAGGTTCTGTTACCCAGAATCCTTTGCAAACCTCAAAATTTGGCTAAAAAAACACATGTTCCCCACATTTCTGTGGCAGAAAGTTCTGGAATCTGAGAGGAGCCACAAATTTCCTTCCACCCAGCGTTCCCCCACGTCTCCCGATAAAAATGATACCTCACTTGTGTGGGTAGGCCTAGCGCCCGCGACAGGAAACGCCCCAAAGCGCAACGTGGACACATCCACATTTTTGAAAGAAAACAGAGGTGTTTTTTGCAAAGTGCCTACCTGTAGATTTTGGCCTGTAGCTCAGCCGCCACCTAGGGAAACCTACCAAACCTGTGCATTTCTGAAAACTAGAGACCTAGGGGAATCCAAGATGGGGTGACTTGTGTAGCTCAGACCTGGTTGTGTTACCCAGAATCCTTTGCAAACCTCAAAATTTGGCTAAAAAAAACACATGTTCCTCACATTTCTGTGGCAGAAAGTTCTGGAATCTGAGAGGAGCCACAAATTTCCTTCCACCCAGCGTTCCCCCACGTCTCCCGATAAAAATGATACCTCACTTGTGTGGGTAGGCCTAGCGCCCGCGACAGGAAACGCCCCAAAGCGCAACGTGGACACATCCACATTTTTTAAAGAAAACAGAGGTGTTTTTTGCAAAGTGCCTACCTGTAGATTTTGGCCTGTAGCTCAGCCGGCACCTAGGGAAACCTACCAAACCTGTGCATTTCTAAAAACTAGAGACCTAGGGGAGTCCAAGATGGGGTGACTTGTGTGGCTCGGACCAGGTTCTGTTACACAGAATCCTTTGCAAACCTCAAAATTTGGCTAAAAAAACACATGTTCCTCACATTTCTGTGGCAGAAAGTTCTGGAATCTGAGAGGAGCCACAAATTTCCTTCCACCCAGCGTTCCCCCAAGTCTCCCGATAAAAATGATACCTCACTTGTGTGGGTAGGCCTAGCGCCCGCGATAGGAAACTCCCCAAAGCGCAACGTGGACACATCCAATTTTTTGAAATAAAGCAGAGGTGTTTTTTGCAAAGTGCCTACCTGTAGATTTTGGCCTGTAGCTCAGCCGCCACCTAGGGAAACCTACCAAACCTGTGCATTTCTGAAAACTAGAGACCTAGGGGAATCCAAGATGGGGTGACTTGTGTGGCTCAGACCTGGTTCTGTTACCCAGAATCCTTTGCAAACCTCAAAACTTGGCTAAAAAAACACATTTTCCTCACATTTCTGTGGCAGAAAGTTCTGGAATCTGAGAGGAGCCACAAATTTCCTTCCACCCAGCGTTCCCCCAAGTCTCCCGATAAAAATGATACCTCACTTGTGTGGGTAGGCCTAGCGCCCGCGACAGGAAATGCCCCAAAGCGCAACGTGGACACATACAATATTTTGAAAGAAAACAGAGGTGTTTTTTGCAAAGTGCCTACCTGTAGATTTTGGCCTGTAGCTCAGCCGGCACCTAGGGAAACATACCAAACCTGTGCATTTCTGAAAACTAGAGACCTAGGGGAATCCAAAATGGGGTGACTTGTGTGGCTCGGACCAGGTACTGTTACCCAGAATCCTTTGCAAACCTCAAAATTTGGCTAAAAAATCACATGTTCCTCACATTTCTGTGGTAACAAGTTCTGGAATCTGAGAGGAGCCACAAATTTCCTTCCACCCAGCGTTCCCCCAAGTCTCCCGATAAAAATGATACCTCACTTGTGTGGGTAGGCCTAGCGCCCGCGACAGGAAACGCCCCAAAGCGCAACGTGGACACATCCACATTTTTGAAAGAAAACAGAGGTGTTTTTTGCAAAGTGCCTACCTGTAGATTTTGGCCTGTAGCTCAGCCGCCACCTAGGGAAACCTACCAAACCTGTGCATTTCTGAAAACTAGAGACCTAGGGGAATCCAAGATGGGGTGAGTTGTGTGGCTCGGACCAGGTTCTGTTACGCAGAATCCTTTGCAAACCTCAAAATTTGGCTAAAAAAACACATGTTCCTCACATTTCTGTGGCAGAAAGTTCTGGAATCTGAGAGGAGCCACAAATTTCCTTCCACCCAGCGTTCCCCCAAGTCTCCCGATAAAAATGATACCTCACTTGTGTGGGTAGGCCTAGCGCCCGCGACAGGAAACGCCCCAAAGCGCAACGAGGACACATCCAATTTTTTTAAAGAAAACAGAGGTGTTTTTTGCAAACGTGCCTACCTGTAGATTTTGGCCTCTAGCTCAGCCGGAACCTAGGGAAACCTACCAAACCTGCGCATTTCTGAAAACTAGAGACCTAGGGGAATCCAAGATGGGGTAACTTGTGTGGCTCGGACCAGGTTCTGTTACCCAGAATCCTTTGCAAACCTCAAAATTTGGCTAAAAAAAACACATGTTCCTCACATTTCTGTGGCAGAAAGTTCTGGAATCTGAGAGGAGCCACAAATTTCCTTCCACCCAGCGTTCCCCCAAGTCTCCCGATAAAAATGATACCTCACTTGTGTGGGTAGGCCTAGCGCCCGCGACAGGAAACGCCCCAAAGCGCAACGAGGACACATCCAATTTTTTTAAAGAAAACAGAGGTGTTTTTTGCAAACGTGCCTACCTGTAGATTTTGGCCTCTAGCTCAGCCGCCACCTAGGGAAACCTACCAAACCTGTGCATTTCTGAAAACTAGAGAACTAGGGGAATCCAAGATGGGGTGACTTGTGTGGCTCGGACCAGGTTCTGTTACCCAGAATCCTTTACAAACCTCATAATTTGGCTAAAAAAACACATGGTCCTCACATTTCTGTGGCAGAAAGTTCTGGAATCTGAGAGGAGCCACAAATTTCCTTCCACCCAGCGTTCCCCCACGTCTCCCGATAAAAATGATACCTCACTTGTGTGAGTAGGCCTAGCGCCCGCGACAGGAAACGCCCCAAAGCGCAACGTGGACACATCCACATTTTTGAAAGAAAACAGAGGTGTTTTTTGCAAAGTGCCTACCTGTAGATTTTGGCCTGTAGCTCAGCCGGAACCTAGGGAAACCTACCAAACCTGCGCATTTCTGAAAACTAGAGACCTAGGGGAATCCAAGATGGGGTAACTTGTGTGGCTCGGACCAGGTTCTGTTACCCAGAATCCTTTGCAAACCTCAAAATTTGGCTAAAAAAAACACATGTTCCTCACATTTCTGTGGCAGAAAGTTCTGGAATCTGAGAGGAGCCACAAATTTCCTTCCACCCAGCGTTCCCCCAAGTCTCCCGATAAAAATGATACCTCACTTGTGTGGGTAGGCCTAGCGCCCGCTACAGGAAACGCCCCAAAGCGCAACAAGGACACATCCAATTTTTTTAAAGAAAACCGAGGTGTTTTTTGCAAAGTGCCTACCTGTAGATTTTTGCCTGTAGCTCAGCCGCCATCTAGGGAAACCTACCAAACCTGTGCATTTCTGAAAACTAGAGACCTAGGGGAATCCAAGATGGGGTGAGTTGTGTGGCTCGGACCAGGTTCTGTTACGCAGAATCCTTTGCAAACCTCAAAATTTGGCTAAAAAAACACATGTTCCTCACATTTCTGTGGCAGAAAGTTCTGGAATCTGAGAGGAGCCACAAATTTCCTTCCACCCAGCGTTCCCCCAAGTCTCCCGATAAAAATGATACCTCACTTGTGTGGGTAGGCCTAGCGCCCGCGACAGGAAACGCCCCAAAGCGCAACGAAGACACATCCAATTTTTTGAAAGAAAACAGAGGTGTTTTTTGCAAAGTGCCTACCTGTAGATTTTGGCCTGTAGCTCAGCCGCCACCTAGGGAAACCTACCAAACCTGTGCATTTCTGAAAACTAGAGACCTAGGGGAATCCAGGATGGGGTGAGATGTGTGGCTCGGACCAGTTTCTGTTACAGAGAATCCTTTGCAAACCTCAAAATTTGGCTAAAAAAACACATGTTCCTCACATTTCTGTGGCAGAAAGTTCTGGAATCTGAGAGGAGCCACAAATTTCCTTCCACCCAGCGTTCCCCCAAGTCTCCCGATAAAAATGATACCTCACTTGTGTGGGTAGGCCTAGCGCCCGCGATAGGAAGCGCCCCAAAGCGCAACGTGGACACATCCAATTTTTTGAAAGAAAACAGAGGTGTTTTTTGCAAAGTGCCTACCTGTAGATTTTGGCCTGTAGCTCAGCCGCCACCTAGGGAAACCTACCAAACCTGTGCATTTCTGAAAACTAGAGACCTAGGGGAATCCAAGATGGGGTGACTTGTGTGGCTCAGACCTGGTTCTGTTACCCAGAATCCTTTGCAAACCTCAAAATTTGGCTAAAAAAACACATTTTCCTCACATTTCTGTGGCAGAAAGTTCTGGAATCTGAGAGGAGCCACAAATTTCCTTCCACCCAGCGTTCCCCCAAGTCTCCCGATAAAAATGATACCTCACTTGTGTGGGTAGGCCTAGCGCCCGCGACAGGAAACGCCCCAAAGCGCAACGTGGAACATCCAATTTTTTGAAAGAGAACAGAGGTGTTTTTTGCAAAGTGCCTACCTGTAGATTTTGGCCTGTAGCTCAGCCGCCACCTAGGGAAACCTACCAAACCTGTGCATTTCTGAAAACTAGAGACCTAGGGGAATCCAAGATGGGGTGAGTTGTGTGACTCGGACCAGGTTCTGTTACCCAGAATCCTTTGCAAACCTCAAAATTTGGCTAAAAAAACACATGTTCCTCACATTTCTGTGGCAGAAAGTTCTGGAATCTGAGAGGAGCCACAAATGTCCTTCCACCCAGCGTTCCCCCACGTCTCCCGATAAAAATGATACCTCACTTGTGTGGGTAGGCCTAGCGCCCGCGACAGGAAACGCCCCAAAGCGCAACGTGGACACATCCACATTTTTGAAAGAAAACAGAGGTGTTTTTTGCAAAGTGCCTACCTGTAGATTTTGGCCTGTAGCTCAGCCGCCACCTAGGGAAACCTACCAAACCTGTGCATTTCTGAAAACTAGAGACCTAGGGGAATCCAAGATGGGGTGACTTGTGTAGCTCAGACCTGGTTGTGTTACCCAGAATCCTTTGCAAACCTCAAAATTTGGCTAAAAAAAACACATGTTAATCACATTTCTGTGGCAGAAAGTTCTGGAATCTGAGAGGAGCCACAAATTTCCTTCCACCCAGCGTTCCCCCACGTCTCCCGATAAAAATGATACCTCACTTGTGTGGGTAGGCCTAGCGCCCGCGACAGGAAACGCCCCAAAGCGCAACGTGGACACATCCACATTTTTGAAAGAAAACAGAGGTGTTTTTTGCAAAGTGCCTACCTGTAGATTTTGGCCTGTAGCTCAGCCGGCACCTAGGGAAACATACCAAACCTGTGCATTTCTAAAAACTAGAGACCTAGGGGAGTCCAAGATGGGGTGACTTGTGTGGCTCGGACCAGGTTCTGTTACGCAGAATCCTTTGCAAACCTCAAAATTTGGCTAAAAAAACACATGTTCCTCACATTTCTGTGGCAGAAAGTTCTGGAATCTGAGAGGAGCCACAAATTTCCTTCCACCCAGCGTTCCCCCACGTCTCCCGATAAAAATGATACCTCACTTGTGTGGGTAGGCCTAGCGCCCGCGACAGGAAACGCCCCAAAGCGCAACGTGGACACATCCACATTTTTGAAAGAAAACAGAGGTGTTTTTTGCAAAGTGCCTACCTGTAGATTTTGGCCTGTAGCTCAGCCGGCACCTAGGGAAACCTACCAAACCTGTGCATTTCTAAAAACTAGAGACCTAGGGGAGTCCAAGATGGGGTGACTTGTGTGGCTCGGACCAGGTTCTGTTACGCAGAATCCTTTGCAAACCTCAAAATTTGGCTAAAAAAACACATGTTCCTCACATTTCTGTGGCAGAAAGTTCTGGAATCTGAGAGGAGCCACAAATTTCCTTCCACCCAGCGTTCCCCCAAGTCTCCCGATAAAAATGATAACTCACTTGTGTGGGTAGGCCTAGCGCCCGCGATAGGAAACGCCCCAAAGCGCAACGTGGACACATCCAATTTTTTTAAATAAAGCAGAGGTGTTTTTTGCAAAGTGCCTACCTGTAGATTTTGGCCTGTAGCTCAGCCGCCACCTAGGGAAACCTACCAAACCTGTGCATTTCTGAAAACTAGAGACCTAGGGGAATCCAAGATGGGGTGAGTTGTGTGGCTCGGACCAGGTTCTGTTACGCAGAATCCTTTGCAAACCTCAAAATTTGGCTAAAAAAACACATGTTCCTCACATTTCTGTGGCAGAAAGTTCTGGAATCTGAGAGGAGCCACAAATTTCCTTCCACCCAGCGTTCCCCCAAGTCTCCCGATAAAAATGATACCTCACTTGTGTGGGTAGGCCTAGCGCCCGCGACAGGAAACGCCCCAAAGCGCAACGAAGACACATCCAATTTTTTGAAAGAAAACAGAGGTGTTTTTTGCAAAGTGCCTACCTGTAGATTTTGGCCTGTAGCTCAGCCGCCACCTAGGGAAACCTACCAAACCTGTGCATTTCTGAAAACTAGAGACCTAGGGGAATCCAAGATGGGGTGAGATGTGTGGCTCGGACCAGTTTCTGTTACAGAGAATCCTTTGCAAACCTCAAAATTTGTCTAAAAAAACACATGTTCCTCACATTTCTGTGGCAGAAAGTTCTGGAATCTGAGAGGAGCCACAAATTTCCTTCCACCCAGCGTTCCCCCAAGTCTCCCGATAAAAATGATACCTCACTTGTGTGGGTAGGCCTAGCGCCCGCGATAGGAAGCGCCCCAAAGCGCAACGTGGACACATCCAATTTTTTGAAAGAAAACAGAGGTGTTTTTTGCAAAGTGCCTACCTGTAGATTTTGGCCTGTAGCTCAGCCGCCACCTAGGGAAACCTACCAAACCTGTGCATTTCTGAAAACTAGAGAACTAGGGGAATCCAAGATGGGGTGACTTGTGTGGCTCGGACCAGGTTCTGTTACCCAGAATCCTTTGCAAACCTCATAATTTGGCTAAAAAAACACATGGTCCTCACATTTCTGTGGCAGAAAGTTCTGGAATCTGAGAGGAGCCACAAATTTCCTTCCACCCAGCGTTCCCCCACGTCTCCCGATAAAAATGATACCTCACTTGTGTGAGTAGGCCTAGCGCCCGCGACAGGAAACGCCCCAAAGCGCAACGTGGACACATCCACATTTTTGAAAGAAAACAGAGGTGTTTTTTGCAAAGTGCCTACCTGTAGATTTTGGCCTGTAGCTCAGCCGGAACCTAGGGAAACCTACCAAACCTGCGCATTTCTGAAAACTAGAGACCTAGGGGAATCCAAGATGGGGTAACTTGTGTGGCTCGGACCAGGTTCTGTTACCCAGAATCCTTTGCAAACCTCAAAATTTGGCTAAAAAAAACACATGTTCCTCACATTTCTGTGGCAGAAAGTTCTGGAATCTGAGAGGAGCCACAAATTTCCTTCCACCCAGCGTTCCCCCAAGTCTCCCGATAAAAATGATACCTCACTTGTGTGGGTAGGCCTAGCGCCCGCGACAGGAAACGCCCCAAAGCGCAACGAGGACACATCCAATTTTTTTAAAGAAAACAGAGGTGTTTTTTGCAAAGTGCCTACCTGTAGATTTTGGCCTCTAGCTCAGCCGCCACCTAGGGAAACCTACCAAACCTGTGCATTTCTGAAAACTAGAGAACTAGGGGAATCCAAGATGGGGTGACTTGTGTGGCTCGGACCAGGTTCTGTTATCCAGAATCCTTTGCAAACCTCATAATTTGGCTAAAAAAACACATGGTCCTCACATTTCTGTGGCAGAAAGTTCTGGAATCTGAGAGGAGCCACAAATTTCCTTCCACCCAGCGTTCCCCCACGTCTCCCGATAAAAATGATACCTCACTTGTGTGAGTAGGCCTAGCGCCCGCGACAGGAAACGCCCCAAAGCGCAACGTGGACACATCCACATTTTTGAAAGAAAACAGAGGTGTTTTTTGCAAAGTGCCTACCTGTAGATTTTGGCCTGTAGCTCAGCCGGAACCTAGGGAAACCTACCAAACCTGCGCATTTCTGAAAACTAGAGACCTAGGGGAATCCAAGATGGGGTAACTTGTGTGGCTCGGACCAGGTTCTGTTACCCAGAATCCTTTGCAAACCTCAAAATTTGGCTAAAAAAAACACATGTTCCTCACATTTCTGTGGCAGAAAGTTCTGGAATCTGAGAGGAGCCACACATTTCCTTCCACCCAGCGTTCCCCCAAGTCTCCCGATAAAAATGATACCTCACTTGTGTGGGTAGGCCTAGCGCCCGCGACAGGAAACGCCCCAAAGCGCAACGAGGACACATCCAATTTTTTTAAAGAAAACCGAGGTGTTTTTTGCAAAGTGCCTACCTGTAGATTTTGGCCTGTAGCTCAGCCGCCACCTAGGGAAACCTACCAAACCTGTGCATTTCTGAAAACTAGAGACCTAGGGGAATCCAAGATGGGGTGAGTTGTGTGGCTCGGACCAGGTTCTGTTACGCAGAATCCTTTGCAAACCTTAACATTTGGCTAAAAAAACACATGTTCCTCACATTTCTGTGGCAGAAAGTTCTGGAATCTGAGAGGAGCCACAAATTTCCTTCCACCCAGCGTTCCCCCAAGTCTCCCGATAAAAATGATACCTCACTTGTGTGGGTAGGCCTAGCGCCCGCAACAGGAAACGCCCCAAAGCGCAACGAAGACACATCCAATTTTTTGAAAGAAAACAGAGGTGTTTTTTGCAAAGTGCCTACCTGTAGATTTTGGCCTGTAGCTCAGCCGCCACCTAGGGAAACCTACCAAACCTGTGCATTTCTGAAAACTAGAGACCTAGGGGAATCCAGGATGGGGTGAGATGTGTGGCTCGGACCAGTTTCTGTTACAGAGAATCCTTTGCAAACCTCAAAATTTGGCTAAAAAAACACATGTTCCTCACATTTCTGTGGCAGAAAGTTCTGGAATCTGAGAGGAGCCACAAATTTCCTTCCACCCAGCGTTCCCCCAAGTCTCCCGATAAAAATGATACCTCACTTGTGTGGGTAGGCCTAGCACCCGCGACAGGAAACGCCCCAAAGCGCAACGTGGAACATCCAATTTTCCTCACATTTCTGTGGCAGAAAGTTCTGGAATCTGAGAGGAGCCACAAATTTCCTTCCACCCAGCGTTCCCCCAAGTCTCCCGATAAAAATGATACCTCACTTGTGTGGGTAGGCCTAGCACCCGCGACAGGAAACGCCCCAAAGCGCAACGTGGAACATCCAATTTTTTGAAAGAGAACAGAGGTGTTTTTTGCAAAGTGCCTACCTGTAGATTTTGGCCTGTAGCTCAGCCGCCACCTAGGGAAACCTACCAAACCTGTGCATTTCTGAAAACTAGAGACCTAGGGGAATCCAAGATGGGGTGAGTTGTGTGACTCGGACCAGGTTCTGTTACCCAGAATCCTTTGCAAACCTCAAAATTTGGCTAAAAAAACACATGTTCCTCACATTTCTGTGGCAGAAAGTTCTGGAATCTGAGAGGAGCCACAAATTTCCTTCCACCCAGCGTTCCCCCACGTCTCCCGATAAAAATGATACCTCACTTGTGTGGGTAGGCCTAGCGCCCGCGACAGGAAACGCCCCAAAGCGCAACGTGGACACATCCACATTTTTGTAAGAAAACAGAGGTGTTTTTTGCAAAGTGCCTACCTGTAGATTTTGGCCTGTAGCTCAGCCGCCACCTAGGGAAACCTACCAAACCTGTGCATTTCTGAAAACTAGAGACCTAGGGGAATCCAAGATGGGGTGACTTGTGTAGCTCAGACCTGGTTGTGTTACCCAGAATCCTTTGCAAACCTCAAAATTTGGCTAAAAAAAACACATGTTAATCACATTTCTGTGGCAGAAAGTTCTGGAATCTGAGAGGAGCCACAAATTTCCTTCCACCCAGCGTTCCCCCACGTCTCCCGATAAAAATGATACCTCACTTGTGTGGGTAGGCCTAGCGCCCGCGACAGGAAACGCCCCAAAGCGCAACGTGGACACATCCACATTTTTGAAAGAAAACAGAGGTGTTTTTTGCAAAGTGCCTACCTGTAGATTTTGGCCTGTAGCTCAGCCGGCACCTAGGGAAACCTACCAAACCTGTGCATTTCTAAAAACTAGAGACCTAGGGGAGTCCAAGATGGGGTGACTTGTGTGGCTCGGACCAGGTTCTGTTACGCAGAATCCTTTGCAAACCTCAAAATTTGGCTAAAAAAACACATGTTCCTCACATTTCTGTGGCAGAAAGTTCTGGAATCTGAGAGGAGCCACAAATTTCCTTCCACCCAGCGTTCCCCCACGTCTCCCGATAAAAATGATACCTCACTTGTGTGGGTAGGCCTAGCGCCCGCGACAGGAAACGCCCCAAAGCGCAACGTGGACACATCCACATTTTTGAAAGAAAACAGAGGTGTTTTTTGCAAAGTGCCTACCTGTAGATTTTGGCCTGTAGCTCAGCCGGCACCTAGGGAAACCTACCAAACCTGTGCATTTCTAAAAACTAGAGACCTAGGGGAGTCCAAGATGGGGTGACTTGTGTGGCTCGGACCAGGTTCTGTTACGCAGAATCCTTTGCAAACCTCAAAATTTGGCTAAAAAAACACATGTTCCTCACATTTCTGTGGCAGAAAGTTCTGGAATCTGAGAGGAGCCACAAATTTCCTTCCACCCAGCGTTCCCCCAAGTCTCCCGATAAAAATGATACCTCACTTGTGTGGGTAGGCCTAGCGCCCGCGATAGGAAACGCCCCAAAGCGCAACGTGGACACATCCAATTTTTTTAAATAAAGCAGAGGTGTTTTTTGCAAAGTGCCTACCTGTAGATTTTGGCCTGTAGCTCAGCCGCCACCTAGGGAAACCTACCAAACCTGTGCATTTCTGAAAACTAGAGACCTAGGGGAATCCAAGATGGGGTGAGTTGTGTGGCTCGGACCAGGTTCTGTTACGCAGAATCCTTTGCAAACCTCAAAATTTGGCTAAAAAAACACATGTTCCTCACATTTCTGTGGCAGAAAGTTCTGGAATCTGAGAGGAGCCACAAATTTCCTTCCACCCAGCGTTCCCCCAAGTCTCCCGATAAAAATGATACCTCACTTGTGTGGGTAGGCCTAGCGCCCGCGACAGGAAACGCCCCAAAGCGCAACGTGGACACATCCACATTTTTGAAAGAAAACAGAGGTGTTTTTTACAAAGTGCCTACCTGTAGATTTTGGCCTGTAGCTCAGCCGGCACCTAGGGAAACCTACCAAACCTGTGCATTTCTAAAAACTAGAGACCTAGGGGAGTCCAAGATGGGGTGACTTGTGTGGCTCGGACCAGGTTCTGTTACGCAGAATCCTTTGCAAACCTCAAAATTTGGCTAAAAAAACACATGTTCCTCACATTTCTGTGGCAGAAAGTTCTGGAATCTGAGAGGAGCCACAAATTTCCTTCCACCCAGCGTTCCCCCACGTCTCCCGATAAAAATGATACCTCACTTGTGTGGGTAGGCCTAGCGCCCGCGACAGGAAACGCCCCAAAGCGCAACGTGGACACATCCACATTTTTGAAAGAAAACAGAGGTGTTTTTTGCAAAGTGCCTACCTGTAGATTTTGGCCTGTAGCTCAGCCGCCACCTAGGGAAACCTACCAAACCTGTGCATTTCTGAAAACTAGAGAACTAGGGGAATCCAAGATGGGGTGACTTGTGTGGCTCGGACCAGGTTCTGTTACCCAGAATCCTTTGCAAACCTCATAATTTGGCTAAAAAAACACATGGTCCTCACATTTCTGTGGCAGAAAGTTCTGGAATCTGAGAGGAGCCACAAATTTCCTTCCACCCAACGTTCCCCCACGTCTCCCGATAAAAATGATACCTCACTTGTGTGAGTAGCCTAGCGCCCGCGACAGGAAACGCCCCAAAGCGCAACGTGGACACATCCACATTTTTGAAAGAAAACAGAGGTGTTTTTTGCAAAGTGCCTACCTGTAGATTTTGGCCTGTAGCTCAGCCGGAACCTAGGGAAACCTACCAAACCTGCGCATTTCTGAAAACTAGAGACCTAGGGGAATCCAAGATGGGGTAACTTGTGTGGCTCGGACCAGGTTCTGTTACCAGGAATCCTTTGCAAACCTCAAAATTTGGCTAAAAAAAACACATGTTCCTCACATTTCTGTGGCAGAAAGTTCTGGAATCTGAGAGGAGCCACAAATTTCCTTCCACCCAGCGTTCCCCCAAGTCTCCCGATAAAAATGATACCTCACTTGTGTGGGTAGGCCTAGCGCCCGCGACAGGAAACGCCCCAAAGCGCAACGAGGACACATCCAATTTTTTTAAAGTAAACAGAGGTGTTTTTTGCAAAGTGCCTACCTGTAGATTTTGGCCTCTAGCTCAGCCGCCACCTAGGGAAACCTACCAAACCTGTGCATTTCTGAAAACTAGAGAACTAGGGGAATCCAAGATGGGGTGACTTGTGTGGCTCGGACCAGGTTCTGTTACCCAGAATCCTTTGCAAACCTCATAATTTGGCTAAAAAAACACATGGTCCTCACATTTCTGTGGCAGAAAGTTCTGGAATCTGAGAGGAGCCACAAATTTCCTTCCACCCAGCGTTCCCCCACGTCTCCCGATAAAAATGATACCTCACTTGTGTGAGTAGGCCTAGCGCCCGCGACAGGAAACGCCCCAAAGCGCAACGTGGACACATCCACATTTTTGAAAGAAAACAGAGGTGTTTTTTGCAAAGTGCCTACCTGTAGATTTTGGCCTGTAGCTCAGCCGGAACCTAGGGAAACCTACCAAACCTGCACATTTCTGAAAACTAGAGACCAAGGGGAATCCAAGATGGGGTAACTTGTGTGGCTCGGACCAGGTTCTGTTACCCAGAATCCTTTGCAAACCTCAAAATTTGGCTAAAAAAAACACATGTTCCTCACATTTCTGTGGCAGAAAGTTCTGGAATCTGAGAGGAGCCACAAATTTCCTTCCACCCAGCGTTCCCCCAAGTCTCCCGATAAAAATGATACCTCACTTGTGTGGGTAGGCCTAGCGCCCGCGACAGGAAACGCCCCAAAGCGCAACGAGGACACATCCAATTTTTTTAAAGAAAACCGAGGTGTTTTTTGCAAAGTGCCTACCTGTAGATTTTGGCCTGTAGCTCAGCCGCCACCTAGGGAAACCTACCAAACCTGTGCATTTCTGAAAACTAGAGACCTAGGGGAATCCAAGATGGGGTGAGTTGTGTGGCTCGGACCAGGTTCTGTTACGCAGAATCCTTTGCAAACCTCAAAATTTGGCTAAAAAAACACATGTTCCTCACATTTCTGTGGCAGAAAGTTCTGGAATCTGAGAGGAGCCACAAATTTCCTTCCACCCAGCGTTCCCCCAAGTCTCCCGATAAAAATGATACCTCACTTGTGTGGGTAGGCCTAGCGCCCGCGACAGGAAACGCCCCAAAGCGCAACGAAGACACATCCAATTTTTTGAAAGAAAACAGAGGTGTTTTTTGCAAAGTGCCTACCTGTAGATTTTGGCCTGTAGCTCAGCCGCCACTTAGGGAAACCTACCAAACCTGTGCATTTCTGAAAACTAGAGACCTAGGGGAATCCAGGATGGGGTGAGATGTGTGGCTCGGACCAGTTTCTGTTACAGAGAATCCTTTGCAAACCTCAAAATTTGGCTAAAAAAACACATGTTCCTCACATTTCTGTGGCAGAAAGTTCTGGAATCTGAGAGGAGCCACAAATTTCCTTCCACCCAGCGTTCCCCCAAGTCTCCCGATAAAAATGATACCTCACTTGTGTGGGTAGGCCTAGCGCCCGCGATAGGAAGCGCCCCAAAGCGCAACGTGGACACATCCAATTTTTTGAAAGAAAACAGAGGTGTTTTTTGCAAAGTTCCTACCTGTAGATTTTGGCCTGTAGCTCAGCCGCCACCTAGGGAAACCTACCAAACCTGTGCATTTCTGAAAACTAGAGACCTAGGGGAATCCAAGATGGGGTGACTTGTGTGGCTCAGACCTGGTTCTGTTACCCAGAATCCTTTGCAAACCTCAAAATTTGGCTAAAAAAACACATTTTCCTCACATTTCTGTGGCAGAAAGTTCTGGAATCTGAGAGGAGCCACAAATTTCCTTCCACCCAGCGTTCCCCCAAGTCTCCCGATAAAAATGATACCTCACTTGTGTGGGTAGGCCTAGCGCCCGCGACAGGAAACGCCCCAAAGCGCAACGTGGAACATCCAATTTTTTGAAAGAGAACAGAGGTGTTTTTTGCAAAGTGCCTACCTGTAGATTTTGGCCTGTAGCTCAGCCGCCACCTAGGGAAACCTACCAAACCTGTGCATTTCTGAAAACTAGAGACCTAGGGGAATCCAAGATGGGGTGAGTTGTGTGACTCGGACCAGGTTCTGTTACCCAGAATCCTTTGCAAACCTCAAAATTTGGCTAAAAAAACACATGTTCCTCACATTTCTGTGGCAGAAAGTTCTGGAATCTGAGAGGAGCCACAAATTTCCTTCCACCCAGCGTTCCCCCACGTCTCCCGATAAAAATGATACCTCACTTGTGTGGGTAGGCCTAGCGCCCGCGACAGGAAACGCCCCAAAGCGCAACGTGGACACATCCACATTTTTGAAAGAAAACAGAGGTGTTTTTTGCAAAGTGCCTACCTGTAGATTTTGGCCTGTAGCTCAGCCGCCACCTAGGGAAACCTACCAAACCTGTGCATTTCTGAAAACTAGAGACCTAGGGGAATCCAAGATGGGGTGACTTGTGTAGCTCAGACCTGGTTGTGTTACCCAGAATCCTTTGCAAACCTCAAAATTTGGCCAATAAAAAACACATGTTAATCACATTTCTGTGGCAGAAAGTTCTGGAATCTGAGAGGAGCCACAAATTTCCTTCCACCCAGCGTTCCCCCACGTCTCCCGATAAAAATGATACCTCACTTGTGTGGGTAGGCCTAGCGCCCGCGACAGGAAACGCCCCAAAGCGCAACGTGGACACATCCACATTTTTGAAAGAAAACAGAGGTGTTTTTTGCAAAGTGTCTACCTGTAGATTTTGGCCTGTAGCTCAGCCGGCACCTAGGGAAACCTACCAAACCTGTGCATTTCTAAAAACTAGAGACCTAGGGGAGTCCAAGATGGGGTGACTTGTGTGGCTCGGACCAGGTTCTGTTACGCAGAATCCTTTGCAAACCTCAAAATTTGGCTAAAAAAACACATGTTCCTCACATTTCTGTGGCAGAAAGTTCTGGAATCTGAGAGGAGCCACAAATTTCCTTCCACCCAGCGTTCCCCCACGTCTCCCGATAAAAATGATACCTCACTTGTGTGGGTAGGCCTAGCGCCCGCGACAGGAAACGCCCCAAAGCGCAACGTGGACACATCCACATTTTTGAAAGAAAACAGAGGTGTTTTTTGCAAAGTGCCTACCTGTAGATTTTGGCCTGTAGCTCAGCCGGCACCTAGGGAAACCTACCAAACCTGTGCATTTCTAAAAACTAGAGACCTAGGGGAGTCCAAGATGGGGTGACTTGTGTGGCTCGGACCAGGTTCTGTTACGCAGAATCCTTTGCAAACCTCAAAATTTGGCTAAAAAAACACATGTTCCTCACATTTCTGTGGCAGAAAGTTCTGGAATCTGAGAGGAGCCACAAATTTCCTTCCACCCAGCGTTCCCCCAAGTCTCCCGATAAAAATGATACCTCACTTGTGTGGGTAGGCCTAGCGCCCGCGATAGGAAACGCCCCAAAGCGCAACGTGGACACATCCAATTTTTTTAAATAAAGCAGAGGTGTTTTTTGCAAAGTGCCTACCTGTAGATTTTGGCCTGTAGCTCAGCCGCCACCTAGGGAAACCTACCAAACCTATGCATTTCTGAAAACTAGAGACCTAGGGGAATCCAAGATGGGGTGAGTTGTGTGGCTCGGACCAGGTTCTGTTACGCAGAATCCTTTGCAAACCTCAAAATTTGGCTAAAAAAACACATGTTCCTCACATTTCTGTGGCAGAAAGTTCTGGAATCTGAGAGGAGCCACAAATTTCCTTCCACCCAGCGTTCCCCCAAGTCTCCCGATAAAAATGATACCTCACTTGTGTGGGTAGGCCTAGCGCCCGCGACAGGAAACGCCCCAAAGCGCAACGAAGACACATCCAATTTTTTGAAAGAAAACAGAGGTGTTTTTTGCAAAGTGCCTACCTGTAGATTTTGGCCTGTAGCTCAGCCGCCACCTAGGGAAACCTACCAAACCTGTGCATTTCTGAAAACTAGAGACCTAGGGGAATCCAAGATGGGGTGAGATGTGTGGCTCGGACCAGTTTCTGTTACAGAGAATCCTTTGCAAACCTCAAAATTTGGCTAAAAAAACACATGTTCCTCACATTTCTGTGGCAGAAAGTTCTGGAATCTGAGAGGAGCCACAAATTTCCTTCCACCCAGCGTTCCCCCACGTCTCCCGATAAAAATGATACCTCACTTGTGTGGGTAGGCCTAGCGCCCGCGACAGGAAACGCCCCAAAGCGCAACGTGGACACATCCACATTTTTGAAAGAAAACAGAGGTGTTTTTTGCAAAGTGCCTACCTGTAGATTTTGGCCTGTAGCTCAGCCGCCACCTAGGGAAACCTACCAAACCTGTGCATTTCTGAAAACTAGAGACCTAGGGGAATCCACGATGGGGTGACTTGTGTAGCTCAGACCTGGTTGTGTTACCCAGAATCCTTTGCAAACCTCAAAATTTGGCTAAAAAAAACACATGTTAATCACATTTCTGTGGCAGAAAGTTCTGGAATCTGAGAGGAGCCACAAATTTCCTTCCACCCAGCGTTCCCCCACGTCTCCCGATAAAAATGATACCTCACTTGTGTGGGTAGGCCTAGCGCCCGCGACAGGATACGCCCCAAAGCGCAACGTGGACACATCCACATTTTTGAAAGAAAACAGAGGTGTTTTTTGCAAAGTGCCTACCTGTAGATTTTGGCCTGTAGCTCAGCCGGCACCTAGGGAAACCTACCAAACCTGTGCATTTCTAAAAACTAGAGACCTAGGGGAGTCCAAGATGGGGTGACTTGTGTGGCTCGGACCAAGTTCTGTTACGCAGAATCCTTTGCAAACCTCAAAATTTGGCTAAAAAAACACATGTTCCTCACATTTCTGTGGCAGAAAGTTCTGGAATCTGAGAGGAGCCACAAATTTCCTTCCACCCAGCGTTCCCCCACGTCTCCCGATAAAAATGATACCTCACTTGTGTGGGTAGGCCTAGCGCCCGCGACAGGAAACGCCCCAAAGCGCAACGTGGACACATCCACATTTTTGAAAGAAAACAGAGGTGTTTTTTGCAAAGTGCCTACCTGTAGATTTTGGCCTGTAGCTCAGCCGGCACCTAGGGAAACCTACCAAACCTGTGCATTTCTAAAAAGTAGAGACCTAGGGGAGTCCAAGATGGGGTGACTTGTGTGGCTCGGACCAGGTTCTGTTACGCAGAATCCTTTGCAAACCTCAAAATTTGGCTAAAAAAACACATGTTCCTCACATTTCTGTGGCAGAAAGTTCTGGAATCTGAGAGGAGCCACAAATTTCCTTCCACCCAGCGTTCCCCCAAGTCTCCCGATAAAAATGATACCTCACTTGTGTGGGTAGGCCTAGCGCCCGCGATAGGAAACGCCCCAAAGCGCAACGTGGACACATCCAATTTTTTTAAATAAAGCAGAGGTGTTTTTTGCAAAGTGCCTACCTGTAGATTTTGGCCTGTAGCTCAGCCGCCACCTAGGGAAACCTACCAAACCTATGCATTTCTGAAAACTAGAGACCTAGGGGAATCCAAGATGGGGTGAGTTGTGTGGCTCGGACCAGGTTCTGTTACGCAGAATCCTTTGCAAACCTCAAAATTTGGCTAAAAAAACACATGTTCCTCACATTTCTGTGGCAGAAAGTTCTGGAATCTGAGAGGAGCCACAAATTTCCTTCCACCCAGCGTTCCCCCAAGTCTCCCGATAAAAATGATACCTCACTTGTGTGGGTAGGCCTAGCGCCCGCGACAGGAAACGCCCCAAAGCGCAACGAAGACACATCCAATTTTTTGAAAGAAAACAGAGGTGTTTTTTGCAAAGTGCCTACCTGTAGATTTTGGCCTGTAGCTCAGCCGCCACCTAGGGAAACCTACCAAACCTGTGCATTTCTGAAAACTAGAGACCTAGGGGAATCCAAGATGGGGTGAGATGTGTGGCTCGGACCAGTTTCTGTTACAGAGAATCCTTTGCAAACCTCAAAATTTGGCTAAAAAAATACATGTTCCTCACATTTCTGTGGCAGAAAGTTCTGGAATCTGAGAGGAGCCACAAATTTCCTTCCACCCAGCGTTCCCCCACGTCTCCCGATAAAAATGATACCTCACTTGTGTGGGTAGGCCTAGCGCCCGCGACAGGAAACGCCCCAAACGCAACGTGGACACATCCACATTTTTGAAAGAAAACAGAGGTGTTTTTTGCAAAGTGCCTACCTGTAGATTTTGGCCTGTAGCTCAGCCGCCACCTAGGGAAACCTACCAAACCTGTGCATTTCTGAAAACTAGAGACCTAGGGGAATCCAAGATGGGGTGACTTGTGTAGCTCAGACCTGGTTGTGTTACCCAGAATCCTTTGCAAACCTCAAAATTTGGCTAAAAAAAACACATGTTCCTCACATTTCTGTGGCAGAAAGTTCTGGAATCTGAGAGGAGCCACAAATTTCCTTCCACCCAGCGTTCCCCCACGTCTCCCGATAAAAATGATACCTCACTTGTGTGGGTACGCCTAGCGCCCGCGACAGGAAACGCCCCAAAGCGCAACGTGGACACATCCAATTTTTTTAAATAAAGCAGAGGTGTTTTTTGCAAAGTGCCTACCTGTAGATTTTGGCCTGTAGCTCAGCCGCCACCTAGGGAAACCTACCAAACCTGTGCATTTCTGAAAACTAGAGACCTAGGGGAATCCAAGATGGGGTGAGTTGTGTGGCTCGGACCAGGTTCTGTTACGCAGAATCCTTTGCAAACCTCAAAATTTGGCTAAAAAAACACATGTTCCTCACATTTCTGTGGCAGAAAGTTCTGGAATCTGAGAGGAGCCACAAATTTCCTTCCACCCAGCGTTCCCCCAAGTCTCCCGATAAAAATGATACCTCACTTGTGTGGGTAGGCCTAGCGCCCGCGACAGGAAACGCCCCAAAGCGCAACGAAGACACATCCAATTTTTTGAAAGAAAACAGAGGTGTTTTTTGCAAAGTGCCTACCTGTAGATTTTGGCCTGTAGCTCAGCCGCCACCTAGGGAAACCTACCAAACCTGTGCATTTCTGAAAACTAGAGACCTAGGGGAATCCAAGATGGGGTGAGATGTGTGGCTCGGACCAGTTTCTGTTACAGAGAATCCTTTGCAAACCTCAAAATTTGTCTAAAAAAACACATGTTCCTCACATTTCTGTGGCAGAAAGTTCTGGAATCTGAGAGGAGCCACAAATTTCCTTCCACCCAGCGTTCCCCCAAGTCTCCCGATAAAAATGATACCTCACTTGTGTGGGTAGGCCTAGCGCCCGCGATAGGAAGCGCCCCAAAGTGCAACGTGGACACATCCAATTTTTTGAAAGAAAACAGAGGTGTTTTTTGCAAAGTGCCTACCTGTAGATTTTGGCCTGTAGCTCAGCCGCCACCTAGGGAAACCTACCAAACCTGTGCATTTCTGAAAACTAGAGAACTAGGGGAATCCAAGATGGGGTGACTTGTGTGGCTCGGACCAGGTTCTGTTACCCAGAATCCTTTGCAAACCTCATAATTTGGCTAAAAAAACACATGGTCCTCACATTTCTGTGGCAGAAAGTTCTGGAATCTGAGAGGAGCCACAAATTTCCTTCCACCCAGCGTTCCCCCACGTCTCCCGATAAAAATGATACCTCACTTGTGTGAGTAGGCCTAGCGCCCGCGACAGGAAACGCCCCAAAGCGCAACGTGGACACATCCACATTTTTGAAAGAAAACAGAGGTGTTTTTTGCAAAGTGCCTACCTGTAGATTTTGGCCTGTAGCTCAGCCGGAACCTAGGGAAACCTACCAAACCTGCGCATTTCTGAAAACTAGAGACCTAGGGGAATCCAAGATGGGGTAACTTGTGTGGCTCGGACCAGGTTCTGTTACCCAGAATCCTTTGCAAACCTCAAAATTTGGCTAAAAAAAACACATGTTCCTCACATTTCTGTGGCAGAAAGTTCTGGAATCTGAGAGGAGCCACAAATTTCCTTCCACCCAGCGTTCCCCCAAGTCTCCCGATAAAAATGATACCTCACTTGTGTGGGTAGGCCTAGCGCCCGCGACAGGAAACGCCCCAAAGCGCAACGAGGACACATCCAATTTTTTTAAAGAAAACAGAGGTGTTTTTTGCAAAGTGCCTACCTGTAGATTTTGGCCTCTAGCTCAGCCGCCACCTAGGGAAACCTACCAAACCTGTGCATTTCTGAAAACTAGAGAACTAGGGGAATCCAAGATGGGGTGACTTGTGTGGCTCGGACCAGGTTCTGTTATCCAGAATCCTTTGCAAACCTCATAATTTGGCTAAAAAAACACATGGTCCTCACATTTCTGTGGCAGAAAGTTCTGGAATCTGAGAGGAGCCACAAATTTCCTTCCACCCAGCGTTCCCCCACGTCTCCCGATAAAAATGATACCTCACTTGTGTGAGTAGGCCTAGCGCCCGCGACAGGAAACGCCCCAAAGCGCAACGTGGACACATCCACATTTTTGAAAGAAAACAGAGGTGTTTTTTGCAAAGTGCCTACCTGTAGATTTTGGCCTGTAGCTCAGCCGGAACCTAGGGAAACCTACCAAACCTGCGCATTTCTGAAAACTAGAGACCTAGGGGAATCCAAGATGGGGTAACTTGTGTGGCTCGGACCAGGTTCTGTTACCCAGAATCCTTTGCAAACCTCAAAATTTGGCTAAAAAAAACACATGTTCCTCACATTTCTGTGGCAGAAAGTTCTGGAATCTGAGAGGAGCCACACATTTCCTTCCACCCAGCGTTCCCCCAAGTCTCCCGATAAAAATGATACCTCACTTGTGTGGGTAGGCCTAGCGCCCGCGACAGGAAACGCCCCAAAGCGCAACGAGGACACATCCAATTTTTTTAAAGAAAACCGAGGTGTTTTTTGCAAAGTGCCTACCTGTAGATTTTGGCCTGTAGCTCAGCCGCCACCTAGGGAAACCTACCAAACCTGTGCATTTCTGAAAACTAGAGACTTAGGGGAATCCAAGATGGGGTGAGTTGTGTGGCTCGGACCAGGTTCTGTTACGCAGAATCCTTTGCAAACCTTAACATTTGGCTAAAAAAACACATGTTCCTCACATTTCTGTGGCAGAAAGTTCTGGAATCTGAGAGGAGCCACAAATTTCCTTCCACCCAGCGTTCCCCCAAGTCTCCCGATAAAAATGATACCTCACTTGTGTGGGTAGGCCTAGCGCCCGCAACAGGAAACGCCCCAAAGCGCAACGAAGACACATCCAATTTTTTGAAAGAAAACAGAGGTGTTTTTTGCAAAGTGCCTACCTGTAGATTTTGGCCTGTAGCTCAGCCGCCACCTAGGGAAACCTACCAAACCTGTGCATTTCTGAAAACTAGAGACCTAGGGGAATCCAGGATGGGGTGAGATGTGTGGCTCGGACCAGTTTCTGTTACAGAGAATCCTTTGCAAACCTCAAAATTTGGCTAAAAAAACACATGTTCCTCACATTTCTGTGGCAGAAAGTTCTGGAATCTGAGAGGAGCCACAAATTTCCTTCCACCCAGCGTTCCCCCAAGTCTCCCGATAAAAATGATACCTCACTTGTGTGGGTAGGCCTAGCACCCGCGACAGGAAACGCCCCAAAGCGCAACGTGGAACATCCAATTTTCCTCACATTTCTGTGGCAGAAAGTTCTGGAATCTGAGAGGAGCCACAAATTTCCTTCCACCCAGCGTTCCCCCAAGTCTCCCGATAAAAATGATACCTCACTTGTGTGGGTAGGCCTAGCACCCGCGACAGGAAACGCCCCAAAGCGCAACGTGGAACATCCAATTTTTTGAAAGAGAACAGAGGTGTTTTTTGCAAAGTGCCTACCTGTAGATTTTGGCCTGTAGCTCAGCCGCCACCTAGGGAAACCTACCAAACCTGTGCATTTCTGAAAACTAGAGACCTAGGGGAATCCAAGATGGGGTGAGTTGTGTGACTCGGACCAGGTTCTGTTACCCAGAATCCTTTGCAAACCTCAAAATTTGGCTAAAAAAACACATGTTCCTCACATTTCTGTGGCAGAAAGTTCTGGAATCTGAGAGGAGCCACAAATTTCCTTCCACCCAGCGTTCCCCCACGTCTCCCGATAAAAATGATACCTCACTTGTGTGGGTAGGCCTAGCGCCCGCGACAGGAAACGCCCCAAAGCGCAACGTGGACACATCCACATTTTTGTAAGAAAACAGAGGTGTTTTTTGCAAAGTGCCTACCTGTAGATTTTGGCCTGTAGCTCAGCCGCCACCTAGGGAAACCTACCAAACCTGTGCATTTCTGAAAACTAGAGACCTAGGGGAATCCAAGATGGGGTGACTTGTGTAGCTCAGACCTGGTTGTGTTACCCAGAATCCTTTGCAAACCTCAAAATTTGGCTAAAAAAAACACATGTTAATCACATTTCTGTGGCAGAAAGTTCTGGAATCTGAGAGGAGCCACAAATTTCCTTCCACCCAGCGTTCCCCCACGTCTCCCGATAAAAATGATACCTCACTTGTGTGGGTAGGCCTAGTGCCCGCGACAGGAAACGCCCCAAAGCGCAACGTGGACACATCCACATTTTTGAAAGAAAACAGAGGTGTTTTTTGCAAAGTGCCTACCTGTAGATTTTGGCCTGTAGCTCAGCCGGCACCTAGGGAAACCTACCAAACCTGTGCATTTCTAAAAACTAGAGACCTAGGGGAGTCCAAGATGGGGTGACTTGTGTGGCTCGGACCAGGTTCTGTTACGCAGAATCCTTTGCAAACCTCAAAATTTGGCTAAAAAAACACATGTTCCTCACATTTCTGTGGCAGAAAGTTCTGGAATCTGAGAGGAGCCACAAATTTCCTTCCACCCAGCGTTCCCCCACGTCTCCCGATAAAAATGATACCTCACTTGTGTGGGTAGGCCTAGCGCCCGCGACAGGAAACGCCCCAAAGCGCAACGTGGACACATCCACATTTTTGAAAGAAAACAGAGGTGTTTTTTGCAAAGTGCCTACCTGTAGATTTTGGCCTGTAGCTCAGCCGGCACCTAGGGAAACCTACCAAACCTGTGCATTTCTAAAAACTAGAGACCTAGGGGAGTCCAAGATGGGGTGACTTGTGTGGCTCGGACCAGGTTCTGTTACGCAGAATCCTTTGCAAACCTCAAAATTTGGCTAAAAAAACACATGTTCCTCACATTTCTGTGGCAGAAAGTTCTGGAATCTGAGAGGAGCCACAAATTTCCTTCCACCCAGCGTTCCCCCAAGTCTCCCGATAAAAATGATACCTCACTTGTGTGGGTAGGCCTAGCGCCCGCGATAGGAAACGCCCCAAAGCGCAACGTGGACACATCCAATTTTTTTAAATAAAGCAGAGGTGTTTTTTGCAAAGTGCCTACCTGTAGATTTTGGCCTGTAGCTCAGCCGCCACCTAGGGAAACCTACCAAACCTGTGCATTTCTGAAAACTAGAGACCTAGGGGAATCCAAGATGGGGTGAGTTGTGTGGCTCGGACCAGGTTCTGTTACGCAGAATCCTTTGCAAACCTCAAAATTTGGCTAAAAAAACACATGTTCCTCACATTTCTGTGGCAGAAAGTTCTGGAATCTGAGAGGAGCCACAAATTTCCTTCCACCCAGCGTTCCCCCAAGTCTCCCGATAAAAATGATACCTCACTTGTGTGGGTAGGCCTAGCGCCCGCGACAGGAAACGCCCCAAAGCGCAACGTGGACACATCCACATTTTTGAAAGAAAACAGAGGTGTTTTTTGCAAAGTGCCTACCTGTAGATTTTGGCCTGTAGCTCAGCCGGCACCTAGGGAAACCTACCAAACCTGTGCATTTCTAAAAACTAGAGACCTAGGGGAGTCCAAGATGGGGTGACTTGTGTGGCTCGGACCAGGTTCTGTTACGCAGAATCCTTTGCAAACCTCAAAATTTGGCTAAAAAAACACATGTTCCTCACATTTCTGTGGCAGAAAGTTCTGGAATCTGAGAGGAGCCACAAATTTCCTTCCACCCAGCGTTCCCCCACGTCTCCCGATAAAAATGATACCTCACTTGTGTGGGTAGGCCTAGCGCCCGCGACAGGAAACGCCCCAAAGCGCAACGTGGACACATCCACATTTTTGAAAGAAAACAGAGGTGTTTTTTGCAAAGTGCCTACCTGTAGATTTTGGCCTGTAGCTCAGCCGCCACCTAGGGAAACCTACCAAACCTGTGCATTTCTGAAAACTAGAGAACTAGGGGAATCCAAGATGGGGTGACTTGTGTGGCTCGGACCAGGTTCTGTTACCCAGAATCCTTTGCAAACCTCATAATTTGGCTAAAAAAACACATGGTCCTCACATTTCTGTGGCAGAAAGTTCTGGAATCTGAGAGGAGCCACAAATTTCCTTCCACCCAACGTTCCCCCACGTCTCCCGATAAAAATGATACCTCACTTGTGTGAGTAGCCTAGCGCCCGCGACAGGAAACGCCCCAAAGCGCAACGTGGACACATCCACATTTTTGAAAGAAAACAGAGGTGTTTTTTGCAAAGTGCCTACCTGTAGATTTTGGCCTGTAGCTCAGCCGGAACCTAGGGAAACCTACCAAACCTGCGCATTTCTGAAAACTAGAGACCTAGGGGAATCCAAGATGGGGTAACTTGTGTGGCTCGGACCAGGTTCTGTTACCAGGAATCCTTTGCAAACCTCAAAATTTGGCTAAAAAAAACACATGTTCCTCACATTTCTGTGGCAGAAAGTTCTGGAATCTGAGAGGAGCCACAAATTTCCTTCCACCCAGCGTTCCCCCAAGTCTCCCGATAAAAATGATACCTCACTTGTGTGGGTAGGCCTAGCGCCCGCGACAGGAAACGCCCCAAAGCGCAACGAGGACACATCCAATTTTTTTAAAGTAAACAGAGGTGTTTTTTGCAAAGTGCCTACCTGTAGATTTTGGCCTCTAGCTCAGCCGCCACCTAGGGAAACCTACCAAACCTGTGCATTTCTGAAAACTAGAGAACTAGGGGAATCCAAGATGGGGTGACTTGTGTGGCTCGGACCAGGTTCTGTTACCCAGAATCCTTTGCAAACCTCATAATTTGGCTAAAAAAACACATGGTCCTCACATTTCTGTGGCAGAAAGTTCTGGAATCTGAGAGGAGCCACAAATTTCCTTCCACCCAGCGTTCCCCCAAGTCTCCCGATAAAAATGATACCTCACTTGTGTGGGTAGGCCTAGCGCCCGCGACAGGAAACGCCCCAAAGCGCAACGAGGACACATCCAATTTTTTTAAAGAAAACCGAGGTGTTTTTTGCAAAGTGCCTACCTGTAGATTTTGGCCTGTAGCTCAGCCGCCACCTAGGGAAACCTACCAAACCTGTGCATTTCTGAAAACTAGAGACCTAGGGGAATCCAAGATGGGGTGAGTTGTGTGGCTCGGACCAGGTTCTGTTACGCAGAATCCTTTGCAAACCTCAAACTTTGGCTAAAAAAACACATGTTCCTCACATTTCTGTGGCAGAAAGTTCTGGAATCTGAGAGGAGCCACAAATATCCTTCCACCCAGCGTTCCCCCAAGTCTCCCGATAAAAATGATACCTCACTTGTGTGGGTAGGCCTAGCGCCCGCAACAGGAAACGCCCCAAAGCGCAACGAAGACACATCCAATTTTTTGAAAGAAAACAGAGGTGTTTTTTGCAAAGTGCCTACCTGTAGATTTTGGCCTGTAGCTCAGCCGCCACCTAGGGAAACCTACCAAACCTGTGCATTTCTGAAAACTAGAGACCTAGGGGAATCCAGGATGGGGTGAGATGTGTGGCTCGGACCAGTTTCTGTTACAGAGAATCCTTTGCAAACCTCAAAATTTGGCTAAAAAAACACATGTTCCTCACATTTCTGTGGCAGAAAGTTCTGGAATCTGAGAGGAGCCACAAATTTCCTTCCACCCAGCGTTCCCCCAAGTCTCCCGATAAAAATGATACCTCACTTGTGTGGGTAGGCCTAGCGCCCGCGATAGGAAGCGCCCCAAAGCGCAACGTGGACACATCCAATTTTTTGAAAGAAAACAGAGGTGTTTTTTGCAAAGTTCCTACCTGTAGATTTTGGCCTGTAGCTCAGCCGCCACCTAGGGAAACCTACCAAACCTGTGCATTTCTGAAAACTAGAGACCTAGGGGAATCCAAGATGGGGTGACTTGTGTGGCTCAGACCTGGTTCTGTTACCCAGAATCCTTTGCAAACCTCAAAATTTGGCTAAAAAAACACATTTTCCTCACATTTCTGTGGCAGAAAGTTCTGGAATCTGAGAGGAGCCACAAATTTCCTTCCACCCAGCGTTCCCCCACGTCTCCCGATAAAAATGATACCTCACTTGTGTGAGTAGGCCTAGCGCCCGCGACAGGAAACGCCCCAAAGCGCAACGTGGACACATCCACATTTTTGAAAGAAAACAGAGGTGTTTTTTGCAAAGTGCCTACCTGTAGATTTTGGCCTGTAGCTCAGCCGGAACCTAGGGAAACCTACCAAACCTGCACATTTCTGAAAACTAGAGACCAAGGGGAATCCAAGATGGGGTAACTTGTGTGGCTCGGACCAGGTTCTATTACCCAGAATCCTTTGCAAACCTCAAAATTTGGCTAAAAAAAACACATGTTCCTCACATTTCTGTGGCAGAAAGTTCTGGAATCTGAGAGGAGCCACAAATTTCCTTCCACCCAGCGTTCCCCCAAGTCTCCCGATAAAAATGATACCTCACTTGTGTGGTAGGCCTAGCGCCCGCGACAGGAAACGCCCCAAAGCGCAACGAGGACACATCCAATTTTTTTAAAGAAAACCGAGGTGTTTTTTGCAAAGTGCCTACCTGTAGATTTTGGCCTGTAGCTCAGCCGCCACCTAGGGAAACCTACCAAACCTGTGCATTTCTGAAAACTAGAGACCTAGGGGAATCCAAGATGGGGTGAGTTGTGTGGCTCGGACCAGGTTCTGTTACGCAGAATCCTTTGCAAACCTCAAAATTTGGCTAAAAAAACACATGTTCCTCACATTTCTGTGGCAGAAAGTTCTGGAATCTGAGAGGAGCCACAAATTTCCTTCCACCCAGCGTTCCCCCAAGTCTCCCGATAAAAATGATACCTCACTTGTGTGGGTAGGCCTAGCGCCCGCGACAGGAAACGCCCCAAAGCGCAACGAAGACACATCCAATTTTTTGAAAGAAAACAGAGGTGTTTTTTGCAAAGTGCCTACCTGTAGATTTTGGCCTGTAGCTCAGCCGCCACCTAGGGAAACCTACCAAACCTGTGCATTTCTGAAAACTAGAGACCTAGGGGAATCCAGGATGGGGTGAGATGTGTGGCTCGGACCAGTTTCTGTTACAGAGAATCCTTTGCAAACCTCAAAATTTGGCTAAAAAAACACATGTTCCTCACATTTCTGTGGCAGAAAGTTCTGGAATCTGAGAGGAGCCACAAATTTCCTTCCACCCAGCGTTCCCCCAAGTCTCCCGATAAAAATGATACCTCACTTGTGTGGGTAGGCCTAGCGCCCGCGATAGGAAGCGCCCCAAAGCGCAACGTGGACACATCCAATTTTTTGAAAGAAAACAGAGGTGTTTTTTGCAAAGTTCCTACCTGTAGATTTTGGCCTGTAGCTCAGCCGCCACCTAGGGAAACCTACCAAACCTGTGCATTTCTGAAAACTAGAGACCTAGGGGAATCCAAGATGGGGTGACTTGTGTGGCTCAGACCTGGTTCTGTTACCCAGAATCCTTTGCAAACCTCAAAATTTGGCTAAAAAAACACATTTTCCTCACATTTCTGTGGCAGAAAGTTCTGGAATCTGAGAGGAGCCACAAATTTCCTTCCACCCAGCGTTCCCCCAAGTCTCCCGATAAAAATGATACCTCACTTGTGTGGGTAGGCCTAGCGCCCGCGACAGGAAACGCCCCAAAGCGCAACGTGGAACATCCAATTTTTTGAAAGAGAACAGAGGTGTTTTTTGCAAAGTGCCTACCTGTAGATTTTGGCCTGTAGCTCAGCCGCCACCTAGGGAAACCTACCAAACCTGTGCATTTCTGAAAACTAGAGACCTAGGGGAATCCAAGATGGGGTGAGTTGTGTGACTCGGACCAGGTTCTGTTACCCAGAATCCTTTGCAAACCTCAAAATTTGGCTAAAAAAACACATGTTCCTCACATTTCTGTGGCAGAAAGTTCTGGAATCTGAGAGGAGCCACAAATTTCCTTCCACCCAGCGTTCCCCCACGTCTCCCGATAAAAATGATACCTCACTTGTGTGGGTAGGCCTAGCGCCCGCGACAGGAAACGCCCCAAAGCGCAACGTGGACACATCCACATTTTTGAAAGAAAACAGAGGTGTTTTTTGCAAAGTGCCTACCTGTAGATTTTGGCCTGTAGCTCAGCCGCCACCTAGGGAAACCTACCAAACCTGTGCATTTCTGAAAACTAGAGACCTAGGGGAATCCAAGATGGGGTGACTTGTGTAGCTCAGACCTGGTTGTGTTACCCAGAATCCTTTGCAAACCTCAAAATTTGGCCAATAAAAAACACATGTTAATCACATTTCTGTGGCAGAAAGTTCTGGAATCTGAGAGGAGCCACAAATTTCCTTCCACCCAGCGTTCCCCCACGTCTCCCGATAAAAATGATACCTCACTTGTGTGGGTAGGCCTAGCGCCCGCGACAGGAAACGCCCCAAAGCGCAACGTGGACACATCCACATTTTTGAAAGAAAACAGAGGTGTTTTTTGCAAAGTGTCTACCTGTAGATTTTGGCCTGTAGCTCAGCCGGCACCTAGGGAAACCTACCAAACCTGTGCATTTCTAAAAACTAGAGACCTAGGGGAGTCCAAGATGGGGTGACTTGTGTGGCTCGGACCAGGTTCTGTTACGCAGAATCCTTTGCAAACCTCAAAATTTGGCTAAAAAAACACATGTTCCTCACATTTCTGTGGCAGAAAGTTCTGGAATCTGAGAGGAGCCACAAATTTCCTTCCACCCAGCGTTCCCCCACGTCTCCCGATAAAAATGATACCTCACTTGTGTGGGTAGGCCTAGCGCCCGCGACAGGAAACGCCCCAAAGCGCAACGTGGACACATCCACATTTTTGAAAGAAAACAGAGGTGTTTTTTGCAAAGTGCCTACCTGTAGATTTTGGCCTGTAGCTCAGCCGGCACCTAGGGAAACCTACCAAACCTGTGCATTTCTAAAAACTAGAGACCTAGGGGAGTCCAAGATGGGGTGACTTGTGTGGCTTGGACCAGGTTCTGTTACGCAGAATCCTTTGCAAACCTCAAAATTTGGCTAAAAAAACACATGTTCCTCACATTTCTGTGGCAGAAAGTTCTGGAATCTGAGAGGAGCCACAAATTTCCTTCCACCCAGCGTTCCCCCAAGTCTCCCGATAAAAATGATACCTCACTTGTGTGGGTAGGCCTAGCGCCCGCGATAGGAAACGCCCCAAAGCGCAACGTGGACACATCCAATTTTTTTAAATAAAGCAGAGGTGTTTTTTGCAAAGTGCCTACCTGTAGATTTTGGCCTGTAGCTCAGCCGCCACCTAGGGAAACCTACCAAACCTATGCATTTCTGAAAACTAGAGACCTAGGGGAATCCAAGATGGGGTGAGTTGTGTGGCTCGGACCAGGTTCTGTTACGCAGAATCCTTTGCAAACCTCAAAATTTGGCTAAAAAAACACATGTTCCTCACATTTCTGTGGCAGAAAGTTCTGGAATCTGAGAGGAGCCACAAATTTCCTTCCACCCAGCGTTCCCCCAAGTCTCCCGATAAAAATGATACCTCACTTGTGTGGGTAGGCCTAGCGCCCGCGACAGGAAACGCCCCAAAGCGCAACGAAGACACATCCAATTTTTTGAAAGAAAACAGAGGTGTTTTTTGCAAAGTGCCTACCTGTAGATTTTGGCCTGTAGCTCAGCCGCCACCTAGGGAAACCTACCAAACCTGTGCATTTCTGAAAACTAGAGACCTAGGGGAATCCAAGATGGGGTGAGATGTGTGGCTCGGACCAGTTTCTGTTACAGAGAATCCTTTGCAAACCTCAAAATTTGGCTAAAAAAACACATGTTCCTCACATTTCTGTGGCAGAAAGTTCTGGAATCTGAGAGGAGCCACAAATTTCCTTCCACCCAGCGTTCCCCCACGTCTCCCGATAAAAATGATACCTCACTTGTGTGGGTAGGCCTAGCGCCCGCGACAGGAAACGCCCCAAAGCGCAACGTGGACACATCCACATTTTTGAAAGAAAACAGAGGTGTTTTTTGCAAAGTGCCTACCTGTAGATTTTGGCCTGTAGCTCAGCCGCCACCTAGGGAAACCTACCAAACCTGTGCATTTCTGAAAACTAGAGACCTAGGGGAATCCAAGATGGGGTGACTTGTGTAGCTCAGACCTGGTTGTGTTACCCAGAATCCTTTGCAAACCTCAAAATTTGGCTAAAAAAAACACATGTTAATCACATTTCTGTGGCAGAAAGTTCTGGAATCTGAGAGGAGCCACAAATTTCCTTCCACCCAGCGTTCCCCCACGTCTCCCGATAAAAATGATACCTCACTTGTGTGGGTAGGCCTAGCGCCCGCGACAGGAAACGCCCCAAAGCGCAACGTGGACACATCCACATTTTTGAAAGAAAACAGAGGTGTTTTTTGCAAAGTGCCTACCTGTAGATTTTGGCCTGTAGCTCAGCCGGCACCTAGGGAAACCTACCAAACCTGTGCATTTCTAAAAACTAGAGACCTAGGGGAGTCCAAGATGGGGTGACTTGTGTGGCTCGGACCAAGTTCTGTTACGCAGAATCCTTTGCAAACCTCAAAATTTGGCTAAAAAAACACATGTTCCTCACATTTCTGTGGCAGAAAGTTCTGGAATCTGAGAGGAGCCACAAATTTCCTTCCACCCAGCGTTCCCCCACGTCTCCCGATAAAAATGATACCTCACTTGTGTGGGTAGGCCTAGCGCCCGCGACAGGAAACGCCCCAAAGCGCAACGTGGACACATCCACATTTTTGAAACAAAACAGAGGTGTTTTTTGCAAAGTGCCTACCTGTAGATTTTGGCCTGTAGCTCAGCCGGCACCTAGGGAAACCTACCAAACCTGTGCATTTCTAAAAACTAGAGACCTAGGGGAGTCCAAGATGGGGTGACTTGTGTGGCTCGGACCAGGTTCTGTTACGCAGAATCCTTTGCAAACCTCAAAATTTGGCTAAAAAAACACATGTTCCTCACATTTCTGTGGCAGAAAGTTCTGGAATCTGAGAGGAGCCACAAATTTCCTTCCACCCAGCGTTCCCCCAAGTCTCCCGATAAAAATGATACCTCACTTGTGTGGGTAGGCCTAGCGCCCGCGATAGGAAACGCCCCAAAGCGCAACGTGGACACATCCAATTTTTTTAAATAAAGCAGAGGTGTTTTTTGCAAAGTGCCTACCTGTAGATTTTGGCCTGTAGCTCAGCCGCCACCTAGGGAAACCTACCAAACCTATGCATTTCTGAAAACTAGAGACCTAGGGGAATCCAAGATGGGGTGAGTTGTGTGGCTCGGACCAGGTTCTGTTACGCAGAATCCTTTGCAAACCTCAAAATTTGGCTAAAAAAACACATGTTCCTCACATTTCTGTGGCAGAAAGTTCTGGAATCTGAGAGGAGCCACAAATTTCCTTCCACCCAGCGTTCCCCCAAGTCTCCCGATAAAAATGATACCTCACTTGTGTGGGTAGGCCTAGCGCCCGCGACAGGAAACGCCCCAAAGCGCAACGAAGACACATCCAATTTTTTGAAAGAAAACAGAGGTGTTTTTTGCAAAGTGCCTACCTGTAGATTTTGGCCTGTAGCTCAGCCGCCACCTAGGGAAACCTACCAAACCTGTGCATTTCTGAAAACTAGAGACCTAGGGGAATCCAAGATGGGGTGAGATGTGTGGCTCGGACCAGTTTCTGTTACAGAGAATCCTTTGCAAACCTCAAAATTTGGCTAAAAAAACACATGTTCCTCACATTTCTGTGGCAGAAAGTTCTGGAATCTGAGAGGAGCCACAAATTTCCTTCCACCCAGCGTTCCCCCACGTCTCCCGATAAAAATGATACCTCACTTGTGTGGGTAGGCCTAGCGCCCGCGACAGGAAACGCCCCAAACGCAACGTGGACACATCCACATTTTTGAAAGAAAACAGAGGTGTTTTTTGCAAAGTGCCTACCTGTAGATTTTGGCCTGTAGCTCAGCCGCCACCTAGGGAAACCTACCAAACCTGTGCATTTCTGAAAACTAGAGACCTAGGGGAATCCAAGATGGGGTGACTTGTGTAGCTCAGACCTGGTTGTGTTACCCAGAATCCTTTGCAAACCTCAAAATTTGGCTAAAAAAAACACATGTTCCTCACATTTCTGTGGCAGAAAGTTCTGGAATCTGAGAGGAGCCACAAATTTCCTTCCACCCAGCGTTCCCCCACGTCTCCCGATAAAAATGATACCTCACTTGTGTGGGTACGCCTAGCGCCCGCGACAGGAAACGCCCCAAAGCGCAACGTGGACACATCCAATTTTTTTAAATAAAGCAGAGGTGTTTTTTGCAAAGTGCCTACCTGTAGATTTTGGCCTGTAGCTCAGCCGCCACCTAGGGAAACCTACCAAACCTGTGCATTTCTGAAAACTAGAGACCTAGGGGAATCCAAGATGGGGTGAGTTGTGTGGCTCGGACCAGGTTCTGTTACGCAGAATCCTTTGCAAACCTCAAAATTTGGCTAAAAAAACACATGTTCCTCACATTTCTGTGGCAGAAAGTTCTGGAATCTGAGAGGAGCCACAAATTTCCTTCCACCCAGCGTTCCCCCAAGTCTCCCGATAAAAATGATACCTCACTTGTGTGGGTAGGCCTAGCGCCCGCGACAGGAAACGCCCCAAAGCGCAACGAAGACACATCCAATTTTTTGAAAGAAAACAGAGGTGTTTTTTGCAAAGTGCCTACCTGTAGATTTTGGCCTGTAGCTCAGCCGCCACCTAGGGAAACCTACCAAACCTGTGCATTTCTGAAAACTAGAGACCTAGGGGAATCCAAGATGGGGTGAGATGTGTGGCTCGGACCAGTTTCTGTTACAGAGAATCCTTTGCAAACCTCAAAATTTGTCTAAAAAAACACATGTTCCTCACATTTCTGTGGCAGAAAGTTCTGGAATCTGAGAGGAGCCACAAATTTCCTTCCACCCAGCGTTCCCCCAAGTCTCCCGATAAAAATGATACCTCACTTGTGTGGGTAGGCCTAGCGCCCGCGATAGGAAGCGCCCCAAAGCGCAACGTGGACACATCCAATTTTTTGAAAGAAAACAGAGGTGTTTTTTGCAAAGTGCCTACCTGTAGATTTTGGCCTGTAGCTCAGCCGCCACCTAGGGAAACCTACCAAACCTGTGCATTTCTGAAAACTAGAGAACTAGGGGAATCCAAGATGGGGTGACTTGTGTGGCTCGGACCAGGTTCTGTTACCCAGAATCCTTTGCAAACCTCATAATTTGGCTAAAAAAACACATGGTCCTCACATTTCTGTGGCAGAAAGTTCTGGAATCTGAGAGGAGCCACAAATTTCCTTCCACCCAGCGTTCCCCCACGTCTCCCGATAAAAATGATACCTCACTTGTGTGAGTAGGCCTAGCGCCCGCGACAGGAAACGCCCCAAAGCGCAACGTGGACACATCCACATTTTTGAAAGAAAACAGAGGTGTTTTTTGCAAAGTGCCTACCTGTAGATTTTGGCCTGTAGCTCAGCCGGAACCTAGGGAAACCTACCAAACCTGCGCATTTCTGAAAACTAGAGACCTAGGGGAATCCAAGATGGGGTAACTTGTGTGGCTCGGACCAGGTTCTGTTACCCAGAATCCTTTGCAAACCTCAAAATTTGGCTAAAAAAAACACATGTTCCTCACATTTCTGTGGCAGAAAGTTCTGGAATCTGAGAGGAGCCACAAATTTCCTTCCACCCAGCGTTCCCCCAAGTCTCCCGATAAAAATGATACCTCACTTGTGTGGGTAGGCCTAGCGCCCGCGACAGGAAACGCCCCAAAGCGCAACGAGGACACATCCAATTTTTTTAAAGAAAACAGAGGTGTTTTTTGCAAAGTGCCTACCTGTAGATTTTGGCCTCTAGCTCAGCCGCCACCTAGGGAAACCTACCAAACCTGTGCATTTCTGAAAACTAGAGAACTAGGGGAATCCAAGATGGGGTGACTTGTGTGGCTCGGACCAGGTTCTGTTATCCAGAATCCTTTGCAAACCTCATAATTTGGCTAAAAAAACACATGGTCCTCACATTTCTGTGGCAGAAAGTTCTGGAATCTGAGAGGAGCCACAAATTTCCTTCCACCCAGCGTTCCCCCACGTCTCCCGATAAAAATGATACCTCACTTGTGTGAGTAGGCCTAGCGCCCGCGACAGGAAACGCCCCAAAGCGCAACGTGGACACATCCACATTTTTGAAAGAAAACAGAGGTGTTTTTTGCAAAGTGCCTACCTGTAGATTTTGGCCTGTAGCTCAGCCGGAACCTAGGGAAACCTACCAAACCTGCGCATTTCTGAAAACTAGAGACCTAGGGGAATCCAAGATGGGGTAACTTGTGTGGCTCGGACCAGGTTCTGTTACCCAGAATCCTTTGCAAACCTCAAAATTTGGCTAAAAAAAACACATGTTCCTCACATTTCTGTGGCAGAAAGTTCTGGAATCTGAGAGGAGCCACAAATTTCCTTCCACCCAGCGTTCCCCCAAGTCTCCCGATAAAAATGATACCTCACTTGTGTGGGTAGGCCTAGCGCCCGCGACAGGAAACGCCCCAAAGCGCAACGAGGACACATCCAATTTTTTTAAAGAAAACCGAGGTGTTTTTTGCAAAGTGCCTACCTGTAGATTTTGGCCTGTAGCTCAGCCGCCACCTAGGGAAACCTACCAAACCTGTGCATTTCTGAAAACTAGAGACCTAGGGGAATCCAAGATGGGGTGAGTTGTGTGGCTCGGACCAGGTTCTGTTACGCAGAATCCTTTGCAAACCTCAAACTTTGGCTAAAAAAACACATGTTCCTCACATTTCTGTGGCAGAAAGTTCTGGAATCTGAGAGGAGCCACAAATTTCCTTCCACCCAGCGTTCCCCCAAGTCTCCCGATAAAAATGATACCTCACTTGTGTGGGTAGGCCTAGCGCCCGCAACAGGAAACGCCCCAAAGCGCAACGAAGACACATCCAATTTTTTGAAAGAAAACAGAGGTGTTTTTTGCAAAGTGCCTACCTGTAGATTTTGGCCTGTAGCTCAGCCGCCACCTAGGGAAACCTACCAAACCTGTGCATTTCTGAAAACTAGAGACCTAGGGGAATCCAGGATGGGGTGAGATGTGTGGCTCGGACCAGTTTCTGTTACAGAGAATCCTTTGCAAACCTCAAAATTTGGCTAAAAAAACACATGTTCCTCACATTTCTGTGGCAGAAAGTTCTGGAATCTGAGAGGAGCCACAAATTTCCTTCCACCCAGCGTTCCCCCAAGTCTCCCGATAAAAATGATACCTCACTTGTGTGGGTAGGCCTAGCGCCCGCGATAGGAAGCGCCCCAAAGCGCAACGTGGACACATCCAATTTTTTGAAAGAAAACAGAGGTGTTTTTTGCAAAGTTCCTACCTGTAGATTTTGGCCTGTAGCTCAGCCGCCACCTAGGGAAACCTACCAAACCTGTGCATTTCTGAAAACTAGAGACCTAGGGGAATCCAAGATGGGGTGACTTGTGTGGCTCAGACCTGGTTCTGTTACCCAGAATCCTTTGCAAACCTCAAAATTTGGCTAAAAAAACACATTTTCCTCACATTTCTGTGGCAGAAAGTTCTGGAATCTGAGAGGAGCCACAAATTTCCTTCCACCCAGCGTTCCCCCAAGTCTCCCGATAAAAATGATACCTCACTTGTGTGGGTAGGCCTAGCACCCGCGACAGGAAACGCCCCAAAGCGCAACGTGGAACATCCAATTTTTTGAAAGAGAACAGAGGTGTTTTTTGCAAAGTGCCTACCTGTAGATTTTGGCCTGTAGCTCAGCCGCCACCTAGGGAAACCTACCAAACCTGTGCATTTCTGAAAACTAGAGACCTAGGGGAATCCAAGATGGGGTGAGTTGTGTGACTCGGACCAGGTTCTGTTACCCAGAATCCTTTGCAAACCTCAAAATTTGGCTAAAAAAACACATGTTCCTCACATTTCTGTGGCAGAAAGTTCTGGAATCTGAGAGGAGCCACAAATTTCCTTCCACCCAGCGTTCCCCCACGTCTCCCGATAAAAATGATACCTCACTTGTGTGGGTAGGCCTAGCGCCCGCGACAGGAAACGCCCCAAAGCGCAACGTGGACACATCCACATTTTTGTAAGAAAACAGAGGTGTTTTTTGCAAAGTGCCTACCTGTAGATTTTGGCCTGTAGCTCAGCCGCCACCTAGGGAAACCTACCAAACCTGTGCATTTCTGAAAACTAGAGACCTAGGGGAATCCAAGATGGGGTGACTTGTGTAGCTCAGGCCTGGTTCTGTTACCCAGAATCCTTTGCAAACCTCAAAATTTGGCTAAAAAAACACATTTTCCTCACATTTCTGTGGCAGAAAGTTCTGGAATCTGAGAGGAGCCACAAATTTCCTTCCACCCAGCGTTCCCCCAAGTCTCCCGATAAAAATGATACCTCACTTGTGTGGGTAGGCCTAGCGCCCGCGATAGGAAGCGCCCCAAAGCGCAACGTGGACACATCCAATTTTTTGAAAGAAAACAGAGGTGTTTTTTGCAAAGTTCCTACCTGTAGATTTTGGCCTGTAGCTCAGCCGCCACCTAGGGAAACCTACCAAACCTGTGCATTTCTGAAAACTAGAGACCTAGGGGAATCCAAGATGGGGTGACTTGTGTGGCTCAGACCTGGTTCTGTTACCCAGAATCCTTTGCAAACCTCAAAATTTGGCTAAAAAAACACATTTTCCTCACATTTCTGTGGCAGAAAGTTCTGGAATCTGAGAGGAGCCACAAATTTCCTTCCACCCAGCGTTCCCCCAAGTCTCCCGATAAAAATGATACCTCACTTGTGTGGGTAGGCCTAGCACCCGCGACAGGAAACGCCCCAAAGCGCAACGTGGAACATCCAATTTTTTGAAAGAGAACAGAGGTGTTTTTTGCAAAGTGCCTACCTGTAGATTTTGGCCTGTAGCTCAGCCGCCACCTAGGGAAACCTACCAAACCTGTGCATTTCTGAAAACTAGAGACCTAGGGGAATCCAAGATGGGGTGAGTTGTGTGACTCGGACCAGGTTCTGTTACCCAGAATCCTTTGCAAACCTCAAAATTTGGCTAAAAAAACACATGTTCCTCACATTTCTGTGGCAGAAAGTTCTGGAATCTGAGAGGAGCCACAAATTTCCTTCCACCCAGCGTTCCCCCACGTCTCCCGATAAAAATGATACCTCACTTGTGTGGGTAGGCCTAGCGCCCGCGACAGGAAACGCCCCAAAGCGCAACGTGGACACATCCACATTTTTGTAAGAAAACAGAGGTGTTTTTTGCAAAGTACCTACCTGTAGATTTTGGCCTGTAGCTCAGCCGCCACCTAGGGAAACCTACCAAACCTGTGCATTTCTGAAAACTAGAGACCTAGGGGAATCCAAGATGGGGTGACTTGTGTAGCTCAGGCCTGGTTCTGTTACCCAGAATCCTTTGCAAACCTCAAAATTTGGCTAAAAAAACACATTTTCCTCACATTTCTGTGGCAGAAAGTTCTGGAATCTGAGAGGAGCCACAAATTTCCTTCCACCCAGCGTTCCCCCAAGTCTCCCGATAAAAATGATACCTCACTTGTGTGGGTAGGCCTAGCGCCCGCGACAGGAAACGCCCCAAAGCGCAACGAGGACACATCCAATTTTTTTAAAGAAAACCGAGGTGTTTTTTGCAAAGTGCCTACCTGTAGATTTTGGCCTGTAGCTCAGCCGCCACCTAGGGAAACCTACCAAACCTGTGCATTTCTGAAAACTAGAGACCTAGGGGAATCCAAGATGGGGTGAGTTGTGTGGCTCGGACCAGGTTCTGTTACGCAGAATCCTTTGCAAACCTCAAACTTTGGCTAAAAAAACACATGTTCCTCACATTTCTGTGGCAGAAAGTTCTGGAATCTGAGAGGAGCCACAAATTTCCTTCCACCCAGCGTTCCCCCAAGTCTCCCGATAAAAATGATACCTCACTTGTGTGGGTAGGCCTAGCGCCCGCAACAGGAAACGCCCCAAAGCGCAACGAAGACACATCCAATTTTTTGAAAGAAAACAGAGGTGTTTTTTGCAAAGTGCCTACCTGTAGATTTTGGCCTGTAGCTCAGCCGCCACCTAGGGAAACCTACCAAACCTGTGCATTTCTTAAAACTAGAGACCTAGGGGAATCCAGGATGGGGTGAGATGTGTGGCTCGGACCAGTTTCTGTTACAGAGAATCCTTTGCAAACCTCAAAATTTGGCTAAAAAAACACATGTTCCTCACATTTCTGTGGCAGAAAGTTCTGGAATCTGAGAGGAGCCACAAATTTCCTTCCACCCAGCGTTCCCCCAAGTCTCCCGATAAAAATGATACCTCACTTGTGTGGGTAGGCCTAGCGCCCGCGATAGGAAGCGCCCCAAAGCGCAACGTGGACACATCCAATTTTTTGAAAGAAAACAGAGGTGTTTTTTGCAAAGTTCCTACCTGTAGATTTTGGCCTGTAGCTCAGCCGCCACCTAGGGAAACCTACCAAACCTGTGCATTTCTGAAAACTAGAGACCTAGGGGAATCCAGGATGGGGTGAGATGTGTGGCTCGGACCAGTTTCTGTTACAGAGAATCCTTTGCAAACCTCAAAATTTGGCTAAAAAAACACATGTTCCTCACATTTCTGTGGCAGAAAGTTCTGGAATCTGAGAGGAGCCACAAATTTCCTTCCACCCAGCGTTCCCCCAAGTCTCCCGATAAAAATGATACCTCACTTGTGTGGGTAGGCCTAGCGCCCGCGATAGGAAGCGCCCCAAAGCGCAACGTGGACACATCCAATTTTTTGAAAGAAAACAGAGGTGTTTTTTGCAAAGTTCCTACCTGTAGATTTTGGCCTGTAGCTCAGCCGCCACCTAGGGAAACCTACCAAACCTGTGCATTTCTGAAAACTAGAGACCTAGGGGAATCCAAGATGGGGTGACTTGTGTGGCTCAGACCTGGTTCTGTTACCCAGAATCCTTTGCAAACCTCAAAATTTGGCTAAAAAAACACATTTTCCTCACATTTCTGTGGCAGAAAGTTCTGGAATCTGAGAGGAGCCACAAATTTCCTTCCACGCAGCGTTCCCCCAAGTCTCCCGATAAAAATGATACCTCACTTGTGTGGGTAGGCCTAGCACCCGCGACAGGAAACGCCCCAAAGCGCAACGTGGAACATCCAATTTTTTGAAAGAGAACAGAGGTGTTTTTTGCAAAGTGCCTACCTGTAGATTTTGGCCTGTAGCTCAGCCGCCACCTAGGGAAACCTACCAAACCTGTGCATTTCTGAAAACTAGAGACCTAGGGGAATCCAAGATGGGGTGAGTTGTGTGACTCGGACCAGGTTCTGTTACCCAGAATCCTTTGCAAACCTCAAAATTTGGCTAAAAAAACACATGTTCCTCACATTTCTGTGGCAGAAAGTTCTGGAATCTGAGAGGAGCCACAAATTTCCTTCCACCCAGCGTTCCCCCACGTCTCCCGATAAAAATGATACCTCACTTGTGTGGGTAGGCCTAGCGCCCGCGACAGGAAACGCCCCAAAGCGCAACGTGGACACATCCACATTTTTGTAAGAAAACAGAGGTGTTTTTTGCAAAGTGCCTACCTGTAGATTTTGGCCTGTAGCTCAGCCGCCACCTAGGGAAACCTACCAAACCTGTGCATTTCTGAAAACTAGAGACCTAGGGGAATCCAAGATGGGGTGACTTGTGTAGCTCAGACCTGGTTGTGTTACCCAGAATCCTTTGCAAACCTCAAAATTTGGCTAAAAAAAACACATGTTAATCACATTTCTGTGGCAGAAAGTTCTGGAATCTGAGAGGAGCCACAAATTTCCTTCCACCCAGCGTTCCCCCACGTCTCCCGATAAAAATGATACCTCACTTGTGTGGGTAGGCCTAGCGCCCGCGACAGGAAACGCCCCAAAGCGCAACGTGGACACATCCACATTTTTGAAAGAAAACAGAGGTGTTTTTTGCAAAGTGCCTACCTGTAGATTTTGGCCTGTAGCTCAGCCGGCACCTAGGGAAACCTACCAAACCTGTGCATTTCTAAAAACTAGAGACCTAGGGGAGTCCAAGATGGGGTGACTTGTGTGGCTCGGACCAGGTTCTGTTACGCAGAATCCTTTGCAAACCTCAAAATTTGGCTAAAAAAACACATGTTCCTCACATTTCTGTGGCAGAAAGTTCTGGAATCTGAGAGGAGCCACAAATTTCCTTCCACCCAGCGTTCCCCCACGTCTCCCGATAAAAATGATACCTCACTTGTGTGGGTAGGCCTAGCGCCCGCGACAGGAAACGCCCCAAAGCGCAACGTGGACACATCCACATTTTTGAAAGAAAACAGAGGTGTTTTTTGCAAAGTGCCTACCTGTAGATTTTGGCCTGTAGCTCAGCCGGCACCTAGGGAAACCTACCAAACCTGTGCATTTCTAAAAACTAGAGACCTAGGGGAGTCCAAGATGGGGTGACTTGTGTGGCTCGGACCAGGTTCTGTTACGCAGAATCCTTTGCAAACCTCAAAATTTGGCTAAAAAAACACATGTTCCTCACATTTCTGTGGCAGAAAGTTCTGGAATCTGAGAGGAGCCACAAATTTCCTTCCACCCAGCGTTCCCCCAAGTCTCCCGATAAAAATGATACCTCACTTGTGTGGGTAGGCCTAGCGCCCGCGATAGGAAACGCCCCAAAGCGCAACGTGGACACATCCAATTTTTTTAAATAAAGCAGAGGTGTTTTTTGCAAAGTGCCTACCTGTAGATTTTGGCCTGTAGCTCAGCCGCAACCTAGGGAAACCTACCAAACCTGTGCATTTCTGAAAACTAGAGACCTAGGGGAATCCAAGATGGGGTGAGTTGTGTGGCTCGGACCAGGTTCTGTTACGCAGAATCCTTTGCAAACCTCAAAATTTGGCTAAAAAAACACATGTTCCTCACATTTCTGTGGCAGAAAGTTCTGGAATCTGAGAGGAGCCACAAATTTCCTTCCACCCAGCGTTCCCCCAAGTCTCCCGATAAAAATGATACCTCACTTGTGTGGGTAGGCCTAGCGCCCGCGACAGGAAACGCCCCAAAGCGCAACGTGGACACATCCACATTTTTGAAAGAAAACAGAGGTGTTTTTTGCAAAGTGCCTACCTGTAGATTTTGGCCTGTAGCTCAGCCGGCACCTAGGGAAACCTACCAAACCTGTGCATTTCTAAAAACTAGAGACCTAGGGGAGTCCAAGATGGGGTGACTTGTGTGGCTCGGACCAGGTTCTGTTACGCAGAATCCTTTGCAAACCTCAAAATTTGGCTAAAAAAACACATGTTCCTCACATTTCTGTGGCAGAAAGTTCTGGAATCTGAGAGGAGCCACAAATTTCCTTCCACCCAGCGTTCCCCCACGTCTCCCGATAAAAATGATACCTCACTTGTGTGGGTAGGCCTAGCGCCCGCGACAGGAAACGCCCCAAAGCGCAACGTGGACACATCCACATTTTTGAAAGAAAACAGAGGTGTTTTTTGCAAAGTGCCTACCTGTAGATTTTGGCCTGTAGCTCAGCCGCCACCTAGGGAAACCTACCAAACCTGTGCATTTCTGAAAACTAGAGAACTAGGGGAATCCAAGATGGGGTGACTTGTGTGGCTCGGACCAGGTTCTGTTACCCAGAATCCTTTGCAAACCTCATAATTTGGCTAAAAAAACACATGGTCCTCACATTTCTGTGGCAGAAAGTTCTGGAATCTGAGAGGAGCCACAAATTTCCTTCCACCCAACGTTCCCCCACGTCTCCCGATAAAAATGATACCTCACTTGTGTGAGTAGGCCTAGCGCCCGCGACAGGAAACGCCCCAAAGCGCAACGTGGACACATCCACATTTTTGAAAGAAAACAGAGGTGTTTTTTGCAAAGTGCCTACCTGTAGATTTTGGCCTGTAGCTCAGCCGGAACCTAGGGAAACCTACCAAACCTGCGCATTTCTGAAAACTAGAGACCTAGGGGAATCCAAGATGGGGTAACTTGTGTGGCTCGGACCATGTTCTGTTACCCAGAATCCTTTGCAAACCTCAAAATTTGGCTAAAAAAAACACATGTTCCTCACATTTCTGTGGCAGAAAGTTCTGGAATCTGAGAGGAGCCACAAATTTTCTTCCACCCAGCGTTCCCCCAAGTCTCCCGATAAAAATGATACCTCACTTGTGTGGGTAGGCCTAGCGCCCGCGACAGGAAACGCCCCAAAGCGCAACGAGGACACATCCAATTTTTTTAAAGTAAACAGAGGTGTTTTTTGCAAAGTGCCTACCTGTAGATTTTGGCCTCTAGCTCAGCCGCTACCTAGGGAAACCTACCAAACCTGTGCATTTCTGAAAACTAGAGAACTAGGGGAATCCAAGATGGGGTGACTTGTGTGGCTCGGACCAGGTTCTGTTACCCAGAATCCTTTGCAAACCTCATAATTTGGCTAAAAAAACACATGGTCCTCACATTTCTGTGGCAGAAAGTTCTGGAATCTGAGAGGAGCCACAAATTTCCTTCCACCCAGCGTTCCCCCACGTCTCCCGATAAAAATGATACCTCACTTGTGTGAGTAGGCCTAGCGCCCGCGACAGGAAACGCCCCAAAGCGCAACGTGGACACATCCACATTTTTGAAAGAAAACAGAGGTGTTTTTTGCAAAGTGCCTACCTGTAGATTTTGGCCTGTAGCTCAGCCGGAACCTAGGGAAACCTACCAAACCTGCACATTTCTGAAAACTAGAGACCAAGGGGAATCCAAGATGGGGTAACTTGTGTGGCTCGGACCAGGTTCTGTTACCCAGAATCCTTTGCAAACCTCAAAATTTGGCTAAAAAAAACACATGTTCCTCACATTTCTGTGGCAGAAAGTTCTGGAATCTGAGAGGAGCCACAAATTTCCTTCCACCCAGCGTTCCCCCAAGTCTCCCGATAAAAATGATACCTCACTTGTGTGGGTAGGCCTAGCGCCCGCGACAGGAAACGCCCCAAAGCGCAACGAGGACACATCCAATTTTTTTAAAGAAAACCGAGGTGTTTTTTGCAAAGTGCCTACCTGTAGATTTTGGCCTGTAGCTCAGCCGCCACCTAGGGAAACCTACCAAACCTGTGCATTTCTGAAAACTAGAGACCTAGGGGAATCCAAGATGGGGTGAGTTGTGTGGCTCGGACCAGGTTCTGTTACGCAGAATCCTTTGCAAACCTCAAAATTTGGCTAAAAAAACACATGTTCCTCACATTTCTGTGGCAGAAAGTTCTGGAATCTGAGAGGAGCCACAAATTTCCTTCCACCCAGCGTTCCCCCAAGTCTCCCGATAAAAATGATACCTCACTTGTGTGGGTAGGCCTAGCGCCCGCGACAGGAAACGCCCCAAAGCGCAACGAAGACACATCCAATTTTTTGAAAGAAAACAGAGGTGTTTTTTGCAAAGTGCCTACCTGTAGATTTTGGCCTGTAGCTCAGCCGCCACCTAGGGAAACCTACCAAACCTGTGCATTTCTGAAAACTAGAGACCTAGGGGAATCCAGGATGGGGTGAGATGTGTGGCTCGGACCAGTTTCTGTTACAGAGAATCCTTTGCAAACCTCAAAATTTGGCTAAAAAAACACATGTTCCTCACATTTCTGTGGCAGAAAGTTCTGGAATCTGAGAGGAGCCACAAATTTCCTTCCACCCAGCGTTCCCCCAAGTCTCCTGATAAAAATGATACCTCACTTGTGTGGGTAGGCCTAGCGCCCGCGATAGGAAGCGCCCCAAAGCGCAACGTGGACACATCCAATTTTTTGAAAGAAAACAGAGGTGTTTTTTGCAAAGTTCCTACCTGTAGATTTTGGCCTGTAGCTCAGCCGCCATCTAGGGAAACCTACCAAACCTGTGCATTTCTGAAAACTAGAGACCTAGGGGAATCCAAGATGGGGTGACTTGTGTGGCTCAGACCTGGTTCTGTTACCCAGAATCCTTTGCAAACCTCAAAATTTGGCTAAAAAAACACATTTTCCTCACATTTCTGTGGCAGAAAGTTCTGGAATCTGAGAGGAGCCACAAATTTCCTTCCACCCAGCGTTCCCCCAAGTCTCCCGATAAAAATGATACCTCACTTGTGTGGGTAGGCCTAGCGCCCGCGACAGGAAACGCCCCAAAGCGCAACGTGGAACATCCAATTTTTTGAAAGAGAACAGAGGTGTTTTTTGCAAAGTGCCTACCTGTAGATTTTGGCCTGTAGCTCAGCCGCCACCTAGGGAAACCTACCAAACCTGTGCATTTCTGAAAACTAGAGACCTAGGGGAATCCAAGATGGGGTGAGTTGTGTGACTCGGACCAGGTTCTGTTACCCAGAATCCTTTGCAAACCTCAAAATTTGGCTAAAAAAACACATGTTCCTCACATTTCTGTGGCAGAAAGTTCTGGAATCTGAGAGGAGCCACAAATTTCCTTCCACCCAGCGTTCCCCCACGTCTCCCGATAAAAATGATACCTCACTTGTGTGGGTAGGCCTAGCGCCCGCGACAGGAAACGCCCCAAAGCGCAACGTGGACACATCCACATTTTTGAAAGAAAACAGAGGTGTTTTTTGCAAAGTGCCTACCTGTAGATTTTGGCCTGTAGCTCAGCCGCCACCTAGGGAAACCTACCAAACCTGTGCATTTCTGAAAACTAGAGACCTAGGGGAATCCAAGATGGGGTGACTTGTGTAGCTCAGACCTGGTTGTGTTACCCAGAATCCTTTGCAAACCTCAAAATTTGGCCAATAAAAAACACATGTTAATCACATTTCTGTGGCAGAAAGTTCTGGAATCTGAGAGGAGCCACAAATTTCCTTCCACCCAGCGTTCCCCCACGTCTCCCGATAAAAATGATACCTCACTTGTGTGGGTAGGCCTAGCGCCCGCGACAGGAAACGCCCCAAAGCGCAACGTGGACACATCCACATTTTTGAAAGAAAACAGAGGTGTTTTTTGCAAAGTGCCTACCTGTAGATTTTGGCCTGTAGCTCAGCCGGCACCTAGGGAAACCTACCAAACCTGTGCATTTCTAAAAACTAGAGACCTAGGGGAGTCCAAGATGGGGTGACTTGTGTGGCTCGGACCAGGTTCTGTTACGCAGAATCCTTTGCAAACCTCAAAATTTGGCTAAAAAAACACATGTTCCTCACATTTCTGTGGCAGAAAGTTCTGGAATCTGAGAGGAGCCACAAATTTCCTTCCACCCAGCGTTCCCCCAAGTCTCCCGATAAAAATGATACCTCACTTGTGTGGGTAGGCCTAGCGCCCGCGATAGGAAACGCCCCAAAGCGCAACGTGGACACATCCAATTTTTTTAAATAAAGCAGAGGTGTTTTTTGCAAAGTGCCTACCTGTAGATTTTGGCCTGTAGCTCAGCCGCCACCTAGGGAAACCTACCAAACCTATGCATTTCTGAAAACTAGAGAACTAGGGGAATCCAAGATGGGGTGAGTTGTGTGGCTCGGACCAGGTTCTGTTACGCAGAATCCTTTGCAAACCTCAAAATTTGGCTAAAAAAACACATGTTCCTCACATTTCTGTGGCAGAAAGTTCTGGAATCTGAGAGGAGCCACAAATTTCCTTCCACCCAGCGTTCCCCCAAGTCTCCCGATAAAAATGATACCTCACTTGTGTGGGTAGGCCTAGCGCCCGCGACAGGAAACGCCCCAAAGCGCAACGAAGACACATCCAATTTTTTGAAAGAAAACAGAGGTGTTTTTTGCAAAGTGCCTACCTGTAGATTTTGGCCTGTAGCTCAGCCGCCACCTAGGGAAACCTACCAAACCTGTGCATTTCTGAAAACTAGAGACCTAGGGGAATCCAAGATGGGGTGAGATGTGTGGCTCGGACCAGTTTCTGTTACAGAGAATCCTTTGCAAACCTCAAAATTTGGCTAAAAAAACACATGTTCCTCACATTTCTGTGGCAGAAAGTTCTGGAATCTGAGAGGAGCCACAAATTTCCTTCCACCCAGCGTTCCCCCACGTCTCCCGATAAAAATGATACCTCACTTGTGTGGGTAGGCCTAGCGCCCGCGACAGGAAACGCCCCAAAGCGCAACGTGGACACATCCACATTTTTGAAAGAAAACAGAGGTGTTTTTTGCAAAGTGCCTACCTGTAGATTTTGGCCTGTAGCTCAGCCGGCACCTAGGGAAACCTACCAAACCTGTGCATTTCTAAAAACTAGAGACCTAGGGGAGTCCAAGATGGGGTGACTTGTGTGGCTCGGACCAGGTTCTGTTACGCAGAATCCTTTGCAAACCTCAAAATTTGGCTAAAAAAACACATGTTCCTCACATTTCTGTGGCAGAAAGTTCTGGAATCTGAGAGGAGCCACAAATTTCCTTCCACCCAGCGTTCCCCCAAGTCTCCCGATAAAAATGATACCTCACTTGTGTGGGTAGGCCTAGCGCCCGCGATAGGAAACGCCCCAAAGCGCAACGTGGACACATCCAATTTTTTTAAATAAAGCAGAGGTGTTTTTTGCAAAGTGCCTACCTGTAGATTTTGGCCTGTAGCTCAGCCGCCACCTAGGGAAACCTACCAAACCTATGCATTTCTGAAAACTAGAGACCTAGGGGAATCCAAGATGGGGTGAGTTGTGTGGCTCGGACCAGGTTCTGTTACGCAGAATCCTTTGCAAACCTCAAAATTTGGCTAAAAAAACACATGTTCCTCACTTTTCTGTGGCAGAAAGTTCTGGAATCTGAGAGGAGCCACAAATTTCCTTCCACCCAGCGTTCCCCCAAGTCTCCCGATAAAAATGATACCTCACTTGTGTGGGTAGGCCTAGCGCCCGCGACAGGAAACGCCCCAAAGCGCAACGAAGACACATCCAATTTTTTGAAAGAAAACAGAGGTGTTTTTTGCAAAGTGCCTACCTGTAGATTTTGGCCTGTAGCTCAGCCGCCACCTAGGGAAACCTACCAAACCTGTGCATTTCTGAAAACTAGAGACCTAGGGGAATCCAAGATGGGGTGAGATGTGTGGCTCGGACCAGTTTCTGTTACAGAGAATCCTTTGCAAACCTCAAAATTTGGCTAAAAAAACACATGTTCCTCACATTTCTGTGGCAGAAAGTTCTGGAATCTGAGAGGAGCCACAAATTTCCTTCCACCCAGCGTTCCCCCACGTCTCCCGATAAAAATGATACCTCACTTGTGTGGGTAGGCCTAGCGCCCGCGACAGGAAACGCCCCAAACGCAACGTGGACACATCCACATTTTTGAAAGAAAACAGAGGTGTTTTTTGCAAAGTGCCTACCTGTAGATTTTGGCCTGTAGCTCAGCCGCCACCTAGGGAAACCTACCAAACCTGTGCATTTCTGAAAACTAGAGACCTAGGGGAATCCAAGATGGGGTGACTTGTGTAGCTCAGACCTGGTTGTGTTACCCAGAATCCTTTGCAAACCTCAAAATTTGGCTAAAAAAAACACATGTTCCTCACATTTCTGTGGCAGAAAGTTCTGGAATCTGAGAGGAGCCACAAATTTCCTTCCACCCAGCGTTCCCCCACGTCTCCCGATAAAAATGATACCTCACTTGTGTGGGTAGGCCTAGCGCCCGCGACAGGAAACGCCCCAAAGCGCAACGTGGACACATCCACATTTTTGAAAGAAAACAGAGGTGTTTTTTGCAAAGTGCCTACCTGTAGATTTTGGCCTGTAGCTCAGCCGGCACCTAGGGAAACCTACCAAACCTGTGCATTTCTAAAAACTAGAGACCTAGGGGAGTCCAAGATGGGGTGACTTGTGTGGCTCGGACCAGGTTCTGTTACGCAGAATCCTTTGCAAACCTCAAAATTTGGCTAAAAAAACACATGTTCCTCACATTTCTGTGGCAGAAAGTTCTGGAATCTGAGAGGAGCCACAAATTTCCTTCCACCCAGCGTTCCCCCACGTCTCCCGATAAAAATGATACCTCACTTGTGTGGGTAGGGCTAGCGACCGCAACAGGACACGCCCCAAAGCGCAACGTGGACACATCCACATTTTTGAAAGAAAACAGAGGTGTTTTTTGCAAAGTGCCTACCTCTAGATTTTGGCCTGTAGCTCAGCCGGCACCTAGGGAAACCTACCAAACCTGTGCATTTCTAAAAACTAGAGACCTAGGGGAGTCCAAGATGGGGTGACTTGTGTGGCTCGGACCAGGTTCTGTTACGCAGAATCCTTTGCAAACCTCAAAATTTGGCTAAAAAAACACATGTTCCTCACATTTCTGTGGCAGAAAGTTCTGGAATCTGAGAGGAGCCACAAATTTCCTTCCACCCAGCGTTCCCCCAAGTCTCCCGATAAAAATGATACCTCACTTGTGTGGGTAGGCCTAGCGCCCGCGATAGGAAACGCCCCAAAGCGCAACGTGGACACATCCAATTTTTTGAAATAAAGCAGAGGTGTTTTTTGCAAAGTGCCTACCTGTAGATTTTGGCCTGTAGCTCAGCCGCCACCTAGGGAAACCTACCAAACCTGTGCATTTCTGAAAACTAGAGACCAAGGGGAATCCAAGATGGGGTGACTTGTGTGGCTCAGACCTGGTTCTGTTACCCAGAATCCTTTGCAAACCTCAAAACTTGGCTAAAAAAACACATTTTCCTCACATTTCTGTGGCAGAAAGTTCTGGAATCTGAGAGGAGCCACGAATTTCCTTCCACCCAGCGTTCCCCCAAGTCTCCCGATAAAAATGATACCTCACTTGTGTGGGTAGGCCTAGCGCCCGCGACAGGAAATGCCCCAAAGCGCAACGTGGACACATACAATATTTTGAAAGAAAACAGAGGTGTTTTTTGCAAAGTGCCTACCTATAGATTTTGGCCTGTAGCTCAGCCGGCACCTAGGGAAACATACCAAACCTGTGCATTTCTGAAAACTAGAGACCTAGGGGAATCCAAAATGGGGTGACTTGTGTGGCTCGGACCAGGTACTGTTACCCAGAATCCTTTGCAAACCTCAAAATTTGGCTAAAAAATCACATGTTCCTCACATTTCTGTGGCAACAAGTTCTGGAATCTGAGAGGAGCCACAAATTTCCTTCCACCCAGCGTTCCCCCAAGTCTCCTGATAAAAATGATACCTCACTTGTGTGGGTAGGCCTAGCACCCGCGACAGGAAACGCCCCAAAGCGCAACGTGGACACATCCAATTTTTTGAAAGAAAACAAAGGTGTTTTTTGCAAAGTGCCTACCTGTAGATTTTGGCCTGTAGCTCAGCCGCCACCTAGGGAAACCTACCAAACCTGTGCATTTCTGAAAACTAGAGACCTAGGGGAATCCAAGATGGGGTGACTTGTGTAGCTCAGACCTGGTTCTGTTACCCAGAATCCTTTGCAAACCTCAAAACTTGGCTAAAAAAAACACATTTTCCTCACATTTCTGTGGCAGAAAGTTCTGGAATCTGAGAGGAGCCACAAAAATTCTTCCACCCAGCGTTCCCCCAAGTCTCCCGATAAAAATGATACCTCACTTGTGTGGGTAGGCCTAGCACCCGCGACAAGAAACGCCCCAAAGCGCAACGTGGACACATCCAATTTTTTGAAAGAAAACAGAGGTGTTTTTTGCAAAGTGCCTACCTGTAGATTTTGGCCTCTAGCTCAGCCGCCACCTAGGGAAACCTACCAAACCTGTGCATTTCTGAAAACTAGAGAACTAGGGGAATCCAAGATGGGGTGACTTGTGTGGCTCGGACCAGGTTCTGTTACCCAGAATCCTTTGCAAACCTCATAATTTGGCTAAAAAAACACATGGTCCTCACATTTCTGTGGCAGAAAGTTCTGGAATCTGAGAGGAGCCACACATTTCCTTCCACCCAGCGTTCCCCCACGTCTCCCGATAAAAATGATACCTCACTTGTGTGAGTAGGCCTAGCGCCCACGACAGGAAACGCCCCAAAGCGCAACGTGGACACATCCACATTTTTGAAAGAAAACAGAGGTGTTTTTTGCAAAGTGCCTACCTGTAGATTTTGGCCTGTAGCTCAGCCGGAACCTAGGGAAACCTACCAAACCTGCGCATTTCTGAAAACTAGAGACCTAGGGGAATCCAAAATGGGGTAACTTGTGTGGCTCGGACCAGGTTCTGTTACCCAGAATCCTTTGCAAACCTCAAAATTTGGCTAAAAAAAACACATGTTCCTCACATTTCTGTGGCAGAAAGTTCTGGAATCTGAGAGGAGCCACAAATTTCCTTCCACCCAGCGTTCCCCCACGTCTCCCGATAAAAATGGTACCTCACTTGTGTGGGTAGGCCTAGCGCCCGCGACAGGAAACGCCCCAAAGCGCAACGTGGACACATCCACATTTTTTAAAGAAAACAGAGGTGTTTTTTGCAAAGTGCCTACCTGTAGATTTTGGCCTGTAGCTCAGCCGGCACCTAGGGAAACCTACCAAACCTGTGCATTTCTAAAAACTAGAGACCTAGGGGAGTCCAAGATGGGGTGACTTGTGTGGCTCGGACCAGGTTCTGTTACGCAGAATCCTTTGCAAACCTCAAAATTTGGCTAAAAAAACACATGTTCCTCACATTTCTGTGGCAGAAAGTTCTGGAATCTGAGAGGAGCCACAAATTTCCTTCCACCCAGCGTTCCCCCAAGTCTCCCGATAAAAATGATACCTCACTTGTGTGTGTAGGCCTAGCGCCCGCGATAGGAAACGCCCCAAAGCGCAACGTGGACACATCCAATTTTTTTAAATAAAACAGAGGTGTTTTTTGCAAAGTGCCTACCTGTAGATTTTGGCCTGTAGCTCAGCCGCCACCTAGGGAAACCTACCAAACCTGTGCATTTCTGAAAACTAGATACCTAGGGGAATCCAAGATGGGGTGACTTGTGTGGCTCAGACCAGGTTCTGTTACGCAGAATCCTTTGCAAACCTCAAAATTTGGCTAAAAAAACACATGTTCCTCACATTTCTGTGGCAGAAAGTTCTGGAATCTGAGAGGAGCCACAAATTTCCTTCCACCCAGCGTTCCCCCAAGTCTCCCGATAAAAATGATACCTCACTTGTGTGGGTAGGCCTAGCGCCCGCGACAGGAAACGCCCCAAAGCGCAACGAAGACACATCCAATTTTTTGAAAGAAAACAGAGGTGTTTTTTGCAAAGTGCCTACCTGTAGATTTTGGCCTGTAGCTCAGCCGCCACCTAGGGAAACCTACCAAACCTGTGCATTTCTGAAAACTAGAGACCTAGGGGAATCCAAGATGGGGTGAGATGTGTGGCTCGGACCAGTTTCTGTTACAGAGAATCCTTTGCAAACCTCAAAATTTGGCTAAAAAAACACATGTTCCTCACATTTCTGTGGCAGAAAGTTCTGGAATCTGAGAGGAGCCACAAATTTTCTTCCACCCAGCGTTCCCCCAAGTCTCCCGATAAAAATGATACCTCACTTGTGTGGGTAGGCCTAGCGCCCGCGATAGGAAGCGCCCCAAAGCGCAACGTGGACACATCCAATTTTTTGAAAGAAAACAGAGGTGTTTTTTGCAAAGTGCCTACCTGTAGATTTTGGCCTGTAGCTCAGCCGCCACCTAGGGAAACCTACCAAACCTGTGCATTTCTGAAAACTAGAGACCTAGGGGAATCCAAGATGGGGTGACTTGTGTGGCTCAGACCTGGTTCTGTTACCCAGAATCCTTTGCAAACCTCAAAATTTGGCTAAAAAAACACATGTTCCTCACATTTCTGTGGCAGAAAGTTCTGGAATCTGAGAGGAGCCACAAATTTCCTTCCACCAAGCGTTCCCCCAAGTCTCCCGATAAAAATGATACCTCACTTGTGTGGGTAGGCCTAGCGCCCGCGACAGGAAACGCCCCAAAGCGCAACGTGGAACATCCAATTTTTTGAAAGAAAACAGAGGTGTTTTTTGCAAAGTGCCTACCTGTAGATTTTGGCCTGTAGCTCAGCCGCCACCTAGGGAAACCTACCAAACCTGTGCATTTCTGAAAACTAGAGACCTAGGGGAATCCAAGATGGGGTGAGTTCTGTGACTCGGACCAGGTTCTGTTACCCAGAATCCTTTGCAAACCTCAAAATTTGCCTAAAAAAACACATGTTCCTCACATTTCTGTGGCAGAAAGTTCTGGAATCTGAGAGGAGCCACAAATTTCCTTCCGCCCAGCGTTCCCCCACGTCTCCCGATAAAAATGATACCTCACTTGTGTGGGTAGGCCTAGCGCCCGCGACAGGAAACGCCCCAAAGCGCAACGTGGACACATCCACATTTTTGAAAGAAAACAGAGGTGTTTTTTGCAAAGTGCCTACCTGTAGATTTTGGCCTGTAGCTCAGCCGCCACCTAGGGAAACCTACCAAACCTGTGCATTTCTGAAAACTAGAGACCTAGGGGAATCCAAGATGGGGTGACTTGTGTAGCTCAGACCTGGTTCTGTTACCCAGAATCCTTTGCAAACCTCAAAACTTGGCTAAAAAAACACATTTTCCTCACATTTCTGTGGCAGAAAGTTCTGGAATCTGAGAGGAGCCACAAATTTTCTTCCACCCAGCGTTCCCCCAAGTCTCCCGATAAAAATGATACCTCACTTGTGTGGGTAGGCCTAGCACCTGCGACAGGAAACGCCCCAAAGCGCAACGTGGACACATCCAATTTTTTTAAAGAAAACAGAGGTGTTTTTTGCAAAGTGCCTACCTGTAGATTTTGGCCTCTAGCTCAGCCGCCACCTAGGGAAACCTACCAAACCTGTGCATTTCTGAAAACTAGAGAACTAGGGGAATCCAAGATGGGGTGACTTGTGTGGCTCGGACCAGGTTCTGTTACCCAGAATCCTTTGCAAACCTCATAATTTGGCTAAAAAAACACATGGTCCTCACATTTCTGTGGCAGAAAGTTCTGGAATCTGAGAGGAGCCACAAATTTCCTTCCACCCAGCGTTTCCCCACGTCTCCCGATAAAAATGATACCTCACTTGTGTGAGTAGGCCTAGCGCCCGCGACAGGAAACGCCCCAAAGCGCAACGTGGACACATCCACATTTTTGAAAGAAAACAGAGGTGTTTTTTGCAAAGTGCCTACCTGTAGATTTTGGCCTGTAGCTCAGCCGGAACCTAGGGAAACCTACCAAACCTGCGCATTTCTGAAAACTAGAGACCTAGGGGAATCCAAGATGGGGTAACTTGTGTGGCTCGGACCAGGTTCTGTTACCCAGAATCCTTTGCAAACCTCAAAATTTGGCTAAAAAAAACACATGTTCCTCACATTTCTGTGGCAGAAAGTTCTGGAATCTGAGAGGAGCCACAAATTTCCTTCCACCCAGCGTTCCCCCAAGTCTCCCGATAAAAATGATACCTCACTTGTGTGGGTAGGCCTAGCGCCCGCGACAGGAAACGCCCCAAAGCGCAACGAGGACACATCCAATTTTTTGAAAGAAAACAGAGGTGTTTTTTGCAAAGTGCCTACCTGTAGATTTTGGCCTGTAGCTCAGCTGCCACCTAGGGAAACCTACCAAACCTGTGCTTTTCTGAAAACTAGAGACCTAGGGGAATCCAAGATGGGGTGAGTTGTGTGGCTCGGACCAGGTTCTGTTACGCAGAATCCTTTGCAAACCTCAAAATTTGGCTAAAAAAACACATGTTCCTCACATTTCTGTGGCAGAAAGTTCTGGAATCTGAGAGGAGCCACAAATTTCCTTCCACCCAGCGTTCCCCCAAGTCTCCCGATAAAAATGATACCTCACTTGTGTGGGTAGGCCTAGCGCCCGCGACAGGAAACGCCCCAAAGCGCAACGAAGACACATCCAATTTTTTGAAAGAAAACAGAGGTGTTTTTTGCAAAGTGCCTACCTGTAGATTTTGGCCTGTAGCTCAGCCGCCACCTAGGGAAACCTACCAAACCTGTGCATTTCTGAAAACTAGAGACCTAGGGGAATCCAAGATGGGGTGAGATGTGTGGCTCGGACCAGTTTCTGTTACAGAGAATCCTTTGCAAACCTCAAAATTTGGCTAAAAAAACACATGTTCCTCAAATTTCTGTGGCAGAAAGTTCTGGAATCTGAGAGGAGCCACAAATTTCCTTCCACCCAGCGTTCCCCCAAGTCTCCCGATAAAAATGATACCTCACTTGTGTGGGTAGGCCTAGCGCCCGCGATAGGAAGCGCCCCAAAGCGCAACGTGGACACATCCAATTTTTTGAAAGAAAACAGAGGTGTTTTTTGCAAAGTGCCTACCTGTAGATTTTGGCCTGTAGCTCAGCCGCCACCTAGGGAAACCTACCAAACCTGTGCATTTCTGAAAACTAGAGACCTAGGGGAATCCAAGATGGGGTGACTTGTGTGGCTCAGACCTGGTTCTGTTACCCAGAATCCTTTGCAAACCTCAAAATTTGGCTAAAAAAACACATTTTCCTCACATTTCTGTGGCAGAAAGTTCTGGAATCTGAGAGGAGCCACAAATTTCCTTCCACCCAGCGTTCCCCCAAGTCTCCCGATAAAAATGATACCTCACTTGTGTGGGTAGGCCTAGCGCCCGCGACAGGAAACGCCCCAAAGCGCAACGTGGAACATCCAATTTTTTGAAAGAAAACAGAGGTGTTTTTTGCAAAGTGCCTACCTGTAGATTTTGGCCTGTAGCTCAGCCGCCACCTAGGGAAACCTACCAAACCTGTGCATTTCTGAAAACTAGAGACCTAGGGGAATCCAAGATGGGGTGAGTTGTGTGACTCGGACCAGGTTCTGTTACCCAGAATCCTTTGCAAACCTCAAAATTTGGCTAAAAAAACACATGTTCCTCACATTTCTGTGGCAGAAAGTTCTGGAATCTGAGAGGAGCCACAAATTTCCTTCCGCCCAGCGTTCCCCCACATCTCCCGATAAAAATGATACCTCACTTGTGTGGGTAGGCCTAGCGCCCGCGACAGGAAACGCCCCAAAGCGCAACGTGGACACATCCACATTTTTGAAAGAAAACAGAGGTGTTTTTTGCAAAGTGCCTACCTGTAGATTTTGGCCTGTAGCTCAGCCGCCACCTAGGGAAACCTACCAAACCTGTGCATTTCTGAAAACTAGAGACCTAGGGGATTCCAAGATGGGGTGACTTGTGTAGCTCAGACCTGGTTCTGTTACCTAGAATCCTTTGCAAACCTCAAAACTTGGCTAAAAAAACACATTTTCCTCACATTTCTGTGGCAGAAAGTTCTGGAATCTGAGAGGAGCCACAAATTTTCTTCCACCCAGCGTTCCCCCAAGCCTCCCGATAAAAATGATACCTCACTTGTGTGGGTAGGCCTAGCACCCGCGACAGGAAACGCCCCAAAGCGCAACGTGGACACATCCAATTTTTTGAAAGAAAACAGAGGTGTTTTTTGCAAAGTGCCTACCTGTAGATTTTGGCCTCTAGCTCAGCCGCCTCCTAGGGAAACCTACCAAACCTGTGCATTTCTGAAAACTAGAGAACTAGGGGAATCCAAGATGGGGTGACTTGTGTGGCTCGGACCAGGTTCTGTTACCCAGAATCCTTTGCAAACCTCATAATTTGGCTAAAAAAACACATGGTCCTCACATTTCTGTGGCAGAAAGTTCTGGAATCTGAGAGGAGCCACAAATTTCCTTCCACCCAGCGTTCCCCCACGTCTCCCGATAAAAATGATACCTCACTTGTGTGAGTAGGCCTAGCGCCCGCGACAAGAAACGCCCCAAAGCGCAACGTGGACACATCCACATTTTTGAAAGAAAACAGAGGTGTTTTTTGCAAAGTGCCTACCTGTAGATTTTGGCCTGTAGCTCAGCCGGAACCTAGGGAAACCTACCAAACCTGCGCATTTCTGAAAACTAGAGACCTAGGGGAATCCAAGATGGGGTAACTTGTGTGGCTCGGACCAGGTTCTGTTACCCAGAATCCTTTGCAAACCTCAAAATTTGGCTAAAAAAAACACATGTTCCTCACATTTCTGTGGCAGAAAGTTCTGGAATCTGAGAGGAGCCACAAATTTCCTTCCACCCAGCGTTCCCCCAAGTCGCCCGATAATAATGATACCTCACTTGTGTGGGTAGGCCTAGCGCCCGCGACAGGAAACGCGCCAAAGCGCAACGTGGACACATCCAATATTTTGAAATAAAACAGAGGTGTTTTTTGCAAAGTGCCTACCTGTAGATTTTGGCCTGTAGCTCAGCCGGCGCCTAGGGAAACATACCAAACCTGTGCATTTCTGAAAACTAGAGACCTAGGGGAATCCAAAATGGGGTGACTTGTGTGGCTCGGACCAGGTTCTGTTACCCAGAATCCTTTGCAAACCTCAAAATTTGGCTAAAAAATCACATGTTCCTCAAATTTCTGTGACAACAAGTTCTGGAATCTGAGAGGAGCCACAAATTTCCTTCAACCCAGCGTTCCATCAAGTCTCCCGATAAAAATGATACCTCACTTGTGTGGGTAGGCCTAGCACCCGCGACAGGAAACGCCCCAAAGCGCAACGTGGACACATCCAATTTTTTGAAAGAAAACAGAGGTGTTTTTTGCAAAGTGCCTACCTGTAGATTTTGGACTCTAGCTCAGCCGCCACCTAGGGAAACCTACCAAACCTGTGCATTTCTGAAAACTAGAGAACTAGGGGAATCCAGGATGGGGTGACTTGTGTGGGTCTGACCAGGTTCTGTTACCCAGAATCCTTTGCAAACCTCATAATTTGGCTAAAAAAACACATGTTCCTCACATTTCTGTGGCAGAAAGTTCTGGAATCTGAGAGGAGCCACAAATTTCCTTCCACCCAGCGTTCCCCCACGTCTCCCGATAAAAATGATACCTCACTTTTGTGAGTAGGCCTAGCGCCCGCAACAGGAAACGCCCCAAAGCGCAACGTGGACACAACCACATTTTTTAAAGAAAACAGAGGTGTTTTTTGCAAAGTGCCTACCTGTAGATTTTGGCCTGTAGCTCAGCCGGCACCTAGGGAAACCTACCAAACCTGTGCATTTCTAAAAACTAGAGACCTAGGGGAGTCCAAGATGGGGTGACTTGTGTGGCTCGGACCAGGTTCTGTTACCCAGAATCCTTTGCAAACCTCAAAATTTGGCTAAAAAAACACATGTTCCTCACATTTCTGTGGCAGAAAGTTCTGGAATCTGAGAGGAGCCACAAATTTCCTTCCACCCAGCGTTCCCCCAAGTCTCCCGATAAAAATGATACCTCACTTGTGTGGGTAGGCCTAGCGCCCGCGACAGGAAATGCCCCAAAGCGCAACGAGGACACATCCAATTTTTTGAAAGAAAACAGAGGTGTTTTTTGCAAAGTGCCTACCTGTAGATTTTGGCCTGTAGCTCAGCCGCCATCTAGGGAAACCTACCAAACCTGTGCATTTCTGAAAACTAGAGACCTAGGGGAATCCAAGATGGGGTGACTTGTGTGGCTCGGACCAGTTTCTGTTACCCAGAATCCTTTGCAAACCTCAAAATGTGGCTAAAAAAAACATGTTCCTCACATTTCTGTGGCAGAAAGTTCTGGAATCTGAGAGGATCCACAAATTTCCTTCCACCCAGCGTTCCCCCAAGTCTCCCGATAAAAATGATACCTCACTTGTGTGGGTAGGCCTAGCGCCCGCTACAGGAAACGCCCCAAAGCACAACGTGGACACACCCAATTTTTTTAAAGAAAACAGAGGTGCTTTGTGCAAAGTGCCTACCTGTAGATTTTGGCCTGTAGCTCAGCTGGCACCTAGGGAAACCTACCAAACCTGTGCGTTTCTGAAAACTAGAGACCTAGGGGAATCCAAGATGGGGTGACTTGTGTGGCTCGGACCAGGTTCTGTTACCCAGAATCCTTTGCAAACCTCAAAAAAATTCTAAAAAAACACATGTTCCTCACATTTCTGTGGCAAAAAGTTCTGGAATCTGAGAGGAGCCACTAATTTCCTTCCACCCAGCGTTCCCCGAAGTCTCCCGATAAAAGTGATACCTCACTTGTGTGGGTAGGCCTAGCGCCCGCGATAGGAAATGCCCCAAAGCGCAACGTGGACACATCCAATATTTTGAAAGAAAACAGAGGTGTTTTTTGCAAAGTGCCTACCTGTAGATTTTGGCCTGTAGCTCAGCCGCCACCTAGGGAAACCTACCAAACCTGTGCATTTCTGAAAACTAGAGACCTAGGGGAATCCAAGATGGGGTGACTTGTGTGGCTCAGACCAGGTTCTGTTACCCAGAATCCTTTGCAAACCTCAAAACTTGGCTAAAAAAACACATGTTCCTCACATTTCTGTGGCAGAAAGTTCTGGAATCTGAGAGGAGCCACAAATTTCCTTCCACCCAGCGTTCCCCCAAGTCTCCCGATAAAAATGATACCTCACTTGTGTGGGTAGGCCTAGCGCCCGCGACAGGAAACGCCCCAAAGCGCAACGTGGACACACCCAATTTTTGAAAGAAAACAGAGGTGTTTTGTGCAAAGTGCCTACCTGCAGATTTTGGCCTCTAGCTCAGCCGGCACCTAGGGAAACCTACCAAACCTGTGCATTTCTGAAACTAGAGACCTAGGGGAATCCAAGATGGGGTGACTTGTGTGGCTCGGACCAGGTTCTGTTACCCAGAATCCTTTGCAAACCTCAAAATTTGGCTAAAAAAAACATGTTCCTCACATTTCTGTGGCAGAAAGTTCTGGAATATGAGAGGAGCCACAAATTTCCTTCCACCCAGCGTTCCCCCAAGTCTCCCGATAAAAATGATACCTCACTTGTGTGGGTAGGCCTAGCGCCCGCGACAGGAAACGCCCCAAAGCGCAACGTGGACACACCCAATTTTTTTAAAGAAAACAGAGGTGCTTTGTGCAAAGTGCCTACCTGTAGATTTTGGCCTGTAGCTCAGCTGGCACCTAGGGAAACCTACCAAACCTGTGCGTTTCTGAAAACTAGAGACCTAGGGGAATCCAAGATGGGGTGACTTGTGTGGCTCGGACCAGGTTCTGTTACCCAGAATCCTTTGCAAACCTCAAAAAAATTCTAAAAAAACACATGTTCCTCACATTTCTGTGGCAAAAAAGTTCTGGAATCTGAGAGGAGCCACAAATTTCCTTCCACCCAGCGTTCCCCCAAGTCTCCCGATAAAAGTGATACCTCACTTGTGTGGGTACGCCTAGCGCCCGCGATAGGAAATGCCCCAAAGCGCAACGTGGACACATCCAATATTTTGAAAGAAAACAGAGGTGTTTTTTGCAAAGTGCCTACCTGTAGATTTTGGCCTATAGCTCAGCCGCCACCTAGGGAAACCTACCAAACCTGTGCATTTCTGAAAACTAGAGACCTAGGGGAATCCAAGATGGGGTGACTTGTGTGGCTCAGACCAGGTTCTGTTACCCAGAATCCTTTGCAAACCTCAAAACTTGGCTAAAAAAACACATGTTACTCACATTTCTGTGGCAGAAAGTTCTGGAATCTGAGAGGAGCCACAAATTTCCTTCCACCCAGCGTTCCCCCAAGTCTCTCGATAAAAATTATACCTCACTTGTGTGGGTAGGCCTAGCGCCCGCGACAGGAAACGCCCCAAAGCGCAACGTGGACACACCCAATTTTTGAAAGAAAACAGAGGTGTTTTGTGCAAAGTGCCTACCTGCAGATTTTGGCCTGTAGCTCAGCCGGCACCTAGGGAAACCTACCAAACCTGTGCATTTCTGAAACTAGAGACCTAGGGGAATCCAAGATGGGGTGACTTGTGTGGCTCGGACCAGGTTCTGTTACCCAAAATCCTTTGCAAACCTCAAAATTTGGCTACAAAAACACATGTTTCTCACATTTCTGTGGCAGAAAGTTCTGGAATCTGAGAGGAGCCACAAATTTCCTTACACCAAGCGTTCCCCCACGTCTCCCGATAAAAATGATACCTCACTTGTGTGGGTAGGCCTAGCGCCCGCGACAGGAAACGCCCCAAAGTGCAACGTGGACACATCCACATTTTTGAAAGAAAACAGAGGTGTTTTTTGCAAAGTGCCTACCTGTAGATTTTGGCCTGTAGCTCAGCCGGCACCTAGGGAAACCTACCAAACCTGTGCATTTCTGAAAACTAGAGACCTAGGGGAATCCAAGATAGGGTGACTTGTGTGGCTCGGACCAGGTTCTGTTACTCAGAATCCTTTGCAAACCTCAAAATTTGGCTAAAAAAACGCATTTTCCTCACATTTCTGTGACAGAAAGTTCTGGAATCTGAGAGGAGCCACAAATTTCCTTCCACCCAGCGTTCCCCCAAGTCTCCCGATAAAAATGATACCTCACTTGTGTGGGTAGGCCTAGCGGCCGCGACAGGAGACACTCCAAAACACAACGTGGACACATCACATTTTTTCATTGAAAACAGTGCCTACCTGTAGATTTTGGCCTCTAGCTCAGCCGGCACCTAGGAAAACTACCAAACCTGTGCATTTCTGAAAACTAGAGACCTAAGGGAATCCAAGATGGGGTGACTTGCGGGGCTCTGACCAGGTTCTGTTACCCAGAATCTCTTGCAAACCTCAAATTTTGGCTAAAAAAACGCTTTTTCCACACATTTCGGTGACAGAAAGTTCTGGAATCTGAGAGGAGCCACAAATTTCCTTCCACCCAGCGTTCCCCCAAGTCTCCCGATAAAAATGATATCTCACTTGAGTGGGTGGGCCAGGTGTCTGCAACAGAATAAGGCCCAAAACTTGTAGAGATAGAGGGGATAGCACAGCGAGTTTATAAGGACATATTCTTTTATACATCTTTAGACTGACTCTGCTTTGGGGACCCACATAAGTGAGGTGTCCTTTTACTTGGGAGACTGAGGGGAACACTGGGGAGTAGGAATTGTGTGCTGGAGTGGTGATCCTACGAAGAAAAGTCAGGAAAATATGCTTTTTTAAGCAAATTTTTAGGTTTACAGAGGAGTCTGGGTAAGAAAATGTTGGGGGATCCACGCAAGCCACACCTCCCTGGACTCCTTGGGGTGTCTAGTTTTTAAAAATGTCTGGGTTTGGTAGGTTTCCCTAGATGAAGGCTGCACACAGGACCAAAAACATAGGTGCCCTCCCCCCCCTCAAACACAGGTAGTTTTGTAATATATCGTTTTGATGTGTCCACATATGTCCGTGATGTGCCAAACACCAAAAATTTGAAAAGAAACGCACTTAGGTTATGTAAAAAAGACCCCTCACCCACCAACCAAGTTGGTGGCATGCTTCATCATCGGGGTCCCACCCGAGGCACCTAGCGTGTCACAGGTGTGCTGCGACGCCTGATTACAGCGGAGCAGGTTTTGTCATTTTTACCACACATACTGGTTGGATTTGGCACGAGGGTGAGTGATGGTTCAGTGGATCAAATTTTACTAACAAGAGCTTTCACAAAAATGAAATGCACTGTTAATAACTGAAAGGCAAAAAACTGAACCAATGACTCACAGCTCGTGAGCTGTAAAGCCGCGACAAGGCACCAACCTCTTTACAGTCCATTCACACAACTTTCATACATGACACACACAAGACCATTCACACCGCCAGCCACGGGCCCAACACTCACATCGACAGACAGCGCCACTCAAGGGCCCATCACTTACATACGCCCACATGCCTGATACAACAACCACACCAGCTGATGGGAGTGTGTGGACTGGTGTTTGGCTGGCAGTGTGTTGCAGTAGCCAACAGCAAGTCAATATGTACACTCTCAGCCAAGCCCCACTCCACACACAATGGCATCATTTTTTTTTTTTTTTTAAACAGAGGAACCCCTAACTAAGTAGAAATAATTACAAAACTACAAACACAAAAGCTCTAACTAAGAACATGAAAGAAATGCTAACCATGAAACTGAACACATGAAAATACAAAACAGACATGAGTTTACACTCATGGTTGTTCCCAGAAATTCTTCTGGGTGTGGTAATTCTTAAAACAACCACCGACACACAGCCCAGGCTTTGAAGGACAATCTGGGCAGTACATTCGAGTCTCCCTCCGGATACCTCTTCGAAAACACACTGTACATTTCTTAGCTGGAAAGTCTTTTTTGGGTATGGGAGGAATGTGCTCAGCAAAGTGGTGATCTTTCAATCTAGCCACATCCTCCACCACTGCTTCTCTAGGAACTCTGGCCTGTACCACCACAATAAGGCTCTCTATCACTGACTCCTGAAATTTCACAAATGTCATCTTTGACTCTGGAGACCTATCCCTAAACACAATAAAAGCATTGAAGGTTGCTAAGTGGAAGAGGTGAAGTGCTAACTTCTTATACCAAACGTAAGACTTACGAATAGCAGTATAAGGTTCCAACCTCTGGTCAACTCTATCTACACCTCCCATGTGCTTATTATAATCTAAAATGCACACAGGTTTGCGCACTTCAGCAACCTGGCCCCAAACAGTCACGGGGGAAGGACTCTCATCATGGATGGTACTTAGCATGTAGACATCCCTCTTGTCTGAAAATTTCAAAGCTAGCAGCTCCTCGTTCCGCAAGGCACAGCACTGTCCCCTCTCAAGTTTTTTACAGACAAGCTCCCTTGGATAGCCTTTCCGGTTAGAACGGATTGTGCCACAAGCAACTCTGTCCACTCTAAACAATTCCTTGAACAAATGCACACCAGTGTAGAAGTTATCTACATACAAATGGTGACCTTTGTTGAACAGTCGTCTACCAAGATCCCACACAATTTTCTCAGTAACTCCAAAAGTGGGAGGACAACCAGGGGGGTCAATATTGGAATCCCTACCAGTGTACACACATATCCTGTCCTACTTTCAGACAGCATATACAATTTAATTCCATATCGTGCCCTTTTGCTAGGAATGTACTGCCTAAAAACCAAACGACCCTTGAAGAGGACCAAAGACTCGTCCACACTTATCTCTTTGCCTGGAACATAGACCTCCGAAAACCGATCTACGAAATGATCAAGGACAGGCCTAATCTTAAAAAGGTGGTCAGAATCTGGGTGATCTCGTGGCAAGGCTAATGCATTGTCAACAAAATGCAGCATCCTAAGAAGAAGCAAATACCGATTACGACTCATGGTCGCAGGAAATATAGCTGTTGCCATCAAGGGACTAGTAGACCAATAAGAAGCCAGTGACGGCTTCCTTATCAACCCCATCAAAAAAGTCAAACCCCAAAACTTTTTTATCTCCTCCAAATTTGTGGGAATCCACTGGGCAGCTCGAGAGTGTGGCCTAAGTCTAGCAGCGTTGTCCCTCAAATGCTGCTCCGCATACAAATTAGTCTGCTCAACAATCTCTTCGAAAAACATATCATCCATGAATAACTCAAAGAAATTGATAGGCAAAAAGTTCTCTGTATTGGCTTTACACCCCGGGAGACCAGTAAAGGCAGGCAACTCTGGCTGCTCCATGTTTGGGGCAACCCAGACAGCAGGTCTTATAACGGGAAACCTTTCAGCCCCAGGTTGCTGCACTATTGGCACATCAATGTCCTCCTCTAAAACAGGACCTTCATCTGCACTGAGTGTGGCTTCATCATCAGAAGATTCCCCTCCAACAGAAACATCACTGCCAGAATCTCTGACTTCCTCCTCTGCCTCAGATGCAGAATCTGTCTCATAGTCATGATCAGACTGTGACTCAAAAAGCATACCAACCACCTGCTGAGCGGTCATCCTGCAGCTAACCATGATCTCTCCTGCTAAAATTAACTGGACAAATTCACCACCAACAACCAGCACTGTGTAAGACAAGTAACAAAGTGTAGCTTTGTTAGTAAGAGTTATAAACTCAAAAACTATACCGCTCACTTGCCTGAAAAAGCTTGATTCACCAGCAACTACACAGCAATCACCAAAAAGAAAGAAAGGCAAATTAGAAATAAGACAAAACAAATATCATTGTGCACAAACCTAAGGACAATTTCACACACAATCCTGCATTTAGTACACCCCCTACAAACATGTCATTCATGCATGGCAACAATACTCCTTTGGAGTAAATTGTTTTTACTTACCTAAAACATGCAACTGTGCAAACTGCAGGTCAACCACCGCCAAAACCGCAAGGAGCCACAGCAAATAAAGCAAAAGCTTTGAACTAGAACAAAAAGGAGGAAAACATTTTTTATCACAAATGCAAAGACTTCTTCAGTTGACAAACACCCCACCATCAAACATTTAGAAATTGGTGCCTAAGTGGATTCTGCCATAGGGGCAGATGGGCCTACTAAAAAAATAGGCCTGTCTGCCCCAAGGAAGCCAGAAAAAACCTTCAGTAGTGTGTCCCCATGGAGAGCGACCCTTGCCAAAGGGGACAGCCCTCAAACAAAAAAAACAAAAAAACACACACAACACTATCCCTGGTGCCTAAGTGGCTCCTGCCCCCCTTGGGCTATTAAAAATAATAGGCTGATCTGTCTCCAAGGGATGCAGAAATGGCATGGGTACATGTGCCCCCAAAGTGGGGGGTGACCCTTGCCCAAGCCCCCCCCCATCCACTAACACACACACACACACACACACACACTATACCTGGTGTCTAAGTGGCTCCTGCCATCCTTGGGGGCAGGTGGGCCTAATAAAATAGGCCTATCTGCCCCCAGGGGGTGCAGAAATGGCCAACAGGTCAATGCCCCCCTTGGGGGGGGGCGCCCCGTGACTAAGGGTACGCACCCCCCACAAAAATAAACAAATAAAAAAAATCCCTGGCGTTCTAGTGGTTTCTGCCCCCCTTGGGGGCAGATCAGCCTAAAAATAATAGGCTGATCTGTCTCCAAGGGGTGCAGAAATGGCCTGGGTACATGTGCCCCCAAAGTGGGGGGCGACCCTTGCCCAAGGCCCCCCCCAACCACTAACACACACACACACTATCCCTGGTGTCTAAGTGGCTTCTGCCCCCTTTGGGGGCAGGTGGGCCTAATAAAATAGGCCCATCTGCCCCCAGGGGGTGCAGAAATGGCCAACAGGTCAATACCCCCCTTGGGGGGCGCCCCGTGACCAAGGGGACGCCCCCCCCACAAAAATAAACACATTTTAAAAATCCCTGCCGTTCTAGTGGTTTCTGCCCCCCTTGGGGGCAGATCAGCCTAAAAATAATAGGCTGATCTGTCTCCAAGGGGTGCAGAAATGGCCTGGGTACATGTGCCCCCAAAGTGGGGGGCGACCCTTGCCCAAGGACCCCCCCAACCACTAACACACACACACACTATCCCTGGTGTCTAAGTGGCTTCTGCCCCCCTTGGGGGCAGGTGGGCCTAATAAAATAGGCCCATCTGCCCCCAGGGGGCGCAGAAATGGCCAACAGGTCAATACCCCCCTTGGGGGGCGCCCCGTGACCAAGGGGACGCCCCCCCACAAAAATAAACAAATTTTAAAAATCCCTGCCGTTCTAGTGGTTTCTGCCCCCCTTGGGGGCATATCAGCCTAAAAATAATAGGCTGATCTGTCTCCAAGGGGTGCAGAAATGGCCTGGGTACATGTGCCCCCAAAGTGGGGGGCGACACTTGCCCAAGGCCCCCCCATCCACTAACACACACACACACACACACTATCCCTGGTGTCTAAGTGGCTTCTGCCCCCCTTGGGGGAAGGTGGGCCTAAACAAATAGGCCCATCTTCCCCCTGGGGGTTCAGAAATGGCCAACAGGTCAATGCCCCCCTTGGTGGGGCGCCCCGTGACCAAGGGGACGCCCCCCCCACAAAAAAAACAAATAAAAAAAAACCCTGGCGTTCTAGTGGGTTCTGCCCCCCTTGGGGGCAGATCAGCCTAAAAATAATATGCTGATCTGTCTCCAAGGGGTGCAGAAATGGCCTAGGTACATGTGCCCCCAAAGTGGGGGGCGACCCTTGCCCAAGGCCCCCCCCATCCACTAACACACACACACACACACACACACACACACTATCCCTGGTGTCTAAGTGGCTTCTGCCCCCCTTGGGGGCAGGTGGGCCTAAAAAAATAGGCCCATCTGCCCCCAGGGGGTGCAGAAATGGCCAACAGGTCAATGCCTCCCTTGGGGGGGTGCCCCGTGACCAAGGGGACGCCCCCCCCCCACAAAAATAAACAAATAAAAAAAATCCCTGGCGTTCTAGTTGTTTTTGCCCCCCTTGGGGGCAGATCAGCCTAAAAATAATAGGCTTATCTGTCTCCAAGGGGTGCAGAAATGGCCTCGGTACATGTACCCCCAAAGTGGGGGGCGACCCTTGCCCATGCCCCCTCCCCATCCACTATCACACACACTATCCCTGGTGTCTAAGTGGCTTCTGCCCCCCTTGGGGGCAGGTGGGCCTAAAAAATAGGCCCATCTGCCCCCAAGGGGGCAGAAATGGCCAACAGGTCAATGCCCCCCTTGGGGGGGCGCCCCGTGACCAAGGGTACGCCCCCCCCCAAAAAAAAACAAATTAAAAAAAAAACTGGCGTTCTAGTGGTTTCTGCCCCCCTTGGGGACAGATCAGCCTAAAAATAATAGGCTGATCTGTCTCCAAGGGGTGCAGAAATGGCCTCGGTACATGTGCCCCCAAAGTGGGGGGCGACCCTTGCCCATGCCCCCCCCCCATCCACTAACACACACACACACACACACACTATCCCTGGTGTCTAAGTGGCTTCTGCCCCCCTTGGGGGCAGGTGGGCCTAAAAAAATAGGCCCATCTGCCCCCAGGAGGGGGCAGAATTGGCCAACAGGTCAATGCCCCCCTTGGGGGGGCGCCCCGTGACCAAGGGGACGCCACCCCACAAAAATAAACAAATAAAAAAAATCCCTGGCGTTCTAGTGGTTTCTGCCCCCCTTGGGGGCAGATCACCCTAAAAGTAATAGGCTGATCTGTCACCAAGGGGTGCAGAAATGGCCTCGGTACATGTGCCCCCAAAGTGGGGGGCGACCCTTGCCCAAGGCCCCCCCCCATCCACTAACACACACACACACTATCCCTGGTGTCTAAGTGGCTTCTGCCCCCCTTGGGGGCAGGTGGGCCTAAAAAAATAGGCCCATCTGCCTCCAGAGGGGGGCAGAAATGGCCAACAGGTCAATGCCCCCCTTGGGGGGGCGCCCCGTGTCCAAGGGGACGCCCCCCCAAAAATAAACACATTAAAAAAAATCCCTGGCGTTCTAGTGTTTTCTGCCCCCCTTGGGGCAGATCAGCCTAAAAATAATAGGCTGATCTGCCCCCAAGGGGGGCAGAAATGGCCCTAAAAGACATGCACCCCAAAGGGGAGCGACCCTTGCCCAAGGGGCTGCCCCCCCCATCCACTACACACACAATCCCTGGTGCCTAAGTGGCTTCTGTCCCCCTTGGGGGCAGATGGACCTAAAAAAAATAGGCCGATCTGCCCCCAAGGGGGGCAGAAAAGGGCAACAGTTCTATGCCCCGTTGGGGGGGCCGCCCCTTGCCCAAGGGGGCACCCCCCCACATAAATAAACAAATATAGAAAAATCCCTGGTGATCTAGTGTTTTCTGCCCCCCTTGGAGGCAGATCTGCCTAAAAAGTATGCCAATCTGCCCCCAAGGGGGGCAGAAATGGCCATCAATAATTGCCCCCACAAGGGGAGCGACCCTTGCCCAAGGGGCCGCTCCCCGCAAAACAAATCCTTTCACAAATGAAAAAAAAAAAATCCCTGGTGTCTAGTGGGCATTCCTGCTGCCCGATCGCAATGCGATCGGGCGGCAGGAATGCTCAAAGAGACACCGGGGGAAAGGAAAAGCCTTTCCTTTCCCCCGGTGCCTCTTTGGCCCAAACCCCCCACCCTCCGGGAAGAGGAACTCACCTCTTCTCCACTCGCCGCACAGGAAGCAAATGGCTTCCTGTGCGGCGAGATCCCCATAATGAAGTCAGCACGCGATTGCGCGCTGACGTCATTATGTGGGGATGGGGAGTCGGGGGTGGAAGGGGAAGGTCTTCGCCTTCCATCCCTGACTTTGGGGGGTGAGGGGAAGCACACAGAGGGAGCGAGAGCGCTCCCTCTGGGCTGTGTGCCGAAGACGTAGTGGTTACGTCCTCGGCACAGCAGCACTGTGCCGAAGGACGTAACCACTACGTCCTCGGCACAGAAGGGGTTAAATACCACCCCAGCAAGGGCTGCTTCAGTGCAACCACATGTGGCTACAACAGGTAATAATCCTGCTACCGTGCATTCAATTATGGGAAAGGTACCCACCAAACATGAAGACATTTTATTTTGTTCTTTGGAGGCAGTGTTTCTGTATATGGGACCCAAAGATAAACATAGAATTCTTACAATGTGTTTGCTACTTGGGATGGTTCTCTTAGTGTACAACTGTGCTACTTGGGGTGCAGAGTTTGCTGAATTCTTCACTACTGCACACGGCACACCAACACATGTATATCTTCCAGAAGTGTTAGAGCAGATCCAAGATGAATAAAGGGGTACCCTAGCCCTAGACTTGGGGATGCAATTAATGGGCAATTTTGCCACACTAGACTCAATAGTATTAAGTAATATTAAAGGGGAAGCAGTAGCATTGACAGTACACCAGCGGCTCCAGTATGTTCGTACACAGGATCAAGAAGGTGAGCTGCCAAAGATTATTGTCAAGACCTATTCTAGTATAGGTCGGGATAGCCTGGAGGCAGACCAGGTAAACCACAACTAAAAGGTAGAGCCAATAAGGATTCTACCAAGCAGGCTGCAGAGGCTTCTAAAAAATGCTGGGATAAGCAAAAACAAAATAAAGACAGCGTAAAACAAAAAGGATAATCTCCACGTTTAGAGATCTCTGAGAAATGCTATAATTTGAGAAATAGAGATAGTTTAAAAACGCCCGATAGATACCAATATACTGATACATGCCAATCTTGTTTCTTTCAGGACTCACTAGATAAATGCAGTGAAAGTGGAGTGCTTTTAGAACAATGAAACGAGTATGTGAAAAAGAGAAAAGATTCACAATGCTCATCCGAAGATTCCAAAAAAATGGAATGGAAACTTCCCCAACAGAAACGAAAATTTAAAAAGAAGAAAGTGGCAGCAATTTCAGCAAAATGTGCCACACATAATGAGAACTTTATCGAAGAACAGGGGACATGGTTGGTGACTCTACTAGACAGCATGGCAAAGGTAGCAATAGTTTGCCGAAGTCATCAAGAGCTTCTGGATATGACAACAACTAACAACTTTTTAGAAGTTGAAACTGCGGACAGGTGCTTCTTCCTCCTGGACAGGATTTACAAAATAAAAACACAAATAGAGGGAGACATAGAGCACACCAATAAAGTAATATTTTGGGGAAGATTAACACTGAGTGATGATATCCTCTTTGCAGAACAAGATCGGCCACGTGAATTATTCCGTAAACTCCCATGAGGCGATGATGTCATTATGCCATCTTTCTCTATCCTTGTTTCTGAAGAATTAGCAATGGCTTATGCCGTTGATTGGGCATTGCTGCAAGCTCCAGCACTGTATCATAATCATGTAGGATGGGACAAAGATTCCCCCTACCACATGATACCCATTAAATCCACACCACAGCCTCAACCACAATACCACATTAAACATAGGGCTAAAGCTCCAGTGAGAGGCATACTCACACAACATGAGTACCAGGGTATAATAGAGCCCTGTGTATCACCAAAGAACACTCCTTTGTTCCCTGTAGCTAAACTGGACCATTCATATAGAATACTCTTAGACTACAGACATTTAAATAGTCATGCACATTTTCTATGCAAAATGTACACAGCATAGCACTTAATAACAGTATAGCACACATAAAATACAAAACAACTTTGGACATTTCCAATGTTTTTTTCTGCCAAAATCTAGCGCCTGAAAGTAGGAATCTAAGTGCCTTGAGCGTGCTCAGCTTGCAAAGGAAATTTTGCAGACATCCACAGGGGTATAAGAACAGTTCTGGACTGTCCTCGGCATGTGTAACATCAATATTACACAGTATTGACCAGAGCCATTGTCCTTTGTCTCTTGATCTATACCAAAGGATTATTTACACGGAGGGTTCAGCGTAACCAGCAGTGGGCACTAAACAACAATACTCTACCTCTTGCAAGGTCGTGAGTTGTTTCATGAAGGCTGGTGAATTCCACCCTCAAAACATATACACGCTGACCCTGGAGGACTGTAGTGCACAACTGGAAGAACTTAACCCCTTCGCTGCCAGGCCTTTAGGCAGTTCACGCTTAGGCCCTCATAATGTTTTGTCCAAATAAGCTACCCACACCAAATTTAGAGGTACCCATAGTTTGTGGTTTCCCTGAAAGAGACCAAGAAATTAGCCAAAATACAGAGAAAATTTCATTTAAAAAAAGAAATGGGAAAAAGGGCTGCAGAAAAACACATGTTTTTTTTCCCTGAAAACGGCATCAACAGAGAGTTTATGGTGCTAAAATCACCATCTTTCAGCTTTCAGGAACAGACAGACTTGAATCAGAAAACCACATTTTTCAAGAAATCTTGGCATTTTATTGGGACATACCCCATTTTTACTATTTTTAATTTTCACCCAGGCATGACAGGGGCATCATCATCATCAAAGTATAGAGTCTTAGTCAGAAAAATGTCTGCCCCAGTATAGGTAGTACTAGTGTGCACTATGGCATGATTGAAAAAAGTAAAGTTACACTTTTGGTGTAAGTTAACTCCTGCAGTGTAACTGTACTACCAATTACTTTATGATTGGTAACTTTATGAGTCATAACTATCTAGTAGTAATAGTTGGATCACCTTATAAAATTAGGAATTACTTAGTACTCACAAAGGAACTACTCGCAAAGTTGCTTCTGGAAAAGTTACTAGTTGTAAACTTACACTGCAAGAGTAAAGTAATACTAAAAGTGTAACTTACTTTACCTTTGTGGCCCAGGCTTTGCATTGCTTATAAAATCTATACAACTTGAAGTAACCTTCACCTGAGTCCTGGCTTAGTGTCTTTGTAAGTTTAGTGTACATTTTTTGAGTAAATTAAATAGTTTCTAGCTCCCAGATTGCTTAAAAGTTACTACTGCCAGTTGTTTGCAATATGATGTTTTCATCATGGTGGTCTCAGTCTTGGATTACCCACTAACTCTATGTTTTGTTTCAGTCTAGTTGCTGTGATGGATAAACCTTCCGAATAATCCTACAGTTGGAGCTCACCTCACAAGCATCATTCAGAATAAGTAGCAGGGGGACCTTGCTTTGTGATTTCTTCACTATTAGTGGTATTCCACTAGGCTACCCACTACAACCAACAGCACTATAAAGGCCTTCTGTGAAACCCTGCAGTATGGTTTGGGATGATTGAGAGAGGTAGCAGATATCTACTCAGGTAAAATAACTAGTTAAGAACTCAGTGCTGAAGTTGTTCTCAAAAGAGAGATAGATAACAATTAGACTTCTGTGTATGTTCTTGGCAGTCCCCATTAGTGATCAACAGTTAAAGAGGGTAGGACAAGGGCAGTAACTAATTAATATACAGTATCATTGATAAGTGGCTAGGTGCTGCAAAACTCAGTCTCAGAGTCAGAGTTCAGTCAATAAGGAACTGAGACTACTGGCGAGCCCACTGAGAACAGCCTTGTCCCTCAAACAGTAAATGAGTTCGAGAGAGGTGACAGAGTGCCTATCTCAGTCGAGGCAGCAGGATAACTAAGCCAAGGAGAAGTTCTCCCAGGAGTAGACGAGTACGGGTTAGAGTCCGAACCCAGCATAGAACCAGAAGTCGAAAGAGAAGGAGAAACTGTAGAAACAAATCAAAACGTGTCAGAGTCTCCCGAAATAGTTGCAGGTCCGTCAAGAGGAAACACCATATCACAAGAGGAGGGTGCTGTCCAACGTCCTGAAGGAAAACATCGAACCAAGACACATAGAGGCGATAATTGGCCAGACAAGTCACATCCTAAAATAGGAGAGGTATTGAATGACACGATAATAGAAGAAGGTGATACTTCACAAGCAGATGATCTGAGTGAAGGAGAACAACAAGGTGAACGAAGGTTAAAAAGAAAAGCAATAAAGTCAAACATAATTAGTCAGTTTTACATTCCCACTCTGGTAGCAGGGTGTACTGGACTGCAGGAAGAGGTATATATAACCTGATAAATAACAAATACATGGCAAGGGACTTCAGGTAGGGAATGGCTATGGGGAAAAGGTGGTGTACAGTATAATGTGTGACAATTTCACAGTACAGCTTCTTGTCTTGCTCTCATCACTAAACTAGTATGCTAACTAGCAATGCAAAGATAATTAGTGAGAAAGAAAAAACCCATTCATGTTTTATATACAAAAAGGAAACCCACCCTCTAAACCCATAACAGGCCCACCCCACTCCCCAAGCAAAAGTTCCAAATGTCCCTTTTTTAGTTTCCTTTTCCAGACTTTCCTTCCTGCTGTCACCACCCGCAGCAGGCTGTCTCATCAAAAAATATTCAATAGAAAATAACTTGAGGGCACTCAGTTTTTACCTCTGCCACCTCTCAGGCCAGGTTCTTCTTCCCACGCCTGAGCAGAGCTAGCTTGCATAGAATGCAGTGTAGGAGATGGTCAGATGATGGTGTGGCTGTGGGACTGGTAGAGTTCCAGGTGGCAGTGGACTCCAGGCAACAGGTGGCATGCGGAATTGATCTAGCATGGTGGGAGATGGGCCTGGCTGGCAGTCCAAGGATCTGGAGGCCTGCGCCTCCTCCTCTTCCTCCTCCAAGGTCACCAGCCAGTAATATTGAGCTGCCACAGTCTCCAACTTTTGATGATGCAGCCCGATGGCTATCTCTTGCAAGTAAGGTTGCTGGTCAGCTCCAGCAGCAGGAATAGCTATATCAGGAAAGTAAAAAAAAAAAAAACATGAATTGAGATGCTCAGTGTAAACACTAGTTATATTTTCTATAGTGTCTATAGTGAGAAAGTCACAGAACATTGCTGGTGCCCTAGGGCCACTGGAGTTTAATTTGGATGTGATGATTAGTCACAAGGCCAAGTTGTTCATGCACCACATAATGCCATAGGGCCGACTCCAAGGAATTAAGCCAGAACACCAACATAATAAAAAAATGATTTTAACTTGAACGATTTCCTAGTAAAACTGAATAGACACTTTGGGCCCAATTTAGAGTTTGATGTAGGGGTTTACTCCATCACAAACATTAAGGATATCCTGTCCACTGTATTACGATCCCACAAAAACCTATGGAGATCGTAATACAGCAGACAGGATATCCGTCACATTTGTGACAGAGTAACTGGACCACCAAACTCTAAATCAGGCCCTTAATGTGTTTTAAAAAATAAACTATTTTGAAAAAATGGGGCAACCCAGTACCCTGGGACCTGGGTAAGTGAATAATGTAACAGAAAACTGTTTTGGGCTCTCCAGGGGAAGGATATAAATTAACTTCCACAACAGTGGTTGTACCATAAAGAACTTTTTGCAACAATGAAGTTTGTGAGTACTATATCACATTTATCATAAACTTACATTCCACAATTTAAAGTAAAGTAATCAAGGTGCGCCTGTATAACGGCGCAGTGTGAGTGAATTATGTGTTAGTATAAGTGTTGCAGTGCTTTTTACATGAAAACTGAAACCAAACTGTCTTTAAAAGCATGAGGTCTCAAATTAACACCTATAACCATAGGTACGGTGAGCCTAGTGAACTTATCAAAAGCCAATCCACATTTTCTAATACAATGTTGACATTTCAACCCCAATCAAATAAATTAATTCAGGTGGGTCATCAGCAGGACAGAATACTGAATAAGGAAGCACCCCTTTTTGATTGTACTCAGACACATCCTAGTCATGTTAACAATAAAACTTTACCAATTTGCCTTCTATTTCATGTAGCCGTGGTGTGATGTTAATAATACCACTTTTTTACTTTTCCAACTAATGGCTTCAGGAAGGTCTAAGGTCGTTCCATGAACATTAGACAATTGTTTAAAGTCTTTTTTGAAATAGAACAATGATTGGTGGTACCCTCTACAAAAAAGCATTTTGACAGGCACAGTATTGCACTTTTTAAATCAGATTCCTATTCCTAGTTTCCTAACCTAAAATTATATTTTCATGCTTTCCAACTAATGACCTTTGCACCTCCACCCCTGTTTGATGGATCAAATAGGTCTCCCTTTGCGTACTTCACATTAGGAAGATTGGGTCAGTAATGAGCTAGATAAAGGCACAGAGAAACACACTAACACTCTTGATAAACTACTATCTGATGGAAAGCCCCTATGGTCCGACTCCATTTTATGTGGGCCCTGACTCCATTTTAGGTGATGGAGGTTGCCATCTTCTCAGTCTTAGACAATGTCATATTCCCTGATTTAAAGATAATCATTGTCATGTCTGTGGTTAGATGCAGATGTTGACTGACCTTGTCTTTCTTAGAACTGTGAAAATGTCTAGTCAATCAATTAATAGCAAAGATACAATACTTGAAATGATAATCGTCTGGGGAAAAATGTCTATTTTTCACTATGTCATGGTTAAAAAAAACAACAACAGACATGTAGATGAAATAATGTAATCTGAATTTATGTCCATTTACATTATATGTTCATAAGGAAATCACTGGGACACACCGTAATGCACATAATCAATGAGACCATTCGTTAAAAAAAATCAGAAATTCAAATTCCAATTTCTGATAAGATTTAGTATATAAGCATTGCCACTTGGCCACTTGTAAGGAGAGGTCCTTTGCCCAGATAATTGCATGAGATTCTGCCAGAGACAGTCATATATACTGCCAGCATACTTTGCACTTTGCAGATGCTGCATCTTGTCTCAAGCCAGAGAGAAGATAAAGATAAGAACTGGAGGAAGGCTACAAGTGCAGCATGTGTTTTCCCTTCACAGGGAACACTGTCTTCAAGCCTCAACAAATACAGACAGCCTTTGCTGTCAACAATGTATGCGGTGGGCCCCTCCTCCTTAAGAAACCCTAGCCTGTAAGTTTTGTGAGGCTGTTAGGGTCTAGATTACATTTTAACCATGTTAGAAATGGTCATTTTATTTTTTGTTGTATATAACGTGCCATCTTGCTTTTTTTATAATATTCTGTGTAGTTGTTTAGATGTACTGAGTAACAAATTGTTCCTATAGTAATAAACCATTTTACTAAAAAGTGTTCATTTTTCTTAGTGCAGAGGGTGTGTGATATTGTGAACAATGAAATAGGTCTGCTACTGTTACTACAGTGTCCCAAATCCCATCATAGGAATTGTTAGTAACCCAAAAGCAATAATTACGTTGCAAAAACATAAGGAGTAGTTTTCAGAAAAGCTAAAATGCCCTGTCTCTCACATTCATCACTGGTGCAGCATTGAACCAAGTTCACCTGGGTCACCTGTGGGTGAAGAAGCACACCTTGTAGAGCTATCCCAAAGTCATAGCTTATGCAACAAGAATAAGTGAAATGAGTTTGCATCCCTTAAATCAGCCCAAGGGAGAACCTGACTAGCTCACACTGGAACAGAATCCTGGTAGAATCTTTCACTTGACATCCTTTCCACTTCTATTGTGCTACACCCTGTCAGTCAGACTGGCACCATGCTCCACTACTCTTATCAAGGGGGTTCTTTTGCCCTTTCCTATAAAGGTTGTTTTTGGGCAGGGAGGCATCCCTTACTACACAAAAACAATACAGGGAGCTGTCTTGCACTTGGTGTGCCAGACAAGGGAAAGAGCAGGAATGCAACATATATTGATAAATAAATACGTCACATTCCTCCCTTCTTCCTTTGATGCAGCACAGTGCAGCAAGTTATCTTACTGACCTGCGCTGCATCACATTTTGATAACTCTGGGCCTGATGCACTCATCAACGTGTATAGATAAACACTGGTGTATTACATCACACACCCACTCCTTTTGGAACAAAGACAGTGGAAGCAACTACAAGCGCTCTCTGGTGCAAAAAGTGAATTTATTAATGTGAGTGGCATACTCCAACATTAAAGAAAACTCTTTCCTGAACATGGTACCCACCGTTTTTTGCCGTAATTGGCATTGAAGAAGGCGCTCTGCCGAAACGCGTCTGCCTACCATTAAATTGCGATTTTTGGAATCCCCGAGAGTGCTCCTTATTGCCCCTGGGGGCACTCGGTGTGTGATATATATATATATATATATATATATATATATATATATATATATATATATTCCACAACAGATGGAACAATTTCCACCAAACGGCTGCACTGATCCCTTGATCATCTCCAACTCGTGAGGACAAAAGAAGTATTCAAAAATTTAGTGTCATCAATTTTATTCCATTTAATTAAGTCACAGTTTCCTGCACAGAATGTCAACGTGTTTCGGCAAACGCCTTCTACAGGACAAACTTGGCCGGAAAAAAATGGCATATTATATACATAATTAAAAACCATCATTTGTTTCCATGTTATACTTGTGCAAACTAATGGTGCGGCCATCTTTTAACATGCAAATACTTTCAAATGGACCTGCATATGCAGGGCAAAACACTGCCTTAACAATAAATAACATATATTATTCTTTCTGATCTGGACACCACTAAAGCGTATAATCATTCTAAAAGGCTTCATTTGTTATAATAGATGTCAACAAACTTGGCCGGAAAAAAATGGCATATTATATACATAATTAAAAACCATCATTTGTTTCCATGTTATACTTGTGCAAACTAATGGTGCGGCCATCTTTTAACATGCAAATACTTTCAAATGGACCTGCATATGCAGGGCAAAACACTGCCTTAACAATAAATAACATATATTATTCTTTCTGATCTGGACACCACTAAAGCGTATAATCATTCTAAAAGGCTTCATTTGTTATAATAGATGTCAACAATAAACTAGACCAAAAGCTATTAAAGTACAATCAAATTAAATTAAATTAAAACGCTACCCAATGTCAGGAGCCCCCAGCAAAAAAATCATATCTTAATTAACTCAATACCATAACTAAATTAATATGTTTAAAAGTTCTTGTGTGTTTTTGACCAATTATATTGATTGTTGTTCATTAAACAATTTTTTAAATATTCATAAAAATTGTTCTTAAATATAAATATTTCTATATTTTAAATGCTTTTAAATACTGTCAAATATTACTATTTTAAATACCCATAAAGATGTTTAATTAGTAATATATATATACTATATATATATATATATATATATATATAGATATATATATAGATAGATAGATAGATAGATTTATATATATATATATATATATATATATATATTTAAGACACACCTCCATCTAACTTAGATTAAATAATAAATGAACATATTCACATTAGTTATAAATATAGTATATTTATATGTATTTACTCACATTGTGAATAATGAATATGCACACTTATTATAGACTGGGATAAAATAATTCTATTTTTATAAATACTAAAAATAACATATATTTATTAATAATATATATGTATACATGTATAGGTACATATTTATGTACTTAATCACGTAAACAAAACTTACCTGTGATCATACTGCTTGAAAAAATTAATACTATTAGAATTTTTAGAAAAGAAAATTATACTGACTGAATCCCGCAACATTGACGCCTAGCAGGAGAAGCAGGTCCTTTAACCTGTCTAGGATGTCTACCATGTGGTGTGTCACCTGCTGCTGGGTGCACTGAATGCCAGTGCTGCACCACACATATCACCCCCAGAGCACCCAACACTCCTGCTGGGCTGCCACCTGCTGTCAACATGGAGGGGAGGTGGCGCTACACCTAGAAAAGGAGTGCAGCCACCTCTGCCTTAATGATGGTGGGGAGGGGCTGCACCCTTCCCCATCAGCTTTACCCACAGGAGGTACAAGTGGTGCTGCCTGCTTCTGCCATTGTCATTGGAAGAGGATGGAGTTGGACTGTCATGGGAATGAAACAGGAGGACAGAGGACAGGTCAGGAAAGCAAAACACAAAACCAAAGTAGAAGAAAGTCATAAAAACACACACAGTAAATACAAGCAGGAAAGCCAAACAGTAATAAAAGTAAGTCATAAAAAGGTGGGATTGGGATGTAGCTAGTCAGATGGGGTTGGGTTATATTGGGGTTGGGATGGGAAAAGGTAGACAGTGGCAGGCATAACATAATAACTGCAGGCTTGCACACCGCATGCTGCCTCTCATGCTGATTTTTAAGCACAGATTTGCAACCAGTGCTAAATTGCAGCAAGAACAATGTGGCATGCATTTTCTGCTTGTTTGCAAAACTCTGTGGAATGTATTGGAGGTTTTGTGTAACTTTGCAGAATTCCAGAGAGTAAAATTCCACGAGTTCTACCCAAGCCTAATCTTGGCCCTCTCTACCAAACAATGGAAAAGTACACTTTTGCAGTAGTTCCTGTGCGCCCTATTTCAAACAATCCTACATTGTTCCTGCTACCTAAATCCAACATGGCAGAACATTTCTTCCCTTGTTCAGGCTCCTTTTCCCACCAACGAGGTGTGTTGAGGGAAATGAGCAACCTCTTTTCTTTGATCACTCAAAACCAATTCTAGGAGCAGCTTCTCTCCCACTTATGTTGGTTCCTGACTGATTAGGGGGGCAGACCTTGGTGATAGCTAAATCTGCCTGTGACGGGATAGGACTCTTTGAAGTTAGTATAACTCCTGGGCAAAGTCCAGGTGGCCACCCTGTCATAGGAATAGAAATCTTCCCCACGCCTAAAGCCTTTGTCCCATCTCAGGGAGTAAGTTCACACCTCATTGAAAGTACTATTTATCTCCTTGGTGACATTTGGAAGCTCATGCAAATGGGCTTCTAAAGGCTTTAAACAGGTAAAACATGACTATTTAAAAGTACCCTTTGCAAAATAGTTGTTTTAAATCTTTGTGTGCCAATGGATTGGGCTTGTAATAAATGTTTTGAAAAGTCCAGACATTACCTTTACAGCTGTGAGAAAGTAGCCTCTTTCTAGATGGTTACCCCCATTTTCGGCTTGTTTGTCATCGTGCTTTTACTGTCTCAGTGGGATCCTGCTAGTCAGGACCCCAGTGCTCATAGTTTGTAGCCTACATGTCATTGTGTTTTACTGTTTTGTCAGTATGCTTGACTGTGCCACTTGAGTCCTGCTAACCAGAACTCCAGTACTTATGCTCCCTCTGATTCCAAATTTGTACTTACATGCTGGTAACCCAGTATTCCACTCCAAATTGGCATACTGGCCCCATCTTATGAGTCCCTAGTATGTGGTACCTAGGTACCCAGGGCATTGGGGTTCCAGACGATTCTTATGGGCTGCAGCATTTCTTTTACCACCCATATGGTGCTCATGAAAACACCTCTTCAGGGCTGCAATTACAGCCATTTTCACTGCACCAGGTCACTTATAAGTCACCTATATGCCTAACCTTTAGACCCTGAAGGCTAGGTGCATAGTACCCGAGTGTGAGGGCACCTGTGCACTAGCAGAGGTGCCCCCCATGTGGCCCAAGCCCAGTTTCCCAGACTTCGTGATTGCGGGGATGCTATTAGAAGTGTGTACTACATATACAGCAATACATATACGTAGCCTCACAATGGTAACTCCAAATATGGCCATGTGAGGTGTTTAGGAACTGGAAATTTTACCTCCAATCTGATTCTGGTATTGGGAGGCAGGCCAATCCCATGCACCCTGGGGGCTCCACCATGGACCCCCAGTACTGCCATACCAGCCTTCTGAGGTTTTAACTGCAGCCCCAGCTGCTGCCACCTCACAGACAGGCTTCTGCCATTCTGGGGCTTGAGCAGCTTAATCACAGGAAGGCAGAACAATGCATTTCCTTTAGGAGAGGGGTGTTACACTTTCTCCCTTTGGAAATAGGTATTATAGGCAAGGGAGGGGTATCCTCCCAGAACCTCTGAAAATGTTTTGGAGGGCACAGATTGTGCCCTCCTTGCATAATCCAGTCTACACCTGCTCTGGCGTGAAACTGGACAAAGGAAAGGGAAGTGACCGTTCCCCTGTCCATCACCACCCCACAAGAGGTTCCCAGAGCTCCTCCAGAGTGTCCCTGGGTTCTACCATCTTGTTTTCAGGATGGTCAGGGAACTCTGGGAGCATCTGAGTAGCCAGTGCCGGCAGGTGACGTCAGAGACCCCTCCTGATAGGTGCTTACCTGGTTAGATGACCAATCCCCTTCTCAGGGCTATTTAGGGTCTCTTCCCTGGGTGTTTCTTCAGATTCGGTTTTGCAAGACTCCAGCAGGAATCCTCTGCAACCTCTGCTTCACCTTCTACCACTGGATCAACCACAGAACTGCTCCAGGAACTCTACATCTGAAACAAAGTATCAAAGAAGGCTAGTACAACTCTGTAACTTCAGCTCCTGCCAGCAACTGCAATGGTTTCCATGTCTTGCACACTGCGAGGACTGCCTGCCTTCATCCTGTACCAGAAGGACCGAAGGAATCTCCCATGGAGTGATGGAGTCACTTCCCTGCTTCAGCAGGCACCTCTTTGCAGCAATGACTGGTAATCTGGGTCCCCTCTCCTGACAACGGGCGTAGATCCTGGAACACAGGTGGTGGACTGAAGTGACCCTGACTTTCCAAAGGTCCAGCTGTTCAAATTTGGTGGAGGTAAGAGCTTGTCTCCCCGAGCCAGACAGTAGCCCTGTCACTGCATGTTTTGCAGCTCCTAGGGCTTCTGTGCACTTCTACAAGGAATCCTTTGTATACAGAGTAGCCCAGGTCCCAAGCACTCTGTCCTGCGACGCTCAGCTCCCTTAGTTGTTCTCCAGGGGCATGGGATCCCTTTGTGTAGTGCTGCGATGACCGTAATTTGCGACTCCTCTGTCCCCGTGCCCTGGGACTCCTGTGGGTGCTGCCTGGTCTTCCGAGGGCTCTCTGAAGTGCTGAGCCCCCTCTGTCTCCTCAGTCTGAGTTGAGACCCCTCAGTCCCTCCTGAGTCCAGGTAGTGCCTTTTACCACCAAACACATCTCTTGCGTGAGCCAAGGCTTGTTGGCAGAATCCAACAATGAGAAGCAGCCTGCATTCTTCTACTCAACGTGGGACATCTCTTGCACTGACAGCTGTCTTCTTTGGTGCATCTCTGATTTTTTCTTCTAACCGGAGAATCCACTTTTGCACCTTCATCCGGGTTAGCAGGGTCTCCTGTTACTCCTGGACTCTTCAGCTGTTCTTGGACTTGGTTTCTTCTCCCCACAGGTCTTCAGGTCCAGGAATCCATCGTTGGTGTCTTGCAGTCTTGCTTGGTTTTTGCATAATTCTTTATCCTAACTAGTGTGTTTTGAGGAAACTTGCTAGCCTTTACTTCTGCTTTCCTGGTGTTAGAAATGGGGTCTTTGGTTGGCAGTCAGGTTACCCCCTACCCAAGCAAGGACCCTCACTCTAGTCAGGGTAAGTCACACACAATCCAAATTATCCTGTGCCCACCCTCTGGTAGTTTGGCACTGAGCAGTCAGGCTTAACTTAGAAGGCAATGTGTAAAGTATTTGTGCAATAAATCATACAATAACACAATATAGCACCACAAAAATACACCACACAGTGTTTAGAAAAATATATAATATATATATATGGGTATTTGTAGGTCAAAACGATAAAAGATGCAATAAGAAATTGTAGAGATATCACTGAAAAGTGATATGAAGTGTCTTAAGTATTTAAAAAGCAAACAAAGTCTCTTTCAAGCACAATCAAATCAAATCAAATCATTAACATTTATAAAGCGCGCTACTCACCCGTGCGGGTCTCAAGGCGCTAGGGGAAAAAGGGGGGGGTTATCGCTGTTCAAACAGCCAGGTCTTTAGGAGTCTCCGGAAAGCGGAGTGGTCCTGGGTGGTCCTGAGGCTGGTGGGGAGGGAGTTCCAGGTCTTGGCCGACAGGAAGGAGAAAGATCTCCCACCCGCCGTGGAGCAGCGGATGCGAGGGACAGCAGCGAGTGCGAGGCCAGAGGAGCGGAGGAGGCGGGTGGGGACGTAGAAGCTGAGGCGTCTGTTGAGGTATTCCGGTCCCTTGTCGTAGAGGGCTTTGTGTGCGTGGGTGAGAAGTCGGAAGGTGATCCTTTTGCTGACAGGGAGCCAATGCAGGTGTCTCAGGTGTGCGGAGATGTGGCTGCTGCGGGGTATGTCGAGGATGAGGCGGGCCGAGGCGCTTTGAATGCGTTGCAGGCGATTTTAGAGTTTGGCTGTGGTCCCGGCGTAGAGGGTGTTGCCGTAGTCCAGGCGGCTCGTGACGAGGGCGTGGGTCACGGTTTTTCTGGTGTCGGCGGGGATCCAGCGGAAGATCTTGCGGAGCATGCGGAGGGTGAGGAAGCAGGCGGAGGACACGGCGTTGACTTGCTTGGTCATGGTGAGAAGAGGGTCCAAGATGAAGCCGAGGTTGCGGGCGTGGTCTGTGAGGGTCGTGGGCCACCAGGAGTCGTCCCAGGCGGACGGGGTGTTGCCGAGGATGAGGACTTCCGTTTTTTCAGAGTTCAGCTTTAGGCGGCTGAGCCTCATCCAATCTGCGACGTCCTTCATACCCTCTTGTAGGTTGGTCTTGGCGCTGGCGGGGTCCTTTGTGAGGGAGAGTATAAGTTGGGTGTCGTCGGCGTAGGAGGTGATGATGATGTCGTGCTTGCGTACGATGTTGGCGAGGGGGCTCATGTAGACATTGAAGAGTGTCGGGCTGAGTGATGAGCCTTGGGGTACGCTGCAGATGATCTCGGTGGGTTCTGAGCGAAACGGAGGGAGGTAAACTCTTTGGGAACGGTTTGAGAGGAAGGAGGCGATCCAGTCCAGGGCCTGGCCTTGGATCCCGGTGGAGCGGAGGCGGGTGATTAGGGTGCGGTGACAGACGGTGTCAAAGGCAGCCGAGAGGTCGAGCAGAATGAGGGCGACTGTTTCACTGTTGTCCATCAGGGTTCTGATGTCGTCAGTGACTGAGATGAGGGCGGTTTCAGTGCTGTGGTTGGTTCGGAATCCGGTTTGTGAGGGGTCTAGCAGGTTGTTGTCTTCCAGGAAGGTGGTCAGCTGTTTGTTGACGGTCTTCTCTATTACTTTGGCTGGGAAAGGCAGAAGAGAGATGGGGCGGAAGTTTTTTAGGTCGCTCGGGTCAGCCGTAGGTTTCTTTAGTAGGGCATTGACTTCGGAGTGTTTCCAGCATTCGGGGAAGGTAGCAGAAGAAAAAGAAGAGTTGATGACGGTCTGGAGGAGCGGGGCGATGATGTCGTCGGCTTTGTTAAAGATGAAGTGCGGGCAGGGGTCCGAAGGGGCGCCGGAGTGGATAGAGTTCATGATGGATTTGGTTTCTTCCGTGTTGATGTGGGACCAGTTGTTGAGGGTGATGGCCGTGGATGCTGGTTCGGGGGTGTATGTATGGTTGGGTCTGGTGTCCGAAGCTGTCGTGGAGGTCGCTAATCTTGCGATGGAAGAAAGTGGCGAGGGATTCGCACAGATCCTGTGAGGGCGTGACGGCGTTGGCATTGGCGCTGGGGTTGGAGAACTCCTTGACGATGCTGAAGAGTTCTCTGCTGTTGTGTCTGTTTTTGTCCAGTCTGTCGGTGAAAAAGTTCCTTTTGGCAGCGCGGATCAGGTGGTGGTGTTCGCGGGTAGCGTTCTTGAGGGCGGTCATGTTGTCAGCGGTGCGGTCCTTGCGCCAGGCTTTCTCAAGGGCGCAACAAGTTGTCTTTGATTCTTTGAGGGTGTCAGAGAACCAGAGAGTTTTTTTTGGTGTTGGTCTGTCGATGCGTGCGTTTGAGGGGAGCAAGGATGTCTGCGCAGTTGGAGATCCAGTTTGTGAGGTTGAGGGCTGCGTCGTTGGGGTCGGTGGTGAGGGTGGGTTGGTTGGCGGCGAGTGCGGAGAAGAGATGCTCTTCGGGGATCTTGTTCCACTGTCGACGAGGGATGGGTTGGGTGCGGAGGTGGCGGGTCTCGCGTCGGAATGTGAAGTGGATGCAGCTGTGGTCGGTCCAGTGTAGGGCGGACGCGTGGCTGAAGAAAACGTGTTTGCTGGCGGAGAAGATGGGGTCAAGCGTGTGTCCGGCGATGTGGGTGGCGGTGTTCACCAGTTGTTTGAGGCCGAGGTTGGCGAGGTTGTCGAGCAGGGTGGTGGTGTTGGGGTCGTTGTTTTGTTCCAGATGGAAGTTGAGGTCACCTAGGAGGATGTAGTCCGGCGAGGCGAGGGCGTGCGGGGAGATGAAGTCGGCGATGGCGTCGCTGAAAGGGGCGCGTGGCCCGGGAGGACGGTAGACGAGGGATCCTCTGAGGGTGGTCCTCGGATCGGTGCGAATCTGAAAATGCAGGTGTTCAGCGGCGAGAGGGGTGTCTTCGGTGGAGGTGGTGACGCTGATGGAGTCTTTGAAGACGATGGCGATACCTCCTCCTACCTGGTTGGTGCGGTCTTTTCTGGAGATCTTGTAGCCTTCGGGGATGGCAGTGGCGATGTCAGGGGCCGAGGAGGCGTTCATCCAGGTCTCAGTGATGAAGGCGATGTCCGGTGCTATGGAGTCCAGGAGGTCCCAGAGTTCAATGGCGTGTTTGTGGACGGAGCGAGCGTTGACTGGGATGCACTTGAGGTGGTTGATGGCGCGTGGGCTTGTGGTCGTGGTTGTTGCGTGGTGGAAGGTGCGTTTGCAGGAGTTGCAGGCGAAGGGTCCATGGGTGCGTTTGGGGTGAGCTTGGAAGCAGGTGTTGGAGCGTCCTGGGTTGAGGGCGTGGAGGGTGGTGGGGTCGTAGCGGGTCAGCTGGGCTTGGGAGAGCTGGGGACCAGGGGTCGTGGCGCTGGGCGCGGGCCAGGCACGGACGGGCGCAGACGGGCTTGCCTCTGGCGCGCCTCTGGCGCGCCAGTGGCTGATCGCGCAGCGGCCGCCATATGAGGTAGGAGGGGGGGGAGGGGTCAGGTGGGGGTGAATGGGAGCTGGGGGGCGGGGGCGTGCAGGAGGTCGCGGCGGGAAAGCGCGAGGGAGGGGGGGACAGGTAGAGTGAGAAGAGCTGGGGAGGGGGGTTTAAGGGTGGAGGGGGGTGAGTGTTAGGAGGTTTAGGAGATAAGGGAGAAAGATAGGAGTAGGGTTGAGAAGATATGGGAGGGGGTTGTAGAGGTGGGTGAGGGTGAGAGGTAGAGTGAGAGGATAGGAAGATAGGTAATAGAGGGGGTGAGGGGGGGAGAGATAGAGAAATAGATAGAGAAAATAGATAGGGAAATCGATAGATAGGGAAATAGAAAGAGAGATAGGAAGATAGGAGGAGGTGGAGAGTGAGGGAGTTAGATAGTGGGATAGAGAGATAGAGAGATAGGTAGATAGGGGGAGTGAGGGAGGTAGATAGTGAACGGGTTAGATAGGAGAGATAGAGAGGGGGATGCAAGTGGGGGAGGGGGATGAGGCAGGAGCAGGAGGGCAGGCGTGGGGAGAAGAGGACGGAGGAGGCAGAAGAGCCGAAGACAAGAAGAACAGAAGAACAGAAGGCCGGAAGGAGAGAAGAAAGGAAGATCAGAAGACCGGAAGGAGAGAAGAAAGGAAGACCGGAAGAACACAGAAGAACACAGAAGAACATAGAAGAACACAGAAGAACACAGAAGAACACAGAAGAACACAGAACACAGAAGAAGATACAGAAAAACGAAGAACAGAGGGCGAAGACCACAGAAGAAGATGAGGAAGAAGAGAAGAAGAGTGAAGACGGGGGAAAGAAGAGTACAGAAGAAGATTACAGACGAGGAGCGAGGAGGAAGAACAGAAGAACAGAGAAGAAGAAAAGAAGAAAAGAAGCAGGAGCAGGAGAGAGGGTGAGTAGCGCGGGGCAGAGCGAGGGGCTGGGAGGGGGGGGTACTTACTGTGAGGTGGGTCTCAGGAACTCAGGAACCTGGAGGAGCTGCAGCGGCAGGGGGAGCGACCTATCCTGTACCTGGTTTGGAGTGGAAAATCTCTGCAAAGGGCCGCAGAGGAGGAGATGCGTGGAAAAAAGGTGTGTGCGTCGGTTTCGCCCTGTCACACACAGACTTGCGTTGTTATTTTTCACACGGGGAAGACGTGTGTTGTTTTCCGGCGCATGGACAGTCTCCTTCTGTGGGTCGCGGGATTACCAGATGTCCCGGGCTCTGTGCGTGGAATCCTGGGCTTGTTATCCGGCTGGGCGTCGTTCCGGTGGGCGTCGTTCCGGTGGGCTGTGCGTGGAATTGTCTCCCTCACGGCAGGCGTCGCGTCGATTTCCTGTCTGGAAGTCGGGCGGCATTATCCAGGCGGGCCGTGCGTCGAAGTTCTGGTCGCACCACAGGCACTGCGTCGATCTTTTCCTTGCGGGGTCGAGCGGCGTCTTTCCGGATTGGCGTGCAGTGAATTTTTCACCACGGAGCAAGCTGTGTGTCGAATTTTTCAGCGCACAAGGTGTCCAGTTGAAATAAAGAAGTCTTTTTGGTCCTGAGACTTCTGGGAACAGGAGGCAAGCTCTATCCAAGCCCTTGGACAGCACTTTTGCAGCAAGACACGAGTTCAGCAAGGCAGCAGGCCAACAGCAAGGCAGCAGTCCTTTGTAGAAAGCAGTCAGGTGAGTCCTTTGAGCAGCCAGGCAGTTCTTCTTGGCAGGATGCAGGTTCTGGTTCAGGTTTCTTTTCCAGCAAGTGTCTGAGGTGGTAGGGCAGAGGCCCTGTTTTATACCCAAATGTGCCTTTGAAGTGGGGGGGACTTCAAAGAGTGGCTTAGAAGTGCACCAGGTCCCCTTTCAGTTCAATCCTGTGTGCCAGGGTCCCAGTAGGGGGTGTGGCAGTCCTTTGTATCGGAGCAGGTCCCTCCACCCTCCCACCCCAGGAAGACCCATTCAAAATGCAGATGTATGCAAGTGAGGGTGTGTCTGAGTGAAGGCACAAGGAGCTGTCAACTAAACCCAGTCAGACGTGGATTGTAAGGTACAGAAAGATTTAAGTGCAAAGAAATGCTCACTTTCTAAAAGTGGCATTTCTAGAATAGTACTATTAAATCCAACTTCACCAGTCAGCAGGATTTTGTATTACCATTCTGGCCATACTAAATATGACCTTCCTGCTCCTTTCAGATCAACAGCTACCACTTCAATAATGTATGAGGGCAGCCCCAATGTTAGCCTATGAAGGGAGCAGGCCTCACAGTAGTGTAACAATGAATTTAGGAGTTTTACACTACCAGGACATGTAAACTACACAGGTACATGTCCTGCCTTTTACCCACATCGCACCCTGCTCTAGGGGTTACCTAGGGCACACATTAGAGGTGACTTATGTGTAGAAAAAGGGGAGTTTTAGGCTTGGCAAGTACTTTTAAATGCCAAGTCGAATTGGCAGTGACACTGCACACACAGGCCTTGTAATGGCAGGCCTGGGACAAGGTAAAGGGGCTACTTCAGTGGGTGGCACAACCAGTGCTGCAGGCCCACTAGTAGCATTTAATCTACAGGCCCTAGGCACATACAGCGCACATTATTAGGGACTTATAAGTAGGTTAAATAGTCCAATTGGGTATTATCCAAAGTTACCATGTTTAAAGGGAGAGAGCATATGCACTTTAGCACTGGTTAGCAGTGGTAAAGTGTGCAGAGTCTAAAAGCCAGCAAAAACAGAGTCCAAAAAGTGGAGGGAGGCAGGCAAAAAGTTAGGGGTGACCACCCAAAGGCATGTCAGGTCTAACATGTGTCCCCCCCAGCTGAAGGTGGATAGAGCTACCCGACCTCCTGGGAGCTATCATCGCTAAGGTGGAAGTATCTGGAGAGACCATCAGCATTGGCGTGGTCAACCCCTGGGCGATGCTCCACCATAAAGTCCATCCCCTGTAGGGAAAAGGACCACCTCAAGAGTTTTGGATTCTCACCCCTCATCTGCATGAGCCATCTGAGGGGCCTGTGGTCTGTCTGAACTCAGAAGTGAGTCCCAAACAGGTAGGGTCTTACCTTCTTCAGTGCTCAGACCATAGCAAATGCTTCTCTCTCAATAGCACTTCACCTCTGTTCCAGTGGTAATAGCCTTCTGCTAATAAAGACTACTGGTTGGTCTGAGCCCTCCTCATTTAGCTGTGCTAGAACAGCCCCTATGCCATGCTCTGAAGCGTCTGTCTGCACAATAAATTACTGGGAGTAGTCAGGGGCCTTGAGTACGGGGACCGTGCACATGGCTTCCTTCAGGGAATCAAAGGCTTTCTGACAAGCCTCTGTCCAATTCACCAGCCTAGGTTGTTTCTTGGAAGTGAGTTCTGTCAAGGGTGACACAATGATGCCATAGCCCTTGAAGAATCTGCAGTAGTATCCAGTGAGGCCTAAAAAGGCTCTCACCTCAGTCTGTGTTCTAGGTGGTTGCCAGGCCTTGATAGTTTCAATCTTGGCCTGGAGTGGCTGCACCTTGCCACCACCTACTAGGTGCCCCAAGTACACCACGGAACCCTGCCCAATCTGGCACTTACTGGTCTTGGTGGTCAGGCCTGCCTGTTGCAGAGCCTGAAGCACCTCCTTGAGGTGGAACAGGTGTTCCTCCCAGCTGGAACTGTAGACAGCTATGTCGTCCAGGTAACCTGCACAGTAGGCATCTTTACCAGCTAGCACCCGGTTAACCAACCGTTGGAAGGTAGAGGGGGCATTTTTCAACCCAAATGGCATCACCCGGAATTGGTAATGGCCATCAGGGGTGGAAAATGCGGATCTCTCTTTAGCCCCCTCAGTCAGGCCGATCTGCCAGTATCCTGAAGTAAGATCAAACGTACTCAGGAACTTGGCAGCGCCTAGTCTGTCAATGAGCTCATCAGCTAGGGGGATGGGGTGAGCATCAGTCCGGGTGACTGAGTTGAGACCCCGGTAGTCCACACAGAACCTGAGTTCTAGCTTTGCACCTGGGGCAGTAGCCTTAGGAACCAATACCACAGGGCTGGCCCAGGGACTACTAGATTTCTCAATAACCCTCAAAGTCAACATCTTGGAGACCTCCTCCTTGATGCTGGCCTTCACCTTATCTGATAACCTGTACATTTTGTTCTTCACAGGGGGACTGTCACCTGTGTCAATGTCATGAACACAGAGGTGGGTCAGTCCAGGAGCAAGGGAGAACGGGGGGTTGAACTGCTCTAACACCTCATAGCAGTCTCCTCTCTGGGTTAGAGTCAGGGAGTCGGAGAGAATGACACCCTCCACTGACCCATCCCCTTCTTTGACAGAGAGGAGGTCGGGGAGAGGTTCACTCTCCTCTTCCATGCCCTCATCTGTGACCAGGAGCATACTGACCTCAGACGGTCCTGGAGAGCCCTGGGCTCTACTGGCTCCATCACCCATACTTTGTCTCCAGGTGAGAACTCAACCAGAGTGGTCTTCCGGTCATACCACTCCTTCATCACCTCTTGACTGGCCTTGAGGTTACTCTTGGCCTGCTTCCAGAAGCGTTGGGTTTGGTTGCAGAGGGCCAGCATGTAGCTGACCACATCCTGGGGAGGTGACTTGGGAGCTTTCTCCAAGCCCTCTTTAACAATGCTTAGGGGTCCCCTGACAGGGTGACCATAGAGAAGCTCAAAGGGGATTAACCCCACCCCTTTCTGGGGCACCTCTCTGTAAGCTAACAACAGGCATGGTAAGAGGACGTCCCACTTACGCCTCATGGTATCAGTCAGGCCACTAATCATGCCCTTCAGGGTCTTGTTGAATCTCTCAACAAGCCCATTGGATGGAGGATGATAAGGGGTGGTAAACTGGTAGGCCACCCCACACTCGTCCCACATGGACTTCATGTATGCAGACATGAAGTTTGTGCCCCTGTCAGACACAACCTCCTTAGGGAATCCCACACGGGTAAATATTCCCAACAGGGCTCTGGTCACCACCAGTGCAGTCACTGTTCTCAGAGGGATTGCCTCTGGATAGCGGGTGGCATGGTCCACCAAAATCAGGATAAACCTGTTGCCCAAGGCAGTTTTGGGGTCCAAGGGACCAACAATGTCGATGCCCACCCTTTCAAAGGGGGTGCCAACGACTGGGAGTGGGAGCAGGGGAGCCTTAAGCTGTTTCCCTGTCTTCCCACTAGCCTGGCAGGTGGGGCAAGCTCTGCGGAAATTATCTGAGGCTGTCCTCATTCTGGGCCAATGGAAGTGGGTGACAAGCCTGTTAAAGGTCTTGTCTTGGCCCAGGTGTCCTGCCAGGGGGATGTCGTGAGCCAGACCCAGTAGGAAGGTCCGGTAACACTGGGGGACCACCAGCACACGGGCTGCCCCAGGACCCGGAACCTTAGGCTCACTGTAAAGGAGATCATTCTCCCAGTAAATATGGTGATTGCCAGAGGCGTCACCTGCTGCTTGGGCTGTGGCCTGTTGCCTCAGACCCTCAAGGGCGGGACATTCCTTCTGCGCCTTGCAGAATTCTGCCCTGGTTGCCCCCCCCTCTACTTGCCAGCCAGCAAGTTCAGGTAGGTTACCCAGGTCAGCTACGTCCTCCCCAGTTGGCTCAGGGGCCTCCTCCTCCTTAGGGGCCCCGTCCACCACCGTGGGAACATTTGAGGTGAGTTTCCCGCGCCTCTTGCCCTTCCTCTTTGCAGCTGTCTGGGTCATTTTTCCAGGCTCCAGGCGCCCTTGACTCCCTTCCCGGGCAGCCGTGGACATGCAGACCTCTTTCCAAGCAGTATGCTCAAGATCATTGCCTAACAGACAATCTACAGGCATGACAGGACTCACAGCTACTTTCAGAGTACCAGAGACCCCCCCCACTCAAAGGGAACCAGAGCCACCGGTAGGTGACTCTCATGATTGTCAGCGACTATGACCTGGTGGAATGTATTAGGGACTATCTACTCTGTTGACACCAGCTGACTCTTGATAGTAGTCATACTGGCTCCTGTATCACACAGAGCCTCCACCTTTTGCCCATCAATGGTGACCCACTGCCTATACTTGGAAGTACTTTGGGGCATGTGGGCTTTGGGCACCATTTCTCTTTCTCCCAGGGACACTAAGGAAACCTCTGCCTGCTCCCCAAAGCTATCTGGGTCCATCTCCCCCCGAGCGCTACACTAGTCAACCCAGGTGTCTGTTTGGTAGTGGACGGTGCTCTCTTGGAACACTGGGAGTCGCCCTTAGAGTGACCATACTGGTAGCACTCTAAGCATTTGGAGGTGAATTTCCCTGATGATTTTTCATAAGTCCCTGGCTTTTTCCCAAATCTGGAAGAGGAATAGTTGCCACCCCCTCCCTGGGGATTCTTTTGGGGGCCTTTTGAGAGTTCCTTATCTGTAAGTTTATCTCCCCCTTCTTTCTTCTATTGGGAACCCTGACCACCTTTGTGGGTGTCCCCCCCAGGTACCTTTCTGGACACTCTGGTGCTAACCCAGAGGTCTGCCTCCTCAGCAAGCTTCCTGGGATCAGTCAGCTTACTATCTACCAAGAGCTGGCGTAACTCTGTAAACGTAGTATTGAGCATATGCTCTCTTAGAATCAAGTCATATAACCCTTTGTAATCATCTACTTTGTTGCCCCGCACCCATCCATTCAGTGCCTTATTGGAAAAGTCAAAGAAATCTACCCATGATTGTGTGGATTGTTTGGTGCTGTCCCTGAACCTCTGACGGTATCCCTCAGGGGTCAGCCCAAACTTGGCAAGTAAAATGGCTTTCTGAAGTGGGTATGTGTTTTGATCTGGTTTATCCAATGTGAGAAGTGTGTCCCTCCCCAATGGTGGCACATAACCCCACATAGCTGCCATTGCCCTTCAGGAACCTCATGAGCCCTTAGTGCAACTTCATAGACAGCTAACCATTTATCTATGTCATCTCCCGCCACAAAACTGGGCACCACATTTTTGGGTATACAAACCTTCTTTTCTCCAGCAGGTCCTTTCTGTATGCTGCCACCATTACTGCATGAGCCAACAATAGTTTCTTTTCAGCCAAAGCTCTCTCAGCTGTAGCTTCAGCTCTTTCAGCTTCCATCTGTTTGGCTGCTCTTTCAGCCTGCTTGGCTTCTATCTCTGCCCTTTTTTCCTCCTTTTGAGCCTCAATTTTCAGTTTTGCCATTTGCAATTGGAACTCCCTTTCTTCTCTCCTTTCCTCTGCGGTCAGGCTTTGCTCAGAGACACTGCTCCCTGGTCTGGAAGGGGGCACAATTGCAGTGGTAACATCACCCACTGATGGCAATAAATCCTCTGAGGGGCCATTTTCTGTCTCCTCTTCCTCATCATCCTCCTCTAAATGGGCTTCTGCCCAGGCCCTCAGCGCCACTTGAAAGTCCTCCTTTCTGGAGGCCCCTTGGGTGGGTACTCTCATCACCCTGCAGAACCCTTTTAGCTGTTTGACAGTATGGCCCATATTTATACTTTTTTTGCGCCGCTTTTTGACGCAAAAACGGTGCAAACTTACAAAATACAATTGTATTTTGCAAGTTTGCGCCGCTTTTGCGTCAATAAATGACGCAAATGTGGCGCTAAAAAAGTATAAATATGGGCCTATATGTCTCCAACAGGGCTAGGTCCAAATCTCCTGCTTGAGACCCAGCCAGAGACATGTTGAGTGAGGATTTAGTTTTTGAAAATTGTCAAGAACGAATTTGCAAAAAGAGATAAAAATCAAGTTGACCTTCAACTGTGGGTAGGTAGTGAAATACTTAGCTACTGTATGTCACTGCACAAATACAAGTCCTATCCTCACCGCTGATCACAAATGTTAGAAATGGGGTCTTTGGTTGGCAGTCAGGTTACCCCCTGTCCAAGCAAGGACCCTCACTCTAGTCAGGGTAAGTCACACACACGGTCTTTCAACCTCGGTATTCCATTGGCGGTACACACCGCTGCGCTCAAAATACACACACATCTCCAAAACACCGCCACATTGGACAATTCCAAATACACACACCTGATACACATACAAACACCACTCCCACACACCCAACACTATATAAAACACACACCCACATCACCCACAAACACCTACGACCAAAAATTAGTCACGAAGGCCAGAGAGACAGCACAGAATAGACAATCCCACCACACAGAGGCACACAACACCACAACACCATCACCCACACAACATCCACGCACAAAATACCACTACACATCACCACACACATCAACACTGACACCGCCCCACACATCACACACACCACCCCATGTCACGCCAAAGACACCCTCGGTTTTCTGAGGAGGAGCTCTGGGTCATGGTGGAGGAAATCCTACGGGTAGAGCCACAGCTATTTGGCTCACAGGTGCAGCACACATCCATAGCCAGGAAGATGGAGCTATCGCGCAGAATAGTCGACAGGGTCAACGCTGTGGGACAGCATCCAAGAAATAGGGAGGACATCAGGAAGAGGTGGAACGACCTACGGGGGAAGGTGCGTTCAGCGGTCTCCAGGCACAACATCGCGGTTCAGCGGACTGGCGGCGGACCCCCACCTCCTCCCCCACAACTAACAACATGGGAGGAGCAAGTCTTGACCATCATGCATCCAGAGGGCCTCGGAGGAGTCGGTGGAGGAATGGACACTGGTAAGTCAAATCTTAACTATCATATCCCCACCCTACCTCCATGCTATCACACACCCCCACCCTCACCCCCTCCCCTATCACTCAATCTCCTCACTAATGTACTAAGAACACAAACCACACATCCCAACGCCAAGCCCTGCATGACACAACTAAGCATGGACACCCATTGCTAAAGCATGCTCATTGCACATACCCAGAACACCCCCCCAACCATCATCACACAAGCCCCCTCAATGGAATGCTTGCACTGGGGTACACGCACACCCACCCATTGCACACCATGACACACACACATGCAATAATCATGCTCTTATGCCCCTGCAGGATCACGAAGGACCGTCACCACACCGAAGGGTCCAGACAACTCCACTCCACCCACAGAGGAAGCCCACAGTGACGATAGCAGCTCTGCCCTACTGGATCCTAATGACCAGCCCGGACCATCGTGGGCCTCGGAACAGTCGGTTCCCCTTGCACAGGCACAGCCCAACACTGACCTTCCATCCTCTGGTAACACCAGCACAGCACCCACCCAGCGGGCCCAAACCTCCGTACCCAGGACAGGTCAATCAGCGGTGTGTCCACCACTACAGGGAACCCAGGATAACCCACCACCCCAACAACAACAGGGATCTGGGGGCAGTGGTAGTGGGCACACGGTCCAGGGGACGGAGGCACAGGAACACAGGGGAACTGGGAGGACTGCTGTGCGACAGGGGGTGGACAGGCCAAGGGAACCCACTCTCCACGAGGCCCTCTCCTCCATCATGGGAGCATACCACCACTCCCAGGAGACAATGGCGACGGTCCTGGTCAATTTTCAGGAGACCTAGCGCCTGCAGGAGGACCAGTATTTGGGGTTCAGGGAGGAGCTCAGGACCATCAGCTCCGCCTTGGGCACCATCGTAGGGGTGCTGAAGGACATACAGCAGACCTTGAGGGACACCGTGGCACTCCAAGGGGCCCCTGACACTAGCATGGACGATGAACTGCCCACCACCTCTGTTGGCGCTAGTGGACAGGACGCCACGCCACAGGACCACCACACCAGCACCCCACCCCCTGCAGACGGAGAACCACCACGCAAGCGGTCCCTGAGATCCAGGAACAGGGCAGAGCAAGATGGCAAGCCCCCCGCCACGAAATGAGACCACCCTGATTGTCCTCCCACTGTCCCACTTTGTTACCCTGTCCATACTGAAACTGCCCCAGCTTCACTTCCTATGCCCATATGGGCAGTGCACCTGTGAGACTAATAGACTGGACTCTGCCATGGACATTCCTCCACCATCGCCCCTCACCATTTTACAACCCCCCTCCATTTTTGAGCACTTAAATAAACACCCTTGAACCACAAAACAATGTTAAGTCAGTCTATGATTTGGTCAAATGTATTATCAATGACAGTGTCAAAATGTGTTTCTAGTTGTAAAGGCAACATACCTATGTCACAAATCACAAGTCCTTGAAGGATGCATGCAGATGACACACGTTGGTAACCACACCTGTGAAACCGTAATGGAAAGGTACAACTCAGTTACCAAATAATGCTATGAAATTACACACAGGATAGAGGAAGACGTGTGACAGTGAATGTAATGGTAAAAATGAAAATGTTCTCACCTGTGGGTCACTGGAAATATTGCTGTATGACTGACTCCCTGTTGTCATTGTCTTCTTCCTCAGCTTCCTCCTCATCACTGTCCACAGGCTCCATAGGCTCCACAGCTGCCACAACACCGTCATCTGGACCAGCCTCCTGCAGAAAAGGCACCTGGCGTCGCAATGCAAGATTGTGAAGCATTGAGCAGGCAATGATGATCTGGCACACCTTCTTCGGTGAGTAGAATAGGGAACCACCTGTCATATGGAGGTACCTGAACCTGGCCTTCAGGAGGCCGAAGGTGCGTTTGATCACCCTCCTAGTCCGCCCATGGGCCTCATTGTAGCGTTCCTCTGCCCTGGTCCTGGGATTCCTCACTGGGGTCAATAGCCAGGACAGGTTGGGGTAACCAGAGTCTCCTGATAGCCACACATGGCGCCTCTGGAGTTGACCCATCATATCAGGGATGCTGCTATTCCGCAGGATGTAGGCGTCATGCACTGAGCCAGGAAACATAGCATTTACCTGAGAAATGTACTGGTCTGCCAAACATACCATCTGTACATTCATCGAATGATAACTCTTCCGGTTCCTGAACACCTGTTCACTCCTGTTAGGGGGGACCAGAGCTACATGGGTCCCATCAATAGCTCCTATGATGTTGGGGATATGTCCAAGGGCATAGAAGTCACCTTTCACTGTAGCCAAATCTTCCACCTCAGGGAAAATGATGTATCTCCTTACGTGTTTCAGCAGGGCAGACAACACTCTGGACAACACGTTGGAAAACATGGGCTGGGACATCCCTGATGCCATGGCCATTGTTGTCTGAAATGACCCACTTGCAAGGAAATGGAGCACTGATAGCACCTGCACATCAGTGGGGATTCTTGTGGGATGGCAGATTGGTGACATCAGGTCTGGCTCCAACTGGGTACATAGTTCCTGGATAGTGGCACGATCAGACCTGTAGGTGATGAATAAATGTCGCTCCTCCATTGTCAACAGGTCCACCAGCGGTCGGTACACCGGAGGATTCCGCCATCTTCTCAATTGTCCCAAATGACGGTGCCTAGGAAGGACAACAGCGACCACAGAGTCAACTTTTTTCTAGGTATGTACCCACTGTTACACAGAACACGACACCAAACACAAAACCCTTCCTGTATGTGTGTTGAGTGTAGGCCTAGCTATGAGTGATGCAGAAGTAAATGAAGCCATGTGGGCCCCTGAAATGGCGGCTGCCTGACCTCTAAACTGGGACAATGGGATTGTGAGGTAACTGCGCTGCCGTTGCACACCGTTGCGGTAGGCGGTCGTAGACCGCGGCGCAATGCTACATTGGTTAACATTAGACCCTCTGGGTCCCAGGAGCCAATGAACAAGTGCGCCGCCGGTGATGATACACACTGCGCGGACGTCACCGCCATTTTCTATCTGTTCGATCACTAGATACCTGATCTTCGACAGGAGAGGACCTACACTGCAAGTGCTGCTGTGACCTCCGTCTGGAAGCGACGATGGCTGCTGCGTCTGGGGAAAGGGCCCCTGCCTTCACTGCTCAGGAGTTGGAGAAACTAGTAGACGGGGTCCTCCCCCAGTACATGCTACTCTACGGTCCTCCAGACCAACAGGTTAGTACACAGGTAGCACGTTGTATGGGCTAGGCCTGGGTGGAGAGGGCTGGTTGTAAGAGGGAAGGGGGCAGAGTTCAGGGAACATTAATGCATGTGAATGAATGTGCCACATGGCTAGGGTAGGGAGGGGGGACACTTGGTTATGACTTCTCTTCTTAACTTGTTCATGTCATGTAGGTCAGCGCCCACCAGAAGAAGGACATTTGGCGTGCCATCGCCAAGGACGTCCAGACCCTGGGGTCCACCAGAGATGGGGCACCCACTGCCGTAAAAGATGGGAGTACATTTGCCGCTGGAGCAAGAAGATGGCGTAGGCTCAGCTGGGGATGGCCTCCCAACGTGGGAGGGGTGCCCGTCGCACAATGACCCCCCTGATGTTCCGGATCCTGGCGATGGCCTACCCTGAGTTGGATGGGCGCTTGAGGGCATCACAGCAGACACAAGGGGGTGAGTACAACCTCATTCTGGGTACTTGGCGCGCAGTTGAGGGGCTGGCTGAGGGAGGAGGGCTGTGGGTGTACCTAGGCCAGGCAGAAATACGTAGGCTAGGCCCCTCCGTAATCAGGCCATGTGGCACTCCACCCCACCGCAGTAGAGTGCCAAGTACAGGTATACATGCCCCTGTGGCATCCATGTGTGCAGATGTCCACCATAGCCATGTAGGCCATATCCCAGAAATTGCATCTGTAGAGGCCAGGAGCACGGCGTAGTGCAGGGGGCTGCTGTGTCTGTATTGTCCGCCAACGGTAGCGGTATGCCATGCACTCAACCTGTCTTTCTTCTGTCGTCCCCCCCCCCCTTTTTGTGCTCTCCCTGTTCATTTGTGCATCAGCATCATCAGGCGGAGGTACAGTGGCACCGGAGCACGAGGGAGCTGTATCCCACATGGCCATGGAGGGCCACACCACGCACTCAGAATGCACCAGTGGGACGGAGGGCGAGGGGAGCTTCACGTCGGCCACCGGATCACCAACCAGCGACACTGACTCGTCCGCCGATGGGAGCTCCCTTGTGGTGGCGACACCATCTGTGACCCCACTTCTACAGGTACAGCCGCCACCTCCCCTACCAGCATCGCCTTCCCAGCAGCCCCTCAGCGTTCGCCCCGTGCCCGCTCACCCAGGAAGATGGGCATCACCTTCGCCCCAGGCATCTCAGGCCCTGCCCCAGTCACCCCTGCTGCCCTCAGTGAGGAGGCCATTGACCTCCTCAGGTCACTCACTGTTGGGCAGTCTACCATTGTGAATGCCATCCAGGGTGTAGAAAGGGAGTTGCAACACGGTAATGCATTCCTGGAGGGCATTCATTCTGGTCAGGCTGCCCTTCAGCGAACCCTGCAATCTCTGGCCTAGCTCTGATGGCAGCCATTGTTCCTGTGTCTAGCCTTCCCCCTCCAACCTCCTCCACCCAGACTCAATCCCCTGTACCCCAGCCCATCCCAAGCACACCATCAGACCAGCATGCACACACCTCAACACACAAAAGTAGCTCAGGCAAACATAGACACCACACATCCCACAGGCACTCACACAAGCATCACACACATACAGACACAGCAAGATCCACTGCCTCCACTGTGTCCCCCTCCTCATCGTCTCCCTCCCAGTGTCGTCTACACTCTCACCTGCATGCACTACATCTACAGGCACTAGGACTCGCTCCAGAACACCCAGCACCACACCCTGCTCACCTGCACTCACCACCCCACTACCATTTACACGTCCCCTCTGTCCTCTCCCAGTGTGTCTGTGACGCCCCCTCCCAAAGTACACAAACGCGGGCACCCACACACCCAACATCCATCCACCTCACGACAGCCTCCATTACCTGCACCTGCACCCAAAAAACCTAAAGTGACACCTCCTACAACCACCTCCTCTTCCTCCACTCCCAGACCCCCTCCAGCTACCCATCCCAGTGTTAGTCAGAAACTGTCCCTCTGCAAAGTTGACCTTTTTGCCCCCACCCCCACCCCTCCAATTCATCAGTCCCATCGTAGCGCCTCAGCCAAAAAGCCTCCAGTACCAGTGGTGCGTGTTCAAGGTGTGTGGAGTGCACCGGCCACCAGGGCAGGCAGTGTGACACGGAGCCAAGGCACTGCCAGTCCACCCCCTGTAAAGGCTCTGAAGTTGGAAAGTGGCCGACGGGACCGTGTGAAGAATCCTGGAGGGAAAACAACTCACAGAGGTCCCAGGGGGATTGCAGAGTCAGCTATGACTCCTCCAAAGGTGGGGAAGGGCCAGAAGAAGTCTGCACAGCCTGGTGTGAGCATCACGGCGGAGAAGGGCGGCATCCTTCCCGGCGGCCGGGACGCCACCGCCAGCACCGTCGTCACTGGTCAGGAGACCACCACCAGAGTCATTGCCCAGGAGGGCCCAAGTATCGTCACTGGTCAGGAGACCACCGCCAGAGTCATTGCCCAGGAGGGCCCAAGTATCGTCAGTGGTCAGGAGAACACCGCCAGAGTCAGTGCCCAGGAGGGCCCAAGTATCGTCACTGGTCAGGAGACTACCGCCATCGCCGGAGTCATTGCCCAGGAGGGCCCAAGTATCGTCACTGGTCAGGAGACCACTGCCACCGCCGGAGTCATTGCCCAGGAGGGCCCAAGTATCGTCACTGGTCAGGAGACCACCACCGGAGTCATTGCCCAGGAGGGCCCGGGCAGCCACAGCCCCGCTGGCCAATGAGGGACCATCATGCCACACAACAATGCCCTGTCCAGAGAACGTCATGCCACACACCAATGCCCAGTCCAGAGACCGCCATGGCAAAGCACTGCAGAACAGTCCAGAGACCGCCATGGCAAAGCACCGCTGAACAGTCCAGACACCACCATGGCAAAGCACAGCTGAACAGTCCAGAGATCGCCATGGCAAAGCACTGCTGAACAGTCCAGACACCGCCATGGCAAAGCACCACTGAACAGTCCAGACACCGCCATGGCAAAGCACCGCTGAACAGTCCAGACACTGCCATTGCAAAGCCCCGCTAAACAGTCCAGACACCGCCATGGCAAAGCACCGCTGAACAGTCCAGACACCGCCACGGCAAAGCACTGCTGAACAGTCCAGAGACCGCCATGGCAAAGCACCGCTGAACAGTCCAGACACCGCCATGGCAATGCACCGCTGAACAGTCCAGACACCACCATGGCAAAGCACCGCTGAACAGTCCAGACACCGCCATGGCAAAGCACCGCTGAACAGGGCATGCACGGCTGAACAGGGCAAGCACCGCTGAAGAAGGAAAAGACCGCCACATCAAGCATCGTTATCCCATGTGCAGCTGGGACAGTGACGGGACAGGAACTGTCACGGGGAGACTAATCCAGTCTGGGCACCAGTCCCCCTCCAGAACCAGTGGAGAGATCCATCCACTCTGTTAGTCCTTCACAGGATGAAGCACTCTGGGCACCAGTCCCCCTCCAGAACCAGTGGAGACATGCATCCACTCCGTCCGTCCTCCACAGGATGAAGCACTCTGGGCACCAGTCCCCCTCCAGAACCAGTGGACACATGCATCCACTTGTGAGACTGTGGCTTTGAACTCCCCAGGATGGAACAGTGGGCAACCCACCCACTTGTGAGACTTGAGAGACTGTGGCTTTGCACTCCCAAGGATGGAACAGTGGGCAACCCACACACTGTAGAGACTTGAGAGACTGTTGCATTGCACTCCCCAGGATGGTCCAGTGGGCAACCCACCCACTGTAGAGACTTGTGAGACTGTGGCTTTGCACTCCCCAGGATGGACCAGTGAGCAACCCACCCACTTGTGAGACTTGAGAGACTGTGGCTTTGCATTCCCCAGGATGGAACAGTGGGCAACCCACACATTGTAGAGACTTGAGAGACTGTGGCTTTGCACTCCCCAGCATGGTCCAGTGGGCAACCCACCCACTGTAGAGACTTGAGAGACTGTGGCTTTGCACTCCCCAGGATGGTACAGTGGGCAACCCACCCACTGTAGAGACTTGAGAGACTGTGGCTTTGCACTCCCCAGGATGGTACATTGGGCAACCCACCCACTGTAGAGACTTGTGAGACTGTGGCTTTGCACTCCCCAGGATACATCAATGGGCATGGAGCCCCATCGTGGATGTGGCGTGTTGCTGTAATCCGGCTGAGGTGTCCCCCCTCCCCTTCCCCCTGAGGTGCCTGTTGTATTTCTCTCTGATGCCCCGGCAGTGTTCTCTCCGTTTGTTGACAGGTATCTTGTGTGGGCCTCGCCCATGCATTTTTGGACTAGTGGTGCACGGACATTGATATGTGCATATCTGCACTACTTCTCATAATGTATATACTTTTGAATGTTTTTATATATATCTGTATATATTTGAAACATGTATATTGATTCATTACCATGTTTGAACTGATTTTGTTTTGTCTTTGCATTCTTCCGGGGGGGTTGTGGGTTATTACTGTGATGTTTCTAAATGCATTGGTGTGTGTGTTGTAATATGCGAGGGTGGGGGTGGGGGTGTTGCGTGTGTGTCCCCCTGACTTTTGCCTCCCCCCTCCCCTATGTCGTAGGTGCAGTACTCACTGTTGTCTTCGCCGGCGTTGGTCTTCGTAGATGAGTAGGAATACAAGGGCCGGTAGGATTTGTAATTCCGGCTCCATGGGGTCCTCCTTCCTTGTGGGATGTGCTCATGTGAGCGTTTTCCCATTGCAGAAACTGTTTCCGCCGTGTTTTTATCCACGGTGAATCCGCCCCAGAAAAGGTGGCGGATTGGCGGGTTGTGATACTATGGGCGGTACATTGTCTTCCGCCTGTCTGTTGGCGGTGACCGCCGCGCTGCTTGTCTGTACTGCTGTGGCGGGAGGTGTGTTAAAGTGGCTGTTTTTGTTGGCGGTTTCCGCCAGGGTCATGATACCCTTTTTTGTCCGCCGGCCTGTTTGCGGTATTACAGCACCTTTAGCACCGTCCGCCATGGTTGTAATGACCCCCAAAGTCTCTTTCAAGTGCAAAGTACCTGGTTTGGAGTGGAAAATCTCCACAAAGGGCTGCAGAGGAGGAGATGCGTGGGAAAATGGTGTGTGCGTCGGTTTTGCCCCTTCACACATGGACTTGCGTTGTTGTTTTTCACGCGGGGAAGATGTGCGTCGTTTTCCGGCGCGCGGACAGTCTCCTTCTGTGGGTCGCGGGATTACCAGATGTCCCGGGCTCTGTGCGTGGAATCCTGGGCTTGTTAACCGGCTGCGCGTCGTTCCGGTGGGCTGTGCGTGGAATTTTCTCCCTCACAGGAGGCGTCACATCGATTTCCTCTCTGGAAGTCGGGTGGCGTTGTCCAGGTGGGCCGTGCATCGAAGTTCCGTTCGCACCGCAGACGTCGCGTCGATCTTTTCCTAACTGGGTCGAGCGGTGTCTTTCCGGATCGGCGTACAGTGAATTTTTCTCTGAGGAGCAAGCTGTGCATCTAATTTTTCATCGCACAAGGAGTCCAGTTGAAAGGAAGAAGTCTTTTTGGTCCTGAGACTTCAGGGAACAGGAGGCAAGCTCTATCCTAGCCCTTGGAGAGCACTTTTGCAGCAAGACAAGAGTTCAGCAAGGCAGCAAGCCAACAGCAAGGCAGCAGTCCTTTGTAGAAAGCAGTCAGGTGAGTCCTTTGAGCAGCCAGGCAGTTCTTCTTGGCAGGATGCAGGTTCTGGTTCAGGTTTCTTCTCCAGCAAGTGTCTGAGGTGGTAGGGCAAAGGCCCTGTTTTATACCCAAATGTGCCTTTGAAGTGGGGGAGACTTCAAAGAGTGGCTTAGAAGTGCACCAGGTCCCCTTTCAGTTCAATCCTGTCTGCCAGGGTCCCAGTAGGGGGTGTGGCAGTCCTTTGTGTCAGAGCAGGCCCTCCACCCTCCCAGCCCAGAGAGACCCATTCAAAATGCAGATGCATGCACGTGAGGCTGAGTACCCTGTGTTTGGGGTGTGTCTGAGTGAAGGCTCAAGGAGCTGTCAACTAAACCCAGCCAGACGTGGATTGTAAGGCACAGAAAGATTTAAGTGCAAAGACATGCTCACTTTCTTAAAGTGGCATTTCTAGAATAGTAATATTAAATCCAACTTCACCAGTCAGCAGGATTTTGTATTACCATTCTGGCCATACTAAATATGATCTTCCTGCTCCTTTCAGATCAGCAGCTACCACTTCAATAATGTATGAAGGCAGCCCTAATGTTAGCCTATGAAGGGAGCAGGCCTCACAGTAGTGTAAAAACAAATTTAGGAGTTTTACACTACCAGGACATTTAAACTACACAGGTACATGTCCTGCCTTTTACCCACACCGCACCCTGCTCTAGGGGTTACCTAGGGCACACATTAGAGGTGACTTATGTGTAGAAAAAGGGGAGTTTTAGGCTTGGCAAGTACTTTTAAATGCCAAGTTGATTTGGCAGTTAAACTGCACACACAGGCCTTGAAATGTCAGGCCTGGGCAAGTTAAAGGGCCTACTTGAGTGGGTGGCACAACCAGTGCTGCAGGCCCACTAGTAGCATTTAATCTACAGGCCCTAGGCACATACAGTGCACATTACTAGGGACTTATAAGTAGGTTAAATAGTCCAATTGGGTATGATCCAAAGTTACCATGTTTAAAGGGAGAGAACATATGCACTTTAGCACTGGTTAGCAGTGGTAAAGTGCGCAGAGTCTAAAAGCCAGCAAAAACAGAGTCCAAAAAGTGGAGGGAGGCAGGCAAAAAGTTAGGGGTGACCACCCTAAGGCATGTCAGGTCTAACACATGGGCTCTAGGGTGGTGTACTTTACTTACCTTTGGTGTTTTCTTACACTCCCAGCACCCCTCCACACACTATTCTTGCCTTGGTGGGAAACCGACATTTGCATTCCACTATTTTAGTATATGGTTTGTGTTTCCCCTAGACCCATTGCAACCTGTGGTGATTTTCACTTTTTGCACTATTTTATGACTGTTGACTTACCTAATTTCGTTTACTAGTATATATTTTGAATATAATACGTACCTCCTTAGGGAGTTTAACTTCTAAGATCTTTTGGCCTTGTGTCACTAAAATAAAGTACCTTTATTTTTGGTAACACTGAGTATTGTCTTTCTTGTGTGTAAGTACTGTGTGACTACAGTGGTATTGCAAGAGCTTTGCATGTCTCATAGTTCAGCCTTGGCTGCTCTGCCTGCAGTTACCTCTAGACAGCCTAAGCTGCTAGACACTGCCTACATTTCACTAATAATCGATAACTGGACCTGGTATAAGGTGTAAGTACCTTAGGTATCCAGAACAAACCAGGCCATCCTCCTACAACAACTGTTTCCTAAGTGTAGTTAACATTATAACTTGTATTATTGAATCCCAATGTTTTTCTATGGAACAGCGAAGTCCACTGCTATGAAAATTGCTTTTACAGCCATGTCACTGTAAGGACATGTTTTACATTAAAAGTTTATGTAGCCTACTTTTAAATGTTCTGTGCCCTGGCTTATTGGACATTAAGTCCTACCTAGGTTGACTTACTAATATTTCAAAAGATGTATTATGCCTGTCACAAGAGAATATTTTGACAGATTGAAATTGCAGTTTCACAGCATCACACCCAGGCTACGGTACTAGGCCCACAGTCATGTTTTGTACTGTCACTCTAGTGCTGACACAATGTGAGCTGCAGTCCACTATTAACATTTAACTTATAGTCCCTGGGTACACTTTGCGCCATATGCAGGTACATTAAATATTTCAAATATGAGTATAACTAATTTTTACCTGTTCTTGGCACATGCACCTGGGACTGGTTAGGAGAGTCCTGGTGCACATAGTCAATCCAAAAAAAGCATCAGTCCAAAATGCAATTTTTGGGATGGGAGCAAGGGTGGTGGAGGCTGCAGGTTGGTGCATGGGGGAGGAGCAGAATCTACACTTGGTTTTGAGCAGAGTAGTGGTGAGAGGGTACAACCTGCCACCTAATTCATTGACAATGATGAGAAAATTAATATTAGACAGAGATGGCGAAGATCAACAAAGCATTGTTACATTACAGGTGCGGAGTCTTATTTTTGCTCAGGACTCAGCCTGCTCTGTTCATAACATGCCACGCCTTTTAGGATTTATAGACAGGCTAAATTTGTGAGTGCGTAGGATGATTATTATGTTACGTTAATATCTAGACATGTTGCACTTCCGTTAAGAGGAAATTGCGTGTTGGTGGATATTTTTTAACTTGAACCGATAGGAGGATGGTCACACTGGGACATTTAACTGTTGCAGTGGAAGCAGTAATATGTGCCTTTATGGAGGCACTGGTACTTCTGAGCCATTATCAACGATCAGTAAGGGATGTTTTGTTTAATATGCAGAATTGGATAGTTTCCTCAAAAACGTTTCACTTTGGATGATTTGGCGGCAGTAACAAGGAACCTACTGAGAACCAAGCCACACCCAGTGCAGCATTGTAGCATGTCATGCATCAACGTAATGATTACTCATCGTTTGAAGGTGGGCCTAAGGAACACGATTTGATACCAAAAGGGTGGGTTGAGACCATACCATTTGTGTTAAGGGTGGTGAGGACAAAGACATAGTGATACAGATGTATCCTTGATAGGGTTGTTTGGTCAAGTAATGAAAAGCCGACTAAAAATTGTGTGACTATGGAATGAAAACAGTCCATTTCTTGTAGTCCTAATATTGCAATTTAAACGCATCTGTGTGTACGTGGTTCACCTGTTTCAGGTTTACTACCCAGGTATGTTTTGTATCCAAACACATAAGACAATGTTTGACAAGATGTACCCAAAATCGATATAATCATCACTGTACAACCAAAAGTAATGACATCTGGGCTGATTCGTTCGTTTATAAATCACCCGTTGTTTATGTAGATATAAAATATATTAATGAAAATTATAAGCAATTGTTCCAAAGCTCATTCATGATGTATATCGTATGATCGTTTGCTTCAAGTGGTTATCTTTGCACATCATTTTATGCATATTAGTTGTTGTATTCCCCAATACATTTCGGACCTTTTAGGGTACGTCATCGGGGTAAACATTTAATAGTGTTTACTGTAAATGAAACAGATAACATGTTTACCATAATGATTACCCTAAAGAGTGCACAAGTAGCACACAATAAGAAGCTCAAAACGTCATGATAGTCAATATTTATGAACAAAGGCTGAAATATATGGGCATATTGTTACACTAGAAGAAGGATTATATTAATCATAAAAAAAACAATAGTAACAACCTGGGATGATGGCACGAGTGAAAGACAGGAAATATAGAATTTTGGCCAAACTTGTGAAAGTATGAGCGTATGTATGACTAAGAGAGACGGTATAGTTTGTGGAAACATCTGAGCAGTTGGAGGCTCCATAAATTGCCTCCCAAAAACATTACTGGAATAACAGCCCCAGTATTGGACAATTCAAAACGATGTAAATCAGAAGAGCTTCTAAAATACTGAACTCTGTAAATAAACTTGATCTAACTCCCAAAACAACGTTGGAGTTGCTGCCGCTATGTTAGGTGGATTATAGTATTAGACAGTTTGACGCGGTTGAGAGAACGTAGTTTAAATAATACATATATTAAAATGAAATACTTATATCAATGCTCAACGATGCTGCATAGCAAACGATAATAATAGTGATTTTGCTTAAAAGTGTATTTGAATTATGACTATAATGTGTGTGGCCACCAATGTATACGCGAACTAATGACTCTTAAATTAAATTATTAATGCTATGGTTAGTTAAGTTATATTAACGATTACGATATTGCATTCATACTGAAAATCTCATAGGCCTTAAGTTAGCATGAGCTGTGGGTTTTAGCTGCCTGGCTCTCATATTAAAAGCATTTTTCTGTTTTCCAGTGTGCTGACTCGCAAAGGGCTATGACTCTGCAAATGTTCTTTTCTTCAACTTGGAAGATAAATGTATCATTACAATTCTGTTCTCATCCGCATACTTGCTACTTTAGTTTAAGTTTTATAGACAAGATTGAAACAAATGTAGATTAATGTAATGTACAAGGATGTTTAAACCATGGACAAAGGAAGTGCTGACCCGAGAAGACGTGCCAAGATGTGAAGTAATCCCCGGATGTGCCACCTCCGAAGACGTCAATTGTGATGACCAATCAAAGTGTTATGAATAAATGTGGGGTGACAATTGGAATTACCTAATGTATAATTTGATAGGTTAAAGATAGTGGGGTATAGTAAATGTCCAATAGAATTTTGGGGGAGGGTATTACGAAAAAGGGATAAAAACCCATGTCACAGAAAGGTCGAGAGAACTAGGTAGGGAATGCTATTGATTGTATCCAGAAACTCTGTCACTCTGTTTGGTGACTTTGAGACTTATAAAAACCATCTTCACCCATAGTCCGCCCCTATACACCTCTCCTCCTTATGAGGGAAGTGTCCCCTGTCCTTTAGACTAAGTTTAGACTGATGGCGTTTTGACTGATGTCCTGAAGACGAAGACTGATCCTGTGTGCTGACCTAATCCTTGGAGGGTAATTATGACAATGCAATTTGTAAGTTGTCTGTTTGCTTTTCCTTTCTAGATACCAACTGCTTATTTTGATAGAGACCATAGTTAGTTGTTTTCTAAATTGGTGTTCTAAATTGTTTTGCAAGAAGCCCAAGATGCTGATGCTAATTAGTGGTTAGGACAGGAGTTCACTTCGACTGACGCAAATAGACAAATGACTGACGTTACGCTATGCTGAACTGAGACGTATATGACATTTGCTGTATTCTGATCTATGTTCACGCCGTGGTATGTTCTTATGTTTGTGATTCTTGCATTAATGAAATCTTATCACAGTTGCCATATCGTGACTATGCTTTTATGTTTCCTGGTAGATTAACTCTTTTGCTCGTAGATTGTAATCAATAGGGAATAAAATTCATAAAATTCTATCAAAGGTGTGGTTATTCATGACTGAAAGGTCATGGTTGCGTCGACAATTTGATTAATGTCTTTAACCAAAGTAAAGTGCATTGTTGTAATAAATATTGATGACATTATTGATATATTGCTTGACATATTGATCAGTTATCTCGTTCTGCGGTGCCTCTCCACTGGGTCACAAGATTCATCGGCCTAAAACGAGTCCTAATGTGTAATAAATTAACATAGAAGGATGCATAACAGGGTAAAGCAGTCTAAACTCCAGGAAGTTGGTAACAAAAAGATAACTTCTAGAAGCATATACAAAAGAATCCAGAAATATTGAGTTGTATAAACAGTCCATTACCTTTCAGTTCTGTTGTTTAGTTCCTTCACTGGCTCTCAATCCAGATTTCTGATTCAAGGGACTGTTTCAAATAGTCCTACCAGGGCATTGATTTGATGACCTCAAAACATTGAAATCGTAGTTGATAAATGATATATTTATAGTTTGTAAAATGTGATGTAATGTTGTAAATATTGCTTTAATGCTCAGTAAAAATGTGTTTTCATCTTTCTTTTCTTCCTTCCTATGTACAACAGTATGCACTTAATAGTATCACATGTGGCATCCAGTACGAGTATACATTTCTGCTGCTAGATAGATGGAATCAAAGCACCAAAGATGTCACCCTGCAGTTCTCTTGTACCCACACCTCATTTAGGTCTACAACTTACAGTCCATTCGGGGTTGTTAAAATGTTCTACATGATAAACCTTGAGAAAAACAGTCCCTAAATAACACGTACTACATCATCCTTTTGGCAATTTAAAATAAGCAAGCTTACCACAAATAAAATAAGCTCCAATAATAACTGCGTCCTCCATCTAAATACAATTTGTAATTCCCTTGAACTTCAAAAGTGTGTTCACATTCATTCTTTCCCACAAATATATTATCAGCATCAGACCTTTCCATCCCAATGCACAACTTTCCTTTATGTTCCTAATCTAAAGTGAAAGCAGCTAGGTTTCCAGCTAACTGATATTAAATGTCTTCTTTAGTCCGCTTATTTTGACTCCTGAAATGTTCATCTGATTTGGAAGTGGCTTCTAATTCCTTTCTTCAGTCTTCAACTAAATTTAACAATTTCTTTTCAACTTCTGACAGCATACATGTTAAATTGTGTCTATGTGCATAACCTGTGTCTAAAGTGGAAACAGGTTTAAAAAATCTTGCAATTATTTTCATTTCCAAGGCAGCTGGACGCCTGTTCAAATGATCAATATTAGGAATTTCTGAAATAACTAAATCATAATTTGAAAAATAATACTGATAATGTCCTGCCCCAAAAACCAGGCTCAACAAAAGACTACATGAAATCCCATAGGTCACAGGAATATGATGATAGGTAATGTCTTCTGAAACAGAAGCAGGTAATTGAGTGCACACAAATCAATCCCTTGCTTTCATGATATCAACATCTTCATATAATAAGCGTCAATGTACATTTGCAGATTAATCTCCCCTAGATGTGTCTGAGTGTAATGCTTTCTCATCTCACTTTTTGTCTTCCTTAGGATTGTATGGTTTGCAGGGAAACACTAGAGGATATCTCCTTTTCTATAAGACTTGTAGAGGAAAATGCTCCTATTAGCAACTTTACTAATATTCCAAGAGAAATAAGCAATAAGGGACCTATTATTGATCTACTTTTAATTTTCTGATTTGGCTCCATTTAATCTTTAGATTTATTAACAATTAAGTACAGCAGGAGAAAAATACTTCTTCGTTAGTTCCACCAATGTGAACAGCAAAGTGAGTTCAAAATTCATTTTTCAACAACATGCAATCTATGTAAGACTTCCCTAACCCTACTCCATGGTCTTCTAAATGACAACCCTATTTCTTCTACTGGGGCCTGGGAAATCTTCTGAATTCCCTATCCAAATCAATGTAAATGTCTCTGATCTCCACACAAACCAAGTTAATTGAGGACCATGAAAATTTAAGATATAATACAACCACAAAGTTCTGATCATGAATGTTTGTCTGTGACTGTGTCATTTCCCAAGTCGGTCCACTCTGGTGAAGGATACCTATGACCAGACACTCTTGTTCTTTTTGACCTTCGTCTTCACCCTCACTCAAGTCAGAGCTGTCAGTCTCTTTAGCGATCATCAGTAGCACACGTTCTGTAGGCAGACTCACTTTCCTTCTTTCCTTCCTTTGGGGCCAACAGTCTCCAGCTTACACTCGCTTTCTTCCAGCACTAATTCCTTCCTCAGGGTCTAATACGGAGTCCGACTCATTCACCACTGGTCAAGGCTCGATTATCTCTGTTTCATTTTCAGTTGTCACCTGTTCATGGCCCTCTTCAGCTTGTCTAAGTGCTGTTTCAGGCTCAGTTTGGTCCCTGACAGCTTGTGTGTCCTGCCCCTGACATTTCTCTTGCGCCACGGGTTCTTCTGGAACATGCAGTGTTATTTCACGGAGACATTCATCTCTGTGAGTATGGGAAGCACGAATCCTATTGCGGAGACCTTCACGCTTTATAGCAGTTGGCATAAACAGGATCACCTGGTAATGGCCATGCCACAGTAGTTCTAGACACGTCTTTCTGAAATGTTTCTTCATCAAGACCCAAAGACCGGAATTAAGGCCATGGCATTGTTCTTGATGTGGAGGGGCTGTGGCTGCTCTGACCTTGTGACATACAGAACACACCACATCAGCCAATCCCTTACAATGGTCTAGGACCATTCATTTGTAATGTTCACAAGTGCATTTGCAGGAATTGCTGGCAGTTTCGTTGCTCTCCCCATTATGATCTCATGGGGAGACAGTCCAGTCTTTCGAGCAGGTACTCTACAGTCTCATTAACACAAGAGGCAGAGCATCAGGCCATTTCAATTATGTCAAAGCACACACTTCTGCTAGCCTGGATTTTAGCATGCCATTCACCTGCTCCACAAAACCTAAAGCCTCAGGTCTATAACTGCAATGCAATCACTGTTCCATTTGCAATGCTGGGCATAACAATTTCAGGACTTCATTTCTGAAATGAGCTATTCGATCAGATTACAAAAAGGTTTGAAAGCCAACCTTGGGAATGAGTTCCCTCAACAGCAGTTTAGCAACAGTGAGACTTTCATTTTTCCTAATTGGGTAACCTTTGGCCCAACGAGAAAAGAAACACATTATAACCAAAACACATCTCAATACATTGCACACGGGCATCTCAATGAAATCCATTTGTATCCTGTTAAAAGGTCCCCCTGATCTTCCTATGTGACTCAGTGTGACTGCAATAGGATTGAACCAAGTCTGCCTAAACAGCCTTACCATAGCATCACTAACAATATGCACTGGACCATGTAAATGTCTAGCCATAGGTGGTAACAAACTATTTGATAACACTGGTCATCCATCCATTAAAACTCAAATGTCATCATTTCCTTTGACACAATCTGCTCTGAACTTACTCTGTTGTTCCCCCTCAGACACTTCCTTATGAAGCCTCTTTACTTCATCCTAGGTATCAACTGTTGTCAACAAGAGGTAATAAAACCCTCGCTAATACCACAGTTGTCTGAGGTTATGAATAATACCAAAGCTTTACTGACTATTGGTGAAGGTTACCACTTTCAGTTGATTAGAAACAAAAAATGCTCTTGTAAGAGCAATCAGTTTGGCTACTTGGACAGAGAACATTCCTTAAAGCAAGGAATCTTCAACAACTCCAGAAAGGGTACAGACAACATAAGCTGCTCTCAGACTTCCTCCACTGTCTCTCAAGTAGGAAACAAACATAGAGGACATAATCAAATTCAGGTAATCTCTCATCTTATATGTATGGTCTTGGCTTGGTGCACAGTTCAGTAACATCAAGACAACGTGGTCTTCTTCACAATCTTCAACATTTTCCTGACTCAATACGGGCAACAGAATAGCAGGATTTAAGATTCTACAGCGTTTAATCGTCACGTTCTTTGCAGTCAAGATCACTGGCTCATATTTAGTATGTCAGCTGCTTGTTTGGTACTGTGTTCTGGTTCTAGTCAGCAAAAAGGGCACATACACAGTTAATGGGTGACCTATAAGAATATTTTCACACCTCTCTATGCTAGTGCTGACCTCAGTTACATTCAGGAAATGCAGAAGCAACAGGATCTAATGTGGTAGAAAAATATGTCATTAGTCTCTTAGCATGTCCAAGCGTTTGAGTCAGCACTGAAAAAGCGCAGCCCTCCTTCTCACTGCAGAAACATGCAAAATATTTGTTATAATTGGGCATCTCTAGAGCTGGGGCACAGCAGACATTCTCTTAGCTCTAGGAAAGCAAAAAGGCAATTGTTGTTCCATGGTACCAGATCACACACATCTTTTGTGTCAGCCTATGTAAGGACTTGGCAATCGGGACTTGGAAAAGTTGGGGATCCACTGTCTGCAGTAGACCACCATTCCCAAAAACATCGTGTGGTTGGCAGACTCATTTTCAGTATGGCTGAGATCCTCTCTTGTGGCACTTTTCTCACTCCCTTTTCAATATGGTATCCAAGATATTGGACTTCTTTTTTACAGTATTGTAAATTTCCTGGGGATACTTTGGGCCTGATTACAACTTTGGAGGAGGTGTTAATCCGTCCCAAATGTGACGGATATACCACCAGCCGTATTACGAGTTCCATAGGATATAATGGACTCTTAATACGGCTGGTGGTATATCCGTCACTTTACCGTCACTTTTGGGACGGATTAACACCTCCTCCAAAGTTGTAATCAGGCCCTTTATGTCCATTATTTACCAGGTGGTTGAGTAACGCAATAGTGTCTTGTTTACAGGCTTCACAAGTATTTGACACCTCCATTAGGTTGTTGATGTATTGGATTGGGACTGAATTGCAAGACATGACCAAAGACTCCAGATTTTTCTTTAAAATCTGATTCAAAATAGATGGAGACTCAGTATACCTTTCTGGGCATCTATACCACATTAAGCCCTATTTCTGAGCTGTAATGAAAAAAGCAACTACCTGTCCTCATGCAATGGTATCGAAAAGAAGGCTTGACACAAATCAATGACAGAGAACCACTCTTCTTCACATACAACCTAAAACAATATAACAGCTGGATTCGGTACCATGGGGTACCAAGGCACAACAATGGTGTTTATTTTCCTAGGGTCCTGCACAATACTGTATTTGCCACTCAATTTCTGAAGACCCATAATGCCAGAATAACAAAGACTGACCATTATCTCCTTCGGAATTCCTTGCTGTATCATTGACTCAATCATGGGAGTTAATCCAGCAATCATTACAGGGGTCAAATTATACGGTGGGGTCCTCTGGAGTTCAGCATTGGGCTTAACAGAAATTCAGACAGGTAATACACCTTTGATCAGCCCAGCATCTTTCCCGAAAAAGCCTGCACTTCATGTTTGACAGTCACTCTCAAATCTGGAGGCAAATCATCAACTATTAGCAATGTCAATAACATGCAACATGCTTAATTTCCATCAACTTTATCCTCAGTTTGCACTTCTATTCATCCTGGAGTGCAAAAGATAACACAATTTAATGTTGATAATAAATCTGTTTCCAAGAGATTCACTGGATGGTGATCACATATTATAAACTTGTATTTATTCTAAAAAGATCCTATTTCCTTTGTGACTGGGACAGTTTCTTGGGTTGTTATTTGTTTATTCTCTACACCAACAACCTGGAATGTTTTTCTTGAGAGAGGAATGTTTGGGACTTCTACTGTTCCTAGAATAGAATGGGTAGTACCAGTGACAATCCAAGAATGACACAGGATGGTCATTCACTTTTCTCTCTATAAATGGTCCACTCTGGTACACCTCTAAGGCTGTGTCATGTACGCAGACTTTCTCCCCTCTCAGGCACCATCAGGCTGACTGATCAAAGCCATTTCCCTCATTCGAATCGGATGGGGAAATTGCTGAAATTGATTATTATCCTGTTTCAGATCCGCATTCATTCTCAAACCCTGATTCTTATTCTGACACAACCTAACAGCATTTTGCTGTGGCATCGGAGGTTTAGGGACTTGCATCATTGGAGCCTGAGGCACATGAATATTCTGACTCCTGTTTTTTTTTACACCCTGCATCTGATTAGGGTTATTATTCTGAGAGGGCACAAATCCTGAATTTTGGACCTGATTAGCTAGATGTAAACAACGTTCCTGTTTCTAATGTCCCATCCTATTGCAGATCTGACAAGGAGTTGACCTTTTTAGACTATTTACCTCCATTCCTGTACCAGGATCTATAGGAACTCTTTGACCTCTATCTTGCATTGGATTTTATGGTTGTTGATATACACCTTGCGTTGTGACTGCATTATTTACGGGTAGGGGCATCTGACTAGTTTTCTGAGCTGCTTTAATTTGAGCGACCACCACTTTTTCCGTGAGGTTTTTCTGCTTAATCTCTATCTCATCTTTGCAGTATTTTGCATTACACAGAATATCATCAATAGGCTTATTCTGCCAACAAATCAAATGTTGCTGAATCATCATACTGATTTCTGGCCTCAGTCCTGCCACAAACCTCAACACAAAATGTCCCATATAGTTAGCCTCTGGTGTTTTCACCTACTGTATTGTTTGAATGCCTACAACAACCTCTCATAGAAAGCATAGATTGACTCCTTTGACTCTTGAGTCGTCCTGTCAATCTTAACTCAATCACATTCTGAGGAGTCACCTTCCCTTACAGGAATGTCATAACTGCCTAATATTTCTTCATTATCAACAGTGAAGGGCCTTTGGTAATGCATTTCTAGTCGGTTCCACCTCAGGCCATCAAACAGCTATCTTATATTCTGTCCACATGTCGCTCAGGAACAACAATGTCTAATAGGGTATTCCGTTCAATCCAAAACACTTTTGAAATTTCACAAATCTTTCAATACCATTCCACTGGATTCTCTTGTCATTTTGGGAAATGTGAATGATACAAGATCACTTCTGTTCCTTGGCACATGTACATAACCTCAGCCAGGCATTTCTCTCAAGGGAAAGGCTGCAACACATCCCCCTGCTACAACTGGAGAGGGTTCAACTGAAGGTTTCTTTACCGCCTCCCTTTGTGTCCATTTAGTTTCCCACTTATTTAATTCATTCCATTTCAGTCCTGGAGTTCTCATGTCGGTAATATCTTTTTCACTGAAGTACACTCGATAGCTTCTCTGCAGAGCCCTAGTCTTATTTAAGTCTATCTCATATTTTGGAGCCTATTCTGCCAATTTATCCTGAATTTGACTCACTCACTTAGTGATGTCCCTAAACAGAAATGCAAGCTCATCCTCTTGATAAGTCTCCAAGATTTTAGGTAATTTGCTACATCCAAAGTCGTTTCCTTCAATGCTGATGAAATTGTTCCCTGGCTCACTTCCGTACTCATACTTTCTCCAGATAGGATACTTCCATTAAAGAATTGTACTCATTTATCTATCTCTTTCGCACTAATAGATCAAGTCAAAACAGGAACCTTGGGTATGGAATCATTTCCCTGGGCACCATTCCAAAAATTCAAAGGTGGTTCCCATACAGGAGTAGTATGTGTGTTTACCTATTAAGGTGCATCCTGACATATTCAGAGTCATATCATCACTTGCTCCATGGAGTGCTAGTGTGTGTTGTAATTAAATGAGCAAACCCACAGGTATCTGGACTATTTGAAATGCTGGTTGGTCTTCCAACATTATTGGCTACCACCAAAATATACGTATTTTTCCCAAAGCCTTCTGATTTATACATAGGAACTACTGGGCCAATAATAACTGGGACTGTGAAACCATCAACAGTACTCACGTTTGGATTGACTGGGACACAATCTCTCAAACCCTTACGTCTCAGTACACAAGGCACGCTAACTGGAATGGGTACCACAGGACTAGCAGTCATCCTAGTGGGGGCATTAGGAAAGGTAATTATGTGACTGTTACCAGTACCATTATCCCTCCCTTTAGTTCTGACTCCATTATTTGGGGGTGGATGTTGAGACAGTAACATATCTAAAAGAATGGCTCCAGAATCATCATCTCTGTCTAAACTCATGTAATCATGCTCTTTCAGTTTCTTCTCAGTTTAAAAAAAAATCATTTTCAACCATATCGGTAGTCAAAGCTGGGTACAGCTTGACCCCTTCTATCATGTCTGTTCTCCAACTTTTCTGTTCAGCATCCCATCTGGCATCTGCATAAATAGACGTAATTTTCTTCACCCTACCCTGCTATTTCTCCCTTTGTCTCGCATGGGCAGCACATTCCAAAGCATTAAGTGCTTCGCATGTGCAGGTCTAGAAGGTGGCTTCATTTTGTACAACACTCTCCTCAAATTTTATTTTCAATAACCCTCAAACTAAATGTGCGATATAGGGAAAATCATAATGGACCATTCCTTTCTCTGATCTTGTAACGTTGACCAATCCAAACATGTGTGAAGTCCTACATTAATCTTCATATAATGACCTGGTGTACCTGCTGATGATCAACCTCGGGAAGACTACCTATATGGTTTTACATCCCCACCTTACTACCCATGCCAGCCTGACCCTTAACCCCTGTGCTGCCAGGCCTTTTCCCCCTCCTGTGCCAAGCCTTTTTTTTACTATATGGGGTAGTTCGCACTTAGGGCCTCATAGCTTTTTGTCCACATAAGCTACCCTCGCCAAATTTGTGTCCTTTTATTTCATACATCCCAGGGATTCTAGAGGTACCCAGAGTGTGTAGGTTCCCCTAGAGGAGACCAATAACTTAGCCAAAATGTAACTCAATATGTTCTTTATTTTTTTTTAAATTGGAGAAAAAGGCTGCAGAAGAAAGGATGTGTTTTGTTTCCCTGAAAACGGCCTCAGCAAAGGGTTTGTGGTGCTACAATTATTATCTTCCCAGCTTTCAGGAGCAGGCAGACTTCAATAGGAAAACAACATTTTTCAACACAATTTTGGCATTTTACTGGGACAAACCACATTTTTACTATTTTTTGTGCTTTCAGCCTCCTTCCAGTTAGTGACAGAAATGGGTGTAAAACCTTTGCTGGATCCCGGTGAGCTAAACATTTCTGAAAAGTAGACAAAATATAGAATTCAGAAAGGGGTAATTTCTGTAGATTCTTCACAGTTTTTCATACAGAAAGTAACATCTAAAATAAAACAATATTGAAATTGAGGTAAAAAAGAGCCGTTTCTGTCCACATTTTCTTCTATAACTTTTTCCACTTATGGCAGATTTTTAAAAGCAATATACCGTTATGCCTGCTGGACTCTTCTGGCTGCGGTATGTACAGGGCTTTTAGGTTCATCAAGAACCCTAGGTACCCAGAGACAATACATTTGCTGCACCTTGCAATGGATTTTCATTGTATACCAGTTATACAGCAATTCATTTGGTGAAATATAGGTATGAAAGTAACCTTTGTATTTCCAAAATGGGCACAAGATAAGGTGTTGAGAAGTGGTGGTTACTTGCACATCTCTGAATTCTGGGGTCCCCATGCTAGCATGTAAATTACAGGGCATTTCTCAAATAGACATCTTTTTTACACACTGTCTTACATATGAAATAAAAAAATGTGGAGTAAGAAAAAAGGCAATAACAATTCTATTCTGTTTTCCCCCAATTCTCCAAATAAAAATGTTACCTCACTTGCGTGGACAGGCCCAGTGCCTGTAACAGGAAATGCAACATGGACACATCACATTTCTACATTGAAATCTGACATGCTTTTTTAGAAGTCCCTAGCTGTGGATTTTGGCCTCTGGCTCAGCCGACACCTATGGAAACTGACCAAACCTGTGCATTTTTTAAAACTAGACACGTAGCGAAATCCAGGATGGGGTGACTTGTGCGGCCCTCGCCAGGTTCTGTTACCCAGAATCCTTTGCAAACCTCAAAATGTGGCTAAAATAACACTTTTTAAAAACATTTTGAAATAGAAAGTTGTGGAATCTGAGAGGAGCCACAAACTTCCTTATACACAGTATTCCCCTTACATCTCCAGATAAAAATGGTACTCCACTTGTGTGGGTAGGCCTAGTGCCCGTGACAGGAAATGCGCCAAAACACTTCATGGACAAATCAAAATTATTGATTACAAAACTATCTGTTTTCAGTGGGAGCACCTGCGTTTTTGGTCCTGGGCTCAGCAGCCATCTAGGCAAGCTTACCAAACATAGACATTTCTGAAAACCAGACACCTGAGGGAGTCCAGGGAGGTCTGACTTGCGTGGATCCTCCAGTGTTCTCTTACCCAGAATCCTCAGCAAACCTCAAATGTAGCTTAAAAAATCACATTTTCTGCATATTTCTGTGTGGGATCAATGCACTGGCACGAATTTCCTATCACCCAATATTCCCCTCAGTCTCCTGATAAAAATGATACCTCACTTGTGTAGGTGGGCCAAGTGCCTGTGACAGGTAAGAGCCAAAAACATGTTGATAATTGAGGTGGAACCAAAGCGAATCCAAAAGGGCAGTTTGAAAACAAATCGTTTTTAGGCTGACAAGTGGGGCAGAATTTTTATCGATATAGATGCAACAATGCTGGTTGGTAGAACTTTTGTGGATTCCTGCAGATTCCAGATGTTTCCACCACAAAAATGTGGGAAAAATGTGGGATTTCAAGAAAGTTGGAGATTTGCAGGGCATTGTGGATAAGAAAATGGTGCAGGTGCATGTGAAGCACCACACCCTGGACTCTCCCAGATGCTTAGTTTTGAGGTGTGTCTAGGTCTCATAGATTTTTCTAGATGTCAGAGTCCCAGAGTCCAAAAAGTGCAGCCCTCACTGTTCCAAGTGGGATAATTTTGAGAGTTGGCCAAACTCTCATGGCCCAAATGTAAAACCAAAACCCCAAATAATCAAATGTCCTCTTGCTTGCCGTCAGGATAAGATCTTTTAGTGTGCGGGGGAGAGCTGAAAGACTGTTACCCCCTTCAGTTGGGGAGGGGGCATAACCATGCCCATACTGGTTGGTAGCCACCACCCCACTTTTTTTTTTTAATTCACTGGCATCTAGTAGGCTTTCAGCACCTCCACCCGGGGAGTGGATCAGGGGTAATTGCCCCATCTGCCCACCAGTGGCAGAACATCTTTGTCACCATTTATTTGGGGTGGGGGTATGGCCATACTCCCACCCTCTTAGTTATAAAAACATTCTTCCCTGATGTCTAGTGGGCTTTGGCCAACAGTAATGTGCCCCAGGTGGAGAGACCCTTGCCCAAGGGGCTGACCCCCCAAACAAATCACACACACCAATCCCTGGTGCCTAGTTTTTTCTGCCCCCCTTGGAGGCAGATTGGCCTAATTTCAAACAGGCCGATCTGCCCGCAAGGGGGGGCAGACATGGCCTAAAATAAATGTTCCCCCCACGGAAGCGATCCTTGCCTAAGGGGTTGCTCCACTTGCTTGAAATTGGTGCAAAAAAAATCCTTAGGGGCATATTTATACTCCGTTTGCGCCAAATTTGCGTCGTTTTTTTCGACGCAAATTCGGCGCAAAACTAACGCCATATTTATACTTTGGCATTAGACGCGTCTAGCGCCAAAGTATGAGTAAAGAGCGTCATTTTTTTGCGTGAACGCCTTCCTTGCGTTAATGAGATGCAAGGTAGGCGTTCCCGTCCAAAAAAATGACTGCGTCGTATTTATACTCCCGGGCAAAAATCGCGCCCGGGAGTGGGCGGGCCAAAAAAACCTGCATTTGCGCCTCTTTTTAACGCCCGGGTCAGGGCAGGCGTTAAGGGACCTGTGGGCTAAAAATGAGCCCACAGCTGCCCTCCCATGCCCCCAGGGACCCCCCCTGCCACCCTTGCCCACCCCAGGAGGACACCCAAGGATGGAGGGACCCACCCCAGGGACATTCAGGTAAGTTCAGGTAAGTATACATTTTTTTTTTTATATTTTGATTTGTGCCCCCCTACATGCCTCAATGCCCAATGACCATGCTCAGGGGACATAAGTCCCCTGGGCATGGCCATTGGGCAAGGGGGCATGACTCCTGTCTTTACTAAGACAGGAGTCATGTAAATGGCGTCTGGGCGTCGTTAAAAATGGCTCAAATCGGGTGGAGGCGATTTTTTTGCGTCAACCTGACTTGCACCATTTTTAAGACGCCCTAACACCATTTTTCCCTACGCCGGCGCTGCCTGGTGTACGTGTTTTTTTTCCACGCACACCAGGCAGCGCCGGTCTGCTAGCGCCATTCAATAAATACGGCACCCGCATGGCGCTTCAGAAGGCGTTAGCCGGCGCAAAAATTTTTGACGCTAAACTGCGTTAGCGCAGTTTAGCGTCAAAAAGTATAAATACGGGCCTTAGGCCCGTATTTATACTTTTTTTAGCGCCGCATTTGCGCCGCTTTTAGACGCAAAACGGCGCAAACCTACAAAATACAATGGCATTTTGCAAGTTTGCGCCGTTTTTGCGTCAAAAAACGACGCAAATGCGGCGCAAAAAAAGTATAAATACGGGCCTTAGTGTCTAGAGATTTCTGCCTTCCAGATTGGCCTAAGAAATATAGGCCGATCTGCCCCCAAGGTGGGCAGAAATGGCCTAAAATAAAATTGTCCCCCAAGGGAGCGACCCTTGCCTTATGATCGATGGTTTTTGGAGCTGGTGTTTTGAAGTATTATGTGAAGATGTGACAGGTCGAATTGTGAAACAGAGTTTTGTCTTATTGTTTTATCTTGTTATTCCTTTCTATTTATGTATCTGATTTAACTCGTTCTTTTATGGCCATTGTGCTGAAATTAACAGATTGATTGATTGATGATTGATATTATTGGCCTACGATCTACATTATAGAGGCCGCGCATACATAAAACCCCTGTGCAGCCTCATTATTCAGAATTATAATTGAGATGTCTATGTGTGGCTTTTCAGGCAGAAAGTGTTGGTTATTGCAGCTTAAAAAAGGGTACTTGTTGATTTGCAATTAGATTTGAAAGTTACCTAGATGTGATCTCAGGAATGTTTTAAGGCAAGGGCAAAATGGGCTCTGGCCCAGGGCCCTAGCTTTTCGGGGGGCCCTGATTGAGCCAGCTCTGTTCTGCAGAGAGTCATGCCCTGATGACCTTCAATATTTATGAAACATATTGTTTAAAATATCTTTTTTCCTTTAATTTAATTTTAATGTGGGTGATGTGTAAGAGTCTGTTGCAGACATTTTGCAGAGAAATGTTGTGTTTCATGGAACATCCATAAAAAAAAGTTTGGGGCAAATTTATAGGAGAGGGATCGCAGTACAGTGCAGCAAGCCACCTTGCCGCGCTGCACTGCACCACTGGGAAAGGGAAGGAATGCACCTTATTTAAGGCATAGGACACATTCCTGACTTTTCCCTGTGCAGTGGCATGCAATGGGCTGCCTAGCACTAACGCAGGCACCCTTGCAGCATAGTGAAAGGGTCCTGCATTTCATGCATGATTGATTTTGTGAAGGAAGGGGTACCATCCTGCTCAGAAACAATCCTGAGAGGCATATTCCTCTATGTGTGCTGCACAATGCAGCACACATAGAAAGAGAAAGTAACAACGAGAAATTAAGATATTTCTCTTCATTACATCTCTCCTGGGTGGAGTATCTTTTTGGCGCATTCCCAGGTTCACAAGGTCCTGTAAATTTGGGAATGCATCAAAATCATGGGAGTTGCATGTTAACACTCATGTAAAGCCCATGGAATGCCTGCCTAATGCAGAGTAAGGCAACACAGGGATTTTCGCAGCGTTGCCTTACTCCAGATTTTTGCATCTACTCAAAGCCACGCAAACGTGACATAACCCTCTCATAAATATGCCCCTTATATAAGATCAATACAAGACCTCAGATATGAGAAATGGGAGGTTCTTACAGATATTATTTGTAGCAATATTAGTGAGCTGCTGCTGTGTTACAATATTGAAAAACATCACTACCCTGAATATTAGGTGTAAATATGTTTAGTATTTGCTTGTGTTCCTGTGCATTGTCAGTGACCTGGCCAAATAATGGGATGAAAGAGCTGAAGTTGGATCATAAATTTAAAACTGTTGGGAACAGGAGCCCCCAGAACATGTGTGGTCAGGACCCCCCAGAATCCTTAAGGCACCCCTGCTTTATCTATCCTCGTAATGTGCAGTACTATATGTCAAGTTCAAAGGTGGAGATCCTTCCAACCAGTTTGTCCCTAGTGAGGAGTGGCAGACCCAGAACAAAAAAAGAATACTGCAACTGTGCTGTTTGTGGGGAAGATGCTATATTGCAGTTTATACAGTTGTGTGTATAAATCTTAAAAGCACAAAGGTGTTGACTCTTGACACTGTTCAGATACATTGATGTTACATCACATACAAAGGTTCTAGAATGCTACTTCAGAACAGAGTTACCTTTATAATACTGTTCCATCACATCCTACACTTCGCCTGTGTGCTTTTTATTGAGAAAGAAACTTGCGGCCTGATATACTTAGAAGGTTATACGGAGAACCTGCTCCTCTATTTTTCCATGTCAAGAACTGGTTATCTCGACTGTAATGTTCGTAAAGAATTGTACTTACATTAGTTTTCCTCTGTCCCTTGTTTTCCCCCCTTTATTATTATTGTTATTGTTATTTCTGGGCACATTCTTTATATCTGTAGACTCACTGAACAAACTAATTTTTATCTCTCATATTTCTCGAGCGTTAAAACGCTTGCTCTTGCTGACTAGGAATGGGATTTATCTGCGCCTTCCTTTCCAGCGCTCCACGCATTAGCCCCAAGCAGTGCTGCTGTCTGTTGGAGAGCTGTTGCACACTTCTCTCACTCCGTTAGGGCTTCCAAGTTTTGTCCGGTCACCTGAGGCTTTGAAGCAGCTGTTTCATCTCTACCACATATAGGGGGTCATTACAACCTTGGCGGTATAAGGCGCTTACCGCCATGCAGAAGACTGCCAATACACCGCCGCGGCCGTGGTAGACCGCCACAGCTATAATGACACAAATCTCGGAATCCGCTGAAATTCAGACACCCACACAACACCGCCACACCAAAGGTCAGCGATAAGCATGCGGAAACAAATCCTCCACCTCCACGCCAACAGAAACACACCCATGCTATTATGACCCACGAATCCACGCGGCGGTCTTTCAACTGCGGTATTCCATTGGCGGTACACACCGCTGCGCTCAAAATACACACAGATCTAGAAAACACCGCCACATTGGACATTTAGAAATACACACACCTGATACACATACACACACCACTCCCACACACCCAATACTATATAAAACACACACCCACATCACACACAAACCCCAACGACCACAATTTCTGAGAGAAGGCCAGAGAGAGACAGCACAGAATAGAGAACCCCATCACACAGAGGCACACTACACCATCACCCACACAACACCCACGCACAAAACACCACATACCACTACACTCACCACACTCATCAACACATACACCACCCGACACATCACACACACCACCCCATGGCATGCCAAAGACACCCCCGCTTCTCCGAGGAGGAGCTCAGGGTCATGGTCGAGGAAAGCCTACGGGTAGAGCCACAGCTATTTGGATCACAGGTGCAGCACACATCAATAGCCAGGAAGATGGAGCTATGGCAAAGAATAGTCGACAGGGTCAACGCTGTGGGACAGCACCCAAGAAATAGGGAGGACATCAGGAAGAGGTGGAGCGACCTACGGGGGAAGGTGCGTTCCATGGTATCCAGGCACAACATCGCAGTACAGCGGACTGGCGGCGGACCCCCACCTCCTCCCCCACAACTAACAACATGGGAGGAGCAAGTCTTATCCATCTTGCATCCTGAGGGCCTCGCAGGAGTCGTTGGAGGAACGGACACTGGTAAGTCAAATTTCAACTATCATATCCCCCACCCTACCTGCATGCTATCACACACCCATCACTCCAAATCCTCACCTATCTACCCATGACACCAACCACCCATCCCAACCCCAAAACCTGCATGACCTAACTAAGCATGGATACCCATCACTAAAGCATGCCCACTGCACAGACCCACAACACCCCCCAACTATCACCACAGAAGCCCCCACACAGGAATGCCTGCACTGGGGTACACGCACACCCAAACATTGCACATCATGAAACACACACATGCAATAATCATGTACTCATACCCCCGCAGGAACCCGAAGGAACGTCACCACAACAAAGGGTCCAGACAACACCACTCCACCACCAGAAGAGGCCCACAGTGACGACAGCAGCTGTGCCCCACTGGATCTTGATGACCAGCCCGGACCATCGTGGGCCTCAGGACAGTCGGTTCCCCTTGCCCAGCCACAGCCCAACACCGAACTGCCACCCTCTGGGAACACCAGCACAGCACCCACCCAGCGGGCCAAAACCTCCCTACCCAGGACAGGTCAATCAGCGGTGTGTCCACCACTACAGGGCACCCAGGCGAACCCATCACCCCAACAACAACAGGGACCTGGGGGCAGTGGTAGTGGGCACACGGTCCAGGGGACGGAGGCACAGGAACACAGGGGAACTGGGAGGGCTGCTGTGCGACAGAGGGAAGACAGGCCAAGGGAACCTACTCTCAACGAGGCCCTCTCCTCCATCATGGGAGCATACCACCACTCCCAGGAGACGATGGCAACGGTACTGGCCAAGTTGCAGGAGACCCTGCGTCTGCAGGAGGAACAGTATTTGGGGTTCAGGGAGGAGCTCAGGACCATCGGCTCCGCCCTGGGCACCATTGTAGGGGTGCTGACGGACATTCAAAAGACCTTGAGGGACACCGTGGCACTCCAAGGGGCCCCTGACACTAGCCACGACGATGAAATGCCCACCACCTCCGCCGGCGCTAGTGGACAGGAGGCACCGCCACAGGACCAACACACCAGCACCTCATCCCCCGCAGATGGACCACCACCACGCAGCGGGCCCTGAGATCCAGGAACAGGACAGAGCAAGATGGCAAGACCCCTGCCAGGAAATAAGACCACCCTGATCGTCCTCCCACTGTCCCACTTTGTTACCCTGTCCAAATCGGAACTGCCCCAGCTCCACTTCCAATGGCCAGATGTGCAATGTACCTGTGAGACTAATAGACTGGACTCTGCCATGGACATTCCTCCACCATCACCCATCCCCATTTAACAACCCCCCTTCATTGTTATGCACTTAAATAAACACCCTTGAAACACTAATAAAACTGGAGTTAGTCAATGATTGTGAACTTTGTATTGTCAATTACAGTGTTAAAAAAGGTTGCCCATTGGAAGGCCAACATACCAATGTCACACATCACAAGCCTTTCAAGGGTGCAAGCTGTTGACACGTAGGTTACCACAATAGTGAAACTGAAATGGAAGGGGACAACTCAGTTAACAAATAGGGAGTGAATTGTAGGTACAGGATAGAGGTTGACGTGTGAAAGTTAATAATATGTGAAACATGAAAATGTACTCACCTGTGTCTCACTGAAAATATTGCTGTATGACTGACTCCCTGTTGTCGTTTTCATCTTCATCAGCTTCCTCCTCATCACTGTCCACAGGCTCCCCCGCTGCAACAACACCGTCATCTGGATCATCCTCCTGCAGAAAAGGCACCTGGTGTCGCAATGCCAAGTTATGGAGCATGGAGCAGGCAATGATGATGTCGCACCCCTTCTTCGGTGAGTAGAATAGGGATCCACCAGTCATATGGAGGTACCTGAACCTGGCCTTCAGGAGGCCGAAGGTCCGCTCGATCACCCTCCTAGTCCGCCCATGGGCCTCATTATACCGTTCCTCTGCCCTGGTCCTGGGATTCCTCACTGGGGTAAATAGCCATGACAGGTTGGGGTAACCAGAGTCCCCCAGTAGCCATACACGGTGCCTCTGGAGTTGACCCATCATATCAGGGATGCTGCTGTTCCGCAGGATGTAGGCGTCATGCACAGAGCCAGGGAACATAGCATTTACCTGCGAGATGTACTGGTCTGCCAAACAGACCATCTGGACATTCATGGAATTATAACTCTTCCTGTACACCTGTTCATTCCTGCAGGGGGAGACATGGGTCCCATCAATGGCACCTATGACGTTGGGGATATGTCCAAGGGCATAGAAATCACCTTTCACTGTAGGCAAATCCTCCACCTCAGGGAAAATGATGTATTTCCTTACGTGTTTCAGCAGTGCAGACAACACTCTGGAGAAGATGTTGGAAAACATAGGCTGGGACATCCCTGATGCCATGGCCACTGTTGTCTGAAAAGACCCACTTGCAAGGAAATGCAGCACTGACAGCACCTGCACGTCAGAGGGGATTCCAGTTGGATGGCGGAGTGGTGACATCAGGTCTGGCTCCAACTGGGTACATAGTTCCTGGATTGTGGCACGGTCAAACCGGTAGGTCACGATGACATGTCGCTCTTCCATTGTCAACAGGTCCACCAGCGGTCAGTGCACCGGCGGATTCCGCCATCTTTCAATATGTCCCAACTGACGGTGCTTAAGAAGGACAACAGCGAAGAAACTGTCAGGATTCCTCCAGGCATGTACCCACAGTCACACACAAGACTACAACAGACAATTAACCCATCCGGGAAAGGTTTTGAGTGTAGGCCTCGGTATGTGTGACGCAGTGGTAATTGAAGCCATATGGGCCCCTGAAATGGCGGCTGCCTGACCTCTAAACTGGGACAATGGGATTGTGGGGTAACTGCGCTGGCGTTGGACACCGTCGCTGTAGGCGGTCGTAGAGCGCGGCGCAATGCTGCATTGGTTAACATTGGACCCTGTGGGTCCCAGGAGCCAATGAACAGGTGCGCCGCCGTTGATGATGCGCACCGCCGCGGACGTCACCACCATTTTCTATCTCTTCAATCACTAGATACCTGACCTTCGACAGGAGAGGACCTACACTGCTAGTGCTGCTGTGACCTCGGTCTGGAAGCGACGATGGCTGCTGCGTCTGGGGAAAGAGCCCCTGCCTTCACTGCACAGGAGTTGGAGAAACTTGTGGATGGGGTCCTCCCCCAGTACACGCTACTCTACGGTCCACCAGACCAACAGGTTAGTACACAGGGAGCACGTTGTATGGGCTAGGCTTGGGTGGAGAGTGCTGGGTGGATGAGGGAAGGGGGCAGAGTACATAGAACAGTTATGCATTGGGATGAATGGGCCACAGGGATAGAGTTGGGAGGGGGCCAATCACAACGACGGTGCAGTAGGTAATGACTGTCCTCTTTCCTTGTGCATGTCATGTAGGTCTGCGCCCATCAGAAGAGGGACATTTGGCGTGCCATCGCCAAGGAAGTCCGGACCCTGGGGGCCCACTAGAGACTGCCGTAAGAGATGGGAGGACATTCGCCGCTGCAGCAAGAAGACGGCGGAGGCTCAGCTGGGGATGGCCTCCCAACGTAGGGGGGGTGCCCGTCGCACCATGACCCACCTGATGTTCCGGATCCTGGTGGTGGCCTACCCGGATTTGGATGGGCGCTTAAGGACATCACAGCAGACACAAGGGGGTGAGTACTACCTCATCATATGGACTTTGCATGCAGTGGATGTGTCTGGGTGGGGGTGGTGGGTTGTGGGTGTCCCTAGGCCAGGGTGAGTTAGGTAGGCAAGGCCCCTCTGTTATGTAGGCCATGTGGCACTCTACCCCAGCTCAAAACAGAGGGAAGTTGATGTATAGTTGCCCCTTTGCCATCCATGTGGGCAGATTACTACCATTGCCATGTAGGCCATATCCCAGAAATAGCATGTGCAGAGGTCAGGAGCACGGTGTAATGCATGGGGCTGCTGCGTCTGTCTTGTCCGCCAACGGTAGCGGTATGCCATGCACTAAAACTCTCTTTCTTCTTTCTCCCCCCTTTTCCTGCTCTCCCTGTCCTTTTGTACATCAGCATCGACAGGCGGAGGTACAGTGGCACCGGAGCACGAGGGAGCTGCATCCCACATGGCCATGGAGGGCCACACCACAGACTCTGAATTCACCAGTGGGACGGAGGGCGAGGGGAGCTTCACGTCGGCCACCAGATCACCAACCAGCGACACAGACTCGTCCGTTGATGTGAGCTCCCCTGTGGTGGCGGCACCATCTGTGCGCCCCACTTCTACAGGTACAGCCGCCACCTCCCCTACCAGCACCGCCCTCCCAGCAGCCCCTCAGCGTGTGTCCCGTGCCCGCTCACCCAGGAGGGTGGGCATCACCTTCGCCCGAGGCACCTCAGGCCCTGCCCCTGTCACCCCTGCTGCCCTCAGTGAGGAGGCCATTGACCTCCTCAGTTCACTCACTGTTGGGCAGTCTACCATTGTGAATGCCATCCAGGGTGTAGAACGAGAGTTGAAACACAGTAATGCATTCCTGGAAGGCATTCATTCTGGTCAGGCTGTCCTTCAGCGAACCCTGCAATCTCTGGCTTCAGCACTGATGGCAGCCATTGTCCCTGTGTCCAGCCTCCCCCCTCCAACCTCCTCCACCCAGACCCAATCCCCTGCACCCCAGCCCATCCCAAGCACATCTACAGACCAGCAGGCACACAAGTCAACACCCAAAAGTAGCTCAAGCAAACATAGGCACCACACACACCAAAGGCACTCACACAAGCATCACACCCATACAGACACAGCAACATCCACTGTCTCCACTGTGTCCCCCTCCTCCTCTTCTCCCTCCTCCCTCCCAGTCTCGTCTACACACACACCTGCATGCACCACATCTACAGGCACTAGGACTCGCACCAGAACACCCAGCACCACAAGCCGCTCACCTGCACTCACCACCTCCACTGCCATTCACACGTCCCCTGTGTCCTCTCCCAGTGTGTCTGTGACGCCCCCTCCCAAAGTACACAAATGCCGGCAATCACTCACCCAACATCCATCCACCTCACGACAGCCTCCAGTACCTGCACCTGCACCCAAAACACCTAAAGTGACACCTCCTACAACCACCTCCTCTTCCTCCACTCCCAGACCCCCTCCAACTACCCATCCCAGTGTCCGTCAGAAACTGTCCCTCTGTCAAATTGACCTGTTTGCCCCCCCCCTCCAGTTCATCAGTCCCGTCGTAGCTGCTCAGCCAAAAAGCCTCGAGTACCAGTGGTGCGTGTTCCAGGTTTTTGGTGTGCACCGTCCACCAGGGCAGGCAGTAGGACCCGGAGCCAAGGCACTGTCAGCCCACCCCCTGTAAAGGCACCGAAATTGGAGAGTGGACGACGGGACCGTGTCAAGACTCCTGGTGGGACAACAAGTGAAATGGGATCGAAGGCAATTGGTGAGTCAGCTGTAACTCCAAAGAAGGTGGGGAAGGTTCCGAGGAAGTCTGCTCAGCCTGTTGTGAGTGTCACGGCAGAGAAGTGCGCCATCATTTCCGGCGGTCCAGACACAACCGCCAGCACCGTCGTTACTGGTCCAGAGACCACCGCCAGAGTCATTGCCCAGGAGGGCCCAAGTATCGTTACTGGTCAGGAGACCACCGCCAGAGTCATTGCCCAGGAGGGCCCGAGTATCGTTACTGGTCATGAGACCACCGCCAGAGTCATTGCCCAGGAGGGCCCGAGTATCGTTACTGGTCAGGAGACCACCGCCAGAGTCAGTGCCCAGGAGGGCCCGAGTATCGTTACTGGTCAGGAGACCACCGCCGGAGTCAGTGCCCAGGAGGGCCCGAGTAGCGTTACAGGTCAGGAGACCACCGCCGGAGTCATTGCCCAAGAGGGCCCGAGTATCGTTACTGGTCAGGAGACCACCGCCGGAGTCAGTGCCCAAGAGGGCCCGAGTATCATCACTGGTCAGGAGACCACCGCGGAGTCAGTGCCCAGGAGGGACCAGGATCCCACAGCCCCGCTGGGAGATGATGGAACGTCATGCCACACCCCAATGTCCGGTGTGGAGTTCGTCATGCCACACCCCAATGTCCAGTGTGGAGTTCGTCATGCCACACCCCAATGTCCAGTGTGGAGTTCGTCATGCCACATACCAATATCCAGTGTGGAGTTCGTCATGCCATACACCAATGTCAGTATCTGAACCGCCATCTCAGGCTACCGCTGAACAGTCCATAGCCAGCCATGGCAAAGCACCACTGAACAAGGCCAAGACCGCCATGGTGAAGACCGCTGAACAGTCCATAGCCAGCCATGGCAAAGCACCGCTGAACAAGGCCAAGACCGCCATGGTGAAGACCGCTGAACAGTCCATAGCCAGCCATGACAAAGCACCGCTGAACAAGGCCAAGACCGCCATGGTGAAGACCGCTGATCAGGGCAAACACCGTGTGGGTATGAATAGGCCGCCACATCAGGCATCCTTCTTCCATGTGCAGATGGGACAGTGACAGGACAGGAACTTTCACAGAGAGACTCATCTAGTCTGGCCACCAGTCCCACCCAGTACCAGTTGAGAACTGCATCTACTTGCGTCAATGTGGCTTTGCACTCCCCAGGATGGTTCAGTGGGCAACCCACCCACTGTAAAGACTTGAGAGACTGTGGCTTTGCACTCCCCAGGATGGCACAGTGGGCAAGCCACCCACTGTAGAGACTTGAGAGACTGTGGCTTTACACTGCCCAGGATGGTCCAGTGGGCAATCCACCCACTGTAATGACTTGAGAGACTGTGGCTTTGCACTCCCCAGGATGGCACAGTGGGCAAGCCACCCACTGTAGAGACTTGAGAGACTGTGGCTTTGCACTCCCCAGGATGGTCCCGTGGGAAACCCACCCACTGTAAAGACTTGAGAGACTGTGGCTTTGCACTCCCCAGGATGGCACAGTGGGCAAACCACCCACTGTAGAGACTTGAGAGACTGTGGCTTTGCACTCCCCAGGATAGTCCAGTGGGCAACTCACCCACTGGAGAACTTGAGAGACTGTGGCTTTGCACTCCCCAGGATACATCAATGGGCATGGTGCCCCGTCGTGGATCTGGCTTTGCAGTCATGTGGCTGAGGTGCCCCCCCTTCCCTTCCCCCTGAGGTGCCTGTAGTGTTTCAATCTGATGCCCCGGCAGTGTTCTCTCGGATTTTGGTCAGGTATCTATTGTGGGCCTCGCCCATGCATTTTTGGACTGTTGGTGCACCGACATTGTTGTGTACATATCTGCACTACTTCTTGTATTGTATATAGAAATATGACAGATTTCGAGATATGATTCAGTATATTTTTATATGACATGTATATTGGCACATTACAATATTTGAACGGATCTCGCTTTGTCTTTGCATTCTTCCGGCGGGATTGTGGGTTTTTAATGTGATATTTTTGACTGCATTGGTGTGTATGTTGTAATATGCGAGGGTGGGGGTGTTTGGTGGGTGTCCCCCTAACTTTTGCCTCCCCCCTCCCCTGTGTCGTAGATGCAGTACTCACCGGTATGTTCTGCGCCTACGTCACTGTTGTTCGTACAGGAGCAGAAAGACAAGGGCAGGTAGTATTTGGAGTTCCGGCTCTATGGAGTCGTCGTTCCTCGTGGAGTGTGTTGAGGTGAGCGTTTTCCCATAGCAAAGGCTGTTTCCGCCGTGTTTTTATCCACGATGAATCCGCCCCGGAAAAGATGGCGGATTGGTGTGTTGTAATAGTGTGGGCGGTACTTTGTCTCCCGCCTGTCTGATGGCGGTGACCGCCACGCTGTTTGTCTGTACCGCCGTGGCGGGCGAAATGTTAAAGTGGCTGTCTTTGTTGGCGGTTACCGCCAGGGTCGTAATTCCCTTTTTTTTTCCGCCAGCCTGTTTGCGGTATTACCCCACCTTTTACACCGTCCGCCAGGGTTGTAATGACCACCATAGTGAGTTGCGTCCTGCGAGTTGAATTCCCTGTTGCACTCACCGCCCTCTGACAATCCTCACCAAACCTCTCCGTCTTCCTGCCGCATCTTACTCTCATATACAAACTGGAACATCTCTCTGGCCATAAGCTTCAGTGCTAGCATCACCGACCCGTGTGAGATGCCTGAAATGCCTTAAGAATGTCAACCTACCACATTTAGCCACTGCCATACCCAAAGGGTATGGCACTGTTTGGCCTCAGCCGGAGATGATGTCCTTCATTTATGTTGCTCTGACAGCTACTGTGCACCTCATAGTTTTGACGCTTCTGCAATTTCAGCATTATTAATTCCTCAGTGCTTTCTCCCCAAATCTGATGTGGTACACAATTTCTATCAGTTGCGCAACTCTGCATTATATTCTCAGAATGCTTCCTGATCATATCTGATTTGTTATGTTAGTGTCAATATCTCTAATTTCTTCAACCAATTTGAGGTCGACTTATCTTTTAGAGTAACAAGATGCAATAAGAACCAACTCAAAGATTCTTACAAAACAAAGGGGTTCCTGCCCATAGAAAGAGTATTTTCAGGTATATCTTGTGGCCATTGATGCCAATATATTTACTGTTGAGGGCTATAAGAGCATTTTTTTTACATTTTTTAGGGTCAGAGAGCAAGGACATTTTTCACACCCTGCCGATGCTTGAGGAACATGAGGGTGAAAAAGAATATGATGACTTTGAGGAGGCATAATGAGACTGGAGAGAAGGCTCAAGCTCACAATAATTATCACACCCGAACGTTATTTGTTTTTTAGCACGAGAAAGCAGAAGGTAGGATAATCATTTGATGGCATTTTAACAGCATTGCAAGGAATATCTACAACATGTAACTTTGGGGAGTCAAAAGGAGAAATGATTTGATAGCAAGTAATCATCAATACCAACAGTAACATGTTTCTGATGTGGCAGCTTTATGCATATTGTGTCATACATAAAAATGCCCAGCCCTGAGCAAAGATCGCAACATCTGCAGCCGCAGAGGACAGTGTGGCAGAATGGAAAGGATGACTGTCATTCACAAAACTCAGGACTGCTCAAATCGGGATGAACGTGAACCATAACGAACCTGAAGCATCAGAAGCTGAGCAAAATGTTTTCCATTGAATGGCTTAATGATCAAGGAAATTACCCATTTGCACAGCATGCATAAATAAGCCCCAAGTGTGCAGTTTGCATGTTTTAAACAACGATTTGGAAGTTATGGTGGATTCGGGTTCACATAATCATAATTGCATGGAAGATATTTATATCAAGGTTTGCACTGCTAGTTGGCAGCCTGATGACGACTAGCATGCATTCTTTGGCCTTTGATGGGAGAACAATTGTCTTTTGTGGATAATTTTGTGTCAAAGCAAAACAGAAGTGTGTGTGTGTGTGTGTGTGTGTGCTTGAATGAAAGTACAAGTACCTTCACAAATTGTGGTAAATCACAGTGCTTCAAATCTAATCTTTGCAATTCAGGAAAACAATATGCCTACCATGCTTATATATGAATTCCCCAAAACCTTCAAAAATTAACTGAAAAACTAACAGGCTTCATGCACCATATCAAGTTGAAGGATGTATCTGTGCCAGGCAGGACGAAGCTGAGGGGTATGTAATGTCGGGTCCTACCAACATTAATGCCTGATTAGCAAAAATAAAATTGCCACACACCGTGTAAATTATGACGCGTCGATCTTTGTCCGGGCCAGATGCAGCAGCATAGTAATTATCCAGATGCTACCTCAGGATCACTCTGGCTCCGCCAACCTTCCCGTTCATGGCAACGCCCTTTATTTTTATAGTTGCCCTGATGACACCATGGCAGAACCAACAACATAGTGCAGAACGTAGGGGTAACAACACGTGGAGCTTCTAAAGACCTCCACTGTGCTCACACCCCCACGGATGGTAGTGTCCCAGTACCAGTTCCGTCACTGGTACACGACACTACAGTCCTCCAAAAACCCAAACAAAGAAATTCTATAAATATATATACACAAATCACACATCAACAACAAGGTCATGCAGCTTTGTAGAAGGAGCCAGGTTGCTGTGTAAGTTGTACTTGGTGACATTAGACCTTCCTGGGACGGAGTTTTGGCCAGAGTCTCTGCAGGGGATGTTATCGGAAGCAGGGACTGGCCCTGCATCTTCCACTACAGGCACACAGGGTTCACTACTAGGAACTTCACCCTGTATGGACTCATCATCATCATCTAGCACTGGTGAGTCTCGACTTGGAGTGTCACTGGCCGAGGAATAGAATTTCTTAAACAGGGAAATGTTACGGGTGACAACAACAGATCCACGCTGTGCCACAATAGAGGACCCTTTCCAGTGAATGACAGTCCAAGGAACAGTACCAAAAGGGATTCGGAAGTTGCTGCCCTACGACGTTTCTTTCAGCACCGCTCTGTCACCTGCTTTTAGGCCAGAACTTCTAGCACACCTTTTGTGACTGGCATAACTGTTGGTAGCCAACCGTCGCTCAAAAACTTTGTCTTGGTTTAGAGTTGGTGGGACCCAGAACCAGTGATGTGGGATAGAGTCAACTATTGCTCGCCCAAAAACTACATGCCCTGGTGCTTGGTTGGTAGTTGAGTGAGGGGTCTGGTGATAATTGCGTAAAAAAGAGTAGATGGCATAGTCACCGGTTTGACCACTCGTGTGAGTAATGCGAAAGACCTTGTTGAGAGTTCTCATGAAATGTTCGACTTCCCCATTGGCTTGGGGCCAACGGGGCGTGATCCTACGATGTCGGATGCCAGTGTTTTTAAAGTATTCAGCCATTTCTCAACTCTGAAAAGGCGGGCCATTGTCAATCTTGATTTCAGCAATGATACAATGGGGGGCTAAAAATGTTTCCATCCGAGAGATCACCATTTCAGCCGTGAGAGAGGGTATGATTTCTACTTCTGAGATGGGAGTGATGTTCTGCGACAGTAGGTGCATGTATCAGAATGTCATTGCTAACACTGAGGGCTCCCGTAAGGTCCATTACAAGTTCATGGATCACATTTTGATATACTTCAGTGGCACTGGAGATCCCAAAATGTAGACGTTTGTATCTCCTCAACCTAACATGGGTAGAGAATGTCGTGATATACCGGGACTCTTTTGACAAAACCAATTGATGGTACCCTGACCGCAGATCAAGTTTTGAGAACTAGCACGACCCACTCAGTTCGCCAATGATGTCATCAATCGTAGGAGTCAGGTGTTGCTCACGTTTAATAGCATTGTTAGGGAGCCGCATATCTACACAGATGCGGACTTCACCAGGCTGCTTGGGTTTTCGGGAGACTAAATTGGGAGAGACCCATGGAGTGGGCCCTGTCACTTTCTCTATAATGCCCGCCTTCTCCAGATGATCCAGTTCCTTTTCTACTTGGGGTCGTAGATAAAATGCAATGCATCTATGGCGCAGCGCAACAGGTTGCACAGTCTTATCAATGTGTAGTTTAACTTTTTTCATTATCAAACATCCTATCCCTTCAAAGATTCCATAAAAATTGGCTCAAAAGCTCTGTAATCGACCATTGATATATACTGAGTGCAAAGGTGACGACTCCCAAGTCTTCAGCAGTCTTGCAGCCCAGTAACATACCACGTCCTTCTTCTGCTACATAAACTTTAGCTAGAATTGTCTTGGACTCATGGGTAATGGTTGTGTTAAACACTTCTCTGAGGGCCAGTGGGGTAGTCTGTCCATAGGCATAGACTTTTACCTTCACTCTTGACAACAATGGAATTGGGAACATTTTGCAGTGTTCATTTCCAGCCAAAATATTGATCGAGGCCCTTGTATCAACTACCGCCAGAACTTCATGGGTGCCTCACTGAACTTGGCATTTTGGCAGCTTTGTTGTCATGTGAGAAGTATTTCCAGGAGAGAATATTGATTGGACTACATGCACTTCCGCTTCATCATCGTCCATGTCACTACAATGTTCAGACTGGTTCGTCGCCACATTGATGGAAGCATTCCCAGTCCGAGCTTTGCTTGACTTACACACTTTCACAAAGTGATTCAACTTTCCAAACAAAGCAAATTTTTTTCCTCTGGCTGGGCATTCAGAGGGTCAATGTGATGGCCCGCCATAATACCCACAGGGTTTCGTTGGAGGCTTGTTAGCACAGAACTTTGTCTTGCTTGCAGCTGGGGCTACAGTATTCGTAGGCTCTTCTTTTATTGGTCTCTGTAGGGCTGCTTCCATATGGGATGCTCGGACCTTGGACAATTCTTTAGTGCGTCCCATCTGGAGAATATCAGGCAAAGACCTTCTGGACTCCTCCAGGATACGTTCTCTAAGTTTTTCTGATGAACACCCTTGAATAATTTGCCCTCGTATTTCCCCCACTTCATCGGCGAATCTGCACGTGCTGGCCAGATCTCTTAGCCTCATGTAGAACAAGTCTACTGATTCTTCCGCAAGCTGAAGGTCTTGAATGAAAACAAAACACTCATAGTCTGTATTAGCCATGGGCTCGAAATGTCTATTTAGAGCAGTAATTAACATGACATGTGTTTTTGGGTCATCTTCAACAAGATTCTTAGATATTTTGTTTATATCTTTTCCTCCTAAATGTAAAATTAGAGCGCGTTTCTGAGCATCTTCAATCTTGGTGGCTTCAAAATATAATAAAACTCCTTCCACCCATTCCTTCCATTTAGGAGCTTGGGCAGAAGGAGCCCCTTCCACAATAAAGTGCTTGATGGGAGGAATTGTTAACCTGACGTAAACAGCAGGTAAGCGTAAAAATTGCAGAAAAAGGCTTGGCCGCACACTACTAAATCCGGTACTCACCGGACTGTTGTTGGCATCAAAGAATACTGTTGGGACTGAGCACTGTGGATGTCAAAATTGCTGCCAGCAGGAGTCACAAGTCGTCATCAGTCACAAAAACAGCCAAAAATGTGAGCAGGACCAACTGCAGAGGCCTCTTTTCCACAGAAATGAACAGAGCAGCTGCAGAAAGATACAGGCCCCTCGTTTCAGGAAACAGCAGCAACACAGTACCTTCACTCAGTCCCCAAACAGAAAATCCTCCTGTGAGCCACAGACTATACCACAGGGAATACGAGCTTCATCAGACAACAGGCTGTGGGCGGAGCTTCTTGTTCCAGAGTCACTAGCAGCAGCGTGCAGAATTCAAAAAGACTCGGGCAGCCACACTGCAGGAACAGGAAAATGAAGCACTCAAAGGGAAACCTCTTCCGAACGAAGAGGGCATGGCAGGCAGACGACGCTTCACCGCAGGAGCAGGACAGTGAAGAGCTCCAGGAAAACCCTCTTCTGAATGAAAAAGGCTTGGCAGGCAGACAGCACCTCCACTTGTGGCACGAGCACCGCACAACCAGGCGGCCGCCACAGAAAGGAGGGGGGGTCCAAAAATCAGCCCCTCGTCGCCAATGTAATGTCGGGTCCTACTGACATTAGAGCCAGATTAGCAAAATTAAAATCGCCACACACCGTGTAAATTATAACTCGGTGATCTTTCTCAGAGCCGGGTGCGGCGGTGTAGTAATTATCCAGACGGGACCTCAGGATCGCTCCGGCACCGCCAACCTTCCCATTCACAGGCAACGCCCTTTATTTTTATAGTTGCCCTGACGACACCAGGGCAGAACCAACAACATACGTGCAGAACGTAGGGTAACAACACGTGGAGCTTGTAAAGACCTCCACTGTGCTCACCCCCCCATGGATGGTAGTGTCCCATTACCAGTTCCGTCACTGGTACGCAACACTACAGGGTACACCTTTGCCTGTGAGAAATAACCGCTGTGTCTTTTACATGATTTCCTTTCACAAGGAATAATCAACGCGGCTGAATCATCTGAATGGGAGTCACCAATTGTATTGGCAAAGAAGGACAATACAATCCTATATTTATGTGTCAGCCTCAGAGCTTTAAATTCAAACATTGCACTAGATAGACAACCCCCACCAAAGGTTAATTCTCAATGTGCTAATGTTTTCTTCACTCTAGACGTACAAAAAGAATACAATCATGTTAAGTTGACAGAAGAATGCAGGCCTGTCATGACCTGTGGAATGTGGGCCCATCTCACACCCGTGGTTGCCTCCTCTAACCACATGGTGGCCCAGGCATTTGTGCAAGCCGTTTGGAGCTCAAAGGAGCCACAGCAGTATGGTGAGGCTCATGTCTTCTATGGCTGAAGGCACTGGTACTGTGGGCAACTGCCCATTTCAAGATGACTGCCACCTTGTACTCAGTAATCTTGACCATTTCAAAATGGCTGCCATGAACACAACTCTCATGATACTTGCAAAATCTTGCAAGATCGCTCAACTCTCAGTGGCCATCTTTGCTCTACAGTCTATATAAGGTGCACCAGTCCCTTGTCATGCGCTGTTATTGAAGTGTTTGAGATGACAGAGGTGACAGGTAGGAATCTCGTGGAGTGGCATGTGATGCAGTTCCTAATCTCATCAGCTCATGGAGCAACAATTCAAACCAGTAGGAGAGCCCAACTTTGGGTTCTTTTTTATGCTAATGCAACCAAGTTGAACTTTAAAGTTAGGGACTCATATTGAGTGAAGAAACTCAGAACTTGCTTTGTTGAGAGTTATTGGCTATGGGAGTATGGGAGTAACAGCAAGGACTATCTGACATATCTGATAAAGAAGAAGAAGAGTAGTTGCAATCTGTAATATACACTGATGCATATCTGTGTGTTTTAAGTCTGATGCCTGTGCACTAACAGCAACTCTCTTAAGGAAAGAAACAAGGTGTTGTCGTAATTGTGTGACAAACCTGGAAGGCCTACAGTGTCTATGATCTTATAATAACTCTATTTGCACCACAAATCTTAGACTATTGCTGAGGATAGTGAATAGGTGGTTTCCAAGGTACCATTGTAATCTCAAGGTTGGAAGTACTTTCTCCCAAGGGTAAACCTATGTAATTGTTTCGCCAAGTCTAGCTCTGTCAACTGAACATTTCTTCTAGTATTTTGAGAAGTTGATAACGTTTGAGTATTTTCATTGTGTTGCCTTTCAGGTCTCTTTCAATGCAGCGTCCTTCCTAATTTTCCTTCTCCCTGTGTGGCCGTGGCCACTCTTACACTATGTGGAGTTTCCAGAGTTGGAGCTGCTGGAAGGTGGGAGTCTGGGAGGTATTGTTCCTGAGGATCCACACCACTGTTATAAGCCCTTTAACTGCTTCAAGACCCCTTTTGATCTTTTCCAGTGTAAGCAAATGCCCTTTGCCCTGGAAGCCACCACGTCCATTTTCTAGAGGGTTTATGTACCATATTTTAATGGAGAAGCATGTGAATTGCTTCCAAGAGGATCTTCTTCTCTTTTCAAAAGACGTTCAGTAACATCTTGAGATTTTACTCGTGGTCTGCTCAAAGCTGAAAGCCCAGGGCTTCACACTCTCATCTCACTAATGCGATCTGTTCAATGAATAAGCAGAACATCTTGGCCACAAGGTATCAGCTTAATGATTTGTTCCCAAGCATTTCCTGGTCAATGATATCAATCAGGGGCCCCAACCAAGTTGCAAGGAACAATTAGTATCCTTTTATGTATTATACACATATTATTCAGGGTTCATCAAAATGTTTGCCACAGTTATGGAACCTCTAAGTCTTCTAACTGGTGAGGATCAAAGGCATTAATGGAAACAAGAACAGAAAGAAATGTTTAACTCAATAAAACAAAACATAAACAGCGCTCTCATCTTATGACCATTTACCATAAGGAAGAAATGCACCATCACCATGGATGCCAGCGCCTACGGGTTCGTGTGCAGTTCCATTACAACAGCAGGGACATGGTGAATGGATGGTTGGCTATGTTACTCTTGTTGTGGTGATAAATAACTTCAGACACAGTGTTTGGGGAACCCAATTCAATTTACAAACCCCTTGTCTACACCCTGTCTCCAAGGGGGAGGAAGTGCGAGATTCTACAGCACAAATTGCTAGATTGAGCCAAAAAAATACAAGAAATTAAATTCAAGATTGTGAATGTTCCTGGTAAAAGCAACAAATGACCAGATTTTTGATCTCAATTACCTTGCACTACAACCAGTGGGAAAGAAAGTGATGAATTTGATTTGGATGTGGTTGTGTGTGTGGGCGATTTGCAGTGTATAGAATATACAATTATCAGATGATTTGTGGTTCAAGTGTCGCGTAGATTCTCACTATGCTAATGAGGCTACTGGATTTCGGCTACAGAATCACATGGGATCGTACTGAGTACGATTCCACACCATATGACACCTGTCGGCCTAATCCGGGTTCTCCAGCTATCTAGCAGTGCTTCATCTCTGGTTGAGATGATTGTGGCAACCTGGCGCATGACAAGAAAGTCTCCTCAGGGGAATCGTGGTCAAGCAGATCTCATCCCTTTCTCTAAGTTATCAAAGTCTCACATAGGCAAAGACAACAGAGACAGAATATAGTTCAATAATAATTTATTGAAGTAATTGCATCTTAGATAAAATAGCGTGTATTGCAATAACTAGGGTGATAAAACACTACACAAGCAAGTATGTGACTAAAAGAGTGAGACAAAAAAACAGTCCTACCATACTGTCAAATAGGAGTGATCTATAGACCTCCTTCCTACGCTATGTTTGAGCACAGCATAGTAAGCCTAATCCACCCTTCAGGTTTCCCTCGGGAGAACATCATCCCGCATACCTGAAGAAAGAAGCCTGTAGTCTTGAGGGACATCGTCAACATGTGGATCAGGGGTCCGACTGTTTAAGCAAGTAGCTGTAGTGAAGCAAACATCATACAGTCGTAGTCATCTGGCCGGAATCTCCCTCTAACATGTTTGGGACAAAGGGGTGTTTTCATGATAAAACAGATGACATTCTAAGAAATGGTCTCCACGTATGAGTGTGTGCTCTACTGTGAATGTTGGAGGCACAACATACCAGGTTTGTCGGCAACCCTATCTAACTGTTACCTTGGAGAAAGCACAGAGTGAAATAAATGTCCTACTGAGAACGTTATGCTTTCCTAGGCGAAAGGACAATGAGATAGAGAAAATAAAACAGCACTGCAAATGTGGCTATTGCTAGAAAAATAAAGCAATGCAGAATAAAATGTAACTGTGTTAAGTTTCACAGCGGCAGGCCTAGTTAGCTAAAATTACATGTCTAAAATATGGAAAAAATAGCTATACAACATAAGGAAGATTCCAAGGGCAAAATACATTGTAGGGCTACAAACTACACTTATTCTGGAAGGTCACCAATCAGGCAATTGCATGGGGTTTTACACTCCTTCACTCAATATACTGATGAATATAGTGTAAAGAATAATATCTTATTCAGGACGGACAAATGTGTGCCCCCAGAATCTGTTAGGATGGTTATCATGAAAGCAAGCAACCAAGGTCAAATGGGCATGTCAGCCTTAAAAAATTCCTTGAAAGCCCAGTTTTTGTGGCTTAGTATGGCTAGAGAAGCTAACCATTATGTAAGAAGATGTGCTGAATGTTTTTATTACAACAAAAACCTTTAATGTGCTACAATTACCATAGCAGAGGCTTGGTTTTGATTTGACAGCCCATTCAAGGGATTACTGACCAATATGCACTAAGCCGCCATGATGGATTATTTCCACAGATGGCCTAGGGTAACATCTATAGAATGAGTGACCACTGCCTGGGTTATACATTTCATGTGGGAGATATTTAGTACAGAAGGTTTGTCCAAGACCATTGCCACTAACAATGGCATTCAGTTTACCTATAACAAGATGAAGAATTTCTTCAACTTACATATTATTAAATATACAAACAAATAGCCTTGTGGAAAAGTTTAACCATTATCTTAACCATTATCTTTAAGACAGAGTTTGCAGGGCCTTATAAAACAGAACTCCAGTCCATAATTTAGTCAGGAAAAGATTGTGGGCACCTCATTAGTCCTCACTCCACTACTATGATCAGTCCTTTGAAATTACTCAGAGGAAGACTTCCCACCTTCAATTTGTATCTATGGTGGTTGCTCAAAATATGCTCCACTAAACAATATGTTAAGTAAAACATAAATGATGATCATATTAGAAAAAGGGTGAAAATGAATCAATTGATAGCTAGTTAAAGGTATGATGATGCCAACAAAGTCAACGTTCATTATCTGTCTGTTGTTGGTGATGTGGTGCACATTGTGTTGCCAGTGAAAATGGAGAAGGGCTGGTCCATGTTTTCCAAACCTCTAAAGGTGGTAAAGATGAACAAGGAAATATTGTCACTCAAAATGGCAGGCTTTGGAACATCAGTAATGTAGCCAAGTGTCTGAATGGTGCAGGGCATCCTGTTGAAGAAGCAAGGAAGATGTTAGTGAGGATTATACATATCCTGACCCTGATTTCAAACCTTAATATGTGTGCCCTACTGCATACTGTGTCCACATATCATACTCCTCTGCACTGCCCCCTTGAGTAGGAAGTGGTGATGCCCCGCTTAGCCACAGCCAAACTGAGGCCAGAATCCGGACACTACAGTGCAAAATGTGGAGTGCATTTGTTTGAAATCACAGAACCTGCCACTTCTGGAGGTAAGATCTGCTGACCAGCCCCTTTAGCCGGCCACCATGTTCCCCATGTCCACAGATTATACCAACTTTGAGGAAGAGTCACAGCTCATTGGGAAGGATTTAAGAAGTCAACAGCCAAACTCATCACATAATGGTAATGATGATGGACCTACTACTGCTAGAGTTAAAGCACCTTCTAGAACAAGAAATCCCTCAAGGGAGGCCCTCCAGGGATGATTCGCTTTGTAAAGGGGAAGGGTGTGTTATATCCATTGTAATGTCTATCAAGAAATGTACTTGCATTAATATTCCTTTGTCCCTTGATTTTCCCCATCCCGTCCCTCACTATTCCTTGGTTTGTGGTATGCCCAATAGAATGTTGAGAATGGTTTATGACAGTGAGTGTATTTCTTTACAGTTATTTCCATGCTCTCTGTATCTGTGGGCTGACTGAATAAACATGTTTTTATCTCAAATATCTCTCAAGCATTTTAACAATGATGTTTTGCACTCCATATAATTAGACAAATACTGAATTGCTAAATTTTTAATAGCAAAATATGATTCACCTAACTGTACTTTCTCAAAATAGTGATTTATCATTCACAATTATGAAATACTGATTCACAAATTGCAAATTGGTAAGCGTGGCAAATGGTGACTGTTGCATTGGCAACCAATGATGACTTTACCTGTTCCAAGAAGTTACTTTAGTTTCCTGTGTGGAGCACAGTGAGGTTCAGTGCTTATACTGGGGGATTTGTAGTCACCATGCCTTGCCATATAGACCTTCATTGTTTAACAATAATATTTTTTTTTAAAGGTGTTAATTATCTTAAGGTAACCCTTAACTTTAAGTGACACTCTTTTATAAAATGTTTTATTCACTGCACACAGAGTCACAATAAAATCAAGTACAATATATTTTTAACTCTAACAGCTAATACTCAGGCAACCCCAAAAGAAGCAGAGAATATTGGTGAAACGTTCTGTCATACAGCAGTAGAAACAACAGAGACTGCAAAACTAACTAATACATGTAGTATGCAGGAAGCAATTGGACAATTGGAGGGACTGCAAGACTCAGAAACTTTGGCTGTGGGGGTAGGAGGAGATATACCATGCCCCTTTTCTCACACTCTAAAGCACTCAAGGAGTACTGCACAGCGGGAAACAATTGGACACATGGGCTGGACCACAAGCCCCAGAAACCTTGGCTGTGGGGCCAGGCAGAGAAGGATTATGCTCCTTTCCTCACGCTCTACAGCACTCAAGGGGTCCTGTAGCAAGGGAAGCAAATGGACACTTGAAGGTGAATGCAAATTTGCTGTGAGAACAGGCGGAGACGGACCAGGCCAGTTTCCTTGCACTCAAAAACACATGAAGGGTTCCATAGCATGGGAAGCCATTGGACACTTGGAGGGGGCCGCAAGAATCAGAAACCTTGGCTGTGAGGTTAGGCGGAGATGGACCACGCCCTTTTCTTCATGCTCTAAAGTGCTGGAGGAGCCGTGCAGCACAGGATGTGCCCAGGCTGTGCTCAGGCGAAGGCCAGGCTAAGGGTGAGCCCGTCCATGCCTATCGGAACCTGGAGGAGGCTGGGCTGGGTTGCCCGCCAAAGTTTGCTATGTAACACATCCTGCAATGTAAGTCCGAATTTTTTTTTTATTTATCAGTGTTTTTGACTGGGGGTCCTCTCCACTCTGCTGTTACACTTTTTTGTTAATGTGTTTCTCTTATCTTACTCCCCTTTTATTCTAATTTCAGCCTAACGTAGGCTTTTTATTTAGTTTTCTCGTTCCACACTCTTTGCTGCACTGCAGCAAATAGCTAGAACAACCTCCCCCTGCACCTCAGAAAAAGCACGTTGATCACCATCTTCAGGAGGAACCTCAAGGCGTGGCTCTTTGGATGCGGCCACTCCCCTCCCTCCCAGAGCCTTAAGACCCTCACGGGTGAGTAGCTGCGCTCTACAAATTGGTTGATTGACTGATTGATAGTACTGTGGTATTGCGCAAAAATGCCTGTGCAGTGGTTCTAATATATCATGTTACTTGACCTCTGCAGCTGGGGCTATAACCAATAAAATCATGTCCATAGAAGAGGAGCCGGGATTATGTTCTGAGTCACAGCATAATGGAATTTTTAACCATTGTACGATATCCAATGGACAGCTCAGGCTTTGGAACACGAGTGCTCTGTGGCTTTCCTTGAATATGGTGTGGATGTTTTACCACCTGCTAAAGTAGAACGTCTTCTGGCTTCAATTTTCCCAGATGTAATTGACGATTTCTAAAGTGACACTGACTCTTGAATTCGGCTTGTTCAAATTGTCCCTTTTCCTGCCTCTGTGTCTCCTAACTTGTCACTATATATATATATATATATATATATATATATATATAGTTATCCTTTTATCAGTGCGCGTAGGTCTGCGCCTGTACGGCAGACTGAGAAGGGGTCGCAAGTCCCTTAATAATCAATCCTTGTGTTTCCTCCCGAACAGAAAAAACATCCCCGTCACTCGATGCCTCCTTTTCAAATTAGTTTAATCTGCAAAAGCAAAAACACCCCAAAGCGTTTCGAGAGTCACAGCTCCCTTGTTCACGAGTAATTTGAATCCATCTGTCTATTTCTATATATTCCCTTCACCAAGTCAATAACATTGATAACGGACAAAGAATCTTTGTGTTTATAAGGCAGCCATCCTTAAACATGCTTTCCTCAATTGAGCAGTCTTATTGCCAAACTTAATATCGTATATTTCCTGATCAATACTTCTTTCGTATAATCTGCATTTCTAGTATATCTTAAATAATTATATTCATTTTGTGTTTATGTTAATTATCAATAATTACCAATTATTAAATATTGTAAATAGTTTTCAAATATTATTAATATTTTTAAATACATTAAATATGATTATATATTCAATACATTACTGTTCCCTATTTACTCATTATTCTATTAGATGCAATTTTTAATGCAGTTTTTAAACATTATACTCTTTATTTCACATCAATTTCAAATTATATTTTTCATTATTTCATTTTCTTATAACAATCATTTTCCAATTTCACCATATAATCTCCTTAGCCCTAGTGGGCAGATGTTAAATCTCATCTTGCAAAAACATATTTTTCAACATATTTTGAACATCTAGCATTAATATTTAAAATATACTCAATATAACACATACTCAAGTTATCCAACTATATTAATGCAGTCAATGAAAGAAGGTAAATTACACTGTTCCGTATTTGTATCTTCAGATAATTTATATGATATATTAGCTCCTTTGCTTTTGAATGGCAGTCTTATTTCTTCTTATCTACTAAAACAAAAAAATCACAGAAAAGTAAAATTGAACACCTTATATTAAAATCACACAACAAACAGACATTCATCTAAAATTCATCAACTTATCTTTTATAGACCTTATTTCCATATTACTACTTCATTATGCAGAGTCTCCAGACAGCATTGATTTTACTCTTATAATTTAATATATCAAATGTACAGCCAATTCTTCATCCTTATTTAATCCTTCAGGTTCCCTGGTATTGCAGTCAACAATAAAAGGGGATTCCAATTTTCTTAACTCTAATATTCTATTTCCACCTCGTATGTTCATCACAATTCTATCCAGTACCATAAATTGTAGTTTGTTCACATTATTCTCATGATGTTCTTTAAAATGCCTAGCTACCGGATATGACTTATCTTCATTTTTGATTGCTCTCATACGTTTTAATACTCTTTTTTTTGGCCATATGTATAGTGCTCACTATATAGAATTTATTGCAGGGGCATTTCAAGGCATATATACAATAGTCTGAATAGTATGTAACATGTCTCCTAATTTTGAACGATCTTCTTGTTCCTGGAAAATGTATTTCTTTACAGTTTTCGCTATATTTACAAGCTTTACATTTACCATAAGTAAAGAAGCCTTGAATAGGTTTTGACTTTTCTATCACTGGTACCAGACATTGACTTAATGTATCCTTTAAGGATATACTCCTTCTGAAAGTAAATGTGGGATAATCATTAATCATCATTGCTATATTCTCATCCATTTTCAGTACTGGCCAGAACTTGTTAAAAATCCTTTTTATTTCTCTTGTCTTATTATGGTAAGTTGTAAGAAATCTCATTTCTTTATCATCCTGTTTATCAATTTTAAGTTTAGTTAACAATAAATCCTCTCTTTTAACTTGCTTAACTTTCTTTAAAGCCTTTTCTATACTACTACAAAAATAACCTCTATCTCTAAATAGTTTAGTCATAAGGTTTGCTTCTTTTTCAAAAGTTACATCTAAGCTGCAGTGTCTTTGAGCCCTTAATAATACACCATACGAATACTTTAGATCAGATTTTTTGGGTGATTGCTCATAGCATGAAGTAAGCTATTACCAGCCATAGCTTTCGTATAACTCACATTCCAGTTTTTTATCTATCACACTTACTTTCACATCCAAAAGTACTAACTCCGAATGATGTATTTCATTACTAAATTTTAGATTTACAGAACTGTTGTTCAATGTTATCACAATTTTAATGGCAGATTCTTTGTTACCATTCCAATCACAGAACATACCGTCTATGTAAATCAATAGTTTATTCGGTCTAAGATTAGACCATTTCAAAAGATAAAAGTAACCGTACATACAGAAAAATAGAGATCATAACCATCACGAAAAGAAGGGAGCATTAGCAGTTGGCACACTGCTTGTCCAGTGGGCCAGAGGTTAAATAAAAACTCCTCAGTTTGTACTTCCTAGCTAAAGAAGTACCATTTACCAAGACAGATACAAAGAAAAACAGATAGTATACCAAATCCTTTCAAAAAGTGCCTATGAAAACTATTATAGAGCAAATTATACTTGAGAAATGATTCATAGTACTTCGTAGAGGATTTCATAAACGATTAAAAAACAAACAATTAAAATGGTACCATAGAATTAGCCTCATATCTTAAATGAACTGATCAAGGGGATTAAATCTTACCATTTGCAAAGTACTATGTGCTAAGATAATATAAATCAATTTAAAACAAATAGTATACCAAATTTTTTCTAATGATGCCTATAAAAACTATTCTAAAACAGGTTTATACATGAAAATAGATCATAAAACTTCATAAAATGGTTCCTGTTTGCGGGAGTTAATAACCAAACAATAAAAATAGATCATAAAACTTCATAAAATGGTTCCTGCTTACAAAAGTTAAAAAACCAAGCAATGAAAAAGGGTACACTGAAATTAGCCTCATCTCTTAAATAAATTGATCAGGGGAATTAGTTCTTGCAGTTTGCGAAGTGCTATATGCTAAGATACTGTAAACCAATTTAAATGGAGAAACCCACTAGAAAACATACACAGGGGTGCAATCTAATATCGTAAATAGATCAGCACTGGTAGTTATATTTAAGATCCCTCTCTATTAAGATAGTCCTCGTCCGCTAACTGCTAGACCATTCTTCAGCCAGTGGATTAAGATCTAAAATAGTCCTACTGCGGATTGTCCATGCTGCTGACAAGTATTTAGAAACAGAGCTTACTATCAGCGTGGAAGTATCATATTTACATAATCTATAGGCACTGTTTCGGTTTTGTAATAGCAGTGCTTTGCACAAGGGAATAATCCACTTTCCTCTGGGGCATTTATACAAGGGGCAAAAAAATAGGACATGCTCAGGAGTTTCCTTACGTAAATGGCAGTTTATACATTTGTCAGACATAGGACTATTGGACGGCCAACGAGCCGTAAAGCTGTTGACCGCCAATGTTCCGTATCTGAACTGGAGTAAAGTTCGGGCACGTGCTGGTATGGGGAGATCCAGAAAACTTTCAGGCCAGGGTTCGTGCTTGACTAGCAGAAACTCTGCTGTCAGCCGACCTAGCCCATTTGAGCGGGAAAACTCCTCATAGATTTCCCCCCCAATATCGTTCTTTGATCAGTAATCTGGCATTAGCAGGAATCATCTCAGGATTCTCCCAATAGTGGGAGAAGCCCAACTTGACCCAAGCTGATTTCATCTCCCTCAACCAGCGGACTTTTTCCCATCCTTGGAAAGGTGGTATTAAATCTTTGACTGCTGTCCTAAAGGGTTCGAGTTCTTCCGTTTTCCATAGTCGAACCCAGTATAGAAGTGGCCTTAAGTATGCTGTATCTTTGATGCTATTTATACCCAAGTCTAATCTTAGGGGGAGCATCGGCGTGCCCTTCCCTAGTCTAGATATGTGTCTAAGGAAATTGTTTTCTTTGGTTTGGAGGGTGTCCAGTTGTCTGTATGAACCCCAGAGTTCCGCTCCATACAGGGCAGCGGCACGGATTTGGACTTTATAAATTTCAGAAATAAGAGTCAAAGGGGGGCTTACCGCAGTACTGGCCTTCTGTTCTAGCACTCCGCTTCTTTGGCTAATGGTAAGCGCCCTTTTCCTTATGGCTGCGTCCCAGCTGCCCTTATCTGATAATCTAATACCCAAGTAATTGTATTCCATTACCCTCTCCAAGAGGACTGAATCCATCGTTATATTTGCTTTGAGCTTCTTGTTCGGGGCACTATATATCATAAGTTTTGTTTTCTTAGCATTGATATCCAGCCTGTAATCTCTACAAAATACACAAAACTGGTTAACCAGATTTTGGATTCCCATGGGTGTTTTGGCCAGCAGGATAGTGTCATCCGCATAAAGTAGGCATGGCACTTTGTTCCCGGCCAACTTTGGGGAGTCATTAGTACAATTTACTAAATAATTAATACAATTATTTATGTATAGGAGAAAAAGGGTAGGGGTTAGGACACAGCCCTGTCTGACTCCTCTCTCAATGGCCACTGAATCTGTTAGGTCGCCATCCTTACCGCTCCTGATTTGTGCGTAGGTGTTCTCATGTAATCGGGCCATAAGTTTCAAAAGACCATTTGGGATGCCCATGTTGGCTAATGTCAGCAATAACTGGTTCCTGGGGACCAGATCGAATGCTGCTCTAAGATCAACGAAAACTACAAATAGGTTAGCCCCTCCTGCTTCCACAGTCTTCTATTTGATTGTTAGAAATCTTAAGACTTGGTCTATGGTACTGACTGCTGGCCTAAACCCTACTTGCAAGTCGGAAATAGCATTAGTTTCCAGAATCCATTCTTCTAGATGAAACAGGATTTGCTTTGCAAATTTTTTTGGGAAATTATCAAGTAAGGAGATTGGGCGATAGTTGGCAGGGTCAGAGGGGCTGCCTTTCTTAAAGATGGGGAATATCTCCGCTCCCATCCAGGAGCTCGGGACAGGCGCTCCTGCAGCTACTGCATTAGAGACCAGGTTCAGGTATGGGGCCCATATATCTGGACTTGTCTTGTACAGGTTAACCTGGGATTTTGTCAAGGCCAGGGGCCTTTCCCCATTTCAGTGAAGAAATCGCAGCCTTGGTTTCTGCCAGGGTAAATTCGATTCGGAGGGTCTCAGAGGTCATAATATGGTTCAATTCCCTGGTGGCAACGTCTGAGGTCCCAGAGTATAATCGGCCAAAATGATCTGTCCACTCTACGGGGAGTATTGAGGCACCAGGCGAACGATTAGGTTCTTCACCAGCATCAGCCACCAGTTTCCAGAATTTTGAGGTATCATTTACTGTTGCAGACTCCAGGAGGGAGGCCCATCTGAATTCATCCCATCTCCTGCGGGCTCTACTTAGTTCCTGTTTGTAATCTTTCCTTGCTTTCCTTATATGCTCTGTCTGGCCCCCTCCTATAGCTCTCAATAGTTTGTGCTGTGCTTCCCTGCATGCGGCGCTAAACCACCTTGCGTTGCACTTCTTTTTTGCTTTTTTGGCAATCTCTTTGGTGAAAAGGTGTTTTAAAGAATTGAATAGTTGTGTGTGTGGGCTGCTATAAGCCCTTCACTATCTTCTAAAAGCAGGGGTATGCGCTCCATATGATCAGCCAACTGGCTGTACACAGATGTCATTATACCTGTGTCAGTGCTCACAAATTCCCATTTAACGTTTCGTCTATTATTGGTCAGTGTGAGCTGCTGCTCATAAATCTTGGGGCAAGGGGCTTTAAGTAGAGGTAATAGACTCCTAAGTGATAAAATCAGTGGCTCATTATCACTTTCCTCGTGTTCTACAATGTTCATGTCAACCATATGACCCCACAGCCGGATATCAAGCAAAATATAGTCTATCTGGCTCTTCTGTGTTCCACGCCTAAATGTAGGATGAAGGTCGAGGTCCGAGCGGGAATGACCGTTACAGGCCCGAAGGCCATGTGCTAGTGTAATGTCCACTACTTGATGTGTTAGTCTGTTCATTCTCGGTCTTTTGCTTGACACCAGTTGGGGAACGCCCCAATAGGTGTCCTCTTCTTTCTATAATTCCTGGGCCAGCGAGTAGGGTTCAAAAGTAACATTGAAATCCCCTGCGATAAGAATAAAATGGGAGGATGATTTACAGGAGAGGAAGCTATCCAAAATAGTCAATGCGTCTGACTCATAGTTACTACCCAAGCTCCTATTATAGATGTTAATTATTAGGAGCGGTTTCTCCTTAACGGATGGTATTGATAAACCCATCAGATCGGGACAGCCCATGTCAATTATTTCAATCCGGCATTTGAGGGAGCAGCTAAGCCATATAAGCAGTCCACCAGAGGGTCTCCCGGAGTTCGCCTTACTTGCTGGGACCCAATAACTTTTAAAACCAATTCTGTATTTGGGCTCCAATGCCCACTTTTCTTGAAAAAGGCATATTTTATGTTCATCTATAAATTTTCCCCATTCAGGGATACTCATTTTATTCTCCAACCCTGCAATATTCCAGCTAAGAACTGTGTCTAAGCCGTCTATTTTGTCTTGGGGAGCTTTGGCCGTAAAGTTCCCTCTTGCAAATGGAGTGCCGTGAGGAGGTTTGGTACCCCTTTCGATCGTAACTAAACCGACCTCAGTTGGGTTTCTCACTACATTGTCGCCCAAGGTATTACTTACCCCGTTTGGATCGGGGCATGGCATAGTCGAATCAGATGCCCGGACTGGTGGAGGGGACCCATGTTTGCTGGGGCCTATTAAGTCTGGGGCTAGGTTGGTCTCATTCGACTTACCCTCCTTACTGGCTCCCCAAATACAGGTCTCCAAACTCTGATCACAGAAGGAAAGAGGGGGACTGTTTTCCATCCTAGAGGGTTCTAGCTGGGCTAGTGTGAGGGTTAGCGTGGAATCTCTGATGTCTACAGTAAGAGTCTGATCGGCCTCAGGATTGCCTAACCCCATTTCATGTGTTTCAATATTTCCAGCTATAGGATACTTCTTATCCCAATTTTTTAATTCTTGGGGCTTGGGTGAGCCATGCACAGGGCTGATTTTTAGTCAATCAATTTCAGAAAGCGAAAGGGAGCTACGTCCCAACTGGGGGTCAGGCTGCATCTGCAAACTGGTGGCAACTCTGGGTGGTATTAGCGCCCCCTTAGTAGCTGGTAAAACTTTGTGAGGGTAGAAAGCCTGAAGTCTACACAGAGATATTTCTCCCCCTAGAGGGTTATATTGGCACACATTCAAAGAGAGCTGCTGGACAAGGGTAGGGGAATCAAAATTAATAACGATACAATCTCCCGTGCCGGGGTTCTTGAGTGGACCCACCCAACCCACCCTCCTCACCATTAATATTGAGGGTACCATATGAAAAGCAAATCTAGCGTTTCTGTGTAGCCAATGAATAACCTTATTTTTCAGTTCTGTAAATGTTTCAGAGATGTTGGTTTTAAATTTGGGAACACTCGTGATAACAAGCACATAGGGGCAAGCTTCCGGCGGTAGGTGTAAAGTTCTTGGATTGGTTCCTTGATTCCTATGCATCCGATCTACTGATGGGAGGATCTGATCAGGGGTATCTTTATGGGATTTTGTGCCCATATTATTGGAAGAAGCAGCTCCATCGCTCCCCCTCGGAAAGAGAGAAGCAGTCTTAGAACACTTGGCTTTTGAGGCATTGACCAGTCTAACAGTTGGAGCCTTCACTGGTTGGTAAAAAGGATCAGGGCAGTTCGTTAGAGGGTTATGATCCATGCTCAGTGATAGGGGAAGGCTACTGGCACTGTTGCCTGGAGGGTTCGGGGGAAATTTTGGCGGGAATACTGCAAATCTGGAGAGGGAAGGATGGTCATCTGCTTGAACTTGATGAGACCATCTAGTTTCTCCTCGATGGCTGATAGGCGAGTTGTTATAGGGTGTAGCCTTCCGGAGAGCTCGTCTTTTATATGTTCAATTATATAATCAATTTCTGGACAGTCATTGTTAGGTGCTTGGGCTGATATATGGTCCTTGGTCCGAGTTGGTGTGACATGATTGGGGGAGTTCAAGATGCAGGCCCGTTTGTTCCTTAGGTTTGCCTCCCCTCGTTTTCTTTTACCCTTTGTGTTGTGCTCTGAGATGGGTACAGACCTATCTGGGAGAAGTTGTGTAAGTTCTGGAGGCTGTATAACATTTTCCAGGGTCTTCACAGCAGACTCTTGGGTAGTTAGAGGTGAGATAGCTGGGGCAGGCTGAAAAACGGGTGGATGGAGGGATTGTGCTGGAGTTTGCGGTGGAGCCCCCATCAGTGGGGGGGCAGTTAGACGGCGCTCCATCATTTCAATTTCCTTTTCTAGTGCCCCAACCGCTTTTTGGAGAAAACCATCTAGGGTCTTGTTGTTACCGGCCTTTTCCAGGTGTACCCCCCCTTCCGTCTACCCATCTTGACTATTTAGACTCTTTTTATCCAGCCAGAATTTTGACAGTCTTTTCCTATAGGTGCTTTTCCTCACCTGTTCCCACCCTATTTCCGCCCCACTAGGGCCTTGTTGGAGAGGCTAGAACGACAGAAGGGCACTAATGCTGCTCACCTATGGTGGTATAGTGTCCTGGCGATTGCCGTGTGTTCGACCGCTAGTCACCGGCCTCAGTATCAAGATGAAAATGGTGTGGCCCAGCCCAGCCTCCTCCGGTCGCCGACGGGCGCAGGATGGGCCCGCACTTGGCCCGGGCTTCGCCCAGGCGCCGCCCGCGCGTGTCCCGCAAGGCGGGAGCGCTATTGAAGTTTTAAAGGGCTCCTGCCCTACAGAAAACAAATGGTGCCGCCTCCGCCGCCCTCCGTTTGCGCGTCCCGCGAGGCGGGAGTGCTGTTGAAGTTTTAAAGGGCTCCTGCCCTACAGAAAACAAATGGTGCCGCCTCCGCCGCCCTCCGTATGCGCGTCCCGCGAGGCGGGAGCGCTGTTGAAGTTTTTAAAGGGCTCCTTTAACTAATGGTGCCGCCTCCGCCGCCCTCCGTATACCGCCTATGTATCTCACCTAGAGAATTGCCTGTTAATCAAAACGAATAATATAGTTTAGCATATGAGTTATTAGATTTCTTTTACCTTAAGCTTTTAAAACACCTTTGACCAGCAAGGGGAGGGTGTTGTATAGCCATTTTAGCCATGATTTAGACACATTGTTTTAAGTTAATTAGGCCTGTCGCTGTACACTTGAACCTTGTTACATTTTATTTAGCATTGCTTTATTTTTCTAGCAAAAGCAACATTTGCGGTGCTGTCTACAGTCAGATAGGGTTGCTGAAAAATGTGGTATGCTTTGTCTCCAACATTCACAGAAAACACACACTCATACATGGGGAGTATTTCTTAGAATGTCAGCTGTTTTATTATAAAAACACTCCTTTGTCCAAGACACGTAAGAGGGTGATTCCAGCCAGATGACCAGAACTGCACACTGATTGCTGACCGCTTCGCTGCAGCTACCTGCTTGGACAGCCAGACCACTGACCTGCATGTGGGTGGTATCTCTCTAGACTACAGGCTTCTTCCTCCAGGTATTACAGATGATATACCCCCAGGGGGGCAACCCGAAGGGCAGATTGGGCTTATTAGGCTGTGCTCAGACAGGTGATCCTGTTGCCTCATTACCATAATGGGAACCTATGCAACAATAGCACTGTTGTATTGCTAAAAAATGTGTGTGCAGTGGTTTGAATATATTATCTTACTTGACCTCTGTAGTTGGGGCTATAACCAATAAAACATGTTAGTAGAAGAGTAGCAGGGATTATGTTCTGTGTCACAGCATACTAGAATTTCGAACCATGGTACAATATCCAATGGATTGTTTTAAGAAATAAACGTGACTATGAGCCTGGAACCCTAATTCTTTTATAGTGGACGTTTTAGTACACATCAACCTCTATCAGCAGACCTGTGTTAATGAGTTTATATGTGTTAAAGTGTTATTATAGTGTAAAGGTTTAATTGGCTGGGATAAACAGCTAAAACTATGGATGCAGAGTGTGTGGTTGTGAAGTAGATTATATATTGACAATCTGTTAACTGACCTGTCCAATTCCCATGCACACTTCACTGCTGTCCTGCCACTTTCTTTGGGTTTTTCCTACAAGTCTCTTATCTTCTTGAATAGCCATTCAGTGCCTCATCAGCCATTGCCATCCCCACACATTGAGCACTTGACAATGATATTATATCAGACATCCCTACCAACAACAGGTTTAATCTGTTGAGTTCTGTTATTGACAATGGTTGACTGACTTCTGAACATTGTACTGTTGCTCATACAATTGATAGCAGGGCATTAAGTAATTCCAAATACCAGGATATTCTGACTATCCTGTGCTGGAACACAATGGAGATATTTGAAAGCAAGGATGTTTTTTTTCTGAAAAAAACATACTGTGGTATGTTTACAAGAGAATGTGGGAATGTACCCTCTTTCTTGGCATGGTTGCCCCCTTTTTCTGACTGATATCAGTGTGTTTGACTGTGTTCACTGGGATCTTGCTAACCAGGACCACAGTGATTATGCTCTCTCTCCCAAAACTCTGTATTTCATCCACAGTTGGTACACTGGTACCCCCTTTACAAGTCCTAGTATGTGGTACCTAAGTGCCCAGGGCATTGGGGTTCTAGGTGATCCCTATGTGCTGCAGCATATATTTTACGACCCACAGGGAGCCCAAGCAAAGTGTTCTGCAGGACTGCCATTGCAGCCTGTGTGAAAAGGTGCAAGCACCCTTTCACTGCCAGTTTTCACTGCACCAGGTCACTTATAAGTCACCCCTATGGCAGGCTTTCTAGCCCAGAAGGCAGGGTGCAAAGTACCTGTGTATGAGGTCACCCCTGCACTAGCAGAGGTGCCCCATGAACTCCAGGCTCATTTTCCCATACTTCATAAGTGTGGGGATGCCATTTTACACATGTACTGGACATAGGTCACTACCTATGTCCAGCTACATAATGGTAATTCCAAACGTAGGCATATTTGGTATCAAACATGTTGGAATCATACCCCAATGCTTATGCAAGCATTGGTTGTATGATCCCATGCACTCTGGTGGCTCCTTAGAGGACCCTTGTATTGCCATTACATCCTTCTGAGGATTTTCGGGCAGCCCAAGCGGCTTTCACCTCCCAGGCAGGTTTCTGCCCTCCTGTTGCTTGAGAAGCTCAAACCGAGGAAGGCAGAACAAAGGATTTCCTTAGGGAGAGGGGTGTTACAGGCTGGGGCAGGGTAGCCTCCCCAATCCACTGGCAATGCTTTGAAGAGCACATGTAGTACCCTCCCTGCATAAACCAGTCTACACTGGTTCAGAGACCCCCAGACCCTGTTCTAGAACGAAACTGGACAAAGGAAAGGGGAGTTATCACTCCCCTGTCCATCACCACCGTAGGGGTGGTGCTCAGAGCTCCTCCAGAGTGTCGACTGGATTTTGCCATCTTGGATACCAGGCTGGCAGGGAACTCTGGGAGCATCTGAGTGGCCAGTGCCAGCAGGTGAAGTCAGAGCCCCCTCCTGATCGGTGGTCACCCAGCTAGGTGACCAATCGCCCTTCCAGGGCTATTTGGAGTCTCTCTCTTGGGTGTGTCCTATGATTCAGATTACAAGACTCCAGCAGGAATCCTCTGCACCTTCAACTTTGACTTCTGACCAAAGAAACTGCATATGGACTCTTCAAGACCCTACAGGTGGCAACAAAGAAGCAAGACGCATCCTGCAACATCATATCTCTGACTTCTTCCAGCAACTGAAATATTTCCCTGGTTGTGCATCTTCTGAGGGCATCCCGTCTTCAGCCTGCATCAGAAGAAAGAAGGAATCTCCCTGGGGGTGAAGTAGTTACTCCCCTGCTTCTGCAGCCATCACCTGCAACAACTGCCTATGTGGATCCCCTCTCCTGCAGAGCTGTGTGGATCCTGCATCATGTGTGGTGAACTGAAGTGGTCTTGATGGTCCTCCTTTCCAGCAGTCCAACATGGGTGGAGGTAAGCTTTTGCCTGCCCAAGAAGGACAGTACTCCCAATGACCTGCATCCTTTGCAGCTGCCAAGGCTTTTTGTCAACTTCTCAACAAAATCTTCAGGCATCCTGAAGCCCCAGCCTTCAGTACTCCATCCTGCGATGCACAGCTTCCTGAGTGGTTCTCCGGCAGTGTGGGAGCCTTTTTCATAGTGCTGCACGGGCCTCTTCTGCAACTTTTGTGTCCCTGTCCTGTGGGACTCCTGTGGGCACTGCCTGGGCTTCTGTGGGATCTCTGGGTTGCTGAGGGCCCCCTCTGACTCCTCCTCCTCCTCCTGGGTAGGGTCCACCTGGGCCTTCCTAGTCCCCAGCAGCTCCACTTTTCACTAACAATGTGTTTTGATTGTGCCAAGGCTTGTTGTGTGGAATCCGAAGACACAAACCCGACTGTAATCCTCCTTCCAGCATGGGACAACACCTGCATCCTCGATGGAAGTCGACTTCATCTTCTTGGGTGCAGTACTGACTTTCCTTCTTCACCGTCGACTCACCTCTTGCACCTTCAACATGATGGGTAGGGGCTCCTACCCTTCCTGGACTCTGCCGTGCTTCCTGGACCTGGTCCCCTTGTTCTACAGGTCCTCTTGTCCAGGAATCCACTGTTGGTGACTTGCAGTCACTTCTGGGTTTTGCAATATAATTATTCTCTTCTCTGTGTGTGTTCTAAGGAAAATACAGTGATTAACTCCTGCTTTCCTGGTCACTGTGGTGGGTTGTGGTACTTACCTTTGGGCTTTCCTAGTACTCCCAGCTCCCCTCTACACACTACACTCACCTAGGTGGGGGACCGACTTTCTCATGCCATTTTTTTAGTATATGGTTTTGTGCTCCCCCTAGGACCATTTCTCCCTATTGTGATTTTCACTAATTGCACTGTTTTCTAACTGTTTTATGCGTATTTCTGCAGAGTAGTGTATATAATTTGTGTATTACTCACCTCCTAAGGGAGTATAGCCTCTATGGTATTTTTAGTATTTGTGTCACCAAACTAAAGTACCTTTATTTTTGTAACACTGATTGCTTTCTTTCACGTGTGTAAGTACTAAGTGTGACAACAGTGGTATTGCATGAGCTTTGCTTGCTTCCTAGGTAAGCCTTGGCTGCTAATGCAAAGTTACTTCTAGAGAGTCTGGCTTCTACACACTGCCTACACTACACTAATAAGGGATACCTGGACCTGGTATAAAGTGTAAGTACCATAGGTACACTCCACATACCAGGCCAGCCTCCTACAGGGAGCATGGGAAATTACCAAGGTTGTTTCCGGAGGGCTACACAGGGATTTCTATGCCAGCAGTAGGTTATAGCTCAGGCAGAGCCAAGGGAGGGACTATCAGTGTTGATTTCTCTTAGCTTAAATTGCAGCCTTAAGCAACTAGACACAGGTTATCCCAATCTATTGACAGTTTACCTTCCCTTTCAGGACTTTTGCAGTATTCTGCTCATTAATTTTTCTAATGCTAGCCCTAACCAGTCTGATGACACTAATATTTTTTACTTAAGAGGACTTCGAGAAAGAAATACCCAGCCCGTAGTGGGGCTACTTGGATATTCTAATACATACCTATATAATACTTGTCTTGGAAAGAAATCTAAAAACTGGTTGCCCTTACCTCCAGTTGCACAACATTTTAAACATTCTACAGAATGAGAGTCAGTAAACTCCATACTGAGTAATTTGTTTCTCACTGATCTAAATTATGCATATGTGAGTTGCTCTCAATCTGTGCGCACCTCTTCCGGACAAGGCTGTTGCTCCACAATAAATTTTATTTTTGTTTCCTCCAGCTCAGTTTGCTCCCTTTTGAATTTTAAGTTTTTTTGGGATACTAGAAGTGAACATAATCCCTTGTGAGCTACTTTTTCCCGGGCGGGCAATTCTGCATTCAGTATCCACGCTTCGAAACTACTAAAGAACACGGTCACAGAATTCACTGGGATAAGGTTATTCCTGGGGAATTATATCATTAATTGCTCTTTGTGTTCATGGTTTTCTTAACCTGCCTGGATGATGGAGCCCTGGGTTAACAAATGTTGACATTGTTTTCTGTATTCGCAGTAAGGTTAGTCTCAATCTAACTACAATCAGTCCCAGTGTGCCAGTCTCATGTCGATAGCTTGATCATTCCTATTCAATTTCCCACAAAAAACTTCTCAAAGCTCTAAAAGATAAGCCTAGGGACAAGGACAGAGTTCGCTCCTGTAATTGTGTATATTTCCCATCAAGAAAAGGGAATATGCGTTACATCAAGAGTCCTGGGAAGATTTACTAGCATCTTGCTCTATCAGTAATAGCTCCAAATTCTGGGAAATTATCAATCAGCCCATTTGCCACCCTTCAGCTGGCAATTCACTTTCACCACATAATACTACGGCGTCTTAGGTAAAGCATTTTGCTTCTATTTATGATGCTTGACTCCGGGTTTTTTAGATACCCAATTGGCTAACTTATCGTCTTCCTGATTGACTCCATTGCTCAACAGTAGCTGGGAGGAGGTCAGGAATGAACTCTTAGAGATGCCGAAGAACAAAGCTCTAGTCCAGACGCTGTACCACTTGACTTGTTTAAGAAGAATTTAGATCTGTGGGTGCCATTCCTAACTCTCTATATTAACACCGCCATTGGACATCAACTTCCTTTTCTTGGACTACTTCCATCATCGTGCCTGATTTAAAAAAGGTCCTCAAAATGACCCACATTGCTATCGCCCCATCTCTTTAATTGATTCTATGGTCAAGGTGGCGGGGACATTGGCTTGAAATAGACTGACAGTGTGGGGTAATGACCATCAAGTCTTGACAGATGTCCAGGATGGCTTTCAACCTGTCAATGGGATGGTGGATCAAGATCTAAACCTTTATCTTTTTAAAACCAAATGCACCAAGAATAAGGCGGACTCACTTCACCTGTGACTGATGGATTTGAGTTCTGACTTTGACTGGGTAAATATGGGCAACCTCTAGAATACAATGCTCAACCTAAACACCAACTTCACCAAATCAAACATCATGGTAATAGGCCCAAACAATATCAAGAGCAGGTCCTATTGTATGAAGCCCAACAAGCTGAGCAAGGTGACAATATAGACATACCTTGGGCTTATCTTTGACTCCTCTGACAACTGGTCTCCTCTGGATAATGATAGATGTCACTCCTTTGCAAGAAGCACTGCCTCAGTTTTTGATTGTGGCTCAAGATTAGGGCCTAGGTGTGTTGTCCCGCTGCTTAAAATTTATCAGGCCAAGTGCCTTGCCATAGCTTATTATGGCAGTGAGGTTTGAGGGTATACTAACATAACACTCTTGCAAACACGAGAAGTTTTCTTAAGTATTTGCTTTTTTTGCCCCGTAGTGTATCTACTTACATCATTCATTAGAATTAACAATTGGTGGCCCTCACTGATCTAATTCAATTTCAACCCTTAAGTTTGTGGTTATCATTTTAGATTAAGAACCTGCTTTCGCTAAACAGATCAAAGATTGTTATTTTTGCATCATGCCCTCAGAGTTCCATTGCTTAAATACATCTAGGACAGTTTTTATTATTTAGGTCGACCTGCATGGTTTCATTAGCCTGAAGCCATTCTTAAGGGGAGCTTATTCTGGGCGAAAAAACCTTATCTGAGCTAAGGAGAGAGGAAAGGAAATCTTGCCCCTTGGCTATGGCTATTGTTAGATTTTATGATCTGGTGCAAATTACACTCTATAGAACTGTATTTAAGCGATGCAATGTCAAATGTTTACTATTTTTAATTGATTAATTTTCGGTTCAACTTAATACATCATATGTTATGAACGCCAAAGAGCTGAACTATTAGGCGGATAGTATTCCCTGGCTGTGTGATGGTGTATCAGTTCAAAATATTATGCACTTTGTTTTTATATGTCATTTTAGTTTCATTCTTGTCCAAAAAATGTTTAGATCGTATTCTTGGTCAGAATTTTAGTCAAGCCAGGCCCGCTCTATTATATTTACAGATGTTGATGAAAATTACAACGTGTTATCATGTTGCTTGGTTTTAGGATAGTTCAGTTAGAATGAGGAACATAACGATCACGGACTGATATTATAAATTACTGTGTTATTTATTTTCCGTACTGTTTGGTAGATGCTGCCCAGGACAACTCTTGTCCTGTGAGTTATGTATAATGAATATGCATTTTATAGATCATGTTGGGCTTTTATTTGTCTTTTTATGGTTTATTTTTATACCAAGTAAGCACACTTTGATTGATATATGCAATTATTCAACCAGCAGCCATAGCACCATCCTTGCCATAACAGCACCACCAAAATCTGCAGTCTCCATAAATTCTCCTACACCGTCCATTCCATTATTTGAAAGTGAAAGAAGGCCATTAAGGGCTACTGTAAGACCCAAGTTTAGCAAATACAAAGAAATCACACCTATACCACCTAAATTACATGGAATCGGTGCAATCAATGCTGAAAATGCAAAGCAGTACAAGGATTAGTAGAAGGGTAGCAAAATTAGATAAAGTATCCCACTATTTCACTATCTTCAAAGTGATGGAACATTTGATCTGTTGATAGAACCAGAGCAAATGTCCATTAGTTTTGGCTTCCACAAATTGTTAATGGCTATAAAACATAGGTGCACACACACATGTCTGACGATTTTGCAACACACAGGCGTATACTGAGAGACACATGAAGAGTCGCCTCAAAATATCTGGGCATTCTATTGATAAACTGGCTACTCCCACTGCAACTATGTATCAAATAACTGCAACCCTGCAGGGAAAGCTAGTCCACAACAGTGGTAATTGTCCAATGAGACCTTGGTTTTGGCTAATACAGGCACCTCTTAGTTGTTGAGCTCACTATTGGAAATATTGATAACTAGGTTCTAGTCTGGCTTTTCAATGTACTTTTTCCTTTTTCTTTGTCGCTTTCTTTCATTGTTTTTTGTTTGTTTTGGAGGATTCCATTTTCTATTTTGCTATTGAGCTTGTAGACAAAAAGCTCGATATTTCAAAGTTCCTTATTCTTGATTTACAATTAGAGAGTTTACAGTTTTGTCATTGAATGTAGAACCTTGATTAATCTTGACTGTGTCATCCTCCGAAAAAGTCCTTTCTTCTGATGTGCCAGTTATTGGTCTCTTGTTTACTTTCTCCTGCAGACCTAATAGATACTGCCGCCCAGTAGTAGACCCAGTACAATTTAAAGTCTACCATGTCTCGTTTGTATCTATGTGCCTTCTATCACTGATTTCTCTAATGTATGAATACAACTTTTCACTGATATCATCCAAAATATTTTCCCATTCAGTGGCCTGTGATCATATGAAATATATCACAGAAGAGCTTTTGAATGATTGCTGATGAATTTTGTTACTCTCAAAACAGAAAATCTAAAAGATGATGACGCGATCAATGAGTTTTTATATGTTTATGTGGTTTAATCACCAGCGGATTTTGCTACTATCAGTTGTGCAAGGGTACTGTATTCTTTTTGGGTATCTGTTGTAATGTGTTGTTCAAATAACCCAATATATGTAACATAGTTCTTTTCCTAATTATATACACTATTATTATTATTCTAATAACCTTATTTTCTCTTTACTAATTCTGTGTAATATACAGTGTAATTATGTTAGTGAAATGGTGCATTCCAACCATTCCTATAGAATGTTGACTAATGGTACAATCTGGAGTGCACCTTAGAATGTTGGTGGAAGAGAGAGAGTGGAAGCTGAGGGAGTTGGTGATAAGCAGTGAACTGTGAAGGTGTAATGCAAGGAGTTTACCAATAAACCTACGTTAATCATCTGGACTACTGACTCTAATTATAACAGTCAATTTTGGTGACGAGGATGGGATACTGCGCAGGAGCAGTGAAGACTCCTTGCCCCTGATTGATTCAGCACCACAGTGGATTATCTGCTTCCTGTTCGAGTTGATGACATTGAGGTTATTGGCGCCTGTGTGTATAAGCAGGCAGAGTAGCGGGGGATAACGCTACTATTTTATATTAACTCTGCTGTTTAATGACTGTATAGCGTTTCAGCACGTCATAGGGGAGTGTGCTGTGAGGAGGATATACTGGCAAAATTGTGAGTGTAGCCTTGTTTAATCAACACAGTTGGATGTGCAACCATCACCGTGCCATAAGGATAAAGTACTGAAAGCAACTTGCCTGTAGAGGTTAGCCAGTCAATGGTGAAGATTACGGTGACATAACGCTAACGATGAAATGCCTAAGGCAATTCTATTAATATAACCCTGTTACTTTGGTGTTTGCGGCTGGGAGAAAAAATAATAATAATGTGTTTGTTTGGTGTAAGCGTTTCAGCGCAGTCCGTGAGGCGCTAAGCGGAGAACGGCGGCACAGCACGGACGGAAGGATCACCTGAGGAAGTCCGTATTGAGCGCGGCGCTGAGCGTGGTGAGTGCGTCTCAGCGTGGCGCTAGATTTCGGGACACGACGCCGACTGAGGAACCTGTGAGGAATTTCGGTGTCAGAGGCGACACAGAAGCGTAGTGATCGGAGGCTCAGTCGGCGTTATCGGAGGAAGCGCTTTTGGGGTTCTTCGGCGAGTATCCTCACCTGTGGAACCAGGCGGGGTGCTATCGGCACACTTCTTCATGTGTTGACCTTACATTTTAGACTTGGAATACTTCATCGGTGTATGCTCGAGGAAGGAGATTGAATCCTCGAACAGGAAGCAAGCGTTGGCAGAAAAAGGGCGAATTCAAAATAAAAGCCCTTTCTTGTGTTAAGTTATTTCATAATAAGAGCACAAAGGTGTACTGTGAATATTATGTAGAAGTGTTACCGCATTGTTTAAAGATTGATTAGACTGGTGATTATCTTGAATGTTACTGTTCTAATATATGCATTTTATTAAGCCGGATGGTTCTGTAATGCAGTATTAGATTTGAGTTATTAATGTGAAGTCTGCACATCATTATGCAATAATTTTGTTTTATATAGGGTGTATTTTAAAGGAACTGGAAGCAAGAAAAATTACTATTACAACATAATATACTTTAGTCTGAGCAAGTACGTAATGGCTGCAGCAGGAATGTCCCAACCTCCTCCATTCCTAAACGAAATTGGTGAACCATTGTTACCCTGGAAGGAATGGTCCAAATTATTTGAATCTTATTTAATTGCTATTGGGGGAGAAAAATTCACATCATTAAGGAAGCAACATATTCTATTACATAACTTAGGAATACAAGGAAGAAAAGTGTATGAGAGCATTCCGGCTAATGAAGGAGAAGGAGAGGAGGATGGTGAGAACTTAGATGTGTTTCAACAAACATTGTACAAGTTAGAGAGTCATTTTGGGCACAGAGTTAATATTGTCCTAGAGCGGCATAGATTCTTCAGTAGAGTACAAGCCAAAGATGAGAAGGTTGGCACCTATATAGCTTACCTGCGAGGGCTGGCTCAAACATGTTAATTTGGTGAATTAGAAGACTCATTGATCCGTGATCAGTTAGTTAGATGCACAAACAACCAAAGGGTACAAGAGAAGCTCCTTACGTACAATCCTACTCTTAAAGAGGCTGTGGATATGGCAAGGAGCATTGAGCATACAGTAGAATGCATGAGAGAGATTAAGAATACACCTGAAGTAGAAGGAGTGAAGGAAATAAAAGGTGGCAAGGCAAGGGATGAAGGGGTAATGGTTAAAGATGAAGATTCAGAAGTATTAGCCACCATAGTAAGGAGAAATAGTAATGAAGACATAACAAAAGGTAGATGCTTCAGATGTGGAAATCCCAAACATCTAGCAAATAGTCCTGTGTGCCCTGCGCGTGGTTGCTTATGTAGAAAGTGTGGGAATAAAGGACACTATGCGCGGGTCTGCAAAAATGATAGAAACTTCAAGAAAAAAATAAAAAGAGTAGAAGAGGTCACTGATTCTGGCACGAAGTTCATTCTGCAGGTTAAGAGTAATCAGGTAAAAGAACCTCTCAATAACACCTATCCTGTGTGTGACGTCAATCTAGATGACATTGAGGTACAGGTCTACGCTGGTTCGTGTTCACCGTACACATTCTTGAATTATCAGACATTTGTTGACAAGTTCCAGAAGAAGGGTTATGAACTGCATGCGGCCGATATTAAACCAGGAGGGTACAACAACAATCCCATACCTCTTATGGGAATGCTAGAACTAGATATCATGTTCAAGGACAGACACACCACAGGAATGGTATACATCACGGAGAGGGGATCCAACTTGCTGGGATGGAGGCACCAGAGGGAACTGGGGATCAAACTGGATCCCAATGGCGAGGAACAGGTGTTATTAGTGGACTTGCATAATCTCTGTGAAAACATATGTGAGGAATATCCTAGGTTGTTCGAGAATAGGTTGGGATTGTTGAAAAACTTCCAACACAAAATTAAACTTAAGGAGGGAGCTACACCAGTAGGACATAAAGTTAGAACGGTACCATATCTAATGAGGGAACCCTTGAAAGAAGAATTGGACAAATTGGTCGAATTGGGTGTTATAGAACCGATTGAAAGTTCATTATGGTTGGCACCCATAGTTGTCACCAAGAAACCCAACGGCAGAGGCATTCGTCTGTGTGTGGACTTGAGGGACTTGAACACAAATATATGGGTAGATAGATTCCCCTTACCTAAAATAAATGAAATGATAAGTTTGTTAGGTTCCGCCAAACACTTTAGTGTAATCGACTTATCTTCTGCATATCACCAAGTGGAGTTGCACCGTACATCATATTCTCTCACTTCTTTTATCACTCCATTTGGGGCATTTAGATATCGCAGGATGCCATTTGGTCTCGCATCAGCGGCAGCGGTATTCCAAAGAATCATGTAGAAGGTTTTGCAGGGAATCAAGCAGGTAATGTGCTTCCAGGACGACATACTAGTTTATGGAAGTACAGAAAGTGAACATAATTTAACCCTAAGAAAAGTATTCCAAGCCCTAGATGAAGCTGGCATGACCATCCGGAAAGAGAAGTGTCAATTGGGTGTCGAATCAGTAGAATACCTGGGGCACAAAATAAGCAAGGAGGGCGTGGAACCCAAATGTGATCTAGTAGTGGCGGTGAAAGAAGCTCCAGCTCCAACCACTAAAGAAGAGTTGAGATCGTTCCTGGGTTTAGCTGAATTTATGTCAAAATTTGTGTATAATTTTGCTACAGTTACAGCTCCCATGAGAGCATTATTTTAAAAAAATGTACCGTTCAATTGGAATAAAGACTGCCAAATTGCATTTGATGAGGTTAAAGAAGCCATTATGCATTGCCCTATGTTAGGAAATTTCGATACCACCAGGAAAACTTGGCTCACTACAGACGCGAGTGGAAGAGGTTTAGGGGCCACACTGTCTCAGTGGGTAAATGGGCAGGAGAGAATAGTGGCATTCGCATCCAAGTCATTAAAGGAGGCAGAACTAAACTATTCCACAATAGAGAGGGAGGCTTTAGCCTGTTTTTGGGCAATCAATCATTTTAAATTTTTCCTGTGGGGGTTACCATTCGTAGTTAGAACGGACCACAAACCCCTCATTTCATTATTTACTGTTAAGGGTAAAGACCAAGCTACCCCTCGGATTGCAAAATGGATTATAGGGTTGGAAGGCTTTAACTTCGACATGCAATATGTTCCAGGAAAAAGAAATATTGTAGCCAACTGTCTCTCAAGATTACCTAGGAAGGGAGGAGAGGAGGAGACCAATGAGAGTTTTGATCCTGTGCTCCATGTAGAATTGTCGGGTATCACTAAAGAAGAATGGGTCACAGCTACTACAGGGGACCTGACTTTGCAAACCTTGACAACTATGATTTTGAAGGGGTGGCCTGATAAATGTCAACAGCTTGAAGAGGATGTAAGGGGATATTGGGAGGTACACTCAGAACTTCATCTAACTAAGGAGCTTGTAATGAGAGGAGAGAGAATAGTTCCCCCTAAGGCACTCTGGAGGAAACTTATAGAATTAGCACATGAGGGACATTTGGGAAGAACTTTGACCAAAAGCAGACTACGAGCCTCCTACTGGTTCCCCACTATGGACAGGTTAGTAGAGAATACCGTACGTGATTGCACCCATTGTTCATTAAGTGACAAGACCAGAAGTACACGTGAGGCACCCCTATCCCCAGTTGAGGTTCCCACTAAACCATGGGACAAGCTAGGTTTGGACATAGTAGGACCCCTTACGTGCCCTGGATCGAGAGCTAGGTTTATCTTAGTATTAATTGATTATCACACACACTGGGTTATGACCAAAGCTGTGCATAATGTAACCACACATGATGTAATACAATTCCTTAAGGAATCCTTTTATCGTGAAGGGATTCCTAGCACATTAGTGACAGACAATGGGGTGCAGTTCACTTCAAGCACCATGGTGGAATTTTTGACAGTCAGTGGGATAAAACATCACCGAACAGCATTATATAACCCAAGGGCAAATGGTCTTGTTGAAAGGGTCAACAGGATGGTCAAAGAATGTTTGCAGTTAGCCAATGTATCTCGTGAGTCAGGAGAAGACGCAATTGAACGTATGCTATGGTCTTACCATACCACACCCAACTTGGTCACTGGAGTATCCCCTTTCATATCTCTCAAGGGTAGGCAACCAGGAACCAAGTTAAACCCGAATTGGTTGAAAGGAGGGGAGCCTGTCATAGTTCATCGCAAGGAAGTAATGACAAAGGTGGAAGAGAATCAGAGGAAGTACCAGAAATGGTACAATAACAAATTTGGTACTAAGAGCAAACAATGGGTGGTAGGACAATGGGTCAGGGTAAAGCTTCCAGGATCTACTCGAAGGGATGGCAGTCGGTTCTCCAGACCTTTGAGAATATCTAAGGTACATAAGAATGTTGTAACTATGGAGGATGGCCGTGTGTGGAGTATGGACCGCTTATCTACCATCCAGATCGATCCAAGAAAATCTGGAGAAGGGTTTGGAGATGAGCAGCAATGATCTTGGAAGTGATCAAGTTCATTTTTTCCCTGTAAAGATTTTATTGGTATGTTATAAAGAATGATATTCTACTTTTAACAAATGCATCTTAGCCACAACTCTAATTCTTCTTGGTGGGGTAGGGGAAGTGTTGTAATGTGTTGTTCAAATAACCCAATATATGTAACATAGTTCTTTTCCTAATTATATACACTATTATTATTATTCTAATAACCTTATTTTCTCTTTACTAATTCTGTGTAATATACAGTGTAATTATGTTAGTGAAATGGTGCATTCCAACCATTCCTATAGAATGTTGACTAATGGTACAATCTGGAGTGCACCTTAGAATGTTGGTGGAAGAGAGAGAGTGGAAGCTGAGGGAGTTGGTGATAAGCAGTGAACTGTGAAGGTGTAATGCAAGGAGTTTACCAATAAACCTATGTTAATCATCTGGACTACTGACTCTAATTATAACAGTATCACTTCTAAAATATTATGTGACCCCCTTCAGCACTGGCGTAGTATTAAAAATCTATGGCAACTCAATATCTTCTATTGAAGCTCTGTTCACAAATGTCAAAAACGAAATCTGACCCCCAAGGGTAAATATTTACAATATAATTCAATCAACTTTGTGATTCAATCCCCTTAAGTGAGAACAATATATTCCACTATTTTCAATATTCTATCTTCCTAATATATTAGTTTACATTGGTTGAAGCACAGACAGCACAAGTCAGAAACAACTAGCAGGGGCCAGTTGTATGACATTTTCTTTTGCAACTCGCAGTTTGTTATCTGCTTAGGAATCGCAAATTGTGAGTCGCAAAAGAAAATGTACAACAGTGTAAAGCACACACTGTTTGCGATTCCCAATGGGGTTGGAAAATAACCTACCTCATCAATATACATGAGGTAGGTTGCAATTTGCGACCCCATTGGGAATGGCTGCACTCACAGGGATGGTGATCTGCTGGAGTCAGCAGACCATCATGTCTGTGACTGCTTTTTAAATAAAGCAGTTGTTTTTTTTCCATAGGAAAACAGGAGGCATTTCAAAAAGAAAAAATGCAACATTTCAGTTTCTTTTTTTTCAGAGTAGACAATGGTGGGACCACTGCTTGCTCTGAAAAAATATTTTCACATCCATTCACAAAGGGGAAGGGGACTTGTGGGAACCTCTTCCCATGTGCGAATGGGTTACCACCAAATTGTGGTCACAAAACAATCATACATCCCCCTGAGACTTGCTGTTTGGAAGAGATGCCCTTGGCAAGTCCCTTCCAAATAGTGACTCATGAATCTATTTTGTGATTCTGTAAATAAATTATTGCATCACAAAATAGGATTTGTACATAGCAAAATGCTTACTTTTTGTTGCAAATGGGGCCATTGGCGACAAGAAAAAAGCTACTACTACCACTGACTAGAGGAAAAATTGGATTAGATTAATTCTTTTCACATGTTATCGGCACATAAAAACAGGCAGTTTGCTCTACGCTGAGCCACCAGAGACTATTATGATATGGCCCCAGAAATTAGTGCATTAGCAGCAGTCTGCAGAACTCCAAAACACAGAGTGAGAACTAATTCTGTATTTTTAAGATCTGTTGTCTGCTGCTCTTACAGGATTAAGACATGCACACACAAATAGTCCCATTATCTTGAAAATAGGCACACGGTTCTGTCCTGTGGCTTGTTTGTGGCCCAGCTGCCAAAGCCTACTTTCTACAGGCACCCCACAAATTGAGTCATGGAGTACAAAAACTTGGCTCTACCCTCTGGATGCCTATTTTTTAAAATGCAATCTAATTATATTTAAGAGTTATATACTCCTGACTTGACTCAGTACATTATGGTCCAGATTTATACTTGCTTTGAGCTGAATTTGCATCATTTTTTTGACGCAAATTCAGTGCAAACCTATCTCCAAATGTATACTTTGGTGCTAGATCCGTCTAGGGCCAACGTTTTGGAGTTAAAGTAATTTTTTGCTAGCGGGAAACTACCTTACATCAATGAGATGCAAGGTAGGCGTCCCTGGGCAAAAAATGACTATATGGCCTTAACGCCATATTTGTCCTCCATGCTAAAATCAAACACGGGGGCAAAAAGACCTTAAATAATGATGCTAAGCTTGCTTAGTACCATTATTTAACGCCTGGGTCAGGGCAGGCGTTAGGGGACCTGTGAGCCTATTTCCATGGTCAGAGACCATGCCATGGGCCCACAGGTGCCCTTCCCTACCCCCAAGGACACCCTCACCCACATCAGAGGGACGCCAGTGGATGGGGGACCTCATCACTTCTAAACATAATTGCTTGGCGGATTAACCACTCTGTCCAGTATAATGATGCAGTAAAGCTGCGCACTTAATTGTGATTTTTGCTATAACACATGAAATGCAATATTTTCTGTGCTGTTCCTTAAAAAAAAAAAATGCAGCAATTTTGCATAATTCGTAACAGTATTCTTTTCCTGCCCATCCCTACAGATTACCAAAATGGAACAGGACTCCTGGATAAATATATTTTATTTAGAAAGAGGCTAGCACTCGCGGATAAATGCATGTAATTTAACCTCTGCTTTGTTCAAAACGCTACAGAAGAACATCGTTTCCGAAAATTATGTTCTTCTTTTGATTCTCCATGTTTTAGATTTTCTTATGACAGATCGGTATGACTAAACAAAACTGAGTTTTAATTTATGGGTTTGAATGGCTGCTGTATCGTGTTGTGAAACGTTTTCTCGAAGTTTATATTTAGTTTCAGTGATGAATAGTTGTACAGCTGTTTTCATTGTCCTAACAGACCAATTACAATCAACACCATTCCTATAAATCAAGCAGTACAAGGTGTTTCGTGACATTGGCATCACAGCTATGATTTTAATGGAGAACTGGTTTCATGCTCGGTGTAAGGGAGAGTGAATTGGGCAGGTCAGCAAGTGGAGAGTTAAGTGGGTGAGTGAGAATACAAGGCAGTATTAAATTTGTGATGGTGTTCGCCAGTGTTTCGCGCCAGCACTCATTTCATAACACTGGGAAGTATTTATGACAGTCGATCACATGTGGGCGCTGTCATTCTATCACACTGAGAAAAGTGTTTTAACATATGTACAACTACAAAAATGCTAATACCAGTGTGCTCAGGCCATTCTTACCGCTTTGGATCACCTAGTGTAAACCAATTTGTCTCATTTGTAGGACTTTAGCAGTATGTAGGTGTCCTTGGTACTGGTATTTAGCAGCGATGACAGACTGACTCCTGAGAAATATCTTTGGCCCTTGCACTTATTTTACAAATTAAGCATTGAGACAAGTGAGTGAGCATAACACTTTTCTCTAATCTCGAAAATTGCTTCTCATTCCTTAGTGTACACCAAACATTTCTTGATTTACCATTATCACATTAGTCATGAGCTTTATCGACCACAGTGTGCTTTCTTTTGTTTGCGACATGCTTCTAGTCTCTTTTATTTACTAGCAGTGCCACTGAAATGATCAGTTCTGTATCTTTAGTGGTTTCCGTACAAATATGAATTTCCAACGCTTGGTGCATAATCCTCCGTCCGATGCATAATTTGCAGGCTTCAGCAAAAATGTGTCTTGCTCAAGGGGAGCTAAGCTTCTACTAAAAGTGCCAGACATATAGCCCATCACGGGCAGAACATTTGCAAAGGTTAATTGGTCACCATTCAGTTTGCTAAATATTTTATGCTGGCATTAAAAAAGGTAGCAATAAGGTGATCATTTCATCAGACAGTATTAACGTGTGTTAAAATAACGATCTAATACTGTCACACACAGTGTCGCTTTTATGCCATACAATGTAGTCAACCGTGCTGGAAAAGATCTCCTCTATTGCCGCATAATTGCAGTGGTCATGCATATAAATTCGTCCAGGCACACAGCTTTCCTGGTGTGAGGTTCACCTCCAGCAGTGTCTTGTTGTTAATAATTTAATGTAAAGATGCATTTGCGTTCCAATATTTTTTTCCTTAAATGCACTTGTTTATTCATTAAATATTGGCTCACACATTCTTTTATTATAATTGTGAATTTTATTTTGCACTCGGTTATAGAGGTATTGGTTTATGCCCATTCCTTTATATAGTTATTCATTTGGGGTATTCAAGCTTATGATTTATTGCCTATATAGTCTGTTTGTAAGCCCTCACACACTGTTTTTTTAAACGTTTTGTCCAACTGCCTCACTCATTTTGTCTTTGGATATACCAATTGTTAGACCTGACAGCCTTAGGGTAGTCGGCCCTAACTTTTTGCCTGCCTCCCTCCACTTTTTGGACACTGTTTTTGCTGGTTTTTAGACTCTGCGCACTTTACCACTGCTAACCAGTGCTAAAGTGCATATGCTCTCTCCCTTAAAACATGGTAACTTTGAATCATACCTGATTGGACTATTAATTTACTTATAAGTCCCTAGTAAGGTGCACTCTATGTGCATAGCGCTGGTAAATTAAAGGCTACTAGTGGGCCTGCAGCACTGGTTGTGCCACCCACTTAAGTAGCCGCTTTTCCTTGTCTCAGGCCTGCCATTGCAAGACCTGTGTGCGCAGTTTCACTGCCACCTCGACTTGGCATTTAAAAGTACTTGCCAAGCCTAGAACTCCCCTTTTTCTACATATAAGTCACCCTTAATGTGTGCCCTAGGTAACCCCTAGAGCAGGGTGCTGTGTAGGTAAAAGGCAGGACATGTACCTGGGTAGTTATATGTCCTGGTAGTGTAAAACTCCTAAAATCGTTTTTACACTACTGTGAGGCCTGCTCCCTTCATAGGCTAACATTGGGGCTGCCCTCATACACTGTTGAAGTGGCAGCTGCTGATCTGAAAGGAGCAGGAAGGTCATATTTAGTATGGCCAGAATGGTAATACAAAATCCTGCTGACTGGTGAAGTCGGATTTAATATTACTATTCTAGAAATGCCACTTTTAGAAAGTGAGCATTTCTTTGCACTTAAATCTTTCTGTGTCTTACAATCCACGTCTGGCTGGGCTTGGTTGACAGCTCCTTGTGCATTCACTCAGACACACCCCAAACACAGGGTACTCAGCCTCATTTGCATACATCTGCATTTTGAATGGGTCTTCCTGGTCTGGGAGGGTGGAGGACCTGCTCTCACACAAAGGACTGCCACACCCTCTACTGGGACCCTGGCAGACAGGGTTGAACTGGAAGGGGACCTGGTGCACTTCTTAGCCACTCTTTGAAGTCTCCCCCACTTCAAAGGCACATTTGGGTATAAAACAGGGCCTCTGCCCTACCTCATGAGACACTTGCTGGAGAAGAAACCTGAACCAGAAACTACATCCTGCCAAGAGGAACTGCCTGGCTGCTCAAAGGACTCACCTGCCTGCTTTCTACAAAGGACTGCTGTCTTGCTGTTGCCCTGCTGCCTTGCTGAACTCTTGTCTGACTGTGAAAGTGCTCTCCAAGGGCTTGGATAGAGCTTGCCTCCTGTTCCCTGAAGTCTCAGGACCAAAAAGACTTCTCTTTTTCACTTGGACGCTCCGTGCGCCGAACATTTCGATGCACAGCTTGTTCCGCGGCGAGAAAAACGCCGCACTCCGAAGCTGACCGACGCGACGCTCTGGGGACGATCGAAAATCCGACGCACGGCTTCGCAAGGATAACGCCGTCCGACCTCTAGAGGAGAAATCGACGTGACGCCTGCCGTGAGATCGTAATTTCAACGCGCAGACCTGCAGACCGACGTCTAGAGGAGAAATCGACGCAACGCCTGCCGTGAGATCGTAATTTCGACGCGCAGCCCCGCAGACCGACGCGCAGCCGGAGAACAAGCAGGAAAATCCACGCACAGACCTGGGACATCTGGTAATCCCCGCGATCCACAGAAAGAGACTGTCCGCGCGCCTGAAAACAACGCACGACTTCCCCGCGTGGAAAATAACGACGTGAGTCCGTGTGTGTTGGGGAGAAATCGACGCACACACCCTTTTTCCACGCACCTCTTCCTTTGTGGCCCTCTGAGGAGATTTTTACACTCCAAACCAGGTGCTTGTGCTTGAAAGAGACTTTGTTTATCTTCTAAAGACTTAAGACACTTTATATCACTTTTCAGTGATATCTCTACAATTTCCCATTGCAACTTTATTCTTTTTGACCTACAATTATCCTGATAAATATTATATATATTTTTCTAAACACTGTGTGGTGTATTTTTGTGGTGCTATATGGTGGTATTGTATGATTTATTGCACAAATACTTTACACATTGCCTTCTAAGTTAAGCCTGACTGCTTGTGCCAAGCTACCAGAGGGTGGGCACAGGATAATCTTGGATTGTGTGTGACTTACCCTGACTAGAGTGAGGGCTTTTGCTTGGACAGGGGGTAACCTGACTGCCAACCAAAAAACCCATTTCTAACATTGGTGGCAGCAGTGGGATAGGACTTGTATTTGTGCAGTGACATACAGTAGCTAAGTATTTCACTACCTACCCACAGTTGAAGGTCAACTTGGTTTTTATCTCTTTTTGCAAATCCGTTTTTTCTCCTGACAATTTTCAAAAACTAAATCCTCACTCAACATGTCTCTGACTGGGTCTCAGACAGGGGACTTTGACCTAGTACAGTTGGATACATATACGGTCAAACAACTAAGAGGATTCTGCAGGGCATTAAGGGTACCCACCCAAGGGGCCTCCAGAAAGGAGGACTTTCAAGTGGCGCTGAGGGCCTGGGCAGAAGCCCATTTAGAGGATGATGAGGAAGAGGAGCCAGAAAATGGCACCTCAGAGGAATTTTCACTATCTGTGGATGGTGTTACCACTGCAATTGTGCCCCCTTCCAGACCAGGGAGCAGTGTCTCTGTGCAAAGCCTGACCGCAGAGGAAAGGAGAGAAGAAAGGGAGTTCCAATTGCAAATGGCAAAACTGAAAATTGAGGCTCAACAGGAGGAGAGAATGGCAGAAAGGGAAGCCAACCAAGCTGAAGCTGAAAGAGCAGCCAAACAAATTGAAGCCGAAAGAGAAACCAAACAGGTGGAGGCTGAGAGAGCTTTGGCTGAAAAGAAACTATTGTTTGCTCATGAACTGAGTCTCAAGGAGCTGGAGATCAAGGCAATACAGTCTGAATCCAGCAATAATGGTGGCAGCATACTGACAGGACCTGCTGGAGAAAAGAAGGTTCGTATACCCAAAAATGTGGTGCCCAGTTTTGTGGTGGGAGATGACATAGATAAATGGTTATCTGCTTATGAAGTTGCACTAAGGGCTCATGAGGTTCCTGTAGGGCAATGGGGGGTAGCTATGTGGGGTTATGTACCGCCATTGGGGAGGGATACACTCCTCACATTGGATCCACCTCATCAAAACACATACCCACTTCAGAAAGCCACTTTACTTGCCAAGTTTGGGCTGACCCCTGAGGGATACCGTCAGAGGTTCAGGGACAGCACCAAACAAACCACACAAACATGGGTAGATTTCTTTGACTTCTCCAGTAAGGCACTGAATGGATGGGTGCGGGGCAACAAAGTAGCTGATTATAAAGGTTTATATGACTTGATTCTAAGAGAGCATATGCTTAATACTACTTATACAGAGGTGCGCCAGCACTTAGTGGATAGCAAGCTGACTGATCCCAGGAAGCTTGCTGAGGAGGCGGACCTCTGGGTTAGCACCAGAGTGTCCAAGAAGGTACCTGGGGGGGACTCCCACAAAGGTGGTCAGGGTTCCCAACAGAAGAAAGAGGGGGTAGATAAACTTGCAGATAAGGAACTCTCCAAAGGCCCCCAAAAGAATTCCCAGGGAGGGGGTGGCAACCCTTCCTTTTCCAAATTTTAGAAAAAGCCAGGGACATATGACAGGTCAGGGTAATCTAACCCCAAATTCATGGAGTGTTACCAGTATGGTCACTACAAAGGCTATCCCCAGTGCCCCAAGAGGGCACCGTCCACTACCGGACAGGCACCTGGGTTGACTAGTGTAGCGCTCGGGGGGGAGATGGACCCAGATAGCTTTGGGGAACAGGGAGAGATTTCCCTAGTGTCCCTGGGAGAAGGAGAAATGGTGCCCAAGGTCCACATGCCCAAAAATACTTCCAAGTACCGGCAGTGGGTCACCATTGATGGGCAGAAGGTGGAGGCTCTGTGTGACACAGGAGCCAGTATGACTACTATCAAGAGTCAGCTGGTGTCAACAGAACAGATAGTACCTAATACATTCCACCAGGTCATAGTCGCTGACAATCGCGAGAGTCACCTACCGGTGGCTCTGGTTCCCTTTGAGTGGGGGGGGTTCTCTGGTACTCTGAAAGTAGCTGTGAGTCCTGCCATGCCTGTAGATTGTCTGTTAGGCAATGATCTTGAACATACTGCTTGGAAAGAAGTGGAGCTCAAGTCTCACCTGGAGATGTTAGGGTTACCTGAGTGGGTCTGCATGACCACACGGTCCATGGCTGACCGCGAGGGAAGTCAAGGGCGTCTGGAGCCTGGAACTATGGCCAAGAGAGCTGCCAAGAGGAGGGACCAGGGGTGCGGGAAACCGGCCCCAGAAGTTCCCGCAGTGGCTGATGGGGCTCCTGAGGAGGAGGCTCCCGAGCCAACTGGGGAAGACATTGCCACCCTAGGTGACTTACCTGAGCTTGCTGGCTGGCAAGTTGAGGGTGGACCCACCAGGGAGGAATTCTGCAAGGCGCAGAAAGAATGTCCCACTCTAGACGGTCTGAGGAAGCAAGCCTCAAACCAGGCGGCAGGTGACACCTCTGGCAATCACCACCTATATTGGGAGAATGTTCTCCTCTACAGTGAGCTTAAGGTTCCGGCCTTTGGGGCAGCACGTACGCTGGTGGTCCCCCAATGTTACCGAACCTTCCTACTGGGTCTGGCTCACGACATTCCCCTGGCAGGACATTTGGGGCAAGACAAGACCTTTGACAGGCTTGTCACCCACTTTTATTGGCCCAAAATGAGGACACACTCAGATAAATTCTGCAGATCTTGTCCTACCTGCCAGGCCAGTGGTAAAGCAGGAAAAAGGGTTAAAAGCCCCCTGATTCCACTTCCTGTCGTTGGCACCCCCTTTGAAAGGGTGGGCATCGACATTGTTGGTCCCTTGGACCCCAAAACTGCCTTAGGCAACAGGTTCATCCTGGTTTTGGTGGACCATGCCACCCGTTACCCAGAGGCAATCCCTCTGAGGACCGTAACTGCACCGGTGGTGACCAGAACTCTGATGGGGATATTTACCTGTGTGGGATTCCCCAAGGAGATAGTGTCTGACAGAGGCACTAACTTCATGTCTGCATACATGAAGTCTCTGTGGGATGCGTGTGGTGTAACCTACAAGTTCACCACACCCTATCACCCCCAGTCTAATGGTCTTGTGGAGAGATTCAACAAGACCCTGAAAGGCATGATTGGTGGCCTCCCTGAGGCCATGAGGCGTAAGTGGGACGTCCTCTTACCCTGCCTTCTCTTTGCTTACAGAGAGGTCCCCCAGAGGGGAGTAGGGCTCAGTCCCTTTGAGCTTCTCTATGGGTACCCTGTCAGGGGACCCTTAAGCATTGTCAAGGAGGGATTGGAGAAAGCTCCAAAGGCACCCCCTCAGGACGTGGTCAGCTACATGTTGGCCCTCCGCAACCAGATGACCCGCTTCTGGAAAGAGGCCCAAAATAACCCTGAGGCCAGTCAAGAGGTAATGAAACACTGGTATGACCAGAAGGCCACCCTGGTAGAGTTTCAACCTGGAGACAAAGTGTGGGTAATGGAGCCAGTAGAGCCTAGAGCTCTCCAGGACCGCTGGTCTGGCCCATTTGAAATCAAGGAGCGGAAAGGGGAGGCAACTTACCTAGTGGACCTCCAAACCCCTAGGAATCCCCTAAGGGTGCTCCATGTGAACCGACTGAAGGCTCATTTTGAGAGGTCGGAGATCAACGTGCTTCTGGTCATAGATGAAGGAACGGAAGAGGAGAGGGAACCTCTCCCCGACCTCCTCTCTGCCCAAGAAGGTGATGGGTCAGTAAGCGGGGTCATTCTTTCTGACTCCCTGACTCTAAACCAGAAAGGAGACTGCTATGAGCTGTTGGAGCAGTTCTCCCCCCTGTTCTCCCTTACTCCTGGACTGACCCACCTCTGTGTTCATGATATTGACACCGGTGACAGTCTCCCTGTGAAGAACAAAATTTACAGGTTGTCGGATAAGGTGAAGGCCAGCATCAAGGAGGAGGTCTCCAAGATGTTGACTCTAGGGGTTATCGAGAAGTCCAGTAGTCCCTGGGCCAGCCCAGTGGTGTTGGTCCCTAAGGCTACTGCCCCAGTTGCGAAGCCAGAACTCCGGTTCTGTGTGGACTACCGGGGTCTCAACTCAGTCACACAGACTGATGCTCACCCCATCCCCCGAGCTGATGAGCTCGTGGACAGGCTGGGCGCTGCCAAGTTCCTGAGTACATTTGATCTTACTTCAGGGTACTGGCAGATCGCCCTGACTGAGGGGGCTAAGGAACGATCCGCATTTTCAACCCCTGATGGCCATTACCAGTTCCGGGTGATGCCGTTTGGACTGAAATATGCCCCCGCTACCTTCCAACGGTTGGTTAACGGGGTCCTAGCTGGCAAGGATGCTTTCTGTGCAGCCTACCTGGATGACATAGCTGTCTACAGTTCCAGCTGGGAGGAACACCTGCTTCACCTCAAGGAGGTGCTTCAGGCCCTGCAACAGGCAGGCCTGACCATCAAGGCTAGTAAGTGCCAGATTGGGCAGGGTTCCGTGGTGTACTTGGGACACCTAGTGGGTGGTGACAGGGTGCAGCCACTCCAGGCCAAGATTGAAACTATCAAGGCCTGGCAACCACCACGAACGCAGACTGAGGTGAGAGCCTTTTTAGGCCTCACAGGATACTACCGCAGATTTGTCAAGGGCTATGGTACCATCGTGTCACCCTTGACAGAACTCACTTCCAAGAAACAACCTAGGTTGGTGAATTGGACAGAGGCTTGTCAGAAAGCCTTTGACGCCCTGAAGGAAGCCATGTGCACGGCCCCCGTGCTCAAGGCCCCTGACTACTCCCAGAAATTTATCGTGCAGACAGACGCTTCAGAGCCTGGCATAGGGGCAGTCCTAGCACAGCTAAATGAGGAGGGCCGAGATCAACCGGTAGTCTTTATTAGCAGAAGGATATTACCACGGGAACAGAGGTGGAGTGCTATTGAGAGAGAAGCTTTTGCTGTGGTCTGGGCACTGAAGAAGCTAAGACCCTACCTGTTTGGGACTCACTTCCGGGTTCAGACAGACCACAGGCCCCTCAGATGGCTCATGCAGATGAGGGGTGAGAATCCAAAACTCTTGAGGTGGTACATTTCCCTACAGGGGATGGACTTTACGGTGGAACATCGCCCAGGGGTTGACCACACCAATGCTGATGGTCTCTCCAGGTACTTCCGCCTTAGCGATGAGAGCTCCCAGGAGGTTGGGTAGCTCTCCCCACTTTCAGCTGGGGGGGACACATGTTAGATCTGACAGCCTTAGGGTAGTCACCCCTAACTTTTTGCCTGCCTCCCTCCACTTTTTGGACACTGTTTTTGCTGGTTTGTAGACTCTGCGTACTTTACCACTGCTAACCAGTGCTAAAGTGCATATGCTCTCTCCCTTAAAACATGGTAACCTTGAATCATACCTGATTGGACTATTATTTTACTTATAAGTCCCTAGTAAGGTGCACTTCATGTGCATAGGGCTGGTAAATTAAAGGCTACTAGTGGGCCTGCAGCACTGGTTGTGCCACCCACTTAAGTAGCCCCTTTTCCTTGTCTCAGGCCTGCCATTGCAAGGCCTGTGTGCGCAGTTTCACTGCCACCTCGACTTGGCATTTAAAAGTACTTGCCAAGCCTAGAACTCCCCTTTTTCTTTATAAGTGACCCTTAATGTGTGCCCTAGGTAACCCCTAGAGCAGGGTGCTGTGTAGGTAAAAGGCAGGACATGTACCTGGGTAGTTATATGTCCTGGTAGTGTAAAACTCCTAAAATCGTTTTTACACTACTGTGAGGCCTGCTCCCTTCATAGGCTAACATTGGGGCTGCCCTCATACACTGTTGAAGTGGCAGCTGCTGATCTGAAAGGAGCAGGAAGGTCATATTTAGTATGGCCAGAATGGTAATACAAAATCCTGCTGACTGGTGAAGTCGGATTTAATATTACTATTCTAGAAATGCCACTTTAAGAAAGTGAGCATTTCTTTGCACTTAAATCTTTCTGTGCCTTACAATCCACGTCTGGCTGGGCTTGGTTGACAGCTCCTTGTGCATTCACTCAGACACACCCCAAACACAGGGTACTCAGCCTCACTTGCATACATCTGCATTTTGAATGGGTCTTCCTGGGCTGGGAGGGTGGAGGGCCTGCTCTCACACAAAGGACTGACACACCCCCTACTGGGACCCTGGCAGACAGGGTTGAACTGAAAGGGGACCTGGTGCACTTCTTAGCCACTCTTTGAAGTCTCCCCCACTTCAAAGGCACATTTGGGTATAAAACAGGGCCTCTGCCCTACCTCATGAGACACTTTCTGGAGAAGAAACCTGAACCAGAAACTACATCCTGCCAAGAAGAACTGCCTGGCTGCTCAAAGGACTCACCTGCCTGCTTTCTACAAAGGACTGCTGCCTTGCTGTTGCCCTGCTGCCTTGCTGAACTCTTGTCTGGCTGTGAAAGTGCTCTCCAAGGGCTTGAATAGAGCTTGCCTCCTGTTCCCTGAAGTCTCAGGACCAAAAAGACTTCTCTTTTTCACTTGGACGCTCCGTGCGCCGAAAATTTCGACGCACAGCTTGTTCCGCGACGAGAAAAACGCCGCACTCCGAAGCTGACCGACGCGACGCTCTGGGGACGATCGAAAATCCGACGCACAGCTTCGCAAGGATAACGCCGCCCGACCTCTAGAGGAGAAATCGACGCGACGCCTGCCGTGAGATCGTAATTTCGACGCGCAGCCCCGCAGACCGACGCGCAGCCGGAGAACAAGCAGGAAAATCGACGCACAGACCCGGGACATCTGGTAATCCCCGCGATCCACAGAAAGAGACTGTCCGCGCGCCAGAAAACGACGCACGACTTCCCAGTGTGGAAAATAACTACGCAAGTCCGTGTGTGTTGGGGAGAAATCGACGCACACACCCTTTTTCCACGCACCTCTTCCTTTGTGGCCCTCTGAGGAGATTTTTACACTCCAAACCAGGTACTTGTGCTTGAAAGAGACTTTGTTTATCTTCTAAAGACTTAAGACACTTTATATCACTTTTCAGTGATATCTCTACAATTTCCCATTGCAACTTTATTCTTTTTGACCTACAATTATCCTGATAAATATTATATATATTTTTCTAAACACTGTGTGGTGTATTTTTGTGGTGCTATATGGTGGTATTGTATGATTTATTGCACAAATACTTTACACATTGCCTTCTAAGTTAAGCCTGACTGCTCATGCCAAGCTACCAGAGGGTGGGCACAGGATAATCTTGGATTGTGTGTGACTTACCCTGACTAGAGTGAGGGCTTTTGCTTGGCCAGGGGGTAACCTGACTGCCAACCAAAAACCCAATTTCTTACACCAATGTTCATAGACTAGTTTTCTTATGCATGTTTTCATTCATAATATATTTATTTCCACACATGTAAGTCTCTCTACTGAGTTTTTCTCGTCTCAGGATGTTGATCAATAAACCTTCTCAGGTCTAAGCTGTAGTGAAGCACGCAGCCACCTGGTGTATTCCATGACACTGCAAGCCCCCCCTGTGCCGGCCACGGCCGAAGGGTTAAGTAAAGTGGTTGTGAGCCTCTCAAGGCCACTCCCGTACAAAGCATACCTTGTTCCTGAGTGCACCTGTCCGGGGTGGGCCCATGAGGGTTGAGAGGCCCAGTACACTTGGCGATGAGGCAGGTGACTTTTCCCTCTTGTGCCCGACAAAGATGAAGCTACTTGTTTTGCTGAACGGTTCTGTCCATGCTGGCATTGCCCTATTGCAGCCCTGCCTGTCCTGAACAAGTATTCCTGGGCGACTTCTCTGTCCCAACATTTGGACACACCTGCTGTGTGCCTTGGCCTGCAGAGAAGGAAGCTGTTCAATCTTCTGGCGAGCGGTTCCACTATGTGACCGAGACACATCACAGTAGGCAGAGCAAGGCCTTCCTGGAAGGGCTTTTGTAAATGAGAGGAACAAGAAGGCAAGTACACAACAAATAAGAAGGAATTAAAGGGAAGAAACGGCAAAGGAACTGAGAAGAAGAAATGGAGCAGGTACGCTCTGGGGACCTGCCACAATCAGGTGAATGCAAGGGGTGAACACCTACTCGTCCAAGAAAAGAAGTATGCAAAGTTACAGCGTGGGGCCAGCAGTAGGTGTAGACGCACGGCCAGAAAGCTTACCTTCAGCAGTAACAGCGCCAGACCAGGCACCACTAGAGAGAGCCATGGCCGATGACCAGCAGCCACCACTCGCACCACTGCTAGAAGGGGGCAGTGCACACGTCACTGACTGCACTGCCATCGTTAAGTGATTTTGCAGACTCACAACTGCAGCACCTCGTTGAAAGGTATGAATATGAAAGCTGAACAAATATTTTTGCACCACATGCAAAACTGACAGCATGGTGAAACAGTCCCTACTGTTGAACTTTGGGGATGAGGAAATCTACGAACTAGTCGGACATCTCTAAACATCAGGTTCAGAAAATGACTCTGACACACAGCGGTGGTGCTAAACTCCCATTTCGAACCCTGGCTGAACTCTGACTTTGAGCATTTTAAGCTCTGGCAGTCCTGCCCTTGCAAAGAAGAAACCATGGATGGGTTTTATACCAGGTTGAGAGCACTACCTAGCACATGAAACAATGACAACTAGTTGAAGATAGTGCACGTCCAGCAAATCCTAGGGTGACGCTTGTATGCCTTGCAACGTTTGATTATATGCTGACCAGAAATCAAGCTTTAAGACATCTTTATCTTAGCATAGTCACATGAAATCGCCAATAGGAAGGCCAATGAGATGGACTTGGCTCTATTGAATGGAGCAGCGCCGCCCCCACAATGAGATTGCCTAATGTAAAGAAAGAGACTTATTTTTAAACATATTTGCACACAGAGAACACGCCGGGAGCCCCACACATAATACAGCAATTTGTAGGGGTCATCGTCATGACAATGGGTATACCTTATATCGGTGATGCGTAAATGCACTTAACATAAACAGTGACACAATTTTTCAGTACAACCAATGTCCATGTGCTCACAACAATTGTGTGCCTCCTCGACCCCTGCTTCCCCAAAGCTGACTTGCTCCCGGTTAGTGTGCCTTCCCTCATCCCTTTCCCCTGCACCTCGTGTCTACCAAAAACTCTGCAGTGTAGATGATGTCTGCCGCTGTGATAGGTGCCCCTAGGGTGGTCCCACACCCCATCCCCCAAAGTCCTCTCAGCAGCTGTAGGTGCCAGATGGAGGGAAAGCATTCTGCCCTGCCACGCAACAAGCCAAGAGCTTCCCGGGCTTCATGGAGAGTGTGCATCATCAAGCAGTGTTTCGTCCAGATTCTCCAGGGCCCATACCAGGGTACCCCAGGCCTGTGCCCCCTCAGTTGAGCCCTGGCCTCGCCTGGCTTCTCAAAGCCACGCCATTCCCCCGCCCCTGCCCAGTTCAGCAATTCACACTTCCAGGCCATGCCTTGAGGGCCCCTCGCAGCCTTCCAGTTCCTTGTGACTCTTCGTTTAGCCAGGAGGAGTGCTAGATCCTTAAAGTAAACAGTGTCTGGGATCACAGGAGACCTCACAGTCGATCACTTCTGTTAGTGTGCTAGTGACAAATTCCCAGAATTCCCTCAAGGCCCAGAACATATGAAAAAATTCTGCTGCTTCTTCTCCATAGCGTGGACACTTGGCTTCCACCAGTACAAAATGATGCAAAAGTCTGGCATCAGATAGGCTCTATGTAAGATATAAAAGTTCATAAGCTTGAACCTTGAGCTTCCAGAAACTTTAGGCACGCTGGTCAGTATATCCCTTCAATTTATGTCTGTGATTGTCGTGCCCAGGTCATTGTCCCACTTTTGTTTAAGGACCATGAGGAGTAAAGAAAGGTCTGTTCGTATCGTCCTATAAAGTATTGACAGACACCAGATGGGGGGGCTCTGCACGCCCTTGCCTCCAGTGTCCAGTAATAACCTCTGTGAGTGCTCTGTGAAGAAGAAAATGTCCTTCAGATAAGTCATAGCTAGCACAAAAGTCCTCTTAAGGTAGGAGAGCATCTGCTTCGAATAAAGGGCCAGATGTAGCAAGCCGTTTGCATGTCTCAAACTGCGAAAAACGCAGTTTGCGCCATGTAAACGGCCTCCCGCGATGCTCATTCCCAAATTGCGAGTCAGTACCGACTCGCAATTTGGGAACGCGACTCGCAAATAGGAAGGGGTGTTCCCTTCCTATTTGCGACTCGCATCGCAATTCAGACTTGCTTTGTGACCGCGAATGCGGTCGCAGAGCAACTCGCAGTTACCACCAGTGTCCCACTGGTGGAAACTCATTCGCAAAAGGGAAGGAGTCCCCATGGGACCCCTTCCCCTTTGTGAATGGTGACAAAAATATTTTTTCAGAGCAGGCAGTGATCCTATGGACCACTGCCTACTCTGAAAAAACTAAACCAGATGGTTTCGGTATTTTTTTCATTTTGCAACTCGTTTTCCTTTAAGGAAAACGGGCTGCAAAATGAAGAAAAAAAAAACTGCTTCATTTAAAAAGCAGTCACAGACATGGAGGTCTGCTGACTTCAGCAGGCCACCATCCCTGTGAGTGCAGGGACTCGCTATGGGGTCGCAAAAAGCGACCCACCTTATTAATATTAATGAGGTGGGTCTTTGCGACCCCATAGCAAGTCGCAGAAGGTGTCTGAGACACCAATCTGCATATGCTTTTGCGAGTCTGAAATTGCGAGTCGCACCGACTCGCAATTTCAGACTCGCAAAAGCATATTTTGCTACATCTGGTCCAAAGTCCCCAAGGAGGTTGCTCCCACCTCCACCAAGCGAAAGAGTCCCCTCCAATCACCTCCGTGGGGTAACTCCCTCAAAAATTGCAGTGGGATCACAGGGGCATAGGGCATGGAGCAGCCTGACTTTCAAAGGCAGTGCAACCAGCAGTGGCTCAGCACATTTAATTCAGTGGGGCTGGGACTTGAGGGAGGGCAGTGGTGAAGAATTTTTCTGGCCAAGGCCTGGATGTCCGGAGTGAAGGGTGTTCCCTCTCTTTCTGGCATCATGCGGCCAGCCATCCAGTGAGAGCCAATGCAGCTGGCCCGCTGTGGGCCTCTGGAGCATTGCCAGGGTCACCCACCATCTGCCTGATCCCCATAAAAAGGCAACAAGCAGGTAATTTAGTTCTTTGTAGAATGCGCCTGGGATTCACAGCAGAGGAGTAATAAAAAAGTAAAGTAGTCGGTGCAGTACAATCATTTTTACCAGGGCTACTCATCCTGCCACAGAGGGAAGCAGAAATGCACAAAAGGTCATACTGCCACGAAGGCCCCGTATCGCCTACTCCACATTCTCCTCCATAAGGTCTGTTTGGTTGTGATAGAAATGCATTCCTAGGTAATTCAGGAAGCATGGCTCCATGTGCGGGGGAGGGGTCTCCCTGTCATCCTGCCTGGGGAAGAGTCTAGACGTTCACCAGTTGACTCTGAGTCCAGAGAGCATGCCAAAATGATCCAATAGGCGCTTCGCCCCCTGAAGGGCCCCTGCCTTGTCTTCCAGGAACAAAAGGAGATTGTCTCCATTTAGTGCAATGTAGGGATCGTGTCCTGCTGCCCATAGGCCCCTATAGGCATTCCCAGTCCAGACATGCGAGTGGCTCAATAAGGATGGCAAAAAGGAGGGAGGACAGCGGGCAACACTGTCGGGTTCCTCTCTCCAGCTAGTAGCCTCCTGAGATGGATTGCCCCATGCAGAACCTCGCTCACGGCATAGTGTAGAGCAACTGGGTCCAGGTAATGCTCCCCAGGGCCAAATCTGCACAGCACCTCATAGAGGTATGTCAATTCTAAGCTATCAAAGCTTTCACGAAGTCTGCAGCAAAAATTGCGGTGCTCTTTTTATTGTGTCAGCATTGAGAAGCAAGAAGAGTCGACGGATAGTAAAAGCCGTGTTTCAGCCCGGGATGAACCCTGCCTGGTCGCGATGAACCAGGTAGGACATGTGGGATAGTAGGCGCATGGCCAGGATTCTGCTAAGTATTTTATATTCCACTGACAGTATCGACAGAGGCCATCACATCAGTGGAAGGTTTTCCAGGTTTAAAGAGGGGAACAATAAGGGCCCCTTGGGCAGATGGGGAAAGGGTCTCGTCTCTCCTGGCCTCCTCGTACATGTTAACCAGCTTCGGGCCCAACGTTGCCACTTAGGTTAAACAAAATTCAAATGGGAGGCCATCCATTCCCACGGTCTTGTTCCGGGCCATACCCTTAATGGCGGCCCTCACCTGAGCATGCCTGATTGCTTGTCCTTAGGCCTCCAACTCTTGATGCGATAGCGTCGGGTGGGTAATTTGCGATAAAAACCCCTGGATATCTGCAGTGAATGGCCGGGCCTTACTTCTGTATAAGTCTGTGTATTTATTGCAGAATTCTTGATTGATTTTAGATGTTGGTAGACTGCACAACCAGAGGGTTTGAGCAACTCAACTATGATAGACCCCCTCTTTGCCGAGTTTGCCAGTCACACCAGCAGGAAGCTTGTGTGATCGTCCTCAGCATGGGAGTGAGCCACATAGGCCTTGTAGTTTAGCAGCATAGCCTCCTGACCTCCTTCACCACTTTTTCTCTGACCTCACTGACTGCAGTCTGAAGGTCTGGGTCATCTGGGAGCCTTTGCTCTAGCGCTCAGAGCTCCTCCTCTGCTTTCTGTAAGTTTTGAAGCAATGTACTCTGGACTCCCAAGGTCACTGAGATGCATCACCCCCTAATTACTGCTTTAAAAGCATCCCACTCTACTAGCCACAAGTTTGTTGATCCTCATTATCCTCAAAGTAAGTGTGGTCTTCTAAAAGGTCCAGCCTAAGTCAACACGTGGGTACCGGGGATTGGGAGCGTGACCATGGAAGACACAACAATAAGGGGTTATGATCCAAGGTTGTTCTGGCCAGGTATTCTGTCAGGTGTGTCAGCTCGTGCAGATCTGGAGAGCACAGGAACATGTTCAAGTGTACATGGAGGTCATATAGTGGAGAGAAGAAGTAGTAATCTCTCCCCCCAGATGGTGTGTTCACCAGGAATCAACAAGTCCCCATTCCTTTTGCCAAGCAAGGAATGCCCCAGCAGCTCAGGTCATCGGCGAGCCCTGCAGCAGGGGGCTGTGATCTATTCAAGGTTTTGTCAGAGATGCAGTTAAAGTCTCCACCCAGCAGAACCAACCCCGTGAGGTGTGGAGCTAGTTGGCCGAAAAGAGTCATCAACAACCCTGGTTGGTCGGTGTTTGGACTATAGATATTCCCCAATGAGGCCTCCCATCCATCCAGTTTCCCTATGAGTATGAAGTATTTCCCCAGAGGGTCTATGACTGATGTTCTTTGAAAGGGCACCCCGGGTTTGAGCCATATAAGGCCCCCCATGTATATACTGAGTAGGTCCTGCAATTAACCTGACCACTCCACCTTGTTTGTAGGCCATGCCCCTCACTGGCGTCCAGGTGGGTCTCCTGAAGGAGAGCAATGCTTAGTCCTCTGCTAGGGCAATGTGAAAATACCTTGTGGAGCATGGACAGCAAGTGCATCCCCCTAATCATCCATGTCAGAACTTTGTAGTCCATCATGTTAGCCATCTGGAGTGTAGTAGATAGTGTATTGGAAGTCCCACCCCAGCGGTCTGCCATTCAGTAAGTATGCACAGCATAATATAATTCTCTTATCAACTGGAACAAAAATATCCCAGCTCCCAATCCCAAGGACAAGTGGTGTAGCCCATTCGTCCCAACGTTAAAAATAAAAACCAGTTAAACATGGTCGTGTCTTCTATTTCTCTGGCTAATGATAGCTAATGGTAGCAGGGAGGTGGTAGTCCAGCCATTTCACAGTGCCCAGCTCTTGGCGTCTCAGGCACCCATCCAACCAACAGCACAACTGAGCATGAGAGAAACATAAAGAATTTATCCTCAGTAGGGGGCAAATGTGTAACAATGGACAATGTAAGGAAGCATCCCCTCACCCCCGTGGCTCAGGTCAATTGTAGATTCAGAACATTTCATTTGAGGAGCTTGTCGGCTGTCCCCGGGATGACCTTCGGCAGGATCATGCTAGAATGCACTGAGGTAAAAGACTCGCTGTCAGAATCTGTTCTCTCCTTACTCACTCCCTGGGACGGTGACGGATGGCTGGTCATCAACAACCCTCAAGGAGGCAACCGCATCAACCACTCTTTGGCTCTCTCTCTCTCTCTCTCTCTGTGCTTCCTCCTCAGCGGGAGGTCCAGTCAATGGGATCGCCTCCGGCAGGAGGAAGGGCAACGCTTCCTCTTCTGTGCCCAGGGCATCTCACCCAGTCCTGGGCTAGGCTGTCGCTCCATCCAGGACCAAACCTCCTGAGGTGTGGAGAAAAACTGTACCCCTGTCGGTGTTACCACTCAAAGTCATGCAGGGAACTACATGGAGTACACCAGCCCTAGATCCCGAAGTCTCCTCTTCACCTCAGTGAATGCAGCTCTCTGGCGCTGTACCTCTCTGGAGAAGTCCGTAGAATATCAAAACTCTTTGGTTCTACACAACAAGATTTCTCCTCTGTTGGGCATGCTGCAGAATGAAATCTCAATTTTTTAAATGGACAAGTCATGCTACCATAGATCTCGTGGGTGTGTCCATCAGAGGAGACAGGAAGAGGACCCTGTGGGCATGCTCTAAAATGAAAATGGGGGACAGGTCCTTAGGAGCCACCTCGTACCCAGAATTCCAGAGAGCGCACCGTGTCAGGGCCTTCAATTTTTCGGGTAGTCCTACCACCCTAATGTCATTGTGGTAAAACCCTGTTTTCAGCATCTTCCCACATGCTCTCCAATGTCTTTAAGCGAGATTCAATAGAGTCCGTGTGTGTACCAGCTGCTGCCACCACAGGGGTTGCCTCTGAGAGCTCCCTCTCAGTCGTGGTGACCTTTTCCACCAGGCACCAATGGTCATCGTGGAAAAGGTCCAGGTCAGTGCTCAGTGTATTCATCTTAACTTACAGGGCCTCTTGTGATGCTGCAATGTCTTATAACACATCCTGGAGAGTGGGGGTGGGAGGGGCTATTTCAGTCGTTGTTGGTGGTGGTTGCTCTGGGCAGTCACATTCAGCCCCAGGTTGCTGGGATCCCCCAGGGTTCCTTTCTGGTCTCCTCATGTGCTTGCCCATCGTGTGCCCCCGAGTTGAGCTGTTGAGCTCGGTCAGGTCTTAGCCAGCATGGTCCCCTCTGGGGTAATGTAACTTTAATGGGCATTGTCCCAAGGCACAATCTGGGCAACATCTCTCACAAGGGGGTTCTGATTATGCTGCAAAAAGAGATGAGCCCCTCACAACATTTGGCGCCAAGAAGGGTGTAAAGCCTAGTGTTACATGTTCAGGGCTCTCAGGTACCTCAATATGGTCCAATCCCACATTGCCCGGGTCGCCAGATCAGGGAAAGAACAGATTGCCAGGAATCATGCACCACTTGGGACAGTCCTCAGGCCTCTCCACTCTGCTTGTCCTCCACTGCCCTCCAGAAATGGTGCACACACAGAGCACTCCTGTCTATTGTCGTGAGGTGCAGGGTGGGGGAAGAGCCACTGAGTTAAGGCCCACTGCGCCGGTGGTAGCCACACTGCTCAAGGAAAACTATGTACCAGGCCCCACACAAATGTCATCTAGGACCCCCCATTATCCTCACCCCAGGCATCGCCTGGCTGCCCACAATCCAGGCCCATTCAGGAAGCAGTACTGAAGAAGAGGGGGCCAGTGCAAGCCATCCCTTGTACATCGCTGAGCCCCCTGCCCAGGCCACTCCCACACAGCTGCACATTCTTCCAGCAAATCACAGCACCTCTGCTCCATGGGTCTCCAGCCACCTCAGCCCAGTGTGGCAGCAGGCCTCCCTCTTTTGATCAGTCCAGGCTGGGAGTGCCAATCAGGGGCGTCACAGCACTTCCAGCCCAGCAGCCGTGGTCACTGCCCAATTCCCCCTGGGGCTGGGATCAGAGCCCCCTTTCGTCCTCTCATGGTACTCCTCGCTGGCACAGGATCGCCATCGCTGGCTCATCCCTGATTTCAGTTATAAGGGAGCTGCCTTGCCCTCTGGAGCATGTCGCTTCTCCGGTGTCATGCCTTGGTGTTTCTGCTGCCATGACACTTGGAAGTGTTCAAATGCCGGCTGCCATCTTAGGCAACCATGTGGATGCGGCTCGAGTTCTCTAGTGGGTCAATCCCAGCATGGCCCAACCGCAAGCTGCCACAGAGGGGTCCCCTTATCTGTCAGGGGAACAGGGGGAAAGCCTCTTTCCCGCATACATATGTCAGGCAGAATAAGTTTGAATGGGGCCAAGCGCTCCTGAGTTTGCCATCTTACTCCATTCGCTGCTTGGCCACTCCCCCTAAAACGAAGAGACTGTTGATGCTGTATGTACGCAACCAGTAATTGCAAAGCTGCCACCACTCAACCAATGCACATGCCAAAACTGCCGACTCCTACATGGTTGATGCTTGCCAAGCACAAGGAAAGTCATTCTCCAGGTGTTGAAAAATGAAACACTTCGCCCATGCCTGTTGGAGCAGTGGCTGGGGACGCAGGGTACCCCCTCTCAATCTCAGGGAGTTCGCACTATGAGACAGCTCATGCTAAAGACAACAATCCTCCAAGAGTTGCCACAGGATAGAGAATGGACAAAATGGAGGCAGAGGAGTGAGGCCGATGAGGTGTTCATGATCTCCTACACCGAATGGCGCAGTAGAGGGCAGAGATCACCACTTATGTGTGACATAAAGATAGTTGAGGAAGCCATCTAAGCCCTTATTAACACTGGGGTGTCAGTCAATGTGAATCAGATGACACAGTTTCAAGAATTTAAAACAAGGCCACAGCTTAGACATACCAGCACGAAGATTTACATCTGTGGTGGAGAAAAGTTGCTGCCATTAACCACAGTTAATTGAAGAAAACAGAGCAAATAGGAACATCAGGAAATTCACCCAATTCTACATCACCAGGGAAGAAACTGGCCCCTTCTTAGGATGGCATACCACTGAAAACTTATGACTGGTTTTACTTGCAAAACACATCCATAAGAACCAGGCTGACAAAATCCTAAAGATTTTTCTACAACTTTTCAATGGTCTAGGATGATTGAAAGTCAGCCAAATCAAGCTGCACATTTACCAAGCCACATGCCCTTTGTAGCACTCTAGCATCGAAGAGTGACATTCCATCTCTGCCCACTAGTAGACACAGAACTCAGCAAAATGGAACAACAAGGAGTAATCGAGAATGTGTCCAGACCCACACTAAGCCGAAAAAAGGTGGGGTGGCCTGTCTATGTATTGACATGAGGCTCCTATCAAGGCTATCAAAAGTAGTGATAGCACAACTAGCTAGTGCCTAGTGGTTCTCAAAGTGGGACTTCAATTCAGGGTAACACCAACTGGAACATGACCTGGCCAGCCGCTCATAACCACCTTCTCCCTGCAACTAGGTTTGTGAAAGGGTTTTGGCAGTAAAGATGCCTCAATTTCAGCATGTCGTCAGCTGCTGAGATGTTTCAAACCAAGATTAGGGAAATGCCCTCACAGCTTGAAGGAGTACTCAACATCAGTGCTGATATCTTAATATGTTCAACTACTCTGTAGGAACATCACACTCGACTGAGAACCCCTCTGGCAAGATTAGCCAGCCACACTGGCAAGGTCTGCCCTTTTTTTAATCAACCAGCAACTTCTTTGGGTTAATGTTCTTGAAAAGAGGGACTGCAGGTGGCGTCTCAAATAGTAAGTGCCATCTGCAATGCCCCGGACACCACAGCAACAGAAGTGAGAGTCTTCCTTAGGATGACCACATACAGCGGGCAGTTTATACCCAATATCACCACATTGTCAGAACATCTCAGGCGCTCATGAAGGAGAATGTACAAAATAGCATACTTTGACCCCCTAAGAATAATTGAGCTGATTGTAGATGTCAGCCCGGTCAGGCAAGGAGTACTCTACTGCCACAAGAGAAGAATCAGTGTGTGTTGAGGATATCAAGGTGGTGATAGGTGTTTGCAGAAAGTGGCAGCAGCCATGCAGCTCCTTCAATGGTTTCTAGAAGAGGTGAAGAACTGGAACCCAACAGAGAATCGACTAATAACCCTACTTTGGAGGGCCCATGAGGAGTTGAGTTCCACACCTAAGATTCTTATATTGAGAGTCACATGCATCGTAGTCCCCAGTTGCTATGAGCTGTGTTAGACCTGGCATTCTTGGCTCACAATCCCCACACTTTCTGCCCTCTGACTACCAGTTTTTCTGACTTATGTTTGTTGGGTTTAGGATTCTGGTCACTTAAATGCTGCTGAGCAGTGCTAAAGTGCATGTGCTCTTTTCCTAAACCATGGTAACATTGGCCTTTCCACAAATGACATATTTAATTTACTTATAAGCCCCTAGTAAAGTGCACTACATATGCCAAGGGCCTCTAAATTAAATTCTACTTGTGGGACTGCCATCCGTTCTAGTAGTCACTTACACATGTGTCATGCCTGTCATTGCAGAGCCTGTGTGTGCAGTTTTGAACTGTCATGTCGACCTGGCAAGTTAACCCTTTTACATTTGTTTTTTTACTACTGCAAGGTCTATCTCTCTCATAGCTTAACAGTGGGATTGCCTTATTTAATTATATAAGTGTAACTCCCATTGGGGCCAGATAGATATTTTTCGTGTTTTGTGTTTCTGGACTCACAACTTAAAATCAGTTGCAAGTCTGAACAAGCCACTTTTCGAAAGCTAGCATTTTTGTACTTTAACTATTCTCTGCTTCTGCCTGTCTCTGAATACACATCTTCATAGGTGAAAGCTGGGCTCTTGTGCATTCTCTCTAGACAGCCACACACAAGGGGAGCTAGGTGTGACTGATTGACCATCAACGTCCTGATGGGCCATTAGCATCTTGATGGGTCATCTGTGGCAAGATGGGAGGAATGAGCTGACACACCAGAATAGACTGGGTCCTGAGCCCTCACAAAGGGCTGCATAACCCCCTCTTGTGTGTCTGGAGCGAGGAAAGGAAGGGCAATGACTTTGTGCACTTCAAAGGCCTCTCTTTGAAGTTTCCCTCACTTCAAAGGTACAACTGGGTATAAGTTCTGGACCCCAGACAGCACCAAATCAGTGCACTTCTGGGCCATAGAACATTCTGCCAAGAAGAAGGATTGCTGTGTTGTTAAAGCGACTGTCACTCTGTTGGAACTCTGATGGACGTTTCTGGACTCCTGCTTTGCTGTGTCTGAGCTGCTGCCTGCTGCCCTTCTTGCATCTCTACATCCCCAGAACCAAAGTGACTCCAAGGGCTTGCTGGCGTGCCTCCTGTTCTGAAGCCTCAAGGACATCAAAAACTTCATTTAACTCTGCTACAGCTTTTGGACTTTGCCCACTGTGAGCCCTACTCTTTCAATTCAGGCCTGGACTCTTGGAACTGGGTTCTGCAGCTGTTTCTACAGAAACCTATGTATTGTTTGCACTATGTCAATCAAATCTGCCGTCTCCTCGATGCTGATGCATTGTCACTGAGGACAAAGACACCGCAGCACCAACTGTGTGGCTCAGAGATGACACATCGCCCTCAATCCTGAACCATCACCTTCGCATTACCGACTGTGCAGCTTGACAATGATGTACTGCCTTCATTGCAAAGGGTTTGATGCCGCACCCAAAGGGAATTGCATCAATGACTGCACAGCTCGATGGTGAAGCATCTCTGAGTGAGCGGATCAGAACTGACATATTACCTTTGCATCGGCCCCTCTGCTCCTTGCATCAAATGCTCAATGACGACGCAACCTTCCACGCTAAGTACTGTTTCAGCGGGGCAAGTTCCCTCTACCTGACCCGCGCTCCATTGTGGTCAGCCTAAACTTTGGATTTAGCCCGCTATAGCTTGACCATATAGCACCTGTTTTCACTTTACGTTTTTAAACACATTCGCAGATATTCTTTAAAAATTCATATCTCGACTTCTACTAACTGTTTTTTGTCATTTTGGTCTTGCTTGCTAATTAAATTACGATCTATTTCACTAACCTGGTGTTTATTCTTTTTGTGTGATGGTTTTCCATTGTTTACTGTCTTAAGTTTTGCACAAATACTTTACACTTTGCCTCCTGAGTTAAGCCTGCCTGTTCTGTGTCAAGATACCAGAGGGTGAGCACAGGTTAATTTATGGTATGCATCTGACTTGCACTGACCAGGATTATGTTCCTGCTTGGACAGGGTGCATACCTTTGCCAACCAAAAACCCAATTTTTAATGGCCCTGAGCAGTTGATCTGGGCCACCATGGGTACCAGGGGATGGTGAAAACAAAGGCAAGGCTGCGGTCCAAGACATGGTTTCTGAACATAGAAACCTAGTTAATCCGAAAGTGAAGATGTTCATGTCCTGCTAAATTAACCCCTTCTCTTCCAGACCTTTTCCCCTCTTGCGCAAACATTTTTTGGGCTATTTGGGGCAGTTCGCGCTTAGGCCCTCATAACTTTTTTTCCACTTAAGCTACCCATGCTAAATTTGCGTCCTTTCTTCCAACATCATAGGGATTCTAGAGGTACCCAGACTTTGTGGGTTCCCTTAAAGGAGACCAAGAAATTAGCCAAAATACAGTGAAAATGTAGTTTTTTAAAAACAAATTGGTAAAAAGGGCTGCAGAAGAAGGCTTGTGTTTTTTTCTCTGAAAATGGCGTCAACAAAGGGTTTGTGGTGGTAAAATCACCATCTCCCCAGCTTTCAGGAACAGGCAGACTTAAATTAGAAAACCCCATTCTCAACACAATTTTGACATTTTACTGGGACATACCCCACTTTTACTATTTTTTGTGCTTTCAGCCTTCTTCCAGTTAGCGACAGAAATGGGTGAGAAACCAATGCTGGATCCCAGAAAGCTATAGATTTCTGAAAAGTAGACACAATTCTGAATTCAGCAAGAGGTCATTTGTGTAGATCCTACAAGTGCTTCCTACAGAAAATAACAGCTGAAATAAAAGAATATTGAAATTGGGGTAAAAAAACAGCCATTTTTCTCATTTTACTGCAATGTCAGATTTTTTAAAGCAATATACCGTTACATCTGCTGGACTCTTCTGGTTGTGGGGATATATAGGGCTTATAGGTTTATCAAGAACCCTAGGTACCCATAGCCAATAAATGAGCTGCACCTTGCAATGGGTTTTCATTCTACATCGGGTATACAGCAATTAATTTGCTGAAATATAAAAAGTGAAAAATAGGTATCAAGAAAATTATTTCCAAAATGGCCACAAGATAAGGTGTTGAGAAGCAGTGTTTCTTTGCACATCTCTGAATTCCGGGTGCCCATACTAACATGTAAATGAAAGGGCATTTCTCAAATAGATGTCTTTTTTACACACTGTCTTACATTTGGAAGGAAAAATGTAGAGAAAGTCAAGGGGCAATAACACTTGTTTTGCTATTCTGTGTTCCCCCAAGTCTCCCGATAAAAATGGCACCTCACTTGCGTGGGTAGGCCTAATGCTCGCGACAGGAAACACAAAATGGACACATCACATTTTTACATTGAAATCTGACATGTTCTTTGCAAAGTGCCTAGCTGTGGATTTTGGCCTCCAGCTCAGAGAAACCTAGGGAAACCTAACAAACCTGCGCAGTTTTAAAAACTAGACACCTAGGGGAATCCAAGATGGGGTGACTTGTGGAGCTCTGACCAGTTTCTGTTACCCAGAATCCTTTGCAAACCTCAAAATTTGGACAAAAAAACACTTTTTCCTCACATTTCGGTGACAGAAAATTCTGGAATCAGAGAGGAGCCACAAATTTCCTTCTACCCAGCATTTCCCCAAGTCTTCCGATAAAAATGGTACCTCAGTTGTGTGGGTAGGCCTAGCAGGAAATGCCCAAAAACACAACGTGGACACATCACATTTTCCCAAAGAAAACAGAGCTGTTTTTTGCAAAGTGCCTAGCTGTGGATTTTGGCCTCTAGCTCAGCCGGCACCTAGGGAAACCTAGCAAACCTTTGCCTTTTTGAAAACTAGACACCTAGGCGAATCCAAGATGGGGTGACTCGTGTGGCTCTGACCAGGTTCTGTTACGCAGAATCATTTGCAAACCTCAAAATTTGGTCCAAAAAATACTTTTTCATCTCACTTCGGTGACAGAAAGTTCTGGAATCTGAGAGAAGCCACAAATTTCCTTCCACCCACTGTTCCCCCAAGTCTCTCGATAAAAATGGTAGCTCACTTTTGTGGGTAGGCTTACTGCCCACAAAAGGAAATGCCCCAAAACACTATCTGGACACATCACACTTATCAAATACAAAACTATTTGTTTTTGCGGGGTCACCTGCGTTTCTGGCCCTGGGCTCAGCAGCCATTTAGGGAAACCTACCAAACCCAGACATTTCTGAAAACTAGACACCTGAGGGAGTCCAGGGAGGTGTGAGTTGCATGGATCCCCCAATGTTTTTTTACCCAGAATCCTCAGCAAACCTCGAATTTAGCTAAAAAATCACATTTTTCCCACATTTCTGTGTGGGATCATCGCAGCGGGACGTATTTCATACCACCCAACATTCCCCTCAGTCTCCTGGTAAAAATGCTACCTCATTTGTGTAGGTGGGCCAAGTGCTTGTGACAGGGAAGAGCCAAAAACATGTTCAAATCGAGGGGGAACCAAAGCGGGTCCAAAAGGGCAGTATGAAGAAAAACATTTTTAGTGTCAGAGTCACCAGATCCTCGGGGTCTGTGCACATTTCGAACACATCCACCACTGAACAGCTCCAAGACTCTGATAGATAAATTACAGAGACTGAGAGAGTTCAAGAAGGGAAGAGGGGATTAGGAAGGGAACAGCTGGGAAGGAGACCTGTAGTAAGAAAAAGGTTAGAATACACAATATGAAAATTATATCTCCTGAAATCAATACTAGACTATGATTCTAAGCCTAGTCACTCTGAAAACATGAACAATCTAAGAGTTAAATTTAAAATGACTAAGTTTCAAGATGGACGGATATCTGTAAGGGAATCAAGATGAATTAAATGAAAACTTTCTTATTCAAGTACTTTCCTTTACATGAGAATCAGAAATAACATTCTGACTAAATTTTAAACCAGTCAAATAAATCCTGTTTTGAGAATGTATACTAGGACCATACAATATTGCATCTAGAAACTCTGGCCTTCTGTGTACTCTTAAAATGTTTCAACACAAATTGCGCATATTGCAGATATATATATATATATATGTATATATATATATATATATATATATATATATGTATAGTAAACACTACAAAAGGAGTGTGGACCATGAATAACACAATATGGATTCAGGAAACAAATCACATAACTTGTCAACTCGAATATTTCATAATAAATATCTTAGAATAATGGCATACAATAAACAACATGAAATAAACTCGAGGAGAGAATCGTGCGTCTTGCCGATTCGAGTGTCACCATGTAAACTACCAAGAAATGGTAGCACGCAATGAATATCAAAATCAAATCATCATTAATCGAATCGCGCGTCTTGCCAATTTGTAAAACACAATGTAAATGTCAAGAAATAACAGCTCGCAATAAATAACAAGATCAAAGTACAATGAAATGAATCGCGCTTCTTTTGCCGATTCTTAAGCTACCATGTAAATGTCAAGAAATGGTAACGCGCAATGAACAACAAAGTTAAATCCTCATGAAACGAGTTGCGCATCTTGCCAATTCGTAAAACATCATGTAAGTGTCAAGAAATAGTAGCGCGCAATGGACAACTATGTTTAAACACCATAAAACAAATCGTGCTTTTTGCCGATTCTTAAGCCACCATGCCAATGTCAAGAAATGGTAGCACGCAATGAATAACAAAGTCAAACCTTTATGAAACAAATCGCGCGTCTTGCCTATTTGTAAACTACCATATAAATGTCAAGAAATGGAAGCACGCAAGTAATCTGTTACTCATTTAAGAATTAAACCAAGAATATGAAAATTCTCAATAACGCTGTCGGAACAGTCCAACCACCGTCTTACCGCCTGGAACAATGATCACCAATGAAGGATAAAGGGCAGAAGACTGGAAGATCCAAATAGGCAGCCGGGACAGGAGCTCAGGAAGAAGCTGCTGCTCTGCACCGGGACCTCTAAATAGTGAGCACTGGGAGTTGGGCTGGCTCTCTTTTATAGAGTCTTGGCCCAGCCCAGAACCACGCCCAGGCATGTTGCAGGGAAAGCCTCTGGAAGGCCCTGGAAAAGGTGCCACACCCTAACACACTCTGAAAACCTGCAGCAATACATTGCAAAGGAACAGTATTTGTAAGCATATTAAAAATAAGTTTTCAGGATTGAACTCTGCAACGCAAAAGGTTAAACCACAACATATCAGCACAATGCATAAATTACGTTGTTTTGAGAGTGCTGGGTTTTTGCATTTTTGTCGGTATAGATAAGACAATGCTGGGTGGTGGAAGTTTGTGGATTCCTTCAGATTCCGGAAGGTTCCATCACAAAAATGTGTGGAAAATGTGTGATTTCCAGCAAAGTTGGAGGTTTGCAGGAATTGTGGGTAAGAAAATGGTGCGGAGTGCATGTGAAACACACCACCCTGGAATCATCCAGATGTTTAGTTTTCAGATGTGTCTAGGTCTTGTGGATTTTGCTACATGGCAGTGTCCCAAAGTCCATAAAGTGCAGCCCTCACCATTCTAAGTGGGAAGATTTTAAGAGCTAGCCAAGCTCTCATGGCCCAAATGTAAAACCAAAACCCAAACAATCAAATGTCCTCTTGCTTGCCGTGGGATAAGATGTTTTAGTGTTTGGGGGAGAGCTGAAAGACTGTTACCCCCTTCAGTTGGGATGGGGGCATAACCATGCCCATACTGGTGGGTAGTCACCACCCCGCTATTTTTTTTATTCCCTGGCATCTAGTAGACTTTCGCCCCCCCGGGTGTGGATCAGGGGTAACTAACCCATCTGCCCACTGGTGGGCAGAACAACTTTGGCCCCATTTATTTGGGGTGGGGGTATGGCCATACCCCACCCTCTTATTTTGGAAAAAATTTTTTTAATCCCTGGCGTCTAGAGGTTTCTGCCTCCCTGGAGGCAGATCGGCCTAATAACAATAGGCCGATCTGCCCCCAGGGGGCAGAAATGGCCTAAAATAAATCCCCCCCCCCCAGAGGAATGACCCTTGCCTAAGGGGTCACTCCACTTGCTTGAAATTGGCGCAAAAAAAAAAATCCCCAGTGCCTAGTGGTTTCTGCCCCCCTCGGGTGGAGATTGGCCTAACAAAAATCAGCTGATCTGCTCCCAAGGGGGGCAGAAATAGTCTAAATACAATTTGCCCTCCAGTGGAGCGACGCTTGCCTAAGGGGTCACTCCCCACCTCTGAAAAAAAGGAAGAAAAAAAAGATCCCTGGCACCTATAGGTTTCTGCCCCCCCTGGGGGCAGATCAGCCCAATAACAATAGGCCGTTCTGTCCCTGGGGGGGGCAGTAATGGCCTAAAATAAATTTGCCCCCCCCCAAGGGAGCGACCCTTACCTAAGGGGTCACTCCCCTTGCATGAATTCACCTTAAAAAAAACTTCCCTGGTGTATAGTGGTTTCTGCCCCCCTTGGGGGCAGATTGGCCTCATAAAAATAAACCGATCTGCCCCCAAGGGGGGATAAATGGCCTAAATATAATTTGCCCTCTAGAGGAGCGATCCTTGCCTAAGGGGTCACTCCTCACCGCTAAAAAACAAAAATAAATAAAAAAATAAATAAAAAAAAGATCCCTGACGCCTACAGGTTTCTACCCCCTCTGGGGGCAGATCAGCCTAATAACAATAGGCTGGTCAGCCCCCTAGGAGGGCAGAAAAGGGCTTGAAAAAAATAGCCCCCCTGGGGAGCGACCCTTGCCCAAGGAGTCTCTCCCCTTATGCCAATTTCTAATTCTGAAATAAATCCCTGGTGTCTAGTGGGTATTTCAGACGCTTCTGAAATGCTCTGAGACTTCAAAGGAAAGGAAAGGAAATTTCTTTTCTTCCCTTTGAAGCCTCTCAGGCCCCATCACATGATCGGAAGAGAAAGCTGAGCTTCCAGCACGATGAGAAAGTGGCCTCTGATGAGGTCAGCCCGAGAATGCACTCTGCCGTCATCAGGCGTCACTGGGGGGGTAGGGGACAGAAGGGGAAGGGCTTCCTCTTCCATCCCTGCCTTGGGGGGGGGGAGGGAAGCCCATGGAGGGAGCGCTAGCGCTCCCTCCGAGCTCCAGGCCAAGGATGTAATGGTTACGTCCTTGGCACAGGAGCACTGTGCCAGTGGACGTAACCATTACGTCCCCAGCACAGAAGGGGTCATAGCAGACAGAGTGAGCCCTCTCCAGTCATGACTGAGGAACCTTGTCTCAAGCCTTGGATCGCCATCTTCAAAACAAGCCAGACTGGATGTAATGAAAGCTCAGCAAAACTGATGAGAGGGGCAGTTGGTTGTAAAAAGCCTGAATCTGCCAAGCTGGAGTTGGGGGACCGGGCAGTTATCAAAGACAGACACCCAGGGGGTAAGTTTAGAATGCTGTCTAAAGGAGTCTTGTGGCTCATCACCAACATTCAGTACCATGGTCACCTCTGTGGGGAGAGGGAAAACATAATCCTGAACACCTCCCAGTTCAAGAAAGTGGAGTATTTGAGCCAGCTCACTGAATAGGACCCTGTGGAGAATTGGGGCATGGGCCTGAGCCCGGAGGGGCACACCATGCAGTTTTCCCTCACAGATGAGTCAAGAAGTAGCCCTACTATCGAGACCACCGTAACTCTCAGACAGGGTGTGGGACCTGACTGGAGAAGCTTGTGACAAAGTAAACTTTAGGGTCAGCTAAGAAGCCACCAATACCACTTATGGCCAAACCCAACCCAAAGCCAGCCACTTTGGGATTACCTACTGACCATTTTGGGGGGGCACCTGAAAAATGTGTAAAACACCCAAAGCTTCACAAGTTTGTAGGCAATCACAACACATTTTCATGTACACACTATTTAAAGAAATTGACAATCATCACATGCAAAAAAAAACCAATAAGTGTTAGCCACCAGGGATCAATATACAGTAACTTTGTATCTGTGCAAATACAGGGAAACACATTTTGCACTTTTTTCCTGCTTCAGCAACACATAACTGATCAAACAATGTTTCTCCGTACATATTACAGAAACATTTTTGCACTGATGTAAACTGAAAAAATGATTTAAGAACCATTTTGAAACATATATGACATTGGTATTTAATTCCAAATCTGGTATCTAAAATAGGTACATTATGTTTTCTTCTAGGCCCACAGGCCACCAGTGCTGTTGTCAGCTCCAGCAGCCAAACAGGGATGTCCGAGGAGGCCTAGGTAGTAGAGGTAGGGGGAGCATCTATATTAAGGACACCCTCTAGTCAAAAAATGACTATAATACCAACTGTGTCCTTCACAGACAAATCACCAGCTGTGTCTCCTCTGAATTGCAGAGGAGTGCCACCTCACAGGCTCAGAGCCATCAACTGAAAAATAAAACATTATTTAATTATCTTTTATTTTTCAGCTGCTGGGTCTGAGCCAGTGTGTGCAGGGAAGGGTGGGGCTGCGCCATGGGAGGGGGGAAGAGGAGTGGAGTGGAGTGCGCTTAGGTGCGCATGTCTGTTTGGCCAACCATCTTAGGCCAGCCAATCAGACATGCACACTTAGCTTTTCTCAACCCAGCTGTATTTGACAGCTGGGTTGGAGAAACAGCACAGACTCCCTGTGCCTGAGCGAGCAGTACAGCAGCCTGTTAAGGCCAATCCCTGTGCTGCTCCCATGCTTGGTAATAGCATGGGAGCTGCATGGGATTGCACAGGGAGTGGGTCTAGGAAGAGGAGCACGAGGCAGCTGCAGATAAACTTAAATTTTTTTTATTATTAAACTCCCCACCACCCCTGGTGCATTCCCCCCGTGCGCTCCCCCATACCCTCTCCACCTGCTGCACTACATTTTAATTGTGTCGGCTACCACCTCAAATCACACTCTACCTCACACTCATAGGGCATCCCTAATCTCAACAGATTTCTGTTAAGGGAGGGTCTTGTCCCAGTACCTATCTAGAGATGACCCCTGTGCCTAGGTCTGATGCTTTGGCCAGGTCTGGTGACTAGAGATAGTTACATCAACCCTGTTCACACACTGATTGTGTGTGCAAGAGAATATAAAACTATAAATAGGAAGCGCCTCACGTAAGCAACCACCACAAGCTAATTAGCTGTACTTACTAATTTGCTTGCTTTCTCGTCATTGGCAAATGTTTCACACACAAACACTTAGACTAAATCAAGAAATGTCACTTGTGTGTACTAATTGTGTCACACATGCCTTAACCTCCCAAGGTCCTCATAAAGAAAGAAAAATTGTCTTCCTTGCAAAAAAGATCAAAATGAGTAATGTGTGGGATTTAGCATATATCTTTATTTCATGCCCACACTCATGATTAAAAACATATTTCATGTTTAGACTATTTGAATATGAACAGCCGACAAGTTTCATTGCCATCCCACAACTTACTAGCAATTTCATCAGGGCACAAGAACCAATGATCACCCGATTATGCACCAGACCATATGGCCGCCAGGTGAACGCCTACCAGTAAGCCACTGAAAGGGAGTATCAGGAAACAAAGTTATGGTTGCTGCCGGTGTTGGCACACAGGCCTTCAAAGTGGTACGATACCTTGCTTTTTTGTTGACAATGCTGTACTTGTTAAGCAAAGCAGATATCCCAGCCATCGCCTCCCAGCCCACGGCTTTTTGCAACAAAGTCCCCAGTGTGGTTTAATTCCAATGTGTGTCTGCTTCAGTCCACAGCTCTGCATAATGAGGTTACAGTGCATACAAACCAAGCAAAAGGTGTGTTTCTCCACTGCCCACTCGCTCAACTACTAGAATTTCACTTCTTTATTCTTTTCCTTCTGTTCCAGCCTACCAAAAAATGTAAATTCCATCTCAACATATGTCACATTTTTCTGCACAAGTAGCTCATATTATATGGCTTCCATTACTGATTTATGGTTCAATTTTTTTTCCTTCAAGCAACCAATGTAACTAAGCAGAAATGTTGAATATGATTGGTGACACCCAACCATTCCATAACCAAACCTCTACCTAGCTTAATCCCTCTAGCTTACCTTCCTGTAGAATAACATTGCCTACTGCAAAGTGAAGGTATTTGTTCACAATAATTTGTGGTGGAGGCCAGGGTGTGATCTGGGACTTGATGCCTGATTTAGAGTTTAGCGGCTGGGTTACTCTGTAACAAACATGCCAAATAAAATGTATCCCGTTTGCTGTACTATAGTACATTGTTTATATTCTATGCAGTGTCTATTGTAATGCGACAGACAGTAAATCCGTTATCTGTCACATGTGTAACGGAGTATCCAATGTGCCTGTAAGTTTGGAGTCAGGGTAGAATTGAAGAAGGAGTCAGAGAAGAGCACTGCAATTACTATAAATTATAATAAGTCAATAAATTCTCATTCCATTACAGTTGCCCCAAAATATGCTGCAAATGAGGAGACCCCCAGCATGGCACGACTATTGTTGCACATGTAGTCAAGAATTAATTGTGCAGCATGTATGCTGTAATCATTAATGGAAGGGAATTTCAAAACACACTAAAGGCCAGATTTACAGTGCCCTAGCACCACTGAAGTGTCACTTTTTGTGACGCTCCGGTGGCGCTGTGCACTGCACCGTATTTACAAGGTGGCATTAAGCCACTTCTTGTGGCTTAATGCCACCTTAAAAATAAGGCCCCTTCACACGCAGCAATCTGCATGGAAGGGGCATATAATGGGTGTTGCTGTGGGCATTCCACAGCAACACCCATTGCATTTTGATGCTGCCCTGTACATCTGTGGCAGTGCCAAAATCAAACGCCACCCCAGGGGTGGCGTTAGCATGGTGCAACGAGGACAAATGCTTTTATTTCACCTAGTTTTTTGCTCTTTCTGTGTGTGCTGCATTCTGCAGCACACATAGAAAGAGCAAATTGCTAATTAAAGATTGTTTTTGTACAGAAAGGTGTACCTTCCTGCACAAAACAGTCTCCCCTGCAATGCAGCCATCCTTGCGCCATGGAGTAAGGGTGGCTGTGTTGGGCTCGGCATCAAATTTAGCGCCGGTGCAGGGGGAAACAAAGGGGGGCACCATATTGTTGTTAATATAGTGCATCTCTGCAGTTTGAAAATTACACAGCGCAGCGCTGCCAAATTTGGTGCAGCATCACGCTCTGTCATTTTCTTGAAAATCTGGGCTTTAGGCTCTTACTTACAAGGCACTAGCGGCATACTGTGCCACTGGACCATCATTTTTTTATGCTCCAGTGAGGCAGTGTGCCAGCCCATATTTACAAGGCCACACAAAGCCGCCTTGCATGGCTTTTCATGGCCTTGTAAATACGGAGACTTTCACGCATAACACTGCATGAAAGGGGCGTTCCACAAGTGTTGCTTGGGGTGTTCCTACCCAAAGGAATCTGACACATTCCCTGCTTTACAAGTCTGAGAATGCTTTAGATTCCAATGCCACCTCAGTGGCAATGGGGAGAAATATCTTTATTTCTCCCTGTTTATTCCTATGTCTATGTGTGCTACATTCTGCAGCACACATAGAATAAGAAAACACCTCTTGTAATTGTTTTTGAGCAGGAAGGCATCCCTTCCTGCACAAAAACAATCATCCCCACATCGCAGACATCCTTACCCCTTGGTGCAGATGTGCCTGCATTGGTGCCTGGCAGCAATTTGTGTACCAGCACATCTGAGAGGACAGAAAAATGCTGTGGCTTGATCCTTTAAACCAAAATTACTTTTTGATTATGTTAGTATTTTAGCATAATTCCTTGCAGTCAGTGCTCTTACAATATGTGATGCATGTGTGGAACAAATCTGGCCCTGTGACTAATCACATCAAAACTTCTAATGGCCCTAGGGGACCAGCAATGTTCTGCTATTGTGCCACTAAAGTATAAACAAGTGTTTGCGCTGAGGATTAGAATTCATTTTTTTTTCTTTTGTGATATGGGTACTCCTGCTTCTGGTGTTCTCCCATTCCAGAAAGAACTAGCTGCTCGGCTGCAAAGCCACAATTTGGAGGCCATAGCATCCGAATACTGCTGGCTGGAGGCCTTAGAATAAGAGGAGGGGACATGGACCTCCAGTTCCTGGGGCTGCCAGCCAGGCCACCTCTAACCCAGCCACGCAAATGCCAGCACCCCCACAGCTTGGGGTTTGCTGCTGCCTAGAACATCACCACCCCTACCTTGTCACCATCAACTAAAGACTGCCTCCTCCACTACACCCTACATGAGCTGGTGCTGCTCAGTGGCTGCAGAACCTGGCCCAGTAAGTGTCCACAATTAGCACTGAAATGGATGTTCTGAAATCCGTTTTTTATTAAAATATTTGTGGTGGGAGGGCTTGGTATTGTGGATGGATGGGTGGGAAGAGAAGTGGGGGAAAGGGTCAGGGTGTTTTTGTTTTTTTTAATTGGGGGTGGGCCTGTTGTGGATGAAGACAGTGGTTTTCCTTATGTAAAAAAATGTTTTTTGTACATATTACTCGCTTTCTGTCCTTTGTCTTTTGCATTGCTGGTTAGTGTAGCACTGTGGTCTAGTGACAAGAATCTGCCCTCCGAAATTGTCACATATTATACTGTACATTGACTTTCCCCCCTAGACATTTCCTACCTTAAGCCCCTTACCATGTATTTATTCTATAGTAGGTTACTCTACCAACCTCTTCCTGCAGTTCAGTATGCTCCACTGTCAGAGTGGAAACAGACTAGTTCTGTTTTACTTATTGCTTGAAGAGGTTTTGCAGGACACAACCACCTACCAATGATACTGTACATTACTTAGTTAATGCCCTTGTTCTATCCTCTGTCACTAGTATTGACCACAAATGGGGTCTGCCAAAAACATAGACAAAAATCTCAATCTTATCTATCTCTACTTCCCAGGAACAATTTCATTAATGAGGGACCATATGCACAAAGCTTTTTTGCGATGTACAAACCCTTTTTTGTGATTCTGTAATCTATCTGTAAACTTTTTTGTTTCAGGAAAATGGTCTGCATTTAAAAATAAAAACTGCTTCATTTAAAAGCAGTCACAGACAAGGTCTGAGCAGGCCACCATCCCTGTGAGTGCAACCGTTCCCAATTGGGTCGCAAATTGCGACCTACCTCATGAATATGAATGAGATAGGTACTTTGCGACCCCATTGGGAATCGCAAACAGTGTGAAGTACACTGTCATACATATGGTTTTGCTGCTCACAATTTGCAACTCGAAAATGAGTCGCAAATTGCAAGTCGCAAAACACAGGGTCATACATCTGGCCCTAAGTTCTTAACTAGTAGACTTCTTACCTGAATAGATTAAGCAATGTCTGCTACCTCTCTCAAATCTTCCTAAACCTTATTGCAGGGTCTCCCAAGGGGCCTTCTTAATGCTGATGGTAATAGTGGGATAGCTCTTTCAGTGAAGACATCACAAAGCGAGGCCCTACTCCCACTACTCTGAATGATACTTGTGAGGTGAACTCCAACTCTAGGATTAGTCAGAAGGTTTTTTCATCAGCGGCAACTAGAGTGAAAGAAAACACAGAGTAAGTGAGTAATCCAAGGCGGAGACCACCATGACAAAAAAGTCAGACAAACAATTTGCAGTAGCAACTTGAAAGCAATCTGAGGAGCTAGTAACTATTTAATTTATTAAAATACTTCAAACTAAGCTTACAAAAACCTTGAGTCAAGGGTCAGGAATGACGAGAAGGTTACTCAAGGTTTCATAGATTTTGTAAACAACACAAGATCTGATTCACAAAGGGAAAGTAAGTTCAACGTTTGGTGTTACTTTACTCCTGCATTGCAGGTTTACCACCGGTCACTTTTCCATTAATACGTTTACTTAAACATGATTATAAAAGGAATTACTGTTACTACTAATTGGTTACTACTCACAAAGGTCCTGGTAGCACAGTTACACTGCAAGAGTAAACTTCCATGAAAAGTGTAACTTTAACTTCTCATTACCTGTGACAGATGTTGTTCTAACTAAGACTTTGCACTGTGATCATAATGTCACTTTCATGCCTGGGTGGGCTATTGTTCAGAAGGTCCTGTAACAGTGAGTTGGTGTTGTATTCACCACATTTGCCCCACCAAGTATGTGGCCCATTTCTGGGGTAAATTAGTAAGTCACACCTCAATAAATCACATGCCCTGGGGGAAAAGACGTAGGGCTTCATTGAATGGATGGGAAGGGAGGCTGGGGAAAGGTGAGACAAAGACAAATACAACATTCATCAAGTTGATTAGCAGTACATCATCACATCTGTTGTAGAAAGAATGACACACTTCACTTTATCAAATGCATTGCAGAGTCATTCAGCCCCACAGTCCAAAGTTATCTAATTGTTATGTTTTATAGGTTTGGAAAAAAAAAATAACTGGATTGTGAGATGTTTTCCCAAGTAGGATGATTGGCCACCAGTACCATAGTTCAAACCTGACTTACCTCGACGAACACTTACAAGACAAATGGAGCATATTGCAATGTTATCCTGTTGCTTGCTAATTGTAAAGAAGTCTCATACTTGGGAGGATAACTTCTTTAGTGTTCCAAAGCCTGAGAAACAGGTGGCTGTGCCATTTTGCCTCTCTGTGGGGCAAACTTTAACTGTGGTAGTGGTAAATGCAGGTTTTAACAGGGGTCTTACAAATATGGAAGCTGGCAGTGGTGGAATCCCATCCCTCTTAGCAGGTTAAATAGGTGGGGTCATGTTGGTGTCATCTGAGCCCCCTCCATATTGATAATCACTAGCCTGTCCTCATGACTGTCATTTTCCACAATTTTAAGGCTTTCAGGAACTTTTATTTTCCCTTGTCTCTCAGGGTGAATTTCAGACTTGGCCTGGGTCCAAGCCATGTCCAGTTCATCAGAAGGTGGCCTAGGAAGAGATGATGGAGTACCCTTGCTTTTTCTTGCTGGAGATCATGAAGCCAATGATTGAAGAGTAAGATCTTGCTCAGCAAAAAACTCAACTTCCTGATCTGCTCCTTCTTCAGGCTGAACTATTGCTGGCTTTGTATCCTGCTGTCCACTTTCCTGTGGTGATTAGGTACTAGTTTGTGGCTGAGACAAATCTAGTTCAGACATACTGCTCATCGTGATGATTGCAGTGACTGCATCGCTGAGAGACATGAGCTTGGGCTTAGCTTTAGGTTGGAGTTATGTATTTCCTGAAAAAGGTGGAGGCCATGACACCAGTGGTGGTATTATCCTTTATCTTATACTCCTCAGTGGCCATGTTCTTGGCAGGAACACCCTTCTTTGGAGGCATCTTCAAGTTCTTTGTTAGCGCTGGTAGCTACCACTTAGCTGCACAAGTTGGAGCAGAGAAGGACTCAGCTGGTGTGCATCTCTGTCGGTCTTCTGTCTGGCTGTACTATGTGTGATGTGCACCTAAAAGCAAACAAACAAGAAAAAGAAAATCAGCGCACGTGGCATTTGCAGTTTGAATCTACAGACAATATAATTAAGTGAGATCACATCACAAATAATTTACAATAGGGCATCATTCTGGACCATAATAACAATATTTCAAACCCATACAGATTAAAAGTTTACTTTATGGAACTCTAAGGCTTATGAGACAGCTGTGGCAGCCAGAAGCAGGGGGAACATTAAACAATCCTTTGAAAATTATTGCTGGTGTGCACCTATGGCCTATGGTAGGTGGCCAGTGCTGTCCAGGACGGAGAATAATGGAATAATAATTACAAAAATACTGCTGGTGTGCACCTATCACAGGCAAAAGGTTCAGGGCAAATGGAATAATTCTTAAAATAATTATTGCTGGTGTGTTCCTGTGGCCTATGGCAGGTGGAGGGTGCAGGGCAGATTTGGTGAAAAATTAATAATCCCTAAAAAACGTTATTGCTGGTGTGTGTCTATGGCCTATGGTAAATGGGCGGGAGCAAGCTAGAGGAAAATGAAATAATCCTTCAAAAAACATTACTGGTATGTACCTATGTCTGATAGCTGGTGGTGGGTAGGCCTTGGGAAAACTGAATAATTGTTAAAAACATTAATACGGCTGTAAGCTTATGGCCTATGTCAGGCAGCAAGTGCAAGGCAGTCTATGGGAAAATGGAAGAATCTGTAAAAACATTACTACTGATGTGCGCCTATGGCCTATGGAAGAAGGCAGGCGCTGGCCAGAGGAAAATGGAATCATCCTTTAAAAAATTATTGCTGGTGTGCACCTATGGCCTATGGTGGGTGCAGCCCAGGGGAAAATAGAATAAATCTTTAAAAAAGTTTTGCTTGTGTGCATCTCTGGCCTATAGCAGGTGGTGGGTGCAGCGATGACCAGGGGAACATTATACAGTCCTTTAAAAACATTGGGGCATATTTAAAAGCACCGCTTTGCGCCACCTTAGCGTAATTTATTTTCTTGCTAATGTGGCCCAACGAAACCGAAATCCCACTGCATACTTACAAGGTGGTGCAATGCATGCATTTCATCACTTTGTAAACCTTTGCACTACATTATGCTTGGGACAGGCAAAATCTATGCAAAGGGTTTGTTTCCCTGTTAGTGGGGCTGAAAAAATTGCACAAAGAAATCTAAGAGATTTGTTTGCTTCATTTTTTATGGCACATTTAACACCTGCACAGATGTCAGAGTACCTTAGTTCGATTTCCTCAGGAGCAGAAGATAAATCCTCAGTTCCAACCAAGACTACTCACAATAAAATTGAATCTCAGTTTTGAGCACCCTGGAGGGGGAAAGGGGAATGGGATTTAGAGAGACTGCCTCAGAGATGGTGTTTCTTCTAATACCCAGTCTGCCATTCACTTCTTATCTTAACTGGATAACAGCACCTGCAAAATTACAATTACAAATACTAGGGACACACTATAGTAACTACATCATTAATTTACATTTGTTAATAATTATTTTCGCTTAACAATCATTTCTCACTCTCTCACACTGAGCTCCCTGAGAATTGTTCATCTCTCTTTCTCTATTACTGTTGAATGTTGATTAATAGAAGTTTTTAGCATATAGTTTTATTAGAAGTTGTTCTCCATTTTTTGTAAGTGAAGATTACCTTATTTCTCTACCTTCGTGCTGATATATAGCTATTTTTTAGTTTGTTTAAGTGCACACTCTTAAATAATTGTAAATAGTTGCTATGTAACTGAAAGTCAAGTATGATAGGATAATGTGTGATTATTGCATTTCCTGTTGTCTGTTGTATGTTTATCTTTTCTGTTAAGAAATATCTATGGACTTCTTTAATTCGTCGTGTTTATATTCTCCAGTAAACCTTTCAATCTCTGATTGATAATATTTTCATATTATTTGACTGTTCACAAGAAATGTTTTCAGCTGGAAACTCATTCATAAGCAGCGCAAACCTTCTGTTACTGCCTCTGCTTCTAAACAATTAAATATTATCTGTGTTTACTCAAATAGTCTGTGAAATCCATGCAAAGCCAAAGCCAAAGTTGCCTCAGAAAACATTTACCTCACAATGAGCGTTCTCTTAACACATCTGGATTCCTGTAAGGTCACAGTTGAAGTTCGAAGCTCTCTAGTTGTGCGCTCATATCACTAGAACGACAACTTAATGTCTGAAATTCTCATCGGCCATCTTGGATTCCTTTCTTCCGCATTTTCCTTGCAATGAGCGTAGCACGACTCGACAAACCTTTCTGAAGGAAGGACATCGCTTTTTCCACTGTGGATACTTCTTTGCCAGTATTCCCATAGCTTTTCCTATACATTTTGATGTCATTACATTGCAAGTCTGAAGGTTCTTGACAGTACTCACCCTCAAGGAACAGTTCTCCAATTTAGGTTTGTGTGGATAAGTTCTTTGGAAGTTACTTATTAATCTTGAGGCATGCATATTATCATGAGGTTCCCAGGGTTGTTCTTCCAGACCATAACCTTTCCAGTCAATTGAATAGTACAACTTGCCTTTTCTTTAATCTTGAAATCTAAAATTTGATTAACCTCATACTCATCTGCAGAGTTAATCTGCATAGGATCCAGAGGAGTGTTTAAACGCAAATTTGGAGGACTGTTCTTTATCAATGAAACATGGAAGACTGGGTGCATTTTTAGATATGATTGTAACTGCAACTTAACTGCCACAGGATTAATCATCTTGTCTACCTTAAATGGACCAATGAATCGTGGCAGAAATTTTCAGTTTCCTTTGAGATGTAAATGTTGTGTGGATAACCAGACTCTTTCTCCTCTTGTAAAAATTGGACTCTCTCTTCTTTTCTTATCTGCCTGGCTTTATATGAGTTTTTTGCTCAAGTTATGTTTTTTCTAGCGCTAACTAAGGTGGTCTGTAATCTCTTTATTATTTCATCTACTGCGGGAACTGTGCCATCTTCTTTACCTAGAATTATGTTAGGATGTCTGCCTTGATTTAGGTAAAAAGGAGTGATCCCAGGGGTGGAATGCACAGCATTATTATAAGCAAATTGAGCTGCCCAAACCAACTCCGGCCATTCCTTCTCTTGATCAAATAAATAGAGTCTTAAATATTGTTCTAATTCTTGATTCACTCTCTCTGTTTGCCATCTGCTTCTGGATGATAACTGGTAGAGAAACGTGACTCAATTCCTAATTGCTTAGTAAAAGCCTTCCAAAAGTGGGAAACAAATTGGGATCCCCTGTCAGAAACAAGAATGTTTGGAATCCCATGAGCTTGCACTATATGTTGTGTAAACAACTGAGCAACTTGTGGGGTGTGAGGAATTTCTTTTAAAGGAATGAAATGTGCCATCTTTGTGAAACTGTACACAAAAACTAAGATAGTATTAAAACCTTGACTACTAGTGAGATCTACAATGAGGCCCATAGTAACAGTATGCCAAGGGTGGGGTGCTGTGGGTAACGGTCCTAAAAGACCTTGTGGAGCTGTTCTTTTGGATTTTCCTTTTTGACACCTTTCGCAAGTTGACACATATTGTCTTATCTGAATTTTTATTTGTGGCCACCAAAAATGTTGCTGTATCAAATCTTGAGTCTTTTGAACCCCTTTATGTCCAGCCAGTTAATCATCATGGCAAGCCTGAATAACTTTTTCTTGTAATTCTAAGGTTGGTATATACAATGCATCTTTACAATATGGTAATCCATCCTTAATCACTTTTTCTGGAGCTTCTTTGGACCAATTCAACATCTTTGCTGGCTTTAAGGCTTCTTGAATTTCTTTGGTCAAATCTGCATAATGAATGGTTCATATAAACTTCTCTTTTGGAATGATCAGACCTTTTTCTGGAGGTTCTTTGGAGGCATCGACATCAATTTATGACAGAGCATCTGCCTTGCCATTAGCTTTTCCAGGTTGAAAGGTGATGACAAAATCGAAGTCTGCAAAGTAAAAGGATCAACACAATTGTCTTGCTGTTAAAGTACGAGCTGATTTCAAAAACTGTAAATTTCGATGGTCAGCGTAAACAGTTACTTTATGTTTAGCTCTAAAAATTTAATGCCACTATTCATGAAAGGTTTCCTTGACTGCCAAAAGCTCCTTATCAACAATTGAATAGTTTACCTCTGGCTGAGTTAATTTTCGAGAAAATAAGGCAACTGGATGCAATTGTCCTGTATTTTTATGATGCTGGGATAGAATACCTCCTATAGTGACATCTGAAGCATCTGCTTCCACATAATAAGGCTCATCTGGATTGGGGTGTAGCAATATTGGGGCCGTGATGAAGGAGTCTTTCAAAAATTTGAAAGCAGCATCGGCTTCTTTAGTCCACTCAAACCTCACTCCTTTTTCTAACAAACGAGTGAAGGGAGGGACTTTTTGAGTAAAATTGGATATGAATCTTCGATAGAAGTTGTCAAATCCCAAGAAGCTTTGGATTTCTTTAATGTTACAAGGAGGAGGCCAATCTCAAACTATCTTTATTTTAGCTGGATCCATTCTGACTCCATCTGGTGACAAAATGAATCTGAGGAACTCTACTAGTTCTACATGGAATACAGACTTTTCTAATTTCACATTTAGATTGTGCTCTTGCAGTCTCATGAGGATGGAACGAACATGTGAAACATATTCTTTTAGATTGTCAGAAAAAATCAAGATAACATTTATATATACCATGGCAATTCTGTCAAGCAATTCTCGTAATATATAATTTGCAAAATGCTGAAAAGCCACAAGAGCGTTAGATAAACCATATGGCACCAATTGATATTCAAATAATCCATAACGAGGTCACCCACCCATTGCCCACCATGGCACACACAGATGCAATAATCATGCACTTTACACCCCTGCAGGACCCCTACTCGACGTCACCGGACAGGAGGGTCCAGATATATCCACTCCACCCACAGAAGAGGCCCACAGCGATGACAGCACCTCTGTCCAACTGGATCTAGATGACCAGCCCGGCCCATCTGGGAACTCGGGACAGTCGGTTCCCCTCACAATGGCACAGGCCACTACAGAGCTTGCCCCCTCTGGAAACACCAGCGCAGCACCCACCCAGCGGGCCCATACCTCTGTCCCCAGGACACGTCAATCAGCAGTGTGTCCACCACTACAGGGAACCCAGGTTAACCCACCACCCCAACAACACCAGGGACCTGGGGGCAGTGGTAGTGGGCACACAGTTCAGGGGACAGAGGCCCAGGAACACAGGAGAACCGGGAGGGCTGCTGTGCGACAGGAGGAGGACAGGCCCAGGGAACCCACTCTCCACGAGGCCCTCTCCAACATCATGAAAGCCTACCACCATTCCCAGGAGACGATGGCAACGGTACTTGCCAAGTTTCAGGAGACCCAGCGGCTGCAGGAGGAACAGTATTTGGGCTTCAGGGAGGAACTCAAATCCATTAATTCCACCCTGGGCACCATTGTAGGGGTGCTGAAGGAACTCATGAACACCAGGAGGGACACTGTGGCACAACAAGGGGCCTCTGACACTAGCCTGGACAATGAACTGCCCACCACCTCTGCCGGCGCTAGTGGACAGGAGGCACCACCACAGGACCACCACACCAGCACCCCACCCCCTGCAGATGGAGAACCACCCCGCAAACGGTCCCTGAGATCCAGGACAAAGACAGAGAAGAATGCCACGACCCCGTCAAGAAATGAGACCACCCTGATTGTCATCCTTCTGTCCCACTTTGTCACCCTGTCCATACTTAAACTGCCCCAGCTCCACTTCCTATGCCCCTTTGGACAATACACCTGTGAGACTAATAGACTGGACTCTGCCATGGACATTCCTCCACCATTACCCCTGACCATTTTACAACCCCCTCCACTATTGAGCAATTAAATAAACACCCTTAAATTGAAAAACAATCCGGAGTCAGTCTGTGCTTTTGAAAATGTGTATTTGCAATAACAGTGGCAAAATGCTATATCAAATGTAATGTCAACATACCTATGTCACACAGCTCTAGTCCATGCGGAAACAAAGCAGATGTCACACAGTGGGACCCACATCTGTGAAATCGTAAGGGAAAGTGACAACTCAGTGACCATACACTGGGTGAAAATGACAGACAGATGAGAGGTAGTAGAATTAAATCAGATGTAGCAGCCAGTGTTGTCTTCTTACCTGTGTCTCACTGGAAGTATTGCAGGATCACCATGTTCCTTTTGTCTATGTCCTCTTCTTCTGCTTCCTCGTTTTCACTGTCCACAGACTCCACAGCTGCAACAACACCTCCATCTGGACCATCCTCCTGTAGAAAAGGCACCTGTTGTCGCAAAGCCAAGTTGCAAAGCATACAGCAGGCCACGATGATCTGGCACACCTTCTTTGGTGAGTAGAATAGGGAACCACCTGTCACATGGAGGCACCGGAACCTGGCCTCCAGGAGGCCGAAGGTCCTCTCTATAACCCTCCTAGTTCGCACATGGGCCTCATTGTAGTGTTCCTCTGCCCTTGCCCTGGGATTCCTCACTGGGGTCAGTAGCCATGACAGGTTGGGGAAACCAGAGTCACCTGCAAATGGCGAGGGACAACTGTTAGACACACACTTACTCATAGGGACATCCCCAGACCCAGACAACTATTCACACTGTATTGGGTCCATGTCCTCACCTAATAGCCACACACTGTGCCTCTGGAGTTTCCCAATCACATAAGGGATGCTGCTATTTCTCAAAATGTAAGCGTCATGCACTGAGCCAGAGAATTTGGCATTCACTTGGGAGATGTACTGTTCTGCCAAACACACCATCTTTACATTCATCGAATGGTAACTCTTCCGGTTTCTGTACAGCTGTTCACTCCGGCGGGGGGGGACCAAGGCCACATGTGTCCCATCAATGGCACCTATGATGTTGGGGATATGTCCCAGGGCATAGAAATCACCTTTCACTGTAGGCAAATCCTCCACCTGAGGGAAAACGATGTAGCTCCGCATGTGTTTCAGCAGGGCAGACAACACTCTGGACAACACGTTGGAAAACATAGGCTGGGACATCCCTGATGCTATGGCCACTGTAGTTTGAAATGACCCACTTGCTAGGAAATGGAGTACTGACAGCACCTGCACTTGAGGGGGATTCCTGTGGGATGGCGGATAGCTGACATCAGGTCTGGCTCCAACTGGGCACACAGTTCCTGGATTGTGGCACAATCAAGTCTGTAGGTGATGATCACATGTCGCTCCTCCGTTGTCGACAGGTCCACCAGTGGTCTGTACACCGGAGGATGCCGCCATCTCCTCACATGCCCTAGTTGACGGTGCCTATGGAGGAGAACAGCGAGCAGAGAGTCAACCAACTCTGAGGTACGTAAACACAGCTTACTCTGAAATATTGGCAAATCGACATATGCCTGTATGAGTGTTTAGGCAAGGCCTAGATATGTGTGACGCAGTCCAAAATAATGGCATGTGGGCCCATGAAATGGCAGCTGCTTGACCTGTAAAGTGGAACAATGGGATATGAGGTAACTGCGCTGGCGTTGTACACCGTCGCGGTAGGTGGTCGAAGACCGCGGCACAATCCTGCATTGGTTAACATTGGACCCTATGGGTCCCAGGAGCCAATGACGATGTACGCCGGCGGTGACGGTACGCACCGCCGCGGACGTGACCACCATTTTCTCTCTGTTCAATCACTTGATACCTGATCTCCGACAGGAGAGGACCTACACTGCAGGTGCTGCTGTGATCTCAGTCTGGAAGAGACAATGGTTCGTGTGTCTGGGGAAAGGGCCCCTGCCTTCAGCACGGGGAGTTGGAGAAACTCGTAAATGGGGTCCTCCCCCAGTACACGCTAATCTACGGTCCTCCAGACAAACAGGTAAGTACACTGTGAGCATGCTCTATGGGCAATGCCTGTGTGGAGTAGTGTGGAATAAAGATGGGGGGTGAGAATGAGGCGTGCATGAAACAACGGTGAGTGCATGTGCGTTATGGCAAGGGTAGGGATGCGGGCCAATTACAGTGACGGTGCGGATGGTAATAACTTCTCTTTTTCCCCTGTACTATTCCTGTAGGTCAGCGCACACCAGAAGAAGGACATTTGGCGTGCCATCGCCAAGGAAGTCCGGACATGGGGGTCTACCACAGACAGAGCACCCACTGCCTGAAAAGATGGGAGGACATTCACCGTTGGAGCAAGAAGACGGTGGAGGCCCAGGTGGGGATTGGCTCCCAAGGTGGGAGGGGTGCCCGTCGCACCATGACGTCCCTGATGTTCAGGATCCTGGTGGTGGCATACACAGAGTTGGATGGGTGCTTGAGGGCATCACAGCATCCACAAGGGGGTGAGTACACTCTCATTCTGCTTATTCAGCGCGCATTGTAGGTGTCTGGGTGGGCGAGGTGGGCTGTGGGTTCCCCTAGGCCAGGGCGAGTTTAGTAGGCAAGGACCCTTCTTAAGGAGGCCCTGTGGCACCCCACCCCACCTGTGTACAGTGCCAACTACACCTAGTCAGGCTCCTGTGACATCCATGTGTGCAGCAATCGGGCATAGCCTTGTAACCCATGTCCCTGGAATTGAATAGGGAACTCCAAGTGCGCGGCGTAGGGCAGGGGGCTTCTGTGTCTGTAGTGTCCGCCAACGGTAGCGGTATTGCATGCACTCAACATGTCTTTATTCTGTCTTCCCCCCCTTTTTGTGGTCTTCCAGTTCTTGTGTGCATTAACATCATCAGGCGGAGAAGCAGTGACACCGGAGCAGGAGGGAGCTGCATCCCACATGGCCCTGGAGGGTGACACTAGGGAGACTGAATTTACCAGTGGGACTGAGGGCGAGGGGAGCTCCACGGCGGGGACAGGAGCTGACACTAGCAATACAGACTCCTCCTCTGATAGGAGCTCCCTTGCAGTGGAGGGCCCATCTGTGCCCCCCACATCTACAAGTACAGCCGCCACCCCCCCTACCAGCACCGCCCTCCCAGCAGCCCCTCTGCGTGTGTCCTGTGCCCGCTCACCCAGGAGGGTGGACATCTCCTTCGCCCCAGGCATCTCAGCCCCTGCCCCTGTCACCCCTGCTGCCCTCAGTGAGGAGACCATTGACCTCCTCAGGTCCCTCACTGTTGGGCAGTCTACCATTTTGAATGCCATCCAGGGTGTAGAGAGGCAGTTGCAACAAACCAATGCATACCTGGAGGGCAGTCACTCTAGTCAGGCAGCCCATCAGCGAGCTTTTCAGACTCTGGCCTCAGCACTGATGGTAGCCATTGTTCCTGTCTCTAGCCTCCTCCCTCCAACTTCCTCCACCCAGACCCAAACCCATGTACCTCAGCCTATCCCAAGCACACCATCAGACCAGCATGCACACACCTCAACACACAAGGGAAGCTCTGGCAAACATAAGCACCACACATCCCACAGGCACTCACGCAAGCATCACACACATGCAGACACACCAACATCCACTGCCTCCACTGTGTCCCCATCCTCCTCGTCTCTGTCCTCCCTCCCTGTCTCGTCTCCACTCATACCTGCATGCACTACATCCTCAGCCACTACGTCCATCACCAGCACACCCACCACCACACCCCGCTCTCATGCAGTCACCACCTCCACTACCATTCACACGTCCCCTGTGTCCTCTCCCAGTGTGTCTGTGAGGCCACCTCCCAAGGTACACAAATGCAGCCACACACCCACCCAACAGCCATCCACCTCACAACAGACTCCAGCCCATGCACCTTCACCCAAAGTCACCAAACGTACACCTCCTACAACCACTACCTCTTCCTCCACTCCCAAACCCCCTCCATCTACCCGTCCCAGTGTTCTTAAGAAACTTTTCCTTTCCAACCTTGACCTCTTTCCCTCACCTCCCCCACACCTTCAGTCTCCTAGGGCCCGACTCTCCAGGTACCATCCAAGCACCTCAGCCACAACATCTGCGGGACCAGTGGTGCCAGTAGTAACCGGCTTCTGGAGTGTGCCAGGCAGCAGCCAGGGTGGCAAAGAGCCAGAGCACGGACAGTCCCCCACCTGTAAAGCATATAAAGTTGGCCAGTGCCCGGCGGGAGAGGGGAAAGAAATCAGCCACCAAAGCCGCTCCCAGGAGTACAGTTGGGGGTGGGGAGACAGCTGCGCCACCATCCAAGGTGGGGAAGGGGCACAGTAAAACCAGCAAGTCTGGAAAGATCTGCACGGCGGACAGGACCGCCACCAGCCTCGCTGCCCAGGGCACCACCGCCAGCAGCACCTCTGCCAGGACACCGCCGCCACCGGCCCCACTGCCCATGACACTCCCGCCAGCAGCATCATTGCCCAGGACACCGCCACCAGCAGCACCGCTGCCCAGGACACCGCCGCCACCAGCCCTGCTGCCCAGGACACCACAGCCACCAGCCCTGCTGCCCAGGACACCGCCACCAGCAGCACCACTGCCCAGGACACCACCACCACCAGCCCGCTGCCCAGGACACCGCTGCCAGCAGCACCGCAGGCCAGTGAGCGCCAATGATTCCGATGCTACTGAGGCCGCCACAGGCAGGATGAAGCACTCTGGGCACAAAGCCCCCTCCAGAACCAGTGGAGTATCACATCCACTCACACAGTCCTTGGCAGGATGAAGCACTCTGGACACAAAGCCCCCTCCAGAACCAGTGGAGTATGACATCTACTACCTCTGTCCTTGGCAGGATGAAGCACCCTGGGCACAAAGCCCCCTGCAGAACCAGTGGAGTATCACATCCACTACCCCAGTCCTTGGCAGGATGAAGCACTCTGGGCACAAAGGCCCCTCCAGAAACCAGTGGTGAATGTTATCCACTTGAGAGACTGTGGCTTTGCACTCCCCAGGATTGACCAGTGGGCAAACCACCAACTGTAGAGACTTGAGAGACTGTGGCTTTGCACTCCCCAGGATATAGCAGTGGGCAAACCACCCACTGTAGAGCTTTGGGAGACTGTGGTTTTGCACTCCCCAGGATTAAACAGTGGGCAAACCATCCACTGTAGAGACTTGAGAGACTGTGGCTTTGCACTCCCCAGGATATAGCAGTGGGCACAACACCCACTGTAGAGACTTGAGAGACTGTGGCTTTGCACTCCCCATGATTGAACAGTGGGCAAACCACCCACTGTTCAGACTTGAGAGACTGTGGCTTTGCACTCCCCAGGATTGAACAGTGGGCATGGAGCCCCCTCGTGGATCTGGCATTGTGCACTCATCCGGCTGAGGTGCCCCCCTATTCCCTTCCCCCTTAGGTGCCTGGTTTATTTCTATGTGATGCCCCAGCAGTGTTCTCTCCGTCTTGTTCGGGTATTGAGTGTGGGCCTCGTCCATGCCTTTTGGGCCCAGTGGTCCACGGACTATGATAGTGGAATACCTTGGACTTGGATTCTTGGTGTATATATTTGTTTATAGTGTGAATATCTTAATATATGTATATATTTTTGATTACTGTCTTCGTATATATTACAATCATTCGACACATTTCCTTTTGTCCTTGCATTCTTCCAGGGGGGGTTGAGGGGTGTAACTGTGATGTATCATGATTTATTAGTGTGTGTGTTGTCGTGGGTGAGGGTGGGGGTGGGAGTGTTGTGTGTTGCATGTGTGTGTGTCACTGTTTTTTCCCTCCCCTCTCCCCTGTGTCGAAGGTGCAGCACTCACCGTGGTCTTCGCAGCAGGCGTTCGTGCTCCTGGTAGAGGAGCAGGAAGATAAAGGCTGGAAGAATCTGAATTTCCGGTTCCATGGCGTCCTGGTTCCTCGTGGGAAGTGTAGAGGTGAGCGTTTTACCTTCCAAATCCTGTTTCCGCCATGTTTTTGTTCGCGGTGTATCCGCCCCGGAAAAGGTGGCGGATTGGTGGTTTTTAATAATGTGGGTGGTACATTGTCTTCCGCCTGTCTGTTGGCGGTTACCACCGCGGTGTTTGTTTGTACCGCCTTGGTGGTCGGAGTGTTAAAGTGGCTGTCTATGTTGGCAGTTTCCACCACGGTCGTAATTCCATTTTTTTTGCCGCCGGCCTGTTGGCGGTTTTACCGCCCCTTTAACACTGCCCGCCAGGGTTGTAATGACCACCTAAATCTTTATTTCTCTGCTTTATTTCCAAAAACTCATTATCTGTAGCCTGAGCTGCTGTTCATCGATCGAATATTCTTAAAAACTCTTCTTTTAAATTTTGAAAATTATATAAAACTGGATCATTTCTGGAAACAATTGGCAGGTACCATGCAGCTGCATCACCTGTCAGATAAGACAATATAGATGCCACCTTGGATTGCTCTTTGGAAACATAATGGGTCTACATAGAAAATGTAAAGAGCATTGAGTTGAAAAAAATTAGCTTTATTTGGATATCCACCAAAATGCACAGGTTGTGCCAGGGTAACTATGGGAGAAAAAACATGAATTACTTGAGTAAATACACCTGTGGACTGTGAAGTACTAGAGGTCTCTGAAAATGCTGAGTCACTAGATTTGGAAGTATTTCCTAACTCATTTATTCTTTATTTTATCTGCACTGTCTCTTCTATGGTATTGTTTAACTGTTTCTGTAACCCTTCCAAAATGGTGGCTAGTGCCTTGACATCAATTCCTTCAGCCATTCTGCTCAGGAGGTAATCTAACTTCCCAGTAATATTAGGGTGGGCAATTCAATCTGTCAGAGTACCAACATTCGATTTCCTCAGGAGCAGAAGATAAATCCTCAGTCCTGACCCAGACAACTCTCAAGGAAATTGAATCTCCGTTTTGAGCACTCTGAAGAGGGAAAGGGGAATAGGATTTAGAGAGACTGCCTCAGAGATGGTGTTTCTTCTCATAATCAGTCTGCCATTCACTTTTTATCTTGACTGGATAACAGCACCTGCAAAATTACAATTCCAATTACTAGGGACTCTCTATGGTAGCTAAATCATTCATTTACATTTGCTAATAATTGTTTTCACTTAACAATCATTTTTCACTCTCTTGCCCTGAGCTCCCTGAGGATTTTGCCTCTCTCTTTCTCTATTGCTGTTGAATGTTGAATAATAGAAGTTTTTAGCATATAGTTTTCTAAGAAGTTGTTCTAAGTTTTTTGTAAGTGAACATTTGCTTACTTCTCAACCTTCATGCTGATATATGGATATTTTTTAGTTTGTTTGATTGCATGTTCTTAAATAATTTTGAATAGTTGATATATATATATATATATATATATGTATATATATGTGTGTGTGTATATATATATATATATATATATATATATATATATATATATATATATAACTAGATGAAAGTCAAGTATGATAGGATAATGCGTGAAGATTGTGTTTCCTGTTGTCTGTTGTATGTTTATCTTTTCTGTTAAGAAATATCTAGGGACTTCTTTGATTCGTCGTGTTTATATGCTCCTGTAAACGTTTCACACTCTGATTGATAATATTTTCATATTCTTTGAATGTTCACAAGAAACGTTTAAATCCGGAAACTTATTCATAAGCTGCAAAAACCTTCTGTCACTGCCTCTGCTTCTAAACAATTAAATATTATCTGTGGTTACTCGAATAGTCTGTGAAATGCATGCAAAGCCAAGTTTGCCTCAGAAAACGTTTACCTCACAATGAGCACTCTCTCAACACACCTGGATTTCTACAGGTCACAGTTGAAGTGCGAAGCTCTCTAGCAGTGCACGCATATCATAGCAATGAAATTGAGTGCAACACTAGAACGACAACTTAATGTTTGAACTTCTCGTCGGCCATCTTGGATTCCTTTCTTCTGCATTTTCCTTGCAACATGCGTAGCACGACTCGACAAACCTTTCTCCAGGAAGGACATCGCTTTTTCCACTGTGGATACTTCTTTACCAGCACTCCCATAGCCTTTCCTGTAGGTTTCACTGTTATTACATGGCAAGTCTGAGGTTCTTGACAACAGAGCAGGATTTAAAAGGAGACACACCATTGATTACAATGGGCCTCAATGGGCTCTGCTGGATTAGCGTCAATATTTTTTACACTAATCCTGCAAAGCTCCAAACTAGCATCAAAATTTATGATGCTAGTCCCCTAACTACCGCCATGGTTCACCATATTTTAAATATGGTGCACAAATAGTGGCGTTAGGGGGTGCTAAGAGGCGCAAAAAAAGTGTTGCATTGTGTGCAGCACCACTTTTCTTAAATATGCCTCATTAGTGCCAGTGTGTGCCTATGGCCTATGGCAGGCAGCACGTTCAGGCCAGGAGAAAATGGAACAACTCTTTAAAAAATTATCATTTCTGTGAGCGTATGGCCTACGGCAGGTGGTGGGAGCAGGGCAAGCCAAAGGAAAAGGAAATAATCCTTAAAAAACATTATTGTTTGTGTGCGTCTATGGCAGGTGGTGGGTGCAGGCCAGAGGAAAATTGGAATCAGTTTTTAAAAAACAACATGTTCATGTGAGCCTTCGGCAGGTGGTGCAGAGAAAAATCAAATAATTGAAAAGAATATTGCTGGTGCTACCCCAAGGCAGTGGTCTTTAAATGTTTTAATGCTGCATTCCTCCCTACTGAAAAACAAACATCAGGCCCCCCTCCACATTTTTCACAAATATTCTATTAAATTAGCAATGTATTAATATGTCTACACTTATTTAAACATTACCGCTAAGTTCTGCTACTGTTTTAAAAAAATGCAATCAAATGCAAGATGCCAAACCTACTATTCTGTTCAGGCAGGCCTTCCTAACATGCAAAAGTATCTACCAGGATATATTATTAGAAGGGGGAGTGTGTTTTGTAGAGTATTTGGAGCCCCTATCGTTTTGACGCATACTCCCAGCCAGGATATAAATGGCAAAACATGTTAGTGATGGGCCATTACAGAGCAGTGTACTGCTGCTCATTTTTTCAGCTTAAAATAAAGCCCAAGAGTCTAAATTTAGATGAAAAGTCTAACTTTACTACGAGTAAAGTTGGATTTGTGGTCTAAGTTTAAACTTTTGGACTAAACTTAGACCAAAAGTCTAAAGTTAGATCACAAGTCTAACTTTACTACGAGTAAAGTTAGACTTTTGGTCTAAATTCAGGAGTATATTTATACTCCATTTGCGCCGAATTTGTGTATTTTTTTTTACGCAAATTCAGCGCAAAACTAACTCCAGATTTATATTTTGACGTTACATTAAAGTGCCATCAGGGGCCCAACAAGGATCCCCCTGCGTGGCACAGGGGGGTGGTGGGCATGCCTCCTGTCTTTTCTAAGACAGAAGTCATGTGGTATGGATGGTTTTGCATCAGAAAATTGGTGCTAGGCTGGTTAGAGGCATTTCTTTGCCTCTAAAAAGCCTAGCATAATTTTTTGGTGCAAAACCCCCTTCTCCCATACCGGCACCCCCACCTGGCTAGTTTCATTTTTTTTACGCTAGCCCACCCTTTGCACCATTCCATAAATATGGCACCCAGCTGGCGCTCAGGAATGGTGCAAGCCGGTGCTAAACTTTTTGATGCAAAAGTGTGTTTGTGCCGTTTTGCATCGAAAAGAATAAATATGCCCCCTAAACTTTTGGTCTAAACTTAGACTTTTGGTTTAAGTTTACCTTTATGAATTGGGTCCCATATTTGTGCAAGGCTCTGCCTAGAAACTTCTTCACCTATCTTCAGTTATATAAACTGCTGTCTCACACCGGTGATGACGGTCCCAACAACTATTGAGCTTCTGCACAATGAACAATGGGGAAGGTGGCGCTGACCAGGATCGAAGGCAACTTGAGTTCATGAGGGTGCAATGTCAGATTCCTGTCTTTGCTCACCTATCCACTTCACAGAACAAGATCTGGACCTCACAGTACTTGGGACAGTAGTAGGCATCTGTGCACGTTAGATTTGTGTGATGCTAGGGTCAAACAAAAAGTAAATATACTGATTTCACATACAGTTGTGCCCTCAGGGAAGGGGTATACGCCATATTACCGTACAGAAGACCTTCCCATTCCAACAGCAAATCAACAGATTGTCATATTTGAATTACATAATTATTAGTTTAATTAAAATACGTTGGTTTATATAATACTAAATGAGTCATTTTGTGCAGAGTGATGAGGTCTTTGAATATGGGTCATGGTGAATGTCATATGGCTGGTTGTAGGGGCATTAAGAATGACAGAAACACGTTGACCCAATTATCACTTAAAGGGTAAAATCCCATCTCCTGCTCTTTTAATTATGCCCATCTGGGAGACTGATTAAAGTTTGTCAACTGAGAGGCATTTTTAATTGTTAATGTTTCACTACACAATGCTAACCATTGCCTACATCATAAAGCTCACATTGAGAAATCCCTTTAAGTACCACCAATAGTCATTCTCAAAATCGGTGAGAGTCGTAGCCCACACAACTAACCTCATTGTTAGTGGTGTAAGGAGGAACCCGATGATGACGCATGCCACCTTTGGGAGCATGAGGGATTTCATCCTTAAAACAGATATTTTCTTCCCTTCTTTTCTTTCCCTTTTCCAGAAGCTTATAGAGGATTAGAATTATCCTGTAGAGTATTGCCTTGTACACACCCATTGCGTATTTTGTGTGATCAATTAAACCTACCCAGCCATACAGCGTCTTTAACACCCGCAATCCCTCTATTTCATTTTGTACATTCCTCGGACATGGGGAGTCGCACTCAACCTGAATAAAAAAAATGTAAATCTCCTTCCAATCTTACTAATCCTATAGTATGAGACAGCTGCTCCCGTAAATCTTACAAAGGCTGAATATCGTTGTCTGTGTGGCCACATTATGAAATCACAGTCATTAATTGTATACCAAAGTGCAGGGGTACTGAAACCTGGTGTCCTTGTGAATCAGTGACAGGTTATATGTTGCGAATAAATATTTGTTTAATAAAATTTTCACACCTCAATGAACTACATAGGTAGATGTGAAAAACATAACGTTTTCAAAAAATTGTCATTTGATTTTAAAATCCATGAAACGGATGACTTCTATGTGGTTTAGCCCCATCTCTTTGATCTCTAAATAGAAATAAACTCTGCTAACTCTGTGATCTGCTGGGGCATCTGGAAAGATGTGAGTAGTAATTAAATGACTAATAAAATCAAAAATACAATCGTGCCCTTCTTCTAATTTTCACACAAATCTTAAATTTTAATCCCGAGCCTGATTTTCTACCTAGTCTTTTTTTTTACGTTTAGGGATATAAACTCTTTAGTAATGGCTTAAGGTTGTACCTGCTGAGTTTGCATGTCTTCAGCTTCAATCATTTATAATTTATATCAATTTTCGCATTTCTTAATGTATGTGGTAAATATCTCGAACTTCATGCTGGTGCTCTCAAACTTGCATAGACTGGAGATATTTTAACTAAAGAACATCATGCAAGAGTTGCTGCAACAACATGTATGTATATATGATCCGTGGCAACATTCCATCATTTACCCCTTTGGAGGCTGCGCTCATTGCCATATTGCCAACTTTTTGCTCAAGTCCCTGGAAAATTATCTGGTTCACTCGCACTGGTTATTCTTCCTCCCACATAGTGTGTGCTGGTGCTATTCATCTGTTGATTGAAAAGAAGAGCTGTTCTCATTCCAGACATTGAAGATTGGTTATGCGGCTCCTGGTAGTAACGTGCCTGCTATAGCTCTCTCACTGTGGACAGGACTGTAAAAAATTCAGGACAAAGGGTCAAAATTCAGGACAAAAATTCAGGACAAAGGGTCAAAATTCAGGACACAATTCCAGTACCAACATCAGTTTTATAGACACATGCGAAAGAGGCTATGACTCACTATGTTGTCAGTGCATTTATTTACTCTTTTTTAACATAGCACTATTTATTCACTGTGGTCTTTTTGGGATTGCCTCCTGGTATGCTACATTCAGGTGTCACATTAGGTTCTTGTTCAGTAGTAAATTAATGCACATCAGTACTGTGGCAAGGCCATCACCCCTACCAAAATCTACCGAATCTTTCTTGAACAGCAAAATTTTGATTATGTTTCTGAAAATGTTAAAACCTCTAGCAAACAGTTTGGGAAACATTAAGGTAATTAACCTTATGCTAGTTTAAAAAAACATCTGGCTTACCCCGAATGCCCATGGACGTTAAACCTAAAAAAACTTTAAAGAGGCAGGGCAGATGGTGTGGGTGACAGCCTCACACCTAATGTCAGGATGTGAGGTACCCACAACTTGTTTGTATTCTCACAGCACTAGGGTGTATGTCTGGAATTCTACATTTATCTCAGAAATGGGAGCCCGGACTACAAATCAAAGATAATAAAAGAGGAAGATGAAATTGAGATCAAATGGGAGATCCACAGCAAGTGATTCAAAGGGTTGAAGTGGATAAATAAGGAAGAGAAGAAGAAGGTGGGACAATTCCTAAAATCAGACAAGATGGGTCCACCAAGACTATCGGAAGGTATTGGGTACCTGGGGAGTTGTCTCTGCCCACAGGAGAGAAACAGAAGAGGCACTGTCAAGTGGTTGAACAAGCAACACTCATCCACCTTGGCTAACTCTTCTGGTGCAATGGTCTGCTGTTCGTGCTTGTGAAAGGTGAGCAGAGGCTAGATTCGCTGTGCATTCAAAGAACAAAGTCAAATGTCGGGCTCTGTCTTCAGTGGGAACTTAGGACCAGATGTATGAAAAGTTTTTGCACTCGCAAATGGTGCGAATCGGAAAAATCGGCCGTTTGCGAGTGCAAAAACGTGGTCTGCGATGCATGAAAGGCATTCGCAGACCAAAAATAAGAAATCGCAAAATTTGCGATTTTTTGCGGTGCGACATGGTTTTGCGAGTCGCATTTTGCGATCCGGTATTTCCAGTAGGAAATTACAAGGTGCAAAATGCGATTCGCAAAATCCAAGTCGCAAATAGATGCATCAAAAAATCGCAATTTGCGATTTTTCGCAGAATGTCATTTTGCACATGCAAAATACCACTAAGTGAAACCAGGTGGTAACCAGGTGCAAACTATATAAAGAGGCCCAGAATGCCTCAGACTCTTTTCCACAACGGCTGCACTCTACGTCATTGCGAGGAGGATGAGGATCTTGGCAGGTTTGAGGAGAGGGAGGAGGAGACAGGAGCGCATTTTCAGAGTGCGCATTACACTATTTGACCTGACAGAGGAGGAAATATTTGAGAGGTAAAGGTTGAACTCAGCCATGATACTTGATCTGATAGCTGAGCTACAACCAATACTGCAGCGCAGAACACTAAGGACTCACAGCATACCCACCCATGTGCAGGTATTATTCTCCCTACACCTACTCGCTTCAGGGAGCTATCAAGGGGTCATAGCAGCGGCTGGGGGGTCTCACAGAGTACCCTCTCCAGATTTGTCAATGCATTTATCAATGCCATGCTAAGGAAACTCCAACAGTACATCAGATTCCCCCACCCCCACAGGAAATACAGCAGACAAAAATTGATTTCTACCAGATAGCACAGTTCCCCCACGTCCTAGGTGCCATAGATGGCACACATGTGGCAATATGTCCACCATCAGTCACAGAGTATGTGTACCGAAACCGTAAATACCAACATTCCATGAATATACAGGTGATATGCAATGCCTCCTATATCATAACTGATCTCGTGGCCAGGTACCCAGAGAGCACACATGATTCTCACATCTTTCGCCACAGCGGGATTCACACATGACTGCTAGCTGGGGAGTTTGGTGAAGGATATCTACTAGGTAATGTCACTCTGTACACTGGCACATAGATGACAAACCCATGTCAGGTGGCAGAGGTACTCATCACACCTTCTGTCCCTTCCAGGAGACAGTGCCTACGCAGTGCGCACCTACATGATGACACCCTACCTCAATCCCGCAACACCAGCAGAACGGAGATACAATGCAGCACACAGGGCAACCCGCAACATTGTGGAGCGCACATTTGGCCTGCGAAGAGTCGCTTCCGTTGCCTCCACAAAAGTGGAGGGGCACTACAGTACAGTCCAGAAACCACATGTAGAATAGTGGCTACTTGTTCAATCTTGCACAATAAAGCTACAACCAGGGGCATATCTATAGAAATCAGTGACACTGAATCAGATGAGGATGACGATCCCATACCACCTCTACAGCCAGCAGACAGGACCAGTGCAGCAGAGGGAAGGCAAAGGCATTCCGAAATCACACACAACCATTTCAGACGTGAGTATGAATGACAAAAATCCACTGACAATTGTACCTGTAGTGATAGAATTTATTACCTTACGTCAGGTAATGAATGAGTGTTAAATGAAGTAAACAGGTGATGGAAAAAACTAAAATTAACAAAAGGACTGAGTCACACTATTACGTCATAGTGGCAACACCAGTGTAATTGAGGCAACAGTCACTTTCTCCTCCCACGCACACCACTCGGGTGCCCAGTTAACTCACTAGCACCTTGAATGTCACCTTCAGTGGCAGTGCTGCGCCTGGCACCGCGCCGTCTGGTGTCTGCTGCAGGTACGGCCACACTACTGAGGCTAGAACTGTCCTCAATGTCCCCCAAGGCTACCTCACTGGGAGTGGCAGATCTCTGTCCCATGACAAGTTCAATCACATTAGTGATGTGCACAAGGCCCTGGACCACGTCCCTGCTGGTGTGTGCAGCCTCCACTTGTGCCGCCACAGCGCGTCAGGCGATGAGTGCTGTGGAGTTCGCCATCCTGTTGGAGGACCTTCAGTAGCTGCCAAACATTGTCCTGAATCGGTGTTCGTGTCTGCGCCGGTTAACCCTTTCATGGCACAGCTCCTGGCAGAGGTCACTCACTGCACTAGTAAGGTCCCTAGTGTCCTCAGAAGCCTGCACCTGTCCCTCACGCAGCTGTGTGATGTTGCTGTTCAGTGCGTCCAGTTGCCGATGCAGGCCCATCATGTGTCTATTGTGGACTCTCAGGTTCCGGTCCAAACTAAATATGCACTTGTTTTGCAGGCGCTGTTGCTGCAACATAGCAGCCTCAAGGCCCCCGAACAAGGACGGACCCTCACCTGCCTCATGGAGTTGCTGCTGGGACACTGTGGCACTCCTGCGTTGTGGTGGCTGACCCCTGCCCTCCAGTATCTGGCTGCGCATGTCTGGTGCAGACGGTGTGCTGGGCCCTTCCTGCTGCTCATCCGAGTCGCCGCTGAAGTCTGGCAGTGGTAGTGCCCTGGGCCTGCGGCGCACAGTGGAGATGTGGAGGGACCCACTGGTGTTGGTGTCAGAGGGCTGCTGGGTGTCCGTCTCCACTACACATGGACTGTGTGTGGCTGCTGGGCCTGGCCCACCTGCAACAACAATATGCAGCATGTCAGTTCTGTATGTTACATTATCTGTCTGAAAAAGGCAATAAAGGTACCGGTACTGCTCTACATGGTGTTGTGTGTGTTGTGTTACCTTGGTTGTCACTATGCTTCATTACATTGTTATGCTACTGTCTGTACTAGTTAGTGGACTGCAACTCCCATAATGCATTGTTGTGCTGCTTCTAAGACGTGGACTGGACTACTTCACACACTACTTCACATTGCATGCTAATTCCTAAGGGGCTTTTGTGCATACACATATTGGGGTAACAAACAACATTGCACTTACCTTGGCTGGTACTCGGTTGACTGGAGGGGTCGATATCTGTGACCCCTGTCACAGCTTCAGGGAGGAGTGTGGATTCCACCAGGTCCTCCAATGGTGTGGATGGTAGTTCGGTTGGTGGTCCGCCACCGGCGCCCCTGGCCTCCGCAAGTCTCCTTGCCACCCTCTTCTTTGCCTGGGAGCGCAGGTCGTACCACCTTTTCTTAATCTCCTCTATGGAGCGCTGTGCAACTCCAATGGCGCAGATTTTTCCCTGGATGTCCAGCCATAACCTTCTTTTTTCGCTCTCAGGAACATGGAGTGAAGATTTCCCAAACAGGCGGTCATGGCTCCTCACAACCTCTTCAGTCAGTACCTCCAGCTCCTGTTCACTAAACTTGAGCTTGCGCTTCCTCTCCTGCTTCTCCTGTGATGTTCCTGGGGTCTCCATCCTGGCTCAGGTGTTTCTGCTCCTGCTGAGTGCTGCTCTATGTGGCTGGGCTGCTCTCTCTCAGGATGCTGGTTTGGGTGTGGCACCTGAAACTGCCTGGGATGACTAATTTCCGGCTGGTGATGTCATCAGGCTCCTCCAGATGTGCATTCTCGAACTTTCTCGCAATTTGTGATTTTTTTACCGAATCGCAAATTGCGAGAATGCAAATTGCGATTCAGTAAATGGGCCTCACAAACCACAAATAGCGATTTTTAAGAAATCGCTAATTCCGAATCTATTTTGTTACATGGCCAATTGCGACTCGGAAATAGCGATTTCTTAAAAATCGCTATTTGCGATTCGCAGACCCCAGTTTTCATACATATGGCCCTTAGCGTTTACTTTTCCTTCTCTGACTTCAAAGTGGGAGGATTTATGCGACAATCTTGCTGGATACTGGGGTTCGGAAAGAGTTTTTTTCTATCTCATGAAAACATTTAAATAAACTTCAGAATAAATCAGAATTAGGAGATCAAGTGAAGCACATTTTTGTTATTTCTGAACTGTGCTGGAAACAAATACCTTTATACAATTAAAAAAATAATTTCATTAGGTGATGCAATTTCCACACATCATCATCTGTGCACAGTATAGTTTGATTTGAAAAGCTGTATATCTGTGCAATGTAATGGTAATTTCAATAAAAGAATGTGTCGTCTGTAATGGCAGTGTGTTACCACACCATGCATGCTCCACTCCACTCTACTCTGCACCACTCGACACCACTGCACCCTACTCTTAATCATTCCACTTTACGCCACTGCACTCTTCTCCATTCTGAACCACTTCACATTATGCCACTGCACTCTAAGGGCCAGATGTAGGTAAGTAGAAAATTGCGACTTGCAATTTGCGAGTCATAGCGACTCGCAAATTGCAACTCGCAATACGAGATGCAGAAAGGTGTCTCAGACACCTTCTGCGACTCGTTATGGGGTCGCAAAGACCCACCTCATGAAAATTTATGAGGTGGGTCGCAGTTTGCGACCCCATAGTGAGTCTAAGCACTCACAGGGATGGTGGTCTGCTGGAGACAGCAGACCACCATGTCCGTGACTGCTTTTTTAATAAAGCAGTTTTTTTTTTCTTTTAGCAGCCCGTTTTCCTTAAAGGAAAACGAGCTGCAAAAAGAAAAAATATCGAAACCATTTAGTTTAATTTTTTTCAGAGTAGGCAGTGGTCCATGGGACCACTGCCTGCTCTGAAAAAATATTTTTTTGGGCATTCACAAAGGGAAATGGGTCCCATGGGGACCCCTTCCCTTTTGCGAATGAGTTACCATCCACTTCAAGTGGATGGTAACTGCAAGTTGGTTTGCGACCGCTTTCGCAGTCCCAAAGCAACTCTGCACCCTTCCTATTTGCGAGTCGGAATCACATTTTGCGAGTCAGTACCGACTCGCAAAATGTGACTCTGCATCGCGATGGCCGTTTTGCATGTCGCAAACTGCATTTTTCGTAGTTTGAGACATGCAAAACGGTTGCTACATCTGGCCCTAAACTACTTCACACTATGGCTCTCTACTCTACTCTGTACCACTCTACTCTATGCCAATGTACTTAAGCACTCTGCACCACACTGTGCTCTACTCCTCTGCATGTTATACCACTCCAGTCTGGGCCACACAACTCCACTCTATGCCACTCTGCAACACTGCACTGTACGCCATTGCACTCTATGGTAATATACCCTATGCTGGCGCACTTTACTTTATAACACTCAACTCTATGCCCCTGCACTCTACATCAATACACTGTATGTCACTCTAATCTACTCTGCACCTCTGCACTCTATGCCACGGAACTTCACACCACTTTACTCTATGCCATCACACTCTATGCCACTCTATGCAACTCCACTCTACCCTGCAACTCTCCACCCAAAGCCACTTCACTATACTGTGAAACAATCTACTTTATGCTACTGCCCTTTGTGCCACTGCATTCTATGCCACTGCTCTCCACCCTGCACCTCTCCACTCTATGCAACTGCACTCTACTCTGAAACAATCTATTCTACGCCACTGCACTCTATGTCACTCTGACCACTGCGCTCTTGTTCAATGCACTCTACACCACTGCACGCTGATACTCTACTCTGCAACACTGCACTGGCCGCCACTATATTCTACACCACTCTACTCTGTACTACTACATTCTGCACCAATCGACTCTATGCCAGTCTGCTCTGCCCCATGCCACTCTATGCCACTGCACTCTACACTAGTGCACTCTAAACAACAGCCCTGTTTGCCACTGCCCTTTACTCTGCACCACTGTGCTATATGCCACTGTTCTCTGTACCACTCTCCACCACTGCACTGACACTCTACAAGACTGCACTCTACACCACTCTACTCTGTACTACTGCATTCTGTGCCACTGCACGCTATGCCACTGCACTGTGCATCACTGCACTCTAGGCACTATACTCTACTCTGCACTGCACCACTCTACAATACTCCACTCTGCACCACTCTATGCCACTGCACTCTATGCCACGAGTCTACTCTGCACTCTGCCACTGTCCACTCTGCATTACTGCACTCTGCCACTCTATTGTATGCCACTCTACTCCAGAGCACTCTATGCTACTCTACCCCATGCCACTCTATGCCACTGCACTCTGTGCCAATGCACTCTAAACAACTGCACTGTATGCCACTGCCCTCTACTCTGCACCACTGTACTCTACACCACTGCTCTCTGTGCCACTCTACATCACTGCACTGACACTCTACTCTGGAACATTGAACTCTCTGTCACTGTACTGTACACCACTCTACTCTGCATCACTCCACTCTATGCGACTGCACTATACAGTACTATACTCTACTCTACTCTGCACTGCACCACTCTACACTATGCCACTGCACTCTCTGCCACGCGAGTCTACTCTGCACTCTATGCCACTGCACCACTCTACACTACTGCACTCTCTGCCACTCTATTGTATGCCACTCTACTGCACTGCACTCTATGTCACTCTACTCTGTCCCACTCCACTCCATGGCACGTCACGCCACTCACTGCACTCTATGCCAATGCATTCTACACAACTGCACTGTACCCCACTGCACTGTATTCTGCACCAGTACGCCACTGCTCCTACGCCACTCTACTCCACGCCACACTACTATGCCACTAACTTTTAGCCATGCTGAACAGCAACCACTCTGGTGTATAACATGGCTAAAACACATTAGCAAAGCCAATAACTCTTTCGTAGACGAGACCTATTGGCTTTGCCAATGTTTGTTAGTACTATAAGGTTCTGATGTCCCTGAAAGAACTGTGAATGTGCAAGTCCTCATTTTAAACATGCATTTGGCACCTTGTCAGTGGTAGTAAGCACTATATAAATACAATTACATCATAATATAGGCTGCTACAAAATGTGCAAATACATTTCAGTTAAATTTAAAAAAGTGCTTCTCAAACAAAGATTTGAATAATATGCAGTTTATAGATAGTACTAACATTCTTTATAACACTCCATTAAAACCACACACTCCACCGCTCACCTTGGAACACCCTTAAGGTACCTCTCTAAAAGAAAATGCCTTTGCCATCAGAAAGCTTCCAGTGACTCCTTTGGTGAAATTCAATGCAGGTTTTCAAGCCCCTTTGCATTTGCATATTGTCTACATTTGCATTTCTTTAGGGGAGGGGACCCCCTGGCAAGAAGGCCTTTTCTTATCTGTCGGCCCATCTCTCCCTCAGAGCACAGGAGACCCCCTGTCTTTCAGTCCAGCATCGGAAATTAACCTGCGCGTAATTTTGTGTTGCCCTCCGTTGTCCTTTTGGTGAAAGGCTAAAATTACAGACAAATGCCATCCGTTAAGCCTTTCATCACGGACAACGGACGGCAGGGAGAAATTACGAGCAGTCCATTAAATTTATGGATGTGTGGTCACCCTAACAGTGCTGCAGAAAGAGTGAAACTAAAATGGTAAGAACATGATTCATTACCATTTTATTTTGTGCTGTCTGCTGAACGGAATGCAGCGCAATTGCAGCAATGAGAAGAGGTCCCTTTGTTTGAAGTGCACAAGTAGGTTTTGGCCGGTTACCCTGCTACGGCCAAACTGACATGCACAACTCAAACATCTCATCCCAGTTGAAGAGAAGGCACTGGGGTCCATTGCCTCCAGTAGCACTGGGCTAGCCTGCCCTAGCTAATCCAGATGCCTTACTCATGCTGCTTAGCAGCATGAGAGCAATGTCTAAATGGGAAAAGGTAGCTGGCTTTATGACGTCACCTCACACTCAGGGGAGTCTGTAGCCCAGGACCGTAGAGCATCGAGGGTGTTCTGTGGGATAAGGTAACTGAAAGCTTTTTTTCTATTTTTTATTTTTTTATTGTAATGCGTTTTGTGTGATGTATGTAATGTATGCAATGTAATCATATGTAGCACCCCACAGGTTTTTAATACCACCAACTGCCACTGCTTAGATGTCTTGGATTTCTGCTAGCGCTCCAAGCTCTGTGCTAGCAATGTTCACTTTGCTACTTTAGAATCACATAAATGTTGTATCTTGTGTGCCTTTTTATGGGCGAGCACAAAGTGCTCTGTCCATTCTGTAATCTCTCTTTGGGCTTGAAACCACACCCATGCCACATCAGTCACTTACATTGGTTCGTGGGCTTGCCTTTTAAAATCTGCTTGCTTTCATTTGTGAAAGGCATGCATACCTCATGCCTTTTCTGGTGATTAGCCCACCTACACAGCATCAGTAAAGTACCAAAAACATAGGAGGCTTGATGTTTTCAGCCTGGAGTCCGGACTACTTTATCTGTTTATTTTCCACGCAGCGAGATCGCGCTGCATTTTACATAGCGTGGTCGCACTGCGTTTTTTTTTTTTTTTTTGCTTTACAACGGTAATAGCTCTAACTCAATTAAATGCGAGACCCGTTGCGTTGAAAATGCTTGTTTATGTAGGTCATACCTTGTACACTTTTCACACGGACAACCTCCACACTCATTTTAAAAGTAAAGTAAGACATAGGAATTTTGATCACTGGTTCACTAGGACTTTTGGAATTTAGTCATGAGTGACCAGCCTCCTATCTTTTGTTGGCAGTTTTTCAGTTTATGATGATCAGTCCCAGTTCCGCCCCTGTTTTTGTGCGGAGCTAAAGAGTCAGATATAAGCTTGGTTAAGTGTTTGCTAGGGGACCAGTTCTGATGTGTACTTAAATTGGTTTGCCTGTCTCTACATCTGCATTGCCTGGACTCACCTTCAGCCACTTACCCCCGTTCCCCTTTCTCTTCTTCCTTCTTTCCCTGATCTCTAAACTACATTTCAGACCTTTTGCTCGGAAATATCTACCTGCGGTCTCTTAGCACAATGAGAGAAAGCAGGAGAAGAGTGCAATACTGCCCTAAATCACGCAGGCATGTTTAATCTCTGGGAGAACACGGTTAGATTTTCAGTACAATATTAATAATTCCAATTGAAACAAATGTTACACTTATCTGATCCAAACAATAGAAGACTAACACCAAATGCTGGAATTTCTTAATGGAAACATCAGAACGACTCCTGGGCATGCTCGGGGAAAATAACCCTCAACTAGAGTCAAAGTTATTTGCACTGTAACAACAAACAACATGCAAAAAGTGACTCATGTTTTGACAATTTTGTTTCGCTAATCCTTGCCATTGATCGCATTTTTCAGCAGTTGAATCCTTTGCCTATTGAAATTGCTTTTATGGAAATGCGCACTCTGCTACTTCCAGAGGAAGAGGCAAGCAGCTCATGCAAAACTAGATAAAATTACAATTTCATAGCTCAATTAAGCATGTAATGCTGTAAGTACTCGCTTGAAAACAGCTTAAAACGATTAGCCAAAACAGAATGTTAAACTATAAAATATCATGTAGAGTTTGTGTTTTACATGGTTCTCAATCGGCTTTGAAAATAGTGTTAATCTGCAGTGTCAATAGAGGCATAATGAGTCAATGTTGTGTGTTAGGATTGCAGTAAAATCCCAAATTACTATTTCGTGAATATACTTCAACTATTTAACCCTTATCAATTCTCTACAGAAAAAAAATCCACATTCCACAAACTGGGTTTATATATTGATTAGCTTTCTATGTGCACATACAAACAAGTCAGCCTTGTAATCTTCAGAAGTCGGTGTACTGAGTGGCATTAAATTGGATTATACTAATATTTTCTCTTGTCTGTGCACAGAAATGGCAGACGTGGCATGATGTGCTGCATATAAATACATTTTTACTTAGTAGCAGGGATTATTGTAGTCATATTAGTAGTGGTGGTTGGAGTAATATCAGTAATGTAGTTCCGTGTCTCTGAAATAGAAACATTTTTAAACATTTTGGAAACAAAATAATGGTTTGGGAGAATATTATCGGGAGTGGAGTGGCAGTAGGGCTTCCTGCTTTAAAGATAGCCTTGCTGTCTACATGGACCCTGGAGACGCCCTGGTTGAAGGGAAATCCGGATATCTGCTCTGAAAACCTGTGGGGTGTTGGAGAGACCCCAAAAGGGACTTTACCAGCATTAATAAACTTATGCAACTCTTGGTTGTTGCAGGAGGCAGAGCCACATAAGCCTCCCACCTCTTCCTTCAGAGAAGTAACTGGAGCCTTTCAAATGGGCACTAGGAAGATTGCAAGCATCGACATTTATCAGCTTGAAAGATTTTTGCCCATGCCCCTGCCCCTGCCGAACATATTGAGGTGAGGTAGAAAAGTCTAACTGGTTAATTTTCTTTATTTTCATTTTTGGTTCAAGATGCCTGAGTTGACAGTTTTTTAACAATTTCCTGAACACAATGTGACCTTTAGGTTTCCACTTTTTCCACATGCATGGTTTCACCTTTTTCCTTAAAAGTTTCAGACTTTAAAAAGCCATATCTTTGGTTCTTATGTATCCAGTGCCTTTTCGCTCATTAAAGTTACCTATTTTCCCAAAGTGCCTTCAACATTTTATTTTGATTGCTTCTTGACTTTAAAATTGTTGCCACTGCTTGAGCTTAACACACAGTTCCCTTGTGAAAATGCTGCAGATTTTGGCAAACGAACAAGTAGATGAGCAGAGTTTCTCTCAGAGCTGTTTTGAGACCTAACCAGGGTTTGCTTAATAGGTTGGTTAGAGCCCACCCCCCCTTTCTAAATCAACAATTCATTTCCTGACACACATGCCAACTGATCACAAGAAATTGCTATGGATAAAGGGGAAAATGCCACTGTCCAACATTTTGCACATTCTTACAGTTTATTCCTTAAAACTCAAAAGTTTTTATCATGTAAGGAGGTTCATGTAGAACCCACCACTAATGATGTACAACAGAAAACATCACATTAGAGGTGTAGCTTTGCCATAGTGAGAGGTAGGCACCATGCAGTAGACCTTCTGCATATTCATGCCCCATTGTACTAAAGCTCCTAAATGGCTTAGAGAAAAGGCTCCCAAACACCCCCAAAAATCGGAACACAGTGTGGAAGTATATGGCTGAATCCCTCACCATTGGAATTCCACACCATTTGTAGGCTATTGTTGGTTTCTCGCATGCATACTGAGAAAATCAGGTAACTTGTGGCAGATGCTCTCACTTTGGTTGCTTCACCTGCTCTGATAAGTGATTATCTCTGAAAGCCTCATAGCAGTCTCAATGCATTTGTCAAAGGGACACCCCAAGTATTGATCCATATCAGAAGTTGCATTTGTCAAAGGACACCCCAAGGATTGATCCATACCCGAAGTGGTGTTTCAGAGGCAGAATCCATTGGTAGAGATTAGGTGTGGTTAGTTGAGGAAGTGAGTGTACTTTATACCAACCAGACCAACTGGAGAACACAGCAGCATACTTACTGCACTAATCAGTGAATCCCGACACATCCAAATGCCCTGTCTCCTCCGTACTGCTACAGGTACTTTGGCAATAATATTGGAATGGGGAAGATCACAAGTCGCAATTAAAGCTCAGGGTACATCTCAGGAAAAAATATATCTATGTTATACAAGCTCACTTCATTGTACAACGAGCTTTGAATGAAGTTGTATGAATAAATATTGAGTAAAATATTGTGAAAAAAACATTGTCACATATTATATATAATATTATAAACAAATAATTACATTAACTTTCTTAAACCCCCTTTAAAAAAACAACTTTGAAAATATCACCATTAAAGCCATCGGAATTAGCAGTATTAAAAAAGACATACAATATATAAATATTGATAATAGATTGAAAAAGATATAAAAGCGTACATTGATAACAAACTTATTGACTAATAAAATATAATCATAAGTATAATAGAGGTATAACAGAGCACTAAATAAAAAGGTGATAAAAAAGTAAATCATGTTACAAATACAGAATATAAAAAGTATAATTTGCATCATTCATACATGGAAAAACATACAAATTAATAATATATGCCTAGAGGTTAGACCCGTCATATTCCTCAGCAAAATGGTTAACAAGAAACAGGAGATAGAACAGAATTCAGTTAAAAAGAATATAAATACAGAACATGATAACCATGCAAGCTGCTGCTCAAATAGTCGACAGCAAAGGAGGCTGTGACTCTGTCTGACAGGAAACACTCCAGCACATATACCCAGGAACGGTTTGTGGTATTTTGTGGGGGCGTGGCGGCACGAGGGATGGGAGGATGGATGGATTAATTAAAAAAATATACTTACTTGCATTGTCTTCACTGCTGCCGCCACCACTGTGCAGCTCCTCTGCTGCAGGCTGCAGTGTAGGAGGCTGGCCTGGTTTGTAGTGGGTACCTTGGGTACTTACACCTTATACCAGGGCCAGTTATCCCTTATTAGTGAAGTAGTAGTGTTCTAGCAGTTTAGGTTGATAGAGGTAGCTATAGCAGAGCAGCTTAGGCTGAATTAGGAGACATGCAAAGCTCATGCAATACCACTTATAGTTACACAGTACTTATACACAAGTAAAGACAATACTCAGTGTTACCAAAAATAAAGGTATTTATTTGGGTGACACAGTACCAAAAATACCTTAGAGACAACACTCCTTCTAGAGGGAAGTGTTATACCCAATATATACACTAGACACCAAAATGAGACAGGTAAATAGTCATAGAACAATGCAAACAGTAGGAAATCCTATAGAATGCAATTGGAGAAAATAGGTCTAGGGGCAACACAAACCATATACTAAAAAAGTGGAATGCAAATCACAAATTCCCCCCTAGACAAGTGTAGTGTGTCCAGAATCACTGGGAGAGTAAGAGTACAGTAAAGGTAAGAAAATTACCGCACCCCAGAGCCCAGAAAAGCTGGAGTAAAGTACTGCAAGTTTCCTTAGGACACACTTCACCTCGTTGTTGGGATTTTGCAGCAACCAGCGAAGTCTGCAATGAACAACTGCTGGATTATTGGCCCTGAAGACCTGGAAAGGTAGGAGACAAAGTCCAAAAGTCAAAAGGAGTTTCAGGAAGGACAGGAGCCCCTGCCAACCCAGAAGAGGGTGCAAAAGAAGAGTCCCAGGTTAGTCGAAGACTTCAGAAATGCACCTAGGAAGATGCCAGCAGGTTCCGCATGATGCAAAAGATGTTCCACTGTGTGAAGATTGTTGCAGATGAGATTTTGTGTTGGAAGACACCAACAAGCCTTGGCTGCGACAAAAGTGCATTTTGCATCAAAATGGAGCTGGATGGACCCAGGAGGAACTCTGTGTGAGGAGGAAAAGGGGTCTCTCAGTACTTTAGAGAGCCCTCAGGATACCAGTCAGCACCCCCAGGAGTCACAGGATCTGGGGTCAAAGAAGGTGCAAAATGCAGTTTATGCAGCACAGCAAAAGAAGGTCCCAAGCCGCAGGAGAACAACTCAGCGAGTTGAGCATCACAGGATGGATTGCTGGGTACCTGGGCCAGGCTGTGCACAAAGGAATTTTGCAAAGAGTGCACAGAGGCCTCAGGAGGTGAAGAGGATGCAGTACACAGGGGTACCGTCGCTCTTTGTGAAGGCAAGGTCTTACCTCCTCAAATTGTGCCAGCAGGACCTCAGGACAGTCTATGTTGATGATGGCCACCCTCTGTGTCCTTAGGAGCATGCTCGTTGCTGTCAGAGGATTCCCAGGGTACCAGTCATTGCCTTGGAAGGTGCCTGCTTGGAGCAGGTGAGTGACTCTGTCACTCCATGGGAGATTTCTTCGGTCTTTCTGATGCAGGATGAAGACAGGGAGTCCCCAGAGCATGCACACCATGGAAACAGTTGCAGTTGCTGACATGAAGCTGAGGTTGCCAAAGAAAAGTGTCTCTTCTGGACACTTTGTTGCAGTTACAGCATTTCTTGGAGCAGACTGCGGTTGATCCAAGGTCAGAAGAGTCTGAAGTTGTTGCAGAGGATTCCTGAAGGAAACTTGGAAGCAGAATCTGAAGAGAACCCACAAGAGAGACCCTAAATAGGGTTGTACGACGGAACACCGACTTCCAAAACAACTAGTGCCTTAACAACAAGGTTGGAACACCGACCTCGTTCTTACTACTAATGATTTTACCACAAATGCCTTAACAACGATATTTCGTTGTAAAGGCATTCGTGATAAAAGCATTACTAATAGGCACCATTCACCCTACATCCCTCACCCCACCCCCCCAACCCTGCCCCAAAACCTAAAACCCCCTGACCCCCACCCCCTCCCCAAAACCAAAAACGCCCCACCCCCAACCCCACCCCAAAACCTAAAACCCCCTAACCCCCACCCCCTCCCCAAAACCAAAATCACCCCACCCCCCCAACCCTGCCCCAAAACCTAAAACCCCTTTACCCCCACCCCCTCCCCAAAACCAAAAACGCCCCAACCCCGCCCCAAAACCTAAAACCCACTGACCCCCCACCCCCTCCCCAAAACCAAAAACGCCCCACCCCCCAACCCCACCACAAAACCTAAAACCCCCTGACCCCCCATCCCCTCCCCAAAACCAAAAACGCCCACCCCCCCAACACCACCCCAAAACCTAAAACCCCCTGACCCCCACCTCCTCCCCAAAACCAAAAACACCCCACCCCCCAACCCCAACCCCACCCCAAAACCTAAAACCCCCTGACCCCCCACCCCCACCCCCACCCCAAAACCAAAAACACCCCACCCGCCCAACCCCGCCCCAAAACCTAAAACGACCCACCCCCCCAACCCCACCCCAAAAACCTAAAAGCCCCTGACCCCAACCCTCCCCAAAACCAAAAACGCCCCATCCCCCCAACCCCACCCCACCCCAAAACCTAAAACCCCCTGACCCCCACCCCCTCCCCAAAACCAAAAACGCCCCACCCCCCAACCCCACCCCAAAACCTAAAACCCCAACCCTCTCCCCAAAACCAAAAACGCCCCAGCCCCCCAACCCCGCCCCAAAACCTAAAACCCCCTGACCCCCCATCCCCTCCCCAAAACCAAAAACGCCCCACCCCCCCAACCCCGCCCCAAAACCTAAAACCCCCTGACCCCCCACCCCCTCCCCAAAACCAAAAACGCCCAACCCCACCCCAAAACCTAAAACCCCCTGACCCCCACCCCCTCCCCAAAACCAAAAACGCCCCACCCCCCAACCCCACCCCAAAACCTAAAACCCCCTGACCCCCCACCCCCTCCCCAAAACTAAAAACGCCCCACCCCCCAACCCCACCCCAAAACCTAAAACCCCCTGACCCCCGCCTCCTCCACAAAACCTAAAACCCCCCACTTACCTTTGTCGACCCCTTGTCACCTGCGTCGTCCTCCTTCGCCAACTCCCTTCTTTTTACCTTAACCACGCATGTTCGTTGTTCAGAACATACATATTAAAGGCACAAACTAACGGAATCGTGGTTAAAAAAAGCGTTGTTGCGCTTTTGTTAACCACGACTTCGTTAAAAAAATGTCGTAATAAAGGATGTTTCCCCCTAAATAGCCCTGAGAGGGGGATTGGCGACCTTACCAGGTATGGACCTATCAGGAGGTGTTTTTGATGTCACCTGCTGGCACTGGCCACTCAGAGCCCTCCAGAGTGCCCCCAAACCTTGCAAAGCAAGATGGGAAGATGGGTGAAGTCTGGGACACACTGGAGGATCTCTGGGCACCACCGCTGGGGTGTTGATGGACAGGGGAGTGGTCACTCCCATTTCCTCTGTCCAGTTTCCTGCCAGAGCAGGGGAGAAGGGGTCCTTGAACCGGTGTAGACTGGTTTATGCAAGGAGGGCACCATCTGTGCCCTTCCAAGCATTCCTAGAGGCTGGGGAGGCTACCCCTCCCCAGCCTGTAACACCTATTTCCAAATAGGTCTCCGCACTCACAAAGTCTGAGGAAATGGCCCTGAACTATGTGGGGGAATCTTTGCTAGTGCAAGGGTGCCCTCACACTTAGTAACTTTGCACCTAACCTTCAGCAAGTGAAGGTTAGATATATATAGGTGACCTATAAGCTACTTAAGTGCAGTGAAAATGGCTGTGAAATAGTGTGTGCACTATTTCACACAGGCTGCAATGGCACTCCTGTGTAAGGGTGTGTCTGAGCTCCCTATGGGTGGCAAAAGAAATGCTGCAGCCCATATGGATCTCCTGGAACCCCAATGCCCTGGGTACCTAGGTACCATATACTAGGGACTTATAAAGGGGGGTCCAGTGTGCCAATTGAAATTGGTAGATGAAGTCACTGGCCTAGAGTGACAAATTTAAAAGCAGAGAGCGCATAAGCACTGAGGTTCTGATTAGCAGAGCCTCAGTGATGCAGTTAGGCACTACACAGGCATACACATTAGGCCACAAACTATGAACACTGGGGACCTGGCTAGCAGGATACAAGTGAGATAGACAAAACACATTGACATATAGGTTTTTATCTATGAGCACAGGGTCCTAGCTAGCAGGATCCCAGTGACACAGTAAAAACACACTGACACACAGTCACAAACAGGCCAAAAGTGGGGGTAACCATGCTAGAAAGAGGCTACTTTCCTACATGCAAGCACAGGCTCCCAGAGTGCCCTGTGGCCAATCTTGATGCTGCTCAGATCTGACTGGGAGACTGTGCCTTCTCTGTCTATCCCAGCAAAATAGTGCCGGGTTGGAAAGAGCAGAGTGCACATGTGTATTTGGCCGGCCAAGGACAGTGCACTCTCCTTAGTGCTCATCATCCCTAATGCCCCACCCCTTATCTACAAAACAATAATAAACGTAGTTTATTATTGTTTTTTAGTGAAAGGTTTGCAGCTGCTGCTGCTGACAGGGGCAATACTCTTCCGCCCTAGTGGAGGAGCCACACCTGCAAATACCACCACTCTACATAATGAAACGAACTGCATTTTTAAAAGGGTGACTTCACTAACTCTCTACAACTAAAAAAACACAAAGTACAGTTTATTTCAAGTACTTAAAATCATTATAACAACATGATATAAAATGCATTTCAATATATTCATAATACAGAACTGAACATATAAAATAACACAGTTTTGCATGAAAAAGTATACCGCCGGCTAGCGCTATCCCAAGACACCAGGTGTCATATTTATGGAATTACGGTAGCTGGCGGTAAGGCCCGGTTAGCGTTTTGAAAAAGGATGCTAGCCGGGTGAGGGAGACGTAGGGGAACGGATGCCTCTAACCAGACCAGAGTCATTTTTTGACGTACAACCCCCATGAACACGACTGCTGTCTTAGTAAAGACATATGTTCCCTGGGCATGGCCATTGGGCCCAATGCCATGTAGGGTGGCCCAAGTTAGGCCCCCCATGGCACTTTTAAAAATAATTGGAAAGAAAAACCTACCTGTACTTACCTTACTTACCTGGGATGGGGTCCCCTATTCTCTGGTGTCTCTCTGGTGTGGGTGGGGGTGTCCCTGTGGCTGGCCAAGGGCACATGTGGGCTAATTCCATGGTCCTCGACCATGGAAATAGACCCACAGGTCCCCTAACGCCTGATCTGACCCAGGTGTTCAATAATGGCACTAAGCAAGCTTAGCACCATTATTTATGACCCGTCCCCTCCGTGTGTGATTTTAGCGCAGGGGGATAAATATGGCTCTATGGCCATATCTTCATTTTTTGCACATGAATGCCTGATTTGCCTCTCATTAACAAAAGGTAGTTTCCCACAAGAAAAAATTGCCATTAACTCCAAAACTTTGGGGCTAGACGAGTCTAACGCCAAAGTATTAATATGGAGTTGAGTTTGTGCCGAAATTGTGTAAAAAAAATGACGCAAATGCAGCACAAACAAACTATAAATCTGGGCCAAAATGCTTACTATAGCAATGTACTGAAACTCACAGAAAGTGGGACCCCTACCAGGCCATATGGGATATACATGCCCATGAAAGTACTACCAATGAAAAAAGAATGGAAGTGCATTTAGTTCTGCTCTAATTGCTGTCATGGTCAAGCAACTACCATTAATGATACTGTTAAGAACGTAAAAGAACATAATCATTCTCCCAACGTAGCTACAGTACAAGCTCATCATGTAAAAGAAGCTACAACTAACTCTTCGGAACCATCAGGACATTAGTCGAAACACTCTTAAAAAAGTAAGGGGACAGTTACCCTCAATACTAAATTTAATGAGAGTATTTACTAGAGCCAGAAAAAATACATAAAATAATCCAATGAAGTGTTTTGGAAGAGATAAATAATGCTGACCACATCAAAAGAAAGCACATGAAAGACAATGCCATTCTAAATGTTAACGTAAATATTGAAAAATGTATTATATTTTTATGCACAGAAAAATATATGGACGCTTACACAAAGCATTTGCTGGTTAATGGACAGCACATATTCATTTTTTATACCACTCTTCTACTAAATTTATGGGCAGCAACAACACCATAATACCCCTCCCATGTATGTAATTTTACCAAACAAGCAATGCACCACATATCAGGAACTAATAATAACTACAAAGGAAAAAATAATAATTGCTACCCTCAAAAAATAACTATAGATTTTGAAAAGATAATGATTCAAGCAGTCCTCATAATGTACACTCACACACCATTACAAGGCATGTATTGCCATTTCAATCAAGCCTCATGAAGCCACCTCCATATAGTCACAATAAGTATAGAGTACTCTAGTAGTACTCAATTTTCATTTAAAATCAAGAAGCAGGTTGCTCTACCATATGTATCACCAAAGGAGATTACAAAACATTATAACTTATTACTCATTTCACCTTTATGCCAAGCAACTGAAGGAATACTGACACCCTTCTTAGACTATTTTTCAACTGATAATTGCATTGGCTGAATGCACCATTCAGAGCACAGGCGACAACCCAAGCTACCCTGCCTTGGTGGAATGTGTAGAACAGTACAATTTTCCATGCTAAACCTAATACCACAGCAGAAGGGTGACATTTTTTAAATACAATTAATAAAGCCATAATTTAATTTTTATCATGCAAAAAAAATTGCAATAATCTTAATGAAAGTCAAAGTAAAAAACAGGAATGATGTCGAATAAATTATTATATTTGATAATTTAGAAACATAGTATAATAAAATTCAGTATACATAATGACACATCCGGACAGAATTAGAACAATAAGCTTTAATGTGTAGATCTACTCACAAGTAAATCTATTCCAAAGTCTATGGGTAACCCCTCACCTTTTTGCTATAAACTTTTTATGAGTGTACTTTTTGGAGATTGAAACCTATGTATAGGGAGTGGAGCCTCCAACAAGTAAACGTATGATTGTAAAGTTACTATTCATATATTTGCACTTGGTGGAAATCTCCAAACCTGATGTGGAGATTTCCCTATAGGAAAGTAGCAGGGCATTTAATTAAGGGCAACTTATAATACTTTAAAATATAAATGTAAAATATCTTACAGTAATTATTATTCACCTGAAACTAAATACAAAAAGTTACATCACTCTACTCTCTCAAATTAAAGTAGTATTACACATTAAATAATTTAAATAGATTAATTTAACTCGTAAATATTAATTTTAAACAATAATTAAAAAAATAAAATTCCAAAAAGTTTTATTTTGTTTAATGTGTAGAAATCAAGCTTAAAAAAAAAAAAAAAAAAAAAAAAAAGCTTTATTTTGTTTCATGGGTAGAAATCAAATGTAAAGGTATGTGTTTAACTGGTTTAAATACGTTTTATGTTTTATAAAATAACACAAATTTAAAAAGTTTATTTTTTCAAATTGAGAATATTCTGACATCTTCCTTTGTTGTTGGGGAGTTTAAAGGTTCACAAACATCCCCCTCTACTCAAGCTAATGCCACATTATTCATGTAAGTCTTTATTTTCTAGTTACCATGTTGTACAATTGCTCATACTATTGTCTAAATGCCTCTGGTATATCAGTTACTGCCAGTTTCATTTTGCTATTGTTATATATTATTTTGGTTATTTATGTGTTTTCACTATTTGCCTTTAGTACCAAGGCTAGCTCTCTGGTCTGTTCCCTTCACCAAAGACCCGAGCTCTAATGTATTTATCTGAGTATAGTACTTCTCTTCCTATTGTTTCCATAGATTCCTCTAGGGTTTCTGAATTTTAAATAGCAGGGCTAGATGTTTACTACTGTCATAATCTATGTTGAACTGCTTTATTCCTTGTTCTAACATGCCTCCTGCACTTTTGGAAGCACAAATGTCTTGAATATAGGCTTTCCAGAGTGTACTCACTTCTGAAAGCAATCCTTCATGCTGCTTGAAATATTGCACAATGCTAGCTTATTAGACTTAGCCCTTTTTACAGGGTCACACCTAGGTTTTTGCCTTTTAGTGCTGAACCCATTTTTTGTTGGCATTAGGACTTGTGTACTTTTCTTCCTACTATCCAGTAGGTAGAGCGCCTGTGGTCTCCCTTTAACACATGGTGCAGTTGGCATATACATGGTTGGTATGTTGTTTTTACATATATGTCCCTAGTAAATGGCAATGCTTGTACCCAGTGACTGCAAGTAAAATGCTACTAGTTGGCAGAAGCACTCATCATGCCATCCAGTAAAGTAGCCTTGTAAAACATGTCTATAGGTCTGCCACTGCAACCTGTGTGTACAGTTTTTAATCTGACATTTCAACATGGTAAAATAAATATTTTGTCAGGCCTAAACCTTCCTTTTGTATACTTCTAAGTCACACCTAAGTTAGGCCCTAAAGGTTCATGGGGCAAGGTGCACTATATTTAAAAAGTAACATATGTGTCCTTATGTTTTACATTTCCTGGTAGTGAAAAACTCCTTCTAAGGCCTAACTCGCCCGTTGACTATCACTGAATAACCTTATTGCATTTCGTAAGTGTTAACTTTAGATTGGGAGCAGGTAGAGAGATGCTGTTTACACTGAAGTGAATTGTAATTGAAAATCCTTTTTAATGGTGGAGTGGGATTTTAAGTTACAGTTCTGTAACTGCCATTGTTAGAAAGTTGGTATTTTCTTGTCCCATCTGCTTGCGCTTTCTGCCAGTGTCCTGGTCACATGACTGTGAATGGCTCTACTATTGCGGTTTATCTATTGCTTCCAGACAATGACACAAAGAGGGCTTAGTGCAAGACAGGATTGGTCATCCTGGCAGATTGACTGGGTATGGGGCTATATTCAGTCCCACTCATAATTCAAAGGGCTTTGCCTCTTCCACACAAAAAGCTTATCTAGCTCTTTTTGTTACAGCGACAACAGTCCACAAATCCTGATATGCTCTTTGTGTTGCAATGACAACCATCAACGATGCTCACCCTCCTCCTAGTGGCCTCTTCCACCGTGAATGGAATTCAACGTGCCCGACATAGAAGGTCATTTTTCAGTGGGCTAACCAGGTCCTTATAATCGCCTACACTCCTTCACAGACGGCCTGAACTTGTGATTTTCCCTCAGTCAAGCATGATCTGATGACCATGAGTAGCAATTTGTGTGTCCAAGTACTATTTTCACTAAAAACATTAACATTTAATATTTCCAGTTCTACTGATTGGATACTTGTTGTTCTGGTGTTGTTTTATTTATTACAATTTACTCTATTATTCTAAATTGGTTTGGGATTTTTCTTGTGTTGCCTTTTTACTTTTTTACTGTTTGTGTGCTGTATAAATATTTTACACATTGCCTTTAAGTTAAGCCTGATAACCTTTGCGCCAAACTACCAGAGGGTTAAGCACAGGTTAATTTAGTGACTATTGTGGTTTACCCTGACAAGGATTGTGGTCATTGCCTGAGTTAGGCCCCCATCCCCTCTCAACCAATAACCCAATTTCTTACATTGGTTTTCAGTGGTGGAATCCAGTGCTTAAGTTTGTACAGTGCCACACAGTGATTTGTGTAAAACTAAAAATCCCATGTCAGTAGTCTGACATCAGAATTGACTCCTTTTTCAATTATCCCTGAATGTTTTTTTTTCATTTTTTCTCTAAATTTAAGTCTTACCTCATTTGTGCACCTGTGATACTTACTTACAAGCACGGAGATGGACCTCAGCAACCTTGAAAGCTACACTATGGCGGAACTGAAAAGATTAGCAGAGAAAGGGGGCTACCAGCATCAACAAGCTCAAAGAGACAGGGGCTCCAGAAAGCCCTCAGGCCCTGAAAGGAGGCCCACCAGCTGGTATCTACAACACAGGAGCAGGAATAGGAAGAAATAATACAGGAGGAGGAGGATGAAAACCTCCATACAATGGCCTCAGATGAGAAAGGAGAACCCACATGAGTGAGGTCCTCTACTGGGTGGTCCACAGCTTATAGCATTGTGTCCTGCCACAGCCTGTCCATTGAGAACATGGAGGACATGAGGGTAGAGAGGGAATTCAGACAGCATCTGGCCAAACTGACACTGAGTGCAGATGTTAAGAAAGTGGCTATAGAGCCGAAAAAGGCAGAAGTAGCCAGGGAGGAGGATGCTTCAAAGAGCACCTTGGAGGTAAAAAGGCAGAAGCAGACAGGGTGGAAAGGAAACTTGTTCTGGATTGAAGAACATTCTGACGACTCATGAGATGAGCCAAAAACTACTGTATCTAAATGTCAAACAGCTCTCAGAACCCAGAAACAATGGTTGGAGTGACAATCCAGTGTCCAATGGATACGGGATGGTCCACAACTCCAAGGATCTGGTGGCTAACATTGCTGTTGGGGACGGACTAAACAAGTGGTTTGAGGCATGTTAAATAGCTTTGGAAATGGATAGGATCCCTTTCCTCCTTCGCTCCTCTGGCCTAGCACTCGCTGCTGTCCCTCGCATCCGCCGCTCCGCGGCGGGTGGGAGATCTTTCTCCTTCCTGGCGGCCAAGACCTGGAACTCCCTCCCCACCAGCCTCAGGACCACCCAGGACCACTCCGCTTTCCGGAGACTCCTAAAGACCTGGCTGTTCGAGCAGCGATAACCGCACGGGTGAGTAGCGCGCTTTATAAATGTTAATGATTTGATTTGATTTGATTTGTGGAGGATTAGGGAGACAGTCACTGGAGCTATATACTTGATGAGGCGAGGGATTCACTACTGGCCCTGGGGAAGGGTGACAGGATAAAGTAGCCACTCATGAAAGAAGCCCTTTCCAGGAAATATGGTGCCATCTTGAAAAGTAAAGGTCGAATTTTTTGTTTCAGCCAGAAACTGAACAATCAGTCTTGGGTGGAACTTTTGTAAGGCACTGGATGGTTGGATGAAGGATAATGATGTGAGGAATTCCAGTGCACTGTACAATTTGTTTGCACGACAGCACATGTTCAGTGGTTGTTTTATAGAGGTGTACCAACACCTGACAGATTCCAAGCTCACTGACACAGGGAGCTTTCCAAGGAGAATTACCACTGGTTCAGCAGTAGGGTTTACAAGAAGGTACTTGGGAATGACCTCCACAAAGGGGGATTCTGGTCCCACCAGCACAGTGAGGAAGAGGTCTAGGGTGACACTGGACACATCCCAGAATAAGGTGTGGGAACAGCTTTCCTTGTTCCTTTCTGAGAAACAGGGGGACGTTCTGTGTGGGCAGAGGACACTCCATTTCCAACACTGGTGCTTTGATCAGTCTCAGTTAGGACACAAGCATGGCAATTCTATCTGTCCACCTCCAGATGGGAACTCTACAGGGCCAGCCAATGTAGCCTTAGGTGGAAGTAGACCCCTCAGAGCAGAGGGTAGAGCATGTCCCAGTCTCCCTTAGTTGTGAGATAGATTCAGAGGGCAGGCTTGTGATCTCTGAGGCTGCAAGTAAGTGCTTCCATCAGATCACAGTAAATGGGACATCTCTCACTGCTCTGAGTGATACCGGTGCCAGCCAGACCATTTTGGTGGAAAGGCTAGTTTCCCCAGAGCAATGCACCAGGCAAGCGTGTGGGGTAACCCAGTCCCAGGGGCTGTACTTTGTCTGCCCTGTGGCTCTGGTGTCCCTGGAATGGGCTGGGGAAGTGACCGTGAAGAAGGGTATAGTACATTCCAGGTGCCATTGACTGCATTTTGGGAAATTAGCTACCAACGGTATTAAAGAAGCTAGAAGGGGGTGATTGCAGAGGGCACACTGAAAGCTTTGGGTACTGTTGGTACTACTCGCAAAATGAGGGTTTGAAGGACCAGATTTAGGTGCAAGAAGTAGAGACCGTTCACAGTGGGAGAACCAGTGGATCAGCGGTTGTTAACTACCCAAGACTGACCCTGGTAAGGCCACTTCTTATTTAGAGGTCTTACTTTTGCTGTCATGAAAACAGAGGGTTTAAGACCTACACACAGCACAACCCTGCATGACACAGAGGGGGTCATTCTGACCCTGGCGGTAAATACCGCCAGGGCCGGGGTCGGCGGTAGCACCGCCAACAGGCTGGCGGTGCACCGCCGGGCATTCTGACCGCGGCGGTACAGCCGCGGCCAGAAGCGGAAAGCCGGCGGTGTACCGCCGACTTTCCGCTGCCCATGGGAATCCGCCATGGTGGCGCAGCTTGCTGCGCCGCCATGGGGATTCTGGCACCCCATACCGCCATCCAGTTCCTGGCGGTTCACCCGCCAGGAACAGGATGGCGGTATGGGGTGTCGTGGGGTGTCGTGGGGCCCCTGGGGGCCCCTGCAGTGCCATGGCATGGGCACTGCAGGGGCCCCCGTAAGAGGGCCCCACAAAGAATTTGCGACGGGTGCAACTGCACCCGTCGCACGTTCCCACTCCGCCGGCTCCATTCTGAGCCGGCTTCCTCGTGGGAAGGGTGTTTCCCGCTGGGTTGGCGGGCGGCCTTTTGGCGGTCGCCCGCCAGCCCAGTGGGAAACCCAGAATGACCGCCGCGGTTTTTTGACCGCGGTACGGTCTTCTGGCGGTACCCGCTTGGCGGGCGGCTCCCGCCACCCGCCAAGCTTAGAATCAGGGCCAGAGTGTGCCACCCTGGGGGAGAGGGGCATAATTCCCCCTAGAAGACCTGGCCTGAAAGGCACCTGTTCAGCCTCACAGTACAGTCTCTAGACTGAGAGGCATGTCTCATGATAGTACCCCTGAACTGGTGGGATGAAGAGGGGAGTAGGGTGCATAACACCCAGGACTGTTGTTCTTGAATCGGACCAACCTAAGAGGTCAGGGAAACCTCGGGTGCCAGTAGAGAACTCCTTGCCAGCCTCAATGTTGTAAGTGAAGCCTTTCCAAGGCCCCTACTTGGCCCAGGGCCTGGATCTTGATACTGACATTTGTCACTGGCCTTTATTGGTCGTTGTCTTTACGAATAAAGTTTACCCAGGGTTGGAGGAAGAAGTCTGAGACGGGGGTGGAATGGACCACATCATCTTTTTGGCCATAGTGATACACTCTACCTAGTGGGATGAATCTGTGCGCAAGCAAAGGTGAAGAGCTTCACAGTCTTCAGAACAGCCCTTCAAAGACTTGCTCTTGGCGCTGAAAGCATCAACCGGCAATGCAAGAGTTAGAGCAAACACAACCTACCATGCATAACTGCAGCAACAACCACCTGTGACTCTTGACTGGCTCTTTGCACTACAGTGACGAACATCCACAACACCCAACCTGCTCTTCACAATACAGCAAACACTATCCACGTCACTCAGCTTCTTCCTCCTGGCTTAATCCACTGCAAATAGAACTCTTTGTGCCTGCCTTAAAAATTAATTTTGCAGAGGGGCTAACCTGGTCCCTGTATTTGGCCCATACCCCACTATGGACATCCTTAACTTGTGACTTTACCCTACGCTAGAGTGACCAGATGACTGTGAATGGCACTTTAGGCTTTCAGGTGCTATCTTCACTAAAAAAAATAAAATTGCATATCTCGGGTAATACTGATTGGAATTCTGTCATTCTGATATCATTGTTTTCATTAAAATGTGCTCTAAATTGGTGTTGTGTTTTTCTTGTGTCGTGTTTTAACTTTATTACAGTTTGTGTGCTGCTTTTACAAATTGCATCCATGTTACGCCTGAATGATTTTTTGCCAAACTGCCAGAGGGTTAAGCACAACTTAAATTAGTGGCTTTTGTGGTTCAACCTGACAAGGATTGTGGTTATTGCCTGAGTGAGGCTTCCACCCCTCAACCAATATTTCAATTTCTTCTACAGTTTGTATTTGGGATTGAAATACTGAGTGTGTCAGCTTACCTCACTCTTACTTCTAATATCTGGGCCACTGCGTCGATTCTGGCACCCTTAGTAACAGTACTGCCAGAGAGTGGTCTGATAGTGTACTCAGTTATGTCTGTGGCTCAATAACTGACCATAAAAGAGACTTAAAGGGCAACCAAAAGCCAATACAAGGACTGGCATCATGCACAGAGTAAGAGTATTCCTCCTTTGTGTGAAACATTATTCTTCATGCAGCAACCAAATTATATAGCTGCATAATATTGCATAGTACTATGCTGGACTGTGATATTTATCTGCAGGTCGGTGAAGATCTGTCTAGCTTCTTTGAGAGGAGCAAATTAAAGTCATCTTTGCAGAGCACAAGGTAGGTCTTCAAATCTTTAGCATTTAAACATGAGCTCATCAAAAACCTCAGTTGTGTACATGCTTAAGGCACATGTATTAAGCATCACTATGGGTCTGTCTTGCAGACAGCCTGCCGCCAATTCCCAGCAGCCTTGCTGGTTGGCTTGCTTTGCGTGCAGTGTGAAATTCACTTTTTTATCAGTATACCTACCCTTGTCGAATAAGAGGAATACACAGAGGGATTTCTATGACGCCCCCATGTTGACTTAATTTTTGGGTTGTAACCCTGGTACCATGTTTATTTTGAGTAAGAATGCAGTGTTAACGATGTGGCAATCTAGACATGCTAATATTTTTGATAGGGAGTAGTGATCCCTCTGACATTCCATTTGAGAGTATTGTTCACTATTCTGGGGATCATTTAGGGGGCATATTTCTTCTGATTACTATCATGATAAACATTGTGATGTGAAACTTGATCTCATTATAAGGTGTCTCATCAAGAAAAACAGCAACTTTTGATTTTATCCCAACTTTTAGCCTCCCTTTCCCCCACACACATACAATCCGAAATTGCTAGCGAAATTGGTTAACTCATGTCAACTTCTCTAAAGGAACCCAAGCAGTGATGCTCAAAATCATAGCACTTGCACTCCATGTGTGTGGGAGTGCCAGAGAGTACTTTTTCAGTCCAGGACATAAATCATATCCATTAATGTTTGCATAGAATGTAAGCATTTAGAATTCAACAAGGTATTGTAATCATAACATCCAAGCATCTTTAACTTATGTGGCCTAACAAACATTCCACATACCTTTCAGATGCATGTACAGTCACCTAACATCTACATCTAAGTTACTTTTCCCTCATAGCTAGTTTTTCCATATTATGACTCATTGTTGAGGCTGGCTATATATGTTTAGACAAGTGCAATTGAGCAAGCATAGTATGGACATAAGATTTTAACCATCTTCGTTCATTATCACTACCAGTCGATGGGTGTGTCTGGCCTCCACAGGCAGCACCAGGGCCCCTGCATCCAAATGCACAATAGATCTTGGCCTAAAATTGGCCACTGGAAATTCCATCATCACTTTAAGTTAAGAGAAAGTGTAATCTTATCCCTTGTACTCAACTGTCAATTTGGCTTCTCAGTCATGGTGCCCCCTGCAATGCAGGCGTACCTGACCTCAGTCCCCTTACTCATCAGTGCATGGTCTCAAGTCATGTCACTCTAGCAGTCCACTCTTGCTTGACCCAGGAAGTCACATACTCCTCAGCACTTAAAACACTATTAAACATCTAGTGCTGATGATGATGTCAGCAGATCCACAATCTTGGGAAGTGCACTCCCTTTTCTCTATGTCTGGTTTTGGCTGCCAAAGGGTGTTTGTGTCCTTGAAACTTTGCTCCCCCTGTGGGGTATTGGATTTTTCAGCCAGGTTTTAGTCTAGATGGCCTTTATTTCTGTCATACAGAGCCTTATTTAAGCTACTTATGTCATCTGGCCGAAAGAGCTCACCTAAAAGGTGGTCATCTCCGCTTGCTAGTATAGCAATTAAATAGAACACAGACTTTTTCTAATATATATTTCATGCAAAGCATACTCATCATTATAAATGTAATTACAGTCAGCCTGCTCACATTAAACTAAACATATGGAACCCACGCTCACACCAATTTGCTGAACTATTTAAGCTAAAACCTGTCCATAATTATAAATGACAAACAGTGTTTTTATTTTGGGAAATTTGGATTTACAATTCTAGCCCCAACCCAATGACATTTACGATTCCCGCTTCAGTCCAATTACCATCAGGAAAAGTGTTTGGCTTTAGTGAGCTCAGATTTACTATTCTTGCTCCAACACATCTACAATTGTAGTTATTGTTGAAAAATTGTACTATTCTACTATTGTATTAGCTACATTTTTACCACCTTAACTCCAAGACAGCTACTATTGAAGAAACTGCTTAGTTTTGAAGAATATATAATAACTATTAAAACCTAAACCAGCACTCATTATAAAACACTTTTAATGAAATGAAAATCTTTTTCCACCCCTTAAAGTGCCTACTGTGAATAATTTTATGATTAATTAAGTAATCCTTTGCTTTTGATGAACAAATATGTTCATAACTAAAGACAAATAAAAAAATATTTCACAATGTTTATTAAATTGTTAATTCATTTTAATTAAATGTCTTCCTAAAAAGTAATCACATACCATAAAAATGCTTCTTTACATATGAAGTAGAATAAATGAAGAAGATTTAAATACATGCATAACAATGTAATATAATCTGTTTAATAATAAGTTACAATTACATATCTCCAATAAATTGAATTTTTTTATTTATTAATATCTAAGATATTTATACAATGATATTTGAACTTTTTTTTTTTTTTTTAATGGAGTAATTCAATAAAATGATAAATATGCACCACCTTAAACTTAAGATTCAAATAACTCGCCCACCTCTGTATACAGTCTTTTCAACTCACTCACCACATTACATTAACTATACCCCACTCTTTCTCCAAGGACTACCTATGCCCTTGCATATTACAGAAATTAGAGCATACAAAATCACTGCATTACTAACAACCCTTATAACATCTCTAATTACATGATTTTCCTGAACACACTGCATGGTACAGTGGTGAGTTATAGTTAATAAAGTGCGAGGAAGTGAGGTGAGAAAGCTTTGTACGGAGTGTGCAAGTTATCTGAATTTAAGGTGGTGTGTAAGTATGAATACAATTACTTTGAAAATGATGCTCAAATGATAAATTCAAGATATAACTATAAGTTTGTATAGTAAACATAAACCTTTCCTAACTATAACTTATCTTTAGTTATAGTTAGGACTGGGCTTTATAGAAAAAGTGTTTTCTGACTTGCCTATATCTTTGGTGCCGTTGGATGAACCTTCAATACATTTTCCAAAAAAGTGTGCCTAAGTGTGTATAAATATATCATTATAGGTTGGAACACATTTTCATTGAAAATAGTTTTTTGGTTTGGTAATAACTTTGTCACCATTTAACAAATCTTCACAAAACTTTGTAAAGTCTCATCCATCTCAGCTTCTACTAGGAAGTCTCAGGGTGATCTGTCAAGCAAGGGTGAAGGAAAATGGGGAGTCACAAGATTAATTTCCCAATGCAATTTTCCACAGGACATTTAGACACAGCTACAGCCAAAACAGCTGAGCTGAGTTATGAGGAGTGAAGATTCAGCACAAAGCTAGATCTTTACCCAGAACGTTTCCCTTTTGTTAGATGCTTCAGTTTTGTAGTTTTTGAGAATTTAATACCTTTTTGAGGAATGGTGGGTGCAGTGATCTAGGGTTCACTGCTACCATGTCCATCTACCTTCATAACATCCCTCTGAAAATGAGCCTAAGCTATGTTTTTACTACCCCTTCATATGTAGGTCTCTTTCAGAGGTCTTATTAATAGCACATGGGTGCCATTTGGACCTTTATTTATATAGAAGTGTGGCAGGTTGTTTAGGCTCAGAAAGAAAAGGCTTTCATGCGCCATTAGTACACTCACTGCGCTAAAGCCAACTACTTCCTCTGGTTGGTAGTATATTGAGTGCTGATGAAGGATGTCTTATAACACATCTGTTGGAACTTGTGAGCGTAACTGCACTTGTTGAAAATTAAGGTTAACATGCACAATCTCTGAAGTTTCATAAAGAACATTTACAGATAGATAAAGGACTGCAAGGCTTGGCTGACAGGTTATTATCTCAAAATAAGGAGCATGAATTGTTGGGTATCATCCAGAACTGAATGAAATTCTTCTATATTATTGAAACTCTGCTACCAGATCTGCTCTTATAATGATGACAAATAATGGAGTAATCATTCAAGAGAAAACGATACATGAAGAGGTATATCTCATCGAACCATATCTCATTGATTACAAGTAAGTCGAGATCATGGTTTTTAAGTATGTCTCAGTAATTCACAGTCTGTGTTTCATTGCCACTGCCACTCTATTGTAATGAAATGAAGAAGGCAGCTTTTTAAAGAGTTCACTGAGTTTTTTTTAAAGATGATCCCAAAATTTCATCTTGGATTTAGATAAGGTTGCTATGTTCCGCTTTCCTTGGAGAATGATAGTTCAGCGGAGGCATGTGTTTATTAACAATTAGAATGGTTATATTAGACAGAGCCTAAATGGATGGTGATGCTTCATTTGATTCTGACATGGCAATGGCTGCTCCCAAGGGAGTATTGATCACAGCCCTCAGTAGGGCATGTATATTCTTCCTGGAGAAGTACGTGTGTGCTCTGCAACAGCTAGGATCGCCAGGCTTTGTTTTTGATTGTATGTGTCAGGGAGTCTAGAAACTGAAGGAAAAAGAGTCAAAGGATGGTTAGAAAATCAGTGTTTGAATTCAGTGGCTAAGAGGTCAATTGTGGGAGTGAGATGTTTCTGAGATAAGGGACTAGAATTGCCCCTGGTCATATTGGAGGTCAATTCTAACAATTCAGAGTTAAAATTGGAGGCAGTTGTTGTGAGGAATATGTTAGAGATTACTGCCTTCAGGGGAGTGGTCCACCGTATGCTCATTGGAGAGGAGGGATCTGGATTAGATCTTCAAAATCTAATTAGAATATCAGCTCTAAATTATTTTATCTGGCCCAGAATGTACAGGTTGGATTTCTTGGTACCACTGCCAAAGTTGCTAATTGAGTGGTATGGGGGAAACATTTCAATAGAAGCAAAACACTGAAAATATGCATTATTGAACAAAATAAGGCTGGCAGGGGAAGGCAAAAGAAACAGGAAAGGCAAAACACTGCTTGAGATAAAGTTAGAAGAGTGTTTTAAAGGAATAATGGGGAGTGCAAATGCCAGATGGAGTGCTAAAAATTGCTCTAGGATGGAAGCTTTTGGGATGTAGGAAAGGAGTTGTGATCCCATCAGGTATGTTGAAAAGGGAGGAAGAGCAGGATATAGGTAGAGACAGGTAATATTGGCAGGGATAAACTACAGGCTGATCAGAGATTCAAGAGCAGTAGAGACATCAATATATGTATATTCAAAGGAAGAGAAAAGAGGGAAAACTGATACCGAAGTAGATAGGGATGAAGAATTATGAGTTAGAGGATGTTAGTGTCTGGGAGGTTGGGTTGTGAGACTGGAAAGGAAAAGGAAGGTAACTACCAGGCAGTCAGCATTCATGGGTACAGGTGGCAGTGCAAAATGTGCTGATGAAGAATTAGGTTACTTGTTACTACAAGTGCAAGAGAGCTGACCTTTGGGGGAGTCAATGGCCAATGGTGATGAAGAGGGAGGGATTCCAGCAACTTCCTAGCTGAAGAACTATTGAAAAGTCATGATTCAAAACAGGTGCATGTTGCCCATTTATTCTAAAATATTCTTTCCATTATTATAGACAAAGATTCCTTAAAGTCAGGTGAGGGAGAGATAGATGATTTTTGACCATGGGAAATTCCAGAGATGCTGTAAAAATGTACTTTCTTTGCAAACATTTCTAACCACAGTGCAATGGTTTGTTTTATGAACAAAGTTATATTGATCTCCCAAAACATTTTTTTAGTGTTCCCTGATAATCATGTTTTTGAAATTCCCCATAAAGATTTTGAGATATTAGGTGGGTAAAGAATTGTTATTGAATTGTGACCTTACTTTATCAAGCATTTTGACTCAGAAATAGGGCAGCGGAGAGCTGTGATGAGAAACAACTAGTTAAACAAGCATTGAGGACACAAGAGGGTATATCTAACCAAAGACGTCCCTTAACCCCTCCTCCAGAACTCATGCTAAAGGTGCATGATCAAGTACCCGACAAATATAAATTGCAGCTTTTGGGTTCTTAACGTATTTTTAATTATCTTTAATTATCTTGTATACCTTTAACTCATACATAACAACAAACTATAGAAGGCAATAAAATAGCAGACACTCCAATGACACCCCACCCATTACCATTTCATCTGCAATGCTTATGCTTCTAAACCTCAACAGCCAAGAACAAGAATAGACAAAACATACTTGACTTGACCTGACACTCAAAATCAGACCTGCCCTTTATAATCAAACCATGAATGGGAGAAGATATGTTGCCTGAAATCTCAGAGCCATTCACAAAAATATATAGATGCTGAGCAAGACGCAATTAAGGGATAGCCAGAGGATGTCCAGTAGTTGTATTCAAAATATCACTAAAAATCATCCAGTTTGGAAATGCACACCTGACAGATTTACAAACCTATATTAATGCAATGCACAACCATACCTTCTCTAATGCAATCCACTAATATACTGACCATCACTGAAAAATTGAGCTTTCTTAGATGCCCTTCTCGATACCATTGGCATATTTCCCATCAACCTTTCTGAACTGTGCATCCTTAGCAAGATGAACATTTGGTTTGACCGACCATCCATGTCAACATCCAAGAACCACTTCAATGAATCTGGAAGCTCTAAATCTCTCTCAGCAAGATAATGGGGCTATGCATTCAGTGCATCAATCATTGTGCCTGTTATCATCACAATCACAGGAAACAATATTTAATGCAGGAGCAACCAACACTTCATATAATTTCCCATAATCTATCCAATCAAGACCTAGGACCTCATTAAGAGTTTGGTGGACAGAAAACTCTGTCTGCCAAACTCTTGACAGTGTGGCCGCTGCCTAGGTGGCAACCCCGCTACATTTTCATGGCCTAGTGGGAAACAGGCTATGGCATTGTCTCTGGTTCCTAATCGTGCCAGTGGCAATGCTGTGGCCAGCAGTGTGCACCAGCACCCTTGCCATGTTCAGAACATTGCAACAGTGCTGGGCAGGGGAGTCCCTGCACTGCCCATGCCAAGTGTGTTAGTGTTAGTGCCATGAAAAGGCTGGCAGATAATGAGGTCGTAATCCGCAGGGCAGAGCTGTTTGCAGGCTGCCCTGGTGGATTAGGATCTCCCCCACCGCCAGACCACTGGATCCAAGATTACCAGACTGCCAGTATTGTTATGTGGCAGTCCATACCGCCACCATGGTCATAATACCGCCACACTCGTAATGAGGGCCCTAGTGCCACCAGAACACTGACATAAATCACTTACAGCGAGTTGAAAAAAACTCAACATAAATGGCAATTGCTGTTTTAGTATCAGTTGAAAAAATCCAGAAAATCTGCTTCCAGTGATTCAAAAGGATCTGCAAACAACCAAGAAAGCAAAATCGTTTAAAAAACAAACCATATCTCTATTACTTTGAGTCCTATAATAGAGCTCTACTCAATCTTGTCACAATTCTGCAATGCAGAATATGCCTGTGCAAAGACGTCTCAGTATCAAAACTTCTTTAACTTATTTGCTTGCCACCTTGTATCAAAGAAGCTAGACTTTCAATTCACTAAAACAACACTGGGTTCTCTGCCCACTGAGACCAAGAATAGGCGAGTCATACTAAGAAAATCACCTTATATTTGACTCATTAAATCAGCTTTCTTGAGTGGGTTGACATATTTCAGGCCTTAGTAGTATTTCTCCAGACACTCCTCAAGACTGAACAATGCTCCTAAGAGCTATCTTCTTGAAGGAATTCCTACTAAGTGAGAAGATTGAATAGCCATGACCTACCTGTAATCTCTGTATATTTGATCCTATCATAGAATCATGTAAAAACAACACAGGAACATAAATGCAGACCTGGACATTCCTAATGCATCAAATATTTCTGAATGACCAGTACTATTAATCACCTAACTCCACCCCACACATCAGTCAACAGCACTGAAAATGGTGATACTCAGTGCATTCTAACTTTCACCTATCTGAGGTCCTGGTTTGGTGATGGGTACAACATCATAAATGTGACAGATATTCCATATACTGTATTAGAAATGCCTGATATCCTAAAGTGCTTGTTTTTTTTTGTTTAAAATATTTTATTGAATTTTATAATAAGGCAGGGACTATTAAAACAACACCAAAAAAGGTACAATATTATCCTTAACATGAACATTAATAAAATACATGTAGCAATATAATTATTGTGATATGAAAAAAAATAAAAAGGGGAGGATGATAAATGCATATTTATGTTGATACAATTATTAGTTATTAGAGCTACTTACTTAACCTTTAATTCTTTCTATCCTGAACAATACATGACATATTTAGAAATACTTATTTATAACTATAGTGCTATATACCTATCAATCGGTTTCCAAAATAAAGGATAGGAAGATTGATTATGAACTACACCTGATAAAGACAGATTAGCACCTCTTCTAATAAAAATTATCCATGACTTCCATGTATGGAGTGAGAATAATGAAGCATTTTTTCAATTAGCAGTAATAGATTTTAAAGTTGCAGAGATTTAGAAGTCTAGAAGTTTGCAGTGTAATTCAGAGATGTTTGTGGAAAGAACTGCAGATTTATAAATCAACGTATTGTATGGAAGGGTATCAGAGAAATGCAATATTATGTAATTTTCTGGCCAACCTCCAAAGTGCAATTGATCGGCACATCTCATCAGCTGCTTGAGTCAGTGTTGGGTGGCATGCTTCATACATGTCATGTCAAATCACCCAATACCATCGTTACTTGGCACAATTGGATTACCTACAACGTAACTTTATCCAAGGTCTCTGCTCATTATAAAACAAAAACTTTGGAGGTTGATGTCTATACACAACCGTTAACAATGTAAATTTTACATCAATTGGTGGATCTGCCACTGGGTACACGGCGGCCATGGAAAAGACTATCACTACCCACCTGGATGAAGCCCTCAATGACGACAACACTCCTGGATGTCTGGATGTGGAGGATGGTTTTGGTCCATCTGGGCAAGCTGGGTGTGCTGCAACAGTGAATCTCACTGTGGCCACAAGGTCACCTCCCAGCCATGTTCCATCAACATTGCAGGAAACCATTCACTCCCTTAACCTTAGTCCCTAGCACACTGTCCACCATCTTGTGCCCTTCAGTCCTGGATCATGAGGTGCAGCGCAAAACTTCTGACAATGAGGGTCCATGAACAAGTTGGTGAGGGCACCCTGTGGCAATGGCCCAAGCCCGTGGGGATAGGGTGTGTGGGAAGGATGCTGTGGGCCAGCGGGTGAGGCAACTGGGGCTGCTCTTGGCCACATCTTTTGGGTCTATCAGGAATCCCAAGGCGTGATGGGCCAGGTGTTTTCCGAACTCCGGGAAATCAAGCACCTACAGAGGGACATGCATAGGGACATGCATAAACAAATGGAGACATACAATTTTAACATGGCCTCCCCAAAGGGGTGTTGAGGGACATACACACCAACCAGAGCAGGGCTTTTCAAAACCAGTCTACTCATTCCTTTGGCTCATCAACAGGAGGACCACCAACATCAGCACCAGCCACAGGAAGGGAAGTCCTAATGGAGGAATAACCAGCCACAGACACCCCTGCCTCTGTAGCAGCTGATCCCTCCCCACAAGCGGGGACGTCTAGCAAATAATCCAGGAAATGCGGATGGCAAGACACTCATCACTGCCAGCAATAACCCTCTTCCTTAAGGTCCTCCATTATGCCTTATACATTCACTCTATGGAACAACCCCAAACCATCTTCAATATCCAATGAGAGGAGTGCGTTGGACTTGGGACTTCGATTGGTGTGGCATCTACTCCAACGATTTCATTTACCATGAAAGACCCCTTCACATTTCTTTTTGATGTTGATTCATGACATGTATATTTTCTGTTAGTCAGAGCATCATAATAAATTCACCCATCACTGACTCATTGTCTGCCAATTTTGATTTCATATCTAGTCATGTAGAATTGTCAGACCATGTGAACCATGCAATGATGATCCAAGGTACTTGTTCAAGATTGGATATGTTGAATGTACATAGGGCCTGATTGCAACTTTGGAGGAGGGTGTTAATCCATCCCAAATGTGACGGATATACCACCCGCTGTATTACGAGTCCATTATATCTTATGGAACTCGTAATACGGTGGGCAGGATATCCGTCACATTTGGGACGGATTAACACCCTCCTGAAAAGTTTCAATCAGGCCCATAGTGTCTAGCTCAGAATTACAACCATCCACCCAAACACATACATACAAGTGTCTGGACAAAATAAAAATATTATTATAGTGTTCAGCACATGGGCTGTCAATATGTCTGAACTGTTGGAAATAATAAATGATTGACTCATGCTAGGTAAACGAACATATTTACTGGTACAGACCTCCAAAGCATTGAAAGAAGGGATTTGTCAGACATTTTTGTGTAGAATAGGCAAACACTGAAGTGGTTGGTGTCATCGGCTTGATCCTTATCACATACCTCACCAAAGTAATTCAACATAATCCAAGATACAGGCAGTTGTCAGTACTAAAAGTCCCTGATCACAGGGCCATCATAATCCAATGCCCATACATCAGTCGTATGACACATATGTCAATGTTGTGGCACAGGCACTCAGGCCTACAATGATGAACCTCATCTGCAGCTATACACAGGTCATACAAGAAGAGTGTTTAGACAATGTGAAGGGAAAATAACTTGGTTGTAAGCTAGGACTACATTTTTTCTGATCACATGATGACACACATGATGCATCAGGCCCACCACAGGACACAAAACAAGTCCAATGGGCACTTTTGACCTTCTTTCAAAACACTGTGCATGCTGTCTTGGCATAGGTGTCATACACCCATATTCTGTGACCTACATTACCTGGACCAATCCGTGTTCTCTTTGTATGTCAGAACAGCAATGCATTCCTGCTGATGTCACAACTCTGAAATACCCACATGAAGATGCCATGGGTACCGGTACAATGAATAAAACAAGGAGTATAGGCTTGAAACCAAACATGACACAAGTCACATAGCAAGTATCTGGAAAACAAAGTACATTACAAGAAAACACAAACAAAGCAACACATCAAGGTGGGGATGTGTCAAAAGCTATCTTGGCAATTATCTTTTGGCTCCCTAGCTGTTTCCAAAGCACTAAACTCCAAACATTCTCACAGCTGCAGTTCATTGTACAGTCACAGTCATGACATCAAATGACATACTTATACTCATGAGAGGCAGCTGTTGATGAGATCTTCTCGCAAGTAAGCTCCTTCCTCGTCATCACTATCATCTTCAGTGGCGTTTCAGGATTCTCACCTGGTGGTACTGCAGGCTCCCCCTCCTCTGAGATGTACAGGATATTCTTCCGAAGGGCGATGTTGTGGAGCATACAGCATGCGAGTGATGGGACACACTTTCCAGGGTGAGCAGAAGGGTGGTCTTTGCTTTATGAGTTCGCTAGCATTGTAATAAGGTGGTAAGATCACCAAACCGACAGTGGTCAGACTGCCGCTGCTGCCGTGGCAGTGCACGGACTGCCAAACTCATAATCAGGAGCATAGTCAATAAAGCAGCTTAAGAAGATGGTAATTTGAAACCTTTTTCTATGAAAAGCCATCCAGGCATTCTTAAACCACAGTGCACTTTGTTTTAATATAAATGCTTTATGATAATTGAGGAAATCTTGTAAACCAAAACCCTCATTGTATTTAGCAATTTACGAATACAAGGAGTTTTGTTAATCCAGATAAATTTAGATAAATTTAGATAAGAGTTAATTAATGTTTTTTATAAAACTGAAGACAAAATTGAATAGGAATCATAGCAAGGAGGTAAAATATTTTTGGAGCAATAATCATTTTTATTGAATCACTTTTCCGCCACCACGAGAGATGCAAGAAGGACCATTTCTGAATTTTGTCTTTGATATAATGTATAATAGTTTCACAATTTAATGTGATCCATTTTTTTATGGTGTGGGAAAATAAATACCAAGGGCCTGATTACGAGTGTGGCTAGTCCGAGGACCACCACACTTGTGTGACGATCGGATTGCCGCACTCTGGGTGGTCTGACTGCCACGTTACAATCCTGATAGTCGGACCACCAGGTGACCCCCTTCTCCGCAGGAACATGGTTCCCGAAGGACTGATGGCGGTCTGAGTTGTGCTCAGCCATGGCGGCATTGAGATCAGCGCCGCCTGGCTAATTACATCTTAGCATTCTGCCAGCCTTTCCATGGCACCACAGAAAGGCTTGCGGAAAGCCAGTGTTTGGGACCACAGGAGGTTCCCTACACTGCCCATGCACATGGCATGACCACTCCCTTAAAGGAGATGAGACCAATATCGTAGCACTGTTCCCCCTGGTCAGCCCAGCTGGAATGCATAATATGGAGTTCCCGCCGATCAGCCCGGCAGGGTAATTGTAATATGCTTGAGGGAGACGCTACTGGTATGACGGTAGTGTCCTCCCCATGAGGTTGGCGGTCAGCTCATCCGACCGTCAAACTCATATTGAGGCCCCAAGATATTTAAGTTTTTCCTTTTGCCATATTATCTCATTTATGGGTACCATACCAGGGGTGCAATGAACATTTAAAGGAAAGAAATATGTTTGTTAGTATTCAAAGTATGATTTGAAATCTGTGAGTATGCATAAGCTAGATCTAATAAAAAGGAAAGAAAGATTTTGGATTACTACATCATCCGCATACGCTGAAGTTTAATAGTAACATCATTAATGCTAATGCCTTTAATAGCAGCAGAGTTTCAGATATCTGTGAGTAAATGTTCAATACCAAGAAGAAAAAGTAAGGGAAAAAATGGGGCAATCTTGTCTAGTGCCCCTAAAAAGGAAACATTTACTTGAGGGTTGACCATTCATGAAAATTCGAGCAGATGGACTAGAATAAATTGCTAATATCATACAAATAAATGAACTACCAATATTAAATGTAAATTAGATATGAAATAAATATTGCCAATGAACTTTATCAAATGCTTTTTTTTAACTAATGCCAAAACACTAGATGGTAAGGTCAAGGATGGATCATTTTTGATAGCATGTAATAACAATCTTGTGTTATTTACAGAATGTCTATGTTAAATAAAACCAGATTTATCAACATAAATAAATAGGTTGCAAGAATTTTAACATGAAGTTTGCAATCTTGAATTATTAAAGAAACTGGACGATAGTTTGAAACCATAGCAGGATATTTGTTTGAAAGAACTATAATCAATGCTTCACTAAAGTATGCAGATGTTGAGCCTGAGGCACTAAAATGGACAAAAGGCTTGAACAAATGAGGTATGAGGTGCAAAGAAAATTCCTTGCAAAATTCAGGAGGAATACCAACTGGGCCCTGAGATTTATGCAATTTAAGGGACTATGGGCCAGATGTAGCAAACGTTTGCGACTCGCAAACGGGCCGATTCGCAATTTGCGACAGTGCAAAATCGGAAATGGGATGCAAAAAGCCCATTTCCGACTCGCAAAAAGCGATGGGACCCGTTTGCGAGTCGCATCCGTTGCGACCCCATTTTGCGACCCGCAAATTGCAAGTCGCAATTTGCGAGTCGCAAACCTTATGCAATTGCAACTCGCAAATTGCGACTAGTCGCAAAAAGCCCAGTTTGCAAGTCGCATTTACCACTAACTCAGAGCAGGTGGTAACCATTACCAAAGTATAAAAGGAGACCCAGAAGGCATCTGGGTCACTCAAGATGGCGGACATATACCTGATAGCAGTGAGGAGGAAAGTCTACGCAGCCCAGCAGAGGAGGAGGAGGGGCCACAGACAGGAGAAGATATATAGGACAAGGCAGACCCTTTTCCAGCAAACTGAAGAGGAGATCTATGATAAATACCGCCTTAGCAGCGCTGCCATTCTAGAATTAATAGATTTACTAAAACCACAGCTAGAACACAAGACTCTGCGTGGCTGCGCCATCCCTACGCATGTGCAAGTACTATGCGCACTGCACCTCTTGGCCTCAGGGAGCTATCAGGGGGTCATTGCCGTGGCAGGTGGGGTATCCCAAAGTGCAGTGTCAAGGTTCCTCAGGGCATTCCTAGATGCCTTAGTAGCGCACAGGTCTCAGTTCATATACTTACCAAGGAATGAGGCAGAAATTAACAGCACGAAGCTGGACTTTTACCGCATTGCCCACTTCCCCCATGTAATTGGATGTGTAGATGGGACACACATTCAAATATGCCCCCCGCTAATCTGGAACATATTTTCCGCAACAGAAAGTGTACCCACTCACTCAACATACAGGTTGTTTGTGATGCCCATTACGTCATCACGGACATCGTAGCTAAGTTTCCAGGCAGTACCCATGACTCATACATTTTTAGACATAGTGGGATACATCAACGCCTGGAACGTGGGGAGTTTGGAGACGGATACCTCCTAGCTAGAGCTGCATACACCTTGCAGACATACACACAGGTCACTGTGCACGACTATCTGGACTTCCTAACAGTGTACTTTTGTGCCCAACAGGTGACAGTGCATATGCTCTAAGGCCATGGATCATGACTCCATTTTTAACACCCAGCAATGATTCAGAGAGGCAATACAACAGTGCGCATAAGAGGACCAGGAACCTCATAGAGCGCACCTTCGGACTCCTGAAGGCAAGATTCCGATGCCTCCACCGCAGCGGAGGCGTCCTCCAATACACCCCCATTACCGCTTTCAAAATTGTGGTCGCATGCGCCATCCTCCACAACATAGCCACCCGACGTGGGCTACCTCTCACCCCTGCAGACCCAGATCCTGATGATGAAGTGCAAGAACAACCACATCGCCATCATGGGGATAGGAGTCTAGCTAATCAAGGCAGACTGAGACGGGACCACATTGCAACGCAATATTCTGGACGGTACGTGTCAACTCCCACCATACTCACCTATTAACCATTTGTTAAGTGGAACAAAAATAACTGTTTTATTAATGTCATGAAGAAACTATATACAAGTTGAAATTGTCCATGGGCAGGAAAATGCCAACCAGTCATGTGGCACATTAACGCCATGTGCCACATGAATCTGTCCTGGCTGTTATCTATGATCTCCTGCCCCTCCTGCCAGCCTGGCTGGTCCCTGCTGCGTCCATGGTGCTGTGCCTACCACTCCTCAGCACGCTACTGTGAGTGGCAGAGACACTGCTCACTGTTGAGCCCTCCTCCCAGGTGTATTTGTTAACTTCCTGGCTGTGATGTCATCATCATGTGCCAGGAAGTGTTTCCAGGGTGTTCTGGTATGCTTTCTGGAGTGTTCTGCTGCATCTGCAAGCAATTTTGAAGGTATTCGCAATTTGCGACACCCACTCGCTAATTGCGAGTTCGTTTTTGCACACTCGCAAACAGCCACCTCGCAAACTGCGGACTCGCACACAGCGTTGCGAGTCCGGCTGCGAGTCGCAAAATCGGATAGCTTTTTTTTCTGGCATTCCACTTTGCGACTCGCATTTTGCGAGTCGCATCAACTCGCAAAATGCGAGTCGCAATTTTTATTTTTGCTACATCTGGCCCTTAATAGTCAATTCAACTTCTTCCACAGAAATCGGCGATTCAAATTCATCTTTAATAGTTTGGGATACTTTTGGTAATATTAATCTGTTAAGAAACTATCAATATGTGAAGAATCACCCGATGGAGGATTAATGTATATGTTTGAGTAATAACTTAAAAATTAATTGATTATGACTTGATGAAATGATGCAATCTTACCATCCAAACCATGGATTGCATTCATTTGAGTTTTAGTTGTTTTAATACACAGATAATTTGCCAAAGTTCTGCCTGATCTATTAGCACTAAAACAAAATTGGGCTTATTATTAGGAATTTATATGCCAGCCCTTTTGCTCAGTACTGAATTTGTTGGAAAGTGGATTACTGGTAACGGTACGTAAGTACCTACACTTCGCAATAGGCCACTAACCCCCACTAGGTTCAGTTAGGTCTAAATAAATTAATCCCAGCTCAACCCTTGGTAGTTTGGCAACAAGCGACAAGGCTTAACTTTGGAAACAAAGTGTAAAGCATTCAATTATCGCAAAACAGTAATTAAATAAAACACAGGAAACAGTTTAAAAATCCAATCGCAATTTATAAAAATAGGAAATAGTTAGTGTTTTTTAGTGCTTATAAACGATTAGCGCCAATTTGGTCATCTGGGCGCAAACTCAACCGGGGCAAAAGTCAAACTTTAAGGCGAACCACGATGGAGCCCTGCTCGGCTACAGCAAGCGGGAGGCCTCGGTCAAAAGTTTACCTTTGGACTTAGTCATTTTCTTGAAGATTTTCTCCAGTGGGACGAGTCACCAGGCAGATTCAACCTCCCTGGTGCCCTTCCTCAGATTTGTGTTGCAGGAGCCCTGGTGAAGATTTCTACCTTTGTATATACTGTGCGGGGTGTCCCAGTGAACTTTCTACGTTTGGACTTAGTCTCTTTTTCTGAGATTTTCTTCAGCAGGACGAACCTGCAAGTCAGGTCAGGTTGAGGTTGAGGCAAGACGGCTAGAACTGCTGTGGTGGGTCAGCCCCCTTATAAAGCTTTTTCAAGAAAGTTCTCCGATCTTCTTCAAACTTCTGGATTTTCTTCCAGAAGGTCTTTTATGGTTCTGTTGGAGTCCACAGCGCACCCCAAGGTTCCAGAAGCTCTGAGTTGCTCCTTGAGGGGTGCAGACCACAACTCCCAGAATTCACCTAGCTCAAACTCAAAATTGGCCACTGGACAGTGATCAGCTGGCCAGTTTCTTCAGTATCTGAGTAAGGGGACTCTGGTTAGCAAGTTTTCACCTGTAGCAAACAGGGAGTCCCCCCTTGAACTAGTTGAATTCAGGCACAGTCCTTCATGTGGTGAAGCCCAAATGTGCAGCTGGTGTAGTTGTTCAAAGTGCAGTGTCCAGATACAGGTCAGAGGTCCAGTAGGGTAGTCCTTCTTCTCCTGCTGTTCTTCCTTGTAGGATCTGAGGTGTGGTTGCCATTCTGCCATATTTATTCTTGCTCCTGGGTGAAAAACAGTGGGGTCCTGGTTCTCCAATCAGATGCAGCATCCTTCCCCTTGTGATGATCTCTTCCTGGGAAGTGTGGCAAAAATCAATCCCATGGAGCAACATTCTTCAAAAATCCATCATGGCTGAAACTGATTTTTGGAGGTTACTTCTGGCTGAGCCCACCCACTGGTGTGGCTAAAAACCTAACCATACCCCTCTCCTGCCCTCTCCTAATCTAATTAAGAGGGCACCTAATTCTCTGGGGTTGCAGGATGTGAGGGAGGTGTTGGATTGCTCCAAATGTCCTTGAGGTATCTGACACTTAGGGGGACTTAGTTAATTAAAATAAAGTCTCGCCATTTTAGCCTATGGAGGCCCTTCACTACAGTGAGGGGGTAAACAAATTTGGCTATTTTACCTCACCCGGGATTATAAAACCATTTTTACAAGGTCCCTACTTATAGTTACATGCACCCAACCCTAGGGGCACATAATGCACACCTTAGGGGTGACATATATGTAAAAAGCAAGGTAGTTTAAGACTTTGGAAGTACTTTTAATTATAAAGTGAAATTTGTATATAACTTTAGTTTAGCAAGGCAGGCCTGCCTTTAATATGACACTGGGCACCTCAGCAGTGCACTACCTATGCTGGGGTCCCTACATTTACATACCCTACCATATAGTAGGGACTTATAGGTAATACTGCCAATTACAATTAGCCTAATTTGCATATCCACTTTACACAGAGCACTGGTCCTGGGACTGGTCAGCAGTACCCAGGGCACAGCCAAGAGGCAGTAACCACCAGTATCTGTCTAAAATGTTTGGGGATGACCAGGGCAAAAAGGAGGACTTTCCTTCAGAATTAAATTCATAACAATGTTTTTGAAATTGTATTTTACATTTGTGATTATTGAATGTAATAAAAAAGTGTTAAAATTTTACAATCTGCTTATCCAATACTTTAATTTTAGAATTACATGATGTGTTTTCATGTACCACAGGAAATATGGTTATCCCTCTAATGTATGCTTTGAATGCAACCTAGCGAGTTACAATAGAAGTAGAGCCTTCTATGTTAAAAGAAAAATAATAATGAAGTGCTGATAAAAGTTTTGGTTTATATTTTTTATAAAGGACAATACGTGTATTAATTCACCATCTATTTTTTTGGATATTGAGTTGTGTTAAATTGTAGAACACCTGAAATGAGTGCATGATTAGAAATGTTGATATTATGAATAAGCGGAGCAGTAAATAAATGAATTAATTGATAGAAAACTAAAAAATAATCTATTCGTGAATATGAATTGTGAGGATTAGAGAAAAAAGTAAAGTATTTCTCATTTAGGTGTTGTAAATGCCAAATATCTACCAACTTAGTAGACTTAAAAAATTACTTGAAAGTGAAAAAAGCTTTTGGTGGGTGATATTTAGTTTACGATGTTCTATCCAATGAAGGATCACTTATGATGTTAACATTACCTCTAATGATAAGTGGAACATTACCTAATTTGAGCACCTCAGATGTAAAGAGAGACCAAACATTAGGGTCATCACTTGACATTGCTTGTCAGACCATATACATTAATCAAGTGAAGAACTGTATTTTCAATTTAAAATTTGCCTATAATATAACGACCATCTGCATCAGAATATTTATTCAATATTTGAAGATGTAATCTTTTTGCAAAAAGAATAGCAACACCATTTGTTTTGTTAATTGCAGGAGAAGAAATACCATTATAAAACCAGTTTTTACTCTCATTAGCTAAAACTGTATCATCAATATGTGTCTACTGGAGTAAACAAATATCTGTTTTATGTCTTCCTTAGTAATCCAAAACTGTAATACGTTTAACATGATGTTTTAAAACATTAACAGGGAAATAAATAATTTTAATAATACTAACAATATCTATTTTCAAAAAAGAAAAAATACGAAAGAAACAATAAAAATGAAAGTGTAGAAGAATAAAAAGTAGCTATAGTAATTAATGTCAGGAATACAAGCAGAGACAAGAACAAATATAAATAAGACAACATACTGTAGAAACATCAATAATACTTCTGAAACACACACACACACTGAAGCATGAATGACCTGCTCAGACATTGCCCACATAGTGGAGCTTAAAAAGAAAGGCAAGTTACAAGGAAAAAAGAATTATGGCCGAATAATCAAATATCAAGAACATTTTTTTCCATGGAAAGTGGAGAATGCTGATCTTAGAAAGCATGAAGATCTTCCGGACATTGAAATGACTTGAAGATACCGTCTTTAGAGATTCTCATAGTAGATGAGTCAAAAAATCCATATTTAAAACCAGAACTTATGAGTCATGGTCTAAGCTTAGTGAATTCTTTGCATATTTTTAAAGTTTCCTTAACAAAGTTCTGATGGATGTATATTTTACTACCATTCATCTTTAAAGATGGACTCTCTCTTGCTGCTTTCTGGGTCATCACGAAAAGATGGTGGTGCAAAACCTTAAAATCACTTGTCATGGTTTGTCACAACATGGATTACGATGAGAGGGAATTCTGTGTGCCTTGTCGATTTTGAATTTCTCTGGAAACTTTAAATGCAAAAGACCATGCAATAATTTTTTTAAATACTGTCTTCTGTCTTTGCCTTCTACCTCTTCTGGCAAGTCAAAGATGTGCAGGTAATACTATTGATTATGATTTTCCAAATCCAAAAGTACATTACTCGTTTTGCTTGAATTTTAATTGTATTATCAGAAACTTTCATAGAATGATTAGCCATGTCTTTGTGGATGTTTTTAATTTCTGATGCAAAACCATCTGTGTTTAAATGAACAGCTTGTAATTCATCCAAAGAGGTAGATAACAAAGGCTCATTAGAAACTACCATTTTTTATTTTACTGGTGGAGGAGATGTTGTTTGATTATGCTTCCAAACATGTACATTTTTTCTTTCCATTTTAGCTAATTAACTGCAATAAAATCAAACCCAGTTTAAATGGGAAATATAAGCAAAACTAAGTGAAAGGCACCACACTAGAACACTGGGCAGCAGTATAGAAAAAACAGCTATGGTGTGGTTTAGGCCTCAGCCACCACCTTTTTCTGAACCTAACTTCCTTCCTGATGGAAACTTCAGCAGAGTTGTGTTAAAAAGACAGGTGGACAACTCCTCAACAAAAGTGTCCTCAATAATTCACAAAGTGCTCCAGAAATGGAACCATCTAGAAGCGCTGAACTCCGTGAGCTGCCACAAACAAGATAAACAGGTAGTAACAGGCTTTACTAATTTTAACAATCATCATAATTGCGTGCTTCACGGAGGATCAGCGGAGGATGGCCATCTTGTCTTGCACGTCTGTGCGACTCATCCTAATGCACTTCTAATAAGGCAGACAAGATATTCATCATGATTGTGATGAAGTACTCGTCCATCAATTTCAAAATCAGACCCTATGTGTTGTGATACTACAGTTGAAAAGAGGGCAAGTTCTGTAGGCAAAAGAGCTATTGGAGATATAGTATATGGTTTTGTAACATTCTAACAGCAATTGGATTAGGGTTCAGAAATGTGTAATCTGATAAATGGATCCCTTACCATTGTTCGTGTTCATCATTGTCTCAAAATTGTAATGCTTTACAATTGTGGGTTACAGGTGGAGGTGACAGTCATCATCTGGCTTTGATCATGTTTAGGAGATTTAATACATTTTCTAGTTGTCTGCTGCCATTGAATCCTTTGCACATAAACAGTAGTAGAGATAGAGATGTTCAGCTGTTAGGTAAGTTCTTGTGCAATTGATAATGTTATACAATATTTAAAAAAAAGATCTGTACAAGAGCAGCAAAACCTTCCACCAGTTTTGCTTTCACAGATTTATCCTTCATACATCTGAAGATTATATTTAAGTCAGGCAAACATTGTAGAGTAGTTCTTCTCATTTGTTTCAGTTGGATCTACTGACTACTCTGTAATTAACAGTGGGTATATGACACAGTATTGACCACAACAATATCAACCCACTCTAATATTGATTTGAAAATATTGTTTACAAAAGTATTGACAACCCATTCAGTTCAAGAAATGTGTTTATTTGAGACACTGGGCCCCATTATGAGTTTGCTGGATGGAAATCTCAATTTGCCAAACTCCCAACAGTGTCCTTCGGCTACGCTGCAACTGCCCCACCAGAGTTTTTATGGGTTTCCTGCTAGGTTGGCGGGTGAAACCTAAGTTTCTGCCCGCCGGCCTAACAGCAAACAGGCTACAGCATTGTGTCTGGCTTGTAATCAAGCCGGCGGTAATGCTGTCACTTGCAGGGTGCACCAGCACCCTCACAATGTTCACTGTCTGCAAAGTATACTGTGAACATTGCAATGTTTCTGGCCTGGGAGGCCTGCACTGATCATGCCAATTGGATGGGCAGTGCAGCGCTCCCCTGCACTATTCTTCACCAGCCTTTTCATGGCGGTGTTACTGCCATGGAACTGCTGGCAGAGAAGGGGGTTGTAATTCCATGGGCAGCGCTGCTTGTGCCCTCGTGGATTAGGACCGCCGCCATCCACCAGACTGCAGGGATCTGCCAGGGTTGTAATGGGGCAGTGGCCGCCATGAGTGTGGCAGTCTATGGACTGGCCAGTGGGACAACTCTAACTCCAATACGGTGGTGGGAATGTGCCCGTCAAGCCAACAGCCTCAGCACCACCATATTATGATGCTTCTGCTGGGATGGCCAGAGGAAACAGTGTGGCGGCATTGACCTTGGCTCCCTCAGTGAGCCAAGGGCAATGTCTTCACACAGACGGTGCCCCCAGCACCCTCGGAATGTGCACTGTCTGCCAAAGCAGACAGAATCTATTCCGAGGGTGCTGACAGGGGTACCCTGCACTGCCCACAACATGGTCACGGGCAGTGCATGGACCCCCCTGTGGCCCCAGCTCTGCCTTTCTGCAAGCCTTATAAAGGTGGGGACCCAGGCATGGAAAGGCTGGTGGTAAGGAAAGTCATGATAAACATGGCAGTGTCAAACTCGACAAATGTGAAAAGAACAGATGATGGATGGAATGCAGAGCAAATCAAACATTTATCCCCAGTCACAAAGATCTAGGTTTAATCCATCGTTTTTTTGCTCACCACACCACCCCAGGTTAGACCCAGCCACATGCAAATTAGTCTTGACCCTGTTCTTCATGGGAACAGTCCAGCCCAAACTGCCAAGCCAGGTCCTCCCTGGCCCGGAAACAAGCATCCTAGGACTGGTTTCAGAGTATCACCCTTCATCAGCTAGGCTAGCTTGAATCCACTGGCGCAGTGAGCACGGGACCCACAACTGGGCATACACTTTCCACTTGGGGCGACAAATGGAAAAAAAGAACAGATGATGTACGGAATGCAGAGCAAATGAAACATTCCCCCCTAGTCACAAAGATCTGGGTTTAATCCATCGTTTTTTTGCTCACCACTCCACCCCAGGTTGGACCCAGCCATATGCAAATCAGTCTTGCCCCTTTTCCTCATGGGAACAGTACAGCCCGAACTACCAAGCCAGGTCATCTCTAGACCGGACACAAGCATCCTAGGACCGGTTTCAGAGTCTCACCCTTCATCAGCTAGGATAGCTTGAATTCAGTGGCACAGTGAGCACAAACTCGACACCACCATTGCAGACCATGTCTTTCACCGCTGCCAACCCATCAGGATCTCTGATCCTGGTGGCAGCATCGTAATCCTGCAGTTGGACTACCAGAAATGTGGTGGTCAGACCACCACAGCAGGCAGTCTTTGGGCCGCCGTACTTGTAATCAGGCCCTGAATATGTAAAATACTATAATTTTTAAAACAAATGTATAGTAACACAAAATATCAGGATACAGTTAAATATATACAACACAACAACAACATCAATAATAAAAATAAAATTTTGTCTAAAAGAATATAGAAAAAATTACTATAACTGAACAACAATCAATCCAAAAATTAATAAAATATATAAATGTGTGTATGTAATATATAAGCACAAAATACATTAACAATTATTTCTTAATTAATATCTACTGATATTACAACTTAAGTATTTATACAACATTCAACACAAGTACAATATGTCATTCGACCAATAAACAAGCAAACATCTAACAAATTACTTCCTAATATATCAATACTTTAGTAATTAAACATTGCAAAAAGAGCACAAAACAGCGTCACTTTTCTTAAAAAATGGCAAGTTACACTGCCAGATTTCATGAAGAAAAAACAAAGATCCAGGGGCATATTTATACTCCGTTTGCGCCGGAATTGCGTCGTTTTTTTTGACGCAATTTAGACGCAAAACTAACTCCATATTTATACTTTGGCGTTAGACGCGTCTAGCGCCAAAGTCCATGGAGTTAGCGTCATTTTTTAGCGTGGACACCTACTTTGCGTTAATTATATGCAAGGTAGGCGTTCCCGTCTAAAAAATCGACTCCGAGGCATGTGCGTCGGATTTATACTCCCGGGCAAAAATCACGCCCGGGAGTGGGCGGGTCAAAAAAAATGACGTACGGCCGCTTTTGCGCCGTTTTTTAGCGCCTGCAAAAGGCAGGCGTTAAGGGACCTGTGGGCTCTGAAGGAGCCCAGAGGTGCCCTCCCATGCCCCCAGGGACACCCCCTGTCACCCTTGGCCACCCCAGGAGGACACCCAAGGCTGGAGGGACCCATCCCAGGGACATTAAGGTAAGTTCAGGTAAGTGTTTTTTTTAATTTTTTTTTATGGCATAGGGGGGCCTGATTTGTGCCCCCCTACATGCCACTATGCCCAATGACCATGCCCAGGGGACAGAAGTCCCCTGGGCATGGCCATTGGGCAAGGGGGCATGACTCCTGTCTTTGCTAAGACAGGAGTCATTTCTATGGGGGTTGGGAGTGAAAAAAAAATGGCGCAAATCGGGTTGAGGCGAAAAAATTGCCTCAACCTGACTTGCCCCATTTCTTGACGCCCAAGCCCCATATCCTCCTACGCCGGCGCTGCCTGGTGTATGTCGTTTTTTTTAACGCACACCAGACGGCGCCGGCGGCTAACGCCGGCTAACGTCATTCAATAAATACGGCGCCCGCATGGCGCTTCAGAATGGCGTTAGCCGGCGCTAATTTTTTTTACGCAAAACTGCGTTAGCGCAGTTTTGCGTCAAAAAGTATAAATATGGGCCCTAACCTTTAAAAAAGCAACAAACCACTTAAAAAACTAAGGCCCTCATTATGACATTGGCAGTAAGTCCCACTTACTGCAATGCCGACTACCGCCAACATACCACTACCATGGCGATATACTGCTACCCATATTATGACCCAGACATAGCAATCCATCACTATACAGACACAAGCACAAGTCCGTCAGCCCAAAGGGCAGTGCCAAAATGGCGGTAGCAAAACCCACACCATTATGCCAACAGAACTACGCCCACAGCATTATGACCCATGAATCACCAAGGCAGACATTCAACCATTCTCAAAATACACACACCCTAATAAAACAATACTACATTGGACAATTCAAACTACACACACCTGACACTCATACACACACCATGCCCACACACCCACACCACTCTAAAACACACACCCACACTACCCACATCCATTTATGACTCAAGGAAATTGACAACTGAGAGAGAGACACACCAGGAGCACCCACAGAGCCAGAGCCACAGAACATCATCACCCATACTCCATAGACGCATGTCAAAGCACACGCCCAAACACATCACCCCACACACCCTCACACACACCACACACATAACACCCATGGCACCACAAAAACACCCCAGGTTCTCAGAGGAGGAGCTAAGGGTCATGGTGGAGGAAATCGCCTGGGTAGAGCCACAACTATTCGGATCACAGGTCAGCAGACATCCATTACAAGGAAGATGGAGCTATGGCGGAGGATCGTAGACAGGGTCAACGCCGTGGGACAGCACCCAAGAACAAAGAATTACATCAGGAAGAGGAGGACTGACCTACGGGGGAAGGTGCGTTCCGTGGTTGAAAGACACCAGATCACTGTACAGAGGACTGGCGGTGGACCCCCACCTCCTCCCCTACAGCTAACAACATGGGAGGAACAAGTATTGACAATACTGCATCCTGAGGGCCTGGCAGGATTAAAAGGAGGACTGGACTCTGGTAAGTCAAATCTTTACTACTTTCACCCCCCTACCTGCATGCCAACACATACCCCCACCCTCACCCTCACTCCCATCACTTCACCATCTCCTATACACCCCTCCATCACAACCCACCCATCCAAGTACCCAGCACTACATGCACCACCAATGCATGGACATCACTCACAGCCCTGCATGGGCACCCATCACCACAGCATGCACACTAGAGAGAGTCACCTAGTCCACAAAATAACTACTCACACAAGGCAAAGCTCACAGGGCACTCACAACCATTCAGGGAAACACACCCATGCATAAGATGTCACATGCAGAAACAATAACACTTTATTTACATCCCCACAGGTCCCACAACCAACTTCACCAGAGAGGAGGTGCCAGCAACATCCAGTCCCCCCACAGAAGAGGCCTACAGTGATGAGGATGCCCAACCTGGCCCATCAGGGACCTCCAGACAGTCGGTTACCCAGCCACAGTCCCATACCATCACAGAGCCTCCCCCCTCAGGAAACACCAGCACAGCACCCACCCAGCAGGCCCATACCTCTGTCCCCAGGACATGTCAATCAGCAGTGTGTCCACCACTACAGGGACCCCAGGCAACCCCACAAACACAGGAGGATCAGGGACCTCGGGTCAGTGGCAGTGAGCACACGGTTCAGGGGACAGAGGCACAGGACAACAGGAAAGCTGGGAGGACTGCTGTGTGACAGGGGGACAAAAGGCCCAGGGAACCGACTCTCCACGAGGCACTCACCAACATCCTGGGAGCATACCACCATTCCCAGGAGACGATGGGCCAGATACCGGCTAAGTTGCAGGAGACCCAGCGGCTGCAGAAGGGACAGTCCCTGGGGATCAGGGAGGACCTGGGGGACATCCACACCACCCTGGCCACCATTGCAGGGGTGCTGGCAGACATGGCCAACACCATGAGGGAGGCAGTGGCACACCAACGAGCCCCTGACACTAGCCACACCAATGAACAGCCCTCCACCTCCGCTGCTGCTAGTGGACAGGAGGCCCTGCCACAGGAACAACAGGCCACCAGCACCCCTCCCCGTGCAGAAGGAAAACCACCCCGCAAACGGTCCCTGCGATCCAGGCAGAAGCGACAGAACATTGCCAAGACCCCCACCAGGAAATAAGACTCTCCTTATTGTCACCCTTGTGACCCACTCTGTCACCCTGTCGACCTTGAACTGCCATTGATCCCCTTCCTATGCCCCCTTGGACAATGCACCTGTGATACAAATTGACTGGACTCTATCCTGGACTTTCCTCCATCATCAACCCAGTCAATTCCACTACCCTCTCTACTTCTTAGCACTTAAATAAACACCCTTTGAAAAAATACAAGTATGGTGTATGTCAAATGAGTATGTATTCCTTTAACAATCTGTAAACATTGCAAGTAGACTGTACAGTAATTTATACATGGGTATGACCTGCATTGTGTTGCAGTCAATGCACCAGGAGCCAGAGTAGGGCACAAATATCTGTGAATAGACATGCCAAATGGTACAGTAAGTGGCCATAGTAGTGGGAACAGCAGCCTGTCAGTGAACATTTACAACACAATAAAGCAATAGAAGGTGAAGTTACAGTGTCTTACCTGTGTGTCACTGGAAGTACTGTCGAATGATAGATGTTCTGTTGTCCACATCCTCATCCTCTGCCTCCTCTTCATCACTGTCCACAAGCTCCACTGCTGCCACACAACCATCTGCAGCCTCATCCTCCTGCAGAAAAGGCACCTGCCGTCTCAAAGCAGGGTTGTGCAACATGCAACATGCCACGATGATCTGGCACACCTTCTTGGGTGAGTAGCAGAGGGATCCACCTGTTAGATGGAGGCAATGAAACCTGGCCTTCCAGAAGCCAAAGGTTCACTCTATAATTCGTCTTGTTCGCCCATGTAACTCATTGTAATGTTCCTCTGCACTTGTCCTGGGATTCCTCACTGGGGTCAGTAGCCATGAGAAGTTGGAGTAACTAAAGTCACCTGTAAATATTGAGGGATGCCTGTTAGACAGCCACTCACCCTTAGGGCCAACCCCACGCCTGTATACCAACATACACTGGGTGGGGACCAATGGCTCACCTGTTAGCCACACCCTGTGCCTCTGGAGTTGAGCCATCACATATGGAATGCTGATATTCTTCAGGGTATAGGCATCATGCACAGATCCAGGATACTTTGCATTCACATGGGAGATGTACTGGGCCGCTAGGCACACTATCTACACCGTCTCTCAAGTGGGTGGTTTGCCCACTGCTTGGTCCTGGGGAGTGCAAAGCCACAGTCTCTCAAGTGGGTGGTTTGCCCACTGCTTGTTCCTGGGGAGTGCAAAGTCACAGTCTCTCTAGTGGGTGATTTGCCTATTGCTTGGTCCTGGGGAGTGCAAAGCCACAGTCTCTCAAGAGGGTGGTTTGCCCATTGCTTGGTCCTGGAGAGTACAAGGCCACAGTCTCTCTAGTGGATGGCTTCTCCACTGGTTCTGGGGAGGAGGGGCTTGTGCCCAGTGTGCTTCATCTTGGTAAGGAGGGGGTGAGTGGATGCCTTCTTCCACTGGTTCTCGAGGGGGCCTTGTGCCCAGTGTGCTTCATCCTGGCAAGAAATGGGTGAGTGGATGGCTTCTTCCACTGGTTCTGGAGAGGGCCTTGTGCCCAGTGTGCTTCATCCTGACAAGGAGAGGGTGAGTGGATGGCTTCTTCCAGAGAGGATGAGTGGATGCCTTCTTCCACTGGTTCTGGAGGGGGCCTTGTGCCCAGTGTGCTTCATCCTTGCAAGGTGGAGGTGAGTGGATGGCTTCTCCCACTGGTTCTGGAGGGGGCATTGTGCCCTGTGATGCAGCACTTGGCGAGTGCAAGGTCACAGTCTCTCACCTGGGTGGCACACCTACAGGATTTGCAAGGGCCATGATGCACTACAGCCCATGGAGGCAGGACTACACACTGCCTGCGGGGAGTGATGGCTACTCAGTAGTGGCAGTGGCTGTACTGGTGTCGAGGATGCCAGGGGTGGTAGGAGGCTCCAGCCCTTCCAATGCAGCCTCGGACGGCTGCCCACTGGGGCTGCTGCTGCTGGCAGAGGTACTGGTGGTGGTGCAGGCAGGGGTGGGGAGAGGCTCGAGCCCTTCCCCTGCAGCCTCGGACGGCTGCCCATTGGGGCTGCAGCTGCTTGCAATGGTGCTGGTGGCAGTGCAGTCAATGGCGATGGAGGCTCCAGCCCTTCCCCTGCAGCCTCAGACGGCTGCCCACTGGGGCTGTTGCTGCTAGCAATGGTGCAGGTGACGGTGCTGGTGGCAGTGTTGGTGGCAGTGCTGATGGCGGTGCTGGTGTCGGGGATTCCAGTGATGGGGGGAGGCTCCAGCCCGTCACTAGCAGCATCGGATGGCTGAACCGCCATGTTGGTGGTGGGGGCTCAGAATCAGTCCCAGCACCAGGTCTCCTGTCCTTCCTGCCTGCAGGTGCAGGCCTCTTGCCCTTCCACTTGGCAGCTGGTGGTGCCTCCTTGCCCTTCTTCTTGGCAGCTGGTGGTGCCTCCTTGCCCTTCCCCTTGGCAGCTGGTGGTGGCACACTGTCAGTGCTGATGGCTGGTTCCCTAGAACCTCTCCTACCTGCAGTAGCTGCCGATACTACTGTGGCCGTGGACTGGGTGGCTGAGGTGCTCGACTGGGTTCTGACCACCCTGGCCCGACGTGAAGGATGCATGGGGGAGGGGTAGGGAAGAGGTCAACGGCAGAGAGGAAAAGCTTTTTAGGGACACTGGGTCGAGAAGAGGGTGAAGGTTTGGGTGTGGAGGAAGAGGGAGTGGTTGTAGTAGGTGTCTGTCTGCTGTGTTTGGGTGCAGGTACATGGGCTGGATGCTGTTGTGAGGTGGATGGCTGTTGGGTGTCTGAGTGCTTGCGTTTGTGTACTTTGGGAGGAAGGGGAACAGACAAAGTGGGAGTAGACACAGGTGATGTGTGCATGGATGTGGGGGTGGTGACTGCAAGTGAGGGGAGTGTAGTGATAGGCGTGATGGTGATGGGGTAGTGGATGAGGATGTAGTGCATGGAGGTGTGAGTGGAGACGCTACTTTGAGGGTGGCAGATGAGGAGGAGGAGGGGGACATAGTGGAGGCAGTGGATGTTGGTATGTTTGCATCTGGATGGTGTTTGTGTGAGTGCCTGTGGGATGATGTATGGTGCTTGTGTTTGCCTGAGCCACTCTTGTGTTTTGTCTTGGGTGCATGCTTGTCTGAATGTGTGCTTGGGATAGGTTTGGGTTGAGGGGAATGGGACTGGGTAGAGGAAGTTGGAGGGGGAGGCTGGAGACAGGGACAATGGCTGCCATCAGGGAGGAGGTCAGAGGCTGGATTGATCTCTTTTGGGCCGCCATGCCAGAGTGAATGCCCTCCAGGAATGCAATTGTTTGTTGTAAATGGGCTGCCAGCCCCTAGATGGCATTCACTATGGTTGACTGCCCAACAGAGATGGATTGCAGGAGGTCAATAGCCTCCTCACTCAGGGTAGCAGGGCTAACTGGGGCAGGGCCTGAGGTGCCTCGGGCGAAGGAGATGCCCACCCTCCTGGGTGAGCGGGCACGAGAAACTTGCTGAGGGGCTGCTGGGAGGGTGGTGCTGGGACAGGGGTGGCAGCTGTACCTGTAGTTTGGGTGGCCACAGAGGTGTCCGCCACCAGTAGGCAGCTTCCACGCCCTCCGTCCCACTGGAGTCCTCATCGTTGGTGGATTTGGCCTCCTGGACCCTGTGAGATCCATCTCCCTCCGTCGCCGGTGCCTCTGCTCCTCTGCCAGATGATGCTTAATGCACATAAGGACAGGGTGACAAAACAAAAATGGGGGGAAGAAACAAACGATACACTTGGTTAGTGGCAGCAACAACACCACCTTTGGCGTACACGACACACCTGCACACAGGGAACAGCCCTACTTACTAGGCAAAGCACTACCAGTCACAATGCTAGTCACCAGCCCATGGACATGAACACCTAACGCCAATAGCAGCATACCTGAAACCCACAGACCCCTGCCCCATAGTGGATGCCTACTTGCTTGGTCGGAGGTAGTGTCCATCAGCCCCTGCCCAACATGGGACCTACCATGCAATGTCCAGCCTGGCCTAGGGGCACCCACAGGCCCACATCCCCCACCCGGAGACCACCCCATCACGCACAAGTAGTATATTGGAAAACTGTACTCACCCCCTTGTGGCTGCTGTGATGCCCTCAAGTGCCCATTTTGCTACGGATAGGCCACTGCCAGTATGTGGGTCATCAGGGTGGTCAGGGTTCGACGGGCACCCCTTCCTCATTGGGAGGCCATCCCCAGCTCGGCCTCCAAAGTCTGCCTTGCCCAGCATCTCAGGTCCTCCCACCGTTTGCGACAGAAGGTTCTCCGCTTGCTATACACCCCCAGGGTCTGCACATCCTTGGCGATGGCACACCATATACCCTTTTTCTGATGGGTGCTGACCCGCAGGATAGGAAACATAGACAAAAGTATCAGTCATACCGTCCAGCCTGTTACACTCATGGCCCATCATAGCCCTCACATTCCCTTACGAACAGACATTGCCCACCATACATGCATCACACTGCCCAGAACCCTTCTACCTACCCCCTGCACGAGGCCGTCACACACAGCACTCCATGCATCCATGCCCCTTGCATCGTGCTCACAGTGAACTCACCTGTTGGTCTGGAGGCCCATACAGCATTCAGTACTGGGGTAGGACCCCATCCACCAGTCTCTCCAACTCGGCAGCAGTGAAGGCAGAGCCCCTTTCTCCCGTGACACGAGCCATGGTCGGTTCCAGACACAGGTCACAGCAGCCCTTGCAGTGTAGGTCCTCTCCTGTTGAAGGTCAGGTAGAAAGTGAGTGAACAGATAGAAAATGGTGGTCATGTCTGTGGCAGTGCTTACCGTCACCACTGGCATACATCACCTTTGGCCACTGTAACCCATAGGGCCCAATGACAACCAATGAGGAGTTGCACGGCGGTACACGACCCCTCCCGCAACGGCGCACAATGTCAGCAGCATTACCTAATTTCCACGTGTCCATCCACACAGGACAGGCGGACGCCATTTCAGTGGGGGGAGAAGCCATGGCACCTAACTGCATCACAGTACACATAGGCACCATTTGGGCCTATCCACCTACATACTGTTACAGTCACAACATGCAATGCAGTGTAGTGTTTGGAAATGTGGAATGCTGATCAGCTGCTCACGGTTTTGCCCCCTCGATTACGGATGAATAGGAGGACAGGCACATTATCCTCAACTATAGAATGTACAGGGCCACAATCACAGAGCTCTGTGCCCAATTGGAGCCTTACCTGATGTCTGCTATCTGTCAACCCACTGGGATCCCCCCTCTTGTGCAAGTCCTACTGGTGCTCCATTTCTTGGCAAGTGGCTCCTTCCAAGGGGCAGCGGGCTTGACAGCAGGAATGTTTCATCCAATGTTTTCAATAGTGCTGACCAGAGTGTTGTCTGCCCTGATTAAACACATGTGCAGCTACATTGTTTTCCCCCAGGTGGAGGATTTGGCCACAGTGAAAGCTGACTTCTATGTAATGGGACATATCCCAAACATAATTGGGGCAATTGATGGCACACATATTGCATTTGCCCCCCCCCCGGAAAATAATGAACAGGTGTTCAGAAATCAAAAGAGCTTCACTCTGTGAATGTGCAGATAGTGTGCCTGGCGGACCAGTACATCTCCCATGTCAATGCAAAGTATCCTGGGTCTGTGCATGATGCCTATATCCTGAGGAATAGCAGCATCCCATATGTGATGGGTGAACTCCAGAGGCACCGGGTGTGGCTAATAGGTGAGCCCTGGTCTCTACCCAGTGGATGTTGGTGTATGGGTATGGTGTGGGCCCTAAGGGTTAGTGTGTGTCTAACAGTTGTCCTTTGATATTTGCAGGTGACTGGTTACCCCAAACTCTCATGACTACTGACCCCTGTGAGGAATCCCAGGACAAGGACAGAGGGACGTTACAATGAGGCACATGGGCGTACAAGAAGAATAATAGAGAGGACATTTGGCCTCCTGAAGTCCAGGTTTTGTTGCCTCCATCTAACAGGTAGATCCCTGTACTACTCAACCAAGAAGGTGTGAGTGGCATGCTTCACGTTGCATAACCTTGCCTTGAGACTCAAGGCACCTTTTCTGCAGGAAGATGAGGCTAGAGATGGGCTTTTGGCAGTAGTGGACCCTGTCGACAGTGAAGATGAGGCGGCAGAGGATGAGGATGAGGACAACACAACAGCTATTATATGACAGTACTTCCAGTGACACACAGGTAAGACACTGTAACTTCACTTTGCATTGATAGTTTTGTGTTTGACATTGTACATGGCAGACATATTCTCCCAATTCTATGGCCACTTTCTGTACCCTTTGGCACCACTCTGGCACCTGGTGTGTGGACGGCAGCCAACTATGGGTCATTCCTATGTATACATAACTGTACAGTTTCAGTGCAGTGTTTGAAGCTTGTTAAACAAATATATACTTAAATCATTTGACATACTAATTTTTTCAAAGGGTGTTTATTTAAGTGCTAATAAGTAGAGGGGTTTGTGCAATGGGCTGGGTTGATGGTGGAGGAAAATCCAGGATAGAGTCCAGTCTATGTAGATCACGGGTGCATTGTCCAAGGGGGCATAGGAAGTGGAGCAATGGCAGTTCAAGGTGGACAGGGTGACAGAGTGGGACACAAGGGTGACAATCAGGAGAGTCTTATTTCCTGGCGGGTCTTGGCAATGTTTTCTGGCTTCTGTCTGGATGTCAGGGACCGTTTGCGGGGTGGTTTTCCTTCTGCAGGAGGGAGGGGTGCTGGTGGCCTGTTGTTCCTGTGGCAGGGCCTCCTGTCCACTAGCAGCAGCGGAGGTGGAGGGCTGTTCATCGGTGTGGCTAGTGTCAAGGACCCGGTAGTATGCCACTGCCTCCCTCATGGTGTTGGCCATGTCTGCCAGCACCCCTGCAATGGTGACCAGGGTGGCGTGGATGTCCCTCAGGTCCTCCCTGATCCCCAGGTACTGTCCCTCCTGCAGCCGCTGGGTCTCTTGCAACTTGTCCCGTATCTGGCCCATCATCTCCTGGGAATGGTGGTATGTTCCCAGGATGTTGGTGAGTGCCTCACAGAGAGTCGGTTCCCTGGGCCTGTCCTTCCCCTGTCGCACAGCAGTCCTCCCAGCTTCCCTGTTGTCCTGTGCCTCTGTCCTCTGAACCATGTGCCCACTGCCCCTGATTGATGTGTCCTGGGAACAGGGGTATTGGCCCTCTGGGTGGGTGTTGTGCTGGTGTTTCCTGGGGGGGGAGGCTCTATGGTGGTATGGGAGTATGCCTGGGTAACCAACTGTCCGGAGATTCCTGATGGGCCAGGTTGGTCATCCAGATCTAGGCGACCAGAGGTGCTATCATCACTGTGGGCCTCTTCTGTGGGGGGACTGGATGTTGCTGGGACCTCCTCTCCGGTGACGTTGGGTGTGGGACCTGTGGGGATGTAAATGCAGTGTTATTATTTATGCGTGTGACATCTTGTGCATGGTGTGTTGCCCTGTATGGTTGTGATTGCCCTGTCAGCTTTGCCTTGTGTGAGTAGTAATTTTGTGGGCTAGCTGATTGTCTCTAGTGTGCATGCTTTAGTGATGGGTGTCCATGCAGGACTGTGCGTGGTGTCCATGCATTGGTGGTGCATGCAGGGCTTGGTATTGGGATAGGTGGGTTGTGATGGTGGGGTGTATGTGAGGAGGTGGGGTGATGGGGTGAGGGTAGGGGTGGGGGTATGTGATGGCATGCAGGTAGGGGGGGTGATAGTAATAGAGATTTGACTTACCAGAGTCCGGTCCTCCTGCTATTCCTGCCAGGCCCACAGGATGCAGTATTGCCAAGACTTGCTCCTCCCATGTTGTTAGTTGTGGGGGAGGAGGTGGGGGTCCTCTGTACAGCTATCTGGTGTCTTGCAACCACGGAATGCACCTTCCCCCATAGGCCGTTCCACCTCTTTGTGATGTCATACCCTTGTTCTTGGGTGCTGTCCCACTGCGTTGACCCTGTCCACGATTCTCCGCCATAGCTCCATCTTCCTAGCAATGGATATCTGTTGCACCTGTGATCTGAACAGCTGTGGCTCTACCTGGATTATTTCCTCCACCATGACCCTTAGCTCCTCCTCAGAGAACCTGGGATGTCTTCATGATGCCATGGGTGTAGTGTGTGTGGTGATGTGTTGGGGTGTGTATGCTGTAAGGTGCATGGATGGTGTATGGGTGATGGTGTTCTGTGGCTCTGGTTCTGTTGGTGCTCTTAGTGTGTCTCTCTCAGTTGTCAAAGTTTTTTGAGTTGTAAAGGGTTGTGGGTAATGTGTGTGTGTTTTTTAATGGTGTGGGTGTGTGGGTGTGGTGGGTGTATGTGTGTCAGGTGTGTGTAGTTTGAATTGTCCAATGTAGTATTGTTTTGTATATGTGTGTGTATTTTGAGCCCGGAAGTATGTACCGCCAATGGTTTACAAGGGTTGTATGTCCGCTGCAGTGATTCGTGGGTCAAGATGCTGTGGGCGTAGTTCTGTTGGCGTAACGGTGTGGGTTTTAGTACCACCATTTTATCATTGACCTTTGGTATGGCGGACTTGTGTGTGTGTCTGTATAGTGGCGATTTCTATATGTGGGTCATAATACGGGTAGCGGTATGTTGGCGGCAGTCAGCACGGCGGTAAGCGGTACTTACTGCCAATGTCATAATGAGGGCCATAGTCATCAAAATTACTTTACATTTAAAAAAACATAGAAATTCACTCAAACAAACAAAGATTATGGGGAAATTATAGTTAGGATACAGAAATAAAAAAAAACTGAAATTCACTTACAAAAAACAAATGTAACAGAGACATTATACTCAGGTTCACATTTGAAACATACAAAACCAGAGACATGTTATAATTAGAATGATCTCAAGTAACTATAACACAGGGCTATGCACTGCTAATTACCCCATACATTACAGCACTCATGACATGTTTGAAAACATCATTGATAATATCAATGTAGTATTTGCGGCAAACTTGTTGACAAAAAACTGTGCATGGCGGGAGCACATTTTATAGCCCACGAGGGGGGCCACGTGGCCCCCCTTCATCTGGGGAGTTGGTGGTCCCTGAAGCCCGGGTAGGTCCCCAGGACCTCCCTACTTCTTTAAAACCTTTTTGCCCCAGGGATCTAGTCGGCCATGGGGTGTGGGGGGCTGCAGGACAACCCACTACTATAAATGTATCTTGTCTGAGAAAGGTAGTGGTCCCCAGGGATGATATATGTACTAGGTGGAGGCCCTGTGTGGCCACCTCTATTTTTAAGCCTCTAGTTCACCCAGGACCTGGCCCACCCATGGGCAAAATAAAAGAAAAGGATGGGAGAATGCTTAAAAAAACAAAATCCTCTGATTTTTCCAATATTTAAAAAACATAAAAATAAAATGCTTTTTAGTCCTGACGGGGCCCGTGTGAGACCCCTAGACCAAGTCTAGAGGCTCATGGTGACCCTATCCTGGGTCCTTTTTTTAATATTTTTTTTGTGGGACTTTGTTTAAAGCGAGTCCCAAAATGGCTGCCAGCACTTCTTTGTTGAAGTGTTGACAGATAATCTGATATCAACCCAGGGAAAGTTGGATTCACAGAGGACTGGCATTCCTAGGTACCTATATGTTCTGACATTTATTATCTCCAAAACTACTGATTAAATTTACACCAAATCACAAAAAGCGCATCTGTGCAATAAGATCTAGCTTGCTGCTAAATTTAATGTAGGGCTGTAGACGTGTCTGAACACCTTATGGAAAAATGAATGGGGAAAATGCGTTTTTTGAACCCCTTTTTCTCTGCCCCCACTTGGCAGATCAAGACAGCAGCTGCAACAACTGAAGTATACGTTTCGAAAATTCCATGAAGATTCGTCATAACTATAACTACCTGTGACCTGGACTGCTAGTAGGTATTTTATTTTATATATATATAGTTAGAATCTAGGGCCATATTTATAGGCCCCTAGCGCAACAGGAGCGTCACTTTTTGGGATGCTCCTGTGGCACTAAGCACTGCGTCGTATTTACAAAGTGGAGTTAAGCCACTTTTTGTGGCCTAACGCCACCTTGAATATACGACCCCTTCCCATGCAGCACTGTGCGTGGAAGGGGCATGCAATGGGTGTTGCTGTGGGCATGCCACAGCAACACCCATTGCATTTTGACACTGCCTCACATTTATGAAGTTTTGTAAACCTGAGGCAGCGCCAAAATCTAATGACACCCCCAGGGGTGGCGTTAGCAGGGCGCAACGAGGAGGAATACTTTTATTCCTTATCGTTTTTTGCTTTTTCTATGCGTGCTGCATTCTGCCGCACGCATAGAAAAAGCAAAATGCCAGAAATTATTGTATAGGTGTGGGGAGGTGTCCCTTCCTGCACATAAAGAATCATTTGAACATGACGCTTTGGCACTTCTATGTGTGCTGTATTGTGCACCCTTCCGGCATATAAACAATCATACCCCTCGACACAGACATACTTGCACGATGGAGCAAGGATGCCTGCGTTGGCAGCTAAATTTGGCACCAGCGCAGGGGGAATCGCAGGGGTGCACCATATTCAGTTAAATATGACGCACCCATACGTTTCTAAAGTGATGCAGTGCGGCACTGCCAATTTTGGTGCAGCACCACGAGGCACCACTTTTCAATAAATCTGGCCCTCAGTTTCTATAGAAAATGTTTTGGACTTGAGTATATCTTTGGCAATGTTTGATGAATCGCCATGAAATTTTTCACAAAAATGTGCCCTCTAGGGTTTTGTTATACATGGAAAGTTTTGGGGTGATTCATCAAGTTGGAGCTGGGAAAAAGCATGGGTCAAAAAACGTGCCTTTCCCCTTAAATTTCTATAGAGATTTTAGACACAACTGTAGTCCAAACTGCTGAAAATAAATATACCAAATTTGTCAGGAAGGTAGCAGTTTGTCCAGATAGCACCCTTTTCGTTATTTGGTGTAAATCCATTCAGTAGTTTTAGACATATTTATAGAAATCCAAATTTCCAAATCTAGGTGCTTGAATAGTCCACAACGAATATGCGACAAATTGTGAATGCACATGGCAACAGGCTGGCCACAACTTGAGCAGAAACTTGCAGCTCACATTTTATATAACGAGATACAGTCTCTGGGGCTGAAAGTAAACATCAAATATGATATAAAGGCTATCCTGATGCCATGGGTGGCATTTAAGGGGTCTCTGATGTGTAAAACACGTTCAAAAACTGTATTTTGCTTCATGTCTGATATTCGCAAATGTGTCACGAGGCTCAGAGCAGCCCCCTCTTTAACGTTGTGACATTTTGACAAATACCAGACACTGTGACACACACTCACAGAGCCACTCAAACACCCTTTGACAAAACTACTCGGACACTCATGCACTCACTCACAGACCCACTCAGACACTCTCACACTGACTCAGACCCACTCAGACAGTCTCACACCTACTCACAGACTCACTCAGACACTATGACATACACTCAAAGACCCATTCATACATTCAAACACCCTCTGACAAAACCACTCAGACACTCATGCACCCTCTCATAGACCCATTCAGACATTCTTACATCCACTCACAGATCCCCTCAAATGCTCATGCACCCACTCACAGACCCAATCAAATACTCATGCACCTACTCACAGACCCAGTCAGAGACTCATGCACTCACAGACCCACCCAGACAGTCATGCACCCACTCACAGACCCACTCAGACACTCTCACATTCACTCACAGACCCATGAGACACAAATGCACCCACTCACAGACCCTCTCAGACACTCACACAACTACTCACAGACCCACTTAGATACTCACTCACCCACTCACTGACCCCCTCAGACACTCATGCATCTGCTCACAGACCCTCTCAGGCACTCATGCACCCACTCACAGACCCACTCAAAGAATCATGCACCCACATTACAGACCCTCTTAGAGACTCTTGCACTCACAGGCCCACCCAGACAGTCATGCACCTACTCACAGACCCACTCAGACAGGCTCACACCCACTCACAGACCCTCTCAAACACTCATGCCCCCACTCACAGAACCATTTAGACACTCTCACACCCATGTGAAAACCCACTTTGAAACTCATGCATTCAGTCACAGGCCCATTCAGACACTCTCACACTCAATCACAGACCCACTCAGACACTCTCACACCTACTCACAGACCCATTGAGACACTCAAACACCCACTCACAAATTTACTCAGACACTGATGCACCCACTCACAGACCCTCTCATACATTCTCACACCAACTCACAAACCCACTCAGACATTCATACACCCATTCACAAACCCACTCAGACATGCTCACACCAACTCACAGACACTCTCGCACCTATTCACTGATCCACTCAAACACCCACTGCAAAATCTATTCACAGTCATGCACACACTCCCAGACCCACTCAGACACTCTCACACCTACTCAGAGACCCACTCAGACACTCACACATCCAGTCATAGGCTCATTGAGACATTCATTGACACAGTGTGATGCACAGAATCACTTAAATATTTGTAATTTTTAAATGTGCTATTGTTGACTGTCTGCTTTTGTTTTGTGTATTCATGACCTATTCAAGAATTTCAAAACATATTAAAAGTAAAGAGAGTGCAAAATAAAATGAGCCAGTTTTGGGGAAATAGAATGGCTCTGAGAAGAGCCTTTGTGTTTATTATGTGTGGATGACAATTACACATAAAGCAGGATGCAGTCTTTCAAGTTGTTATGAAAGATCCTGTTGCTGTTGTCTACGAAGTGTACTCCATCGCTGTTACACATACCTTCCATGTCAAAACGTAAGTTGTTATTGTTATTGTAGAATGCAGAAACAGTTTCATTTTTGATCTGTGAAAAATCCTGGTATGTCATGGCACTGTGTCTGTTTATTTACTTGTGTTTTGAATGTTAAACATTTCTAGTGATGGAGCATTTACATCTTTTTCCCATCAAAATCTTTGTGTTGAATGTCATACCAATATCTAGACACTGCATGGTAAAGTGTCACTTGTGGTCTAGTGGTAAAGATTGGCTGAATGCGGAGTCGGGCCCCGTGGCTAACCCCTGCCTGAGTTTGGTGCTTATAGGTGTTGGTTGCAAGCCCTGTGGCCAACTCCCGCCGGGCATGGGTGAAGCCCTTGCATGGCAGTAGCTGTATTTATGTAAACCAATTAACATTACATTATGTTAAAAAAACATAGACATTCACTGAACTAAACATAGGTTACAGGAATGTTATAGTTAGGAAACAGAATTTTAAAAACATAGAAATTTACTTTAAAAACCCACGGTTACAGGGACGGTATAGTTAGGTTCCAAAATTACTCACACAACACCATCTAAAAGGCCATGAAAAGTCATGCAAAGTTGCCTTGTGGATATGTGTTAATGGCCTGTGCTGGCAGTTCATTTAAAAAAAAGTGTTGCACAATTGGTGCAAACTGCTTGTAAATAAGCCCCTCAGTCCTAACAATAATTACCTACTGGCAACCACCCACCAGTAGGTATATATATGTGTGTATTCCCCAGGAAATCTATGGTATCGCACTCAGCCGCTTCTGCAAAGGAACCTTCAGGCCCGGGCTTTTCAGGGATGCTGTTTTAATTTTAAATGAAAACACGAACAGCAGGTGAAAGGCGCAAAACCAGGGCAGCTCATCTCGAAACCCTGTGTCCAAATCCTCGCGATGAGAGTCGGTGTAGCTTGAAGAAGGCTAGGTGGCCGGTCAGCGCTGCCCTCATTCCCAGGAGGTTGTCAACTGGCTCAGGCATGAGCTACGGTTCTTCATCACAGGCCTGAGCAGATGTCCTTTTGTTGTCATCTAAATGAGCCTGAGGACGCAGGATGCATTAGTCGACTCCAGGTACCTCAAGAAAAGGACAACAGCGGATCCATAATAGTTATATACCTGGTTCATTCCCCTCCTGCTTATTTTTCATACTGCTGTGGTTCATGATCCCTTCATTGGCTGAGCCATCATCATCTGCATTGTCACTACCCCATTCTTCCTTGTCTTACTTCTCAGATGGAGGAGTACATTTCGAGAAACTAAGATGAGCAAGTCGAAGGATGCTGCAGGAGGCTCGCCGACACGAGGAGGGGATAGCGAGGACACGCCGTCAAGGGAAAAATAACAAAGGGGAAGACAGGAAGTGTGTCATCAGTGGGGGAGGCGGCAGCACCAACACAGGGGGCAGGAGCCCTTTAAAACTTGCTTCGCGTTCCCGCAACCGCGGGAAGCGCATCATCAGTGGAGGAGGCGGCAGCACCAACACAGGGGGCAGGAGCCCTTTAAAACTTGCTTCGCGCTCCCGCAACCGCAGGATGTGCGCGGGCGGTGCCCGGGCAAAGCCCGGGCCAAGGGCAGGCACATCTTGCGCCCGTCATTGCCCGTTTGATGCTGGGCTGGGCCACCCCTCTTTCATCTCCAGTGGAGGGTGACTATTTATACATTTACGATATACTGGGGATCATTTTGAAGCCTTTTTAGTGGGTCTAGTGGGTTTTTAATATTTTAAATTTTTTTGTCTGTTTTGTTTCTTATTTCATTATTAAAACTTTTCGTTAAAAAGGGCAGGAAAAGAGGTCCGTTAACTGGTCCCATAGGAGGGGGTGGTGGCGGCAGTAGACAGGGAAGTGGCACCACCACATTGGACTCTTTCCTCGCAAGAGCTGTCGGGGTCGTAACGAAGGAGATTGATCTGGCAGAGAGGAGGTTATCCATGGAACTGGAGGACTGGCGTCTGGCTCCAATAAATAGTGGTCCTCGTGAGGTTGTGGATGTGGAGGTGACTTATCCGGGGGGAGACCAAGGTACTGTTATGGTTGCTGTTGAACCTGCTCAAATTGAGCTAATAGAGACTACAGAGGGTTCTGGTAGCCAAGGCCCTTCCAGAAGAAGCAAAAGACTTATTATCTTCTCCCCTGGCCTGCCCCCTGGATAAATGTACCCCCCGAGGAAAAAAAAGGTCTTAAAGAAATCGATTCCCAAGTCGAAAACATTCCCCTTGGAACTCCCTAAGGGTACAAGTAGTGACCCTGCACCTTGCCAGCAGCTGGGTTGTGATGTTACTATTTTATTGTAAATATTTCGTGAAATGATCCAGGAGATTTTATCCCCCGTTGTGGCAAAACTATCGGCCATAGAAAAGGCAGTTTCTCTGATATCTGTGCAAGGAAGTCAGGGGAGGCACTGTGTAGGTGGATGTGTGGCCCCGACCAGGCGATCCCATCCATGTGAGGAGTTGCTCCTGTCGGAGGACGCTGCGGGCCATTGGGGCCTCTGGGAAAATCATCTCAGTTATTGGTTAATTCTGGAAATTCAGGGGGTCAGGGCGCTCATGCTGAGATTGCGCCGGCTGCACCGACTTCTATATTAAGGGTGGATGGGACTGTCAATAGGCCTCGCTGTAGTAGGCAGCCTGATCCTGAAGTTGTGGTAGCGGGGGGGGCTGACCAACAGCTGGTTGGGAAAAATAATCTGAATCTCCCGACGGCCAGGCCTGCATTGACCTGTTTGGATCTCCCCCCAGCTTGTGCCCCCTATGTGGTGGTATTGACGAATGTACCTGCTCTTGCCCCTGGGGTAACTGAGTCCACGGCCCAACTCACAAACAAGGCTGGATATTGGTTGAGTAAGAACTGTGATTTCTCATGTAAAGATTTCAATGATATTCTGTTTGCCAGAAGAATTGGATGGGTTGGGCCCAAAAATAAGGTGGGGGATGAAGATTGTATTGTTATAAATGTTAGATACCCAGCCCTCAGTCAAAGGCTCCTTTCTACCTACCGCCCTGCTGTATTTAGAGCTGGTACAATTGGTATGGTCCCTTTGGGTTATTTTTATGACCACATGCGATTGAGTGCCAGGGCGTTTCCGGGTTCTGGTAGGTTTCCCACCCTGGGTCAGAACAGTCACCAGGCAACCAGCAGAAGAACTGTCACTAACAGTAATTTATCCTTGGAAGGGGTGGACTGACAATGCGCCAAGACCCTGGCTATACGGGAAGAGGTGCCCCCACAGTGTAAACTTATCTCATGGAATATTGCGGGCTATGATGCTAAGTTATCTGATCGGGCGTGGATTAAGTGTGTGACTAATTTTGATGTGATCATGCTTCAGGAAACCTGGTCAGAGGGGTTGTCAGTGTGGGATGGGTATAACAGATTTGCAGTTCCAGCTGTGAAGTCTCTTGGTGGCCGCTCAAAAGGTGGCTTGGTTGCCCTTATCCGCCTCTCTAAGTTAGTGGGTGCTTTTCAAATTAACTGCAATCACCAAGGTATATTGCTGGTATGGGTAATTTTCTCTAATAATTTTAATATTTTACTGGTTAACTTTTATAATGCTGTGTGGGATATGGGATGCCAAATTGGGGCCCTGTTTTCCGTTCTTCAGGTTTTGAAACACAGAATGGAGGAGATGGGGTTAGAATTCTGTGCTATTGTCTCTGGATACTTTAATGCTAAGCTGGGGAAGCTCAGTACTGTGGTTAATCCCTTTATTTTTGACTGCAAGGATTATTCAGTGGATGGTCTGCAGGACTCCAGAGGACGGGTTCTAATCAAGGAACTCAGGAAGATGGGCCTTCTGAATTTGTGTGATATAGAAGCCGTAGGCACTCATCAACTCCCAACCTATGTGGGAAGAGGATCTGAATCCACTATTCACTATATTTTTATGTCTCCACCTATGAAAGACTGGGTGATTGGGGGGGAGGTGCTGGGGGAGAGTTTCAGTGATCATAATCTCCTTATAGTATCCTTTAAACTCCCTGGGGCCCTATGTAAACTAGGACGAGGTAGGGCGGTAGTAGTGGAGATAAAGGACCACGGTAGGCGGCTTGGGTGGAAGCAAGTGGATTCCCTAAAACTTGTAGAAAGGGTGGTGGTGGAAAATTTACATTGATTTATGGACACATTCTTGACAGAGGCTCCTAATCCTAAAACTGTTATGGATGCAATAACAATAGTAAATGCAGCAGTGAGAGACTGCCTTTTTTCAGTAGGCAGCCAACCTAGTAAACGTAATTGTGGTTGGTACGATAAGACCTGCTATGTTGCAAGGGCAAACCTGAAGATGGCCACTAAGAAACATCCTAGAGATTGGGTCCTCGTAAAAGAAGCTAGAATGAAATATAAGAGGGCCCTGAGGGATAGCAAGATAAAACATAAAGATAAAGCCTGGAAAGAGTTAGAACGTGCCATAGCTCTGAAGGATCCTGGCCTGTTTTGGAAAGTGGTAAATAGAGGTTCCTTTGGAACAGATACATCTGAGGGCCTTGGCTATAACATCACCCCGAAAGCATGGGTAATTCACTTTTGTAGTATTTTTGAGGGTTCTCCCCTAAGAAATAACCGGGAGAACAAGTATGAGATGGCTCCCAACCTAGCAATTAGGTTTTCGCTCCAGGAGGTTATGGATGCGATACAGAGTAGTGCGAGCAATAAAGCTCCGGGCACGGATTCGATCCCTATGGACTTGTATAAAGCGAGCCCCCAGTTATGGGCACCTGTTCTCTTAAATGTCCTTAATGCAGCAGTTACTGTGGGTACCCCTGCCTCTTGGAGACTGGCATGTATTGCCCCAGTGTTTAAAAAGGGCAACCGAAATGATCCTAAATCCTACCGCCCTATTTCTCTACTGGACTCTTCGGTGAAGATTCTGGGACAGATTATTTTAAGGCGTCTGGAGTCCTGGATGATAGGGAATGATATCTTAAGCCGGGACCAGTATGGTTTTAGGGAAGGCCTTGGCACGCAAGATCAATGTCTCAACCTACTGATGCTGATCGGCAAATACACGCAGGCTAGGAAAGGTACGCTTTATCTTGCTTTTATGGATGTTAGCTTTGCCTTCGATTAGGTGAACCGGTCTATATTATGGGAAAGATGAAATCAGCTAGGGCTGGATCCTAATATTGTAGAGCTGCTCCGATATCTACATTCTGGGACGGTTGCAAATGTGAGGGTGGGGTGGAATGGGAAATGCTCAGAGGCCTTTAAGCTTTCAAGGGGTGTGTGCCAGGGGTGTGTTCTTGCTCCTACTTTGTTCCTTCTATATACAAATGGATTGTCTGATTTTCTGATGAAACATTGTAGGGATGCTCCAAAGGTGAATGGTACTGATATCCCTGTGCTAACGTACGCGGATGACGCAGTCCTCATGGCCCGTACTATGAATGGTCTCCGGGAAATAGTCAGAGCTTATGCCTCCTTTATGTCAGCTTTGGGTTTAGAGGTCAATTTTAAGAAATCTCATTTTATGGTGTGTGGAAGACCCTTGAGTAGGGTGGGGGAGCTAAGGGTGGAGGATCAAATTATTAATAGAGTCCATGAGTTTCCATACCCAGGGATTATTTTTGATGAAAAAGGATCTTGGAAACCTTGTATTGCCAGAAGGGGTGAGCTTTTTCATGCAGCAGTTGGCGCAACTTTTGACTTTGCTGTAAGGGTAGGTAAACCTATCAAGCCTTTGCTTGAAATTTATAGGCGGAAGTGCCTCCCTGTCCTGCTGTGTGGTGCTGCACTTTGGGGGTATAGGGACTCCCAAGCCCTTACAGTGGAAGAAAATCAGTTCTGTAGAAGGCTATTGGGAGTTGGACAAAATATCCCTGGTTTTAGCCTTCATTTGGAGCTGGAGCTTGAGTTTGTGCAGGACACTATTCAGTTGACTCCCCTTCTGCTATGGATCTCAATTTGGACTAACGAACATGCCACTCTGAATAGGGATATCTTAAAAGATTGTCTGGCTTGTGACAATGTAAAGAATATTCCCTATTCCCTAGTTGATGCACATAAGGAAGATGGCTCGTGATTTGGGGCGGCCTGAATTGGTTGATTATCCTGAAGGCCTGACCAGTTGTGATAAGAAATGGGTTAAGGAGAATTTTTTAAGAATCCAGAAGAACAGGAGGGAGGGGGAGGCCTTAGGGAAAAGATCGATCAGGGATTTCATTATGTTAAAGATGTGGGTAGGTCCTCAGCGCTATCTCTTAGAGATAAAGGATGTGAGGGAAAGGTCTCTCATAACCCGTTTCCGTTTGGGAATCATCAGAAGTAATCTGTGTTTCCCGTTAGGTCAGTATGGGGACAAATGTATTAGACCCTGCCCCTGTGATGGGGTGTCCCAACAGACCTTGCCCCATTTTACTTTGTTTTGTGTTTTTTATGCACCATTCAGAACTCGTTTTTTATTACCTCTCCTAAGGCCCAAGGGTTTTGTGCAATATCGTCCTGCTTTTATGTGGCTGCAGATGGCCTCAGATGTATTGGTGTGGAAGGGACTGGGATCATTCCTGAAGGGAGCTATTACTTGGCGTAATAATGTAGAGTTTTTAGAATGAATCTTTCTATTTTATTGTTTCTATGCATGTGGTTATATATGTTTTTATTCCTGATGGGTGTTCTTATTATTTATGGTTTTATTGCTATTTTTAACAAATGTATTGGAGATTATTTATTGTAATGGATGAATTTTTTCATACCGAATAAAAGTTGTTATTAGTATATGTGTGTGTGTATATATATATACTCTATTTATTTGTCATCATTTGTCATCTATTTATAGCCTGTATATGAAGTGGATGTATTGCAATCAATTGGCAGTACATATATTTATATATTTATATATTTATATTATTAATTAATTACATTTATATATCAGGCTTTTAAAATTAAAACTAAAATCAAAATCAAAATTAAAATTATTAGGTATAAGTGGGCAATATGTGGACATCAAGAGTAAAAGGAAAAAGGAAAAATGAAAATTGAAAAAGAGAAAGAGAGAAAAAAATAGCATACATGGGATTTGTTTTGTATTCAAGAATTGTAGACTGTGATTACAATTAATTAATTTTTTAGTGTTCGCAGGTGACCAGACTATATTTGTGATAATGTATTATAATATGAGAGAAATATATAATGTCACATTTTTAGTTCATAGTTTATTTCAAAACATGCACAGGATTAGGAGTTTCTCAGTTTTAAGTTAAAATTGTGACGTTATAAAATGGCCGCTCCATTTGCACTTCTCTTGAGCTATGCAATGAACATCAAAGAAGGACTATATGGTTTAAATAGTTGAGTGTAAAATGTCTGCCAATGTCCTGTTGAAGGCTTCGGCCGAAACGCGTAGACATTTGGTTGGGACAGCGTGTGTGTCTTTTGAATGGTGGGCACATTGTCGATCTTTTTTTTGTGCTTTTTGTACCAACTTTTGCTGGTGGGATTTACCTGCAATCTAATCTTTTTTCAATAAATAGCAGCCGATGAATTTATCGATAATAAGTGTTTTTTTGAGTATTTTACCAGCTGGTATTGAATGATGTGCAGCCCTTGGTGTGCGATTTAAATACACCATTTTTCTGGATATATATATATATATGTATATATAATGCAAATATGTACATGTACATATATGTGTAAGTGTATATATATCTATGTCTATATTATTATTTTTATATATATATATATATATATATATATATATATATATATATATATATATATATATATATATAGATATATATATATAGATATAGATATAGGTATTTAAGTATATATACATATATATGTGTGTGTGTGTATATATATATATATATATATATATATATATATATATATATACACATACATAGCAGTTGACATTCACACACAGAAAGCAGGCAGCAAGATGAATCAATGGGAAACCAAACGGAATGCTATAGTCACAGATTTATTTTGTGATTCACAAGACATTCAGGGATCACAGATACAGGGCAAATTGGATATAAAGACTGAATTGAACGACTAGGGAAGACTTTCTTGCAAAGAGTTTAATAAGTGGTGGGAAGTACTCTAACGAAAAAAATATGTAGAAGTAAAAAGAGTGCTGAGGGGATTTTGAATGTCAGTTATGCCAAGTCATCAAGATGTTAGTGGTGAACTCCTGCAGCAATAGGTCAAACATATATTAGATTAATTGAAGGGCCTGGCACTGATATTGATCAGGTATGCAGAAATTGCACTAGCAAATATGCAACCCCAGCTAAAAATCCCTAGAATGAATTGGATGGACTGTCATTAGCAGAAGAAGAACAGAAATTAAAAACAGAGATCAGTGTGAAAATTGATAAACACGAGGAGACAGTCAAAACACGCAAGCGGTTTAAATTTCAGAGAGATAAAATGGCACCCTTTATTGCCCCCTACCACCACAGTTTGTGCGGCGTATTTAAAATACGGCGCGACATGGCGCAGGGTAGGGGGCAATAGGGTCATTTTTCATGAATATTGCCACTAATCCTGCAGACTACATAGAGGCCCATTATAAATAATGGAAGCCCCCTTTTAATGCCTTCTCTGAGCAGACGTTGAAGGTGCCGTAAAAAATGATGCTAGGAAACCTGTAAGATTTCCTTGTGCCTTTTTTACATCCCCCCTCATGTGGGAATGCTCCCTTTGCATACATTATGCCTAGTGCAGGCATAATGTAGCACAAAGAGTTACAAATTGGCACAATGCATGCATTGCGCCACTTTGTAAATATGGCATGAGGATTTGGGCCTTGTTGGGCCACATTACCATTAAGAAAAGGATGCTAATGTGGCACAAGGTGGTGCTAGGGGCTTATAAATATCCCCTCACTTTGTTAAACAAACTGTGCAACTCTCTCCAACAACAGAACAAGGACAATAATGCCATGTCCTCATGAGGAAGGGGAAAAGGGAGATGATAAGGCACAAAAAGGAATGAACAAGAAGGGGACAAGAAGGCAAATCAAAGAAACACAAGGGCTAACAGCGATGCTCTTCAAGAACTTATCAAGTAGACAAATGACAGCCGCTGAATACTCTCTGTTAAAGAAAGTTCTGAATTTATGCCCTATTGTACAAATGGATTTAGTGCAAACCAGGATTGACTTATACAAGTATATAAGGAAAATCAAACGTATCAAAGTATTTAATGAGGCAAAAATATAATCAAACAACAAAAGTGAAGAGCCCAGACATGCATATGATCTAACTGTATGAGAAAAGGAGGAACTCATTACATTAATGAATCTAAGTGAAACAGTGGAAAGTGACAATATTCTGACAGCAGCTGAGGCAAGAACACCTCTAGGAGAGAGTACTGAAGGGAAAAGACCAAAATCAGGCTTCTATCCTACATTATCTCCAGGAAATGAAATTGATCAGTGTGCAGTATGCAGAACTGGTGGTTCATGACTTAAATAAAATATATTGGAAATGGTATCAAAACAATCTATCACCAAATGAACAGCTCGCCCTTTTGAATTTGCAATTTGATGCCAATATAGAAATTAAATCAGCTGACAGAGGTGGGGATATAGTGGTAGTAAACAACCAGGATTATGTGAAGGAATCAATTTGTTAACTTTCAGATGCAACATGTTATATTAAGACTGAATCTTATCCTACAGAACAGTTACAACTTACAATTCAGCCTTTTTTAACCCAGTGGGAAGATCTGGGCTTTACTGATTCTGGTGAAACTAAATGTATGACTGTTGAATATCTGGCTATTCCCACTGTGTATTTCTTGCCCAAAATTCATAAACATTCAACTAATCCTTTGGGAAGAGCAATTATATCAGCAAATGGTTCCTTGATGGAACCTATGTCAAATGACATAGACTATTTTTTGGCACCATTAATACATTATCTCAATTCTTACTTATGAGAAACTGGAGATTTATTACAACATCTGGAAGGTATTCCGTGGCATAACATGTGCAAACTCATACCAAGGGATGTGGTATCTCTGTACGCAAAGATTGAACATGACATAGGCATTAGGATATGTGAAAACGTTTTAAAAGAGCGTAATATTAAATTTTTCCAACATAATAAAATGTTTTGGACATTATCAAAGTATTCCTGTCTAACAACTTTTTTCTCTTCAATCAGCAACTGTACTTACAAGTGAAGGGTACGGCCATGGGATTTTCCTTTTCTCCAAATTTTGCCAACTTAACCATGAGGTGCTTTGAACTGCAAATAACATGGTCAGAAGAAATGAAATATATGTGCAGAAAATAATAATATGGCTCTGATTTACAGATGATCCATTCTTGATTTGGGATGGTACGGACCCGGAGTTTAAGGAATAGTTTGAGTTATTGAACAAAAATCCTACCCAATTGAGTTTCACATGTGATATCAATACAACTAGAGTGATATTTTTGGATACTGACATTTATGTACACAAAGGCCAGGTTCAAACAACACTCCATAGGAAAAAGACAGAAATTAACTTGAGTATTCCTTATGGTGAGTTTCTTCGGATTAAAATAATTTGTCCAGAACCCAGTGAGAGACATCCGGAGGCTACGGTACAGATAGTTAAATTTAGAGAATATCCCAGGAGGTACATTACAACAGCCAAAGAAAAAATTATGGGCATCACAAGAACAACTCTTATACACGAGAAGAAGCCTGAAGTGGATCCAGAAAACAAAATTTGATTTATTACTATGTATTGAAAAGAAGCAACAGACATCCGCAAAATACTAACCAAACATTGGGTCGTACTTAAAATAGATCTAAAATCAGCAGCTTCATGGGGGATCAACCACAAAAACTTTCAGGAGGGCACCTAGTCTGAGGGATAAACTGGTCAGGAGCCATTTTAGCAATGAAAACAAAAATTGGCTAAATAAACAGAGGATCTGGAAGTGTACATGTTGCAAAGCCTGTAAGATCGGACTCAGCAAACAAGAGTACTTGACAGGCAATGGACATATCAAACAAATCAAACAACATATTACACCTAAAAGTCACTTTACTGTTTATATCATTGAGTGTCCCTGTGGACTAAAGTATGTGGGGGCATGGTTTGTGAGTTAAGGAAACGTATTCTAGGGCAAATCCATGCCACTATCAATTTGAGCAGGAGTTATACGGTGACAAACAACATTGAGTTGGTGCACAATAGTCAATGACATGGAGCCAGCACACAATAGCTAATGACAACTATTAAAATATTATGCTGTAGACCATGTATGAAAAATGGAATGGGGAAATAGGGAGAAAATGCTCCACCAGCGTGAATCAAGACATATGATGGAGATGTGATCCCTCACCCCACCTCAGCTTGAATTCAGATGAAAAACGTTTTGTACAGTTATTGTAAGTTAATCAGTGAAAGTTTGAACTGATATAATAGCGAACCTTATAAATATGGATTATGATGTGTAGGACTCTCCCATTAGGGGCGGATAACCTTGTATATAGATTTTTAAGTCAGTGCTGCATGCATTGAGAAAGGCAAAGAATTTAAGAAGTTATACAATTAGCACGCTTTGGGCTTCCGGTGCTTTTAGTCTACTTGATTTGTTCAATATATATTTTTTAGTAGTCTATTGCAAAATCAGTCCATGTATTCCTTACTGGCTCATTGGGTAAGTCGGGTAGGAGTACTTATAATTTGATGGAATGCGCAAGCACTTTGTGACCAACAAAGAATGAGACCCTATCCGTGTAACGCCTTGAACTGCCATGTCAATTGACTTTGATGGGTAAATGTGAAATAATTTTGTACCAGGATATAGGAGTTGTTTATCATATAGATGGGTGACTTTATATAACAACAAAAGCATTAATCGAAAGATGAGGGACCATCACAAGGGAGGATGCTGGGCACTGGAGCCCATGATTCTTGTACAGATTTTAGTATAATAGTGACTATTATATATACAGGTGGTTCAAATCAATAATTGAATCATTGGTGGTATGCAAGACCACCCCAAGGAAGGATGCAAAAACAAAATCCTTTCTTGAAAAAGGGATACATTCATCAGCCAGAGCTACTAGGGCTCATGATTGGGGTAGATGTCACTATTATTATGACTAGTGCATATTGTTTTTTTTGTATCCTGTGAGCTATAATATTTATCCTTGTGGTGGCACACAAATCACTTATTTGTGTTAATTACAACCATTCCGAACCCTCGGTCGCATCAGATACCATATTGTTTGTAATCATTAGGTTCGCAGAGAGTGTTCTTGATCACAAATAGCAGTAGATGGTTCCAACTACAGGTACCACAATGCAGTTGTGAGAATCGAATGCACTCTGGCAGTATGATGTTGGTAAATCAGCAGTTGTAATCCCTACATGAGTAACTAGCATAATAATTGGTTCAAGGTGGAATTAATATAATTGTATATGTTTTAATCGACTGATATTTGCAAAAGAAAAAGGGAAAAAGCTTGTTTATCATGATTTGAGGTTAGTTGTGATTTGTTCACTTTAACATATGCATAAACACTAAGGAGGGACTATGCAGTTTATGGTTGTGAAAAAGGTCCAGGTGACCAAAACGTGTGGGGTGTTTCTTTGCCGGAAGACTGTGCATTTCAATAAAGAAAAGAAATCGCAGCTGCCTTGGAGTGCTGCCTTTTTTCTCTCTAAAAAATGCAAAGGGGAGAAAGAAGTCATTATACATTCACATGTATAAGAGTGGTGTTAGTCACTCTGTAGTTAAGGCCAGGGTGACCAGAGACAGGGATGTTTTAAAAATGTTGTTCCCTTAATAACTCTGTACCCATTTGATGAATGTCCGCAAAACTTTGGTGACCTTCTGCTCCTGTTATGTTGTTGCATTACTACAAGTTTTGTGTCATTTGTTCAAAGAGGTGCAAAGAAAAAAGTAGAGGGTCCCAAAACGGGCTTGAAATCCAATGCATTTACGTAGAGTTTTGTGTAGCACGAAAAGGAGCAAGCAGATTTTGCTAAAACTTAGCAGCATCAGTTATTAAGGTGCACAAATGATTCTTCTGAGTACTGGAGGTAGGTAGAGTACGTATTTCTTAAGCTATACATTTTTTCAACTTAGTGATATCTTGTAGCACAATACTACTAAAAGTAGCAAGAAAGCCCAAAAAGAAATTAGACAGTATATGTCGAGTTTCAGATGTACTACATGAACACCTTAAAGATACATTTATGGTCACATGCTAATGGAAAACTATAAATAAATACCTAACAAATAGAATATATCTTAATCTTTATAACTTTTCTTTGCATGCTCTCTGGCTCACAAAGGAATAGTGACCCAACAGGCCCAACAGTAACCACCACTGTGCAACAAAATGAAAAACAGACCCAGCAGTGTGACACAAACTACTATTTGGACAACATGATAAATGGCCACTAGGGATAAAATAATCTAAATTTTCCTAACAATAACAATGAATGACATTCACTTACTTTGACCTTCATATGTAGCACAGTCGTACTAAAAGTAGCAAAGAAGACCATCAATAGCTATGCAAGAAATATCTCTCTCTAAAAGAGGGAATACTCTGTAGAGAGTGATCGGAGGTTGTAGATGTGGCCTAGCCTGATCATGGACTCCTTTTTCCTGTTGTCTATGTGTCATCAGGAATGTCTATAAAAAATTAAGATGAACCCTCACTCACCATCCTAGGTGGCATGCTTCATGATTGGGTTGTCTCATCTGCCAATGAAGACGCATGCCACCTAGATTGGTGGGTGAGGTTTCTCTTAAGTTTTATAAACATTGCTGATGACACCCAGACTACGGAGAGTAGGGACTCCTCAGTTGGTAATTCCTGGGTCCGTACTACACAGATAGCCTCTTTGGTTATTGTACTAATACATTTTCGGTGATAGCTATTTTGGGTAAACACATACTTTATTCCCCACCTTTTGTTGTCGTATTAAACATGAAAATGGTCATTAATGCTCTCATAATTAGTACCAACCCAAGATAAATAGGGCTCTAATCTCTTTACTGTTTCCAGGAAAATATATGGTCAAATATAACTAAATCTTTCCATAGTTCAATTTTATATCTCTTTATCCTTCTCCTATAAATAAAAGCAACTGTGAAGGTCTTCCTATATTTTTTGACATACCCAGGGAATTGTACATTGATGCACATCCCAATTCCTTATAAAACCTCTAGTATTTGTTAGCCAAGAGGATTATATGTCCTTCTCACAAGAAATGCAATCTGATGTGATCTCCCTGTTGAGAATGGACCCAGGGTTTACCAGCATCCAAATGGAGAATGAGAGCTACTTTATTTAGTCTTTAATTTAGCCTGAACACGCTCATCATGCACAGCAAGCAAAGGTGCTGACTGGACTACTCCTTGAATTACAAATTAGTGTTCTTCCCCATGGATGAACTATACATTTGTATAGATACAAACCCAGGCTCCACAGGTCATAGTCGATATACATTGTGCTTTATACACTGTCAGAATCTGAACAAGAGGCTTATGACCTAATCTGGAGGCTAAGATCAAGACTTCCCATGAGATCGTACACAGCAGTATGTCCTTTCAGTTAGTAGGTCATTAAATTACAAATTACAACCAAAAAATGTTGCCAAAATATAGAAGGGTTTTAATCGTATTTTCATGACCTGTTCCTCAGAGCTGAATTAGGTTTTAGGTTTCAATGGCCCAAGAATCATAATAACCGTTAGAGAAATTCTGCCAACTCTGGCATGCTTCTCATGGAGACATCCTCTTCTGCAGACACCAGGACCTTCCAGTTAGGGTTTGTCTCCCTCAGGGTCTGAGAACTTATGGAAACTGGCTGAAAAGACTTCCTTTCCTTTCTCTTGCTCTTATGGACCTGGCCATTTTACGGGCTCCAGTTCCCCTTGACTACCATGTAGGGGAGTTTGTGCTCCTGTTGCCATACACACAGGGAGGTCCAACATTGCTGCATGAGCACTCCTTTCTTCACCTATCTAACCAGACATTTCAAGATGATCCCTAGCAGACATTGCACTGGGATTACAGGGGACACAGCTGCATTGTTAGAGTTGACTATCAGGTGCACCTCTCCAGGGATGGTTTGGTCACGTTTTATTTCATAATTTTGGACTCCTGGGAGGTGCACATAAAAAGATAAAATACCAAAAATACTAAGATAAGCAGCATACTATTATTACAATGAAAACCAGTTACCCCCTAAAGTGCAATCAATTACATTGTCTAAAACAAATTTGTGCTGAGTCATTCAATCAAAATTTAACACACATTTAAAAAAGTTAAACACATTAATACAAAGCATTTTATTTGGGAGCTAGATCTGTAAATGTGCAGCTTCTGCAGTAGTTCAGGCACAACATTTTAGAAAGAGAGGTTTCAACAGCTTACAGCGATAGAACAGCAAGGTGGGACAAATATATAGCACATGTTTCAGATCCTGGACTCCATTATTACAAAAGTTACATATGTTGTTGTCTCAGTGTTGTTGTAACTCTTGATTGACTCTCCTGTTATCACCCTCCTCCCCAGTGACTAGGGTAAGTTCATCCTCCAAAAGAACCTCAGCTCTGTTAGCCTCTTCCCAAGCCCTGAGGGCTTTCTCAAAATCCTCTTTCATGGCAGAGGATCCTCAGTTGATCTTCTTGTCCTTGCATAAGGCTCTAAGCTCAATGATTTTGAATTTGGCAAGGATGGCCAGTCAAGCTTCAGGTTTTGTGAACTTTTTATGAACTTTTAGACTTTGCAAACCTTTTTGAAGATGTTCAAAATATTTTTCAAAATGTTCAAAACACTTTCAAGTTTGTTAACTCTTGACCAAATGAAACAAATTTGTTTGGCAATCACAAATACTCCTTTATAGGTGTCAACTTGGTGGATTTTTAAGTTTTCTAACTTATTAACTGTTTGAGGAACGTCATTGTATTACATTGTGAAGTTGCACCCCCACACCATATAATAATTCACTTTCCACACAAACCTTAATTGATAATTTCTACAATGTGAGACAGGCAACATTAATGCCGAAAGCTTAGCATCATGGCTGCACAAAACAGCATATCAGATGTTTCTATAAAGGTGAACTCCAATATTCTTCTGAATGCACTTATTCATGTCCTCGCAAATTCTTTGTTATCATTTTGTGCCCGAGTCTCAAACATTATGCATGCTCTGAAAAAATCAAATGAGGATTTTTGGAGCCTGTCATCATTTCATTTGAATGTTGTGTGTCCGTCTCTATATCAATAACTACTGGCCTGGCTCACAAATCTGTTTTTTCCAATTTTGATTTCAATATCTGAGAGATTGTCTCTTTGGAGGGCGGTAATGTGAAGTTGGTCAATTCATGTAAGAATTTGATGCTTCACCTCAATTCTATACAAATTTGCCATAGCCAAGAGATGACTAACTTAACATTCTAACTGTTCATAGTAAACTACTTCCTTCTGATAACCGGTTATGGTAAAAAAAAGTACATTTTCATCCACAGTACATCCTACGTTCTGGAAGACCAAGGGTTTAGACCTGCTTATGTTCCCTTTATATAGCTACTATGCTGGAAAGTAGATAATTGATAAAGCCAGATAAGTACCTACACTTAGCAATAGGCCACTAGCACCCACTAGATTCAGTCAGGTCTCAATACATTATTCCCTGCTCAACCCTTGGTAGCTTGGCAACAAGTGACAAGGCTTAGCTTAGGAGACAGGTGTGCAAAGCATTTAAAAATCACAAAACAGTAAATAAGTAAAACACAAAATGCAATAAAAACACCAATTTATATAAATAGAGTATATTTCTATCTTTAAAATACAACTAAAATGAATAAAATCGAATAATGGGAACCAGAGATTAGAATTTTTAAAGAACTGATGTTTTTTAGCGATTAGAAAATAAACGTGCCACTTGCGATATCTTTTCGCGCCTCGAATGGGGCAAAGTCAAAGTTTGAGGCAGACCGTGATGGAGCCCTGCTTGGCTACAGCAAACAGGAGGCCTCGGTCAAAACTTTACCTTCGGACTAAGGCCCTCATTACGACCCTGGCGGTGGGTGACAAAGTGGCGGTAATACTGACAACAGGCTGGTGGTAAGTATTACCAAATTATGACCATGGCGGTGACATCTCCGATAGACAGCCAATGTACCACACCAACTGCCAGGGTAGAAACAACAGCCACCACGGCGGTAGCCAATAACAGCCAGGTGCAAGTCAAAGTTCCACCCACCATATTTTGACCCTGCAAACCACCACCTTTTCTGGGGCGGTACCAATGCCAACAAAAGTCTGAAACAGAGCACAGAAGTGAAAGTACTCACCATTGGAGACACAGGGAAGAAACACGCCACCAGGGAACCCGAACTGCAAGTCTTCCCAATGATCTTCTACGTTATGCTCCACCTGGAACATTAACGCCGACGAAGACGATGACGGTGAGTACAGCCGCCTAGCACACAAGGGAGCGTGGGAGGAAAACAACAGTGACACACACATGCACAGCACACACCCAACACACACCATACACATAATCATCTGCACTACAAAAACAATTTGACCCCGAAAATCGGCAGAATAATGCAAGTACAACAGGAATTGACTAAAGTGATTGTAATCAGTTCAACATCAAAATTAATAAACCGATTTGGCAATGAAACTGATATGTACATATGTATAAAAGAAGGGACACTGCCCAGTCCAAAGTTCAAAGGGCCCACATGGCCACAGGGCACAGTTAAAGGCCCAACTCGAATCCTGACCACATCCGGATAGAACACTGCAGGGGCATCAGTTTGCAAATAGGCAGGCACCTAAGGGGAAAGGGTGGCACCAAAGCCGGATGTGGGAACAAGCCCACTGGTTCTGGAGGGGGAAACAAGCCCAATTGCTTTGTCCTGGGAAGTGCAAGGCCACAGTCTCTTGAGTGGGTGACTTGCCCACTGGTTCTGCAGGGGGCAACATGCCCATTGTTTTGTCCTGGGGAGTGCAAGGCCAGTCTCTCGAGTGGGTGACTTGCCCACTGGTTCTGGAGGGGGCAACATGCCCATTGCTTTGTCCTGGGAAGTGCAAGGCCACAGTCTCTCGGGTGGGTGTCTTGCCCACTGGTTCTGGAGGGGGCAACATGCCTATTGCTCTTTGTCCTGGGGAGTGCAAGGGCACTGTCTCTCGAGTGGGTGTCTTGCCCACTGGTTCTGGAGGAGGCAACATGCCCATTGCTCTTTGTCCTGGGGAGTGCAAGGCTACAGTCTCTCGAGTGGGTGACTTGTCCACTGGTTCTGGAGGGGGCAACATGCCCATTGCCCAGGCACATAATACTCATCTATAGACTAGACAGGGTCACAATCACAGAGCTGTGGTCCCAGTTGGAACCTGACCTGATCTCAGCTATCTGTCATCAGACTGGGATCCCCCCTCTTATGCAAGTTCTATCAGTGCTCCATTTCCTGGCAACAGGTTCTTTCCAAGTGACAGTGGGATTGGCAGCAGGAATGTCACAGCCAATGTTATCAATAGTGTTGGCAAGAGTGTTGTTTGCCCTGATAAAACATATATGCAGCTACATTGCTTTCCCCCAGGTGGAGGATTTGGCCACTGTGAAGGCTGGGTTTTACGCAATGGGACATATCCCCAATATAATTGGGGTGAATGACCGAACACATATTGCATTTGTCCCCCACGGCAAAATGAACAGGTCTACAGGAATCATAAGAGTTTCCACTCCATGAATGTGCAGATGGTGTGCCTGGAGGACTAATACATCTCCCACATCAGTGCTAAGTATTCTTGGTCAGTGCATGATGCCTTTGTCCTAAGAAATAGCAGCATCCCAAATGTGATGTCCCAACTACAGAGGCACAGGGTGTGGCTAATAGGTGAGTCTTGGTCCTCACCCAGTGTATGTTGGTGTATCCCTATGCTGTTCGCCAAATAGGATAGTGTGTGGCTAAATGTTGTCCCTCAATATTTGCAGGTGACTCTGGTTACCCAAACCTATTGTGGCTGCTGACCCCTGTGAGGAATTCCAGGGCAAGGGCAGAAGAACGTTACAGTGAGGCACATGGGCGAACCAGAAGGATCATTTAGAGGACCTTCAGCCTCCTGAAGCCAGGTTCAGGTGCCTCCATCTGACAGGTGGATCCCTGTGCTACTCATCCAAGAACGTCTGCCAGATAGTAGTGGCATGCTGCATGTTGTACAACCTGGCCCTCAGATGCCATGTACCTTTTCTGCAGGAGGAGGAGACTGGAGATGCCCCTGTGGCAGCAATGGAGCCTGAGGACAGTGAGGAAGCAGAGGATGAGGATGTGGACAACAGAACATTAGTAATCCGTCAGTACTTCCAATGACACACAGGTGAGACTGTGCAACTTAGCATTTCTATGATTATTGGTGTATTCTGTGTGGCATTAGTATGCTAGCATTACCCACGTCTTTCCCCTACTTACTGTTACCTATGGATATTCATATTACAGATGTTCGTGATATGACAACAATGTCCTGATGTGATCACAACAGCCAGCAACAGATCAATATTCTGTGCTCACCCTATGTACAGTTCATTTGCAATGGTTGTAGCTGTTTTAATCAATACAAATTTGTGATACATGAAATACTAGTAGTCAAGTTTTATCCAAGGGTGTTTAATGTTGTGCTAAAATATAGAGGAGAAAGTGCAATGGAATGGAGTGGTGCAGGAAGGAAGTCAAGGGTATTGTTCCAGTCTGTTTGTAGCACAGGTGCAGTGTCCATGGGGACATAGGAAGGGGAGCAATGGCGGTTCAAGGTAGACAAGGTGACTTCGTGGGACACAAGGGGGACAACCAGGAGAGTCTCATTTCCTGGCAGTTGTCTTGGAAAGTGTCTCTGGCTTCTGTCTGGGTCCCAGGGAATGTTTGCAGGAAGGTTCACCTTCTGCAGGGGGAGGGATGCTGGTGGCCTGTGGGTCCTGTGGTGGGGCCTCCTGGCCACTAGTGGCAACGGAAGTGGAGGGCTGTTCAGATGACTAGCTAGTGGTAGGGGCCCGCTGGTGTGCTTTTGCCTCCCTCATGACTTTGGCCATGTCTGCCAGCACCCCTGCTATGGAGATCAGGGTGGTATTGATGGCCTGTAATTCCTCCCTGATCCCCTGATACTGTCCCACCTGCAGCCACCTGTTCTCCTGCACACTGTCTAGGGTCTGGCCCATCGTGTCCTGGGAATGTTGGTAGGCTCTCAGGACCTCGGTGAGTGCCTCCTGGAGAGCCGGTTACCTGGGCCCGTCCTCCCCCTGGCCCACAGCAGTCCTCCCAGTGTCCCTATTGGCCTTTGCCTCTGTCCCCTGAACCGTGTGCCCACTGCCACTGACCCCAGGTCCTTGATTGTCTTGCGGGTGAGGTTTGGCCTGGGGTCCCTGTACAGGTCGGCACACTACTGATTGACATGTCCTGGGGACAGAGGTGTGGGTATGCTGGGTGGATGCTGTGATGTTGGTTCCTGATGTGGGAGGCTCTGTGGTGGTCTGTGAGTGGCTTGGGTGACCGTCTGTCCAGTGGTCCCTGATGGACCTCGTAGGTCATCCAGATCCAGAAGTCCAGATTTACTGTCATCACTGGGGGCCTCTTCTGTTGCGGGACTGGATAGTGGTAGCACCTCCTCTCCACTGACATTGGCTGAGGTACCTGTGGAGATGTAAATGAAGTATTATGCTTCCAGTGTATGACATTTGTACTTCCTTAGCTTCCTCTCTATGGTTGGTGTTACCCTACCAGCTTTTGCTTGTGTATAATGGTGTATTTTGGGATTGTTAGTTTCCCTATGCTGTGCATGCTTTAGTGATGAGTGTCCATGCAGGGCTGGGAGGGGTGTCCATGCATTGGTACAGCATGCAGGGCCTGGCATTAGAATTAGTGAGATGTGTCGGTTGAGTGTGTGGGATGTGGTGGAGTGATGGGAGTGAGGGTGAGGGTGTGTTATGGCATGCAGGAATGGGGGTGATAATTGTTAAATGTTGACTTACCAGTGTCCTGTCCTCCGGCAACTCCAGCGAGTCCATCAGGCTGCAGAATTGCCTGTACCTGCTCCTCCCATGTTGTAAGCTGTGGAGGAGGAGGTGGGGGTCCCCCGCCAGTCCTCTGTATGGTGAGCTGGTGTCTTGCTGCTAATGAGCGTACCTTCCCCCGTAGGTCGTTCCACCTCTTCCTTATGTCATCCCTTGTTCTTGGGTGCTTTCCCATGGTGTTGACCTTGTCCACGATTCTCCGTCATAGCGCCATCTTCCTTGCTATAAATATCTGTTGTACCTGTGCTCCAAAGAGCTGTGGCTCTACCCTGACAATTTCCTCACCATGACCCTTAACTTCTCCTCAGTGAGACGGGGGTGCCTTTGTTGTGCCATGGGTGTTGTGTGATGGGTGTTGATGAGGGTGTGTTGGGTAATGTGGTGGGGTGTGTGATGTGGAGTGCGTGAGGGGATAATGGGTGTGAGTAGTGGGTGTGTCTAGTTGTCTCTGTGCTCTTCTTCTCAATCTCTTGGTGGCAATTGTTCTACGTAAGGGGTTGTGGATAATGTGGGTGTATGTTTTATAGTGCTGTGGATGTGTGGGTGTGGTGGGTGTATGGGTGTCAGGTGTTTGCATTTGGTATTGTCAAATGTAGAGTTGTTTTGGATGTGGGTGTCCATTGTGAGCACAGTGGTATGCACCGCCAATGGATTACCGCTGTTGAATGTCCGCCGTGGCGATTCGTGGGTGATAATTTGATGGGCGTTGGTGTAATGGTATGGGTTTTGGGAGCACCACTTCAGCACTGACCTTTGGGCTGGCTGATTTGTGTATGTGGTTGTATTCTGTCAGATTGGTGTGTGTGTGTCATAATTTGGTGAATGGATATTCACCAGCGCAGCAGTAAGTTGGCGACCGTCACCTTGGCGGTAAGCGGAATTTACCACCAGCTGGATCTTGATCAAATGTTCCGGGAGCCTTCCTCAGATACACTGCGCGGAAAGTCCTGGTCAACCTTCTACAGTCGGAATTTGTCACTTTTTTGGAGCTTTTTCTCTCCGACGTTTGACGACCCTCCACTGCAAGCCAATTTTGAGTCAACATCATCAGATTGCCTTTCCATGAGCCCCCGGTGAAATCCTGGAAGTATGGGGCTCAGGAGCTTTTCAGCCGGAATAACTTGCAGGTCAGGCCGGGTCATGTTCGACGTAAGCCGACTTGACTCACGACGGCGGGTCGGTCCATTTATGAAGCTTTTTACCAAACGTTCTCCAATCTTTTCCAAACTTCTGGATCTTCTTCCAGAAGGTCTTTGACGGTCCTTTCAGAGTCCACAGCTCAACCCAAGGTTCTAGAAGCTCTGAGTTGCTCCTTGAGGGCCAGGACACCAACTCCCAGAATGCACCTTGCTCAAACTCCAAAATGACCACTGGACAGTGGTCAGCTGGTCAATACCTTCAGAATTTGATGCGGGGTACTCTGGTTAGCTATTTTTCAACTGCAGTGAGCAGAGTCCCTTCTTGAACCAGTTGAAGCCAGACAAAGTCATTTTTGTGGGGAAGTCCAAGTGTGCAGCTGGTGCAGTCCTTCAGACTGCAGTGTCCAGGTGCAGGTTAGGGGTCCAGCAGGGCAGTCCTTTTCTTCTGATGTCATTCCTTGTAGGGATCTGAGGTGTGGTTACAGCTGTGCCATATGTATCCTTGCTCCTGGGGTGGAAAACAGAGGGAGGGGCAACTGTCCAATCACAGCTAGGCTACTACCCCCTTGGATGACCACTTCCTGAGAAGTGTGGCAAATATCAATCCCACTGAGCAAAATTCCTTAAAAATCTAAAATTTCAGAAACTGAATTTTGGAGGTTAGGTCTGGCTGAGCCCAACCACTGGTGTGGCTACAAATCCTTAACACACCCCTCTCCTGCCCTCTCCTAATCTAATCGTGAGGGCACCTGGTTGTCTGGATTTGCTGGAAATGGTGGAGGTTCTGAGCTGCTCCAAATATCCTTCCCACCTTTGAAGACCAGTTTGGCTGCTCTCCCCCCATCCTGTTTCACCATCTGCTGAGGTAGATCTCCTCCCCAAACAGTTCCTTTGTGTTCAGCCCAGGCCACTTCACACCTCATCTAGGCAGCCTGGAAAGGCTGCCAGAGGGTGGCCAATCAGAGAAGGTCACTACAGAGTGGAAGTTGGCAACTTTTAGGTAGAGTTCTAAAACTCTTTCCCTGAAATAGTTATAATAAATCTCACAATGGCAAGTTGTTGCATTCATTATAACAATCACCTTGAGATCAAACTTGACATATCCAGCTCCTTTGGAGACTTTACTAATTAAAATGAAGTTTCACCATATTAGCCCATGAAGCCTATTCACAACAATGAGAGAAAACTAATTTGCCTTATAATGTCCCTGCTTATAGTTACACTGCACCCACCTCTGGGGACACCTAGGGCACATCTTAGGGGTGAATTATATGTAAAAATAAGGTAGTTCAATACTTTGGAAGTACTTTTAATTCCAAAGTCGAATTTGAAGGTGACTTTAATTTGAAAGCAGCCAGCAAGGCAGGTGTGCCTTTAAAATGACCCTGAGCACCGCAGCAGTGCACCTATGGGGGCACTACCTATGCTGGGGTTACTAAACCTACATGGCCGACCATATACTAGAGACTTATTGGTAGGTTGATACTGCCAATTATAATTAGCCTAATTTGCATAATCCTTTTAATCAGAGCACAGGCCCTGGGACTGTTCAGCAGTGCCAAGAGCACCATCAGAGTCAGGAAAACAACAGCAAAAAAAGTGAAAAATGGGGACAAAAAGCTAGGGGGCTTCTGCGATCAGCCCAGTTTTCTCACAATAGTTTTTGCCTGTAACATGGCACTGAATTTTAGTCAGTATTCTTTGCTCTAGTTTTTGCTGTAACACAGCCGCAACAGTTTGTTGACAGTAATACCTTAATAGTAATCTTGCCACCAATTATGCCCTCATTTACTATGACATGTGAAATATTTTGGCAATAAATACACCCAACACATATTCTGACACTATGGGGGTCATTCCAACCCTGGCGGTCAATGACCGCCGGGTTGGAGGACCGCGGGAGCACCGCCGACAGGCCGGCGTTGCTCCCAAGGGCATTCCGACCGCGGCGGTAAAGCCGCAGTCGGACCGGCAACACTGGCGGTCTCCCGCCAGTGTACCGCCGCCCTTTGGAATCCTCCAAGGCGGCGCAGCTAGCTGCGCCGCCGAGGGGATTCCGACCCCCCTACCGCCATCCAGTTCCCGGCGGTCCGCCCGCCGGGAACCGGATGGCGGTAGGGGGGGTCGCGGGGCCCCTGGGGGCCCCTGCAGTGCCCATGCCACTGGCATGGGCACTTCAGGGGCCCCCGTAAGAGGGCCCCTACAAGTATTTCACTGTCTGCTTGGCAGACAGTGAAATACGCGACGGGTGCAACAGCACCCGTCGCACCTTCCCACTCCGCCGGCTCGATTACGAGCCGGCATCCTCGTGGGAAGGGAGTTTTTCCCTGGGCTGGCGGGCGGTCTTTTGGCGACCGCCCGCCAGCCCAGGGAAAAACTTAGAATACCCTCCGCGGTCTTTCGACCGCGGAGCGGTATTTCGGAGGGGGGAACTCTGGCGGGCGGCCTCCGCCGCCCGTCAGGGTCAGAATGACCCCCTATGTCTTACAACTTTTTGTGAGTGCTTTCCAGTAAATCACCGAGATAGTAGTATCCATTATGAAAAGACTAAATAATAGAAAACAGAAACAGGATCTATGCAAGAAAATCTGGGGTAGTGATAGATAAGATAGTGAAATCGGATTAATAGCAAAATGTGTACCTGTTGTGTACAATGATGACTGAATTCAGATTGAGGTATTTGGCAGAAAATATGTCATATTCAACATTTTGCCAGAATTTATGCCTCATCACATTCTGTTCAGTAACAACATCCCATTAACTATTATAGTAAAAATATCTATCTATCTATCTATCTATCTATCTATCTATCTATCTATCTATCTATCTATCTATCTATCTATCTATGTGAATTTGCTGAAAGTATACATTTTTTAATGTATTATTTGATGGAATACTGTTTGCACACTTACTTCTGTTGGCAGCCTTAACCCTCAGAGCTCAGAGGCCGAGCGTGTAGCAGAGTGGAGTGGAGTGGGGTGGAAGAGGGTGTAGTGGGTTGGAGTGGATTGAGGTCATGAGGTAGCTTGGATTGGATTAAAGTTGGGTGGTTTGAAGTGGGGTACAGTGGGATGGATTGAATAGATGCACTACCTATGCTGGGGTCCGTAAACCTACATGCCTTACCATATACTAGCGACTTATAGGTAGGTTGATACTGCCAATTATAATTAGCCTAATTTGCATACTCATTTTAACCAGAGCACCGCACAGGCCCTGGGACTGGTTAGCAGTCCCCTGGGCACCATCAGAGTCAGGAAAACATCAGCAAAAAGTGCAAAATGGAGGATAAAAGTTAGAGGACTTTTGGAATCAGCCCAAGGTCCTCAAATACCAACTCAGATGATGCTATACATTATAATATTAACCAATTCGTCCAGTTGTTGGAGAGTCAAAAAGAAGACATCAGAGCTCTATAAAAAAATATTTTTAGAGTGAAACAAAGTGTGGGTGGAAGCATACATGGCAACATTTTAGAGCAGGCCAGTGGAAGATTTAAAAAAAAGGAGAATGTATTTTCCCATTGACTTAAACTGACACAAAGGCAATTTGCCTCAACTGGTCTGTTGTTTGTATGCACTATGTAAAACAGCTATAAATTGAATGTTGAGGCCTGTCACACCTTCTAATCTCCCCCGCCAAGAACTGAAGGCAAAGCATTCTGGTTCACGATATAGATTGTTCTATGCTCAAGCCGCCTTGTTTCCAGGAGACCCTGTTTCAGCAACCAATATTGGCTTTCTGTATGCAGGAATCGAGAGGCGGGAGAAGAACCTTCAAATCAGTAGTCTCCCACCTGAATCTGGAGAGTTGGCATATATGGTGGATGTGAAGGCCATTTTTTAGTAATTTTGATGGTGAGGCGTATGGTAGAGCAAATCTGCTTACAGGAACAAGTTTGAAGCTATTACAGTTTCAGAACACTTGCTAAAAAGGTAAATACACTAAATATTTATGGTTATTCACAAACCTTCGGCAGACAATTCCTCCCTTGAAGTTGGCTGGAAATTTACTCCAGTCAAGCGCAGGTTTAAAATTGTTTACAGGGTCGGAAAAGAGACAGGGAACACCTGTAAAATTGGTGGAGTATGCAGAAGAGATTTATCCATGGAAAAAAATATGTATCTTTATTAGAAACAAAAAAGTCTCATAATGCCAATGGATTTTGATCATGACATTTAAGCACGCTAGATTTACAGCATGTCACATTGTTAATACAGGTTAGTATAGCTGGAAATGTGAACAGGCTCAGTGTCCCAGGAGTGTTCCACACAGTGTTTGGGAGTAGAACATGTACGCAAAACAGAGGCATGAAATTCTGAAAGTGAAAAAATATACGCTAACATCACTGCAATCGGTTAAGAGAGGTCGACATGTCACTAGGATATACAAGTGCGTTTTATTATGGCCCATATCATCATTCAATGTGTGAAAAATCAATTTGTTTATTTATTTTGGAGTTTTATGTTGCAATATATATAAGAGAGTAAGACGAGGACAAGAAAAACTGTCTAGTCAGAAAAAACGCTATGTGAACAGAAAGACGTTTCTGGAAGAAAATGGTTATGGCAGTGAAATGTCAGTTGTGGGATACCGTCCTGTAATCTCTTCTGCACAGCACACATGAAGCAGAAAACATTTTAAACTCAACACAAATGGATGTTGCCTTTAGAATTGTGAAGGCTGACCTTGGGAAGAGTGTATTCAATTATGTTTTATCTCAATAAAAAAGTAACACCTGCGATGCTGCCATTTGAAACACTGCAGGAAACGAATCGAAAGACAGTTAGAATTCAGGGGAACATCTTGAGTAGTTTTTGAAATGAAAAACATAATGCCAGTGAAAGATGAAAACAAATCTGAAATGTGTTTATTATGTTTTAACATTTACAATGTTAGGGAAGTATTCACAGCTGTGAGGCAGTGGAAGGGTCAGAGATGGATTGGTGATTCTCACCTTATTTATTGGTTACGGGTCATCCAAAGGTCAGGTATCTCTTATGCCTGGCAATAATTCCAGGTGACTAGCTGCAAATGGCTTATTGTGGATCCAGCAGAAAAATGACTAATATTTATTCACACAAAAATACTATAATAGCTTGATAACATGGGCATTTCTTAATAGGAATTCATTAAATCGTCATTGCCGCACAGAAAGACAGTTTGTTTTAGTACATACCATTTTGGATGTGGAGTTGCAACTGGGTTAGCCTGCTCATGTTGAAAGATAAAACCGCATGCTTGATTTGTTTTTCAATGGCTTAACAAAACCTATAAACTGGAAACAAATATAGCCCTATTAAACGCCACGGAAAGTAATACGCTTGTCATTATTAAACAACCTTTCTAGGCCTTTTTAAAACTTTTTACCGAATTGGAATGACGGCGAATTTGACTGAAATGTAAATAGTAGTAAGGGTTCCTCACTTCACAAAACTCAGCATCAGACAGCATGCTTCTGTCTTGCATGTTGTCATATCGATTTCTGGCCCCTCTCTGATTGCCTCTGTTATTTGGGTGCACACAGACCCAGACCCGGCTCCGAGCATCGCCCCTCCACCAGCAGTGGCTGCTGCAAACATTTTAATACAAAACAATATTATCATTTTGTATTGAAAGGGGCGGGGCATTTGGGGGTGATGAGCTCTGAGGGGAGAGCACATAGCACTCTGCTCAGTGCGCGTGCATCTTTGGCCGACCTTCTAGGGCCGGCCAAACACACATGCGAAAAGGGCTCTCTCCAGCCCGGCAATGTGTTGCTGGGCTGGAGAGAGCCTGAACAGGCTACCAGTCTGCCTGGGAGTACCCTGGCTGGGCACCCCCAGCCAATCCTGGTGCTGCTCTAAGCATCGTTAGGATTGGCTACAAGGCAGGCCTGGGAGCCTGCATCTGCAGCCTTAAGCGATGGCAGAGGATCGAAGCAGCATGGCGCGACACGGAGCGGTGAACAATTCAGCGCTTTTAAGCGCTTACTGGTTGATGGTTCCGCCCACTGCCTTCTCACAGCATTCTGGGGCACAGAGTCCCTTCCTGGCTCAGCACGCCTCCCGCGCAGCAGTGAACAATCCAGCGCTTTCAAGTAGTCAGGTTGATGGCTCCACCCCCTGCCTCCTCGCAGCGTTCTGGGACTCAGAGTCTCTTCCAGGTTCAGCACGCGTTGAGGTTACTTTAAAAAAAAAAAAAAAAAATTCTCCCCCTCCCACACTTCCCCACCCCTTTTCCCTCCCACAAGCCTCCACTGCACAGACTGTGGTAAAGATCTACAGATACAGTATGGAGGTTTCACATAAAGTAGTTTACTCCATACATAGTAATGGAGCTGTCGACCGAGCACAAGGTTCTACTCCTCACATCACCCTCGTCAAACTGCCTACTTCTACCATTTTAATGCCAACGTTCCAGGGTAGAATCTTGAATGCGTAACATTCTAAGCAGGCATAGAGCAGAGACTCATAAAACAGTGTATGGCAAGATATAACACAGCTTTCCTTCTCGAAATAAAAAAAAGACTTTTAAACAGGCATAAATCAGATTCTCGTAAAATACTGTATGATTTACATAGCTACATAACATCTCACCATGTAACAAATAAGAAACTATATTTTAACCCATTAACCCACGGCTCACTGTCCCCATAGACAACCAAAAAACATAAGCATACTAGAACGCATAACATTGCATAAAACCACAGTTACAGATCACTTAATATAGGCACGAATCGCTCCTGAAGGAGAATATCGGCACTTAGTGCAACAGGAAAAAAGTTAACAGTGTCAGATAGTTTAGAGAGCGGCATTAAACAGACATACTTTTAACATCTTTTTGAACTTTGCGGATTCACTCAGGAGTGGATGGAGAGAGGCAGTTTGCTCCAATAAAATGGAGCAAGATAAAAAAAAGTATCTGCCACCGTATCTAACTGCATGGATACATGGGATCTTCAGATAGGCCTTGTGAGTAGATCTCAGCAATTTGAGGGGCTGATAGTGTAGTTTAGAATGCAAATAGATAGGCTAGGCCTTGTTTAGTGCCTTCTGGGTCAGGAAACATAAATACAAAATTATCAATTTTCTAATAGGCAACCAGTGTAGGTCCTCTAGAACAGGAGCAGTGAAAGTGCGAGGAAGCAAATTACAATTTAGCCAAGCCGCTGTGTTTTGCACTACTTGGAGTTTGGACATTCAGGTGTCATTAGCTAACCCCAACAGTGCATTCCCATGGTCAAGGGGACTGATGATAAGGGCCTGGACTAGAGTCTTTCTATATCTGGAAGGCTGACACAGGAAAGTTTTTCGTACAAGCCTCATGGTGGTATAGCAGGCACCACAAGTAGTTTTGACCTGGAATTTCATAGAACATTGTTTGGTTGATGTTAACCCCCAGGTTTTTCACTACCTGTTTGGGGTCAGGAGCTGGGCCAAGTCTCCATCACCATTTAATTGGAGAGAGTTGTTAGTCATCCAACAGCGATTTCCCTCATAAAATTTTCAAAATGAGATTGCACTCTTATTGTATCAGGCCAAAGGAGATAAGCAGCTGGGTGTCATCTGCATGTGATACAATCACAAATCCCCATGATCTTACTATCTGTGTTACAGGTGCTACCTAGATGTTAATGAATGTAGGGCTCAAGCAGGAACCCTGTGGGAATCCTTTATTAATTCTTATTGTTCTAGATTGGAAGATGTCTAAACAGGTGTTTTGAGTTCTGTTGTCAAGAAATGCCTATTCCAAAGCAGGGCAGTGCCGCATATTCCTGCCTCGTATAATCTGTGGACAAGAATGGAGTGTGAGACTGTTTCAAAGGCCGCTGACAAGTCAAGTAATACTAGCATAATCAGGGTCCCTGTATCCAATGATAGTCTAATAGTATCCGTGACTGTCACTAGTGTGGTCTCCATAATATGAGATGCTCTGAAACCAGACTATGATGTATCTAGGATACTATATTCTTCTGGAATGGCAGTCAGTTGAGAATTAATATAACTCTCTAGAATTTTGGCAACAAGTGGAAGCAAGTAGATCACACAGTAGTTGAAATGGATTTCTGAGTTAGCAGGAGGGTTCATGAGAATAACTGAGATTTGGTCAAATTTCCACTTTAGCAGAACTTTGGTTGGAGTTAAGAATAGATTAAAAAGCACAATAACAGATGATGTGGTATAGTTGACAAGACTACTTGTTATCCTGGGGAGGCAAAGGTCCAGAGGGGAGCCAGAGTTGGCTAAGGATAATATCTTCTGCATCTGTTTTAGAAAGCATACCTCAAATTTGCTCAAGACATTATTGGTGTTTGGAGGGAGCTGATTAAAATTATGTTCTTGCACCTGGAATTCTGGTGTGGTTTCAAAATCCTTGTAAATAAGAACATTTTTGTCTTTTCGCCGAAATGGATGATTTTGTTTTATCCGGGCTAATTTGGTAAAACACCTTTGAAAGGGAGCCATGATATGCATCCAAAGCAGAATTAATATTGGCAGGGGACGAAATCAAGATGGGCCTATAATACTCAGAGAAAGGGGCAGAAGGGGTGCAGCTGAGTTTAGTAAGTTCTGTACTGACATGGTGCATGTATTTATACATGGGATCCGAAATTGTGTTTTGTAGTGATCAGACCAAGTGATAGGAAGTGGAAGTTCACAAAATAAGGTCAAACATGTGCTGTGCCTTATGGCAGTGGAATGGAATCTTCATCCTTCTCTACCTCATGGGTACTTGTAGTGGAATTGGACTTTTTAGCTGCTACTTTCACCATTTTGGCGAGATTCCACCAATGGCCCCAGAAACTCAGACTGCATTGCCACACATTTTTTCAACATTTATAGGTTCACCAAACGTATTCTTCCCCTTTTGTACATAAGTAGCAGTTTTATTGTGCACCACATCTCCAACATACTCCTGGACATCCTTCACACCTTTCTTTTGATTTTAACAAGCTTTCTGCTTATCCTGAGCTTGACCAGCATTCTCCTTAACCAACAACATAAGACTACCAACACCAAATTCAATCTTCAATCATTTGGACATCCAAGTGGTATTAGCTTTTCTCCCTATCAGCAATTCAAATGAAAACATCTTGGTTGACAAGTGAAGTGTAGTCCTATAGTATCACAACATACTCCTCGCCGATTTGACAACATCATGGTTCTCAAGTTTAGCCCAATTAATACATTCACAGATGACTCAGTTCCTACTCTCAGCAAGACCATTCATTTGGGGATGATATAGAGAGCTTCTGTGGTGACTTATGCCACAAAATTTAAGAAGGAAATCGTGAAATTTCCTCATGATAAATTGGGTCCTGTTGTTTGAAATTAGAGTTTCAGGAAAGTCTTCCCTTGGAAAAAATTATCTGACAAAATGCACCACAGAACTTGCACAAGGGTCTTTTACAAATTTAAGCTCAGACCATTTGAACAGTAATCCATTTCCCAGTAAGGAATCATAGGGATCCATTACATCAATACCAAATTTCACCCATGGTTGATGGAATTTTAATGGGCTCAAACAGGGGAGTTACTACTCTCATGCTTTAGTCTCATGAAGCACACACTCCACAACCTGCCACTACTTTTTCAATCTTAGCATTGATTCAAGGCCACCAAAAAGAATCATGGACACATATTTTGGTGAGAGCTGAACCAAGATGTCTTTCATGTGCACTGTCAATAATACCACTTCTCAGCTTAAGTGGTGGAACAAATGTATATAACCTTCTAGGAAAGTAGCCTCTTTCTAGCATGGTTACACCCACTTTTGGCCTGTTTGTGAGTGTGTGTCAGTGTGCTTTTACTGTGTCACTGGGATCCTGCTAGCCAGGACCCCAGTGCTTATAGTATGTGGCCTGATATGTATGCTTGTGTAGTGCCTAACTGTGTCACTGAGGCTCTACTAACCAGAACATCAGTGCTTATGCTCTCTCTGCTTTTAAATTTGTCACTGTAGGCCAGTGACTACATTTACCAATTTCAATTGGCATACTGGACCCCCCTTGCAAGTCCCTAGTATATGGTACCTAGGTACCCAGGGCATTGGGGTTCCAGGAGATCCATATGGGCTGCAGCAGTTCTTTTGCCACCCGTAGGGAGCTCAGACAATCCCTTGCACAGGCCTGCCATTGCAGCCTGTGTGAAATAACGCACACGTTATTTCACAGCCATTTTCACTGCACTTAAGTAACTTATAAGTCACCTATATGTCTAACCTTCACTTGCTGAAGGTTAGGTGCAAAGTTATTAAGTGTGAGGGCGCCCTTACAGTAGCAAAGGTGCCTCCACATAGTTCAGGGCCATTTCCCCAGAATGTGTGAGTGCGGGGACACCATTACACGCGTGCACTACATATTGGTAAATACCTATATGTAACTTCACAATGGCAACTCTGAATATGGCCATGTAACATGTCTAAGATCATGGAATTGTCCCCCTATTCCAAATCTAGTATTAGGGAGCCAATTCCATGCATCCTGGGGGCTCCACCATGGACCCCCAGTACTACCAAACTAGCTCTCTGAGGCTTGCACTGCAGCTACAGCTGTTGCCACCTCACAGACAGGGATCTGCCCTCCTGGGGTCTGGGCCGCCCAGTCCTAGGAAGGCAGAACTAAGCATTTCCTCTGAGAGCAGGGTGTTACAACCTCTCCCTTTGGAAATAGGTGTTACAGGCTGGGGAGGGGTAGCCTCCCCCAGCCTCTGGAAATTCTTTGAAGGGCACATATAGTGTGTTCCTTGCATAAACCAGTCTACACCGGTTCAGGGACCCCTTCTCCCCTGCTCTGGTGGGAAACTGGACAAAGGAAAGGGGATTGACCACTCCCTTGTCTATCAGCACCCCAGGGGTGGTGCCCAGAGCTCCTCCAGTGTGTCCCAGACTTCAGCCATCTTGCTTTGCAAGGTGTGGGGGCACTCTGGAGGGCTCTGAGTGGCCAGTGCCAGCAGGTGACATCAGAGACCCCTCCTGGTAAGTCCATACCTGATAATGTAGCCAATCCCCCTTTCCTGACTATTTAGGGTCTCTCCTGTGGGTTCTCTTCAGATTCTGCTTGCAAGTTTCCTTCAGGAATCCTCTGCAACAACTTCAGACTCTTCTGACCTTCGATCAACCACAGTCTGCTCCGAGAAATGCTGTAACTGCTACAAAGTGTCTACAAGAGACACATTTCTTCAGCAAACTCAGATCCAAGTCAGCAACTGCAACAGTTTACACAGTGTGCACGCTCTGGGGACTCCCTGTCCTCATCCTGCACCAGAAGGACCAAAGAAATCCCCTGTGGAGTGATGGAGTCACTCCCCAGCTCCAGGCAGGCACCTTCTAAGACAACGACCGGTACCCTGGGACTCCTCTCACAATGATGAGCGTGCTCCTAAGGACATAGAGGGTGGACATCATCAAAAGAGGCTGTCCTGAGGTCGTGCTGACACAATTTGGAAGAGATAAGACCTTGCCTTCTCTGAGAACAATGGTACCCCTGTGTACTGTGTCTTCTTCACCTCCTGAGGCCTCTGTGCACTCTTTGCAAAATGTATTCATGCACAGCCTGGCCCAGGTCCACAGCACTCCACCCTGCCATGCTCAACTCGCTGAGGTGTTCTCCGGTGGTGTGGGACCTACTTTTGCTGTGCTGCATCAACTGTGTTTTGCACCTCATTTGAACCCAGATCCTGTGGCTTCGTGGGTGCTGGCTGGCATCCTTAGGGCACTCTAAAGTGCTGAGAGCTCGCTCTTCCTCCTCACACAGAGTTGAGGCCCCCAGGTCGCTAATGGGTCCATCCAGCGCCATTTTGATGCAAAATGCACTTTTATCGTAGCCAAAACTTGTTGGCAACTTCAGACACAAAATATTGTCTGCAACAATCTTCACGCCGTAGGACATCTTCTGCATCATGCAGGAACCCGCTGGCATCTTTCTAGGGTGCATTCCTACAGTCTTCGTCTAACCATGGACTCTTCTTTTTCACCGTCTTCTGAGTTGGCAGGGGCTCCTGTCCTTCCTGGAACTTTTTTTGGGCTTCTGGACTTACTCCCATTCCTTTGCAGGTCTTCAGGTCCAATAATCCAGGAGTTGTTCTTGCAGACTTGGTTGACTGCTGCAAAATCCCAAAAACGAAGAGTAGTGTGTCCGAAGGAAACTTGCAGTACTTTACTCCTGCTTTTATGAGCTCTGGGTGGGGTAATTTACTTACCTTTACTGTACGCGCATTGGGCTGCAAGGAAGGCGTCACTTGTTGCTAAGGGGGCAGGAGCCCTTTAACTGAACTCGGCGCTCCCGCTCTCGCGGGACGCGCGCGGGCGGCGCCAGGGTTAAGCCCGGGCCAAGGGCGGGCCCGTCCTGCGCCCGTCATCGTTCACAGTGAGGAGTGACTGCTTAAATCTATTTAATTCCCGGTGCGTAATTTGGAGTCTCTTCTGTTTTTAGTGGGCTTTTAAAAGCTTAATTAGTTTGTCTTGCTTGTTGCCACGCTGCTGCATTGTTCTGACTATTGTAAAAATGGGCAGGAAAAGAGGAGCATTATCTGGGCCTCTGGGGGGGGGTGGACGCAGTAGCAGACAGGGTTGTGGCACCACCACATTAGACTCCTTTCTTGCAAGAGCTGTTGGGGTTGTTAAAAAAGAAATTGATTTGGCAGAGAGGAGGTTATCCATGGAATTGGAGGATTGGCACCAGGCCCCAACAGATAATGGTCCTCGTGAGGCCGTGGATGTGGAGGTGGATTATCTGGGGGGGGCAAGGTGCTGGTATGGATGATGCTGAGCCTGTCCAGGCTGAGCCAACAGAGTCAACAGAGGATTCTGGGGGCCACGGCCCCTCTAGAAGAAGTAAAAGACTTTTATTATCTTCTCCCCCGGCCTGTCCCGTGGATAAATGTAGCCCTCCCCAGAGGAAAAAAAAAGCCTTAAAAAAACTGATACCCATGACGAAAACACCTCTCCTGGAGCTCCCTAAGGATGCGAGCAGTGACCTTGCACCTTGTCAGCACTTGGGGTATGACACAACTAATATACTGACTAAATTTCAGAGACATTATTCAGGAGATTTTGTCTCCCGTGGTGGCGAAACTATCTGCCATAGAAAAAACAGTATCCCTGATTTGTGCGCAAGGAAGTCAAGTAAGGCATGGTGTAGGTAGTTGTGTGGCTTCGACTAGGCATCCCTGCGCTGGTGAGGAGTTGTCCCTTCCAGAGGTAGCCGCAGGACCCTTGGGGCCCATGGGAAAATCATCTTATCTATTGGTGAATCCTATAAACTCTGGGGGTCAGGGTGCCTGTGTTGAAACTGCTCCGACTGCACCAACCTCTTCATTGAGGACAGAGAGGACAGTCAATATGTTTAGCTGCAGTAGGCAGCCTGATTGGGATTCTGTGGCAGCCGGGGGGGGTGGCCGACTGCTGTCTGGAAACGATAATTTGAACCCGCCAACGGCCAGGCCTTCCCTGGCCTGCTTGGATCTCCCCCCTGCGTGTGCCCCCTATGTGGTAGTCCTGACGAATGTGCATGCTCTTGTTTCTGGGGCAACTGAGTCTACAAACCAACTCATAAATAAGGTTGGCCATTGGCTGAGCAACAACTGTGATTTTTCTTGTAAGGACTTCAAGGATATTTTGTTTGCCAGAAGAATTGGCTGGGTCAGTCCTAAAAATAAGGTGGGAAAGGACGACTGTATTATTATAAATGTCAGATATCCTGCCCTGACTAAAAGGCTTCTTTCTAGCCATCGTTCTCCTGTCCCTAGTGCAGGTTTTATGGGTATGGTTCCTTTGGGCTATTTTTATGATCACATGCGATTGAGTACTGGGGTGTCTCTTGGCTCTGGTAGGAATCCCCCCCTGGGTCAGATCAGCCTGCAGGTAAATAGTAGAAGAACCAACAGCAACCTATCCTTGGAAGGGGTGGATTGACAATGCGCCAAGGCGCTGGCTGTAGAAGAGGTGCCCCCACAGTGTAATCTTATCTCATGGAATATTGCGGGCTATGATGCTAAGTTATCTGATCAAGCATGGGTTGGGTGTGTGGCTGACTATGATGTTATCATGCTTCAGGAAACCTGGTCGGAGGGGCTGTCTGTGTGGGATGGGTATGACAGATGTGCAATTCCAGCTGTGCAGTCTCTTGGTGGTCGCTCGAAAGGTGGCCTGGTTACCCTAATTCGCCTCTCTAAGATAGTGGGTGCTTTTCAAATTAACTGTAACCATCAAGGTATATTGCTGGTATGGGTACTCTTCTCCAATCATTTTAATATATTATTGGTCAACTTTTATTATGCTGTGTGGGATGTGGGGTGCCAAATTGGGGCCTTGTTCTCCGTTCTCCAGATTATGAAATATAGAATGGAGAAGGTGGGATTGGAATTTCGTGCCATCATCTCTGGGGACTTTAATGCCAAGTTGGGCAGGCTCAGCACTGTGGTTAATCCCTTCATCGGTGACTGCGAGGACTATTCAGCGCATGGTCTGCAGGACTCTAGAGGCAGGGATCTACTAGCGGAACTCAGGGAGATGGGCCTCTTGAATTTTTATGATATTGAAGCAGTAGGCACTCACCAACTTCCAACCTATGTGGGAAGAGGGTCTGGATCCATCATCGACTATATTTTTGTGTCTCCTCCTATGAGAGACTTGGTGATTGGGGGTAAAGTGTTAGGCGAGTGCTTTAGCGATCATAATCCCCTTATACTGTCCTTTAAACTCCCTGGGGCCCTACGCTTACTAGGACGAGGCAGGCCTGTAGCGGTGGTGACAAAGGACCAGGGTAGGCGGCTTGGGTGGAAGCAAGTAGACTCCCAAAAAGTTGTAGGAAGGGTTGTGGGGGATAACTTACAGCTATTTATGGAAATACTCCTGATAGAAGCACCAAATCCCACGACTGTTATGAATGCGATAACAGTAGTAAATGCAGCAGTCAGAGACTGCCTCTTTTCAGTAGGCAGCCACCCCAGTAAACGCAAATGTGACTGGTACGACAAAGCCTGCTATGATGCAAGGGCAAATTTAAAGATGGCTACCAAGATTCACCCTAGAGATTGGGTTCTCGTAAAAGAAGCTAGAACAAGGTATAAAAGGGCCCTGAGGGATAGTAAGCTAAAATATAAAGATAAAGCTTGGGAAGAGTTAGAGCGTGCTACAGCTCTGAAGGACCCTGGCCTGTTCTGGAAGGTGGTAAATAGAGGTTCCTTTGAAACAGAAACTTCTGAGGGCCTTGGTTGTAACATCGCCCCAGAGGCCTGGGTAACTCATTTCTGTAGAATCTTTGAGGGTACCCCCCTAAGAAATATTCAGGAGAGCGTGTATGATGTGGCTCCTAACCTAGCAATCAGGTTTTCACTCCAGGAGGTTATTGATGCGATACAGAGTAGCACGTGTAATAAAGCTCCGGGCCCGGACTCGATCACCATGGACTTGTATAAAGCTAACCCTCAGCTATGGGCACCCATTCTCCTTAATGTCCTCAATGCAGCAGTCACTGTGGGCATTCCTGCCTCTTGGAGACTGGCATGTATAGTCCCAGTGTTTAAAAAGGGTGATCGCAATGATCCTAAGTCTTATCGCCCTATATCACTCCTGGATACCTCTGAGAAGATTCTGGGACGGATTATCCTAAGGCGTCTGGAGGCCTGGATCATAGGAAATGCTATTTTAAGCCAGGAACAGTATGGCTTTAGGGAAGGCCTCGGCACGCAAGAACAATGTCTCAATTTACTGATGATAATCAGTAAATACACGCAGGCCAGGAAAGGTACCCTTTATCTTGCATTTATGGACCTTAGCTGTGCTTTTGATAAAGTGAACCGGTCTTTATTATGGAAGAGGCTAATTCAGTCAGGGTTGGATCCTAATATTGTAGAGCTTCTCCGATATCTCCATTCTGGGACAGTTGCAAATGTGAGGGTGGGCCCAAATGGGGAATGCTCGGAGGCTTTTAAGCTTTCAAGGGGTGTGCGCCAGGGGTGTGTCTTGGCCCCTACCTTGTTCCTTATATACACAAATGGACTGTCTGATTTTCTGATGGAACATTGTAGGGATGTCCCGAAGGTGAGGGGTATTGATATCCCTGTGCTGACGTACGCGGATGACGCGGTTCTCATGGCCCGCACGATGAATGGTCTCCGAGAAATAGTTAGAGCCTATGCTATCTTTATGTCAGCTTTGGGTCTGGAGGTCAATTTCAAGAAATCACATTTTATGGTTTGCGGAAAACCCATGAGCAGGGTGGGGGAGTTAAGGGTGGAGGATCAAGTTATCAGCAGAGTCCATGAGTTCCCATACTTAGGGGTCATTTTTTATGAGAAAGGATCTTGGAAACCCTGTATTTCTAGAAGGGTTGTGCTTTTTCATGCAACAGTTGGTGCAACCTTTGACTTCGCGGCTAGTGTAGGCAGTAAACCTATCAAACCCCTGCTTGAAATTTATAGGTGGAAATGCCTACCTGTCCTCCTGTATGGTTCGGCACTCTGGGAGTTTAGGGATACCCGAGCCCTTATGGTGGAAGAAAATCGTTTTTGCAGAAGGCTTCTGGGAGTTGGACAAAATATCTCTGGTTTTTGCCTTCACCTGGAACTCGAGCTTGAGTATGTACAGGACACTATTCAATTGGCTCTCCTTCTGCTATGGATCTCAGTTTGGAGTAACGAACACACCACTCTTAATAGGGATATCTTAAGGGACTGTCTGGCCTGGAACAATGCAAAGCATATTCCCTGGCTGTCGCACATAAGGAAGATGGCACATGACTTGGGGCGGCCTGAATTGTTCGATTACCCCGAGGACCTGACTAGCTACGATAAGAAATGGGTTAAGGAAAATTTTCTGAGAATCCAGGAGACCAAGAGGGAGGGGGAGGTTCTAGGGAAAAAATCGATCAGGGATTTTATTATGCTAAAAGATGTGGGTGGGGTCCTGAGCGTTATCTCTTAGAAATTAAGGATGGGAGGGAAAGGACTCTCATAACTCAATTTCGCTTGGGGATCATTAGAAGTAATTTGTGCTTCCCTTTAGGTCAGTATCGGGAAAAATGTATTAGACCCTGCCCCTGTGATGGGGTGTCCCATCAGACCTTGATCCATTTTCCATTGTTCTGTGTCTTTTCTGCACCATTTAGAACTCGATTTTTATTACCGCTCCTAAGGTCCAAGGGTTTCGTGCAATATCGTCCTGCTTTTATGTGGCTGCAAATGGCCTCAGATGTATTGGTATGGAAGGGCCTGGGATCTTTCCTGAAGGGAGCTACTACTTTGCGTAAAAATGTAGAATTTTTAGAATGATTTCTCCTATTTTACTGTTTTTATGAATGAGTTTTTTTTTTTTCTCTCTTCTTATTTCTTATATATATGTATACGTTTATATTTATGATGGGTGTTTTTATTATATATGGTTTTTATTGGTATATTAATAATGTATTGGTGATTATTTGTTGTAATGGATGAATTTTTTTTCATACCGAATAAAGTTTCTTCTTCTTACCTTTACTGTATTCTTACTCTCCCCGTGATTTTGCACACACTACACTTGTCTAGGGGGGAATTCGTGATTCACATTCCACTTTTTTAGTATATGGTTTGTGTTGCCCCTAGACCTATTTTCTTCCGTTGCATTCTTTAAGAGTTCCTACTGTTTGCATTGTTCTATGACTATTAACTTGTCTAATTTTGGTGTCTAGTGTATATATTGTGTATAATACTTACCTCCAGAAGGAGTATTGTCTCTAAGATATTTTTGGTACTGTGTCACCCAAATACATACCTTTATTTTTGGTAACACTGAGTATCGTCTTTACTTGGGTATAAGTACTGTGTAACTATAAGTGGTATTTCATGAGCTTTGCATGTCTCCTAGTTTAGCCTAAGCTGCTCTGCTATAGCTACCACTATCAGCCTAAGCTGCTAGAGCACTACTAATTCACTAATAAGGGATAACTGGACCTGGTACAAGGTGTAAGTACCCAAGGTACCCACTACAAACCAGGCCAGCCTCCTACAAACCTAAGTAGCAAGCCTTTTTCCAAGGAAAGATCCCCACAAACCATGGAAAACGGCTGAAGCATGAAAAGTTTAACAACCTCCAAAACTTGTTGTAATACCTGGTTTTCCCTTACAGAAACTCTCCATGTCTGTTCAAAACACACACACAGCTTCGGTACTTCAATTAATGTTACTAAACAGTCCTCAAAATAGTCTTTCATAAAATCTTTCAACACTGTTTTATCCTATGACTACTTTTACTTGGGAATCGTGAAATAACACCTGTCCTGATATTCTTGCCCCCAACGATGAGTACCACATCAAACTAGAATTGCAGAAATGTAGATTATCTCACAATTCTTGGTGTGCAACAGTTGCCAACACCTCCACCCAAAATAGACACTAGTGTGTTTGTGACCAGTTTGTAGACAAAATTGCTTGCTCCAGATAACAGCAGAACTTTTGAACAGCCCACGTACATGCATGTAATTCCTTCTCAATCATGGAATACTGCAAATCTGCACTCCGGAACACCCTTGAGGTGAAAGCAGTGATGTACTCAGACTCATCTTTCTTTTGAGTGAGTACAGCTCCTAACCCTACTTTGCTAGAATCCAGTGTGATGCAACACAGTAAAGCGGGATCAAATGGCTTGAGGACTCGACTCCAACCAAACTGAGTTTTAATCTATGAAAATGTTTCAGAACATTACACATCCCAACCAAATTATGTACCTTTCCTAAGAAGGCCACTGATGGGTCTAATCCTGGATGCATACTCTGGGATAAAACTAGAGTAGAATTCACACAACCCTAAAAATGACTGAACTCTACATTTATGTAAAAGACGAAGAGCTTCCAGAATCGACTTTGCCAACCTTGGCCTGGGTTTGATCACTTCCTTAGAAATGTATATGTCCAAGATATTCAACCTCCTTGCATAGGAACTGACATTTTTCTTTCTTGAGTACCACTCCATGGTCACTAAAAAATTCAAAGAACATTTTCCAAGATGGCATTATGCACCATTACATCCATAGCAGAAGTCAGCACATCATCTTGAAATACCACAACAACCTGCACCTCTTTAAACATGTTGTACATAAGTCTTTGAAACCTGATGCCAGGGAGGTGAGTCCAAACAACATGTAGCAGTACTGAAATGTGCCAATAGGATAGACAAAAACCGTAAAGTGTTTGGACTCTGGGTGCAACAGAACCTGCTTGTAGCCTGATGCAAGGTAAACTCTGGAGAATCGACTCACCTCAGTAGTGAGAGCCAACACATCATTGATTTTGGGCAATGGGTGAAAATCAACCCACCTCTCTTTATTGAGTGATCTTATGTTAAGACACAAACAAAGTGTCTTTAAATAGTTTGTGGGTGATCATAGTTATTCTTGCTCCTGAATCAACAAGACGTTTTAATGTCCAGTCACCAACTAGGGTATCAGCAATGGGATCAACACATGTGGAGGGATGCCCTGAGGCAGAAATGGAAACTTCTCCACCCACACTAAGTACCAAATCATTCAACACCTCCACATCGGATTGGATTTCCCATAAACAGAAATGTTTGACAAACAAACTGGTCTCCGATTAACTGATTTGTGAAGTTTGAAAATTAACATTCAGAAGCCAGCCTATGATCTTCATCAATCTTCTGTTTGCGTTTGAAATATTTGTGTCTGAGCTCTATTAGACTCTGTTGTTTATCAAACCTCATTTGAACTGTTTTTTTAATGCCTCCTGATGCTGGTAATGTTCTCCACCCTCATCCAGTAGTAGCTTTGGCAAATATTTGAATGTGAATCTCCCGTAAAAATGTAAAAGTAAAAAAAAATGTCTTTCGACTTTGAATCTGGAAGCACCCATAGCTCCGTGATAAGTTTTGAATGCACTGAACCATATAGAACACCAGACTGGAGGTTCACCTGGAGTGTTTTGGGTTGACAGTGATGGGGTCACTGACTATACTGTGACAAGTGCACAGAACTGCAAAACAGTTGTGATTATTTTAAAATGAAATAATACCGCCAGTAATAATTTCAATGATACACCATCAGTAAGCAGCAATCAGTGTACTTGATACTGTATATTAGCTTCCAAGTATAAACACGGTACTGACATGACATTACATTACGTGATGTAATAAATAAAATGTTATTGTTTGGTAATCCACTATACAATGGTGAATGTTCTTGTTACTACTGGAGAATCACTGAGTTCAGGTTCCAAAACCTGCAAGAGTGTGCATTTCACAGTGACGTAACAATCAATCTACAAAAGTGTTCCTGTGACTGTGATGTAGCAAGCAAGCAACTTGTTATGTTGAAAAATGGTTAATGTGTTTGTCACTGATGGAGATTAATTGTGCAGAAACTACATAACTTGCAAAAGTGTGCTTGTTAACGTGATGTAACAAGCAAGGTTTCTCTATTGAATAATTCCAAGTGTGCTTATCACTGATAGCATGTAGATAGAGTAATAATCACGAGGGAGAAATGGTTTCCAAAATTATTAAAAGAGAAGACAAAAAAAAACAAAAAAGGAAATAGTCAATTTGCAGTGGGAGAATGGAGTTGCAGGCTTTAGAATAGGAAACAAATATTTCACACTTGGCTAATATGAAGGCAACTTTCTGATTGGTGACTTATCTACAAGTAATATGGCAGCAAAATATTAACATTCAATGCGCTGTCATCATACAAATGCAAAATGGCGGCCGCAATTCAAGGAGAAGAGGTCTAGAAGAAGAATGTTGGATGAATGTTAGGTGTAGAACGCACTGTCACCACACATGAAAACTGCATGAAGAGGTGGAAAAACTACTAGCAATATGGTGGCGGGAGGTTAGCATTGAACACGCTTTGAGTAGACATGCACAAATTTGGTTGGTTCATTGCGCATGTTAAACCACCAACCAAAAACCCCACAGTCACTACCTGGGTCTAGTGGAAACTACATACAACTGCACTTTGACCTCCAGAGGTGAAGACCCTTGGGGAAAACAGCCTGGCAGCTAATCGATCATAAATATATTAATGTATCACTAACGAAAATGAGGCAGGCACCAGAAGACAAAGCTGGCAAAGACCAAAGTTCCCCTGGGGCTTATACTGTATAGTTGTTAAGAAAGAAAAGACAGTACTCATAGAGGTTTCTCAAAGGCAGGAAATGAGGAGTTAGATATAGCACAGCATAGTTGTTGTTGTTTAACTGTCAATTGGAATTATGCAAAGTATGGGGAATCAGATTAATGAAGCGGCTTAGAAGGTCCTGAAAACAGTTCCAGACACCGTGAACAAATCTGTAGTAAAGACCCACAGATACAGTATAGAGATTTCACATGAAGTAGTTTATTCCATACATAGTAAGGAGCTGTCTAGGGAGAACAAAAAAGCAGTCTACACATTCCCTTCGTCCAACTACCAGCTTCTACCTTTCAGACACAAACATTCCAGGGTAAAATCTAGTATGAGTAACATTTTAAAGCAGGCGTAGAGCAGAGGCTCATAAAACATTGTATGACAAGATATAACACAGACATAACATCCTACTGCTCAAGAGGCTAGATTTGTTTTACTCACATAAGCCCCTATCCTGACTACTGACCATCCACATAGAATCCATGCCTCTTTCCTTTGCCTCTAGCATAATAGAAAACAGGAAACATAATATGGGACCTGCTGAGTAAACTAACTGGTCATTCATGCACAATCCCAAAAGACTTCCCACAGAGGATCACCAGTAATACAACAGTCCATCAACCATTGTGAGAAAACAGGGTTGATTGCTTTTTGACTCATTTTTCACTTTTAGCTGGTGTTTTCCTGACTCTGATGGTGCCCTGGGTACTGCTAACCAGTCCCAGGGCCTGTGCTCTGTAAAAAATGAGTATGCAAATTAGGCTAATTATAATTGGCTAAGTCAACCTGCCTATAAGTCCCTAGTATATGGTAGGGCATGTAGGTTTAGGGACCCCAGCATATGTGATGCACCCTTAGGTGCACTGCTGTGCTGCCCAGTGTCATTTTAAAGGCAGGCCCGCCATGCTGGCTGCTTTGAAATTAAAGTTACATAGTAGTTCCAAAGCCTTAAACTGCCTTATATTTATATATAGGTCTCCCCTAAGGTGTGCCCTATGTGCCCTAGGGGTGGGTGCCATGTAACTATAAGCAGGAACCTTATAAATTAGCTATATAAGCCCTGGTGAGGTAAAACAGCCAAATTTGTTTTTCCCACATTTTTGTGAATGGCCTCCATAGGCTAGAATGGGGAGAATGTATTTTAATTTATAAAGTCCCCTTAAGTGTCAGATATATCAAGTTTGGTATCAAATTAATTGTTATAATAAATCCAGCAACTTCCAATTGTTGGATTTAATATAACTTGTTCAGGTAAAGAGTTTTAAACTCTACCTAAAAAATTGCCAACTTCAGCCCTGTAGTGCTCTGCTTGGCCAGGGTGCCATGTTGAGGTGTGAAGTAGACTGGGCTGAACACTAAGAGATATACCTGGAGGAGGAGAATTTCCCCCGGCAGAGGAAGAGACAGAAAGGGGGAGGGCTGGCAAACTGGTCTTCAAAGGCAGGGAAGGACATTTGGAGCAACCCAGCACCTCCCTCACATCCTGTAAACCTAGACAATTAGATGCCCCCCAGATTAGATTAGGGAAAGGGCAGGAGAAGGGTGTGTTTAGGATTTTTATACCACACCAGTGGGTGGACTCAGCCAGATGTAACCTCCAAAAATCACTTTCAGCCATTATGAAACTTTGAGGAATGTTGCTCCCTGGGATTGATTTGTGCCACACTTCCCAGGAAGTGGTCATCACAGGGGGAAGGACCCTGCACCTGATTGCAGAACCAGGACTCCCCTGTTTTTCTCCCACCTCAGTTCCCTACCATATCCCAACAAGGAAGAATTTCAGAGGAAAAAGGATTGCCCTGCTGGACCCCTGACTTGTACCTGGACACTGCACTCTGAAGGACTGCACCAGCTGCACACTTGGGCTTCACCACTAAAAGGACTTTGCCTGTCTTCTACTGCTTCAAGAAGGGACTCTCTGTTTGCTACAGATACAAAAGACCTGACCAGAGTCCCCTGCATCAAGTACTGCAAGCAGAGCCCAGCTGACCAGCGTCCAGTGGCCATTTGAGGATTCTGACCAGGTGCATTCTGGGAATAGAAATCCTAACTCCCAAGGAGCAACTCAGAGCTTCTGGAATCTTGGTTGTGGACACTTCAAGGACCTAAAAAGGACCTCTGGAAGAAGATCCAAAAGTTTGGAGATGTTTGGAGCAACTCCATAAGTTGAAGAAGTGCATTGTGGGAGTTGTAGTCACAGACCCCAAGAGGCAAACCAGAGCCTCTGAACCCTTGGCTGGTGCTGTGGACCAATTTCCTGAATCAAGAAACACTTCTGAAAGTAAGTGTGACAGTGTTACCTTGTGGGTGGCCTGAACTCTGTGCTTTGTTCCTTTCTAGTGTGACCTTTTTTAACCCTTTGAGCGCTAGTTGCTTCTATGCGCTAGAAAACATGAATTCTTCATATCTCCGGTTCCCCTTATCTGATTTTAATCATTTTGGTGTCATTTGAAAGATAAAAATTTACTCCCTCATTATGACAATGGTGGTAAAAACCACATACCGCCACGGCGACGGCCACCAAAAGATCGTAGCCACCGCTACCAGCCACCCACCGTATTATGATCACAGCCGGAATTCCGCCAGAAGGATGGCAGAAATCCACCTATGCTTGCGGATGGCAGTAAGGTGGCGCTGCTGCCACCCGCTGCGCCACACCAGTAGACCGCTGCCAGACGAATTAGGACCCATAATACGGCCTGGCGCTGTTCTGCTGGTGGACGCTACTGTTGGAAGCAGCGCCCCATCCCATCTCCTGCCAGAGGACCCCCTGGACACAGGTAAGTCGGGTCTCTGACAGGGGAGGGGGTGGGGGGTATTGTTTGTGTGGGGGGGAGGTGTGTGTGTATGTTTGTGTGTGCATGGATGCGGGCGTGTGTTGCATGTTGGATGCAAGTGTGCATGTATGGAGGTGTGTGTGTGTGAGTATGTTGTGTTTTGTGTCTGCATGTATGTTTGCAAGTGTGGGCGGGTGTGTGCGGGTGTGTCTGGGTGAATGTATGCATGCGTGGATGTCTGTGGGCAAACGGTGTGTGTATGTGTGTGTGGGAAGGGGGTGTGAGTGTAGGGGAGTGGGGGGCTTTGGAGAGGCGGGGGTGTGGGAGTAACTGGAGAGGGTGGGGGAGACCCCTATCAGTGACAGGGAAGGGATTCCATTTCAGTGATAGTGCCTACCGCTTGGTTTTCATGGTGGTAAGGAAGCCATGAAAACTATGGCAGTAGGCAGGATCATAATCCCGCAGGCGGTACAGTGATGGCCACTGGGCTGGAGATGGATATCCCAGCCCGGCAGCTGTTACCTCCATGGTGGTCGGAGTGGTACATTGGCAGGTTTGCTTCAGCCAACCCGCCAATGTCATAATTTGGTGGTAGTTACCACCAGCCTGTTGGCGGTATTACAGACACTTTATCACCGACCGCCAGGGTCGTAATGAGGGCCATAATCTATTTTCATAAACTGGTGTTGGATTTTTATTGTGTTTTGTGTTTTACGTATTTGTGATTTTTAAATGCTTTACACATTTGTCTCCTAAGTTAAGCCTTGTCGCTCGTTGCCCAGCTACCAAAGGTTCAGCTGGGTTTAATTTATTGAGACATAACTGGACCTAAGTGGAGGTTAGTGGCCTGTTGCTAAGTGTAGGTACTTGTCTGCCCTTACCAATCATCCATTTACCAACAACCATGCACTCCCCAATTGTGCAGCATGCTAACCATCCAATAAAGAGTTTCTACACCCCATAACGGTACTAAGCAAATTCTACAGGACTATAGAACAAATTATCACTGGGTCAGGACTAGGCTTGGATTTAAAATCACTCTGGTATGGTAAACAAACATTACCAAACAGCCTTTACCATGCAGGACCATTACCACACAGTCTTCACCACACAGGTAAGTACCTCACAGGTAAGTATTTGTACATTTAACATGCAGTACTTTATGTCACAGGTAAGTGTTATTTGTTAAATACCACACTTTTTATGGCATTTACATTATAGTGTATAGGTGTGGGTAGAGGTAAAGAGAGGTAAGGAGAGGTAAAAGTGATTTTAGAGTTAAAGGTGGGTAGAAGGAAAGTGAGTTTAAGGTGATTTTAGGGTTTAGGGATGGGTAGAGATAAAGGGAAGTAAGAGTGAGTTTAAGATTTAAAAATGGCTAGATGTAAAGGAAAAGTAGTGGTAGAGGGTTTGGGGTGGGTAGAGGTAAAGGGAGGTGAGGGTAATTTTAGGGTTTGGGTTGGGAAGAGGTGAAGTCATTGCATCACCAGTCTTATGAAAAAGGTTTAAAAAAGATCTAAGGAGACAGGGTATGGATACCCAGCACCCCCAAAGCCCAGGGCGATCCCTGTCCCAGTGCCAAAAACATTTAAAAAAATTACCACAATTTTGAGGCAGATCAACAAATCCATGTTAACATTTAAAAAATAAAAGAAGAGGCTTCTGCATTTAAAAAAATACCCCGTGTGGGACAGGGCCGGGGGCCACAAATTACATTTTATAGGGAAGGGTGAATGAGGTCCCAGGGATCCTACCCATCAGGACTGATGCTAAATTAAGGGGGAGGGTGCAGGACAGACCCCCCTTTCCGAGCCTCTGAAGGCTCCAGATACTCCATTCCCTGGGTATCAAAATTCAAATTAAGGGGAAGGGATCTTCAGCCCCGATCATTAAAAGGCACTAGCAACCTTATCCCCTGGCACTGTTATTTTCGTGTGATAGCGCAACCCCCTACCCAAGCTTTGAAAGGCCCTGGAGACCCCAGCTTAATTGTTGTGTCCTGGGTAACCCACCACTGGGGAACAATTTCCATCACTGCAAGAGCACATGAAGGGACGACTTGTATGCTGTCATCCAGTGGGAGATGCAGAAATGTTCCCATTGAGTGGGAGCACACATTTTTTCACTCTGCCCATGCTTTTGCATGCAGGGATCTAAAGATTGCTCCTACCTGGTGGGAACAGAGAAAAGAACGTGCTTCTGCCAGGCAGGATGGGTGGATGCAGGGGAGCTGCAGGTGCCATGAGCTTCCCTCCACAGCCCCAATATAATATGTTTTGTGAGTACCCCTGGTGAGACTGTGGCCCCTGCCTTAGGCCCATGGGGAAGGGGTCTGCAGGGCCAACATTGACTCAGGGAGTGGAGGCCACATACCACCCCATCCTTTAAATTGATTTTGGCCCTGGGAATGGGGACTTGGTCAGTATTGGGTTAGGAAGGGGCTTCGTGCTTCTTTAAATTTAAATGAATTTCGAGCCTCAGAAATTAGATCCCAGGGGCCAGTATTGACTGAGAGAGGGAGACCACTTGCCCCTCCCATTTACATTAATGTTGGAGTCCCTATGCCAGTATTAACTTGAGGAATTGGGCCATGCACCCTCTCACTCTTTAAATAAATAGAAAAGTCAGGGACACTACCAAATTTTTTGTAATATTGAAGAGGTGTCTAGGGAGTGCAGTACCCTTCTAACAACATTAAAAAAACAGCAGCTCTCAAGGGAAATCAAATCTGCGTCGCCAGGTGAGCTTACCATTTTTTTTAAAAACCACTCAGAGCTGGAGCTGCATGCTTTTCAGCTGGAGTGGAGAGATCTGTAGTGGTTGCTCTATGGTTTCACTGAAAAAGGTTAAAAGAAAGACTCAAATACATTTTAATGTGTCTTTAAAAAGGCTTTATCGAAAAGATTTAATGATAATCATTTTTATTTAACATTCTTTGCAATGTTGGAATTGTTAAATATAAATTATATTATAGTTAGTGGGCACTTTTTGACTCAACCAGTAAGTTTGCCTCATTTAAAATGCCACCCTTTATATTGTTATGTTGGGTGCAGGCAGGGGGTTGGGCACAGGGCATGTCTTAAGGCCAGATCCTGCATCCAACCCTATGTTGAAGATAGGGAGGAATATCATACCATACGCTGAAACAGCTATTAAAATTCAGTGGAAAAAAAAGGTTAAAGTGGTGTTCTATTCAGATAATGTAATACCTTACTTTGCATTAAAAAATGTAAACATTTGCTGAGAAAAACAAAGCTTAAAGGCACAATGTAGTTAGGTGAAAATGTCAGGTAAAACTTACCATTTTAAACTAACAAAACCATTGAAATTCACCAGTTATAATTATCTCAAGCAACTATAACTCTTCCCTAAAGTAACTATTGCCATGCTTATGACTTCACAAATTAAATCACTTATGACATCTTCTGTGACATCATTAATAACATGACTGTAACATCTGAAATAACATCATTGATCACAACACTGTGCCTGGCGGAAGAGTGACATAGTTACTTTAGGACACGTTATAGTTGAATGAGTTAAACATAACTGGTGAGCGTCAGTTTTTTATTTTTTGTTTAAAAAGTTATCTTGCCACTGAAAGTTTCACCTAACTATAATGATACTTTAACCTATGCTTTTTCAGTGAAATATATATATATCTATATCTATATTTATTACATATAAGAGAGAGAGAGATTTATTTTTGCAAAGATAAAACAAAGGTTAAAGCTAAGTAATAGGAACATTGTATTCATTTGTTCTATACAAAACCAACTTAAACTACACAAACAATATAAATTGTATAGTTGTAGGTGTACCTTAGACTTATCATTTTGAAAAGTAGTTGTGTACTTTTTTACATGGTGTTCTCAACCTGCTTGCCATACTACCTGGAGTATAACTCTGCCTGCTGCCATGCACAGTGTTCTTATAAATGATGTCATTTGAGATGGCATGAGTCTTGTTATGAATGCTATAATTTAAAATGCATGAATTTTAAAGTTTTTTGTTTTTTTTAGAAATGTGTTTCAAATCGTAAGGTGGAATGTTGTTGGATGGTGTGTCTTTCTATACAGTGTCATTGAGTGTAGTGTCATCAAGTACAGTGTCATACAGTAGCATGGAATGGAGTATAGTGTTGTAGAGTGTAGTGTCATGGAGTGCAGTGTCATAGAGTAAAAGGGAGGAGAACGTCATACAGTGTAGTCTCATAGAGTGGAGTGGAGTAGATTGTGGTACAGTGAAATAGAGTGGCATTGAGTAGTGTCCCAGAGTGTATTATCATAGAGTGGAGTAGAGTGGAGTGGCATAGAGTAGAGTGCTGTGGAGTGCTGTTGACTAAAATGACATAGAGGGAGAGTAGGGAAGAGTGTAAGAGAGTGTAGTGTTCATAGAGTGCAGCATCATACAGTGGTGTTTTACAGACAGGAGTGTCAGAGTGTAGTATAGTGGAGTATAGTAGGGTGGCATACAGTGGATTGGAGTGTTGTAGAGTGGAGTGTCATTGAGTGTGGTAGAGTGATGTGGAGCAGACTAGCAAAGAGTGCCATAGAGTGGAGTGGCATAGAGTAAAGTAGTATATTAAGGTGTAGTAGAATGGAGTGCTGTGGTATTCAGTAGAGTGTAGCGACGAGGCATGAATTTTAAAGTTTTTTGTTTTTTTTAGAAATGTGTTTCAAATCGTAAGGTGGAATGTTGTTGGATGGTGTGTCTTTCTATACAGTGTCATTGAGTGTAGTGTCATCAAGTACAGTGTCATACAGTAGCATGGAATGGAGTATAGTGTTGTAGAGTGTAGTGTCATGGAGTGCAGTGTCATAGAGTAAAAGGGAGGAGAACGTTATACAGTGTAGTCTCATAGAGTGGAGTGGAGTAGATTGTTGTACAGTGAAATAGAGTGGCATTGAGTAGTGTCCCAGAGTGTATTATCATAGAGTGGAGTAGAGTGGAGTGGCATAGAGTAGAGTGCTGTGGAGTGCTGTTGACTAAAATGACATAGAGGGAGAGTAGGGAAGAGTGTAAGAGAGTGTAGTGTTCATAGAGTGCAGCATCATACAGTGGTGTTTTACAGACAGGAGTGTCAGAGTGTAGTATAGTGGAGTATAGTAGGGTGGCATACAGTGGATTGGAGTGTTGTAGAGTGGAGTGTCATTGAGTGTGGTAGAGTGATGTGGAGCAGACTAGCAAAGAGTGCCATAGAGTGGAGTGGCATAGAGTAAAGTAGTATATTAAGGTGTAGTAGAATGGAGTGCTGTGGTATTCAGTAGAGTGTAGCGACGAGGCATGGAGTGCCATAGAGGGAGTTGTATAGAGGTTTGGAGAGTGGAATAAAGTACAAAACAATTGTATAGAGTAGAGTAGATTGTCATAGAGTGGCAGAAAGTGCAGGAGAGGGTTGTACAGTGCAGTGTCAGAGAGTGGAGTGCAGTGTTGTAGAGTGGAGGGGCATAAAGTGTTGTAGAGTGGAATACAGTATTGTATAGTCCAATAGAGTGGAGTAGCGTAGAGTGTTATGGTGCAGAGTATAATGGCATAGAGTGCTGTAGAGTGGAGTGGTATGGAGTTGAGTGACATGTCGTAGTGTGCACTGGAGTGACATACAGTGGAGTGACATGTCATACAGTAAAGTGGAGTAGCCTGTTATATTGTGTGGTCTTGTAGAGTGTGTTAGAGTGGACAGGCATAGAGTGGATGGCATAGAGTGCAGTGGCAGGTGGAAGAGTAGAGTGGTGTGCTGTACATTGGAGTGGGGTGTCATACATTGGAGTGGAGTGTCTGAAGTAGAATGTCATATAGTAGAGTGGTGTGTCTTATAGTAGAGTGGAGTTGAGTGTCTTACAGTGTCAAACAGTGAAGTAGAGTGGAGAGGCATACAGTGGAGCTGAGTGTAGTACAGTGGAGCGCTGTGTCATAGAGTACAGTGAAGTGACATACAGTGAAGTGGAGTGTCATTGAGTGGATTGTCATAGAGTGGAGTGTCATACAGTGGAGTAGAGTGGAGTGGCATGAAAAAGAGTGGAGTGGAGGAGAGTGTTGTACATTGTAGTGTCATACAGTGGGGTGTTGTAGAGTGGCACGGTGTGTCTTAGAGTGGAGTGGCATGTCGTAGAGTAAAGTAGATTAGCATAGAATGGAGTGGAGTATCATAGAGTCCAATATTGTAAAGTGGAGTGTAGTACAGTTGAGTATCATTGACTGGAGTGTTGTGGAGTGGAGTGCCATGGGGAGGAATGTTGTCAATTACAGTATCCTAGAGTGGCATAAAGTGGTGTAGAGTGTTGTAGAGTGGAGTGGTATAAAGTGCAGTAAAGTGGGTTAGAGTGTTGTAGAGTGGAGTGATCTTGAGTGGAGCATTGTACAGTAGAGTAGAGAATTCTGACACACAGTGTAGTGTTTTATAGTGTACCATCATACAATGGTATGTTGTACAATGGTGTTTGCTGGAGTGGAGCACAGTAGAAGAATATACAGTTGAGTAGAGTCTTCTAGAGTGGAGTGGTGTGCAGTGAAATTGCTTGTCGTTGAGTACAATGGAGTAGCCTACAGTGCACTGTAGCCCTGTAGGCAGCAGTACAGTGATGTAGAGTGGAGTTTTGTACAGTGGAATAGAGCCTTCTAGAGTGTAGTGGGCAAGAGTGGAGAGGTGTGTCATATAATACAGTGGAGTATCACAGGGTGGAGCTGAATGCCATATAATGGAGTGCTATACAGTGGAGTGTTGTTGACTGGAGTGTCATTGAGTGCAGTATCATCAAGTGGAGTGTCATTGAGTAAAGTGTAAGAGAATGGCATAGAGTGGAGTAGAGTATTGTAGAGTGGAGTGACATGGAGTAGAGCAGGGCAGAGTAAGGTGAAGTGTTGAAGAATGTAGTGTCATCAAGTGGAGTGCTGTAGAGTGGAGGAGAGTATCAAAGAATGGAGTGCCAAGTCATACAATGGAGTGACACATCATAGAGGGGAGTGGAGTGATATGTTGTAGAGTGTCATACAGTGCACAAAAAGGGGCATAGAGTGAAGGGGAATGAGTGGAGTAGTATCGTAGAGTGGCATGGAGTATAGTTAAATGTTGCATAGTGAGTTGCACAGAGTGCAGTAGAGAGTCTTATAGTGGAGTTGTGTAGATTGGAGTCAAGTCATTGAGTGAAGTGGCATGTTCTAGAGTAGAGATGTGTAGCATAGAGTTGAGTAAAGTGTCATACGTTGAAGTGGTGTGTCATTAAGTGGAATGAAGTGGTGTGTTGTAGAGTGTTGGAAGGTGTTGTAGAGTGGAGTGGAGTGGCATAGAGAGTAGTAGAGTGTTTTAGAGTGGATTGGCATCCAGTGTGGTAGTGTATAGTAGAGTGGGGTGACATAGGGCCTCATTATGACCCTGGCGGTAGAGAACCGCCAGGGCCAACGGGGGCGGGAGCACCGCCGACAGGCCGGCGGTGCTCCCTTGGGCATTCTGACCGCGGCGCTTTGGCCGCGGTCAGAACGGGAAAACCGGCGGTCTCCCGCCGGTTTTCCACTGCCCGTAAGAATCCTCCAAGGCGGCGCAGCTCGCTGCGCCGCCGAGGGGATTCTGACAATCCCTACCGCCATCCTGTTCCTGGCGGCTCGCCCGCCAGGAACAGGATGGCAGTAGGGATTGTCGTGGGGCCCCTGGGGGCCCCTGCAGTGCCCATGCCAATGGCATGGGCACTGCAGGGGCCCGCTAGTATTTCACTGTCTGCGTAGCAGACAGTGAAATACGCGACGGGTGCAGTAGCACCCGTCGCACCTTCCCACTCCGCCGGCTCGATTACAAGCCGGCATCCTCGTGGGAAGGGAGTTTTTCCCTGGGCTGGCGGGCGGTCTTTTGGAGACCGCCCGCCAGCCCAGGGAAAAACTCATAATACCCTCCGCGGTCTTCTGACCGCGGAGCGGTATTATGGAGGGCGGCATCCTGGCGGGCGGCCTCCGCCGCCCGCCAGGGTCATAATGAGGCCCATAGTGTAGAGTGTTGAAAAATGTTGTAGATTGGAGTAGAGTGGAGTGGCATAGGACAGAGTATTGTTGTAGAGTGCAGTGACCTATAGTGGAGGGTGGTAGAGTGGAGTGTCATAGCATCAAGTGGCATAGAGTAACAGAGAGGGGAGCACCACTGATTGCTGTAGTGGAGCAAAGTGGAGTAGTGTGGACCAGTGTGTCATGGAGTAGAGTGGAGTAAAGTGGGTAGGGTGGCATAGAAGGAGTTGCTTAGAGTGTGGCAGAATGTCATACAGTGGCATAGGGCGGATTCAAGTGTAGTACAGTGGCACAGAGTAGAGTAGAGTTTTATATAGTGAAGCGTAGGGACTTAGATTGAAGTAGAGAGCATACTGTGGCATAGAGTGTAGTAGAGTGTTATTGAGTGAAATTTCATAGAGTGGAGTCTAGTGTTGTAGAGTACAGCGGCATAGAGTGGAGTGTTGTGCAGTGCTGTAGAGTGAGGGAAACTTTTGTACCGTAGAGTAGAGTGCAATAGAGTCAAGTGGCATAGCATAGAGTATAGTAAAGTGTTATAGAGTGGCATGTTAAACAGTAGAGTTGAGTAGAATAGAGTGGAGTGGCACTGCATGGAGTGAAGTACCACAGAGTTGAATGATGTGTGGGATGGTGGAGTGGTGTGGTGTGTCATGGAGTGTTGGAAAGTGCTGCAGAGTAGAGTAGGGTGGAGGGGCATAGAGTGGAATAGAGTGTGTAGAGTGGATTAACATAGAGTAGAGTAGAGTGTAGTAGAGAGGAGTGGCACTGAATGTCATATTTGAGTGGCATACAGTGGCCTAGAGTGGAGTGGCATATAGTCGAGTAGAGTGGAGTAGTGTTGTAGAATAGAGTGGAGTATGTATTGGGGAGAATGGTATAGAGAGGGTTCTGTAGAGTATAGTAGAGTCAAGAAGAGTGTTGTAGAGTGGCATTGAGTGAAGTGGAGTGTTGCACAGTGGAATAGAGTGTAGTGAATCCTAGTTTGTTTTAACGGGATAACAGGAGTTAGCTTAGCCGTAGGCTTGTAAACTCGTGCCCCCGTCACCCAGTGACTTTTAACCTACTTAGCTTGCTCTGTCTTAGCCCATTTAATTATTTATTTCCTTTAAAATGGCGGCCTTGTTTATAGTTAGGCCACTTGTTATGGGTTCTATTATCGGTGTCACTGCGCCAAGGTGTCAAGATCAAGCACGAAAGACAAACATACAGTAGGCATTCACACTTAGGGATTTTCCCTCTCTATACTTTCGAGGGATTGTTGATATTAATTGCCGTCCCAAGCATGCCTGTTATCTATTGTTATGAATAACACTTATGTCAGGGGACCTTGTAGATCTGTATAAATACAACACACTTTTAGACAGATAATCAGAGGGATTCCGACCAGAGGGCATCGCCACCATCGCTGATACCGATGCTGCAGTCATCTTGACGCTGACCCAGTCTTCGTGTCCCTGCGGAGTCTGAGATAGAGACCTCATTCCAAGGTAACGAGGGTTGGGGGCTCCTCTCATGGACACGGCTTTGGCAGATTAGGTTTAACGAACCCAGCTCTCCTTTTTTTTAGGTAGGAGGTTAGACCTACTCTCCTTAGGGTATTAGGGCTTATTCCATTTTTTACATATACATATATTTCTTTCATATATTGCATAATGGTGGGGGTCTTTATAACAATGACTCTCCTCTTCACAATACTGTTGCTTGGTATATTTATTATCCTAATCATTGCAGTTCATGCAACTTATCACAAATTGCAGTTATGTTGAATAAAACTATTATAACTTCACTGCATTTGTGTTATTGCCTTTGTTTGTATGAGACATAATAAATCTGTGAGAAAAGGGTAATTTCCGTTTAACCACGACAACCCTGAGTTATCTTATTTTGAGTCCATGCGTAAGCGACTGCTACAAATCACCTTTTACTATTGTGTTTCTGGTGAGGTACTGCTAGTAAGCCGGTAAGGTTTGGACAACAGTTACAACTAGTTGTAGGAAGAAACTTAGTCACCTACAAACGAAAGTACTGTCATCCTGAGACCCGCAGTCTTGCTCAGAGCAAGAGTCCAAACTACGACAAGAGTACATTGTTCGATAGGGAGTGCCGTAGAGCCATTGGGGCTGATTCACAAAGGTAAACTTAGACTTTTGGTCTAAACCTAGACCATATGTCTAAGTTTATGACTTTTGGTATTCACAAAGGGCATTCACAAGTAGTATCTTTCAGTCCACATTCAGGGCAGAGATTCCACCCTGGTTACGGAGTGTGCTCTCCGCACCCGGTGTGTATTCTCAGCACGCAGATTGTGCTGTCCACACTCATTGCAGAGATACATCTGAGTATGAAGAATACAGTTCTGGTGCAGAGAGTACACTCCGGGAGTGGAATCTCCGCCCTGAGTGAAGACATAAGGATACTACAGATAAATGTCCTATGTGAATACCAAAAGATGTAAACTTAGACTGTTAGTGTAAGTTAAACTAAAAGACTAAGGTGCTAATTATGATTTTGGTGGTAATTACCGCCTACCACTTCAGTGACAGCCTCCAGCATACTACCGCAGCGGTGTCCATCTGTCTGCCAGATTATGAGCACTGCCTGACTTCTGCCACATTAAGGGTGGAAATCCGGCAGTGTTCATACTGGCAGATGGTGGTGACCTGGTGCTGCTACCACCAGCACCGCCCCGCCAGTAGAACATCACGAGCCATATTTTGAGCTAAAATACGGCCTGGCAGTGTTCTGATGGCGGGCGCTTCTGGCAGTAGCAGCTCCCCTTCTTGTTCCCTGCCAGAAGACCTCCTTGCCCAAGGTAAGTCGGGCTTCTGACAGGGGAGGGGATGGGATGGTGGGGGGTGTTGTGTGTGTGTGTGTCTGAGTGTGTGAGTACGCGTGTGAATGCGTCTGTTGTGTTGTATGCCTGCTTGTGGGTGAATGCTTGTAACAATGGTGAAGTGAGTACGTGTTTGCATGTCAATGTGCCTCTGTGTAAGAATGTGTGTGAGTATGTCTGGACGAATGCATGCATGCCAGTGAATGAGTGAATGCATGTGTGGTCATGGGGGGTGGGGGCAGTTGTGTGGTGGGTGTGTGTCTACGTGTGTGTTTGTTTAGGAGGTGGGGTGAATGCGTGTATCAGAGGGGGTGAGGGGCATTTGAATCAGAGGGGTGGGGATGGGTGTTTGGATGGCGGGGTATCAGGTGAGTGTTGGGGGGTGGGGGAGCCAGTGACCAATGACAGGATAGGAATTCCCTGTCATCAGTAGGGCCTGCTGACATGGGTTTCGTGGCATTGCTAACACCACGGAAACCATGGCGGTAGGCAGGCTCATAAGGCTGCCCGCAGTACTCTGTAGGCAGCAGGGTTGGAGATTGATATCTCTGGCCCGGCAGCTCAGCCCCCACACTCATAATGTGGCGGTATGTACCACTAGCCTGTTGGCGGTACTACAAAAGGCTTCCAGGGTTAAAATGTGGGCCAAAGTTTACCTTTGTGAATCGGGCCCATAGAGTGGATTAGTGTGGTAGAATGAAGAGAGCCTCAGAGTTTCATAGTGTGTTGTAGAGTGGATTACAGTGGAGAGGCATAAAGTGGAGTGTCATACAGTGTTATTGTAGAGACGCATCGTAGAATATCATAGTATACAGAGTCATGATGTAGAGTGTTGTGCTGTAAAGTGTCCTAGCCTACAGTGTCTTGGCTTAGAGTACAGTGGTATGGAGTGGAGTGTCATAGAGTGGAGTTCTCGTGGTTTCCTTTTAGCACCTAGATTGGGCACTCATATTTTAGCCTTTATGCCCATAGCCTGTTTCTTTAAGGCATGCACACAGTTTATTCGTTATTATTTATTTTATTATATTTTAACACAGCTTGCTTTTAGCTTGTTGTATATTTTATCAGTTGCTTTTCTTAGAAAGCATAGTTGTTCATGTTCTATGTTTATCTGTCAATTACATTTCACTCTGAGCCCTGCTCAAGGCTGTCGTATTTGTACACAATAGTTTACCCAATGTTGCCACTCCAAGAGTTATGGAGTGAGCTTTCTAACCATAGACAGGCATGTTCTTTGAACAAAATACATTTTGTTATATAAACACCATAAAGGCCTATGAAGGGTGGAGGGCATTCCAGCCAGCTGTCCTATGTTGTGTGCCACTTAGTCAACATCTTTGCTGATCTTGGCCTTGTCTTTCCAGCCAACCAGAAGGACTGCCAGCAGAACAAGACGCAGACCCTTGCCTTGTTTCAGTTATGGGGTTGGGGCTTCTTCCACAGACCAGGATAGATCTAACACTGCTATGCTCTCATGTTAGTCATTAGGGTGTAGATATGAGTTATTAGATATCACGCTTATGTCAGAATGTTGGGACTGTTTAAACGTTTCACTCTAATGGTCAAAGTAATCACTGTACTATGTTTCATCCTCTTATAATTACATCTCACATTTTGTATCATAGAATGCAGTCACAATAAATACATTGAAACTTATCCTGCATCTCTTTTTCTGTCTTCACATGTGTGAGACTTTGTGTAACTGGGAGAAAGGGGTATGATCTGTCAACCATGACTTTCCTGAGGGTCATGTTTCTAGCCTGCCACAAATCACATCTACTTTCTAGATTTGGGTGAGGTGCTGCTAGCTAGCTGAAGATTTCAGGCTGATGGCTTCCAGTCAGTGTAGGACTGACTCATTCATCCACTCAAGAAGGTGCTGACTCCCTAAACCTTGCAGTCTTACCACTATGGTAAAAGTCCTACAATAGAGTGGCATAGTGTGGAATAGCTCACAGTGGAGTGGCATACAGTGAAGTGGCATGCCGTAGAGTACAATTGAGTGGTGTGGAATGAAGTGGTGTAGAGTGGAGTGGTGCAGAGTGGACTAGCGTAGAGTGGAATAGCATATAGTGGACTGGTGTAAAGAGGTGTGTCGTAGAGTGGAGTAGATTGGAATAGTGCAGAACTGAGTGGCGTAAAGTACAATGCCATAGATTGGGGTGGTATGTCATAGGGTAGAGTGGAATGCTGAAAAGTGAAGTTGCGTCTAATATAGTCGATTGGAGTTCCATGTCATAAAGTGGTGTGTCGTACAGTGCCTTACAGTGGAGGGGCGTAGAGTGGAGTGGAATAGAATGGAGTGGCTCACAGTGGACTGGTGTGCATGGCGTGGCATAGAGTGGAATAGAATACAGTGGAGTGGCATAGAGTGTTGGGACATAAAGGGGGTTATTCCAACTTTGGAGGAGGTGGTAATCCGTCCCAAATGTGACGGATTTACCACCAGCCGTATTACGAGTTCCATAGGATATAATGGACTCGTAATACGGCTGGTGGTATATCCGTCACTTTACCGTCACTTTTGGGATGGATTACCACTCCCTCCAAAGTTGGAATAACCCCCAAAGTGTGGTTCATAAGGAGTGGTGGCATTCAGTGTGACAGCATACAGTGGAGCATTGTAGAGTCAAAAGCGGTACAGTCGAGTGTCTTAGAGTGACAACCAGTGTTATAGAGTGAGTAGAGTTTCACAGAGTGGAGTAGAGTGTCATAGAATGGAGTGGCATAGAGTGGAGTAGAGTGGAGTGGCATAGAGGTAATGTGGCATGTCCTAGAAGGGAGGGGGTGCAGAATATTAGAGAGGCATGTCGTAGAGTGGAGTGGCAAAGGATTTAGGGGGTCATTCTGACCCCGGCCGGCGGCGGAAGCTGCCGGCCTGGCTGGGACCGCCAGAATACCGCTGCGCGGTCAAAAGACCGGCACGGGTATTCTGGGTTTCCCGCTGGGCTGGCGGGCGACCGCCAGAAGGCCGCCCGCCAGCCCAGCGGGAAACACCCTTCCATGAAGATGCCGGCTCCGAATGGAGCCGGCGGAGTGGAAGGGGTGCGACGGGTGCAGTTGCACCCGTCGCGGTTTTCAGTGTCTGCATGGCAGACACTGAAAATCTTTGTGGGGCCCTGTTACGGGGGCCCCTGCAGTGCCCATGCCATTGGCATGGGCACTGCAGGGGCCCCCAGGGGCCCCACGACACCCCATACCGCCATTCTCTTCCTGGCGGCCAAAACCGCCAGGAACAGGATGGCGGTATGGGGGTCGGAATTCCCATGGCGGCGCAGCAAGCTGCGCCGCCATGGAGGATTCCCCAGGGCAGCGGGAAACCGGCGGTACACCGCCGGTTTTCCGTTTCTGACCGCGGCTGTACCGCCGCGGTCAGAATGCCCATGGGAGCACCGCCAGCCTGTTGGCGGTGCTCCCGCGGTCGTTGGCCCTGGCGGATTTTACTGCCAGGGTCAGAATGACCCCCTTAGTGTTATAGATTGGAGCGGTATGTCATAGAGTGGAGTGGCATGTCATACATTGTCTGTAGTGTGGAGTACAGTGGAGGGGGTTATTGAGGGTCATTATGGCCCCGATGGTCGGTGCTAATGTGGCAGTAGTACCGCCAACAGGCTGGCGGTACTTATCTCCACATTATGACATTGGCGGGTTGGCTGAAGCCAACCTGCCAATGTAGCACTCCGACTGCCATGGCGGTAGCAGCTGCCGGGCTGGAGATGAGAATCCCCAGCCCACCGCCCATCATTGTGCCGCCGGTGGTATTATGTCCCTGCCTACCGCCATGGTTTTCGTGGCATTTGTGATGCCACGAAAACCATGGCGGTAGGCCCTATCAGTGACAGGGAATTCCTTCCCTGTCACTGAGATGAGGCCCCTCCCCCCAAACCTCCCCAGACACCTCCCAAGCCCCCCTACATCCAGACACACCCAAAACACACTCATCTACACATACATACACGCATGCCTACATTCGTTCATGCACACATCTGCACACACATCATAACATACACGCCGACACGCATACACATTACCATATATACACACACTCACAAACATTCATACATGCACTCACACACATTCATATATGCACTCACACACATTCATACTCGCACGCCAACAACACTGCACACACACTCACATTCACTCACACACTCACACATACATGCACACAAACCCCCACACACACACACAGAACACCCCCCACCCCCTCCCCTGTCAGAGAACTGGCTTACCTGGATCCCGGGGGTCTTACGGCAGGGGACGAGATGGGGCGCTGCTACCGCCAGCAGCTCCCACCAGAAGATCACCACCAGGCCGTATTATTTGTCATAATACGGCTGGCGGCGGTCTACTGACGTGGCGCTGCTGGTGGTAGCAGTGCCTCCTTACACCAATCCGCTAGTATGGCCACAGCCGGATTCCCGCCCTTCTTGTGGTGGAAATCCGGCTGTGATCATAATATAGCGGATGGATCGTAGCCGTGGCCATGGTCTTTTGGCAGCCGTCGGCACAGCGGTAGGCGTTTTTTACCGCCAATGTCTAATTGAGTGCCATAGTGGAGAAAAGTGTTCTGGAGTGGTGTGCATTGCAGTCATGTGTCATACAGTAGAGTATAGTAGCATGTCAGACAGTGTTTTATAGTGAAGGGGTGTAGAATGTAGTGGCTTAGAGTGAAGTGGGATGTCATAGAGTGGAGAGGAGTAGGGTGAACTGGCATGTTGTAGAGTGGTATGTGATAGAGTAGAGTGGCATGTCGTAGAGTGGGTTGGCATAGAGTATCACCGAGTAGTGTGGATTGTCTTACAATGGAGTGGCATTGAGTGGAGTAGTGTGCCCCACATTAGAGTGGAACAGTATGTCATAAAGTGGCATGTGATAGAATGTCTTAGAGTAAAGGGGAATAGAGTGGAGTGTTGTAGAGGGAACTGGGTTGTCTTAGTGTATAGTGACATAGACAGCAGTAGCATGTCATCAAGTGGAATTGCATGTGGTGGAATGGAGTAATATGTCGTTGAGTGAAGTGGAGTGTCATGTAACAGAGTGAAATGGAACATCCTAAAGTAGATTGATATGCAGTAGAGGTTAGTGGCATGGAGTCTCATAGAGTGGAGTAGACTATTGTAGAGTAGAGAGGGGTTTGGTAGAGTAGAGTGACATGTCATAGAGTGGAGCGGTATGTCGTTCAGTGGAGTGGAGTGGCATGTAATGTCATAGAGTGATATTTAAACAAACATAGCAAGGAAATTGCTGAAAGGATGTAGATGGAATTTTGCAGAAATATAGATTATGGGGTGTAAAAGGTCCCTTTTGTTAGTAGATCTAAGTTGATTAAGTATTTTCATACATATAGGGCCTGATTTACAAAGGCAAACCTACAATTCTCTGTAACTTGCTGATTCTTTTCTTTTCTGTTTGGAACGGTATTTTACAAATAGTATCTTTATGACTGTGGTGTCTCTTCACATAATAAGATAGAACAGTCCCACCAGGCCACTTTGAAAGAGCAACTGACAAGAACCTTCTCAACCAATCTCACAGCAAATGTTTGTCTTGTCTTTTCAAGGTTACCAGGCTACCCACCACTATATAGTTACACCTAACCTAACAGACAACGCTATTCATCTCAATTGTGGGACACCAGTCCTCTACTGAAAGAACAATAAGGTATAATGTATTTCAGACTAAAAAAATAGATCGACCAACAAAACTATAAATAAATGTTCACTGTTAAGTCATGGGAGAGGGATTGTTTTTCACTGGTATATGCTAAAGCACCAAATTAATTACTTCACAGCACAGATTAGCAGACTCGTTGGCTAATATTCATGGGGTCTACATGGAAATACTGCAAATAAATTATTTCAAAAATGTATTTATTGATTGATTTCTTTATTTTATTAGTTGATAGAGCATACAATTACCCACAGTTTTATTGGCACTGAAAGCAAGGCAACAATGCACCACTATTATGTTTTATATAAGTGTGTTTTTAAAGCCTTGGGGAATTTTAAAAGATTTGGCTCTGACTGTAATTCAGTGGGCAGTTTGATCCATGCCTGAGCTCCAATCATAGATAGACATGTCTTCCCTGTCTTGCCCTATTAAACTTAGGCACGCACAGTTGCTGCTGGGACAGGACAAAGTCCTGGTGATTAAGGCCACCAGGTAGGTGACTAACAGAAAGGAACACCAAACACACAATACTTAAATTTTTCAGAGTTAAGATGGAGAACATTAACATTCCAGCTAGATACTTCCATAAGACAGTCTTTAAATGACTCATGTAGGTGGCTAACATTCCCTTCTACCTGAATTATAATCTGAGTGTCTTCTGCATAGCCACAGAACTGGAAGCCAAAAGAGGTGACTAGATGTGACAGAGAAGCTACATAAATATTGAAAAGAGTTGGCGTAGGAGCATAGTCCTGAGAGACCCCACAATGTAGATTTTTAAATTTGTAACTAAATGAAGTCAACTGGTCAGCCTGTCTTCTGTTCATCAGAAATGCACCAATTATTGAAAGACATTATCCTGTATATCAATTGAACTGAGTCTCTCTAACAGAGCAGAGTGTGAGATCATGTCAAAGGCAGCTGACAAGTCAAGGAGGATGACAACAGCAGGGGTCCCACCATCAAAGATCATGTGGCAGTCATTAGCAGCAGATATGAGCAATGGCCTAAAGCCAGATTGAAATGTATTAAGTACATTGGTTTTGTCAATAAAATGAAATAGCTGAGTGTTTACCCAGCTTTCCAAAATCTTAGTTAAAAATGAAAGGAGGGAAATGGGTCAATAAGTCACTGGAATGCTAGAATCAAATGTCTCCTTCTTTAAAAGCCGGGTGACAAGTGCTATTATACAGAATGAGGGGACATTCACTAATGAAATATTACAGATAGATGTAAAAGTAGAAGCCAAGAGTTCAAAGATTTTAGTATGGCAGGGGTCTGGGGGTGCTCCAGAATTAATGGTCATGATTTTGGTGAGGACAGTCTCCTCAGTTATTGGAGTGAACTCTGACCATGATGTAAGATCCAAGACCTTAAAGAAGTTCTTCAGTGCAAGCTACCAGTGGAGAGTTTATCCTGAAAATAGTCAGCTAATCCCGAACAGAGCTGTTGAGTAGGAAGTGTTTTGTAACCAGAAAACAATTATTTGGTCTGATTTTCAAACAGTATAATCCTGTCTTGATAGTAATTGCATCTAGTGATGTTTTTCAGTCCCTAATAGGTCTTGAGTTCTAATGTATATGCAGACTTCTGTTCTTCAGCATAGGTAAGCCCCCAGATACATCCTAATCCTAATCTTTTCCATTTTGTTTAATTTAGCACTAGTTTGTGAGAGAACTATTGGGCAGATGAGACTTTCTGAAATATGTTGCCGGTTTTTAGAGGTAAAACTTCATTTAGAGCAATAGAAATCCAGTTAGTAAAATGATGCAATGCTCTATCAATACTGCTATCTGACTTGCGATAGACTGACTGGTTTCCAGTCAAGCTTTTAATTTTCCAATATCAAGTTTTGACCATGCATCATAGGATGCCTTCCTAACTCATTAATTATAGTGCTTAAACTTAAAATGAAACAGTAGTGAGTGAGACTGGGAGCTTCCATAATAGAGTTAATTGCTATATGATTCAATTTAGTGAAGATATGATTCAAAATATGTCTGCTTGAAAAGTAGAAGTCTGAAAGTTTTGGTGTATCTCAAACGCTGAACAAATATTTGCAAGGTCTACTCTAAAGCATTAATATCCAAGGTGAAACCAAAATATATTTTAAAGTTATCTAATACAACACGAAAATGTGTCTTAAATAAGCTGAATCAATTACCTCTTGAAGTGAGTGTAACATTTTTCATTTTTAGAGCTCACTGGTGCATTGATTACGGTTTTGAGGCATTGTAGATTACTGAATAATGTAGAATGTAAATCAAGCTGTAGGTGTAAGGATCGCTCTATGGTTGTATGCCGTTGTGCTCACCTAAGGAAAGTGATTAGTCCATAGGGCCTCAAAGATGGTGCTAAATGGTTAGTATTCAACCTTGTATCTTAAAATTGTGGGACATGTGAAGTCTTTAAGAAGTTATTCCTATTAAGGTAAATAGATTATGAACTCTTTTTGGAGGGTGTTCGAGGTTTAAAAAGGAGATGACCCATTAAAAGTGAAAGGAGGCGTTTTGTGTGTTTATTGGGTGAATATCAGCAAATGAGGGTAAAGACATATGTGATGTGCAAATCCTGCTAACTTTCTAGATATCCTAAATTGCCACACACTGCGCTGGGAAAGGGACACCCCTGCTACACAGGGCCTTCAGTCATGCACAATGTTGGCTGGCTGCAGAGCTTGGAGTGTGGCCTGGCCCTGTGCCTAAGACTATGGCAGCAGCAAACACCCTGCACATGGCCAAAGACTGCATGCATTAAGGGATGGCAGCAGGACCGGGTCTGTGGTCAGGCCTTTCATCCTACCACCTAGGATTGGCCACCCCTACTGTTTCCACCCCACAGCAGGACAGCCAACACCAGCTATACCTGTACTTCTGCCAGTGGCAGTTAACCACAGGGCCTGGCACATGTCCAGACCCATGTAATTTTTTTGTTGTTTTTTGGATACTGTAACACCACAGGGGTGCTGCGTGGAGCACCATGGACTGGGACAACCTGAAATTATATTTTTTTTAATTGACTTAAATGATGATTCATTTGGAAGCTCCCTATAAGGCTCTGGGGGCCAGGATATGTTTTCAATTCTTTTTTTATGTCTAAGGGTCTGAGTCCCTGAGTCCGGTAATGGCAGCCACAATATTTTCTTCAGTGTTGCGGCCAACCAATCAGAACATTCAATTGTGTGCTACTGGCACTGATGAGTGAAAAATCTTCCTCTTGCAATCAGAATGTCCCATCTTCAAATTTTGTGGTACCACAGGAGTCCTGTTCCACTCCTCTAAGACCAATTGTCCACATATACCTAAGCACTTTAACCTCTTCAAACCGAACCCAAGCCCCTCTTTGAAATCTAATTTCATTAAAACGGCTCAATGGATTTTCACCAAATCACAAAATGCCCGCTTTCTGATTAAAGTTCTAACATTTTCATATATTTGATGTAATTCCGTGCAGCCATTTGTTTTGCATCGGAGAGAAAAGTTTCATATGGGAATTCACATGGGAAATCACACTTGTTGGGCTGCACCATTTTCTTGCCCCACGCTTTACAGTTCAGTGCAAAACATTCCAGGTAGACATGCCATTCTTTTGGAAAGTTTTGTTGGGATTTGTTAAATGGTGCCAAAGCTATTACTGTTGGAAGGATTTTTTAAATATAATATATTTTCATCATTTATTTAATACACATATAAGCTTATTGAGTTAATTTGTTGAAACTTTTAATGTTATTTTTTCTGGGTTTGTTATTAATAGTTTAAACATTTCCCATTTATGTTTTATATTAACAAGTAGTAACTTTGCACTTTTAAACCATGTTTTAGGAGGCTTCACTAGGAGGCAGAGACACGCAAGTCTACATTTTGGTGTAAATTTACACTTGGAAATGGTGAATGGCGAATAGCCAAGAAGGGCCTTTGTGTATCAGGCCTTTGAAGATCTGACTGATTCTTTAAGTATTTGTGTGACTGCTATTCTTGATACCCAGCCTAGATCTGCGTTCTGAAATTTATGACACTTTTTTAAAGGCTAAAAATCCAGGCAGGATGTTAATTAGAACGATGGAGGGACTAGTGCCAAAGAGAGATGTACTACATCCATCACAGAGACTCCATAATAAAAAGGAAGGCATAAAGAAAAAAAAGATTACAGGCAAGCACCTTAGCACTGGAAGATCAACTAATTTATAATGGGTTCTCACAAGCCTTGAAACAGGTTAAAATTATCTTTAATCCACTCCATCCCTTGTTAGCTATGGATTGGCAAGGCCCTGATAGAATTAACTCTCAGAGAGGTACCTTCTTTTGAGATCAAAATTCCAGACTGGGGCTTGTCTAGATTCTGAAGCAAGCACAGTATTCTCAAGATAGAGAGGATAAAAACATCTAACTATGTTAGGCAGACTGAATTAACATCTGGTTTGCCTAAAAACTCAGCAAGTTTACCTGGTGTGGTAACTCTTTCAGGCAATACTGAAGGTGACAATGACCCTGCAAATGGTTCAGCCGACCAGAGGGGACAAAAAAACACTTGTGAAATGTAAAATATTATATATGATTGATAACTCAATAATAATGACAGTGGCCTCCCTACCAGGAGTGAATAGAAGAGTACCTCAAACTTGGCAAAGCATGAAACAAGGTCAAACTCAAAAGGTTCATAAAAGAACGCCTGACAATCTCTTCATAGATTTCAATGCAGATATCGTGTGATGAGCCCTCTCTTAAACTAGCTGATCCGACAACCATACCTATATCACTTGAAAAAGAACTAGTATTTTTACAAGAGAAAGTGGTCAACAACACTCAGATCATGGATATAATGCAGCACACAAGTAATGAGATAAAAGATAGGATGGAAGATTGGGAGACCAGGTCTTGGAGAGATAAGCTATGCCTCATACATATTCTGGCCATAATAGTAAGTGGAAACAACTTGAAAGGATTCCTACCTAGCCTAATCAAAAAATATATTATATAGGATGAGGGCACACTTCCTCTGAAGGCTGAGATTCAGAGATTTTATGCAGAATCTTATACAAACAAAGCCCAGAAAAAATGATTATGTTTTAAGTTTCTCAGTCAGGGAATAGATATTGACTGAATAACCTAAGTGAAAAGTATTACAAGCATATGGATTCACCAAGAGATGATGGGCCAGAGGAGGGGTGAATTCTGACATTTGGGAGCAATGGTCCCAATAAATTTCCTATGTTTCAGAAAGTCATGTATAACAACAAAATGCACTCCATTCGGACACCGGAGAAGAGAGATGCTTTCTTGTCTTCCTTTCAACAAGCATAGCAATCACCTTCCTCTTAAATCATATAAGGGGTAAAGTACCCTGTGAAGCACATAAAAAGGAAAAAGCAAGTCACCGAGGAGTTCCATAACCATATAGAGGGGCGAGGCATATGTCTGAGTTCCTTTATAAGGTTATGGAAGTCTGAGAGGGATTCACAGAGTCACGTGTGGCAGAGGGACGGCACCGGTCCCTTGACAAGTGTGTGACTACAGGGAGGTGCTCCTACCAAGCTCCAGTTTTGGAGGTAAACAATGATAACTCGGTATTCCTGAGTGTGTGTACTAAAAGGGGACAATTGAACACAAACCCATCTGTTGATCATAAATTGGTGTACAACCGGTAGGGTACTTAATATTGAGGGGATCAATGGTCCTGATGAAGGCCGAGCGACCCATATGGGTGATGGAAATGGCCAAAACATGTTGACCCTAGAACAGATATTTGGCGTGAAGTGGTAATTGCATCCCTATATCACCACCATTTTTCTAATCCCTTTACCCCTATCTGGTGACTCTTGGAATAAAGATTAACCATGGATTCACTTGAGATAGTTTTAACTATCATGTGTGGTGTTCTGTATGTCTGATACCAGTTTGTTGTTTCATGTATTTTGTTCCCCCTCCCTTTTGTTCCATTCCTTACGTCGGCTAGTCTGGAAATGTGTCAGCATAGTCCTATGATGAAGGATGCCACGATTAGTGAGTGAGGGCAGTTTTTCTCACAAAGATGCTGTGTCTCTAGCCAGTGATGCCCACCCGTTTGGGTCTCCACTCTGATTTCTTGTCCTCTGTGTGTAGCTAGTCTTAGAGGGATGTCACAAACTAAGCACCACTTCCCACAGTTGAGAACCGATGAGGAATATAAATTGTAGACAATTCATGGTGCAACCTCCAGTCAAATAATCACAGAATAAAAACAATTGAATTTGGGTCCAGTGGAAAGGGTGTAAATGAGGGAGACTGCAAAAAAAAAAGTACACTGAGTCTGCAAGTGGCACCTGCGCTCCTCATATGGTGAGCCTATCCAGGCACCTATTTGTCTGTCCTCAGTTACTTGGTCCTGAGCTTCACCTTATAGATCCTAGAGCAAAAATAGGATTACACAAAGAGTCAGTGGGAATGATGATCCAATTCACACTACATGCATTTCTTTTAGCATTTACTGAACAAAGGGCATGATGAACAAAATGAATAAATTGGCCCATAATTTGTGTTAAATAAATTAATAACATTTAGAGAACTGCAAACCATACTTGTGGTATTTATAAATAATGATTCAGAAGTAGTTGCAATCAGAGAATACAGAATTGCTATTTGAGAATAGCAGAAATTGCTACAGTTGAAGCAACGGTTGCTAATAACATCATGAAAAACAAACATTGGTAATTCAAACAGACCGGCTCAAAACTGATACCTTCTTGGCTTCGCAAATATTATTTAAAATGTTTTGGTAACTGTGATAAATTGGGTTTTTCATTGGGTTTGTATAAACCCTTCTCAATCAACAACCATAATCCCTGCCAGGATGAACCAAAAAAGTCACTAAAATAGGCTTAACCTAGAGGCAATGTGTAAAGGATTTATGCATTTCACAAACAGTAATAAAGTCAAAATAGAACAGAATAAAATCCTAAACCAAGTTAGAAAAATAGAATACAGGTTTATAAACCATTTGACATTAAAATGACAAAAATCCAACCAGTAGAACCAAAGGTATGCTATTTATAATATTTAAGGTAAGTATAGTACCTAAGAACCACTTACAGTTATATGTTTTGCAAGACCGGGTTAAAGTCACAAGTTCAGGCCAGCTCCAATGGAGTACAAGAAGGATATAGGGACCTCGTTAGTCCCACTGAAAAAGTTACTTCTCAGAGTCAGGTCATGGAGGAGGCTGCGAGGAGCTGTAGTGCAAAACGGAGATCTTGGGTTATCAATCATCACTGGCAGTCGCTGTAGAAAGAAGTCGGGTTCACCAGAGCTGCGCCTTGGCAGTCTGTGTGGGAGTTCATATCTTGACATGAACTAACCCATTCTCAGCCTCAAAGTTCCCAAAATTTTCTTCGTGGAGGAACTCAACTGTTGCCAAACCAAGAACCCTGCACCTGCGAGGCACTCTTGGAGATCAGGAACTCACCTTAGAAGAGGCCAATAGGTATAAGGTCCAGTTTCAAATGCAGGCAAGTCCAGTGCAGAAGGTCAGCTGGGCAGATGCAGGGAAGCCTCAGAAGATTGTTATGAACCTGTAGCTCTGAAGAGGAAATCAGTCAGCTGACCCTTTGAGTCACTTCAGGTTATCTGGGATGAAGGCTGTAGGTCCAGGTTTTTTTCTCAGACAGCAGATTAGGCCTCCAATAGTATTGCAGTTCTCTGGCATCAGGGGCAATCCTTCTTCTGTAGTATTCACAGGTCCAGGAGTGTACTGAAGAGTTGGCCTAAGGGTCCAATATTTATACCTGGTGCTGTCTTTGAAGTGGGAGCAACTTCTAAACATCCACCCACACCTAATTCTGGAATTTCCTTCCTTCCCCTGCCCTGGTCCTAGAATATCTGGAGTCACAAAAGTCTAGTTTTAGTTTTTTTGTGTGTGCTGAGGCAGTTTCTTTGAAGTGTAAGTGTGGTAGATGACGGCACTGCCATCAGGTCAGTATGGCCCATCCTACCAGCAACCAGTTGCCCCTCTGTTAGACTATCTGGGAGGAATACACAAAGGCCAGCTGCCAACTACACCTAGTCATGTGATTCAGGATACAGGCTACAGACACCAAATGGTTAGGCAGGAAAATTACAACTTTCTAAAACTGCCATTTTCAAAACTGTGATTTAAAAAAAAACTTTACCATTAAAGATGGCTTTAAGCTACAATAATTAGAAACCAAACATGACATTTCTACCTGTTCTAAACAAAAGTTGTTACCGATTAAATGTTGTAAGGTAACCACATTTCATCCTAGGTGAGAGGTAGGTCTTGTAATAGTGCACACACAAAAATAAGAGTTTTTCACCAACTTATCATGTAAAATTTAAAAGGTATATGTCTGACTTTTTTAATACATTATACCCTGCCCCAAGGGGTGTTTAGGGCATACCTGATTGGTGACTTAAGAATTTACAAAAAAGAAGGTTTAGGCCAGGCAAAAGAGGTATTTTGCCATGTCTAAATGGCAGTTTAAAACTGCACACAGGCTGCAATAGCAGACCTTAGACATGTTTAAAAAGGCTTCTTAAGTTGGTGGCACAATGAGTGCTGCAGGCCCACTGGTAGCATTAAATTTGAAAGCCCTGGGTACATGTAATACTACTTTACCAGGGGCTTAAAGTAGATTAAATGTGCCTATTGGGTGTGAGCCAATTATACCATGTTTAAAGGAATCAACATAATCGCCTTAGCGCTGGTTAACAGTGGTAGATTGTTCTGAGTCCGAAAACCAACAAAAATTAATTCAGAAAAACAAGAGGGTTGAGGGCCAATGTTTGGTTGATCACCACATAACGGTGTCAGTTTTAATGGTAACACTTTATTTAAAAAATATAAAAAAGTCTGCCCTTGCATACTTCATGAATATTTTTGTAATAAGATTTTAAAGAAACATTCAGGTTAGGCATGAATGTGTGGGCATGGTCACTTATGCACAGGTCAACAACTGTAACCGAGAACTTCAAAGAGCTCTTATGTAACCAATGTCATGATTAAATCTTTCCTGAGACCTTTGAATGATGAATAGATGGGCTAGCAAGTGCAATGGCTAATCTGTGCAATCTGACATTGTTCTCTGTACTGCAGATGTTTCTAAGGGGCTACATCAAGTAAACTCTACTTTAGAAGAAGACCAATAGCTATATAGTGCAGCATGGGGTAGTTATCTTAGTTGAGGACAGTGGAGACATTTTGAGCCTAAGCAGTACTTCAGTTTATGACAGTGTCTAACTTGTAAAACAATAACTGCTGGGGCTCAACCTTTGGCTCAGAAGCTCACACCCATGCTATTGAACGTCAGGATGCGGAATACTATGGCTGTGTAGTCTTGATTCTACTGGATGCCTCTTTCATCCAGAACCAGACACCACTGCCTTTTTAGCTCACTCTTGAGGTTCCCTTTTCATCCTTGCTTTTTCCCCTTTCTCACTGTTTTTCAATCTTTTCCTTTCCCTTTTTCAGTTTTCAGACCCTGTCTTGCTCTAGATCAAAATCAGTTGAGGAAAACCAATTACAAGTACCAAAAAATGAGCAACAGCCCCCCCACCTGCAAACACAACCTCAAATTAAGTACTGGTTTTGGAGCAGGTAATGGTATGCTGTATCAAAGAATTAGTTTGGGGAAGGTGGTAGGACTGCACCAATTCACCCTACAGAGAGCAAAACTGTTGACTGTCTGGAGTACGAGACATGCAAATACATGATATCCATTATGTGCCAAGTTTTTCATTGTACATCACTTTGAACAATCTATTCTATTATTTAAGTCATTATTAAGTCTTAAGGCCTGTGTTGAACCTGGTCCTTTTTTCAGTGTTATCTTTGAACTTTTTGCCTTCTTCTTTCTATTTTTTCTGATCTGTGTTGGTTGGCTGTAGGACTCTGGGCACTTTACCACTGCTAACTAGTGCTAAAGTGCATATGTTCTCTGTCTAAAATTGTAATTGTATTTATATAGCACTTACTACCACTGATGAGAAATGAAGTGCCTTTCAGCAAGTACCATGCTATTCCGTAACCCAAAAGGATTAGTGGTGGATTAATATAGGGAAATATGGGTACAGTATTAGTATTAGTATGAGTTGATTTGAGCAGAGGATATGTACGTTGTTAGTAGGTATGAATAGAATAATGGAGGGATAAAGAAGGGAAGAATCCAGAACTGTTAACCCCTTCGCTGCCAGGCCTTTTCCCCCTCCTGTGCCGAGCCTTTTTTTGGCTATTTGGAGCAGTTCGCGCTTAGGCCCTCATAACTTTTTGTTCACGTAAGCTACCCACGCCAAATTTGCGTCCTTTTTTTCCAACATCCTAGGGATTCTAGAGGTACCCAGACTTTGTGGGTTCCCCAGAAGGAGGCCAAGAAATTAGCCAAAAAAACAGTGAAAATTTCATTTTATTAAAAAAAATTAAAAAAATGGGCTGCAGAAGAAGGCTTGTGGTTTTTTCCCTGAAAAGGGCATCAACAAAGGGTTTGCGGTGATAAAATCACCAGCTTCCCAGCTTTCAGGAACAGGCAGACTTGAATCAGAAAACCCAATTTTTCAACCCAATTTTGGCATTTTACTGGGACATACCCCATTTTTACGATTTTTTGTGCTTTCAGCCTCCTTCCAGTCAGTGACAGAAATGGGCATGAAACCAACGCTGGATCCCATAAACCGTGACATTTCTGAAAAGTAGACAAAATTCTGAATTCAGCAAGGGGTAATTTGTGTAGATCCTACAAGGGTTTCCTACAGAAAATAACAACTGAAAAAGAAAAATATTGAAATTGAGGTGAAAAAAACATCAATTTTTCTCTAAGTTTTACTCTGTAACTTTTTCCTGCAATGTCAGATTTTCGAAAGCAATATACAGTTACGTCTGCTGGACTCTTCTGGTGGTGGGGATATATAGGGCTTGTAGGTTCATCAAGAACTCTAGGTACCCAGAGCCAATAAATGACCTGCACCCTGCAGTGGGTTTTCATTCTATGCCGGGTATACAGCAATTCATTTGCTGAAATATAAAGAGTAAAAAATAGCTATCAAGAAAACCTTTGTATTTCCTAAATGGGCACAAGATAAGGTGTTGAGAAGCAGTGGTTATTTGCACATCTCTGAATTCCGGGGTGCCCATACTAGCATGTGAATTACAGGGCATTTCTCAAATAGACGTCTTTTTTACACACTGTCTTACATTTGGAAGGGAAAAATGTAGAGAAAGACAAGGGGCAATAACAATTGTTTTGCTATTCTATGTTCCCCCAAGTCTCCCGATAAAAATGATACCTCACTTGTGTGGGTAGGCCTAGCGCCCGCGACAGAAAACGCCCCAAAGCGCAACGTGGACACATCACAGAAAACAGACCTGTTTTTAGCAAAGTGCCTACCTGTAGATTTTGGCCTCTAGCTCAGCCGCCACCTAGGGAAACCTACCAAACCTGTGCATTTCTGAAAACTAGAGACCTAGGGGAATCCAAGATGGGGTGATTTGTGTGGCTCGGACCAGGTTCTGTTACCCAGAATCCTTTGCAAACCTCAAAATTTGGCTAAAAAAACACATGTTCCTCACATTTCTGTGGCAGAAAGTTCTGGAATCTGAGAGGAGCCACAAATGTCCTTCCACCCAGCGTTCCCCCACGTCTCCCGATAAAAATTATACCTCACTTGTGTGGGTAGGCCTAGCGCCCGCGACAGGAAACACCCCAAAGCGCAATGTGGACACATCACAGAAAACAGAACTGTTTTTAGCAAAGTGCCTACCTGTAGATTTCGGCCTCTAGCTCAGCCGCCACCTAGGGAAACCTACCAAACCTGTGCATTTCTGAAAACTAGAGACCTAGGGGAATCCAAGATGGGGTGATTTGTGTGGCTCGGACCAGGTTCTGTTACCCAGAATCCTTTGCAAACCTCAAAATTTGGCTAAAAAAACACATGTTCCTCACATTTCTGTGGCAGAAAGTTCTGGAATCTGAGAGGAGCCACAAATTTCCTTCCACCCAGCGTTTCCCCACGTCTCCCGATAAAAATGATACCTCACTTGTGTGGGTAGGCCTAGCGCCCGCGACAGGAAACACCCCAAAGCGCAATGTGGACACATCACAGAAAACAGACCTGTTTTTAGCAAAGTGCCTACCTGTAGATTTTGGCCTCTAGCTCAGCCGCCACCTAGGGAAACCTACCAAACCTGTGCATTTCTGAAAACTAGAGACCTAGGGGAATCCAAGATGGGGTGATTTGTGTGGCTCGGACCAGGTTCTGTTACCCAGAATCCTTTGCAAACCTCAAAATTTGGCTAAAAAAACACATGTTCCTCACATTTCTGTGGCAGAAAGTTCTGGAATCTGAGAGGAGCCACAAATTTCCTTCCACCCAGCGTTCCCCCACGTCTCCCGATAAAAATGATACCTCACTTGTGTGGGTAGGCCTAGCGCCCGCGACAGGAAACGCCCCAAAGCGCAACGTGGACACATCACAGAAAACAGACCTGTTTTTAGCAAAGTGCCTACCTGTAGATTTTGGCCTCTAGCTCAGCCGCCACCTAGGGAAACCTACCAAACCTGTGCATTTCTGAAAACTAGAGACCTAGGGGAATCCAAGGAGGGGTGACTGGCGGGGCTCGGACCAGGTTCTGTTACCCAGAATCCTTTGCAAAGCTCAAAAATTGGCTAAAAAAAACACATGTTCCTCACATTTCTGTGGCAGAAAGTTCTGGAATCTGGGAGAAGCCACAAATTTCCTTCCACCCAGCGTTCCCCCACGTCTCCCGATAAAAATGATACCTCACTTGTGTGGGTAGGCCTAGCGCCCGCGACAGGAAACGCCCCAAAGCGCAACGTGGACACATCACAGAAAACAGACCTGTTTTTAGCAAAGTGCCTACCTGTAGATTTTGGCCTCTAGCTCAGCCGCCACCTAGGGAAACCTACCAAACCTGTGCATTTCTGAAAACTAGAGACCTAGGGGAATCCAAGGAGGGGTGACTGGCGGGGCTCGGACCAGGTTCTGTTACCCAGAATCCTTTGCAAAGCTCAAAAATTGGCTTAAAAAAACACATTTTCCTCACATTTCTGTGGCAGAAAGTTCTGGAATCTGGGAGGAGCCACACATTTCCTTCCACCCAGCGTTCCCCCAAGTCTCCCGATAAAAATGATACCTCACTTGCGTGGGTAGGCCTAGCGCCCGCGACAGGAAACGCCCCAAAGCGCAACGTGGACACCACCAAAATTTTGGAAGAAAACAGAGGTGCTTTTTGCGAAGTGACTACCTGTAGATTTTGGCCTCTAGCTCAGCCGGCACCTAGGGAAACCTACCAAACCTGTACATTTCTGAAAACTAGAGACCTAGGGGAATCCAAGGAGGGGTTACTGGCGGGGCTCGGACCAGGTTCTGTTACCCAGAATCCTTTGCAAAGCTCAAAAATTGGCTAAAAAAACACATGTTCCTCACATTTCTGTGGCAGAAAGTTCTGGAATCTGAGAGGAGCCACAAATGTCCTTCCACCCAGCATTCCCCCACGTCTCCCGATAAAAATGATACCTCACTTGTGTGGGTAGGCCTAGCGCCCGCGACAGGAAACGCCCCAAAGCGCAACGTGGACACATCACAGAAAACAGACCTGTTTTTAGCAAAGTGCCTACCTGTAGATTTTGGCATCTAGCTCAGCCGCCACCTAGGGAAACCTACCAAACCTGTGCATTTCTGAAAACTAGAGACCTAGGGGAATCCAAGGAGGGGTGACTGGCGGGGCTCGGACCAGGTTCTGTTACCCAGAATCCTTTGCAAAGCTCAAAAATTGCCTAAAAAAAACACATGTTCCTCACATTTCTGTGGCAGAAAGTTCTGGAATCTGGTAGGAGCCACAAATTTCCTTCCACCCAGCGTTCCCCCAAGTCTCCCGATAAAAATGATACCTCACTTGTGTGGGTAGGCCTAGCGCCCGCGACAGGAAACGCCCCAAAGCGCAACGTGGACACATCACAGAAAACAGACCTGTTTTTAGCAAAGTGCCTACCTGTAGATTTTGGCCTCTAGCTCAGCCGCCACCTAGGGAAACCTACCAAACCTGTGCATTTCTGAAAACTAGAGACCTAGGGGAATCCAAGATGGGGTGATTTGTGTGGCTCGGACCAGGTTCTGTTATCCAGAATCCTTTGCAAACCTCAAAATTTGGCTAAAAAAACACATGTTCCTCACATTTCTGTGGCAGAAAGTTCTGGAATCTGAGAGGAGCCACAAATTTCCTTCCACCCAGCGTTCCCCCACGTCTCCCGATAAAAATGATACCTCACTTGTGTGGGTAGGCCTAGCGCCCGCGACAGGAAACACCCCAAAGCGCAATGTGGACACATCACAGAAAACAGAACTGTTTTTAGCAAAGTGCCTACCTGTAGATTTCGGCCTCTAGCTCAGCCGCCACCTAGGGAAACCTACCAAACCTGTGCATTTCTGAAAACTAGAGACCTAGGGGAATCCAAGATGGGGTGATTTGTGTGGCTCGGACCAGGTTCTGTTACCCAGAATCCTTTGCAAACCTCAAAATTTGGCTAAAAAAACACATGTTCCTCACATTTCTGTGGCAGAAAGTTCTGGAATCTGAGAGGAGCCACAAATTTCCTTCCACCCAGCGTTTCCCCACGTCTCCCGATAAAAATGATACCTCACTTGTGTGGGTAGGCCTAGCGCCCGCGACAGGAAACACCCCAAAGCGCAATGTGGACACATCACAGAAAACAGACCTGTTTTTAGCAAAGTGCCTACCTGTAGATTTTGGCCTCTAGCTCAGCCGCCACCTAGGGAAACCTACCAAACCTGTGCATTTCTGAAAACTAGAGACCTAGGGGAATCCAAGATGGGGTGATTTGTGTGGCTCGGACCAGGTTCTGTTACCCAGAATCCTTTGCAAACCTCAAAATTTGGCTAAAAAAACACATGTTCCTCACATTTCTGTGGCAGAAAGTTCTGGAATCTGAGAGGAGCCACAAATTTCCTTCCACCCAGCGTTCCCCCACGTCTCCCGATAAAAATGATACCTCACTTGTGTGGGTAGGCCTAGCGCCCGCGACAGGAAACGCCCCAAAGCGCAACGTGGACACATCACAGAAAACAGACCTGTTTTTAGCAAAGTGCCTACCTGTAGATTTTGGCCTCTAGCTCAGCCGCCACCTAGGGAAACCTACCAAACCTGTGCATTTCTGAAAACTAGAGACCTAGGGGAATCCAAGGAGGGGTGACTGGCGGGGCTCGGACCAGGTTCTGTTACCCAGAATCCTTTGCAAAGCTCAAAAATTGGCTAAAAAAAACACATGTTCCTCACATTTCTGTGGCAGAAAGTTCTGGAATCTGGGAGAAGCCACAAATTTCCTTCCACCCAGCGTTCCCCCACGTCTCCCGATAAAAATGATACCTCACTTGTGTGGGTAGGCCTAGCGCCCGCGACAGGAAACGCCCCAAAGCGCAACGTGGACACATCACAGAAAACAGACCTGTTTTTAGCAAAGTGCCTACCTGTAGATTTTGGCCTCTAGCTCAGCCGCCACCTAGGGAAACCTACCAAACCTGTGCATTTCTGAAAACTAGAGACCTAGGGGAATCCAGGGAGGGGTGACTGGCGGGGCTCGGACCAGGTTCTGTTACCCAGAATCCTTTGCAAAGCTCAAAAATTGGCTTAAAAAAACACATTTTCCTCACATTTCTGTGGCAGAAAGTTCTGGAATCTGGGAGGAGCCACAAATTTCCTTCCACCCAGCGTTCCCCCAAGTCTCCCGATAAAAATGATACCTCATTTGCGTGGGTAGGCCTAGCGCCCGCGACAGGAAACGCCCCAAAGCGCAACGTGGACACCACCAAAATTTTGGAAGAAAACAGAGGTGCTTTTTGTGAAGTGACTACCTGTAGATTTTGGCCTCTAGCTCAGCCGGCACCTAGGGAAACCTACCAAACCTGTACATTTCTGAAAACTAGAGACCTAGGGGAATCCAAGGAGGGGTTACTGGTGGGGCTCGGACCAGGTTCTGTTACCCAGAATCCTTTGCAAAGCTCAAAAATTGGCTAAAAAAACACATGTTCCTCACATTTCTGTGGCAGAAAGTTCTGGAATCTGAGAGGAGCCACAAATGTCCTTCCACCGAGCGTTCCCCCACGTCTCCCGATAAAAATGATACCTCACTTGTGTGGGTAGGCCTAGCGCCCGCGACAGGAAACGCCCCAAAGCGCAACGTGGACACATCACAGAAAACAGACCTGTTTTTAGCAAAGTGCCTACCTGTAGATTTTGGCCTCTAGCTCAGCCGCCACCTAGGGAAACCTACCAAACCTGTGCATTTCTGAAAACTAGAGACCTAGGGGAATCCAAGGAGGGGTGACTGGCGGGGCTCGGACCAGGTTCTGTTACCCAGAATCCTTTTCAAAGCTCAAAAATTGCCTAAAAAAAACACATGTTCCTCACATTTCTGTGGCAGAAAGTTCTGGAATCTGGTAGGAGCCACAAATTTCCTTCCACCCAGCGTTCCCCCAAGTCTCCCAATAAAAATGATACCTCACTTGTGTGGGTAGGCCTAGCGCCCGCGACAGGAAACACCCCAAAGCGCAACGTGGACACATCACAGAAAACAGACCTGTTTTTAGCAAAGGGCCTACCTGTAGATTTCGGCCTCTAGCTCAGCCGCCACCTAGGGAAACCTACCAAACCTGTGCATTTCTGAAAACTAGAGACCTAGGGGAATCCAAGATGGGGTGATTTGTGTGGCTCGGACCAGGTTCTGTTACCCAGAATCCTTTGCAAACCTCAAAATTTGGCTAAAAAAACACATGTTCCTCACATTTCTGTGGCAGAAAGTTCTGGAATCTGAGAGGAGCCACAAATTTCCTTCCACCCAGCGTTTCCCCACGTCTCCCGATAAAAATGATACCTCACTTGTGTGGGTAGGCCTAGCGCCCGCGACAGGAAACACCCCAAAGCGCAATGTGGACACATCACAGAAAACAGACCTGTTTTTAGCAAAGTGCCTACCTGTAGATTTTGGCCTCTAGCTCAGCCGCCACCTAGGGAAACCCACCAAACCTGTGCATTTCTGAAAACTAGAGACCTAGGGGAATCCAAGATGGGGTGATTTGTGTGGCTCGGACCAGGTTCTGTTACCCAGAATCCTTTGCAAACCTCAAAATTTGGCTAAAAAAACACATGTTCCTCACATTTCTGTGGCAGAAAGTTCTGGAATCTGAGAGGAGCCACACATTTCCTTCCACCCAGCGTTCCCCCACGTCTCCCGATAAAAATGATACCTCAACTGTGTGGGTAGGCCTAGCGCCCGCGACAGGAAACGCCCCAAAGCGCAACGTGCACACATCACAGAAAACAGACCTGTTTTTAGCAAAGTGCCTACCTGTAGATTTTGGCCTCTAGCTCAGCCGCCACCTAGGGAAACCTACCAAACCTATGCATTTCTGAAAACTAGAGACCTAGGGGAATCCAAGGAGGGGTGACTGGCGGGGCTCGGACCAGGTTCTGTTACCCAGAATCCTTTGCAAAGCTCAAAAATTGGCTAAAAAAAACACATGTTCCTCACATTTCTGTGGCAGAAAGTTCTGGAATCTGGGAGGAGCTACAAATTTCCTTCCACCCAGCGTTTCCCCAAGTCTCCCGATAAAAATGATACCTCACTTGCGTGGGTAGGCCTAGCGCCCGCGACAGGAAACGCCCCAAAACGCAACGTGGACACCACCAAAATTTTAGAAGAAAACAGAGGTGTTTTTTGCGAAGTGACTACCTGTAGATTTTGGCCTCTAGCTCAGCCGGCACCTAGGGAAACCTACCAAACCTGTACATTTCTGAAAACTAGAGACCTAGGGGAATCCAAGGAGGGGTGACTGGCGGGGCTCGGACCAGGTTCTGTTACCCAGAATCCTTTGCAAACCTCAAAAATTGGCTAAAAAAACACATGTTCCTCACATTTCTGTGGCAGAAAGTGCTGGAATCTGAGAGGACCCACAAATGTCCTTCCACCCAGCGTTCCCCCACGTCTCCCGATAAAAATGATACCTCACTTGTGTGGGTAGGCCTAGCGCCCGCGACAGGAAACACCCCAAAGCGCAACGTGGACACATCACAGAAAACAGACCTGTTTTTAGCAAAGTGCCTACCTGTAGATTTTGGCCTCTAGCTCAGCTGCCACCTAGGGAAACCTACCAAACCTGTGCATTTCTGAAAACTAGAGACCTAGGGGAATCCAAGGAGGGGTGACTGGCGGGGCTCGGACCAGGTTCTGTTACCCAGAATCCTTTGCAAACCTCAAAAATTGGCTAAAAAAAACACATGTTCCTCACATTTCTGTGGCAGAAAGTGCTGGAATCTGAGAGGAGCCACAAATGTCCTTCCACCCAGCGTTCCCCCACGTCTCCCGATAAAAATGATACCTCACTTGTGTGGGTAGGCCTAGCGCCCGCGACAGGAAACGCCCCAAAGCGCAACGTGGACACATCACAGAAAACAGACCTGTTTTTAGCAAAGTGCCTACCTGTAGATTTTGGCCTCTAGCTCAGCCGCCACCTAGGGAAACCTACCAAACCTGTGCATTTCTGAAAACTAGAGACCTAGGGGAATCCAAGGAGGGGTGACTGGCGGGGCTCGGACCAGGTTCTGTTACCCAGAATCCTTTGCAAATCTCAAAAATTGGCTAAAAAAAACACATGTTCCTCACATTTCTGTGGCAGAAAGTTCTGGAATCTGGGAGGAGCCACAAATTTCCTTCCACCCAGCGTTCGCCCAAGTCTCCCAATAAAAATGATACCTCACTTGCGTGGGTAGGCCTAGCGCCCGCGACAGGAAACGCCCCAAAGTGCAACGTGGACACCACCAAAATTTTGGAAGAAAACAGAGGTGTTTTTTGCGAAGTGACTACCTGTAGATTTTGGCCTCTAGCTCAGCCGGCACCTAGGGAAACCTACCAAACCTGTACATTTCTGAAACTAGAGACCTAGGGGAATCCAAGGAGGGGTGACTGGCGGGGCTCGGACCAGGTTCTGTTACCCAGAATCCTTTGCAAAGCTCAAAAATTGGCTAAAAAAACACATGTTCCTCACATTTCTGTGGCAGAAAGTTCTGGAATCTGAGAGGAGCCACAAATTTCCTTCCACCCAGCGTTCCCCCACGTCTCCCGATAAAAATGATACCTCACTTGTGTGGGTAGGCGTAGCGCCCGCGACAGGAAACGCCCCAAAGCGCAACGTGGACACATCACAGAAAACAGACCTGTTTTTAGCAAAGTGCCTACCTGTAGATTTTGGCCTCTAGCTCAGCCGCCACCTAGGGAAACCTACCAAACCTGTGCATTTCTGAAAACTAGAGACCTAGGGGAATCCAAGGAGGGGTGACTGGCGGGGCTCGGACCAGGTTCTGTTACCCAGAATCCTTTGCAAAGCTCAAAAATTGGCTAAAAAAAACACATGTTCCTCACATTTCTGTGGCAGAAAGTTCTGGAATCTGGGGGGAGCCACAAATTTCCTTCCACCCAGCGTTCCCCCAAGTCTCCCGATAAAAATGATACCTCACTTGCGTGGGTAGGCCTAGCGCCCGCGACAGGAAACGCCCCAAAGCGCAACGTGGACACCACCAAAATTTTGGAAGAAAACAGAGGTGTTTTTTGCGAAGTGACTACCTGTAGATTTTGGCCTCTAGCTCAGCCGGCACCTAGGGAAACCTACCAAACCTGTACATTTCTGAAAACTAGAGACCTAGGGGAATCCAAGGAGGGGTGACTGGCGGGGCTCGGACCAGGTTCTGTTACCCAGAATCCTTTGCAAATCTCAAAATTTGGCTAAAAAAACACATGTTCCTCACATTTCTGTGGCAGAAAGTTCTGGAATCTGAGAGGAGCCACAAATTTCCTTCCACCCAGCGTTCCCCCACGTCTCCCGATAAAAATGATACCTCACTTGTGTGGGTAGGCCTAGCGCCCGCGACAGGAAACGCCCCAAAGCGCAACGTGGACACATCACAGAAAATAGACCTGTTTTTAGCAAAGTGCCTACCTGTAGATTTTGGCCTCTAGCTCAGCCGCCACCTAGGGAAACCTACCAAACCTGTGCATTTCTGAAAACTAGAGACCTAGGGGAATCCAAGATGGGGTGATTTGTGTGGCTCGGACCAGGTTCTGTTACCCAGAATCCTTTGCAAACCTCAAAATTTGGCTAAAAAAACACATGTTCCTCACATTTCTGTGGCAGAAAGTTCTGGAATCTGAGAGGGGCCACAAATTTCCTTCCACCCAGCGTTCCCCCACGTCTCACGATAAAAATGATACCTCACTTGTGTGGGTAGGCCTAGCGCCCGCGACAGGAAACGCCCCAAAGCGCAGCGTGAACACATCACATTTTTTCATTGAAAACAGTGCCTACCTGTAGTTTTTGGCCTGTAGCTCAGCCAGCACCTAGGGAAACCTACCAAACCTGTGCATTTCTGAAAACTAGAGACCTAGGGGAATCCAAGATGGGGTGACTTGAGGGGCTCTGACCAGGTTCTGTTACCCAGAATCCTTTCCAAACCTCAAATTTTGGCTAAAAAAACGCATTTTTTACACATTTCGGTGACAGGAAGTTCTGGAATCTGAGTGGAGCCACAAATTTCCTTCCACCCAGCGTTCCCCCAAGTCTCCCGATAAAAATGATACCTCAGTTGTGTGGGTGGGCCAGGTGCCTCCAACAGAATAAGGCCCAAAACTTGTAGAGATACATGGGATAGTACTGCGAGTTTATAAGGACATATTCTTTTATACATCTTTAGACTGACTCTGCTTTGGGGACCCACATACGTGAGGTGTCATTTTATTTCGGAGACTGAGGGGAACACTGGGGAGTAGGAATTTTGTGCTGGAGTGGTGATCGTACGAAGAAAAGTCAGGAAAATATGCTTTTTTTAAGCACATTTTGAGGTTTACAGAGGAGTCTGGGTAAGAAAATGTTGGGGGATCCACGCAAGCCACTCCTCCCTGGACTCCTTGGGGTGTCTAGTTTTAAAAAATGTCTGGGTTTGGTAGGTTTCCCTAGATGAAGGCCGCACACAGGACCAAAAACATAGGTGCCCTCTCCCCCCCCAAACACAGGTAGTTTTGTAATATATCGTTTTGATGTGCCCACATACGTCCGTGATGTGCCAAACACAAAAATTTTGAAAAGAAACACACTTAGGTTATGTGAAAAAGACCCCTCACCCACCAACCAAGTTGGTGGCATGCTTCATCATCGGGGTCCCACCTGAGGCACCTAGCGTGTCATAGGTGTGCTGCGACGCCTGATTACAGCGGAGCAGGTTTGGTCATTTTTACCACACATACTGGTTGGATTTGGCACGAGGGTGAGTGATGGTTCAGTGGATCAAATTTTACTAACAAGAGCTTTCACAAAAATGAAAAGCACTGTTAGTAACTGAAAGGCAAAAAACTGAATCAATGACTCACAGCTCGTGAGCTGTAAAGCCGCGACAAGGCACCAACCGCTTTACAGTCCATTCACACAACTTTCATACATGACACACACAAGGCCATTCACACCGCCAGCCACGGGCCCAGCACATTACAACACTCACATCGACAGACAGCGCCACTCAAGGGCCCATCACTTACATACGCCCACATGCCTGATACAACAATCACACCAGCTGATGGGAGTGTGTGGACTGGTGTTTGGCTGGCAGTGTGTTGCAGTAGCCAACATCAAGTCAATATGTACAGTCTCAGCCAAGCCCCACTCCACACACAATGGCATCATATTTTTTTTTTTTTTTTAAACAGAGGAACCCCTAACTAAGTAGAAAGAATTACAAAACAACAAACACAAAAGCTCTAACTAAGAACATGACAGAAATGCTAACCATGAAACTAAACACATGAAAATACAAAACAGACATGAGTTTACACTCATGGTTGTTCCCAGAAATTCTTCTGGGTGTGGTAATTCTTAAAACAAGCACCGACACACAGCCCAGGCTTTGAAGGACAATCTGGGCAGTACATTCGAGACTCCCTCCGGATACCTCTTCGAAAACACACTCTACATTTCTTAGCTGGAAAGTCTTTTTTGGGTGTGGGAGGAATGTGCTCAGCAAAGTGGCGATCTTTCAATCTAGCCACATCCTCCACCACTGCTTCTCTAGGAACTCTGGCCTGTTCCACCACAATAAGGCTCTCTATCACTGACTCCTGAAATTTCACAAATGTCATCTTTGAGTCTGGAGACCTATCCCTAAACACAATAAAAGCATTGAAGGTTGCTAAGTGAAAGAGGTGAAGTGCTAACTTCTTATACCAAACATAAGACTTACGAATAGCAGTATAAGGTTCCAACCTCTGGTCAACTCTATCTACACCTCCCATGTGCTTATTATAATCTAAAATGCACACAGGTTTGCGCACTTCAGCAACCTGGCCCCAAACAGTCACAGGGGAAGTACTCTCATCATGGATGGTACTTAGCATGTAGACATCCCTCTTGTCTGAAAATTTCAAAGCTAGTAGCTCCTCGTTCCGCAAGGCACAGCACTGTCCCCTCTCAAGTTTTTTACAGACAAGCTCCCTTGGATAGCCTTTCCGGTTAGAACGGATTGTGCCACAAGCAACTGTGTCCACTCTAAACAATTCCTTGAACAACTGCACACCAGTGTAGAAGTTATCTACATACAAATGGTGACCTTTGTTGAACAGTCGTCTACCAAGATCCCACACTATTTTCTCAGTAACTCCAAAAGTGGGAGGACAACCAGGGGGGTCAACATTGGAATCCCTACCAGTGTACACACGGAAACTATACACATATCCTGTCCTACTTTCAGACAGCATATACAATTTAATTCCATATCGTGCCCTTTTGCTAGGAATGTACTGCCTAAAAACCAAACGACCCTTGAAGAGGACCAAAGACTCGTCCACACTTATCTCTTTGCCTGGAACATAGACCTCCGAAAACCGATCTACAAAATGATCAAGGACAGGCCTAATCTTAAAAAGACGGTCAGAATCTGGGTGATCTCGTGGCAAGGCTAATGCATTGTCAACAAAATGCAGCATCCTAAGAAGAAGCAAATACCGATTACGACTCATGGTAGCTGGAAATATAGCTGTTGCCATCAAGGGACTAGTAGACCAATAGAAGCCAGTGACGGCTTCCTTATCAACCCCATCAAAAAAGTCAAACCCAAAAACTTTTTTAGCTCCTCCAAATTTGTGGGAATCCACTGGGCAGCTCTAGAGTGTGGCCTAAGTCTAGCAGCGTTGTCCCTCAAATGCTGCTCCGCATACAAATTAGTCTGCTCAACAATCTCTTCCAAAAACACATCATCCATGAATAACTCAAAGAAATTGATAGGCATAAAGTTCTCTGTATTGGCGTTACACCCCGGGAGACCAGTAAAGGCAGGCAACTCTGGCTGCTCCATGTTTGGGGCAACCCAGACATCAGGTCTTCTAACGGGAAACCTTTCAGCCCCAGGTTGCTGCACTATTGGCACATCAATGTCCTCCTCTAAAACAGAACCTTCATCTGCACTGAGTGTGGCTTCATCATCAGAAGATTCCCCTCCAACAGAAACATCACTGCCAGAATCTCTGACTTCCTCCTCTGCCTCAGATGCAGAGTCCGTCTCATAGTCATGATCAGACTGTGACTCAAAAAGCATACCAACCACCTGCTGAGCGGTCATCCTGCGGCTAGCCATGATCTCTCCTGCTAAAATTAACTGGACAAATTCACCACCAACAACCAGCACTGTGTAAGACAAGTAACAAAGTGTAGCTTTGTTAGTAAGAGTTACAAACTCAAAAACTATACCGCTCACTTGCCTGAAAAAGCTTGATTCACCAGCAACTACACAGCAATCACTAATGATATCCCACTAAAAAGAAAGAAAGAAAGAAAGGCAAATTAGAAGTAAGACAAAACAAATATCATTGTGCACAAACCTAAGGACAATTTCACACACAATCCTGCATTTAGTACACCCCCTACAAACATGTCATTCATGCATGGCAACAATACTCCTTTGGAGTAAATTGTTTTTACTTACCTAAAACATGCAACTGTGCAAACTGCAGGTCAACCACCGCCAAAACCGCAAGGAGCCACAGCAAATAAAGCAAAAGCTTTGAACTAGAACAAAAAGGAGGAAAACATTTTTTATCACAAATGCAAAGACTTCTTCAGTTGACAAACACCCCACCATCAAACATTTTAGAAATTGGTGCCTAAGTGGATTCTGCCATAGGGGCAGATGGGCCTACTAAAAAAATAGGCCTGTCTGCCCCAAGGAAGCCAAAAAATACCTTTAGTACTGTGTCCCCATGGAGAGCGACCCTTGCCAAAGGGGACAGCCCTCAAAAAAAAAAAAAAAAAAAAACACACACAACACTATCCCTGGTGCCTAAGTGGCTTCTGCCCCCTTGGGGGCAGGTGGGCCTAAGAAAATAGGCCCATCTGCCCCCAGGGGGTGTAGAAATGGCCAACAGGTCAATGTCCCCCTTGGGGGGGCACCCCGTGACCAAGGGGATGCCCCCCCACAAAAATAAACAAATAAAAAAAAATCCCTGGCGTTCTAGTGGTTTCTGCCCCCCTTGGGGGCAGATCAGCCTAAAAATAATAGGCTGATCTGTCTCCAAGGGGTGCAGAAATGGCCTGGGTACATGTGCCCCCAAAGTGGGGGGCGACCCTTGCCCAAGCCCCCCCCCCATCCACTAACACACACACACACACACACTATCCCTGGTGTCTACGTGGCTTCTGCCCCCCTTGGGGGCAGGTGGGTCTAGAAAAATAGGCCCATCTGCCCCCAGGGGGGGCAGAAATGGCCAACAGGTCAATGCCCCCCTTGGGAGGGCGCCCCGTGCCCAAGGGGACGCCCCCCCACAAAAATAAACACATAAAAAAAATTCCCTGGCGTTCTAGTGGTTTCTGCCCCCCTTGGGGGCAGATCAGCCTAAAAATAATAGGCTGATCTGTCTCCAAGGGGTGCAGAAATGGCCTGGGTACATGTGCCCCCAAAGTGGGGGGCGACCCTTGCCCAAGCCCCCCCCCATCCACTAACACACACACACACACACTATCCCTGGTGTCTACGTGGCTTCTGCCCCCCTTGGGGGCAGGTGGGTCTAGAAAAATAGGCCCATCTGCCCCCAGGGGGGGCAGAAATGGCCAACAGGTCAATGCCCCCCTTGGGGGGGCGCCCGTGCCCAAGGGGACGCCCCCACACAAAAATAAACACATAAAAAAAAATCCCTGGCGTTCTAGTGGTTTCTGCCCCCCTTGGTGGCAGATCAGCCTAAAAATAATAGGCTGATCTGTCTCCAAGGGGTGCAGAAATGGCCTGGGTACATGTGCCCCCAAAGTGGGGGGCGACCCTTGCCCAAGCCCCCCCCCATCCACTAACACACACACTATCCCTGGTGTCTACGTGGCTTCTGCCCCCCTTGGGGGCAGGTGGGTCTAGAAAAATAGGCCCATCTGCCCCCAGGGGGGGCAGAAATGGCCAACAGGTCAATGCCCCCCTTGGGGGAGCGCCCGTGCCCAAGGGGACACCCCCACACAAAAATAAACACATAAAAAAAAATCCCTGGCGTTCTAGTGGTTTCTGCCCCCCTTGGGGGCAGATCAGCCTAAAAATATTCGGCTGATCTGTCTCCAAGGGGTGCAGAAATGGCCTGGGTACATGTGCCCCCAAAGTGGGGGGCGACCCTTGCCCAAGCCCCCCCCATCCACTAACACACACACACACACACACTATCCCTGGTGTCTACGTGGCTTCTGCCCCCCTTGGGGGCAGGTGGGTCTAGAAAAATAGGCCCATCTGCCCCCAGGGGGGGCAGAAATGGCCAACAGGTCAATGCCCCCCTTGGGGGGGCACCCCGTGCCCAAGGGGACGCCCCCCCACAAAAATAAACACATAAAAAAACATCCCTGGCGTTCTAGTGGTTTCTGCCCCCCTTGGGGGCAGATCAGCCTAAAAATAATAGGCTGATCTGCCCTCAAGGGGGGCAGAAATGGCCCTAAAAGACATGCCCCGCAAAGGGGAGCGACCCTTGCCCAAGGGGACGCCCCCCCATCCACTACACACACAATCCCTGGTGCCTAAGTGGCTTCTGCCCCCCTTGGGGGCAGATGGACCTAAGAAAAATAGGCCGATTTGCCCCCAAGGGGGGTAGAAAAGGCCAACAGTTCTCTGCCCCCTTGGGGGGGGCGCCCCTTGCCCAAGGGGGCACCCCCCCCACATAAATACACATTAAAATAAAAAACCCTGGTGATCTAGTGTTTTCTGCCCCCCTTGGGGGCAGATCTGGCTAAAAAGTAGCCAATCTGCCCTCAAGGGGGGCAGAAATGGCCCTAAAGGACATGCCCCCCACAGGGGAGTGACCCTTGCCCAAGGGGGCGCCCCCCCATTCACTACACACACAATCCCTGGTGCCTAAGTGGCTTCTGCCCCCCTTGGGGGCAGATGGACCTAAAAAAAATAGGCCGATCTGCCCCCAAGGGGGGCAGAAAAGGCCAACAGTTCTCTGCCCCCTTGGGGGGGGCGCCCCTTGCCCAAGGGGGCACCCCCCCCCAACATAAATGCACAGAAAATATAAATCCCTGGTGATCCAGTGGTTTCTGCCCCCCTTGGGGGCAGATCCGCCTAAAAAGTAGGCCAATCTGCCCCCAAGGGGGCAGAAATGGCCATAACACACATGCCCCCCAAAGGGGAGCGACCCTTGCTCAAGGGGCCGCTCCCCGACACAGAAACAAGAAAGTGAAACAAAAAAAAGAAAATCCCTGGTGTCTAGTGGGCATTCCTGCTGCCCGATCGCAATGCGATCGGGCAGCAGGAATGCTCAAAGAGACACCGGGGGAAAGGAAAAGCCTTTCCTTTCCCCCGGTGCCTCTTTAGCCCAAACCCCCCACCCACCGGGAAGAGGAACTCACCTCTTCTCCGTTCGCCGCACAGGAAGCAAATGGCTTCCTGTGCGGCGAAATCCCCATAATGAAGTCAGCCGCGATCGCGCGCTGACGTCATTATGGGGGGGTGGGGGGGGTCGGGGGTGGAAGGGGAAGGGCTTCCCCTTCCATCCCTGACTTTGGGGGGTGGGGGGAAGCACACAGAGGGAGCGAGAGCGCTCCCTCTGGGCTGTGTGCCGAGGACGTAGTGGTTACGTCCTCGGCACAGCAGCACTGTGCCGCAGGACGTAACCACTACGTCTGCGGCACAGAAGGGGTTAATTGGGAGTTTAAAGTAATACAATGAGGCTTGGGATGAGTGAAGGGGTTAAGGAGATAATAGTAGTAGAAGGGGTTTTGGATGAGTCAAATTCGAGATAAGTGAGGGTGAATTTAGTAGGGTTGTTAGGGATATCATAGTAGTAAACTGAGGTTCAGGGTGAGCCAGGTGCGATAGAGGTGGGAAGAGCTTAGGCAGGGTTATTTTAGAGATCACTGTAGTAGAATGGGTTTGGGATGAGACAGAGAGTGCAGATGGAGGATATATTGACAGCTTTATAGGGTGATGGGGAGACAGAGTAAAGCTCACAAGAGAGATTTTTTTCCCTTGTGTACAGTAGGACTAAAGTAATAAACAAATAGATATGTAAATACATAGTAAGGGAATATATGTGTAAGGAACAGAATAATGGATGTAATATTTTGACATTTAAAGTTGTGGTGTATAAACACAGACTTTCAAGATGTGCAATATTTGAGGTTAATTTATTTGTGTACTTTTATTTTTATCTTCCCTCAGTTTTTAATAGCAAAATGCTTGCTGGTAAAATAGTTAAGATATCATTTGCTCATTCTGATAGATAAAATGAAAGCTGGGATTCATAAGTATCTAATCTAGCAACTTATCTGGAAACTATGCAATGACCTATGAACGTATAAAGCATAGAATATTATTCACATATATATGTATATACGTACAGACATATACAGTGTATACATACTTGTATATACATATATGCACACATATATACAGAGACACACACATTGAACCATGAGCAAATATACATTTGTTAAACAGGCCTAAATAGAATGTACATATTTTATTATTATGAAATAGTAATAATACATATTTCTTAAAGAAATACACATCTCTAGATATATACATATAATCAGATTGTAAATGTTTACCAACAATGGCATATGCAATACATTGCTGCTTCAATATGTTGGTTATGAGAAAAAAGCCAACTCTTGAGTAGCCTTCTGAAGACAAGGCAGTTATCCGTGGAAGTTATATTTGGGGGTAATGAATTCCATAATTTGCCTGCTTGAACAGAGAAGAATGTAGCACCTATGATGTTTTTCTTGTATGGTGGTGTTCTAAGGTGGGGTGCCAATCTTGAGTGGAGGTTTCTTTGTTGAATATATTTAGTGATTTTATTCCTGATTAAAAGCGGTCCTGTTCCATGTATTGCTTTGTGGGTGATACAAAGCAGCTTGAAGGAGGATCTTCTGGCAACCAGTAACCAATGTAGTACCCTCAAGGCAGAGGAGATGTGGTTTTGTGGCTTTACATGTATTAGTAATCTGACAACCAAGTTCTAAAGGTGTTGTAATTTTTTAATAGTAGATAGAGATAATCCATGGTAGATGCCATTGGCATAATCTAATTTAGAAATTACAAGAGAGATAGTAGCCTGGACCGCACTGAAGACCCGTACATAGAGAAAAGGAACTTTCACGCAGGAATGGAAGCCATCACCACCTGGATGACAGAAAGCTGCCTCAAGCTCAACTCCGACAAGACGGAGCTCATCATCTTCAGAAACGCCAGCTCAGCTTGGGATCATTCCTGGTGGCCCACATCCCTCAGCGCCCCCCCTGCACCAACCGAGAACACCTGCAACTTATGAATCATCCACGACTCCTCCCTATCCATGACCCACCAGGGGAACTCTGTTGCCTCCTCCTGCTGGCACACGCTACGCAAACTTCAGGAAGATCTTCAGATGGATCCCAGCAAAAATGTCGCCAGACAGTCACCCCCACCTTAGTCATGAGCAAGCTCGACTACGGCAACACCCTCTGTGCCGGCACCTCAACTAGGAACATCAAGAAACGTCAACTCATCCAGAATGCCGGCGCCAGACTCTTTATAAACCTCCCTCACCGAGATCAAATCTCCCAACACCTGAGGGCCCTCCACTGGCTACCGGTCGAGAAGCGAATCACCTTCAACCTTCTCACCCACACGTACAAGACAATACACAACGCAGGACAAGCCTATCTGAACCATTGCGTCTCTTTCCACACCCCAGCCAGATCCCTCTGTTCCACCCAGATGGCCCTGGTCACCATCCCTCGCATCCGTAAAACCACCCCCGGAGGATGATATTTCACCTACACTGCAGCAAAGAGCTGGAACAATCTCCCCTTGTACATCAGACAAAGCCCATCACTCACCATCTTCAGGAAGAACCTCAAGACGTGGCTCTTCAGATGAGGACCCTCCCCACAGCACCTTGAGACACTCACGGGTGAGTAGCCGCGCTTTACAAATATTGATTGATTGATTGGTTGGTTGACCTTGTGTGGAAACCCAAGGTGGGGGAAGATGCTTTGCAGTGTTTTCAAGGTAATGAAGGTTGAGTGTGCTAATTTGTCCCCTTGGGCATTCATTGTTAACTTGGAGTACATGGTAATTCCAAGGTTTTTAACTTACTTACATACTTGAGGAGGTGATCCTAGATTGTCAGGCCAAGCGCACTAGGTCATAATTTTTCCAGTCATCACAAGTGAGTATTTCCATTTTGGAAGCATTCAGTTTGAGATGGCTTGAAGTCATCCACTGATCAACAGCTCTGAGGCAACTGAAGATTTGTGAGTTTCCAGTGTCTTTGGCGCATTTCAATTTAAGGAGTATTTGTGTGTGATCTGCATTGTTGCACGTGAATTAAAATTAATTGATCATTTCTGGTAATTACAACATGTACATTTTGAAAAGCATAGGTAAAATGATTGATTCTTGAGGACCTCTTCATTTGTGAAGTAGGATTTAGACGAGAAAGGGGGGAAATACATGACATTTGTTCTGTTTTGAAGGCAGGATGTGATCGATTAGAGAGAAGTTCTTTCTAGGTTGGCTTTTGGAGTCTTTGAATTAGGGTGTTCTGGTCAACAGTGTCAAAGACAGCTGAGAAGTCCAAGAGACATAGTGCAGCAAGCCCATTGCGGTCAACTGTGTTTTTAAGATCATTCCAAATTGTGATGAGTGCAGATTTAGTGCCTCTTCCAGGGCAGAATCTAGTATGGTAGTCTGAAAGTATGGACTTATCTTCAATGAATTGAGACATCTGGGTGAATGGTGCTCTTTCTATCAGTTTGCCCAGGAAAGGTTCAGTTGTAATCGGTCTGTAGTTGTTGGGGTCCTGTGGGTCCAGGTTTTTTCCCTTTAATAACAGGTGTACGGATGTCTTTTTAAGGTCTACAGGAAAGGTTCCAGTAGTTAAAGTGTTATTGATAATTCTTCTTCCAGGTGTGGCAGCAGTAGAAGTTAAAAGAATATTCTTGAAGGTGGGTGTCAGACAATGGTCGAAAGGACTGCCAGAAGGCCTACTTGCCTTGACCGAATCCAGAAATTTACTTTGTGATATTTGGTTGAAGGAGTGCAGAGGCTAGATTGGCTTACTCTTGGAGGGGAATTTTGGAATCGGGTTGGTGCTGGTGATTTTCCTTTGCCTTAAATAGTAGTCCAATGTGTTTGCCTTAGTTGTGTAGTGATTTGCAAGTTTGTGTGTGAATTTTTGAGTAATGGGAGAGTTACTTTCATACATTTAGGTTTTCAAAATTCATTGAGAATTTTATAAAATTCTTTATTTGCAGATTTAGCATTTTGAAACGGTCTGAGTAGTACCTGTTTTTAAACATTTTTTAGCTTTTTGAATTGATGATTTGTATATTATGTAGGTGAAGTTTGTCTTGAATGTTGTTTGTTTTGAGCCAGGGTCATTCCAGACTTCTGTTTTTTTTTTTTTCTTTTTTTAGTTCCATATTTCTCCAAGGTGTTTGTTTTCTTTTGTCCTGGTTAGTTTTTTGGAGTGGTATTAGGATATTTAATGCTTTCTGTAGCCACTCATAAAGTTTTAGAAAATAATTTATTGTGTCTATATCTGTGTTTGCTGTTAGTTGTGTCTTCAAAATTGAGTTTGTTCCATGGTCAATAGATGTATGTGTGTATGCAAGGTGGTCTTGGGTTTGTTGATTTGTGGTGTTTTATGTTTGAAAGTTACCAAATGGTGGTCTGCCCATGTGATGGCATGATGCTTTTAAGGGTAACTATTTCTGGGTTTGCAAAATGTACATGTATGTAGGATTATGTACAATTTCATGTTCAATGTGACTGGGCCAGTGGTGAAAGTTTTAGGATGTGGCATACTTGGTTTCTCAAACCAAATGCCTAGGTCCTCAAGAATGCAGAGGTTGGAGTATAACATTATAATGTTTAAAACTGTGTCTAGAAATATGTCTGTGGGTTTTGAAATGGCTAGGAGGAGGTCTGTAAAAAGGAGAAAGTTACAGGAGGAAGTTGGTTGTCAGGTTGCATCTGGTGATGAGGGCCTGTATCGAAATGTTTTCTGTTTTGCTGAGATTTATTACTTGTTCGAATATAATAGCTAGTCCACTGCCAATTTTGCCCATACGGTTTTGTGTGATGGTTTGATAGCCTGGAGAAACAGCTTTATACAATACTGGGGCCATGATTCTGTTATGGATAGTAAGTCAGGTTGTGTGTCAGTGAGCAGGTTATAGATGCAGTGCTTGATTTTTTAGAGTGATTGAACATTTATGAGTAGGCAGTTAGAAACATGTTTTGTTGGTGGTGTCATTTTGGAGAACGGTGAGCAGTATATTTTGAGCTTGTAGGAGATGTGTTATTAGTTGTAATAACTGTATGAGGGTCACAATGGTGTTGTTTTTCTATATTGTGTTCCTCATCCAGCAAAATTAGGAGGCATTTAGTTAGGTCTGTATATGCTGGTGGTGGGCTTGGTGGCTGAGAGTGACATGCCTGTCTGCTGAATAACATCTGGGTCAGGATGACAGTCGCGTTGTTTGTGCATTCACTCTAGACAGTCACACAAAGAGAGTTGAGGTGTGCCCTGCATATCCTGATGGCCCATCACCAGGCTGATGGGTTTTCCTGAGCTAGAGTGGTGTGAGGAGCTGACACTTGCACTAGATCATAGAGCTATGTCTGTTCTCAGACAAAGCAGTCTCCAGCCCCCTGGAGTATGTCTGGGTCCAGGACAGGGAAGGGCAGAGTCTTGTGCACTAGAAGGACTTCTCTTTGAAGTTTGCCTACTTCAAAGACCAAAATGAGTATAAGTACCTCTGGTACCACATAGTTAGAACACTTTTGGACTGAAGACATTCTGCAAGGAAGAAGAGCTGGATGTTGTAGGAGGGACGGCCACTCTGCCTGTTGCTTTGTTGTGCTGGCCTGCTACTTGCTGCCTCAGTCCTGGGAGTCAAAGGACTGGACTTTGCTTTCTGTATCCTGCTTTCTAATATTCTCCAAGGGCTCGAACTGAGCTTGCCTCCTGTGAACAAGTCTCAGCGACATCAAAGACTTCATGTGCCAGTGCCTGGACTCTTCTGCTGCCTTAGATTCCTTGCTTCCTAAGTGGTGTCGACTCCAGTCCCTGGGCCCTTGGTAGTGCAAGGAGGTGATTTAAAAGAAAAAATGTATGCAATGGCTACAGAATCAATGCAGCCCCTGTCCCGCAGCTGGACACTCAACACAGCACCTGCAGAATCAACACAGTGCCTGTTTCACCATGGTCCCATGAGAACATCTGGATTTTCCCTGCATCATACCTGGGTGTCAATTTGGTTATCCACACTGTGGTAAGGAACTAATGCTGCATGTCAGGAAATCAACACATTGTGTAACCTGTGAGGAAGAATTGACGCATCGCCTTCCCTGCCAGTAAGGAACTAATGCATTGCTCTGCTTTTTTGGTGTCTCACCTCCCCTGCGGCCCACATCATCTTCAATCAATGGCTAACTTTACTGTATATGGCAACATTCTGCCGTCAGTGACAGAAACCACAACTTCAATGTGTGCTTTTTGAGTCCAAAAATATGTTTGCTTTTAGCCAATTCCCTTGTTTTTGTTTTAGACAAGGATCCAGCAGTTTCTCCAACAATAATGTCCTGAACAATGCAAATCAAGCTCTGGTAAAAACAAAAGACTGGCAGCCAATACCAGACATATTTGGTTTGCCAGTGGTTATTTGATATTGTATAGATGAACATAAAACATAACTCTGCTCTTGCATTTGGTTGTATCTGTTCTTTTATTTATACTCCACATGCATCATTTACCTCAGACTTCATTTGCAATCACTGCATCTCTTCAGGGGGCTGAGTCCTGTGGTAGGAAACATATCATCTGCTTGATCATTCATGGGACAGGAGTCAGTCCTTTGATGAGAATGTAGTTGTGTGTTATTGAATGTGGCTTTGGCATGCCACAGTTTCATGTCCACTTTTCATCATACGTACTTTGCTGTGTGCCCTTTACTATGCTATACATGCACACCATCACAATGAACAGTGGCATGATTTCATTACCTCAGTGTGGTAATGTGTGCCATCTTAATTTCTACTCATAATAATTCATTCTAATGTTTAATCTATTTCAACATTGTTAAATCTGGTTAGCATTTTATCAGTTCTGGTAGGCACAACATCTGCCATGGTAGGCACAATGTCCATCACATTTAAAACATGCGCACTTTTGAAATACATGTTAGTACAGCTACCTAGGTTAAGCTTTAAAATGCAAATATAAAAGTCGCCTAGTGCTGACTTCTGTACTACTAAAGCATCACTAAAAATGACAACAATCCCTCCTCTGATGACAAATTATGTGGTCACAAAACAGGCACTCTCATTTACAATGAGATAAGTAAAAGCCTAGTTGTTTGATAAAGTAAGGGCCTTGATCTACTGAAACTCTCAATTCTCTTCAGGTTCTTGTAATAACTGTCCTCATTTTCTCCATTTCAATTTCTTCCCTCCTCTGTTTATTCTTGGCTCTTTGTATTTTCCAAAAATTGTATGACTTGTAAAATCCAAGTGCATTTACAATGTACACAATCAACAAAGGTCAGAGGATCATTCTCACAATTCCCTGTCCTAGATATCCAAACCATTATCTAACATTTGAAAATCCGTTACCTATTGTTTTCCAGATATTTGTCTCCTTCAGATCGTTCACGTCATTTTTCAAGTTTGTCCTGTTTGATATGAATCCCCTTACTTATCTCTTTACTGCTATTTGAAATGTACGTGCAACAATGTTGTACCTTTAAAACTTTGCAGACTCTACCTTCCTTCAACAATAAGATGTCTAACACAAGATGATTTTACAAAACCATTGATCTCATAGCAACCATTTCTGTATCCACTAAAAGCATAGCACCTGCATAATCAGTTGACATCTTATCTACAATAATTGACAAGTTTCTAATCCTAATATTGTTCAGGATCAAACCTACTGATGGAATAATAGCACCAAAAATAGCACCTGAAATCTCCAGTGCATTAGCTCCTCTCTTTGTACTGGAATTAGAGTTCCCTTTCCAGACTGGGTTATCAAAATTGTCCACATGGTAGAATTTCAGAAAAACTACCCCTAAATAACAAGTACTATCCCAGCCTTCTGACAGCTAGCAATAGGCCTTTTTCCCCACACATGAAGTAAACACCTGGTACAGCAGGATCTTACATAAAGGTCCAGACACTCATAAACATAAATACATGTCTACATTCACTAGCTCCTACAAACTTATCAGTCTTTGATTGCAGCCTATTTATACCTAGCTTTCCTACAAGTTGCCAATCTAAAGCCAAGCATCTTTGTGTATCACGACCTGCAAGATGTAAAGCATCTTTCTGACAACTCTGTAAAGCTATTCCCTTTTCTATTTTGGCTTCACTTGATTAATAAAACCTTTCTCCACTTTTGTGAGAAATCAGGTTAGGTTATTCTTATGCAATAAGCAGTGTCAAAGGTTAGTGTAGGTTCAAAGAAACCTCCCACTATGTCAATGTTTTTAGCTTTAGCAAAGCTACTCAAATGCTGGTTAATAGGCACAAGGGAAAAGATGAGAGCAAAGTTAGAATAAAAATGCTTAATATACTCTTGATTATATAGACAAGTTAATGACAGACTGCAACTAATACCATAAGTCAAAGGCAGAGTATGGTATGTAATTCCTTCCTGTACAGATGAAGGAATCTGTGTATACATACATAACAATCATGCACATCCATAGTTTACATGTATTCATACAGTATTCTGTAGTATACACTAGAAGACAAATCTCCCTTTGAGTCGTCAAGATGAAACAATCTCTCATCCTTATATAATTGATCTTGTTTTGTATGTGTCTCCTTGTGCACCTCGGTAACTGTGCTCTCTAATTGTCCTTCTCTGACACGCTCAGTCCAGCAATCACCAATATGCTCACAATCACACATACTATTGTTAAGCCAAGACACACATATTTAAGTTTACTCTGTTTACCCTGTTCCAATTCATAAACTGTCCAGAACCAGACCAAAAATACCAAAAGTAAAAATCAAAAACAAAAGCAAACACAAAAACTGTAAACCAGATTCTAAAATGTTATTTTTAATCTTAATGTGAGTACAAAAAAAAATATACTTCAAAGTCTTATTGCTCTTACAACAGTTCTTGATATAGAAAGTTCATCAGGTTTTTACTAACAAGCTCTCAAAGTCAAAAAAGGAAAAGTCTCTATTACATTACCTTTTTAGTTATCACTGATTAGTCCTTCCAGCATGTAGTTGGCAAGGTTATTTCAAAGTTTCTTTCAAGAGCAATTTCAGGTTCCAGGATATTCAGCTGAATCCACACGGTCAAAAATGTTCATTTACAACAAAGAATCCACGCAGTCACGAAAAATATATGTAGCAAATTATGTCCATTTGGGTGCAGATTATCTGTGGCTTGGCACCCTTTTCCTCGCTGACCTCCTTGCTGCATTGTTTTCACTGTCACTTTAATCCAACTCTTCAACTACTTCAGCAATTGTTGAAAGCACATCTGCAACTCGGTCTGGACTTTTTGAGGGCCACTGGTCTTCTCTCCTATTTGCATTTCAGACACAACTTGTGCTGCAACGCTGGCTGAGCTAGCAGGAGTCAACCGACTTTGACTTGATTCTCCTGCACCTCCAACAGTCTTTGATGTGCTCAGACTCTCACCGGTTTGTGCAGACTCTGTGACAGCCACTTGCCCAATCCTCATAGTTTGGCTAACCTGGACCCCTCCACTCACCGATTCTGACCAAAGAGGAACAGGCACTGTATCTTCAAGAGGACTTGAAACTTTGTGTGTTTGGCTCGCGTGAACCCAGTTTGCAGACCAGCACACTTCACAGCTGTTGTAGTTACTAGAACAATCTGATAAGGCACTTTCCAATGCTGCTCTAAACATATCTTTCTAACATGCTTCTTCACCAGAACCCACTCAGGATTCAAATCGTAACACTGTTCCTGTGATGGTTGAGCTGTTGCTTCTTTAACCTGAGACAAAGGATGAAGCACATCAACTAGTCATTTGCAATAATCCAGCACTAAGTCATCTGTAATCTTAACAAGTGCATGAAGGCATGGCTGGCAGACTTATGGCACGTCCTATGAGAATCTTGTGTGGGGATAGTCCTGTCTTCTTGTCATGAGTGCTACACATGTTCATCAGAACAAGTGGCAATGCATCAGGCCATTTCAATGTTGTAGATGCACACACTTTCGCCAATCGAGGCTTTAAGGTTCCATTCTTCTGCTCAACCTATCCAGATGCCTCTGGTCTGTAACTGCAGTTCAATATTTGCTCAGTTTGTAATGCCACACACAACAAATTTATGGTCTAATTGTTAAAATGAGATCCTCGATCTGATTCCAAAGAAGTCAGCAATCCAAATCTTGGGATCAATTCCCTTAAAGGCAGCTTTGCTGCAGTGAGACTATTATTTCTGGGAGTTGGATGAACCTCTATTCAATGTGCCAAAAAAACACACTCTATCACCAATACATACTTCAGTCCATTACATGCAGGCAGCTCAATGAAATCTAGTTGCGTTCTGTTGAAAGAACATCCTGATCCACCTATGTGGTCCAGGTTAACCACTGTGCAGTTCCCAACATTAATCTGCTGACAAGTTACACATCTGTGACACAGTGCTTCTGCAACTAATCTGAATCTGGGTTTGTAGCATGTCTGTTTGAATGTCCTGATCATGGCGTCCCTGCCAAGGAGTACCTGACCATGGTAATACCTCACCATTGAAAGCAACAAACAGTTTGGCAAAACTGCTTTTGCTTTTTATAAAACCCAAACATCATCCTCATCTCTCTGAACAAAACCTTCATTAATCCAGCCTCTGCCTTCCTCTTCAGTTACTTCATCTGGTAATGTCTTCACCTCTTCCCAAGTGCCAATTGCTGTTATTAACAAACTTTGGTTTGTCTCATTGGTGCCACTCCATCCCTCCAGTCCTCATTAAAGGATGTGCAATGGAGCACCCAGTATCTGGTCACTTGATCAGCATAGGCATTGCCCAACGAGATATAATCATTTGACTTTTGATGTGCTGTACATTTCACAACTGCAATTTTTACTGGTAATTGTAGTGCATTCAACAACTGATAGATTCACCATTTCAGATTGGTGATCCAGAAGAGGCCATAAAGTGTCTCTGGGACAACAACTGTCCGAATTCATGACCCACACCAAACCCAAACTGAATATCAGTAAAAATGGTCACTTTGAGCTGTTCAGAAGCACAGCATGCTCTAGTGAGAGCCAATAATTTGGCTACTTGGGCTGAAATGACTCCTTGAAGTCATGAAACTTCTATCACTCCTAAGACTGTGCAAACCGCATAACCAGCTCTCAGAATTCCTTCATTATCTCTCAAACTGGAGCCATCAGTGAGCATGAAATAGTCATTTTCATCTAATGGGGTCATGTTCATTTTCACCATTAACATTGTCAACATACACATGCAAGAATGTTTCAGGATTCAGGGTAGTATATTTTTTATATTAACATTTGATGAACCAAGGATTTCTAACTCATAACAAGACAAACTAGCATTGGTCAAATATTGGGTTTTAGTTCAAATCAAAAGGACCTCGGCAGAATGAGGCACATAGACGTTCAGAAAGTGACCCATGACAATGCCTTTGCACAGTCCAATGCTGACATTCACCATAGCCACAGATTTTAAATAGCCAGGCAAAGCAGCAGCTACAGGGTTCAATTTGGCAGAAAAAAAGCCACTGGTCTGTTGACCCCTCCATGTAACTGCATCAAAATAGAATGTGCACAACCATCATGTCCATGACAAAGCAACGAAAAAAATGTATACAGGAATTAGGCATGCCCAGAGCTGGGGCTCAAAAGAGGCTTTCTCTCAGCTCAGAGAAAGAATTTGTCATGTGCCGTCAAATGGTACCGGAGCAGACACCTCCTTATGTATCAATTTTTGCTGCGGCTTGGAAATCATTGAAAATTTTGGGATCCACTGGTGGCAGTAGTTGACCACTCCCAGGAACATTCTGACATCTGTTTGTGTCACTGGTGGATTCATTTGCATGACTGATGTAGTTCTCTCTTGGGACACCTTCCTTGCTCCCTTCCCTATGTGATGACCAAATATTTCACTTCTCTGTGACAACACTGTAATTTTTTTGGGGAAATCCTTATGGCCATTCTTACCAAGGTGGTTCAACAGGGCAACAGTATCTCTCCTACAGGCTTCACGTGTGTTTGTAGGGACCATCAAATCATCAATGTGCTGAACTAAGACTGAATGAAATGTAATTTTCAGCGACTCCAAGTTTTTTTTTCAAGATCTGATTGGAAATGGATGGTGACACTTTATACCCCTGAGGAATACAGCACCAGAAATACAGTATACACTACTTCCGAACTTAAATGGATCGGAACTGAAAAGAATGTCTAACATAAGTCAATGACAGAAAACCATTCAACTTCACAAGGGATCTGAAACAAAACCACAGCAGGATTCGGTACCACAGAACATCAGGACATGACAATTTAATTTGCCTTTCTCAAATCTTGGACTATGCAGTATTTTCCATTGGACTTCCGCAGTCCCATAAAAGGAGAATTACATGAGCTTCCCATGACTTCCTTGAAGACTAACTGCTCAACTTAATATTCAATTACAGGAGTAATTCCTACAATTACTTCTTGGGAAACACTGCTTTTGGCTTTATTGTTATTTTAACTGGCTCAGCACCTCTCATACGCCCACAATATTTCCTTGAAAAATCCTAAACCTTTACCATCACTGTTCCTTGTAGCTCTCCGGGCAAATCATTAACTGTTGTCACTATGAATAATAAAAGGAAAGGTTGCATTTCATCAATTTCACTGGATATCTCATCATCGCTATTTGTCTGAATTGCTATTCCATTATGGCTACAACTAATGGAACAATTTATTTTGCACAGTAGGTCACGGTCTGATAAGCTTACAGGACTTGAATCGCAAACCACAAGTTGGTGCAAATCCTCTAATGACCCTATTCTAACTGGAATACGCTCTGTAATCAGGTTTCTTAAATGATGATTTGCTATTCCTAACACCTGTACTTTCCTTTCTTACAAGGTGACATTTGGCACTTCTGCAGTTTTGATAGATGAGCGCGTTGCTGCAGTGGCAACCAGGAAAACAAAATCAGGTCCCATAATGTTGATATTTACATAGGGACCATGCTGATCTACCTGTAACTATGCAGCTATTATACATTCTTCTTCATCTGAACTGTCACTGTTGTATGTTTCTGAAACTTCATCTTCACTGAAATCAATTAACAGGTATTGTGTGATGAACTGATTTACATTTGCATTTGTTTTCTGATTCATTTTTTGCTGAGAAACCATCACTTGTTGCTGTCGCATCTGGGCTTGAGGAATTTGCATTTGCTGAGGGACTTGGTTCTGTTGGAGAACCTGCACCTGTTGTAATCCAGTAAAAATAGTCACATTCTGGATTTTGGGGTCTTTGAGATCTCTGAATTTGAATTTGACTATTGTATACAGTCTGAGCAGCACCACCATTTTGCACCACATTATACATGGACACTCCTGCGTCCAATGCCTTGAACTACAGCAAGCATGACATGGGCTCAACTTCTTCAGTGACTGAACATCAACCACATTACCACGCTGATCTATTTGAACAGAACGCCCTGTACTTTTTTTTAGGCGTGCGGTCTAGTTGTTTTTTTTAAGCCGGCTGAGGCTGCCATACGTCAGTATTTAATGACTGACGGGAGCCGGCCGCACAGCAGGAGAGATCACGAGTAGGCTTCCTCAAATTGTTTTTACTTTGCTCTGATTCATTGTTTTTAATGCTTTTAATGTTTTATCTGTGAATCCATTTCGGACATCCAATTTTTACTGTTGAATTTATTCTGTGAACTTAATTTTTTTGTGAGCACCGGAGCCCGTGTTCAGTGGCTACCGGTTGCTCTGATCTCCCCTCCTTCTGGGTTGGGACATTTTCGACCGCCATTTTTTTAGGGGTGCGTCTAGTTGTTTTTTTTAAGCCGGCTGAGGCTGCCATACGTCAGTATTTAATGACTGACGGGCGCCGGCCGCGCCGCTGGCACGCCAAAGTCAAGCCCGTCCACGCCTGTCCACGCCTGTCCGCGCCCGTCCGTGCCCGTCCACGCCCTGGAGCACCCAGAGACCAGAGATGCTGCCCTTTACACCCCGCCAGGTTAGTCTATTCCCCTTCACCGTTGTAGGCGCTGAGAACTACTGACCCCTGTCCTTCCCTCCATGGTAATAAAGTCCCCTCCCCCTCCTCGCATGCCCACATTGTCCGTGGACTGTTCTGCAGCCGACATCCTCTGACGTCCCCTTCCCTCACCTTGGCAGAATGATGTTGCTCAACTGCCGCTCCCTCCAAGCCCACGCCTTAAACATCTACTCTCCTGGAGGAACTCCTGCCCGATGTACTATTCCTTACAGAAACCTGGTTGGATGATGATTTTACAGTAGACATTTGTAACTCTCTGCCCTCTACATACTCTAGGCTACATCTAGATAGACCTATTACCAGAGGTGGGGGAATAGCTATTATTCATAAATCTACTATTTAGTGCACCATTTTACCTTTGGACATTTCTGATTGCGAGAGCCTGATGTTTTCATTATACCTGCCCTCTACCTTCACTTTCTCGGGAATCCTGCTTTATCGACCCCCTGGACCTGTTTCCCGCTTTCTGGACACCTTACCCGAGATTGCAGCCAGCCATATTTGCAAATTCTCTAATTTAACTATTCTAGGAGATTTCAACATTCACCTTGATAATTTGGATTGCCCCTCGGACAAACTATTAGTAACTTCCCTTTCGGCACTTCAATTAACTCAGCACGCAATTGGCCCTACGCATCTGAAAGGCCATACGCTAGATCTTATCTTTAGTAATATTGCTAACCTGACGGCTGCTCCCCCTCTGCCACTAATATGGACTGATCACTCCATTCTATCCTTCACCTTCCCTTATGATGTTATTCAGGGACAGCTCTTTAGCTCTTCAACATCTGGGTTTATTTGGTCAAAACTGGACTGGATGTTATTTTGCCCATCAAACCTAGAGTAAAAAAATCTTCTCAAAAACCCAAACCTTGGTTTTCTCCCCCCCTTCTTGAACTTAGGAAGAACTGCAAAAAGTTAGAGAGACTGTGGCGAAAAAACTACAGTCTCTCTGATAGAGATATCTATAGACAGTCTATCAGAGTATACCATCACAATATTAAAATTGCCCAGTCCACCTATTATGGTGGGAAAATAGAAAATTCCTCATGCCCCCAGAAAGAAATTTTTCACATTTTTAAAGAACTTACTACACCTCCCATATCTGCCCCCATGACTGAAGCGTCTGTCACCACAGTAATCCACTGGCATCATATTTTCAGGATAAAATCACCAGTATATACTCTGGGTTCCCCACCTCAGTGAATCTGCCCCCTATTTGCCAGACCTTAGATTCCTGCTCTAAAGGAGTCTCATTAACTACTTTCTCCCCTCTCACTGATGTGATAACTGACAACCTTTTGTCCAAAATTAAATCTGGTTCTCCCTTGGACCCTGCCCCTCCTTCTGTTCTTCTACGGGTATCGGATACTATTGTAATTTTGAACCATTCGCTATCCTCTGGCTTCCTTCCTCAGTCTTTTAAACATGCTGTTATTAAGCCTCTTCTGAAGAAACCTAAACTTGACCCCACCCTACCAGAAAATTACAGACCTATCGCCCTCCTCCCTATTGCCACCAAGATCCTGGAGAAGCATGTCAATTCTGAACTAGCTAGCTATCTTGAGAACCATGAGCTCCTACATCCCACCCAAATGGGCTTCAGAGCCTGGCATAGCACTGAGTCTGCCCTTCTTACTGTAACCGAGTCGGCTCGTCAGCTCTTAGATCAAGGGACTCATGTAGCCATTATCTTGCTTGATCTGAGTGCAGCCTTCGACACAGTCGATCACGATCTTCTTTGCTGCAGACTTTCAGAAATAGGGGTAGGAGGATCGTCTCTGTCCTGGTTCTCTTCCTTTCTCAAAGGTAGATCCTTTCAAGTTCTTAAAAAGCACTTTTTTCTCTGATATTCTCCCTTTGACCTGTGGAGTCCCCCAGGGCTCCTCTCTTAGTCCCACTCTATTTAATGTTTATCTGTCGCCATTAGCCAAAGTGATCGCCCCTCACAACCTCTCATTGGTCACTTATGCAGACGACACTCAATTGGTGGTGTCCCTCTCCAGCCCTGGAGACTCATCGGTGGATAACCTCTCCCACTGCATGAGAGACATCACTAATTGGATGATCGATTCCGAACTTAAATTTAACAATGGGAAGTCAGAAGTTTTGGTTCTAGGCAATGGTTCCCCTGCCTTCCCTCTTCCATCATTCTCAGATACTTTTAATAATCTTACCCCTCCCAAATCTCAAGTTAAGAGTCTGGGCGTGTGGCTGGATCCTCGGGTTACCATGGATTATCAAGCCAATAAAGTGTCCTCCACTTGTTTTGGCCTCCTACATGCGTTTAGGAAGATTCTCACCCTTCTTCCTCCCACCGCTAGAAGAATTCTTATCCAAGCCTCAATTCTCTCTCGCCTTGACTACGGAAACTCCTTGTTCCTTAGCTCTCCGCTCTACGTAATAAAGAAGTTGCAGAGAGTGCAAAATGCAGCAGCCAGGCTTCTTATTCATTTACCAAAATACTCTTCTGCCAAATTGGCTATCTCTACTCTTCACTGGCTCCCCATCAAGGAGTGGATTCACTTTAAATCACTTTGTATTGTTCACAGGGCCCTACATGGTAGGGGCCCAATCCTTTAAAAAAACTGATTTTCCTGTATTTTCCTGTCTAGGAATCGACGGTCTTCCTCTCTTAGGTATGTTCACATTTTTCGGTCTAAGAGAACTTGGGGTAGCAACTCCTTTTCCAGTAAATCTGCCCGTCTCTGGAATGCCCTTCCCTCTGAGCTCCTCCATGAATCTTCAGAGCGACTCTTCAGGAAAAAACTTAAAACTATTCCTTTACGTAGCTAACTCTTGTCCTCCTACCTGTACGTGATTTCTGCTGCTGTTAGCGCTGGGATGCCCTTGGGTAACTATGCGCTCTATAAATCCAAAAAACTAAACTAAACTAAACTACTCTAAACTGAGACACCAGCTATTGCATACCTTACACCCCACTAGTGTTCACCATCCCTTGCGGACTCTGTGTTCCCGCCTGGACAGATTTAATTTGCATCACCATCACTTTCTCTGTCCACTTTTTGTGCTTCAATTAAATTTAATAATTACAGTATCTAGCATACTGCAACTCTTCATCAATTGATTTATTCTGCCAACAAATCAAATGACTCTGGATCATACTGCTAATTTCATATTTCAATCCTTGAATGAATCTAAACACAGAATGGCTCATATATTTCGGCTCAATAACCTCAGAACAACTATGCTGTTTGAATGCTTACAACAATCTCTTATAGTATGCATGAACTGACTCCTTCGTTTCCTGAGCTGCCCAGTCAATCCATTGACAGTCAACATCTTTAGGGGAAAGTCTATTCTTCAGGAATTCAATAACTTCATAATACCCTCTCATCAGCTCTTCAGATGGCGCACCCTTTACTGCATCTCTCAGAGGTTCACCAGTTGGCCAATCAACATTCTGCTTACACTCAACCCACAAATGGACTGGAACCACAATCTCAAATAAGGTGCTCAAATCTCACCAAAGGCATTTTGAAAGTTTCACAAACCTTTATGTTTGTTTGTACCACTCTACAGGTTTCTCCCTCAATCTCGGGTAATCATTTCTAAATGACAATTTGTCACTTCTGCTCCAGGGGACTTGTACATAACCTCCACCTGGTATCTCTCTCATTGGTATCATTTTTACACTCTCAATAGCTTGATTTGTTCCAGCAGGAGGTAAGTTCTGCTTTGCTTTCTTCTAATCTCTTTTCTCTGCCCATCTGCCTTCCCATCCATCTAATAATCCCCATGATCAAATGTTCATTTTTTTAAATTTATTTTGCATTCTCATGCCAGGTGACCTCATATTTGCAATGTCTTTGGAACTGAATTCCAATCTGTAACATTTCCTTATGGGTTTTGAATTGTCTAATTTTATTTCGTATTTCTCAGCCAATTCTTCTTAATTTTCATGAGTCAATTCTGTTCAATTTGTAGCATCTTTGTACATGAAGCACATCTATTGTTTTTGTGTATTTCTAATCTTTCTAGCTCAAGTGTTCACTCAATTGATTTATTTAGTTCTAATTTTAATCTGGGCATATTCACTGCCCTATCTCTCTCTGGTATCTCTTCTGTTCTGCCACCATTGTTTACTGTATATGTTGCTCACTCAGACTGTCCAACCACTCAGTCAATTGCTGTGCTGATCTTTCCTTGTGTCATATTCTACTGGGTATTAAATGGGACCCTCATAATCTGTTCTGGCAAGGACATGTGTGTATCTGGAGCTCCTGAAGGACATGCCACATCTATTATTGGGCCTGTTTGATCTAACAGCTGGCTGGGATTTGCAATTTTTATCCGTGTCATAGCTGGAACGAATGTAGCTAACCTTTTTATTTCTGAATTAGTTGAATATGGTGAAACTATTGCAGACATGGGGCTTGGGGTCTGGAGGCTACTCCCAGTATTACCTTGACCATACAGTGGAACAACCGGACATACAATACATTAGTATTATCTGTCTCTGATTAAAAGTTTGCACAAGTGCTGTCACATTAGGCATTGTTTCCATCTGAATCGCTTTTTTACTTGGCATTACCTGATTCACAACTGGGCTTGCAATTTGCTGTGTTGCACCAACAACAGGAGCTGCTAGATAAATTGTAGGTACTGGCATCACTGAACTTAGGGAGATACTCTGAACTAACTGAAATGGACTCTGTGAAACTGGAGGAGTAGGCTCATTTGGTGCTTTGATTCATTAAAAGCTCATTTATAAACTCACCTTCTGAGCCATTGTCATGTGCAGCTGTCTTTTTACCCTCATCTGCTGTCTGCTTTGACTTTTCTGTCTACTTCCTTTCCCTTTTAGTTTTTGTACTACCATCCCCTTCTTCTCTTATAACTGGAACCATTTTTGCTTTTCCCAGAATATCTGATCTCAAAATTTTCTGTTCCTCATCCCAACGAGCTTCAATTAGTGTTTTTCTGCCCTATTCAATCTATTCTTAAATCTCAGTGTTTCTTTTTGTCTTGCAACTAGTTCCCAAATAGCAAGTGCTTCAAATTGTGCCGTCTCGGAGGAGGCTTTAGTTCACACAATATTCTAAATTCTCGAATGTGCTAAAATCCTCAAATTAAAGGTTCCCTAACATGTGAAAGCTAATTAACCACTAATCTTCTGTAATTTAACACCATTGTTTAATCCAAATGCATACCAAAACTCCTCTTGCTTCTATCACCTCATATGCTGGTGTTCCTCTTGCAGTGTTGGTTCACCCTTCCTAACTGAAATCAACACATCTCTTCTCAGCGCACTTCTTAAAACTTTGAAAAATTAAATTTTCACACAATTACAATCTCCAAGTATGTATTCTAAAAAAAAACTGGAAATAATTTCAATCCCACAATCCTTTTTGGAACCTGTCCCAACCAATATAAATAGACTACTGGTCACCAATATGCGCGTGGCTGACCAACCCCATCGTGCACCGAATGACATCACACTCACTTCACTCAGCAGCTGCGCAAGTCGCTTTGCAACTGTCTCAGGCACAACTCATGCATACCTTAAATGCAAAATTTTGCAAGCTTTCAAAGAACCAAAAACCTGACTTCTCACTATGAGTAGGACTCAAACAGATTTCACACTTACACATGTGAAACTTCACCAGCAAATCTCACCCTGGTTAATACAGATCCTCCACGTGCACTCAGGATTCACTAAATACCAACTAATAACTCACACTCACTCAAGGTAAACTGTCGTACTTTGGACTCTTGCTCTAGGCAAGACTGCTGGTTAAAGGATGACAGTACTTTTGTTTGTAGGTGACTATGCCTATCCTACAACAAGTCGCAACTGTTGTCCCAACCTTACCGGCTCACTAGCAACACCTCACCAAAAATACAATAGTGAAAGGTGATTTGTGGCAGCCTTTACGCATGGGCTTGAGAATAAGACATCTCAGGGAGTGTTGTGGTTAAACGGAGATTACTCCTTTCTCACAGATATATCATGTCTCATACAAACACAGGCATTGACAAAGATGCAGTAAAGTTTCAATAGTTTTTATTTAACAGAACTGCAATTTGCGATATGTTGCATGGGCTGATTAGGATAATGATAATGCAAGAAACAGAATTGTAAAGACGACAGTCATTATTACAAAGACCCCCACCATCTTGCAATGCATGTAAAAGACATACGAGATATAATATGCCCTAATACCCTAATGTGATAGGCCTAACCTCCTACCTAAAGGAGAGCTGGGTTTGCTAAACCTAACCTGCCAATACCATGTCCATAAGAGGAGCCCCGAACCCTTGTTACCTTGGAATAAGGTCTCTCTCTCAGACTCCGCAGGGACACGAAGACTGGGCCAGCATCAAGACAAAGTGCAGCATCAATATCAGTGATGGTGGCGATGCCCTCTGGTCGGGATCCCTCTGATTATCTGTCTACAGTGCGATGTATTTATACAGACATACCAGGACCCTTGACGTAGGTGTGTTCCCAAACAATAGATAATACACATGCTTGGGACGGCAATTATTATAAACAAATCCCTTGAAAGTATAGAGAGGGGAAATCCCTAAGTGTGAACACCTACTGTTTGTTTCTCTTTGTCGCTTGAACTTGACTCCTTAGCGCGGTGGCACTGGTAATGCAAAGCATAACAAGTAGCCTAATTATAAACAAGGCAGCCATCTTAGTTGAATTAAATAAATAAATGGGCTAAGACAGAGCAAGCTAAGTAGGTTAAAAGTCACTAGGTGACGGGGGCACGAGTCTGCAAGCCAGAGGCTAAGCTAACTCCTGTTATCCCATTAAAACAAACTAGGATTCACTACAAAACTACTGGTATGGTCAATGGTTCCTCATGACCAGTACCTCACTGTAGAAAATAAATTAACCAAGTGTCTCAATAAACTTGTACCTCACCCCTGCGTCTTAGGACGTGTGGACTGATCGACAACAGTAACCATGGACTTTTATTTTAGCACAAAGCACCACAATCACTTTGAGTATGATGACATCACACTTCACCTCAATTTTACCAATAGCTCCGCAAGTGCAAAACCTTACTTATACATAGACTGTAACACTTGTAACACAATGCTGAAACTTCATCAACCTCTCAACTGACCATAGAAAAACTCACAATGTGGGTAAGATTTTTGAAACATAACCAATCATCAATCTAACAGCAGATTATTAATACTAATGCTTAACAAAATCACGGTTACCCTTCCCAAGAGACATAATCATCACTCTGCTACCAGAAATTTGCTAATGGTTTTCTCTTCCCAGTGAGGATTCAAAAATGCTTTTCCTCTGAAGTCGATGGGATCTTCAGACCCAGTGAGGAATGGAGGTTAACTGTATACAATCATTCCCATCTCAATCAATACAACAACAAATTTAAACACCATAACCAAAGTGTCCACAGAAACAAAACCCCAAACTGTGAAAAGTGTCAGTGCTTTATTACAACCACAGAGGACAAGTATGTGTGGGAAAGAACTAACACATGCTAGCAAAAGTAAAGTGAAACAAAGACAAACATAATTTGAAGAAGTAAACTATCTCAGGCTAATTTAGTCTAACTAAGAAAATAGGAAGGTGTCAATATACTAATTAAATTAAAACAGAACAAGGGGAACATTTAACATTTCAATTGAACATACCTCTCTTGTGATCAACATAGAATTCAGATTTGTCAACAAAACAGGGAATCTTTGACAAAGTCCATTAGAAACATCACAACACTGTCTGCACATGGTAATCGGGAAAGGTCCAGGGGCCATTCTAACAGTTCAATAGCAAAGTGGGAATAATACTGGGCGAGAATCAATAGAAGACTGACAGAAAATTTGAATGTTTGAGTCTGTTCTAAAATACACAATTCGATTGGTCAGTTTGATGAGTTCACGTTACTCAAAAAGCACAATATCCAGTGAAAATTAAAACACAAGATGAATTTGCAACAACAATGAAGATTTCCAGGTCTGGGGGAAGTCATGTCCCCTTCCGTGAGACACAGGCAATAACTAGCAACTCTGTTCATTGGTTGATGCATTACAACATCTTCTAATGGCTCATGACAGTTTCAATGGGTCTCATGAAACCACATGAAACAATAGGGTCTATCTTAGTTCCAAATCTCCAGCTCTTAATGTATTACATTCGAGCTCAGTGGGAAAAAGCATACACATAATACAATAGGACTCTTTACTATTAATGTGAAACGACCTAATGAAAACAAATCATGTCAGAGGAGAAGATGACTCAACATTTCATGTTACTGCAATATGAAAAACTTCAGGCTAAGACAAGAATTAAATGCATTTATGTTGCCATTAACAAAACACATATAATAAACAATTCACGCATTCATCATCAATAATGTATCATGTAAATATAAAAAAAAAATCATTATTAATTGCAAAGTTTGTTAACACATTATATTAGATATGACAGGGATGTGCGCTTATTTTTAGCAACATTTTGTGGAATTCTTCCCTTACAAGTTGAAGGAAAAGCAACTTTCCATTGTCGGATCTGTCTCTGTCACAAGTTTCAAGTAACTTTAAAAACAAGCAACTTACCTCTTCCAACAGTCTGCAACTGAAGATGGTGCAGACAGCACATCAAAAGGGAGGAAAGAAAGGAAAGTGGAGCCTGTGCAATCTGTTTTGATGTGTCACCGGCTCACACAGTAACTGTGCAATTATAGGGTATGGTAGGTATGAGTAGTTCATTTACTTGCAGATTGAGGGACAGATTTACAAAAAACTGGTGCAACGCAGTGCTGCACCAAAATAAGCATGACAGCTCTGTGCAAGTTTTGAACTGCAGGGGTTCACAAAAATATGGTGCAGGCCTGTGTTTACGCCTGCGCTGATGCTAAATTAAGCTGCCTACACCAACACAGGCACATATGCACCGTAGTGCAAGGATGTCTGCATTGAGGGGAGTGATTGTTTGTGTGCTGGAAGGTCTTCCTTCTTGCACATAAACAATCTACAATGGTGATTTGGCACCTCTATATGTGCTGCAGAATGCAGCACACAAAAGTAACAAAGCTTCATTTTTGAAGGATTGTTTATGTGCAGGAAGGAACACAATTCTGCATGTCACTTCCTGCACAAAACAAAATCCATGGCATTTTGCTTCTTCTTTGGGGGCTGCAGAATGCAGTACACATAGAAAAAGCAAAAAGTGAGGAATGACAGCATTCTTCCTTGTTCTGCCATGCTAACACCATCCCTGGGGTGGCATTAGTTTTTGGTACTGCCACAGATTTACAATTTCTCATAAATCTGGGGCAGCATCAAAAGCAATGGGTGTTGTGATGAACCCCCACTGCAACACCCATTGCATGTCCCTCCGACACAGAAAACTGCATCGGAGCGGCTCATGTATACAAGGAGGCATAAAACCACAAAAAGTGGCATTACACCTGCCTTGGAAACATGGAGCAGTGGTTAGCGACAATGGAGCGTCACAAAAAGTGATGCCCCAGTGGAGATAGGGACTTATAAATCTGGCCCTGAGTTTGTGAAGTCACTATTTGTAGTGATCTCCATTCAGTGTAAAGCACAAGCAGGTGACAAAGTCCTAATAGTGAACTTGATGGAGTCACATAGGGATAAAGCAGCTAGCTGGTAGGAGCACACAGCATGGCATAGCCAGACTAGCTCACCCTTGACAGCAAAAACCTGAGCTGCGGCATGAGGTAGTTCAAACAAACATTTTCTCGACATTGTTTGGAGCTGGCAGGAGGATGGGTGGCACTAGTCTTCGTGTGGCCAGGAGGCATCATCACTTGAGTGGCACAAGTGTTGAGTTTTGTGTGCTTGGCACAATGAGCAGATGGGGCCATTGCGTGGACTTCAATAAAGTCAGTCTGCCAGTAATAGCAGCGAAGAGGTGATACATGTGTGTCGGCACGCGCAGCATGAGCAGCAGAGGGCAGTCTTGCTCAGAACAGCTGAGATGAGATGGGTCTGACATTTGCTGGCCAGTATGGACCACTGCAAGGGAATGCATCCTCGTTGCCAATGTTAAGACTTAACTTTCTGGACCAACAGGGAGAAGTACAAGAAGTGTAAAGAAGAGACAAGAAAACAGTAGGAGCACAACCTCGTCCTGCCATTGTCATTTATTTTTATAGTTAGGATCATTTCATTAACAAGGACGTTATAATCAGGAATCAGCTAATGGGTTTCAGGAATAGACCATAATTTATCTTCCAGAGACATAACACTGGTCCCAGTACTTACCACTCCTTTAAAACTGTGACTCATAAAACTTTAGCAAAAAAATATACATTTACTTCATCGAAGTATTGAATTGTCATTGTCAAATTTAATATCAAATGGAATTCCATGGAGTGCCTGCACCACATCACCAGGCCACCTGACCAAATGACCAAATGGTCAATTATTCACTGATCACATTTTACGCTGCTGCCTTGCTACAGCTAAACCTTACTGTATTCAAGTCATGGTGGGTGAGGCCCTATCTCCTCTGTCTTACTCCAAAATCCAGCCTGGCTTTAGGTGTTTTTCACCATCTGGTCCCCAGATGTGGCCGTCAGCACATAGGTGGTGTAGGACAGCGTGTTTCCAGCAGCACATTAAAAACAAAGGGGCCTATTTAAGAGCCCCTACCACTATACCAGCACCACATTAGCGTCATTCTTTTGATGGTAATGTAGCGTTAGAAGGTCACATATGCTGCACCGCATGCATTGTACCACTTTGTAGCCTTTTGTGCTACATTATGCCTGCGCCACACATAATGAACGCAAAAGGGCATTCTCCCGTTAGGAGGGCCAAAAATTGTCAGTAGGAAATCTAAGAGATTTCCTTCCACCATTTTTAGGGCACTCTTAACACCTGCTCAAAGCAAGCATTAAAAGGAGGTTCCCTTGATTACAATAGGCTTATGGGTGCTTCACAGAATTAGTGTCAGAATGTTTGATGCTAATCCTGCAAAGCACCAGACTAGCATAAAAAATTCTGATGTCAGTCCCATAACTACCGTCATGGTGCACCATATTTTAAATATGGAGCACACATGGTGGCATTAGGGGGGTGCTAAGGGGCACAAGAAAAGTAAATATGCCCCAAAGTCTGCCGTTTTAACTGTATTCGATGCCCCCTGTTTTTGTCTATAGCTAAGTTTAATCCCTGCGCAACGTAGCACGCCGTTGATTTGAATACTGTGCAGATGAAGTTTTGTGGAAAACAAACCAATCTCGTTTAGGGCAGATAGGGCCAGATGTATGAAAGCTTTTTGCATTCGCAAACGGTGCGAATGCCCGTTTGCGAATGCAAAAAGCCATTTCTGAATGTATTAAAGACATTCTGAAAGCAATTATAAGGAATCGCTAAAATAGCGATTCCTTTAAATTGCGACCCTGTTTAAAGTGTCTCAAATTGCGACTCTCTAAATAAGAAATCGCAAATAAGGATTCCTTAATTGCGATTTCTAAAGCACATGTAAGAAGCAATTCCTAAATGCGATTTGGGCATTTAAGGAATCGCTATTTACCACCAGCTTGAACCTGGTGATAACCATGTGCAAATTTTTAAAAAGCATTTAAAATGCATTTTTAAAATTTACATGTGAAGCACACATGTCCTTTTGGCATGTGTGCACCTTACATGTTGTAAAAAAATATTTTGGGGGTGCAGCAGAGGGGGCCTTAGGCCCCCAGCACCCTGGGGTTTTGCATTTCCGAAATTGCGATTTCCAGTTAAGAAATCGCAATTTTGGAAATGCAAAAAATTTGCAGATATGGGCCTACAGGCCCATAGGTGCGAATGGGGCCAGTATCGCAATTTGCGATTTGATAATAGCATTTGCGATTTTTAGGAAATCGCTATTACCAAATCACAAATGTGATACATTGCATTTTGCGATTCAGAAATAGCGATTTCTTAAAAATCGATATTTCCGACTCGCAAAATGCCTTCTTGGTACATCTGGCCCATAGTCTCTCAGCATCTAGAAACAAATATTTAAGGTTCCTAGAGCTTCTGTTTTCCTGAGGTCCACTGTTCCAAGACCATACAAGCTAGCTATCACGTGATTCAATGTGACGGCAGTAGATGACCAGATGCAGATGGAGTACACTCCTACGTAGGAGTTCTGGGTCCCCTGTACTGACATGCATATCATGTCATTCAAGGAAGGACAGCTCCTTCCAGTTGCTTGATATTCATTGAATCATTGCTTAATGTCTACAAGAACTGTGAGCTTGCCTCATTGGTGCATATTTTAAGCCACCAGTCTGAGCTATTGGTAATGGCCTCAAAAAACAATGTGATGAATTTATATTTTGAGAGGATTTGTTCGGGGCTGCAAACTCACAAGTCCGAGTTCCCTTGCATTCCAAAAAAGGCAGAATCTGTGGTTTCATTTCCAAATCTCTTGCTCGTCTCTGCCCGTCCTAGTTCTCATTAAATAGATGGTCATTGATAATTTAGATCAACAGCGGAGCCTAACCCACTGACCTTGGAAACAAGCTGCTGGCCCTTTCTGATTATTAACATTTCCACAAGGTCAGGATAGCCAGTGCTTGAAATGGAAAACTGGAAGTGCAAGACCCTCTACCAGAGTACCCTTTAACTTCTGAGATGTGCAGGTGTTCTCCATTTAAATGAATTTTTACCTCTGCTGGGAAGTGCCTGTCAGTACCAGACTGAGGTTAGAGTCTGGATAATGAGCCTCAGATACTCTCGGTGTGACAATTCAGCATAGCTTCCGAAGCAGACAATTCTATACTTGAGCACAATCAATTCATTGCTGGGTAGAGTTAATCTATTAGGGGAGCCCGAGTGAAAGTAATATTCTTATCATCATATGTATGGACATAATTCAAGAGCAGAAATCACCCACCACAACAAAGATTTGTGCATTTAGTAACAACTTGCATATGTGTTATCTGTTTACGTTCCTAGTCAAGAATATCTTGCTGTTGCCACCAGAGAAATATTTAGAAATGTATTCACAGTTTAATCCAGAGGTGTACAAGGCAAAATATCTGACTATGTCAAAGTGTGCCAGGAGCTGGTAAATTCAAGCCTTAAAACAGATAAGACACTTGGGCCCATATTTATACTTTTTGATGCAAACCAGTGCCGGCGCTGGTTTGCGTAATTTTTTTTACCACCGGCTAACGCCATTCTTACGCACCATGCAGGTGCCTTATTTAAGGAATGACGTTAGCCGGCGCTGGGGACTGGTCTGAGTAAAACAAAATGACTCAATCCAGGCAGCGCCGGTGTAGGAGAAAATGGCGGTTGTGCGTCAAAAAATTGTGCAAGTCAGGTTTGAGGCAAAAATTATGCCTCAAACCATACTTGCGTCCTTTTTTGATGCACAACCCCCATTGAAATGACTCCTGTCTTAGCAAAGACAGGAGTCATGCCCCCTTGCCCAATGGCCATGCCCAGGGGACTTCTGTCCCCTGGGCAAGGTCATTGGGCACAGTGGCATGTAGGGGGGTCAAATTAGGCCCCCCTATGCCACTTTTAAAAAATAATTAAAAAATACTTACCTCAACTTACCTGTACTTACCTGGGATGGGTCCCCCCATCCATGGGAGTCCTCCAGGGGTGGGCGAGGGTGGCAGGGGGTGTCCCTGGGGGCAGGGAAGGGCACCTCTGGACTCCTTCCATGGTCAGAGACCATGGAAGTGAGCCCACAGGTCCCTTAACGCCTGCCCTGACCCAGGCGTTAAAAAACGTCACACATCAGGCTGTGCAACATTTTTTAAGGCCTGCCCCCTTCTGTGCGTCAAAATGACGCAGGAGTATAAATAAGGCGCACAGGCCTTAAAGTCATTTTTTGGGTGGGAACGCCTACCTTGCATATCATTAACGCCAGGTAGTTTCCGCACACAGAGGAATTTTGACATCCGCAGGCTCGGGCGTCATAGATTAAACATGGTGCACGGTTGACGCACATTCGGCGCAAACCGTGCACCATGTTTAAAATTTGACGCCCAAGCCTGCGGATGTCAAAATTCCTCTGTGTACGTCATTTTTTGGATGCGGGAAACTACCTTGCGTTAATGATATGTTATGATAAAATGGACATGAAGAAAAATGATCCCATGCACTCTAAGGGGCATATTTATACTTTTCACAAAGTATAAATATGCCCCTTAGAGTGCATGGGATCATTTTTCTTCATGTCCATTTTAAAATAACACTTAGGACCTCATTACGACCTTGATGGAGGTGTTTTCTCCATCACAAATGTGGCGGTTATCCCATCCGCCGTATTACAATCCCATTATATTCAAAGGAGAGCATAATAATGGAGAAGGGATATCCGTCATGTTTGTGATGCAGGAAACCCCTCCGTTAAGGCCGTAATAAGTCCCTTTATTTTTCACAAAGAAGAGGGGGAAGGGAGGAACAGACAGGCATTTATGTCATTGTCAGGAGGCTCAACTTGATGCGATCAGAGATACCTTTGTGATAAGAGACCTTTGCATCAATAAGAGGTACATTTTGAAAAAAACTACAAAATTTGGCAAGTTTAGAAAAAGGCAGATAGTTACGGAAAACTATACAGTGCTAAGACGAAAATATAGGTGGAGAAAAGAATGTGTCCTAATCAGTCAATTCACACTGCGCTCCTCTGAACACCACCCAAAACTTTTAGCTCAAGTCTTCAAAAACTTTCATCTTTTAGGATGCACCCCACGCACCCAACTCTTTATGGTTATGCTAGTGTCTGCATACGGTATTGGCAGAAACATGTATGATATAAATCGGAGTGATAAGACTTCAGGACTGAATGTCCAGGAAACCTGAGATTTTTTAGTATGTGTAGGTGCTTTTCATGTTCTAGCTGTACAAACTAGATCAGCATTTACTAGTTTTTATCAGACAAAGCCAAAGAAGGAGTCAGAAGTACACTGCCTGGTGCCAGTTCAAACAACATTTTTGAGAAGGTCAATAGCTGAGCTGTCTCCTGAATTCAGGATTCCTGGAGTACCACGTGCTTCATTCAAATTTCTGAGGAGGTCTCCAAGAAATGGATAAACAAATCATTCCACAGTACATCACAAAACAGTTGTTGATCTCTACACAATGTACAAACTGGTAAATGTAGTAAAGACCAGATATAACAGTATTAAATTTGCAAAGTTTAGAAAAACTAAATGCTAAGTAGTAACCTGAGGGTAACAGCATATGTTTGTGGGCCAGCTTTGACTGACAGAGCCATCTGAACAACTTTATAGTCATAACGGAACTGACTACATGCAGGCACCAACAGAGGTATCAGAGATGTACATGCCATCACTCTCAGGTGTAAACTGTGTTTGTCCTGTTAATTTTCAATTGTGGTAACACATGCTCTTTGTGCTATTCATACATTTTGCTCAATGTAAAACTATGCAAGATAAGTTCAAGTAGATGATTCCCTTCCCCAATACTGAAGTGAGCACAAGATCCTGATCACCATCGCTGACTCTGCTGGAGTTATACCACAGAGAAGTCAGAGCTTCCATGGCATGGCTATCTGAGGTGTTTGGAGAAGGGGAGGTGGAATGTGGTGCATCTTTCACCTGGATCGGGAAGCTGTAAGGACAATCCTAGTCAACGTGTGATCCTGATGACTGTGATCATAGCAGATGCGAAGGGCTTTCAGTTCTCCCCTACAATGTGAGAGTTTAGTCTTTCTACTCAGTCCTCCTAGATGGAAACAGTCTGGCACCCACTTTTTGGTATTTTGTCTATGCATAAGAGGACGCCAAAGTAATAAAAAAACCAGGGGGCATATTTATACTCTGCATGTGTCGGTTTTGCATATTTGTTTTACGCAAATTCAGCGTAAACCTAACACCATATTTATACTTTGACTCTAGACCCTGCTAAGGTCAAAATATCTCAGTGTGCGTCATTTTCTGGATGCGTGAAACCGCCTTGCGTTAATGACATGCAAGGTAGGCGTTCCCATCCCAAAAATTACTTAAAAACCTGTGCGCCATACTTATCCAACCGTGCAAAAATCCTGCATAGCTGGAAGGCGGAGTCAAAAAATGGCACACATCCCAATTTGCATCAAAAAGTAATGCCTGGGTCAGGGCAGGTATTAAAATGGGGCACATACACCAATACTTAAAGAAAACACACAGAAGCAACATCAGAGCTCCAAAAGGAAGACATGGAGGTGCTATTCATCCAGCATGCACGAAGACGCAGAGCACAGAACCAACATCAGCAGCTTCCACCACACCAGCAGGGACCCCAAAGGCAACACAGAAGGCAGGAGAGGATATTCAGGACCAGGACAACCCTTCAGGGCCTCAGGGAACATGACATCATCCAGAGGTACTGACTAAACTGGCAAGCCATACAGCAGCTGCTGCTCCACATTGCACCACAGTTGGCACCCAGCTTGCAGACACCCCACATCATTCCACCAGAGATCAAGCTGCTAGCTGTCCTCCACATGTTGGCAAATGGCTCTTTTCAAACCACTGGTGCCCTGGTTGCCGGGATCTCACAGCCCTCATTCTCTAGCTTCCTACCCAAGGTACTGGATGCCATCATCTCCCTCACACCCCGCCACATCAGCTTCCCCAACACACAGCTGAAGCAGCAGGAGACCAAACAGGGCTTCTACCAAATCAATGGCTTCCCACACCTGCTTGGTGCCATTGATTGCACACATGTACGGATTGTGCCACCTGCTGCAATCGAACATCTATACCGCAACAGGAAGCACACACACTCCATCAATGTGCAGGCCATTGTCGGTCACCAGGGTTTGATCAACAACATCATGGCAAAATATCCTGGGAGTGTACATGATTCATTCATCTTCCGCCACAGCACCATCAATCAACACTTCCAGGATGGACGATATGGCAATGACCTACTTGTTGGTAATTACATAAACCTAGGAATTTACACACAGCACAGCAACCCTGTAGGACACACAACACATACACCACTACACGGACACGTGGCCAGGAAGACACTGAGGTTGTGACACTGCTAGTCATGTTTGATATCCTGACCCAATGGGAGACACACCTATGGACAAATGACAGATGCAAATAACAATAGATGCCACTCCAGAGCCACAAGGGACCAATTTAAAACCACACAGTGACAATGACATGGCCTTAACTGGCAGTACAACTTGAAAGATTAGTCTTACAATATCACATCAATAACGCTCAATCACACACCCTTCCAATCAATACATTCTGTGTAAAGGGGTGCGTAATGTGTTTCGCTGTGGGACAAACACCAAGAGACACATAGCATGATGATGATGACTCAAATGAAGGTGACATGGAATCATTGAGGCAGTACCAACATCTCACATCACTCCTGGGGTGACATTGCCCGCTACCAATATGGAAGTAGACTATGCTAAGAACACATATTGATGTGACAATATTGCAAAGTGCACACTGCTACACATTTGGATTGAGACAAATACACATTTACACAACAGATGTACAGGCAAATGGACCTTCTGACAGTTAAACCTTCACCCCCACAACTAAGTTAGCCAGCTTACCTGGACCAGGTTCAGTGGTGTAGGTACACGTTTGCACATAAGGCAACTCGGTGAGGAAACAAAAATAGGTTTGCATAGAACGTGTCACACATGGGATATTTGTGCATTGTCAATTGAGAACACTTCAGTGCTGCAAACTTATGGAGATGTGTTGTACATTGTCACCTAGCCAAATCAAAGGGCCTCACTGTTGTTTTTCACATGCTATTACATATGTTGAATTGGATGGAATGTTCAGGCCACATAGTGCAACTGTGTTACCACCACAGTGGAATCGATTCTGTGTGTGGAAGTATCATGTCTCCTCCAGTGAAGGCACATGGGCATTTCTTTCACATGACATAATGCATGGGAGATACACAATGAACTGCAAGTTCACAAATATACCACTGATATCCGGTCAATCAGCCAAACACTAGTTTAGATAAATAAACAACCCAATGCTGATAGAACATCCTAGAAGCCTAGGATCCCACACAATAACACAAACACAGATGAGTCACAGACGACAGAAGATAACAACTGCCATGCAAAGTGATAATGAAGGTGCAAGCAACATCCAAATATTTACACTAATTTTCTCTTTCAGCTGATCAGGGTTATGGGATCCAGCCATGGATCATGAACCCATTTGCCATCCCAAACACAGCAGCAGAGCGTGCCTATAATGAGGCACATAGGAGGACATGCACCATAGTAGAGAGGACTTTTGGCATCCTGAAGTCCAGATTCCGGTGCCTCGACATCACCGGAGGCAGCCTCTTATTTTCACCGAAAACGGTCTGCAAGATCATTTTGACCTGTGCCATCCTGCACAACATTTGTGTAAGGAGGAACATTCCCCTCTATGAACCAGACCCACAAATGCCTGAAAAGGAGGAAGAGGAGGATGCTGTTCATCAACATGCGGGGGACCATCCAAACACTGCAGCAGGATTGTGTCGGACACAACACATTGTACAAAACTTCTTTTAACTCTAGTCTCCATCACCACTTTCTCACAATATGTCATTAAACACCTCACTTCATCACTCAATCGTGGTCTGGGTAATTATTTATGTATCACATGATCCCTAGGAATCATAATCAGAGTTTAGCCTCATGGAGCATTGCAGAAATACAGATTAGGATACTGAAAAAGCCACATCACATTTGATGGGTATGAATGTACAGCCAACATCACACACAGTGGAAATGACATATGTCCTGTCTATTTCATATGTGAAGGGCAAAATTAAAGGACCACAGCTATGACACACATCCATGTTGCCAACATGGTTCATTGCAGCACATGACACACAACTAAGACACCATCAATCATAAGGTAAAAAAGTGTCTCATACATGAGGCAGTGGATGAGCTATTGCTTTGGTAACAGGAATGTATGACCAGACACTTGACAGCAGTAAGTGTGACATCAGCTATTTTTGCAAGGAACATGTGTGACAAGGAGTCCAACTATGCTGAAAATGGATAGCATGAGTGCCCCAGGTATGACAAGCATTGCTCACAAGACATGCCCAGCACAGTCCATCCCAGGTAATAAGTCCTGCCACTGCCATGTTTTCACTCTCTGCCCATCCTTCTCTAGGGGGCCCTGTAAATTCACTATCTGTACCCTGATAACTTTCATCTACACACACCCAGACTCCCATTCTGACTCCTGTGTGCTTCCCTCTTCAGTATGGCATGCCATAGTCAAAGTTCATCAGTCTGCATGGACTTCACGTCCGATAATGCACTGCCTAGTAGTTGATAAGACCTGTAATCAGCTGTCCATTGCTTCCCATGTGAAAGGTCCAGTTGGCCCTTTGAACTTGATTCTCAACTCCAGGACTTGTGAGAGACTGAAGCTGCACACACCTGTGAGCACTTCCATGCAGACCAGCCATTTGAACCTGCACTGCCAAAGCTGCTGCCTGGAACTGCTTAGAAGCTGCCATTTTCTGAATATCCTTGTTGTGCATTGCTGTATAAATCACTTGTGTAACACAGCCCTTGGGGGATTGTTTAACGTTGCAGCCCACAGCACTATTACAGTTTTCAGCTCCCACAGTGTTGTTCTAGCTTTTCCCAGTCAGAGTCTGCTTACTGTGTATTTGCCTTGTTCATTTTTGTTCCTGACAGAGCCTGCATCCTCTTAGCCTGACTGGTTCCTGTCTTTGCATTAACCATAGAGGGTCCTTGCGGCTAAAAAAAAATTCTCATAGTTGCTTTCCATGCTCTCTCTTTCCTCCTGGAGTATTGTTTCTGGTAGGTCCACGATAAATCCTCAAATGTATAGTATAGTTTAATCAGTTTACTTATCGTATTATGGTCTGGGACATGTATTCAAATTGCCTAATCCAGCCCCCATCCCTTGTCAGGGTTTAATGTATTCATGAGTGCCAAACAGTGACAGTGTACTATGGTTGTATGCATGGATTTGGTACTGTGCCTCCACACACAGATTCACATCGGCCCCAACCTATTGATGGGGCTTGCGTGGTGACTAGCTGTGAGATTAATCAGCACAGAGACACTGATTTTCCCTGTTGCAGTGGGAATTTTAGAGGCCACCCTGTGTACAAATGTTGTGATGAAACCTGCCTTTTTCCCATTACTGATCCATAAATGTTTTGAGCACACCAAGGTTGCCCTGTTGTCAGCCTTATAAAAGTTCTGCAGTGCCATAGCTGGACTATACCCATGTGTGTTGTCAATTTATCTTTGGCTTTAGGTCAATTCTGCTTTGAAGGATACTCTGGTAATGCATGGAATGGCTCCACAGACTCATGACTAGACCTGCATGTAACTGTGATAACATGGAGTCCAATGCTGACACAGGGTACACATGTCCACACACTTGAACTGGACACCTTTGTGCAATGAACCAATGGAAATATGTGAACACATGCAGCATGGTATGCTGGTCCTCCTCTGCCACAGGAGAAACGTAGGTCATTTATATGACTCAAACTGTGGTGTACCATAACTTTTTTGGATTGGTGTTGGGACTCTGTGTCACACACATTGTACCTACCTAGCATGTTCAAATGCCTGACTCATGGGTAGTATAGAAACAAGTGACTAGGAAGTGGTATCCAACAGTCCAGTACATGTGATGGCTTACCCTTGTAACATTGCCATTATCAACCGTCCTCCATCTATCCTGTGCATAGTTTGTCATGGGAGATGTTTTGTCCCCAATGTCAGGGAAGTTCACACAGCATAAGTCACTACAGGTATGTCAAACACTTATCCTGACTGATGTACCTCAATGAATGGCATCTGATGGTTATCCACATTTACAACATATGCATACAAGCACATTATGCAAAACACGTCTTATGACATTCACACAGAGGCACAACAACAATTGAAATAGCCAATTCACAGACATAAACACACAGGCCATGAATGGATGTATTAAGTTGCATAGCCTTGCACCTGCTCAAACTAGGGGAATACCAATTTTTATTCCAAATGTTTGGGTTGCTGTTGAGTCAGTTAGGGGTGCTAATCTGGCACAACAACATGAGTATTATGGTCCGCAGTAATGTGGTCTGCCACATGTGCCCAAACTCAGGAACACACAGCAGGCCCTAACAGCCTATCTCTCAATAGTTACAGCGTTAATGTACGTTAAAAATGAGAAAAATGACATAAACACAGTTAAGGACAGATATTTTGATGTAAACGTGTAAAACAAGACGCATATGCGTCAAAATATGCTGCATATGCATTGAAAAATGACGCTCACAGCCATTATACATCCTTTGGTCCCCAGTGGTAATTCCAAAACTGCACCCCATGAAATAGGTTATCCATGAAAAATATAGTGATCTTTGAAAGCAGGGTAATTTTTAAGCATATGCGTCACAAAATATTGACGCAAAACCCATAAGCGTCATAACATTTTTACGCATCATAATATAAACGCACCGCATTTGAGACAGGAAGTGATGTAATAGGATATCCTGTTCACAGAAATGGTACAGTGGGTGTACTTTCACTTTCACTTTGCAGTCTGTGATTCTTCTATATTGTGTGGCTGTGCTGAGAGTTGTGTCTGTCCAAATTGTGCTTTTGTCTCCTGTTTGCCATTCTAATTGTCATCTATTGTTTTCGTAATTGTCTCAGTAAATCAGTGTAAGTGTGTTTTTGTCATTTTTGGTGTTTAATTTTGACTTTGTGCTGTTGGGAGTTTCTAGTGGGTATTGTTAGTTGGGGTATTGTTGGGCTGTTTGTGGGTTCTTTAAGTTTAATTTTCCTACTTTCTTTCCCTGTATTTTCCTATTTTCCCTTTCCTATCCCTATTATTTGTCATGTTGGGAAGGCCACATCTGGGGAGAATGGCTGAGGAGGAGCTGGGGGCTTTCATTTGGCTGCTGTGCCACTTCCTCCCCCTGATGTTAGAGGCTGGTGGCAGGGTTATACAGGGCCATCACACTGAGGCGAGGAGGCTCAGGTGGTCCAAGGTTTTGTTCAATCTGAAGAGAGTATTTAACAGCCAGCGCAACGACTACCAACTCAAACATCGCTGGGCTGACCTTGTGGCCAGAGAGCAAGACCTGCTGGACCACCTGGGTGTGGTGATTGGTGGCCCTGTTTGTGAGTACAAATCAGAATAATGTGCACATTTCAATGCTCTGTAGTGACAATGTCCCTCATAATAACAAATGAAGAAATTGAGTAACCTCTATAAATAATTCAGCACAAAATTGAGTACTCATGTTTGTCACCACATGATTGTTAGGGCCAGTGCATGTGTGCATATGTGTGTCGATCACTCACTGGAGTGACAGTGTCAATACATGCTTGCAGTAGTATGTCTGTTGGGGTGTGTACATGCCTGAGGTGTTGCTCTATCATATAAAATGTCTCACACACAGTGATTTGTTGTACCAAGTTTTGTGCAGTGAGCAGACTTTGAGCCCATTTCACCCTTCCATGTTTTACAGGTGGACCTGCCCCCTACACAATTGGAGAAGTGGCTCGATTTGCAGACCCAGACATATCCAGTAAGTGTTGATATGTTGGTTCTGTGTTGTGTCTGCAGTTGTGTGATTGACTCCTTTGTGTTGGACACATATCAAGGTATGATGTGCTGGCACATGATCTGATCTGTGACTTGACTAGACTTTGACATTTTGTTCCATTTTTAAATTGGACAATCAGTGGCGGAGAGTCATATTTAGGAATTCTAGTGCTGTGCTGTAGGCATGGGCAGGTGAACAGGGTGATATTTGTTGCTACATTTATGCCAATTAAAAATTTGTAGGTAGCCATGTTCATGATTTAGTCAGAAAGTCATACCCTGATTCACACAGACCAGTGGTGGCGAATTATTACCCACAGACTTGAGCCTCCCTGTGAATTAATGAACATGAGGACTGTATGTTTGACCTCCTAGCAGCATCTAGCTCCAAATGTTGTGCTACATTTATGTTGCAGTTGAGTAGAATGTCATAGATATGCATGCAGCCGAAGCCCAGATGGCTGCTTGCATCTATGTGCTTATTTTTGGAAAGGTATTAGTGAGATCAAATGATGTTGACAATTGTCCGCAATTAGTAACATAAATGCGGATGTGATTGTCCGATGTTTGAGTCTATGCTAGTTGGCAGACCTCCTTACCTGTGGTGGACAGAATAAACCCATGGACAGCTGTCCAAAGCTTCCTGGCTGTCCTTGATGTTTGAAAGTATGAGTTCATGTCCATCACCCCCTGAGGCACAGGGTTAGGATTATGAAATATGTGTACCTAGGTGTGAGGATCCCAATGTAGAAGACAGACATGTAATTCCAACATTTCTTTGTTCCAACCTAGGATAACCCCTCATGATTAGCAACTGCATACCGTCCTGGCAATTCCATTTACAAATCACAGATCTTGTGGGCCTTGATTGTCATCCAGAAGATAGTCATTAGTTGGTCTGTCACATGTGGAGTACATGCAGCATTTGTTATGTGACTAATGGCAGAACAATGATGCACAGATCATTTAAGTAGATACACACCTTTTTGAGCATTGCTGTGCTGCTAGATAGGACATGTGTAGGCTGCGTTGACATGTAATTCCTCAGGGACAATCTATGATCTCTACTGTGACTTGGACTGTTTAACCTAATCTTGAGGCTGTGTTAGAATATTCATCAGTAGATGTATCACACAATGATGTAACTAATGTTCGGCTTTCTCTATTTTGACAGCTGCCAACATGGATGCCAATCAGATCTGAGAATTTCAGAGGCGGGCGATGCGTTACTGCCACATTCTAGATGTGGAGTCTGGGTTTCCCCTAGTTTTAGTATCCTTTTTTACTGATAAATAAATATTTAGGTACTCCTTTACCGTATGTGTCTTATGCTTGGGGATCAGGGCCTTGGCATTGGTGAACAGTGTCAATTTAGTATTTGCATTTGTGTTACATCCTGCATACAAATCCCATTATTGACATGGTTATTCCCAATTCCAATTGAGCTGTCACATTGGCAGCTACACCAAAGCTACTTCTCTATGCATCTGACATTCATTGCACCTACCACTCAAGGTTACTATGGTTCCCAATGTGTTGTTGAGTTTGAATGTGTGTTTTCAATCTGTCATCGTTTGAGACCAGATTTGGAATCTTGGGCACTGTGGTACGTCTGCCTGCAGCCTGATGTTTATGTGAACCCTGATAAGGTGAGTGATGGTACAATCTTATGTAGTATTCTATACATAACTCACACCTATCATGTCTTACGTTGTACTCCAAGGTTACATATTTGTCCATACGCTCATACACATCCATTCCTGCTGTATGGTGTGTGTGTGTGTGTGATGAAAGTTTAAAGTCAGATGTCACATACATAAAGATTGTCTTGAAGGGAATTTTGAACACATTGATTTTCTGATAAAAAATACCTTGAAGCAGACTTTTTCAGTCCAACACACCATTATACTGTTACTTTTCTACTTAGTTCAGAAATAAGCCTCAAGAAGCTCAGATGATGATAAAAGCCAGACCCCAGTGCATAGTTATCAGCCCACAATCTTTCAAGGCAGTTGTATTGACATTCTATGGCCATTGACATGTGACATACACCACTAATCTCCTACACGGTAGATGTGTCACATTACACAGAGACAAAGTGGTTGTGTAAGTGCTATTTATTTTAAAGTGCTGTAGTGCAGTGTTTGCATAGTCCAGGATTTTGAGTCCATTAGTGTGACGCCTTCCATTGTGATACTACACAGGTGCAATGGGACATGTCATTGGACATGCTGGGGTGAAGTGTCATACAGTGCAGAGGAACATGAATTGCCAATGAGGAAGTGAGAGACAATCACAGAGCATAGTGTCAAGGTGAATAGTGGGCTGGAGAACAGTGCATGTGTGCAGCTGTTACAAGACTGGCATGTTAACAAGCACAGGACCTAGGATAAGTGCCCATTTGGCATGGACTTGTGCTACCGGGTACTCTTACGGGTAAAGGTGATCTGTTCCATGTCTTTATCTTATGATGTGTGTGTCGTCTCCTCTGCCCTTGGTGGTGGTGGGTTTGAAGGGGCAACACACACTTCAGTGTTTGAAGACGTGGAGTCAGAAATCCTGGTAGCTGCCAACTGTGGGGCTATTAAGGGTAGTACTGCAACAAGGAGGAGCTGCTGGTTCTTAAGTATAGCAGCTACATCACTGTGGTAGGCAGCCATGTTGGCCCTGAGGGGGTCATGATTGCATTTGTGCATGCAGTGAAAGGTTTGGTGCGCAAGATGTTGTGGCAACTCCCTTACTGCAGTGCTGATTTCCTTTACACTTTGTTGAAGTCCTTGCAGGATAGATGTTCGCAATTGCATGGCTGCTGCCTGTTCTGAAGATGACATCATGCACGAACACATCCCCTCAAGGCTGACTGCCATATTTTGCATCCCCACCCGTGCCTCCTTGGCCAGCTACAGTCCTCTCAAAGCTGGTGCCAGTGTCCTCAGAGTCCTCAGCTGAGTTGGAGCTGGTAGGTCGTATAATTGGGGTGGTGGGTGTGTCCTCTGTGATGGCTGCTACTTCTGTGCTCCTCCTTGTGACTGAAGGTGGGGTCTGGAGGGTTCCAAGGACATCTTGGAGGGTCTGCTGGCTAATGTTTGTCAGCTCATCATCCATGTCATCAGGGAAGTCCAGGACAGTGATATCCCGAGGAGAGCCATCATCCTCTGCAAAGAGATGTTGTACAATTAGTGTGTCTGTGTTGTACCATTTGTAATGTGACGTGCCTGACTTCCTATTAGTTGCACATTATGATCTTGGTTCCTGTTCATTGTTCCTGTCATTAAGATAAGCAGTCTCAGAGGCCCATGCCCCACCTGCATGTCACATGTAGTGTGGGCAGTTTCGGGAAATGTCTGCATCACATCCTCTAGGTGTAGTTTCTGCCCAAATTGTATGTTGCCACCTTCTTGTCCTATTCAACCCGCTGTCTACTTCCATTATCATGGTGTGGCCTTGCACTGGCTGTGGGTGTTCTGATGGCACTTGCACCACACTTCACAATCTGGAATTGACCCAGTCTCTAATATTTCACATCCACCCATGTGTTGCTGAGACCTAGCATATACTATGTATAGCACTGGCATGGCACGATACAGGTGTCAGCATTGGTAGTGTGTACTGCTAATGTTTGCCAATGTGTGCTACATTGGATTGCACTGATGGTCCTAGCAGTGTTCCATTTCCCCTTATGACTGTGCAGGTGTGTTTCACTAGCTGGAAACATAGGTCCTCCCCCTCAATGCTGTTGTCTTAGCACTATGACACTTGAGATGTCGCATGGTGGCATTGCAGCTATTGTGACATAGGCACAGGGTAGACCCTGACATGTTCTGCATGGGTATGATATTACTGCTGTGTACCTCATAATGTTACATACAATACCTGATGTTTGTAGCACCTATAGACATGAGCATTTGACAGGATTTACACTTTGTTAGGAATTACAAGGGATTGATAACGTTGTCATCCTGAACCCTTTATTTTGGGTGTGTTTGATCCATGGGCACGTAACTGCCATTGGCTACTTGACCTGCACACACAGCAGAGGTGATAGTGGTAACTGTTGTCATTGGTAAATACCACTTGCGGAAATGGCGTGAGACTGGAAATTGAGCCCTAGTTCATGTAGCGACAATACCAGCTGTCATGTGACAGCAGGCCTGTTTTACGTTGTTCCCTACCCTCCTAGACTGGCTTTGCTTTTCCAACATCCTTGGCATGGCAGAGTACCCCCATGCAAAGGTTGATGGTGTAGTGTTGTGCTGTGCCCCAGGTTTGCCCTGCACAGCCCATGCCCCCGTGCTGTGCCCTTTTGCCCTTTCCACTACCTGTTTTCATGGCTGACATGCATTGTGTAGTAGGTATGTCCCCCCCTGCTTGCAGTTAACTATTAGGCATTTTTGTTCCCCATTTCAATTACTCTGCATCTGTGTTGTGTCCTGGTAGTCTGCCCTGTCCTGTCCTTGAATCCCTGTGACGATCTCCTCTGGGATGACGGCTGCCACAATCTCCTCCATGTGGTCCAGGGCATCCTGTGGTGCTGGACTCCCCTATCCAGTCTGCAGTGCTGCCTTCCTGTTCATTTCCATTTTTTTCCTTGGTCCTGCGCTTGCAGTCATGCCAGCGTTTCTTGCACTTGGTAACTGTTCTCCGTACTTCTGCCACACTGTTGATCTTATCAACAATTTGTTGCCAAATTGCCTCTCTCCTACCAATTGGCAATTTAGAGGTGACAAAAAGTTGATGCTGGTGTTCCGTTACCTCTTTCACCAGTATTTCATGCTCCTCTGCACTGAACCGACACTTCCTTTTCTTCTTCTCCTTCTCCTGGGTCTTGTGTGGGTCCTCCTGGCTGGTTTCTGGTTGGTTGTCATCTTCCTGGGGTCTCACATGGCTTCTGGGATCCATCTTGGGGCTCCTTTGCACATTTTTCATGTGTTTGTGCCGCCTTTTGATGCTACTGCGGCAAAAAATGGCGCGTATCCAATTTGCAACATCGTAAACGGGATTAAAGTAATTTCGCTGCATTAGCATCGTTTTTCTTTACGACGTGGCGCATTGGTTTGAGTAAAAGAAAATGACTCTAACCAGTGATTTGCGCTGCCGAGCGTCAAAGTATAAATTTGACGCCCGGGTGGCGCAAGGAAATGGCATTAGCACAGTTTTGCATCAAAAAGTATAAATATGGCCCCAGGTCTCTTCTGGAGCTTCTGCAGGTTGAGAATCTAAGGAAAGATGCTTGGGCCAGAGGCAATAAAGAAAGAATGAAATCATCTACATATTTCTTCATTGTCTGATAATTTTGTCAAAAAGTCCCTTTTTCTATTTCTGCCTGATAAGCAGTGCCATTACACTATGACATGGAGCAGGCATTTTGCAAATCTTTGTTTAATGGACTTTTTAGTATACATTTCCCTTCTGCTAGATTGGTTAATTGTCTAGTAGACACACATTAGAGAAAATCCATTGTTTGTACTATTTAGAAGCTATGAGGGTCATTCTGACCCTGGCGGCCGGTGGCCGCCAGGGCCACCGACCACGGGAGCACCGCCAACAGGCTGGCGGTGCTCCAACGAGCATTCTGACCGCGGTGGTTCAGCCGCGGTCAGAAGCGGAAAGTCAGCGGTCTCCCGCCGACTTTCCGCTGCTCATGTGAATCCTCCATGGCTGCGGAGCGCGCTCCGCAGCCCTGAGGATTCCGACCCCCCCTACCGCCATCCTGTTCATGGCGGGAAAGCCGCCATGAACAGGATGGCGGTAGGGGGGGTCGCGGGGCCCCTGGGGGCCTCTGCCGTGCCCATGCCAATGGCATGGGCACGGCAGGGGCCCCCGTAAGAGGGCCCCGCAAAGTATTTCAGTGTCTGCCTTGCAGACACTAAAATACGCGACAGGTGCCACTGCACCCGTCGCACCTTCCCACTCCGCCGGCTCGATTACGAGCCGGCATCCTCGTGGGAAGGTCGTTTTCCCCTGGGCTGGCGGGCGGTTTTTCAGCAACCGCCCGCCAGCCCAGGGGAAAACTTGTAATACCCGCCGCGGTCTTTTGACCGCGGCGCGGTATTTCGGAGGGGGGAATTCTGGCGGGCGGCCTCCGCCGCCCGCCAACATTGGAATGACCCCCTATGTCTCAGCGTGTGACATTTTGGGCCAGTTTTAAAACCTCATCTGCATTTGCTAATGGGCCCACTTCACAGAAAATGTATACATCTGTTATTGCAGACATGTCTTATATTTTCATAGGTGTGAATATTATAATGATTCACAGGATCTCAGAAAAACGTTCCAAAGTAAATTACAGTTGGAAATCCATTATTTTAATATTTACAGTCCAGTAAGTATACTTTAATGGATTGCCCACATGTTTGAATATATGCTGGAGTACACATAGTGGGAATATGAAAAAACCTGCTTTAACCAAAATAACCAAACACCCCATCAATAAGACCTTTCTCCCTGTGGAGCTAACCATTAATGTACACCACCATGAAATATGGGGTGAGGTTCTCCATTCCTTACTCACTCAAAAGACGTGTAATATATTTGTGCCTGCCCATAAACCTTACCGTTTGAAGATATCACCAAAGATTTTATGAGTATTTCAAAGTACTGCCCGATTTAGACGCTGTGTCAAAGATTTATTCCACCAAAATAAATATGCATAATTGATAGATTGCTTACAGAGTAAGTCAGATCAGGAAGTGAAAATGGGTATGGATCTATGGGCCATATGTACAAGTTTTAAGTACTGTGACTTCCTAATTGGGATTGTTTGTGAATTGCAATAAGGAAATTGCAATTCCTAATGTACAAAATGTACAAATAAGTAATAGTGATTCCTAAAGGGTGTCACAATAGACCTACTGCATGATATTAATGAGGTAAGGCGCAATTAGCGCCCTTTTAGGAATTGTACCTATCAGAAGGATGGTGTCCTACTGGGTTCAGGAGACCACTATATCTGCAATTGCTTTTTAATAAAGCAATCTCATTTTTTTAAACTGCAGCCTATTTTCCTTAACGGAAAACATGATGCGTTGTTTAAGTTTCATTTTTTAAGAATGGGCAGTTGCTGTGGGAGCAGTGCCTGCTCTTAAAAAATATTTGTATCAACAGTCACAAAGTGGAGGGCGTCCCATAGGAATCCCTTCCGATCTGCAAATGGTCGCCACTACCCCTGAGGTGTTGGTAAAAAAACATGAGGCTGATAAATAACTGAAAATGATGGAGTGTGACGTTGTGCCAAAATTGTCAGTGCTGCGCTCTGTCATTTTCACAATATGGCACTCTCCTGTGTTGTCCCCTGCACTGGCGCTAAATTAACCTGCCTAGCGCCAACGTATGATGAAAGTATGTCTGCACTGAGGAGTTTGATTGTTTTTGTGTGTCCCTTTCTGCACATAAACAATCACTAATAGCAGAATGCAGCACACACAGAGGTGCCAAAGCAAAATTTTGAAATGATTGTTTATGTGCAGTAAGGAACACCTTCCTGCACATAAACAATCATGTCTGGAATTGTGCTCTTTCTATGTGTGCTGCAGAATGCCGCTCACATAGAAAAAGCAAAAAACAAGGAAGAATAAATGTATTCATCCTCATTGCACCTTGCTAACACCCTGGGGTGGCGTTAGATTTTGGTGCTGCCTCAGGTTTATGAAAACTCAGAAATCTGAGGCAGAGGCAGAATGCAATGGGTGTTGCTGTGGCACGCCCACAGCAACACCCATTGCACGCCTCTTCGACGCAAAGGCCTTCATGTGAAGGGGCTGCATTTAGAAGGTGGCTTAAGCCACAAAAAGAGGTTTAACGCACCTTGTAAATATGGCACAGTCCTTAGCACCATCAAAGCGTCACGGAAATGACGCTCCGGTGGCGCTAGAGGCTCATAAATATCCCCATGAATGTTTTTCAACTATAGTTTGGTCTTAAAATATTCATACATAAAAATGGTAATTGGAATGAGGGAGAGACTCATTAAAACGTCAATTCCAACTCGGTAACCGGTTACCAAATCACAATTTGGATTTTGTATATTTTAAAAATCTTTTTTGTGGTCGCGGGTGTCCCACTCACACAAGCCGGGGAGGTTGCGTCCTCAAAAAATGTTTTGTACAAATGGCCCTATATTTTGTGAAGAAAGATCAGGGAATCACGGAATTTTCACTAACACATCAGTTTGTTGTTCACCTGGGTTTCCCTTAAGCACAAAACATTTTTGTAACTCATGTTCAAATGTATTCTCGTGATACACATAAAACCTACTTGCGCTCATTTCCAGTTGGCCTAATGAGCATATAAATAGCTGAATGCATGCTTGTCCATAGGTCAGATTTCCCTCAGTGCAAGTTCCACATGTGCAGGGTGCATATGTTTTCTGGGTGCAGATCATTTCGTGAGTGAATTATTCTTGAGTGGATCATCAGCTTGTTTGTTGCCCTGGGCAGATTATTAAGTGCCTCTTCTTTAAATTGGCTACTGTCAATGCGAACGTCTCATCATATCTAGGAAGTAAGTAGTTTCCATACAATTCTTCTCAGATCTTTTTTTAACACCTTCACGCGCTGCTAAAGTGCCTGCAGACGATAAGGACAAACTTTAACTTTGCTGATGCCTGTCAAATTCACTTAGCAGTTAGAGCTGCATAAAACACGCGACTCCTTGAAAAATGTATTCTAAAATGATTTTTTTCTTATTGCATTTTCTAATTGTCCATGGAAATCGAAAACACTGGGCATCTGAAATGTTTTGGAGAACAGTCTGTGTAATGTCATTCTTTTCATTGTCCCTTTAAATCAAAACATGTTTTGCAGCAATTTCCAGGGGTGAGCATTTCCATTTATCCGTGTATGCAAATTTCACTTAGGAGTTGCTTTGAACCTCAGATATTATTTAGAACTGTCATCTGGTAGGCCCCTATATAATACCTAGTTATTATGAAAAATTCCACAAAAATATATTTATGATTCTCTTTGTGATTCTAAACAGAGCTGTGAAATGTTCCTTTGAAGTCAGGTCGGTTTATTTCTCTGGAAGGCCTCAGACGGGGATATCAAAAGCTGTATTTCTGCAGCCCAAGACGTCTTCCGAGCCAAAGATAAAACACGATCTGCTTGGAGTTTTTGTTTCTTTCTACCAGCCTTCACTTTCCCGGTATATGTGGCACAATGTACCCACAACGGTATCTTATAAAGGTATTCCATTGCACGAGTTCTGTGACTCCTAGATGACTTGCAATATTCTTCTAAATGCACAGCTAGGTGCATGCTATCCCATAACTAGGGTCAGCAGTTCATAACCTTTTCTAGGGACCCAGCTGAAACACTAGTGGAAGTCTGCAACCCCAGCCCAAGCACTTTTTACAATTTGAACCTCAAAAAATATACTAACATCCAAAATCAATTATAGGTGAGAGGGAGAGAAGAGTGGAAGGAGTGAGGGAGAGAGAGGTATATTGATTCAATTAAAAAAAACAAAGGATACATGGACATTATAGTTAGGTTCTGAATTTACTTCCACAAAACCATATAAATTCAGCAGTTATATAGTTATTTCAAGTTACTATAATTTGCGCCCTATGGTCCCCACCATGCACAGTTTTTTCTTCTATAATTTGAGTGCTAATGTTTCTTTTATATTTTTAATAACGTTATAGAAGTTGTCATGAGTGCTGTAATATCTGGGCAAATTAGCATTGCATGCAAGGGTGCGAGTTATAGTTATCTTAGGGCACAAGTTATAGTTACTTGAAATAACTTTAACTATAACTGCTGAATATCTATGGTTTTTGTCCGAGTATTTCAGAACCTAACTATGAATCCTTGTAACCGTTATTTTTTTTAATGAATTTCAATGTTTTTTAAATTCTATTTCCTAACTATGCCGTCCCTGTAACCTTTGATTTTTTTCAGTAAATTTCAATGTTTTTGTTTTAATTTTATTACTATACGTTAATCCAACCACATAGGCCTTGACCTGTGGCCAAGCCCCCAAAACCATCCAACACCACGCCGCTGGGTTATTGGTAAATCAAAGAAAGACATATGGGCCCTGATTCTTACCTTGGCGGGCGGCGGAGGCCGCCTGCCAAAGTACCCCCGCCAGAACACCGCACCGCGGTCGTCAGACCGCTGCGGTGATTCTGGCATTTCCACTGGGCTGGCGGGCGACCGCCAAAAGGCCGCCCGCCAGCCCAGTGGAAATCAACCTTCCCACGAGGAAGCCGGCTCTGAATGGAGCCGGCGGAGTGGGAAGGTGCGACGGGTGCTGTTGCACCCGTCGCGTATTTCAGTGTCTGCAAAGCAGACACTGAAATACAAAGTGGGCCCTCTTACGGGGGCCCCTGCAGTGCCCATGCCATTGGCATGGGCACTGCAGGGGCCCCCAGGGGCCCCACGACACCCCATACCGCCATCCTGTTCCTGGCGGCAGAGCCGCCAGGAACAGGATGGCGGTATGGGGTGTCAGAATCCCCATGGCGGCGCAGCTCATTCTTATGGGCAGTGGAAAACCGGCGGGAGACCGCCGGTTTTCCTCTTCTGACCGCAGCCAAAGCGCCGCGGTCAGAATGCCCTGCGGGGCACCGCCAGCCTGTTGGCGGTGCTCCCGCCAACCCTGGCCCCGGTGGTCCATGACCGCCGGGGTCAGAATGACCCCCATGGAAATAGATTTTTAAAACATTTGTGATAATGTCCATCTGTTCTTATTGGAAACAAAGTAACTGACTTAAATATTCCTTATCTGTGAGAAATGGGTTACCAGTTGAGGGGAATTAAACCTTGCTCTATCAGCTGCCACAAGTCTTCCCAATCCTAAATTAACCTGTGCTCAACTCTCTGGTAGTTTGGCACAGATCAGTTAGGCTTAACCTAGAGGCAATGTGTAAAATATTTGTGCAACACTTCATGCAGTAATAAAGTGAGAAATACCAAACAAAAGTAATCCCAGACCAAGTTAGAAAAATAGAGTTACTTTTAATAAATAAAACAACAACAAAACAACAAAAATTGATTTAGTAAAGCCAGATACATGAACTTTTAAAGATTTCAGTGAAAATAGCTCAAAAAGCAGAAAGTGACAACTGTGAATATCTGGTCATGGTGGACAGATAAAAGTCACAAGTTCAAGCTATCTACCATGGATTACAAGCTGGCTATAGGGACCCAGTTAGGCCCCCTGAACAGAGTACTTCAATGCTGGTTTGCAAAGTGTTGCAAGAGTCTGTGTCGAAGATGCATCTCACAGCCAAAAGAATGTGTTGGTTCCTAGACAGGGTAAGGCTTGTGATGTAAAATCCAATGTCAAGGATGCGTTGCACAGTCAGGGTGATGCGTATCATCCAGAGAAGCTGCAAGGCTGTGATGCGGAGTCTGCCATCATCGTTGAGGCTGCTGTTGATGAGGGATGTGAGGGTCTGCATTGAGGAGGCATCGTGCAGTGGCGGTTCTGATTCGGCTGCGGGCTGTGACGAAATGTAGGCCTCTTTGACTGGGTGATCCACAGAGCAGCGGTGAAGCTTCGGTTCTGCTAGGGTTTTATTCCTTGCAGCAGACATGATGCTTATTTTCCACTGGACCCACAGAGACTGGCAGAGCACTTTAGGCCTACTTCCAAGCGTTCAGGCCTGGGGTAGCACCATTTTGCAGGGTAGACTCACAGATGGCAGTCAAGGTGCCGGGGTCATGGTTGTTGGAGCCTTCTGTCTCTGAGATTCAAGTCAGGAGGTGAGCCAAATAGCCCTTTGGGCCACTCTGGGGTCATGGGTTCAACAAAGGCAGGCCCATTCTTTCTCATCCACACAAGAGGGAAGCAGGTCAGCACAGCAGGTCAGCAGTCCTTCAGAGCAGCAGTCGAGGGGAGTGGCAGTTCTTTCAGCAGCACAGCAGTCCTTCTTCCTGGCAGAGCATCCACAGGCCAGACGTAAATTGAAAAGTTGGGGTCTGGGGCTCAATATTTATACCCAGTGCTACTTTGAAGGTGGAGAAACTTCTACAGATTTCACCCTGCTGAGGTGTCAGGCTTTCCCTTAATTCCTGTCCTGGCCCCAGCTTGTCATGGGTCACAATAACTAGTGACAAGCCCTTTGTGAGACTGCTTAGGCAGGGCCTTTGTGATGTACAAGTGTGGTTGGCGACAGATCCTCCACCTCATTAGCTCAGAGTGGCCTGTCCTGCCAACTCCTATTTTACTGTTTTCTCACTGTCTAGGAGCAAAACACAAAGACCAACTGCTAGCTACACCTAGTCATGTGACCCAGGAACAGACTGCTGGCACCAAATGATTAGGACAAGAAAATGCAACTTTCTAATGATGGCATTTTCAGAATTGAGATTAAAAATCCAACATTGCCATTAAAGAATTAAAGAGGGCTTTTAGTCACAATTCTTCATTTTTGATTATATAATTTACACACTAAACTCGAGCTGTCCACCCGATCCCATTTAGAAGTTACATCTTATTAATTGTAATAAGGTAACTTCAATGTTGTGCTATGGGAGAGGTAGGACTTGTAGTAGTGAAAAAATGATTTTAAGAGTTTTTCACTACCAGCACATGTAAGACTTAGGAGTACATATCCAGCCATTTAAATACCCTGCCCTCTGGGCTTTCCATAGCCTACCATAGATGTGATGTATCTGTATTAAGAAGAAGGTTTAGGCCTGGAAAAAGGTTTATTTTGCCAGATTGAAATGGCCAGTTTAAAACTGAACATACAGGCTGCAGTGGCAGACCTGAGACATGTTTAAAGGGCTACTTAAATAGGCGGCACAATCAATGCTGCTGACCCACTAGTAAAATTTAATTTACAGGACCTGGGCACAGGGAGTGTTACTTTACTACTAGTAAATTAAATATGCCAATTGAGTGTAAGCCAATTCTACCATGTGTTAAGAAGAGAGCACTTTAGCACTGATTAGTAGTGGTAAAGTGTGCAGAATCCACAGAGCTACAAAACAAGTTCAGAAATCAGGAGGGGGAAGGCAGAAATGTTTGTGGATGACCCTGCAGATAGGGAAAAGTCCAAAATTATTATTTTTAAAACATGTTGATCATGATCACTTGTAAGGGACTATCATTAGTGCAAATCAAAGAGGTGAAGTTTCCACCAGTGCTAAAGGCTGTGATGGTGGGTATGTGGTAAGGAGAAGTAACAGTGTGTCTTTTTTTTGTTATTTTCAGTGTCTTCTGAGAATCTCCTGAATCAGAGAAGAAGCGAAGGTAAGGTGACGGTATTTACTATTGGACACATCACACACACCCACGAGCAATTTTGTGACTCTATCTGCCTTCTGCGTAGGCTGGTACTTTAGAAGGACAGTTTAGCCAATAGCAGAGATGGTGTCTCGTTGAATGACTGCTGCTGAAGCCCTAACTCAGGTTATGGAGGATAGCTCTGAGGCAGGATCAGAGACTGAGACAGCATCTGAGGGAGGGGACAATGGGGCAGTATCTGGGAGTGATTTTTCAGTCGGCGGAGTCCTATCCGACGACACCTCTTCCAGTGATTCTGAGGGAGATGATGACGACAGTCGTGCTGTCTCTTTGCAAGCGCAGTCTGTGCAGCGGGGCAACAGCGGGTTAGCCGAACCCAGAGAGCAGGTGCGTGCAGTCGCAAGCACAGAGAGAGTGCTCTCTTGGCAGCCCCCCAATTTAGTTCAGCCCCAAATTCCACCTTTTACTGGTGACGCTGGATGTAAAGTTGATACGGCCAACTTTTTGCCAGTCGACTACGTCCATCTATTTTTGGATGTGGACTTCCTTTAGGAAATTGTGCAGCAAACAAATTTGTGTTCAGACCAATTTCTGAGGGAGCATGGGGGGACTCTAGGGCCCGGTTCTAGGCCATACCAGTGGACTCCCACTTCGCTGGTGGAGCTGAAGATATTTTTGGGCTTTACGCTCAAAATGGGGTTAGTGCAGAAACCCACCTTGCAGTCCTACTGGACGACTCGCACAGTTTGGCTAACCCCCATCTTCGCACCACACATGAGCAGAGATCGTTTTTTTGCTACTGCAGCGCATGCTGCATTTCAATGACAATTCTGCTGCATTGCCCCGGGACCATCCAGACCATGACAGGTTGTTCAAAATTTGGCCTGTCGTGGAACATTTGACTGTCATGTTTCCAGATATCTATACTTCTGGAAAGAATATAGCAGCCGATGAGTCCTTGATCTTGCACAAAGGACAGATGCTTTTCAGACAGTACATTGCGAGCAAAAGAGCTTGCTATGGCATAAAGCTGTACATGCTGTGTGAGAGCTCTTCTTGCTATGTGTACAGCTTGAGAGTGTATACAGGGAAGGACTCTACCCTAAACCCTGTCGGTTGCCCTCCTACGTTAGGGGTCACAGGTAAGATTGTATGGGAACGTGTCCAGCCACTTCTTAACAAAGGTTATAACCTTTATGTGGACAATTTCTATACAGGAGTAGAGCTGTTCAGTGAGCTCTACAAAGCTGGCACTGTGGCCGGCGGTACAGTTCATTGTAACGGATTCCCCCAGGAGCTTGTTTGCAAGAAGCTCCAGAAATTCCAGAGTACTGCATTGCGTTCCAACGAACTGCTCGCAATCAAGTTCTTAGGCGTGATGTATACGTGCTCACTACAATTCATGATGAAAGCACTTCCCCCATCACGGTTTGGGGTTAGATAGCCGAAGTCCACAAGCCCATCTGTATACTTGATTACAATAAGTACATGGGCGGAGTGGACAAGAACAACCAGGTTCTTCAACCATACAATGCGTGTCGTAAAACCTGCACTTGGAACAAGAAACTGTTTACCCACCTGATTCAGATGGCAACATATAATGCGTATGTTGTTTACCGTCAGACAACCACAGGGAGACTCATGACTTTCCTTCATTTCCAGTTGTCTGTAATTGAAAGCCTCACTGCTGTTACAGAAGCAGCAGCAGCCTCCACCTCATATGTTCTGGAGGATGTGGCAAGGCTGCAGTAACGACACTTTGCTGATTGCATTCGTAAAACACCCAAAAAGGATAGTCCATGCCGTCACTGTGAAGTATGCTCGAAGCATGGAAAGCGGCAGGAAAGTCAGTATTACTGTCCCCAGTGCCCATCACAACCAGGCCTCTGTGTCCCTACTTGCTTTACGTTGTATCATACTAAAGCAAAGTTCTGGGAAATCGACTGAGGTGGAGCTGCCGTTGGGTAATCCTTTCAGTGGCAGTGCATGGATACCGAACGTCCATGGGCCAGTTCTTTGTTAGGCAAGGAGCCACAGAATTATACTTCATCTACTTCAGGAAATCATGGACTTCCTTATGGCCTGCTTGAGACATAAATCCACCTTCAGAACGTGGTAGGTGTCCCCATACTGCATGTACTAGTGGACAGAACATATGCCACATTGTCACGGAGTACTCTGTGTGGCAGAATGTTAAAAGCATAACTGAATTTTGAAGTGTTTGTTAGGTAACATGTATACTACACAAGGACCACCATGATTGCCAACGAGAACCAAAGTAAGTGTAATAAGTCAAACAAAGGTCCTGTCGGACATATTCACCAACATTTCTACTTGTTTGAAACTGAGCAAACTCCATTTGAAGCTTCACTTTCAAAGCAAAAGTAGAAGTGTTGGTGAATGAGTCCCACAGGCTATATGTTTGACTTTTTACTTTAGAGAGTTTAGGATTTCTTCACCAGCATAACTGCCTTAGTTTCACGGTAGATATGCTCTCTCATTTTGAGGAATAGGCCTTCCAAGGCATACTTGGACACCCCCAACTTGCATCCACAATCTAGTATAGGTTCACTTGGCAATTTTATAGGATTAATCAGGACTCTGCTGAGAACAGAGACATGAATGGGTAAGGAAAAGCGTATGGTAGGTGTACCTTCACAGGGATATTGCACAGGTAGAAGGCAGATAATAAAGGTAGTACAGATGCACATCATCTACACCTATGGATTCAAACCCATTGGGTCCATCCCAGCACTGAAGGATAATGACATGTATGGGTCAGTGTTTGACCTGCTTTTCATGTTCTTTCTCCATCAGAACTTAGTAGATGTTCAGTTTGCTGTATACGTGCATTACAGTCACAGCACTGCACATAATGTTGGCTGGGACATATGCTAAGTTCTCACGGACTCCCCTGTGTGCCAAACACTACCCTTTTTCATAGCCAATGACCTTCTCTTTAGGGAACATCATGAGAATTTCCCAGCATGTCTCCCTTAGTTTCAAAGGTGGATATGCTCACTCAGTTCGAGGAATCGCTTTGTATGTCATTCTCGGGCACCCCCAACTTGCATCCACAAACTGGAAAGAGTTGGATTTAGTACAGTGAGTGTGTTAAAGGCGCATGAAAAACATGTCTTTGTGAGCCTCGGGTGGCTGTCATGGGAGTCATTAGCAAAGGTTTGTTACGCATGCATTCGGTAATGTTCAGGAAGAAGGAGGCGGTTACTTGACAGGTGGTAAAATGTAGTCAAACTTATTCCGTTCTGTGGCGTGTGAATGTGATGGGCCCTTGTCTGGCAGCGGTAAGTTAATGTGAGTGCAGTGATTGGTTGGACTGGGCCCGTGGCCGGCGGTATGAAAGGGATGTTTGTTATGCGTAAATGGCGTGTGAATGGACCATAAAGAGGTTGGTGCCCCGACGTGGCTTTATGGCCCACCTTCAGAAGGCATGGTTTCAATTTTCAGATACTTTGATAAATATTCATGCTTTGAAACCATAATTTCTGGAGTTGCTTAAACCAACCAGTTTGAGTGGTGGGTTAACTTTAACATACTAGTACCAGGGGAGTACAAGGGTGCATCACTTACGTGGCCCTCACCAGTTTTCCTTCACCCAGAATCCCCTTGAAATCACAAAATGTGCTTAAAAAACACTTTTGCCTTGCATTTCAGTGAGCAGAAGTCAAGGGATCTGCAGGCAGTCACAAATTGTCTACCACTCAGCGTTCCACTAAGTCTCCAGTGAAAAACTGCCTCACTTTAGTGAGTGGGCAAGTGACCACAACAGGGAAGCACCCAAACGAATTGTGGAGACATCAAAATGACCTACCACAAAACAGCCTTGTTTTGTTAGACAGTCACCTGAGTATTTAGTCCTGGGCTTGGCAGCCATATAGGGAAACCTACCAAACCCAGACATTTCTGAAAACGAGACACCCAAGGCAGTCTACGGAAGTGTGGCATGTTTGGATTTCACAATGTTTTCTTACCCAGAATACCCAGCAAAGTAAACCTTGATTAATAACACTATTTTCCTTGCTTTTTCATCACAGAAAATACAGGAATGTGCAGGGATCCTTAAAATTTCTACCACCCTGTGTTTCTCCACTTGTCCTGATAAAAACACAACCCCACTTGTGTGCCTGCTCCTGGTGCCTGCATCAGGAATGGATCACTCCGGGGTTAACAGTAGCCCTCATGCACTAGGCCTACCCACACAAGTGAGGTACCATTTTTATTAGGAGACTTGGGGGAACGCTGGGTAGGAGGAAATTTGTGGCTCCTCTCAGATTCCAGAACGTTCTGTCACCGAAATGTGAGGAAAAAGTGTTTTTTACCAAAGTTTGAGGTTTGCAAGGAATTCTGGGTAACAGAACCTGGTGAGAGCCCCACAAGTCACCCCATCTTAGATTGCCCTAAGTGTCTAGGTTTAAAAAATGCACAGGTTTGGTAGGTTTCCCTAGGTGGAGGCTGAGCTAGAGGCCAAAATCCACAGCTAAGCACTTTGTGAAAAACAGCTCTGATTTCTTTGGGAAAATGTGATGTGTCCACGTTGTGCTTTGGGGCATTTCCTGTTGCAGGCACTAGGCTACCCACACAAGTGAGATACCATTTTTATGAGGAGACTTGGGGGAACACAGAATAGCAAAACATGTGTTATTGCCCCTTGTCTTTCTCTACATTTTTTCCTTCCAAATGTAAAACAGTGTTTTAAAAAAAGACGTCTATTTGAGAAATGCCCTGTAATTCACATGCTAGTATGGGCACCCCGGAATTCAGAGATGTGCAAATAACCACTACTTCTCAACACCTTATCTTGTGCCCATTTTGGAAATACAAAGGTTTTTCTTGATACCTATTTTTCACCCTTTATATTCCAGCAAATTAATTGCTGCATACCCGGTATAGAATGAAAACCTATTGCAAGGTGCAGCTCCTTTATTGGTTCTGGGTACCTAGGGTTCTTGGTGAACCTACATGCCCTATATATCCCCGCAACCAGAAGAGTCTAGCAGACATAATGGTATATTGCTTTCAAGACATCGCAGGAAAAAGTTGCAGAGTAAAACATGAAGAAAAATGGCTGTTGTTTTCAGCTCAATTTCAATATTTTTTTATTTCAGCTGCTATTTACTGTACACAAATGACCCCTTGCTGAATTCAGAATTTTGTTTATTTTTCAAAAACATTTAGCTTTCGGGGATCCAGCATTGGTTTCACACCCATTTCTGTCACTAACTGGAAGGAGGCTGAAAGCACAAAAAATAGTAAAAATGGGGTATGTCTCAGTAAAATGCCAACATTGTGTTGAAAAATGTGGTTTTCTGATTCAAGTGTGCCTGTTCCTGAAAGCTGGATAGCTGGTAATTTTAGCACCAAAAACCAGTTGTTGATGCCATTTTCAGGGGAAAAAACACAAGCCTTCTTTGGCAGCCCTTTTTTCCAATTGTTTTGAAAAAAACTATTTTTTGGCTGTATTTTGGCTAATTTCTTCGTCTCCTCCAGGGGAAACCACAAACTCTGGTTACATTTAGAATCCCTATGATGTTCGAAAAAAAGGACGCAAATTTGGCATGAATAGCTTATGTGGACAAAAGGTTATGAAGGCCTAAGCGCAACCTACCCCAAATACCCAAAAAAGAGCTCAGCACTGGGGTGGGAAGGCCCAGCAGCTAAGAGGTTAACCGTGTCTCAGGCCTGCCATTGCAAGGCCTATGTGTGCCTAAGGTAGGCCCTAGGTAACCCATGGGGCAGAGTGCTATGTAGGTAAAAGGTAGGACATGTATATGTGCATTTTATATGTCCTTGTAGTGAAAAACTCCTAAATTCGTTTTGCTCTATTGTGAGGCTTGCTCATTTCATTGGCTAGCATTAGGACTACCCTTGTATACTGTTTGAGTGGTAGATTCTGATCAGAAAGGGGTAAACAGGTCATATCTAGTATGGCCAGAATGTCAATAGAAAATCCTGTTTATTGGTGAGGTTAGATTTTTAATTACCATTTTAGAAATGCACTTTGAGAAAGTGAGCATTTCTCTGCACTTAAAACCCATCTCTGCCTTACAGCCTGTCTCCAATCAACATCTGAGCTGGGCTGGTTGACAGCTTCCTGTGCATTTCACCCAGACAAGCACACACATACTTACTCAGTCACACCTGCACTCATCTGCATACTGAATGGGTCTTCCTGGGCTGGAAGAGTGGAGGGCCTGACACTCACATTTCAAAGGTTAGTGGCCTGCCCTCACACAATGGACTGCTAAACCCCGTACTGGGACCCCGGCAGACAGACCTGTACTGAAAGGGGACCTTGTGTACTTCAAAACCACTCTTTGAAGTCTCCCCCACTTTAAAGGCATTTTTGGGTATATAAATTGGGCCCCTGACCCCACCAAATCGGACACTTCTGGACCTGAACATGCCACCTGTTAAGAAGAACTGCTGGGCTGCCCAAAGGACTCATCTGGTCTGCTTTGCTGAGAAAGACTGCTGCTGTGCTGCTGCCGTGCTGCCCTGCTGTTGCCCTACTGCCCTGCTGCCCTCTGACCTTGCTGAGAAGTGCTCTCCAAGGGCTTGGATTGAGCTTGCCACCTGTTTTCTGAAGTCTAAGGGCCAAAAAGACTTCATCTCTTCAGGAAACTCCTTGTGCGCTGAAAAGTGATGCACAGCCTGCCAGAAATGACGCACAGCCTGCCTTGCAATGAGAACATTTCCACACAGCCAAACTGGAATGACCAGCCCAACTTCCTGAGTGAAGATTCAATGCAGTGCCTGCCTTGCGACTGGAAATTCAACACACAGCCCTAACGGATCGACGCACAGCATAACCGGAATGAAGCAGCCCAATTTCCAGAGTGAACAATTGACGCAGTGGCTGCCGTACGACAGAAACTTTGACGTATCATCATACCAAATCGACGCAATGCCTGTGTCTTTGTCCCACATGCCCAGGATTTCCCAGCATCATCCCTGCCCATCAAAAAGATCCCCGCATCGCAGTGAGGAACCAAGACTGCATGCCGGAAATCAAAACAAAGCCCCTTGCAGCGTGGAAAGAAACAACACATTGTCTGTGCCGCACCGGAAATTCTGATGCACACCCTATTTTTCCATGCATCTCCCCATCTTCAGTCTCCATGCATGTTATTTTTTACGCAAACCATGTACTTTGTACAAACAAGAGACAACTGTTGATTTCTAAGATTTAAGACTTTTAATCTTACAAAAGTGATATCTCAACTACTATTGAATCTTTATTATTTTGACCTTAATTTAACCATATAAATATCCAAAAAAAATCTAAATTTGTGCTGTGTATTTTGTGGTGTTTTCACAGTGTTACTGTATGCTTTATTGCACAAATACTTTACACATTGCCTTCTAAGTTAAGCCTGACTGTTCAGTGCCAAGCTTCCAGAGGGAGGGCACAGGATAATTTGGATTGTGTGTGACTTTCCCTGACTAGGATTGTGTTCCCTACTTGGACAAGGGTGTATGCCTCTGCCAAGTATAGACCCCATTTCTAACATTAGTGATCAGCGGTGAGGAAAGGACTTGTGTTTGGGCACTGAAATACAATAGCTACATATACACTACCTACCCACAGTTAAAGGTCACTTTGATTTTTCCTCTTTTTGCTGCAATTTTTCCAGCTTGGCATTTTAATCTAATTCTAAACAACATGTCTCTAGCTGGGTCTCAAGAAGGAGCTGGAGAGTTTTACCTAGCTAAGCTGGAAACATACACAGTCAGTCAGCTAAAAGGGTTCTGCAAGCGGATGGGAGTACCTACCCGGGGCGCCTCCAGGAAGGAGGAGCACCAAAAGGCGCTGAGGGCCTGGGCAGAAGCCCATTCTCAAGAAGATGCTGATATGGAGGAGTCAGAGTATGGCTCCCCAGAGGATTCGCCAATAGCATTGGGTGGTGACACCTCTGGAGTTGTGCCCCCTTCTAAACCTGGGATCAGTGTCTTAAGCCACAGACTGACTGCAGAGGGAAGAAGGGAGGAGAGAGTTTCAACTGGAATTGGCCATATTGAAACTAGAGGAAAAAAGAGAGGAGAGAGAGAATCCAAGCAAGCTGAGACTGAAAGGGCCTTGGCTGAAAAGAAGCTATTTCTTGCTCATGAACTGAGAATAAAAGAGCTGGACCTCAAGTCAAGGAAGCCTGAGTCCAGCAGTGGTGGTGGCAGCATACATACAGGACCTGCTGGAAAGAAAACGGTTTGTATACCCAAAGATGTGGTGCCAAGTTATGTGGTGGGAGATAACATTGAAAAATGGTTTGCTGCATATGAAGTTGCACTAAGGGCTCATGGGGTTCCTGAAGAACAATGGGGGGTGGGCTTGTGGAAATACATGCCAATACTTGGAAGGGACACACTTCTTACACTAGAGGTAGGGGATCTAAAAAAGTATGCCCCTATGAAAGCCATTTTAATTGCCAAGTTTGGACTGCCCCTGAAAAGTATCACCAGAAATTCAGGGACAGTACCAAACTTTCCCATCAAACTTGGGTAGACTTTTATGATTAATCTAACAAGGCACTGAATGGATAGGTACGGGCAGTAAAGTAAATGATTATATGGGTTTATATTATTTGATTCTGAGAGAGCATATGCTCAGTATTTGCTTTACAGAGTTGCACCAACACCTAGTTGACAGTAAGCTGACTGACCCTAGGGACCTTGCTGAGGAGGCAGACCTCTGGGTTAGCACCAGAGTGTCCTAAAAGGTGCCTGGGGGGACACTCATAAAGGTGGTCAGGGTTCCCACCAGAAGAAAGAGGGGGGGAAAAAAAAACTAAAAATAAGGAGTTCTCAAAAGGCCCCCAAAATAATTCTCAAGGGGATAGTGGTAAACAGTCCCAGCCTGATTCTAAAAAGGAACCAGGGTTATTTGATTATAACAAAGGTAGGTTTGTACCCCAATGCATAAAGTGCACTAAGTATGAGCACTCTAAGGGCGACTCCAAGTGTCCCAAGGGGGCACAGCCTCACACTGGAGGGCAGATACCTGGGTTGGCTAGTGTAGCGCTCCGGGAGGAGGTAGTCCCAGACAGCTTTGGGGATCAGATAGAGGTAGCCCTAGTGTTCCTGGGGGATGCAGAGATGGTGCCAAAGCCCACATGCCTGCCAAAACTTCCAAGTATAGGCAGTGGGTCCCCATCAATGGGCAACAGGTGGAGGCTCTTCGTGACACAGGAGCCAGCAAGACTACTGTCAGGGGTCAGCTGGTGTCAGCAGAGCAGGTCCTACCGAACACATCCCACCAAGTTAGAGTCGCTGACAATCGCGAGAGCCACCTATCGGTAGCTCTGGTTCCCTTTAAGTGAGGGGGTCTCTGGTACTCCAAAAGTAGCTATGAGTCCTGCCATGCCTCTAGATTGTCTGTTTGGCAATGACCTTCAGCAGACTACCTGGAAGGAGGTAGAGATAAGGTCACTTACAAATGTTGGGATTGCTTGAGTGGGTCTGCATGACCCCAAGTCCATGGCTGCCCAGGAGGGGAGTCAAGGGCATCTGGAGCCTGGAAGAATGGCCCAGACAGCTGTCAAGGAGAGGGGCAAGGGGAGCAGGAAACCAGTCCCAGAAGTTCTTGCGCTGTTGATGAGGCTCCTGAGGAGGAGGCCCCTGAGCCAACTGGGGAGGACATTGCTGCCCTAGGTGACCTGCCTAAGCTTGCTGGCTGGCAAGTTGAGGTTGGGTCCACCAAGGAAGAATTCTGCAAAGGCAGAAAGATTGCCCCACTCTTGAGGGTTCAAGGCAACAGGCCTCAGCTGAAGCAGCTGGTGAAGCCTCTAGTGATCACCTTATATATGGGGACAACGATCTCCTTTACAGTGAGCCTAATGTACTGAAATCTGGGGCCGCAAGTGTGCTAGTGGTCCCCCAGTGTTACCAGGCCTTCCGACTGGGCCTGGCTCACGACATTCCCCTGGCAGGACATTTAGGGCAAGACAAGAACTTTGCCAGGCTTGTCATCCACTTTTATTGGCATCGAATGTGGATGGCCTCAGATGTATTTTGTAGGTCCTGTCCCACCTGAATGGCCGGTGGGAAGACAGGGAAAAGGCTCAAGGCCCCCCTGGTCCCACTCCCTGTCATGGGCACCCCCTTTGAAAGGGTGGGCATCAACATCATTGGTCCATTGGACCCCAAAAGTGCCCTAGGCAACAGGTTTATCCTGGTTTTGGTGAACTATGGTACCCGCTACGCAGAGTCAATCCCTCTGAGGACGGTGACTGCATCAGTGGTGACCAAAACTCTGATGGGGATATTTACCCATGTGGGATTCCTAAAGGAGATTGTGGCTGACAGAGGCACAAACTTCATTTCTGAATAAATGAAGTCCATGTGGGATGCGTGTGGGGTGACCTACAGTGTCACCACACCCTATCATCCTCAATCCAATGGTCTCATGGAGAGATTCAACAAGACCTTGAAAGGCATGATCAAAGGCCCCCCTGAGGCCATGAGATGTAAGATGGACGTCTTATTGACATGCCTTCTCTTTGCTTACAGAGGGGTATGCCAGAAGGGGATGGGGTTCAGCCCCTTTGAACTTCTCTATGGGTACCCTGTCAGGGGACCCTTAAGCATTGTGAAAGAGGGGTGTGAGAAAGTTCCCAAGGCACTCCCTCAGGTTGTGGTCAGCAACATGTTGGCTCTCCGCAATTAGATGCAATGGTTCTGGAAAAAGGCCAAGTCCAACCTCGAGGCCAGTCAAGAGGTGATGAAATGCTGGTATGACCAGAAGACCACCCTGGTGGAGTTTCAGCCTGGAGACAAGGTTTGGGTAATGGAGCCAGTAGAGCCTAGAGTTCTCCAGGACCGCTGGACTGGCCCATTTGAGACCAAGGAACGTAAAGGGGAGGCCACTTACCTAGTGGACCTCCAGTCCCTTAGGAACCCCCTAAGGGTGCTCTATGTAAACAGGCTAAAGCTTCATTTTGTAAGTACTGAGGCCAACATGTTTTTGGTGACAGATGAGGGTGTGGAGGAAGATAGTGAACCTCTCCCCAACCTCCTCTCTGTAAAGGAAGGTGATGGGTCAGTGGAGGGTTTCAATCTCTCTGCCTCCCTGACCCTAGAACAGCGAGGGGACTGCTACCAGTTACTGAAGCAGTACCCCTCCCTGTTTTCCCTCACCCCTGGACTCATATACTTGTGTGTCCATGATATTGACATGGGAGACAGTCCCCCTGTAAAGAACAAAATTTGCAGGTTGTCAGAAAGGGTGAAGGCCAACATCAAGGAGGAAGCTGCCAAGATGCTTGCTCTTGGTGTGATTGAGAAGTCCAGCAGTCCCTGGTCCAGCCCTGTGGTGCTGGTTCCCAAGGCTGCAGCACCCGCTGCTAAGCCAGAACTTAGGTTCTGAGTAGTCTACCTGGGTCTTAATTCTGTCACAAAGACAGACGCTCACCCCATCCCTGAGCTGACGAGCTCAAAAACAGGCTAGGCGCTGCCAAATTCCTCAGTACTTTTGATCTCACATTAGGTCACTGGCAGATTGCCTTGACTGAGAGGGCTAAAGAGAGATCCACTTTTTCTAATCCTGAGGGCCATTAACAGTTTAGAGTGATGCCCTTTGGATTGAAGAATGCCTGTGCTACCTTCCAATGGTTGGTTAACAGGGTCATATCTGGTAATCATGCATTCTGCGCTGCCTACTTAGATGACATTGCCATCTACAGTTACAGCTGGGAGGAACACCTCCAACACCTCCAAGAGGTGCTCCAGGCCCGGCAACGTGCAGGCCTAACAATCAAGGCCAGTAAGTGCCAGATTGGGCAGGGTTCCATGGTGTACCTGGGATACCTAGTAGGTGGTGGCAAGGTGCAGCCCCTCAAGGCCAAGATTGAGACAATCACCGCCTGGCAACCACCTAGAACAGAAACAGAAGTGAGAGCCTTTTTAGACCTCACTGGATACTACCATAGGTTTGTTAAGGGTTCTGGCACCATAGTGACCCCCTTAACAGAATTTACTTCCAAAAAGTAACCTAGGTTGGTGAATTGGATAGAGGCTTGTCAGAAAGCCTTTGACTCTCTAAAGGAAGCCATGTGCACAGCATTCGTGCTCAGGGCCCCTAACTACTCCAAGGAGTTAATCGTGCAGACAAACACTTTAGAGCATGGCATAAGAGTGGTTCTAGCACAGCTGAATGAGGAGAGCCGAGATCAACCAGTAGCCTTTATTAGAAGAAGGCTAGTACCACGGGAACAGAGGTGGAGTGCCATAGAAAGAAACGCATTTGCTGTGGTCTAGGCACTGAAGAAGATGAAAATCTACCTGTTTGGGACTCACATCTGGGTACAGACAGAACACAGGCCCCTCAGATGGCTCATGCAGATGAGGGATGAAAATCCTAAACTCTTGAGGTGGTCCATTTCCCTATAGGGGATGGACTTTACGGTGGAGCATCGACCGGGGACTGAACACGCCAGCGCTGTTGGTCTCTCCAGATAGGTCTGCCTTATTGATGGAGCTTCCATGGGGTTAGGTAGCTCTCCCCACTTTCAGATGGGGGGGACACAAGTTTGACCTAACAGCCTTAGAGCGGCCATCCCCCAACATTTTGCCTGCCTCACTCTACTTTTTTTAATACTGTTTTTGCTGGTTTCTCCCTTAAACATGATAACATTGGTTTATCCCCAATTGGCATATTTGGTTTAACAGTAAGTCCCTAGTAAAGTGCACTACATGTGCCCAGGGCCTGTAAATTGAATGCTACTAGTGGGTCTGCAGCACTGGTTGTGACACCCACATAATTAGCCCCTCAACCATGTCTCAGGCCTACCATTGCAAGGCCTGTGTGTGCAGGTTCACTGCCACTTTGACTTGGCATTTAAAAGTACTTGCCAAGCCTTAAACTCCCTTTTTTCTACATACAAGTCACCCCTGATGTAGGCCCTAGATAACCCATAGGGCAGGATGCAATGTAGGCAAAAGGCAGGACATGTAGATGTGTTTTATATGTCCTTGTAGTGGAAAATTCCTAAATTCATTTTCCATTACTGTGAGGCCTGCTTCTTTCAAGGGATAGCATTTGGGCTACCCTAATGTACTGTTTGGGTGGTAGATTCTGATCAGAAAGGGGTAACCAGGTCATATCAAGTATGGCCAGAATTGTAATAGAAATTCTTGCTTATACTGTAGGTGAGGTTGGATTTTATATTACTATTTTAGAAATGCCATTTTTAGAAAGTGAGCTTTTCTCTGTTCTTAAAATCCATTTGTGCCTTACAGCCTCTCTCTAATCAATGTCTGGTCTGGCCTGGTTGACAGCTTCCTTGTGCATTTCACACACTCAGTACTCAGTTTGACCTCACCAAATCAAACAGTTCTGGACCTGATTGTGCAACCTGTCAAGAGGAACTGCCTGGCTTCCCAAAGGACTCATCTGGACTGCTTTGCTCAGAGGGACTGCTCCTGTGCTGTTGCCCTGCTGCCCTGCTGCCCTGCTGCCCCCTGACTTTGCTGAGAAGTGCTCTCCAAGGGTTTGGATTGAGCTTGCCTCCTGTTTTCTGAAGTCTCAGGGCCAAAAAGACTGCAGGCCGATTTTAGAAAAGTTAGCACTGCCTTTGTGAATTGTTTTGACGCAAAAGCAGCACACATTTTTCATAAATCAGGCCCTTCAGCTGTTCAGGAAACTCTTTGTGCGCCAACAAACGATGCAAAGCCTGTCGGAAACAATGCACAGTGCACCTTGAGGTGAGAAAATTGACACACATCCGAACTGGAATGATGCAGCCCTACTTCCTGCGTGAAGATTCTATGCAGCGCCTGCCTTGCAGCTGGAAATTAGATACACAGCCCTACCAGATCGATGCCCAGCCGAATCGGAATGATGCAGCCTGACATCCCGAGTGAAGAATCGACCCAGCACCTGCCATGTAATAGAAAATTTGACGCATCACCCTACCGGATCAATGTAATGCCTGTGAGTTCGTCCCACACTCCCAGGATTTCCCAGCTTCATCCCCGGGCATCAAAAAGATCCCGCCTCGCACTGAGGAACTAAGACTACATGCCGGAAATAGAGGCAAAGACCCTTGCAGCGTGGAAAGAAACAACGCATCATCTGGGCCACGCTGGAAATTCCGACTCATTCCCTATTTTTCCACGCATCTCCTCCTCTGCAGTCTCCATGCATGTTACTTTTTATGCAAACCAGGTACTTTGTGCAAACAAGAGACAACTGTTGATTTCTAAGATTAAAGACTCTTTTTAATCATGAGAAATATCTCAAATTGTGCTTATTGAATCTTTAATGTTTTAACCTTAATTTAACCAAATAAATATCCTATATTTTTCTAAACCTGTGTAGTGTATTTTTGTGGTGTTTTCATTTTGTTACTCTATGATTTATTGCAAAAATACTTTACACATTGCCTTCTAAGTTAAGCTTGACTGTTCATTGCCAAGCTACCAGAGGGTGGACACAGGATAGTTTGCACTGTGTGTGACTTACCCTGACTAGGATTGTGGTCCGTACTTGGACAAGGGTGTATACCTCTGCCAACTACAGTAGAGACCCCATTTCTAACACTTCTTGAAAGTGCAATCCATACTGCACTAATATGTACACAACTTTGAAGCAGATTAGCTGGTTATTCCAGTTGCTCAAAAAGGCAATAATGGCCAGCTTCTTGGAAATGTCATCCTTTACGCACCAAGGGGCATAATTATACTTGTTTTGTGCCGAATTTGCGTCAGTTTCTTTTACGCCCATTTGGTGCAAAAGTAACTCTATAATTATACTTTGCCGCTAGACCCGTCTTGCGCCAAATTTATGTAGTGAAAGTCATTTTTTGGACGTGGAAACCTACTTTGCTTCAATGAGATGCAAAGTAGGCATTCCCGTGCTAAAAATGACTATATAGCCTAAGCGACATATTTATCCTTCATACTAAAATCATGCACGGGGGAGGAGGGGTCAAATAATGGTACAAAGTTTGCTTTGCACCATCATTCAACGCCTGGGTCGGAGCAGGAGTTAGGGGACCTGTGGGCCTATTTCCGTGGTGGAACACCATGGAATAAGCCCAAAGGTGCCTGCCCCGGGCCCCAGGGACACCCACACCAGAGGGACAGCAGAGGATGGGGGATCCCATCCCAGGTAAGTATAGGTAAGTACAGGTAAGTATATATTTTTTAAAGTGCCATTGGGGGCCCTGAAATGGGCCCCCCTACGTGGCACTGGGTGCAATGGCCATGCCGAGGGGCCCCTGGGTCCCTGTGAAGCCATTGGGGTGGTGGGCATGACTCCTGTCTTTTCTAAGACAGGAGTCATGTGGTATGGATGGTTGTGTGTCAGAAAAGGTTTCTGGGCTGGTTAGAGTCATTTTGTTTTTACTCTAACCTGCCTAACATAATTTTTTGGAGCAAAACCCCCTTCTTCCATACTGCCAGCCCCACCCGGCTAACGTAATTTATTTTTTACGCTAGCCTACCCTTTGCACCGGCTTGCACCATTCCATAAATATGGTGCCCGGCTGGTGCTCAGAAATGGTGCAAGCTGGTGCCAACCTTTTTGGTGCAAAAATGCTTTAGTGCAGTTTTGCACCACAAAGTATAAATCAGGGCCTTACTTTTTCTACAAAATGTCTGTAGTTGATCAAAGAGAAAGAATAAGGCTCTATAAAACATTTCCATTAGATAGTGTGTGTACAAATTGGAGTGTTAGTTGAGGGAGGTGAGAACTCACCTCAAATAATCACAATTCTTGTCAGGGTGAACCATCAAAATCACTAAAAAATTCACTGCTTAAACCTCTGGTAGCTTGGCAGACAGGCAGTTGGGCTTATCTTGGAGGCAATGTGTAAAGTAATGCTACAGCATCCAAACAGCATCATCACCCAATACTTTATTCGGTTCATATAGACCATAAAAGACATCCGATATATACATATTTACAAATGTCTTTACCATTTAATAAATAACATTATTAATAAAAGTTTTGAATGCCGAAAGCGGCATATATATAGTTTAGCACAGCCTGTATTGTCTCTACATCTCCCAAGTTATGTAAATAAGAGAAGGCAAGATGGCTAGTTCTAATGCCTTTAGCTAAAAAAAAATAGGATGTGATAACCTTTTTTCTTGGAGTATCATAAAGAGTGCAAAAGAGAATAAAGTGCAAAGTGCTTTGGGGAGTGTTTCCATCACAACAGCACGGCGGGAGATTCTTAAACCAAGTTCCGCTGGTAGGAAATGCTACCAGATAGTGTAATATGTTCAAACATAGCTTGGTAAGTAAGAACCTTTACCGCTCAAGACTGATAGTAACCAAGTATAACATTGGATATGGTTGCTGTGACTGCTTCCTCTCCTGATTTCTTTCTATAAGTGCATTTAACTTTGAATCATGAATTTGATGCCAGTATATTTTCTTTACCCTTTTGATGTCCCGCCTTGGCAGAAGGTCCGGCATGAGGAAGAAATCCCCTATCCCAAGAGAGAAAAAAAGAGAGTGAACGTATCTGAGCCAGGGTTTATCCTTTGACCATGAGAATGAAAGGCAGTCTTGGATCACCGTTCTACACAAACAGCCAAACAGCAATAAAGTGAAACAAAAAACTCAATAAACATCCCAAACTAATTTAGGAAAATAGAAAATATTTTAATAAATAAATTGGCACAAGACAACAAATACTCAACAAGTAGAACCAGAGATATGAATGTTTAAAGTTTGAATAAAAATTAGCACCAAAAGCACAAAGCACCAAACACCGTTCCCTGGTTGCACTAGGCTGGGTCAAAGTCAAAAGTTAAGGTGATGGAGTACTCTTAGAAATGGGGTCTCTGGTTGGAAGTCAAGTTTGCACTCTGTCCAAGCAGAGACACTCACTCTAGTCAGGGTAAGAGTGATAAACACCTAGGATAATCCCTGCTCACCCCCTTGGTAGCTTGGCACAAGCAGTCAGGCTTATCTCAGAGGCAATGTGTAAAGTATTTGTACCAACACACACACAGTAATACAGTAAGAAAACACCACAAACGGGACACAACACCCATTTAGAAAAATAGCAAATGTTTATATAAATCTGACAAGACCAAAACGACAAAGCTCCAACATACACAAGCAAAGTTATAACTTTTTAAATTAAAAAGAGTCTTAATCCATAGAAATCAATGGATGCATTGTTTTTATACAAAGTACCTTGTTTGCATAAAAAATAAAGCTGTATGGTCGAGCGTGCATCAGAAAAGTCAACGATGCGTTGATTCCTTACTCGCAATTGAGGCCGTGTTTCGTTTCTTCTCCGGTTGGGAAGGCACTGCGTATCTTTTTTTCTTCCTCAGAAAATGATGTGTTGATTTCAGAATAGGCAACATTGGGGCCACGTAGATTCACTGTGGTTTTGACGCCCAGCGATGATGCGTGTGAGCTTCTGGTGCACTGTGTTGAAGAGTCACTCTGTATGGGTGATGCATCGATTTTGGCAGCTGCATACAGGTGTTGCGTTGATTTCCAGATACGAAACAGGTGGTGTATTGACTTTTCAGCCACAAAGCAGGTGCTGTATCGATTTTTCTCCTGCACGTCTCCTGTGTGTGGATTTCAGTCTTGGTTCCATCACCTTCTCCTTTCAAGGACACAGGAACTGGATTAGGGACCATTTGGCAGGGTAGGAGGAAGTCTTTGATGGTCCTGAGACTTCAGAACAAGGGGCAAGCTCAGTACAAGCCATTGAAGACGCTTCAAGCAGGAAAACGCCACAATGTCCAGTTTTTGTCCTCTCTTAGACAGAATCAGCAATTGCAGGCCAACCCAGCGAAGCACACTCACACGCAAAGGGCAGTACTCCTCCATCAGCTCTTTAGCTCTTTTCCTTGGCAGAGGCTCCTCTTGATCCTGAAGTAATCTAAAAGTCTATGGTTTGCGGTCCACTACTGTAGGAAAGTGGCTTTCTTCTAGCATGGTAACCCCCATTTTGGCCTGTTTGTCAGTGTGTTTGTACTGTCTCACTGGGATCCTGCTAGTCAGGACCCCAGTGCTCATAGTTTGTGGCCTATATGTCAATGTGTTTTACTGTGTTGTCAATATTCTTGACTGTGACACTGGAGTTCTGCTAACCAGAGCTCCACTGCTTATGCTCTCTCTATTTCCAAATCTGTCACTATAGACTAGTGACCCCATATTCCAATCCAGATTGGCACACTACACTCCCCTTATAAGTCCCTAGTATATGGTACCTAGGTACCAAGGGCATTGGGGTTCCAGGAGATCCTCATGGGCTGTAGCATTTCTTTTGTCACCCATAACAAGCTCATGCAAACACTTCTTCAGTACTGCCATTGCAGCCTGAGTGAAATAGTGTAAGCACTATTTCACAGCCATTTTCACTGCACTAAGTAAATTCTAAGTCACCTATACGTCTAACATTCAGACCCTGAAGGCTAGGTGCAAAGTTACTGTATGTGAGGGAACCCCTGCACTAGCAGAGGTGCTCCCACGTCATCCAGGGCCATTTTCCTTGGCGTCGTGAGTGTGGGAACTCCATTATAAGTGTGTACTACTTATAGGTCAATACATATATGTAGGTTCACAGTGGTAACTGCAAATATGGCCATGTGAGGTGTCTGGGAACCAAATATTGTACCCCCAATCTGATTCGGTACTGGGGGCCAATTCCGTGCACCCTGGGGGCTATACCATGGACGCCCAGTACTGCCAAACGAGTCTTCTGAGGTCTTCACTGCAGCCCCAGCTGCTGCTACCTCACAGACAGGCTTTTCCCCTCCTGTGGCTTGGGCAGCCCAATCCCAGGAAGGGAGAACAATGCATTTCCTTTGGGACAGCAACGTTACACGGTCTCCCTTTGGAAATAGGTGTTACAGACATGGGAGGGGTTTCCTCCCAGATCCTCTGGAAGTGCATTGAAGGGCACAGATGGTGCCCTTCTTGCACAATCCAGTCTACACCGGTTCATGGACCCCCAGCCCCTGCTCTGGCATGGAACTGGACAGAGGAAAGGGGAATGACCATTCCCCTGTCTATCCTCGCCCCGTGTGTGGTGACCAGAATTCCTCCAGAGTGTCCCTGGGTTTTAACATCTTGGATTCCAAGGTGTTGGGATACTCTGGGAGCATCTGATTGGCCAGTGTCAGCAGGTGACGTCAGAGACCCCTCTTGATAGGTTCATATCTGATTAGGTGACCAGTCCCCCTCTCAGGGCTATATAGGGTCTCTCCTGTGGGTGTTTCCTCAGATTCAGTGTGCAAGACTCCACCAGGACTCCTCTGCATCCTCTGCTTCAGCTTGTGACCATAGGATCAACCGCAGACTGCTCCAGGAACACTGTAACTGCAACAAAGTATCCAAGAAGGCTACTGTGACCTTGCAACTTCAGCTCCAGCCAGCAACTGCAAGAGTTTCCTGGTTGTGCATGCTCTGAGGACTGCCTGTCTTCATCCTGCACCAGAAGAACCGAAGAAATCTCCTGTGGTGTGACAGAGTCACTTCCCTGCTTCAGCAGGCACTTCTCTGCAGCAATGACAGGTACTCTGGGTTCCCTCTCCTGATGACAAGCATTGATCCTGGAACACACGTGGTAGGCTAAAGTGACCCTGACTGTCCATAAGTCCACCTGCCCAAATTTGGTGGAGGTAGGAGCTTGCCACCCCATGCCAGACAGGATGCTTGTCCACCAATTGTTTTGCAGCTCCTAGGGCTTCTGTGTACTTCTCCAAGCAATCCTTACTGCACAGCATAGCCCAGGTCCCCAGCGCACTATCCTGTGACGCTCAGCTTTGTGAGTTGTTTCCCAGCGGCGTGGGATTCCTTTGTGTAGTGCTGTGACAACCACCATTTGCAACTCCTTTGTCCTCGTGCTGTGAGACTCCTGTGCATGAAACCTGGTCTTCTGAGGGTTCTCTGAGTTGCTGGGAGCTCCCTCTTTCTCCCCCTCCTGGGTAGAGTCAACTTGGTCATTTCCAGGCCCAGTCAGTGCCATTTTTTGTGAAACACAAATTTTGAGTTTACCAAGGCTTGTTGGTGGAATCCCGTGATGTAAACCAGACTGCATTCATCCATCCGGCGTGGGACATCTTCTGCACCAACCAGGAACCCGTATCTGTCTTCTTTGGTGCAATACTGACTATCTCTTCTCACTGGTTGGTCCTCTTTTGAACCTTCTCCCGTGTTAGCAGGGGCTCCTGTTCTCCCTGGACTCTTCAGTCTTGGACTTGGTCCCCTTCTTCCACAGGTCTTCAGGTCCAGGAATCCATCATTGTTGTCTTGCAGTGTCTTCTGGTTCTTGCACTGTCTTCTACCACAACTTCTAGTGTGTTTGAGGAAACTTGCTGTACTTTTCTCCTGCTTTCCTAGGCTATGGGGTGGGGTATATTACTTACCTTTGGTGTTTTCTTACCTGGTATAAGGTGTAAGGAGCTTTGGTACCCACTACAAACCAGGCCAGCCCCCTATACCATGAGACTCTTGAGGGCGTACATTACGGGTGCCTTACATGTACAAAAAGGGAAAGTTCGGGTCTGACAAGTGGGTACACTTGCCAGGTCAAATTGGCAGATTAAAACTACGCACACACTGACACTGCAGTGGCTGGTCTGAGCCATGTTTCCAGGGCTTCTCATGTGGATGGCACAATCAGTGCTGCAGGCCCACTAATAGCATTTGATTTACAGACCCTGGGCACCTTTAGTGCACTTTACTAGGGACTTACTAGCAAATAAAATTTGGCAATCATTAAAAGGCCATTTACACATATAGTTTACTCAGTACCAAAACCAGCAAAAACTAACTTAGAATTTTTATGGAGAAAAACTCATAGTCAAAGAGTGGTATGAGGCAGGGCTTGCTGATGACAGAAAAGTGAAATCAACGTGTGGTCATTGATGCTCAATAAAGCTGTTGATTGGGTGCTGCTTGGCGTCAGTGCTTGATGGAGCCTCGATTAGGTGCTGCCTGGTATCACACTTGGTCGATCTGGTGCTGCTCAGCATTGATGCTTGGCTTCATATTTAGTGAAGATTGCGGTTAGGCAGCAAGGAGTACACTCTGACCACACCTAAGGAACCAGGACCATGGGGATAGTACTGGGGGGTGAGGACTCACTTCCACAGATGTCAGTCAGGTCTAGTTTGGTCTGGTCAGTTGGTCAGCAGGAAAGGCCTCTGAGACTTGTTGTATCACTGTAGTTCAAACAGGTATTCACCCAAGTGAACATTGGAGTCCCTTTTGGAGTCCTAGGTTCAAGGCAAACAGGTCCAGTCACCCTTCAGCCTTTAGACAGCAGGATAGCCCTTCCTCTGAGTCCTCACATGTCCAAATGTGTGTGCATTGCCAGCCTGTGGTGGAGGGACATTCCTTTGTCTACCTATATAAACTGACTCTGGTCAGTTCTTCCCTTTCCCTTGGGTTTGGCTCTTACCTGGCAAAAAATGCAACGTGACGGCAGGCCCAGGTGAAAGCTGCATCTGTTATTGACATAGTAGGCTTATTCTGAAGTTAGGAATGTCTGAGTGCAGCCCCCAAGCTATGCTTTAAAGTGCAATCAGGGCAAGGGCACATATCTTCTCTAGCCATCCTGTCAGGAAGACTCTTGTGTCTCCAAACCAAGGACCTTTGTCCACTGTCTGTGTGCAAAATACATCACACCACAGGAGAACCATTAACTGTCAGGTGTCCCTGTACAATGGCAGAAAAGCCCATTCCTAAGAAACACAAACTTTCTAAAAGTGGCATTTTCAAAATAGTAACTTAAAATCTGACTTGACTGCTAGGTTTAATTTTTAATTCCTAATAAAAAGAGTCTTTGACTCATATTTCTAGCAGATACTAGGGGATAATAAGTCCATTACATGTACCAATCAAGTACATACTATTTTTGCCATGTTTGGAAGGGAGAACACAAGCACTTTACCACTGGTTAGCTGGGGTAAAGTGCAGAGTCCTAAAGCCAACAAGAGTGGGTTCTGCTACAGAAGGCAACAATCTAGAGTGATCCTGCAGAAAGGGCACATTTCCAACAGAGTAGAACAGCAAAAAGGGTATTTTTAAAGTGCAAAATGAAGTAATTAAACATGTGACCATGTGCTCAAACAAAGATTTGTGCAGTTGATGCATGAGTCAACTGAGCCAACAGATCGGGTTATATGACATCCTTCATGTGAAATTCACAAGAACATAATACATGCCTACAGTATTTAGTTAAATGGAAAAGTTACAGTCCTGAAATCAAAATGTCAGAACCTTCTATCTATGAAGATGTACCAGGATAATAGAAAGTATGCAATTTTTAACACCCTATGAGTCCTGGATTGACAGACCCGGTGAAGAGGGGAGACAAAGAATCTCTCTTGAAAGGTCATGTTGGAAAATTCCCTCTTCTAGTGAAAAGGACAGCATGTAAAGGTAAATGGAGATGCCCTTTGACCAAATTTCCCCTTTTAAGTCTGGGTCTCAACAGTTATACACTGAGTTTCATGCATGATGTGAATATAGTAAACGTTGTAAATGTAGTAAAATGTTCTTAATTTTTTGTGTCTTGTGTGCATGTGGTGCCTACATTACCTACATTTGTTTGTCTCTGACCAATGTGTAGTGGACTCTGGTGAACGTGTCTAGTTTACAAAATAAATAAAAACATGCTAGGGTGCAAAACTTTCTTAGATAGGTGCAATACGATTAACTTATTTTGACTGGTTTATGGACAGCCTATCAACAACTATTGGCAGTATTTTATTCCTTACTTGATGCAGATCTCAACAAACCATTTCCTTACTTTTTCCCAAAATATGTCTACTTATGCTCTGTAAAGCTCACTAAAGCTCCCTAGCTATGCTTGCATTAGAAATACATTACATTTGATCAAATAAGCATTTCACATTCATTAGGAGATAGATTGCAAGTTGACCTGGGGAAGACATGAGTAGTTTCCTTCAGTTCTGTTGTCATGGGTGTAATGTCATTTTGGCTTGTTGGAACTTTTTTTCATATCAACATTTTATTAATTTTATTGCAGAAAACAAAACAGAACAAACAAAACAAGGACACAGTATGATCATATCAATAAAAAACATTAGGAGATCGTAGAAGATACATTACAACCCACCAATTTTTAGCTAAGCTATTATAAGACCACAATTTGTCTCAGACCTTCCCATCTTTATGTGGAAAAGCCCTTGCTTTGAAAACAATTTCCTTCAATTTAGCTCATGAGTTCACTGCCACCCTCCTTTTAGCCAAGGGCAAGGGCTTAAATGATTTTTAATACCAGACAATGTGTCATTTGGCTATCATTGTCCCAACACCACCAAGATGCGCTCCTCTTTAAGGCCACCCACATCCCTCAGAAAACAGTACTCCAGAAGAGCAGAGAAAACATTGAACCAATAACATCCAATCCTGGGACATTCTTACCATGTGAAAGAAGCCACAGCCATGTCTGGTTCATGTAGGGTAAACAGGTGAGAGGAATGAGCTCATTCTTGACAGGGGCTTGGGAGTGAGATAGGACATATGCAAGTACCTCAGTTGTATAAGGCGCAAGCCGGAGGGGATGGCCAGTACATGTGAGGCCATCTTTGTGTCTCTTCAGTCACTCTCACCCAGAGGGCCTATCTAACCTTCCCACTTCTCTCGCAATACAGTAAAACAATCTGGTGAATTAAGTACCAGGGACATGTAGAGCCACAAGATGTTGATCTGGCCTACTGGCCTCTGGGTGACTTTGGATTCTAAAGGTTTATATTATGGTGGATCAACCAGGTTGACTGATAACCCATCAGGACATGGAGCAGGTGCAAATATTTATAGAATTGGATTTTATAGAGCTCAATCTCTCTGTGGAGCTCCTGGAAAGATTTAATCTGGCTCCAGGCGTTGCCCAAATTGGAGACACCAATAAGCTTCCATTAATTAAACCCCTCCAGATTAGAAAGCATGGAGAAGGCACCTGCCCTTCAATTAGGAGACTCCTGCATAAGTTTGTTGTACCATCAGATCCATCAGAAGACAGACCGCCAACCCAAGCGAGACTCTCTTGTGACCTGCTGTCAGCCAATTAGGGACACCTCCAAGCAAAATGCATGGCCCTCCTGACAAAGCAAAACAGCCAATCATTTATCGCTTGGATTTGCAAACCCCAATAGTAGAGGCATGGTTCATCCCTACTCACACCTCCCTCATTTTGAATTGTATGCATTCATAGAAAGCAATCTTAGAAGTATTATTTTCCCAAAGAAAGGCTAACATTCTCATGAATCAGGCCTTAAATTGGGTTTGGCGGATTAGGAACAGTAGGTTTTCCAAGACATAGAGGAGCCTGGGTAAAATCATTATTTTAAATAATAGCACCCTGACCAGTACATTGAGGAGCAAACATGCACATTTATTAATATCTTATTGTGTCCTGGTCAATAGATGGGTTAGATTAGGCTCCAGGTCAGCCCTGGTTCCAGGGCGATGTAGATCCTGAATACTGAAAATTAAGTGTACAGAGAGAGGGAGACGGAACTACCAGTAAATTACCTCTTTGTCTTTTCTAAGAGGGATCAGGGGAGATTTAGACCAATTAATGTGTAACCCTGATGCCTCTCCATATAGATAGAACATTTAGATAAACTAAGGACCAGTGACATGTGGCCAGCACATAAAGAGTATTATGTCATAAGCATAGAGGGCGATCAGGACCTCAAGGCTGTGTCTCCACTAAAACCAACAGACTTGTGTGTCACACTGCACCAATACTACCAGGAGATCCGTTGCCAGGGCAAATAGCAAGAGGCAAGAGAGGGTAACCCTGCCTAATGTCCTGGCTGTAGGGAAAGTGACAAGAGGGTGCCAGTCACTCCTACAAGCACTTGGGTTTGAGCATAAAGTACTCTGATAAAAGAGAGGAAGCGAAGGTCTAAACCCAATCTGGGAGAGGACCTGGAAAATGGACAACCAGTCAAAAGAAACAAATGATTTTTCAAAATCTAAAAGCATGAGTGCAGTGGGGTCTTTGGCTCTAAGATGATATTGTATGGCAATTTGTAGTCTACGAATACAGTAATGGGTGCTATGGTGGCATGAAGCCACATTGGTCAGGGTGAACAAGTGAGGAGATCCCCTGCAATAGCCTATTGGCTAGAATGCTAGTGTATTTCTTAATCTTTGCATATATCAGAGAGATCAGATGATAAAATGAACAGCTCTCTGGGGGCGGTCCCGCTTTGTGAAGCACTACGATAGTTGAGGAAGTCCAGCACAGGTGGAAAATGACCAGTGCCTATGACTTCCTGGTAGAGGTTTGGGAGGTGGGACGAGAGTGTGGAATTAATCCTGGTATAATATTCAGCCATGGAGCGATCTCAGCTCTTTGCTTTCCCCAACTACATACCCTTGATGGCTTCCTCGACTTCCTCCAGGTAAGGGGTTGATGAAGGGAATTTCTATCTGTGCCACTGAAGACGACCAAAGGAAGCTCAGTGAGAAGAGGGTGAGTGTGCTCATACCAAGCTCATTGAGAATGACCTGAGAGACTGCTAAAATAAGAAGCAAAGGTATGCACAATTTCATAAGTGGTATGGAGTCTCTCCTTAAATGGATCCCAGAACTCCGGGATCACTCTAGAAATCATAGTGGCCTGTTGGAACTTTTAACTTCACAGTAGAAGACAAATGATGATTTAGCCTTGGACAGATAAAAGGAAAAATTATAGAAAGAGGAAATAAATTAGAAATGTTCCAAACCAGTGGATGAAATATTAACCTGGTCTACTTTGGCTAGAAATATCTACACGAAAGGAACCATATAGAGCCTATCTCTGTAAGATGGACCAATAATATGCCCTGATAATATGTAATATGGAAGACATTTAGATGTAAATAAGTATTCATAGAAATTAATCATGCTCTTAGATGTGAATATTATACTTTTGCTTCACTTAAAGAACCCTGGAACTAGGTCGGCAGTATTAGTTTACACCACCATCACCGGAGTAGCATTGTGTTAATTCTGAGTTCCTCACAATGGCATTAGTGGGTTTTTCTATAGCAATCAGCAGTTAGTATGATGTAAGAAAGACCTTGCTTGCAGCCTTCCAAATTCTAGAAGGTTGATGGTTCTAGAAGTACAGCAAAGCTTGGCAGACCTTTGAACAGTTGCAATGGTGGTCACCTTTAGACTACACCCAGAGTAAGGGCACTTTCAGGGCCAAATGTAGAATAAGGATCTCAAGAAGTAAACAGGATAGACTTTTATAATGCTGCTAAGGGATATACCAGCTTTTAAAGGCCCTGAACCCACGTTATAGATCTGAGCTGCATGTCAGGGCCTATAAAGTGGGAAATTACCTTTACTAGCCAGTATCACCTGAGGCAGAAGGGCTATGAGCTGTTACAAAATCACACCCACTGAGTGGAGAATGGTCTAAAGGAAAAATTGTGAAACAGAAAGACAAACATTGGAGTGTTGGAGCAGTAGGCTAATACCAGCCATTACTGTCCCAGATACACTTCATTGTTTTCAGTTGAAGTCCCAATATTCCAATGTTTTAATATGGCTAAAACTCTTGCTGGTATGGACAACATAAGATAATAAACCCCTCTAACAGGCAGACATCCTATATTCAAGAAATTCTGAACAGAAAGGAATCTTTCTGTAGTTTTGAATGTCCTTAGTGAGGTGTGACCTACTATTCAGAGATGATCTCTCCCAGAGGGTAATAGGACACTCCAGGACACTGTAGACTGAACCCTGAGTGAAAAAACTAGGGCCCATATTTATACTTTTTGTCGCAAACCTGCGTTAGCGCAGGTTTGCGTAAAAAAAGTAGACTGCCGGCTAACACCATTCCTGGACGCCAGGCAGGCATCATGTTTATGCTATGGTGCTAGCCGGCGGTAAGGTCCAGTTAGTGTCAAAATTATTGACCCTAACCAGGTGGGGGAGGCGTAGGGGAAACTGCAGGTTGTACGTGAAAGAATGGCGCTAGTAAGGTTAGAGTCAATAAAAGGATTCTAATCTGATTAGCATAATTTATTCCATGCACAACCCCCATGGACATGACTCCTGTCTACGTAAAGACAGGAGTCATGCCCCTCAGCCTAATGGCCATGCCCAGGGGACTTATGTCCGCTGAGCATGGCCATTGGACACAGTGCCATGTAGGGGGGCCCAAGTTAGGCCCCCCTATGGCACTTTGAATTTTTTTAAAAAAATACTTACTGACTTACCTGGGATGGGTCCCCCATCCTTAGGTGTCTTCCAGATGTAGATGCGGGTGGGTGGGGGTGTCCCTGGGGCAGGAAACAGCATCCCTGGGCTGTTTCCATGGTCTCTGACCATGGAAAAAGGCCCAGAGATCCCCTAACGTCTGCCCATACCCACATGTTCAATAATGGAGCTAAGCAGGCTTAGCGCCATTATTTAAGGCCTCTGCCTCCCGTGCGTGAATTCAGCACGGGAGGATTAATACGGCTCTAAGGCCATAGCGTGGAGTTGCCCCGTAACACCTACCTTGCATCTCATTGATGCAAGGTAGTTTCCCACAAGTAAAAACTGTATAGAGTATAAATATGGGCCTAGGTCCTTGTCATCAAGCAGATATTTGTGTGTATGTGCTTGTTGCATGTGTCTATTTGTTTGTACGTTATTCATAGGATGTTGGGCATGGGTACGATCACAACATGCCTGAACATATTTCAGTGCAATTAAAAGATTTTTTTGAAAAAAGAACCAGAATATTGAGAATTTTGTTGATATAAGGACTGCTTGCAGGTTCTTCACTAAGGACTTTGAAAGCCATTGTAATATAGCAGAAATATAATTAAGATACCAAAAACAGCAGCTTCTGTAGTATCAATATGACACTGAAGTGAACAACAGCTTCAGAACAGGGTGGATAGCCTCTTAGGAAATCAATGAAGCCTATAGATAGGAGAACGGAGATCAGGAGCTAGAGAGCTCAGACTTCAGACTGCCTTACTCATCATGCTAGTGGTGATTCCATTCTTTCTTTCTTTCTTTCTTTTTCTTTCTTTCTTTCTTTCTTTCTTTCTTTCTTTCTTTCTTTCTTTCTTTCTTTTTCTTTCTTTCTTTCTTTCTTTCTTTCTTTCTTTCTTTCTTTCTTTCTTTCTTTTTTTCTTTCTTTCTTTTTCTTCAAAAGGCACCTGTACTCTTTCAACAGAAGAAGATGTTTCAATTGAATGGTAAACAGTTGCATCAAACAGAAAAAGTCACATGAAACCATGACATTAGATACAGCTGAGGCAAAGAACAAAATATAAGGTTTCAGCACATTTCTGAGTTCCATAAATGTTTTGCACCTCCTGTGAATGATTGATTCCCTCTGCGTGGGGTATTGAATGTAGTTGTTTCAGTTTCTGAAAAGGATCTAAGGCAGCACTGGTCTGTAATATATATATTTCAAAGGATAGACAAGTATGATGACTTTTAAATGAATCACTTTGAAGGTAATTCAGCATATTTGTATATTTCATATTTGCTTCAATCGGAGGCCAATGTAAGTATCGAGGAAGTGTGATCAAACTTCGTCTTGGAATGAATAATGCCTTCAATTGAATGGAGAACAAAATATATTGGAGAGAAGGATGACAGAGATACTGTTATGAGAAAGGCATTGCCAGGGATGCGCAAACCGGGACTAGAGGGAATACATATCCCAGTCTTCTTTGCGGCCCCAGGAGGTGGCCATCTTGTGCATCATCTGCTCCCACTTGCCAGTTCCAATGAGCGCTATAAAGCGTGAGGGGGCATACTGCAGCTCGGGACGCACTAACCGGGACGAGAGGGACTCCATATCCCAGAATGCTTTGCAGCCCCAGGAGGCGGACATCATGTGCATCACCTGCTCCCGCTTGCCAGATCCAGCAAGTGCTATAAAGCGCAAGAGGGCATACCGCAGCACCGGACACGCTAACCGGGATCAGAGGGACTACATATCCCAGACTGCTTTGCGGCCCCAGAAGGCAGCCATCTTGGGCATCACCTGCTCCCACTTGCCAGATCCAACAAGTGCTATAAAGTGCGAGGGGGCATACCACAGTGCGGGACGCACTAACCAGGACCAGAGAGACTACATTTCCCACAGGAAGAATGCGGGCTGTGCCTAGGCGAAGCCCAAGCCAAAGGCGGGCCTGTCTGTGCCCGGACGTGACCGACTGAAGCCAAGCAGGGCCACCCCCTGAGTCCAGATCTTTTCTTTCAGCCACCCCAAATAGCTCTGTCCCCCTCTGGTTTCCCCTCAAATACCATCTCAGGCCCCTGTCCCGTCCCAAGACATTGCCACACATATGGGTAGAAGAAAAGCAACTGAGGGCAAGGCTGGGGTTGGGGAGGAAAAGCACAAGAAAAACTTCAAAAAGTCGGGCTGTCACGAAGTACTTGACCGCATCGACGACCTCTTAGTTGATTGCGGGGAAATATTAGCCCTACCATCCTCTGCAGACCAACCATTGAGTCCCAAACTGTGCCGTGCACTCCAGCCACTGACCAGCAAGCAGGAAAGCATATCTAATATGTTCAACAAAGTCAGAGCACAGTGCCCCATAACCCCGCAGACTCAGCCCCTAGCTCTGGCTCCCTTCATGATTTAGCAATGGTGCCCCCTACCTCGCCTAGCCCCTGTACTGATTGTTTTCTTCCATTATCACGTTCCTCTGACCCATCCACAATTCCGGATCCCACAGCTCCACCTGCCCAGGTCAGGGCTGACATTCTCCCTATTAACCAGTCACCCTCTCCCCCCACATGATGAATTGATAGGTTGTATACAAACACTCTGGTCAGAAACAGCAGCCCTTTAGTATACGATAGGTGACCTTGCGGTCACAGTGGGGTGTCTCATGGAAGAAAGAGGGAGGATAGCCAGGGATAGTGCTGCCACCGCAGTTTTGACCAACAGTGCTGCTCCGGCATTATCTGTTTCCACCACAACCCATTATGTAAAACATCATGGAGGCCACTTAGGCTTTCCACTTGAGGACACCATCTCTAAGACTTAGGTCGGAGCCGGTATATTGGGTCCCCATTCACCACCAGGTGTGCAAACTAAATCCCCTTCCATCAACCCCCAGAACAAAAGCTTCAACCTCACACCCCTTACACCAGGTGAGTACGCATGTTCCCAAGACCTTCACTCTCCCTCCTCGGAAAATCTTTATGACCAGTGTGCCTAGATTTAACTCCCAGAGGGGGAGGAAAGGGGAACCCTCCTTCATCAACAAAGTCACCCACTGGATTTGACATAGTAGAGGATGTCTCTCAGTAATAAGGAAAGATATTCTTAGGGCCAGACGGCACAGGTCTTTGAGCTCACCGTCTGACTACATCGAGCTTCTCTTAGAAAACGGGCAGCTAGCCTATGACTTAGTAGCCCTAGACCAAAGAACCAACCTACCGGACTGGTCTACTATACAGTTCAAACTTGAGTCACCCACCCCACTTTGTGGGCCACCCTCCCAAGTGGCATTAGACCATGACACTCTTTGTTCCAAGATAGATTGACCAACAGTGCTTAAGCCACAGGCTACCAACGATAGACCTGATAGCAGCACAAGCCCATCAATTGTCTCTGCACCATCAGCCACCCAGCACACATCTTCGATCAGAGAAACAGGAAGGTCCCCACAACTTCCCCCAATGTGGTTGCACCAGCCACCCTAGATTACCAGGTAAACCTGCCTCCTTCATCCAACTCCACGACCACCAGTCGGAAAGTAAAGATCGTTTCCTGGAATGTGGCAGGTATCAAATCCAAACTCCTGTTGCCTCACTGGAACACCTTTATCGACAACTACGATATATGCATTTTTCAGCAGACCTGGCTAATCGAACCTGCTCACAAACCTGGCTACACAACCTACCATATAGCTGCAGTTCCCAGTAAGGCAGGAAGTCCATCGGGGGGCCTCCTGATATGGGTGAAAATCGCACTACAGTGCGCAGTGAAATTGATACCCACCGACAGCCCCGACATCCTTGGTATCAGTCTCAAAGGATCAGGGCCAACTGTCACAGACATTTTCAACAGTTATGCCAGGGGGACTAGGGGGCCCGACCACTCCGTCACCTTGCAGTCCCTAGAGACCCAATCAGGTGAAAGACCCTCCAAACATGCCCTCATTGTTGCGGGGGACTTTAATATTCCCTTTGAATCCCTCGGTCTGGACCACATGGGCGATTTCAGGGAAGGAGATAACATATGGTACACACCTAGGTTGGAACTCCCCTCATCAAGAAGTGCTACTCAGCCCTCCTATAGCTAAATGCCTTTAACCTCGGCCAAGGCCTGAGGGCTGTAAATGGAGAACCAAATCTGACAAGAACACTGCCCACACTTTCACTGGCACGCAGGGGAAGAGCTGCATTGACTATTTATTGATGGACCTTAGATACTGGTACTTGGTAGATGACATGGTAGTTGGGACCCAAATGGACTGTGACCACAATCCACTCTGTCTCAGTTTAGAGCCACCATGGGGTAAGGTGCCTATTGTAACAACCACTGCCAAAGTAGACAAGGCAGTCCAGGCCGAGAATAGCATACAGTGACTTAGATGGAGCAAGGTGATCCTGCGAGATGATATCCCCTCTTCCATCAACTTAGATCTGACACATTGTGTAGCTTTGATATCTGCAATGGCAGACGATGTGGGAACCATTCCTCTCTAATCGATGCACACTGCGTTTTTGATAAGATTGCAACAGCTATTATCGGAGACTTTTGAGGGCCGCATGTATATGCTGGGATTCCAGATCCTTTTGGCTTTTGGTAAGCAAAAGAAACAAAAAGTGAGTCCCTGCAATTGGCAACAACATTTTGCCCTCAGACTGGTTCTATCATTTCAACTGCCTCTATAATGTCGAAAGCCAATCCGAAACCATCTCTTTCCTTTTGCTGCCACCCCAGCCGAATACCACCTATGGGGATGGTTTGTTCATCTTGGGAGACGTCCGCGATGCAATAAACAACACAGTTCGACTGAAAGCCGCTGGTCCCAATTGTATCCCTGGTGAGCTTTTTCTTCTTTACACTGACAAATGGGCTGAGTACATCCTCCTCTTATCCAATGCAATTATTAGGGAAACCCCCATTCCCGAGACCTGTAGGGGCGCCGAGGTAATACCCATTTACGAGAAAGGCGATAGATCCCTACCCGCCAACTATAGGCCCATAAGCCTTATCGACACAGTGCAAAAGGTATTCTGCCTTGCCCTACTATAGAAAATCCAAGACTGGATTCCTAAGAATGACATCCTATCACCATTCCAGTCTGGCTTCAGGGCTAAAACAAGCACCATAGACCAGGTGTTTCTGATTTTGTATTGGAAGGTTGCAGTGATAGGGAAGGGGAGTCTCTATGTAGCCTTTATAGACCTTGAATCTGCAATCAATCTGGTCCCTAGAGACAAACTCTTGGAGGTCCTTAATGAGATGGGTATGCCTCATGACTCATGACCACAATAATCCAACTTCACGAGGCCAACTATGCAAGAATACCCTGGAGGAACCAGGGCACTCTCACGGATCCGATCAAAATAGTTAGGGGACTCTCATCTCCCTCTATTCGAACCAGGTCATTCAACATCTCACCTTACAGCCCTCTGATGCATCAGCCTTAGGCAATGACAAGATCTCAACACTTTTATTTGCAGATGACATCCTGATAGTATCTAAAACCCTGATGGTGCTTCAATCCTTGTTGAATCGATTTGATGACTTCTGCTCCAAGAGAGGCTTAAAAATAAACACCTCTAAAGTTCATGGTCATTGACCCTCACAGGTCAAACAGGGGGAACCTTTTGCTAGGTGGGGCTAAATTAGAACTAGTTTACACCTTTGATTACCTGGGGATTAAACTATCAGACTGAAAGTCCAGGAAAGCCCATATCGATTCCACATCATTAAAATTCAGCCAGCTAGTGGGTGTCCTTCTAAGGGAGCACCATGCATCAACTACACGACAAATAACCGCTGCTCTCCATATTTATATGAAGTCTGTTATCGCAGCACTTTACAGGGCTGAACTCTGGGGCTTTGAGGATATAATGGAACTCACCCGTATTGAGAACATCCTCTTGAAGAGCTCACCTCCCTGCCCTCGAGCACCCGCTTCTTCCTTTGCACATTGATCTGGCTCGTAAGCCACTAGCAGCTGTAGTTGATGTCAGACCGCTGTTGTTTGGGAGGTGAATCATGGCAACTCCCGAACTTTCCTCTTATGCCACCACATGTTCTTTGAATACCTCTAATAAGATCCAGTGGATCCATTCAGTTAGGTCAGCATTGATTGCCATCGGGATGGGAGGCTCATGGAACTCTTCACAGACACCCCGACCAAAGAAAGAGTGAAGTCCTGTTATTGGGAGTGGGCAACCAGTCTATGGCCCTCATTACAACCCTGGCAGTCGGTGTTAAAGCGGCGGTAAGACCACCAACAGGCCGGCAGTAAAAAAAATGGAATTATGACCGTGGCAGAAACCGCCAACATAGACAGCCGCTTTAACACTCCGACCGCCACGGCGGTACAAACAAACAGCTTGGAGGTCACCGCCAACAGACAGGCGGAAGACAATGTACTGCCCAAACCATTATGAGAGGCCAATCCTCCACCTTTTCCGGGGTGGATTCAACGCGAACAAAAACACAGCGGAAACTGGACTTGGAAAGGAAAACTCTCACCTCTACATACCCCACGAGGAACCAGGACGCCATGGAGCTGGAACTCCAAATTCTACCTGTGATTGTCTTCCTGCTCCTCTACCAGGAGCACGACTGATGGAGGCGATGACCACGGTGAGTACTGCACCTATACACAGGGAATGGGGGAGGGAAAAGAGAGTGACACACATACGCAACACCCCCATCCTCACACACAACACACACACCAATACATGCTGAAACATTACATTTACACCCCCAACCTCCCCGGAAGAACATAAGGCCAAAAGGCAATGAGGTGAACGATTGTAATCAGGAAAAATCCATTAGTTAAAAATATATACACACTTTTATCAAATATGTAAACCAAGAATTCAAGTCCATGTACTGCACCTACATAGTCGGTGGACCACTGGGCCCAAAATGCATGGGCGAGGCCCACACTCAGTACCCGATAAAAATGGAGAGAACACTGCAGGGGAATCAGATCGAAATAAAACAAGCACCTCAGGGGGAAGGGAAGAGGGGGCACCTCAGCCGGATGAGTGCACAATGCCAGATCCAAGAGGGGGCTCATGCCCACTGCTTTATCCTGGGTAGTGCAAAGCCACAGTCTCTCAAGTCTCTCCAGTGGCTGGTTTGCCCACTGCTTTATCCTGGGGAATGCAAAGCCACAGTCTCTCAAGTCTCTCCAGTGGGTGGTTTGCCCACTGATTTATCCTGGGGAGTGCAAAGCCACAGTCTCTAAAGTCTCTCCAGTGGGTGGTTTGCCCACTCATTTATCCTGGGGAGTGCAAAGCCACAGTCTCTCAAGTCTTTCCAGTGGGTGGTTTGCCCACTCATTTATCCTGGGGAGTGCAAAGCCACAGTCTCTCAAGTGGATAACAGTCTCCACTGGTTCTGGAGGGGGCTTTGTGCCTAGAGTGCTTCATCCTGCCAAGGACAGAGGTAGTGGATATCATTCTCCATTAGTTCTGGTTGGGGCTTTGTGCCCAGAGTGCTTCATCCTGCCAAGGACTGAGGTAGTGGATGTCATTCTCCACTGGTTCTGAAGAGGGCTTTGTGCCCAGAGTGCTTCATCCTGCCAAGGACAGAGGTAGTGGATGTCATTCTCCACTGGTTCTGAGAGGGGCTCTGAGCCCAGAGTGCTTCATCCTGCCAAGGACTGAGGTAGTGGATCTGACACTCCACTGACAGTGGGGCTACATGGAAGCTGTCCAGGCCTCTGGAACTGACCACCAGCCTGGTACGACTGACCACTGGGGATGGCAGCCATGTCTGCGGTGGTGCCACTGGCACAGGATGTGGCGTGGCCACTGGCGGTGCTGGCGGCAGCCTCAGTAGCGGCGGTGCTTGCGGCGCTCATTGGGCAGCGGTGCTGGTGGGGGGCTTAATGAGCGTGCTGCTGGCGGTGGTGTCCTGGGCGGCGGTGCTGGTGGGGTGGCTCACTGAGCGGCAGTGCCCGTGGCAGCGGTGCATGTGGGGGTGCTGGTGGCGGTCTTGTCCGCCGTGCAGGTTGGTGGCGTCTTACCTTTCTTTCTCTGGCCCTTCCCCACCTTGGATGGTGGCGCAGCTGTCTTGCCACTCCCAACTGTTGTCCTGGCTGGGCCCTTGGTGGCAGGTGTTTTGGCCTTCTCCCTCCAGGCTGTGGGCAACTTCTTTTGTTTTGGAGGTGAGGGAATGTCCTTGGCCTGGCTCCTTGGGACACTGGCTGCCCTGTTGCTTGGTGCACTTCAGAAGCCGGTTACTGCTGGCACCGTTGTTCCCGGTGATGTGGTGGCTGAGGTGCTGAGTTGGGACCTGGAAAGGCGGGCCCTAGGGGACGGAAGGGGTGGGGGAGGTGAAGGGAAGAGGTCAAGGTTTGACAGGAAAAGTTTTTTAGACACACTGGGACGGGTAGATGGAGGGGGTTTGGGAGAGGAGGAAGAGGTAGTGGTTGTAGGAGGTGTTCGTTTGCTGACTTTGGGTGCAGGTGCAAGGCTGGAGGGTGTCGTGAGGAGGATGGCTGTTGGGTTGGTGTGTGACTGTGTTTGTGTAGTTTGGGAGGAGGGCTCATAGACACACTGGGAGAGGACACAGGGGATGTGTGAATGGTAGTGAAGGTGGTGAGTGCACGTGAGCGGTGTGTGGTGATGGGCGTGCTGGTGATGGATGTAGTGGCTGAAGATGTAGTGCATGCAGGTGTGATTGGAGACGTGACAGGGAGGGAGGAGGGAGACGTGGAGGAGGGGGAACAGTGGAGGCAGTGGCTGTTGGTGTGTCTGCATGGGTATGATGCTTGTGTGAGTGCCTGTGGGATGTGTGGTGCTTATGTTTGCCAGAGCTGCCCTTGTGTGTTGAGGTATGTGCTTGCTGGACTGATGGTATGCTTGGGATAGGCTGAGGTACTGGGGATTGGGTCTGGGTGGAGGAAGTTGGAGGGGGGGAGGCTGGACACAGGGACAATGGCTGCCATCAGTGCTGAGGCCAGAGTCTGAAAAGCTCGCTGTTGGGCTGCCTGACCAGAATGAATGCCCTCCAGGTATGCATTTGTCTGTTGCAACTTCCTCTCTACACCCTAGATGGCATTCAGAATGGTAGACTGACCTACAGTGAGGCATCTGAGGAGGTCAGTGGCCTCCTCACTGAGGGCTGCAGGGCTGACTGGGGCAGGGGCTGAGGTGCCTGGGGCGAAGGAGATGCCCACCCTCCTGGGTGAGAGGCCACGGGGCACACGCTGAGGGGCTGCTGGGAGGGTGGTGCTGGTAGGGGGGGTGGCGGCTGTACCTGTAGAGGTGGGGGGCACAGATTTTACAGCCACCACAAGGGAGCTCAGAGGGGCCTGCCATCGCAAGGGAGCTCCCATCAGAGGAGGAGTAGGTGTCGCTGGTCTCAGCTCCTGTCCCCGCCGAGGAGCTCCCCTCACCCTCCGTCCCACTGGTGAATTCTGAGTCTGTAGTCTCACCCTCCAGGGCCATGTGGAATGCAGCTCCCTCCTGATCCGGTGACACAGCTCCTCTGACTGATGATGCTAATGCACACAAGAACAGGGAGACCACAAAAAGGGGGGGAAAGAAAGTAGAAAGACATGTTCAGTGCATGCAATACTGCTACCTTTGGGGGACACTACAGATACAGCAGCCCTCTGCACTACGCCATGCACTTAGAGTTCCCTAATTAATCACAGAGACATGGGGTACAAGGCCTATGCCAGATTGCTGCACACATGAAAGTCACAGGAGCCTGACTAGGGATAGATGGCTCTTAACACTGGTGGGGTGGGGTGGGGTGCCACATAGCCTGCCTCACGAAGGGACCTTGCCTACAAAACTCACCCTGGCCTAGGGGAACCCACAGCCCACCTCCCCCACCCAGGCACCTCCAATGTGCACTCAATCAGATGGATGTGACGGTACTCACCCCCTTGTGGCTGCTGTCATGCCCTCAAGCGCCCATCCAACTCCGGATACACCACCGCCAGGATCCGGAACATTAGGGGGGTCACGTTGAAAGGCCGTCCCCAGCTGGGCCTCCACCGTCTTCTTGCTCTAGCGGCGAATTTCCTCCCATCTTTTACGGCAGTGGGTGCTCCGTCTGTGGTGGAACCCAAGGGCCCGGACGTCCTTGGCGATGGCACGCCAAATATCCTTCTTCTGGTGGGTGCAGACCTAGAGGGGACAGGGGAAAAGGAAAAACTATAACCGTCTGGACCGTCACAGTCATTGGCCCACGTTCCCACCCTTGCCCTGATGCACATCCATTCACCGTTGTTTCATGCATGCCTCATTCCCCCCATCTCCCATCCACACCACTCCAAATAGGCATTGCCATACAGCATGCTCACAGTGTACTCACCTGTTTGTCTGGAGGACCGTAGAGCAGCGTGTACAGTGGGAGGACCCCATCCACTAGTTTGTCCAACTCCTCCAATGAGAAGGCAGGGGCCCTTTCCCCAGACACTTGAGCCATTGTCGCTTCCAGACTGAGGTCACAGCGGCACTTGTAGTGTAGGTCCTCTCCTGTCGAAGATCATGTATCAAGTGAGTGAACAGAGAGAAAATGGCTGTCACGTCCGCGGCGGTGCCTACCGTCACCACCAGCGTACATCGTCATTGGCTCCTGGGACCCATAGGGTCGAATGTTAACCAATGCACGATTGCGCAGTGGTCTTCGACCGCCTACCGCGACGGTGTACAACGCCAGCGCAGTTACCTCATATCCCCTTATCCCACATTACAGGTCAGGCATCCACCATTTCAGTGGGCCACATGGCATGAATTTTAAATGCGTCACATATACCTAGGCCTTGCATACACACTAAGACAGGCACATAGCAGATTGACAAATGTGTGCAATGAAGTTGTTTATTTCGTACCTCGGTATTGGCTGACCCTCTGATCGCTGTTCTCATCTCAGAGCACGTCCGCAGGGGCAGGTGAGGAGATGGAGCCATCCTCCGGTGTACAGACCGCTGGTGGACCCGTCGACAATGGAAGAGCGACATGTAATAGTCACCTACAGACTTGATCGTGCCACAATCCAGGAACTGTGTGCCCAATTGGAGCCAGACCTGATGTCAGCTATCCGCCATCCCACAGGAATCCCCCCTCTAGTGCAGGTCCTGTCAGTACTCCATTTCCTGGCACGTGGGTCGTTTCAAACAACAGTGGCCATAGCATCAGGGATGTCTCAGCCTATGTTCTCAAAGGTGTTGTCCAAAGTGTTGTCTGCCCTGCTGAAACACATGTGCAGCTACATCTTGTTCCCTCAGGTAGAGGATTTGCCTACAGTGAAAGGTGACTTCTATGCCCTGGGACATATCCCCAACATCATAGGTGACATTGATGGGACACATATGGCCTTGGTACCCCCCCACAGGAGTGAACAGGTGTACAGAAACCAGAAGAGTTACCATTCAATGAATGTGCAGATGGTGTGTTTGGCCGACCAGTACATCTCCCACGTGAACGCCAAGTTTCCTGGCTCAGTGCATGATGCTTACATTCTAAGGAATAGTAGCATCCCTTATGTGATGGGGCAACTCCAGAGGCACTGTGTGTGGCTATTAGGTGAGGACATGGACCCTATACAGTGTGAATAGTTGTCTTGGTCTGGGGTTGTCCTTAAGGGTTAGTGTGTTTCTAAAAGTTGTCCCTCGACATTTGCAGGTGACTCTGGCTACCCCAACCTGTCATGGCTACTGACCCCAGTGAGGAATCCCAGGACAAGGGCAGAGGAATGCTACAATGAGGCACATGGGTGAACTACGAGGGTTATAGAGAGGATCTTCAGCCTCCTGAAGGCCAGGTTCAGGTGCTTCCATATGACAGGTGGTTCCCTATACTACTCACCAAAGAAGGTGTGCCAGATCATCGTGCCCTGCTGTATGCTGCAGAACTTGGCTTAGCGATGACAGGTGCCTTTTCTGAAGGAGGATGGTCCTGAAGGAGGTGTTGTGGCAGCTGTGGAGCCTGTGGACAGTGAAGAAGAGGAGGCAGAAGAAGAGGACATAGACAACAGAAACATCGTGATCCATCAATACTTCCAGTGAGACACAGGTAAGAAGTCCTCACTGCCTCCTACATCTGATAAAACTGTTCGACCTCTCATCTGTCTGTCTGATTACCCCCCCGAACATGATAAAAATTTACAAAGCCAAGTGCATCCCGGCTGTTATGTATGGGTCTGGAATTTGGGGATACACCAACTGTAACCCGGTTCAGATGGCAGAAAATGACTTTTTAAGATATTTGCTGATGGTAACAAATGGTACATCATCATACATTATCCACTCTGAACTGGGGGTCCCCTTTATTGCAGATCTGATAAAGATTCACCCATTATTGCTATGGCATAAAATTTGGACCTCGGAATATACTGGATTAAACATGGCCATCTTGACCGACTGTATGGAGTCAACACACTCAGCAAGGGTGCCCTGGTTAAGATATAATATGACCTTTTTTGGAAACATGGGTAACAAAGACTATTACACGAACCCGTTATCGCTGGAAAAAATCTCTAGGAAGGACCTGCGTGCTCGGGCATTGAAGTATCTAGAAGATTTACGTTGGGAGGTTCATTAAAAAAAGCCCACCATCATCTATAACCAAATAATTCTGTCAGCGCAGGGCATGCAGCCCTATTTGGCAAATGTGGTAAACCCCGCCACCGTTTTGTTCTCACTAGATTAAGGCTAGACACATTCCATCGTTTAGTAACCTTTCCAACTATGAACGACTGGAGTACCACGCTAAAGGCATGCCCCTGTGACGCAAAGGCACTTCAAACTACAATTCACGTGGTTCTATTCTGTAAATTTTACGCAAAGCAGAGAAAGTGCTTAGTAGTCCCTCTTCTAAGGCTAATCAACTTGCCCCAGTGTCGTATTGCGTTTGCCAGCCTCCAGGTGTTATCCTCTATAGAGATGTGTGGAATTCTGGCTAACTTTTTATGCTCCGTATTAAATACAAGGAAGTCTATGGGGGTAGAGATGTAATTTTATTCAGTTCACTAGCGCTGGCGGAGGTGGTGGGCAGTTCATCATCCTGGCTAGAGTCAGGGGCCCCTTGTTGTGCCATGGTGTCCCTCCTGGTGTTCACAAGGTCCTTCAGCACCCCTACAATGGTGCCCAGAGTGGTATTGATGGATTTGAGTTCCTCCCTGAACCCCAAATACTGTTCTTCCTGCAGCTGCTGGGTCTCCTAAAACTTGGCCAGTACCGTTGCCATTGTCTCTTGGGAATCATGGTAGGTTCCCATGATGTTGGAGAGGGCCTCGTGGAGAGTGGGTTCCCTGGGCCTGTCCTCCCCCTGTCACACAGCAGCCCTCCCAGTTCCCCGGTTTTCCTGGGCCTCTGTACCCTGAACCGTGTGCCCACTACCACTGCCCCCAGGTCCCTGCTGTACTTGGGGTGGTGGGTTAGCCTGGGTTCCCTGTAGTGGTGGACACACTGCTGCTTGACGTGTCCTGGGGACAGAGGTATGGGCCCACTGGGTGGGTGCTGTGCTGGTGTTTCCTGAGGGGGGAGGCTCTGTGGTGGCCTGAGACTGTGTCAGGGGAACCAAGTGGCCCGAGGTCCCAGATGTGCCGGGCTGTTCATCTAGATCCAGTTGGACAGATCTGCTGTCATCACTGTGGGCCTCTTCTGTAGGGGGAGTGGACATGTCTGGAACCTCTTGTCCGGTGACGTTGGGTAGGGGTTCTGCAGGGGTGTAAAGGCATGATTATTGCATCTGTGTGTGCCCTGGTGTGCAATGGGTGGGGGACCCTGTACCCCAGTGCTTCCATTCCTGTGTAGGACCTTGTGTGATAATTGTTTAGGGGTCTGTGTGGGTATGTGTAGTGGACATGCATTGGTGATAGGTGCCCATGCTTTGTTGCTGCATGCAGGGCTTGGTGTTGGGATGTGTGGTTTGTGATAGTGGGACATATGTGAGGAGTTGGAGTGATGGGGGTAAAGGCGAGGGTGGGGGTATGTGATAGCATGCAGGGAAGGTGGGGGATGAAGTAGTTAAAGACTTAACTTACCAGAGTCCATTCCTACAGCTACTCCTGCGAGGCCCTCAGGATGCAGTATAGCCAAGACCTGCTCCTCCCATGTTGTTAGTTGTGGGGGATGAGGTGGGGATCCGCCGCCAGTCCTCTGAACTGCAATGTGGTATCTGGAGACCACGGAACGCACCTTCCCCCGTAGGTCATTCCACCTCTTCCTGATGTCATCCTGTGTTCTTGGGTGCTGTCCCACTGCATTGACCCTGTCCACGATTCTGCGCCATAGCTCCCTCTTCCTAGCTATGGTGGTGTGCTGCACCTGTGATCCAAATAGCTGTGGCTCTACCCGGATGATTTCCTCCACCATGACCCTGAGCTCCTCCTCAGAAAACCTGGGGTTTCTTTGCGGTGCCATGGGGTGGTATGGGTGATGTGTGAGGTGGTGTGTGTTGTGATGTGTGGGGTGAAGTTTAGGGGTGTGTGGTGTTTTGTGCGTGGATGTGTATGTGTGATGGTGTTGTGTGCCTCTGTATGCTAGTGTTGTATTTGCTTTGCTGTCTCTCTGGCCTTCTTCAAATTTTTGTGTAGTAAGGGTTTGTGGGTAATGTGGGTGTGTGTTTTATATTGTACTGGGTGTGTGGGAGTGGTGTGTGTATGTGTATCATGTGTGTGTATTTCGATTTGACCAATGTGGTAGTGTTTTGTAAATGTTTGTGTATTTTGAGCGCGGCGGTGTGTACCGCCAATGGAATACCATAGTTGAAAGACCGCCGCATAGATTCGAGGGTCATGATAGTGTAGGGGTATTCCTGTTGGCGTGACGGTGGAGGTTTTGTTATCACCAGTTTATTACTGACATTTGGTGTGGCGGACTTGTGTGGGTGTCTAGATTTTGGCAGTTTCCGAGCTGTGGTGGAATTCCTCTGCTGCCGCGGTGTGTTGGCTGTCTTCTGCACAGCGGTAAGCGGCATTTACCGCTAGTGTTGTAATGAGGGTCTATATCTCTCTCGTCCTCCTCAGGGCGACTAACTAGTGAGTTTCTGGAGTTCAAGTCTACCTGGCTGCTAGAACCTTACCTGAACAGCATTCTAGACCCGACCGATGGGAAGCTCTATATGCAATTCAGATTTGGTTCCCTCCCCCTCAAAACCTTTATCATGGGGTTGCAGAATAAGGCCCCTAGCAATAAGTTATGCCCCCTCTGCAACCTATACCAGGAGTCAACTGCCCACATCCTCTTTGCATGCCCATCCTACGCTCCCCTTCAAAGGGAATTGCTCATGCCAACCTGCAAACGGCTTGGGACTCGAGATCCCGCTGCAGTCTTAAGAATTCTAAATTCAGACTCCAGTCTCCCCATTGCTATTGCAGTTGCCAAATTTCTGGGAGGAATGTGGCGCACCAGAAGGAAACTGTCTGCTTTTCATGCAGATTTCTGCCCTAATACCACACCCCGGAACTGTGTTTTATTGTACTGTATCTTGTGTTTTCTCTTATTTATTTCTAGTTTAATTTTTTTATGAATTTTAATTTAGCATCTATTGTGGTGCTTTGTGACTTTTATGGCACTGCATGCCGAAATCAAGTTTTATGATGATGAAAGACATTGTCAAAACCCAAATGACATGATTTGAGTCTGGGCTGTGGAATTCAGCTGGGAAATTGTTTTACAAATGCTTGATTTTCATTAGTGAGTATTGACGACTGAGTAGCTCAATAAACAGAAATATTGAACTTCAACTGGTATGATCTCCCCTCTTTACAGCTGAAATTAATTGGCTTAAAAAAAGAGGAGAACCAACTTAGGACTCGACTTTATAAGCCTATGTGGCACTCCAGAATTTCGATCAGCCACAGTGATTGTGTCAAAAGCCTCTGACAAATTGAGAATTGAGTCAGCAAAAGACAATGTCATCAAATAGGCAATGAAGATTATCCGAAATTCTCACTCTCTCAATGTTGCAACTTGATCGACTGCTAGTTAGCTCACTTGTGACTATTAATGATATATAGGAGGTCAGTTGAATAGAGACCCATTTCTAAATTTCTTTTCATTGGCCTCATCAAGTCAGAAACTTGCCTGAAATGAGCCAAAATGTTAGCTCTAGAATTGGCTTCTTAGTATAGAGGTGATATGCTCAGATTATCTACAATATTTTAGCTAAGCTGGCATTGATTGGTGGGCACCATGTTGTCTTAAAAATCGGAGAGTTTGCTTTTGGGTTCTAAGATGAGAGAGTGCATCAGAAGTTGTTGATGGGTTGGATTCATTTATCTAATTGTAGGTCATCAGAAAAATTAACTAAATGTTGCCCAGGTGGTATTGGTGTTTAGTGCAGGAGTAACTGGTGAGGTATGAATGGGTAACTATTTGGTGTGACTATAAATATGTTCTTAATGGAGATGGTTTTATTGGTGAGGAATGGTGTGAATTTTTTGCATTTATTTACTCATGTCAAGAGTAATGAAACTGAGATGATCCCTCTGAGGTTTGAGCATGGTATTAAGCATCTGTGTCCTGTAGTGCAGCCAAGATGGTCCTTTACTGTAATTTATTCTTTGTTTGTTTGCCAGGAAATTATTGAAACAAGGCTGTTTGTGAAGGAAAATGAGGAACTTACTGGGAAATCGGGTCAGAAATTACTGATTCACTTGATAATGCCTCATTTATTAGTAAACAGCAGGATCTAACTTGAATGGGCTAGATTTTTACCTCCTCCAGCGTTACCGGTACCCCCAGTATTGGTAACTCTTGGGCTGGGGAAATCTAGGTGACTTACTGTGCCACTCACAATAAGGGCCATCTTGTCAGAAGGAGAAAGGTGGTTGTTTTAAGGAATTCAAATGTACTGGCGGAAGTTATCAAATACATTTTGCTTCAAGTTATCCTCTAAAGATGACAGTGATGCTCTCCCCTTGTCTGAGCTGTCTATGTTCTCAAAGCAGGTTATATTAGGAGGTACCAGTGCATAGATGTTTTACTGGGAGTGAGCACTGAATAAGCATTCAGTGGAGAAGAAATGTTATGTTAAACATATGTGCCTCACTGAAACTGTTGATGTCTACAAGTTTAATACTCACAGATCTGACATTCCCCGGCATGGATATACAGTAAGGTAGTGGCTTGAGAGCTGAGGACATAGAGTAACATTGAGGTGCATTTTAGGTTTGCATATGAGTGAGTATAGATTTGATAGGAAATTTGTAATTTGAGGTTTGATATGGGAAAGGAATATGTAGTAGAATGGTTTTGATTGCCATTTTGGTAGTGTTCAGATGAAGGACTTGGATATAAGGGCTTTAGTCTCTCTGGATATGCGAATTCAGTGGTAGTAGCTAGATTGCATGATTATCTGACTTCATCCTAGCTTTTTGGGAGATTGCTTACCCTCTGTGGAAATTTGAGTAGCTTCCTGACTTCCTTATTGCTTAGGAAGGATCCTCATATTTTTGTAAGTGTGGTAATGCCCTTAAAGGCCAAAAGAATACCCTGCTGCTTCTCTATGAGAACAACCCAGACACCTACTGAATGCAATTTGATAGGGAAAGAAGGGGCAGAGCCGTTACAGGACGTTTTGTAATTATCCAAAGTAGCTGGTGGATGCAGGGACAAAGTCACAGTACTGTTCTATATTTAACAAAAAAATACAAGATGAAAAACGTATTTGTGGGATATTTTGTTGGTGAAGAGGCAGACCAGTTAGAACTATAATGGCCAGAAGTGAATGAGGGGAAGTTAAAGTAGAAATGAACAAAAGTTCAAATGATTCTACTTGTTCATCCCTACTAAACTGTGCAGTCATACATGCTTGTTTTCTTCATATTCCCCAAAACAGTAAATGATATGTAGAGGTAAATATGATTTCATTACTCAGAAAAACTCAATAAAGAAACAAGTATGATAAACCCAACAGGCTTGACATTCCTATGGTTAATGCTGACTCACTGATGGACTGAGAAGTTGAGAAACAATGCAAAGAAAGATTCCAGCTCTGACAGTTAAAATAGAAGATGAAGAACATTTGCTTCTCTGCTCCTCCACACCCCCAGGTGCATTATGGCATGTGCCACAGTTGCAAAAAAATAAGAATAAACAAATCCCTTTTATCTTTGGGGTCCTCGGCTAATGAAGCTCTAATAAAAAAAGAACATCAGAGTGACTCAGATTGGTCAAAACAAAACCTGCCTGTAGTAAGTACATTTGTAATTTGATTCAAGTAGAGTAAGGATAGGGGAGATGACCAGAATAAAACAATATACATGCATATTGGAATGGAATATTGATGACTCCTGCATGGTGAATAAACACCTAGACCTGTCCATGTGAATGTATGATCCAAAACCTCTTTATGTGACCTGTAAGAGTGCACCAAGTGTGCCCTTATAGTAGGTATACAACTACTGTCCATGCCCTGGGGTGAAACATATAAGGCAACAATGGCAACTTACTGTGTTATTTGAATCAATGGTGTAACCAGACCTTTGTCTCTTTCTCTGTGTTAAAGAGAGGAGAGTTTACTGGCTCACACTGTGTAAGCCTTTCTGTTTTGTGAAACTCAGAATCTTGTGCTGGCAACCCTTGTGTATTTTGAGTGCATACAAGAAGTGCGTTGCACATATATGGTAGTAACACTCAGTGTGTTCTATGAGTTTGAGTACTGGCACCAACAGAATCCATTTGGATGCCCTTGGTGCAAACAGGTTGCCCCAAATGGTGTAAGTGCATTTCCTGCATTCATGTAGCTGGAGATTGAAGACCTAGACACTAAAGTGAGGGCACATGGAGACAGTGGCAACTTTACAAAGTCCATAAGGACCTTTTTATTAAAAGGTTGCTGATTATGGCCACTGCCATTTGGTAGATAGTAAGGTTCAGGGATGTACTGGGTTTCTTTTGTTTGAGGTGAGGAAATGTCTAGGCAGGACCTGTCCCTTTCTCTGTCCCTCATTACTGCTTCAGAAGGGCTGATGACAGTCAGTTATGGAGAGCTCGCAATTCATTGTGCCCCTGTTTTGGATATAGCTGCTTAGAGTCAGCCCCATTGCTTCCTGCTGGGAGAACCATCACTTTAAACAAAGGCTGTGTTTGGAGAACAACCTGAGAATTAAATTTGATAGAGAACAAACCCAAATCTGATCTGAAACCTTAGACAGTGGATCCACATTCCTTGACTGGAAAAAGTGTAACAAGTGTGATCCAAAGCACCCCACTTTGCTCCATCCCATTGTTATTTTTGACAAAAGAAGGATATGCTCCTCAGAATACTTGAAGAGCTGTGGTTAAATAGGGTTGGTGTCTGTCTGACACCTGTCCCTCAGAGGTAGGAGAACATCACCTTTTACACTTTCTACTATAGGACCTGACAGTCTGGTTGAAGTGCTTGCTATCCAGTGTGTCTGCTGAGAGAGGTAAGGAAAGCTGTCTTGTCCAGAAAGCAAAGCCATAAGTGATTTATTTTATGTTTCTAAGCACCCCCCAGGCCCCAGGTCACTCTGCTTGCTTTCTATGTGAGTTGCATAAGACTGTACCTCAACAGGTATGACCCTGCCAAGAGCTTAAAAGACTGGGGCTGCCATTGCCTCTGTTGTGCGTGAAAGCTATTGAAAGCTATGTCACCACTGAAGATGGAAGCACAATTGGGAAGCAAAGATTTGCCTGGAGGCCACAACTGCCAGAAAGACTGTACCATGGGGAACTCAGAATCAAGGCCACCACTGCAACACCAGAACATCCATTGCTGACAGCCTGGAGGACCACTACCAAAAAACGAGTGCTGCTGTAGATACCTGCCTTGCTGATAACCCCTGAAAAGTTTGCTCTAAATGAGGATGAGGATGTTGCTGAGGACCTTGAAGAAGCTAAATTCTACCGTGAGGGTGTGAGTCTAGACTGCATCTTCTGCACATCCTGAACTTCTACAATAACAGCAGAAGAAATGCACGTGGTTGAAGAGACTAAACTTGAACTGACAAGTCTGTCATGCAAGCTAAGACTTTTTCCTGAAGGAGTAAATAGACTCTGTGATGCACATCTGACCTGTGAGATGATCTGCAACATCTACTCATGTGCCTAATCCTGCATAAACCTGTAATACATTGGAGACTGTAGTAATAGGATCTCAACCATAGTGGGGGAAAGGGGGATAGCCGGAGGACATCAGGAAGAAGGGGGTGTAGTGCCTTCCTGTTTAACACAACTTAGTTTGCAACCTTAATTGTAATTTCTATTGCATTTAGTAGTGTTTAGTTCTACGTTGTATTTAAAATACGTTCTTTCTCCATAACAGATAAGCACTAGAGGGTGTGCAATATTTGTTAAATTTGCTGCAACATAATTATACAAACTATTGGCAAAATTATGTGAAATGCAATCCATCATTAGTGTTATATATTTTAATGTGAATGGTACATAAATATGCGAAGTGTCCAAAAATCACATGAATTATGCTGATGTAATTTACATTTGGCCCACCCTAGTAAACACTGCACTGGACATTACCATATGGAGTCTATTTCTTAGCAGTTGAGCTCTGCACTCCCCCAACACACACACACACACACACACACACACTACCTCCCTTTAAAACTTGTGAATGCTTACCCTCTCTACCTGAGAGTCAATTGCACACAGGTTGTCCTTGACGCAGATTGCACTGCTATAGTATGCCAGACTCCAGAACATCAGTGGCAAATGACAGTAACCACCATGTTGGGTTGGAGGAGCCCTGTGTGCCTTGTGGTGCCCACTTGAATATGGTCTGACAACATAGAAATAATATAGAAGGGAAAACCGGTGGAAACATTTCAGATTGCATGAAAATGTAAAGCAGAAAGTAAGTATGCAAGTGACTTTGAATGTCTTCTATTGTGTCCCCATTTTAGGCGGACAACTTATTGCTTATGAGTTTTACAAATATATTAATTCATAAAATAAGCCAGTGCAGATCACATTTAATAAATTGGGAATCAACCTATTTTGCTATAGATCTTTTGCTATAGATCATAAAGGGTGCAGAGGCTACTCAAGAGCTCTGCATCTTGGTCACCTCAGTTTAAGAGACATGGGAAAGGTTGCTGAATGCTCAATGGTCTCATGTCTATTAAAATTAGCATGTAGTCTGACTAAAGCCACAGATGTGGCAGATAAAACATGCAATACTAGATGCTTGTATGACTCATTATGGATGCAGACATGAAATTAATATGTGCTGGGAGTGTATAAAATCGTCCTGAGGAAGGTGGGGAAAGAATTGTGAAAGACCACCGGAACTCATTGTCGTAAGCTGGATTACTGGTCCCATTGGAGCTTGCCAAGAGATGAGAAATTGGGTACATAAATCAATTGAACACTGTATACCTAAACTGGGACAGCAAGAGATAGACCAGAGAGGGTGTCTCGTCTTTTGTCTCCCATTTTTGTTAGATCAGAGATTGTACAGAGGTCCCCTGAGGGGCCAGTTTGATTTTTTAATGACTGTGTTTTTTATATCTTAATTGTGTATTGCAGTGGTTCCCAACCTTTTGACTTCTGTGGACCCCACTTTATCATTACTGATACCCGGGGACCCCCACTGAATCATTACTGGAATCCGGGGCCGCAAGCTGAGTCATTATTTATAGCTGGGGGCCCAATCTGTTAAAAATTTTAAATTTTCTAAGCAGTTGCGGACACCCTGAGAAGGCTTTGCAGACCCCCAGGGGGCCCCGGAACACAGGTTGGGAATCACTGGTCTATGAGATTATTCATTAAATACTATTTTTTTATATTCCTTTATTAAGATTGATCATTAGAGTGAATGAGTGTATGAGAATAGAATTGTGTCGTGGATAGCATGATGTTTCCCCCAGGAGGATATATTTTTTCATCACTGTGATGCGGTGCCCTGTCCCCTTGGGTGGATAGGTTATGTGAGGGGCCCTCTCTCTCGCTTTTTGAAGTAGACCAGAGCGGACCATTCATAGATAGTAAAGAGGATTGCTGTCCCGTGTCATTCTTGGTTGATACTGGTGCTACCCATTCTACTCTGAGAACAGTAGACACCCCAAACCTACCCCCTTGGGAAAAACATTCTAAATTGTTGGTGTAGAGAATACAGATGACAACTCATGAAACTGCCCCAGGCACAGTGAAAATGGGGTCCTTTAAAGATAAACAGTTCATAATATGTGACTGCAGTCCAGTGAATTTGCTGTCCAAGATGACTATGTTATCTTTAGAAATGAATCACAATGTGCTTTACTGACTTTGCTAACAGTTGATGATTTACCTCCAGATTAAATAGAGACAGTCAAACATGAAATATGGGATTGTTCAGGGAAGGATATCAGACTGATAAAAGGTGTTGAACCTGTCTGAATTACTGTCAAACCAAATGCTGAGTTCCTGAGAACACCACAATACAATCTGACTCCTGAAACAATTGCTTGAATAACCCTTGTAATCAAGTCCATAATACAGCAAGGCATTTTGAGGGAAATAATTGGCAGTCCATGTAATTCTCCCACTGTGGGTCCTCAGAAACCAAGTGGTAAATACAGGACTTTACAAAATCTTCAAAATATAAACAATATTGCTGTTCCTTGTTGTCTCGTGGGACTGAATCTAGCTGTGTTATTATTTCAGATTCCTTGTGAGGCTGAGTGGTTCACTGTCATTGATTGTGTCAGGCCTTCTTTTTGATACAGCTGGTGAGGATAGTCAGCCCTCTTTGCATTTCTGTTGGTAAATAGGGTTTTGGGATGGTGCTGAGTCTCTCAAGTGTATACTGAGAGTCCTTCTGTTTTCAATCAGATTCTAAAGACAATTCTGGAATCTTTGGTTGTGTCTTGTAGCTCAGTCCTGATCCAGTACTTGATTACCTAATGGTGGCGTTGAATACTCAAGAAGCTTGCCGACAGGGCACTAATACATTACTTAACCACCTGGCTGAGAATGGACCTAAAGTATCCCCAGGTAAGTCACAATATTGTCAAAAAAGGCCCAATACCTTGAACATCACATTTACAAGAGAGTGGGAAAAGAGTCACAAGAGTGAATTTCAGCTATACTGAGAATGAGCCCGCCATCAACATAGAAATAAATCAGAATGTTTTGGGGAATGGTGGACTACTATAGACGTTGAATTCCCAACTTTTCCCTGGTGGCCAAGCATTTGCAGAGGCTGACACATAAAGATTTGTCTGATCCAGTAATAAATCTTTTGCACTTTTCTGCAGTAAGAGGGAGAGGTGAGCTATCCAATGCTAACACAAATGCATGGAAATATTAAGAGAACCATTGCCTATTTTTCACCTACTTTAAATTCTACAGCTTCCGTGCTGCCTGATTGCCCTAAAGCAGTGGAGGTCAGCACTAGTATTGAGAGATGTGAAAATATTGTTATGGGTCACCCCTTAACTGTGTACATTCCATACTCAGTTGAATTGTTGTTGACTAGGAATCAGCACCTCTCAAGAAACTGTGGTCCCAGAGGGGGTTTATGACATCCTCTGGATCTCCGATCTGGAATGTCGAACACGTGAGAAACTAGCTTTACGCATTACAATTGTCTGAGCAAGTCACAGTGGTCAAATGCCATGCACATCATTCTGGAGATGATCATGTGACTTTGGGCAATAGATACACTTATTAGGTTGCGAAATACTGTGCTCATAATGTTTGTACATTTAATAGTGAATTTACAAATGAGAGAATGGATTAGACTAACTTTAACCTTTTGTTGGCAACAGCTGATACCTGTGATAAAGTTAAGAGGCTCCAAGAGGAAGTGTCTGAGGAGGAAAAACAGAGTTTGGTCAGAGCTGGCTGTGTCAAAAAAGACATTTGTGTTTCAATGGATGGAAGACCAGTGTTGCTAAATAGTTGCGAAATAGTCTGTTACCTCCTATGGCTAGACATTTCCACTGTCCAGCTCATGTTGGTAGGAATGCTATGGTGAGGCTCTTCAGACAGACTTGGTTCAATCCTAAATTCAGATTGATGGCTCAAGCACTGTGTCATAGGTGCATTGTGCATTGCTTCCCGGTTGAAGGGTATCACATATCATCACATTCTGATCCACATTTCTAGGAGTCTTTCAGTAGGCACATTTTACAATGAGGCATGTTTTCAATATTATTTCTCCAATTATGACCTAGTGTTGCCAGAAGTTCCTTTGTTTCTCCACTTGAACATGAACCCTTACTTTAAAGACACAGAAATTGAAGTAAATATTTCATATCATTGAAGCCTTTAGATATTGCATATGCACACAGACACAATCCAACCTGTTCCATGACTGAGATAGAAAAGAACATTTTGGCTTTAGTAGAAAATCAAAGGAGGGCATTGGAATCCAGATCCAGAACATTTAAAGATCTCAGAGTACAACATAAATGGAATAAGGAAGAAATAGAATATCAAGTGCAAGGGAATTTTCCAGCGTTAATTGTTGATTAGCAACAGAGGGGTACACTATGCATACACATTGAACAGATTTATATATACCTATTCTTCCTAGGAAAGAGTGATTGTGAACATGTTTTTGATGTCAGAGGAGAGGGTAAATTATTTTTGGATGGAAGGGATCCTGTGATTCACAGAGTATATTTTATTTGTGGACAGTATGTATATTTTCAGTTTCCCAAAGGATGGCATGCACGTGTTATCTAGCAATAGTGTTTCCAAAGATCTATCATGTGGAGCATCTTGAAGATCCTGTGTGGAAGATAAAATCTAGAACTAAACAAGGAGCCAGTGCTGGAAAATAGTCAGCAATATCTTTGGTACATTGATCCTATCTATAGCAGTTATTCTGAATGACTTGAAGATTAGACAGTTGTCTACAATAGTGGCTAACTTAGCTACCAGCACAGTGAATTTATTGTTATTGGTAAACATAGAGATCACAAACAGTTAGGAGCACACCTGCCTAACATCCCAGCAAAAATTCTGCATCATGATAAATGTAGTTTCCTCAAAAAACGAACTCAGTTACTTTTAAATATTTCACCTCTAAATAGGTGCCGCCTTTGCTGTGCATCTCTGAACACATGTGTTTCTGGGTTAATCCCTTCTTCAGCAGAGAACAAGTTTGCGGGGTGCTGGAAATGCTGCCATTAATCATCCAGTTTCAATACCTCTTCACTGGCATGCTCCAGAGCTCGTCAGCCCAGTGGCTCAAGGGAGCCTTTTTAAAGTCACAAACAGTTAGGAGCACACCTGCCTAACATCCCAGCAAATAATCTGCCCCATTGCATCATGATAAATGTAGTTTCCTCAAAAAACGAACTCAGTTACTTTTAAATATTTCACCTCTAAATAGGTGCAGCCTTTGCTGTGCATCTCTGGACACATGTGTTTCTGGGTTAATCCCTTCTTCAGCAGAGAACAAGTTTGCGGGGTGCTGGAAATGCTGCCATTAATCATCCAGTTTCAATACCTCTTCACTGGCATGCTCCAGAGCTCGTCAGCCCAGTGGCTCAAGGGAGCCTTTTTAAAGTCACAAACAGTTAGGAGCACACCTGCCTAACATCCCAGCAAATAATCTGCCCCATTGCATCATGATAAATGTAGTTTCCTCAAAAAACGAACTCAGTTACTTTTAAATATTTCACCTCTAAATAGGTGCAGCCTTTGCTGTGCATCTCTGGACACATGTGTTTCTGGGTTAATCCCTTCTTCAGCAGAGAACAAGTTTGCGGGGTGCTGGAAATGCTGCCATTAATCATCCAGTTTCAATACCTCTTCACTGGCATGCTCCAGAGCTCGTCAGCCCAGTGGCTCAAGGGAGCCTTTTTAAAGTCACAAACAGTTAGGAGCACACCTGCCTAACATCCCAGCAAATAATCTGCCCCATTGCATCATGATAAATGTAGTTTCCTAAAAAAACGAACTCAGTTACTTTTAAATATTTCACCTCTAAATAGGTAAACATAGAGATGGTGGCGATAAGATTAATGGTTTTACAAAATCAACTTGAGCTAGATTTGTAGCTCGTAAAAGAGGGCGGAGTCTGCAAATGCTGAAGGTTCAGCAATGTTGTACTTACATTCTGGATAAGAGTAAGGATTTTCAAAAGTATATTTAGACTATTTCAGAGTTGACGAAGGAGTTGGAAGCAGCACGTGTCAGGGAAGCCATTAGAGATGGATTTTCTGCTAGAGGCAGATGAATTGGGAACTTGGGAAGTAGAGTTGTAGGTTTCATTTTGAAGCCTTTGTTGGCTATTGTGATGGTGGCAATAATTCTGTTGGCTGAATTTAAGGTTTTTCAGAGAATGAAGATTCAGACTGTAAGAGAGAGGAAGAGAACAGAAGTTGAGATGGGAGACAATCAGTGTAAATATTATGATGATATTAAATATCTGTGGGCATCCAGAGGAAAGCTGATGAACACGACAGGGGTTTAGAGAGTCTCATTCAAGAAGAAAGAAGGTTTGTGATGACTTAATAGGTCATCAGAGTGGGGTTGAGAGTGCATAACCTGGAGGTGCCAGTATGCTTACTAAAGTGTGAAATAAAGGAGTAATCTGCTTCCTATTCAATGTGTGAAGATGGCTTTCATATAAATGTGGTGCACTGAAATGCATATTAGTAAAGTGCACACATGAGTAAAATCCTGTGAATGTTTCATGTACACTGCATTTATCAATCATTTTGCAAGTATGTTTATGTTATAGTATTTTAGAAATGCTATTTCCATAACCAATTTAGAATCAATATGAGAAATATGTGGAAATTTAAATCAAATGTGCATTTATGTCTATGCTAGCTTGGCCGGAGTGAAGGCCAGAGCTTCTTTCTGTGTTTTACTCTTCAACGTGAAACCTGTTGTACTGCATATTTCCCTAAAGCTGCAGATGCAATGGTACCAATGAAGGAATTTGTTGTCGGTGTTAGATAAGGGGACCTGAAAAGACGTATTACCAAGGTTGGAAGATATAACGTGGAGCCAATAGCTAAACTACCTTCCACATTGGAAGTGATCCAAATACATCCATATGTGCTTGAAAGGATAAAAATGTAAATTAGATGAGCGAATTATAACACTGTTGTTTCAGTGGATCGTTTTCACTGTGATATCATATTCTGGAAGAATCAAGATTTAAGTGCTGTTTAATCAGTTGTCGAATCAGATTCCCTTGTTCCTTGATCAGAGCAGACCCATGAGAAATACAGACCTCTCTTCCTTTACTAGACTAAGTGGCTTTATGCTGCTCACATCTCTCTTGACTGAAACTTTTACGGAGGTTTCTGTAGTGCTGACATTTTTCTCTGAACTTTATATAGGCAGTAGAATAGTCAGGAACTTAGATTAGATCGTGAGGCAGAAGACCTTTAGCCTGAATTCAAAGCATCATATGCTTTTCCTTATTTTATGTATGTTGTTCGCTTTTGAAATATTGGTCTTTGTTATGTTGATAAAATGTAATGTTGTATGTCACTTTAATTCTCCTTTGGTGATTCTTTACATTTATGGCATGTTTTTGGGACTCATTTATGTAAGTTCGACTTTGAGTGTGTAATAAAGCTCCTTAAACTTCAAGATTCGTCTCTGAGATTAAATGTGTGGCCAAATGGATTGCAACTGGTGAGTATAGCTTTGAGGTCAGAGCTGCTGCAACTTTTTCAAGTAAGGTAAATAAAATAGTTGGGTTAGCTACATAAGTTCTGTACCTAAATTTATTTCTGTAAGGCCGAACGGTGATGGGTGCAAATTAGCTGTGTATTTTGCTTGATCTTAGTCAATGCTCCTAGTAGAAGCACAATTTTGATCTTTGCTGTGGTGTTTAAGTAGCTACTGAATCGTACATAAATGTTCCACTTGAAGCTTGTCCTTTGAGTCTTTACGTACAGTGTGCACTTCCAAACCATTCCTCATTTAAACAAACATGGGCAAAGCCAACTGGTCTCACTATTTAAACTAGTGAAACAAGAATACTAAAAAGGCAGGGCCTGATTGACAAAGGTAAACTTAAATGTTTGTGTAAGTTTACTCTTTTTCAGAATTCATAAAACTGTGATTTATTAGTAACTTTATGACCGCAAAGACCCAGCAGTTGGATCGGAGAACTTTGCACATAAAAAGATGGGCCTGTCCTATCTTTTTATGTGTGGAGAAAGATTATATTAACAAACAAAAATTGTGAGCCACCTAGACTTTATTGAAGTAAAGGTCTTTAAGACAGTTCGGCAAAAATATACACTTTAAGGCCCAAATTTAAGGATGGCCTTGTACCATCTAACGCCACATTAGCATCATTTTTCTGATGCTAATGTGGCATTAGATTTCAAAAATGTTGCACCACATCTACAAAGTGGCACAATGCATGCATCGCACCCCTTTGTGACCCTTTGTGCCACATTATGCATTCTCCATGCACAATGTATGCAAAGGGGGCATTCCGGCGCAAGGAGGCCCGCAAAAATGGAGCAATGAAATCTGCAAGATCTCATTGTGCCATTTTTGGCATCTTTTAAAGGATGCACCCATTGGAATCAGTGGGCCTCCTTGAACTTTGATCCACTAGCATCAGAATGTTTGGCGCTAGTGAGCAAAGGGCTACAATAGTATCAACATTCTTGACATTATTGTTCTTAATACTGCTGTCTTAAATATGGCGCACACATGAAGGAGTTAGGGGGGCACAAGAAAAGTGGCGCTTCATGAAGTGAAGTGGCACTTTTCTTAAATAAGGGTCTTAAGGTCTGTGAGATCTGGATAAGAAATGTGCCATTCTTATAAGGAATGCAGAATTAAGCCAGGAAGAGAAAGACCAGGATAATATTGTCAGACAGCTATTCAGACCAAGTCATTGTTCCATGATAGTTGCTGCGTTTAGAGAAGTAAATGTTGGAATACTACAATAATGATAGACTGCAAGGAATACCATTCTATGATGACTGAAGCAGTGTCATAATTCCACAAATATGAGAAAATCCAACAGTGGCTGGAATCCATCTTGGAATGGTATTATCTGTAGTCTGTCATTGTTGCAGCATTCCAAGGTGCCTCTCCATTTAGAAGCAAGGCAGAAAAATGCAGTGAATTTTTCAGATATTTTCACTTCTCTAACAATTTTTCAAACACTTTTGTTTTTTGCTTATGTGATACACCTTTATAGAGACATATTCATACATGGCAACATTTGCAAAGCAGAAAGAGGGAGATGTTTAAAAAAAATCATGAGTCTCCTTTCTGAATTGAGTTGCAAATTTCACTATCAACCTACACAGTTTACCATCTATTTGTGATGGGGTGACAGTTGCTAGTGCCTCATCAGCCTTTAAGGACAGTTCACAACTACTCCATGATATACTGAACTTCCACTGCATCTCCTTGACCACTTCTCTGGCACACCCCTGCATACTTGCTGGTATGCACATCCAATCAATATGCATATGTGTATTGTATTTGTATATAAGGTTCATTACACACACACAATTATTCAACTTACATGGATACGTTGCACTAATACTTTCTTTTTGAAAAAGTATGTTCCATTTTGTCATGTCTTTCTCATGCCAGGATATATTATTATAACTTGAGGCATGTGTGAACAGGTCTAGACCATAATAAATCTTAAGGGCCTGTTGTTCAATGACTGAGATCACCTCAAAGTATGGACAGTGCTTTATACAGTCTTTGAAAATAAAAATATTAAAATTTAGGTAGATATGCAGAAGTCCTTCTGGAATAATAGGACTGTCACAACGCTAACACTCAGATCAAAGTATGATTAGTTCGTAGTGAGTCCAAACTTATCTGCTGACTGTGGCAAAAGATCCCCCACAATGAGTTGCAGTTGTCCTTCACATGATTGTAAGAATGGGTTCTCATCTACAAGAAGACAACTAATTGTCAGAGAATATAAGTAGCTTTGACTTACAGATGTAGGGACTCTGCTAGAGTCCTTCGGTGTAGTAGATATATTTAGATACATCATGCCTCTCTTTTAGTACTGAGTGGTTAGTTATAGAGGACTAACTGATTACTTCTAATAATATAGGTGACATAGATATTGTACATTTGGAAATGGTAACCTTTGAAGCTACTCTATAGTTGGAGGAGAATTATGTGTCTCTGGCTCTGATGATTTACCTGCATCTGTCATTGTGACATTGGAGATGTTGGGTGGCATAGTAGGCTGGCAGAAGATTCAACATCTAAGTAATCGAGGGGTTATATTAGGAACAACCAGTTTTTTACCTTTCATCTGAATTTCATGTGCTGCTGGATCCTTGGTATTTTGGTTGTCAAGGAATTTCAGAGTTCTTCTGTTTGGACTCAAAATGCAGTGCCTCATACCGATTTCTGTTTACAAGTGGGTACAATGATCCATGAAGGGTAGTGCCCTGCTTTGTGAGATTTGCTTAAACTTCAACAGTAGGTTAGGTTATTACAATCCAATTCACTGGTGAAGTCAGATTTTTAATAAATATGTGTGAAAAGTTGACATTGAAAAAGTTAGAATTTGTCTGCCTGAATCTCTAGTAGGCTAATAAGCATTATCCCGCCAGCAGTTGGCACCTGTCAGTGCTGATGTGTGAGCACAACTAATGATTTATGCCTTTTGGCAGGAAGTCCTGGGTGTGAGATATGTGACTTTTATCAGTTCAGAAAAGGAAGTTAGTGAGGGATCAGGAGTCTCCTTAACTTGAAAGGGACCAGAGTGAGGCCTGCCATTTATAGTTAAGTGTAAAGGAATACCCAGGGGAGAACAGCTTTTGTTCCTGGAGCACCAGCCAAAAAATAGAGGGAGTTGCTCACTGTACCGGTTTGGTGTAGTTGAGGAGCAAGGGACTGCTCATGTCAATAAACGGGCTCCTTGATTACACACCCACAGCCTCCAAGAGACACACTGGATTTCCCTCAGAATTGTACACTGTGGGATAGTTAGTAGTAAGATAAACATGATGTGCTGCAAAAATTGCCCTGGAAACATTTTTGCATTGGCTAGGGAGTGTCCAGGAGCAATACGCATCCACTGGGTAGCGAATCTTACAAAAGTGGCACCTCACCCACAGTTCATCAGAACCCATTTGGACCTGTGGAAGAAGAGAAGAGGACTCGCTGTGCAACTGTGCCAACTGTGACTTATGTGGAGACTTGAGGAGCCTGACCTGTTCCCACTTGCACTCAGGACTGAGACGTGGACTCCAAGGGCCATAGCTACAAGAGGGTAAGCTAAGCTTTATTTATTGAACTAGTGTGGTGAACCTAACACACTAGTTCAATAACAGTATAGCAATATTTTGGATGTATTATTTGACAAGGACTCATTGTCCCTAACTAATAGCCCATTTGTTTACTGGTCCTTTTTCCTGGGAGATTCTCGGAGTGAAGCAGGGAGTCTTGAACATTCCTCACTCTATGTAATCAGTGAAGTGCCTGTACGACCGTTGTCATAAGTAGGTACTGGAGAAGTGTTGCAGTGGTTCTTTTGGATTTGTTGTAGGCTGCATATCAGGAAGCAAGATACCCCTAGATTTGGGATTTTGACATTGTCAGCCTTGGAGATCAGGCGCATGAGGGTTGAGGCTACAAACAGAAGTCAGTGTGCACACAGTAGCCCTTCTGAAATTACTTATAAAATATAGATTCAGTAAATTCATAGATAGATAGATAGATAGATAGATAGATAGATAGATAGATAGATAGATAGATAGATAGATAGATAGATAGATAGATAGATAGATAGATAGATAGATAGATAGATGGATGGATGGATAGATAGATAGATAGATAGATAGATAGATAGATAGATAGATAGATAGATAGATAGATAGATAGATAGATAGATAGATAGATAAATAGATAGATAGATAGATAGATAGATAGATAGATAGATAGATAGATAGATAGATAGATAGATAGATAGATAGATAGATAGATAGATAGATAGATAGATAGATAGATAGATAGATAGATAGATAGATAGATAGATATTTTTTGGGGGAGGAAACCCCCCCCATAAAACATGAATAAATGCCATACCATACTTATATACCAGTAAAGCAATTCATATTGTTGGGCGTTCCGTGTCCCACATATGCTGCTTCCTGATTTCTTCATGTGCGCGGCATGCAGGACGTGAAGCTTGGTGTGGCCCTTACTGGGTTCATAACAGCAATCTCTGTGACCTAATCTGTGGCTGTATGTAGAGCTCTTCTTTCCTAACTATACCCCCTGCTGCCATTGGAGAAAACTGGTAAAAATGACGTTGACAATGATAAGAGGGACATTTTCTAAATTGTTGCAACTTTTATGGACCCAAAAGCTACGCTCAAAAGCTATGCTCACAACTTAGTGTTTTTTTAGGACAAAATCCTCACAATTCAGTCCAATCTAGGTGGGTGAATTATCTGGTTTAAGGACTGGGGCCAGAGAATTTGCAGGTCCCTAGGTTGAGTCTAAATTGTCATCTTTTATGGCCCCTTCCTTGGAGGATGTGACAGCTTTATTTTCAAATTGCAGGTCTGGATCTAATGATGACTCTATTCCATCACATATCCTGAAGACCATTGTGGATATTATAGCTCCTATTTACCAGGAGCTACTTGCCATCTCCCCCACTCAGGATCTTTCTGGAGAACTGGAAGAGTACGAAGTGATCTTCTTGCTCAAAAAAGCTAACGCTGATCCTAAAATGTTGGCAAATTTTAGACTAGATTCTTTACTTCCTGTAAAAATTCTAGAAAAAGTGGTAAACTTACAGTTTACCACCCTTTAAGCTGTGGACAATCTGCTACACCCCTCACAATCTGGTTTTAGAGTGCACCACAGTTCGAAGATGACATTAGTCTTTGAATCTATTAGGCAAAGCTTGGACTCTGGTCTTAATGTTGCTCTGGTTCTGTTGGACCTGTCAGCCGCATTTGATATGGTAGACCATAACATCCTGTTGTGTAATCTTGATTATCTAGGGGTGATAGGTCCAGCCTTAAGTTGGTTTGGTTCTTTTCTGGAAGGATGAGAACAGGTACTGTGGAAAAAGTCTTATGTTTCAGTGGCAAAAAAGCTGAAGTGGAGAGTGCCACAGTGGCTCTTCTCTAAGTTCTACACATTTTTACATTTACACGGCCCCCTTAGCATACCTGCTGGAATCATTAAACGTCATGGTTATTTCATCTGCAGACAATATGCTGCTCCTGCTCACGTATGATGGGACTTGGCAAGTGCAAAAGAGGCTTTTCAACGTTGCATGAAAGCACTGCTTGATTGGGTTGGCTTAAGAACCAAGAAATGGCAGTGTAACCCAAACAAAACAGAGATCTTGTCATTTGGGTCTAATGCCCTTCAAGGTTGGGCAGGACCTTGGCCTAACAGCATTACCTGCCACCCCTCCATCAGTGGTGGCCAGAAATCTGGGTGTCGTGTTTGACTCACAACTCTCGTTCAGCACACAGGTGTCAGCTGTCATGAAGTTATGCTTTTGGACCTGTCATGTGCTTAAGAAGTTTCTCACATTTCTTCTGCATGATGCACGAGTCACGGTGGTCAGAGCTTTGATACTATTAGGCTAGACTATGCCAGTGCTCTGTATTTAGGTCTCTCTGATTATCTGGTCCAATTTTGAAAATAATCCAGAACATGGCAGTCTGCTTGCTTTTTAAGATGCCCAAATTTACCTCAGTGTCTCTGTTTCAGGAGAGACTACACTGGCTTCAGGTGCACAACGCAACATGTATAAGGCACTGACGTTGGTACATCAAGCCCTCCATAACAAAGGGCCTTGGTACCTAAGGGCAAGGATGAAGTAGTATAATTCAGGCTGGCCCCTGCGCTCGAGTATTGCTGGTCTAATTGCTATGGCCCTATTTAAAAGGCAATGTAGAGGAGGGTCCTCCTTCACAGTTACAACAGCTAGTCCGTGGAACCAGCTGGGCCTTTGACATTTATTAAGAATCAAGTAAAGTTCAAGAAGCTCTGAAAACAGTTTTATTTGAAGGTGAGTGATGGTACTAATTTCCAATTTTGTTTCTCTTCCTTCTTTGGTGGCCTAGAGCACAAGGACAATCTTTTTGAGCAGCTGTGCACTATGGGAGTTCTTTTTATTCATTCATGCATTAAGGTGTTACTATAGCATTCAAACACATCAGCTATTATGGAGTAAATATTAGCATATTTTAGAGTGTTCCAAGTTATGAGGACTCCTGACACTTCTACAATTTTTGGTATAATAAACCAGTGCTTCTTGAGAGTTCTGGATAGAAAGACCCACAAGTAGAGTATTCTTTAAAGTAAGGGAAAGGGTCACTGTCATTCCTGTCAAGTACAGTCATAGATCCAGGATTTTTTATTTTGCTTGTGGTCTTTGCCCTTTTAAATGTGTGCCTAGCTGCTCAGTCTGATACAAAATAGCCATTCCAAACCTGGAGCCAATGCAAAAGTAAAAACAATGCTATCTGTAATGCTGCTACAGTTTTGCTCTTTATAGGTGGGGACATTAACATACGGATGTCCCATTCATCATTCTCTTCTTACATTGGAGTGTAAATAGTGCTCTTGGATTCAAAAGCCTCATTAAGATATTTTGCAACAGCAAGGAGGAAAGTTACATTATCCTGCCGGGAAAGAAGAAGCAGCAGCAGCTGTGATGAGCTGGGCTATGGTGCTCGGTGCCCACAATTCCTGCCCTAGGCCTACCTGCATCGTTTTTGCACCAGGAGGTGTTTGATTTAGGGCAAGGAGAGCCCCCATTGCGTGGGAGAGGAGAAGCAGAAACAGCCTGGGGGAGCTAGACTATGGGCTCCACAATTCTTGTCGCCAGGCCTGCCCACATCATTTTTGCACAAGGAGGCACTTGATTTAGGGCAAGGAGAGCTTCTGCTGTGTGGGACATGCACAGGACGTGCTCAGGTGCGTGCTCGGACGAAGACTGGACCCGTCTGCACCTATCTGCGGCCAATCAAGGCTGAGCCGGGGCACTCTTCTTGGCTTCGGTTTTTGAGTTTAACCACTGGGTCCTGGGAAGAGGACTTAATTTGCAAGAAGAGCCGGTATCCCAGTTGGAGGAGGTAATCATCAACCTTGAACATTTTCCTGGCAACAAGATGGGGAAGCGTGAGGCTAATGGTAAGGCAAAGCTCCAGGGGGTCAAGAAAATGGCCCCCCAATCTCTGCCAGGAAAAATCAAGTATACTGTAATTTCTTTCATCTGCCATGGGGGCGCTGGAGCAGGAAATTAATCTGTGGAGGAGGAGCTGGCACAGTGCAACAGAGCTGGTGTTTACTCTAAAGTCCAGGAGTTACATCTCTTGTATGGCAGGTCACACCCCCAAATCGTGTTTCGGTTGAAGCCTAGGTTCACATAAACTTGGGTGTATCTGGGTCTGATTTGGGGAAAGACTCTATTTCACCAGTTCGGAAACAGAAGAAGAGGAAGGGATGGGAGCAGAGAAGGGTGAGCAGGTTAACATCTACCTTGAAAAGTATTGCGGAAAATAAATAATTAGAGGACCTGATTACAAGCCAAATACAGTAATGTATGGATGCTCTTTACATGACTTAAACTCTTATTAAAGGGATTATTCAACCCTATAATAAATTGTTGCAATACAATAGAGCAAGCTGTGTTGGGGTTGAAAAGGGGGCAGCAATTGGTGAGCCAGGAGCCTCAGGAAACGACTTTGTCTATCCTGTCATAAGGTACAGCATTAGGAATACTCAGACAGGGTAGACAGGAATATAGTTCATCTTCCACTAGAGGTGATCCATGGTCTGTAAAAAAACAATTTGTCCCTAGTTCCTGAAACAGGAGACACCACAGGTATAATATACTTACAATTCCATGGGAGGATGCTAGATTATCCCGTGGGGTATGCTTGCCCACTATTAATCTCCCCCCTGAAGCTACCCCGTGCAAGGTAGTTCTTGGAAACATTCTAATGCTGACCAGCAATTCTTTCTAAATTTATGTAGAATTAAAGAATAAAGTAGTACATTGGTTCAGCTCTCAGCTAAATGTAGGTCCAGAGGCATTTGATAGCATCAATATGGTGGGAGAAGAGTGAATTGGCTGGGTTAGGGTCCAAAACCAATGAAGGCTGAATGTATAGTCATTAATTTTCATAGAGCCAACATAGCTCAACATGTGATTACGTCAGCTGATTTTAGGAGAGACCGCTTATCATCTGTCATTCAAGTTTCACAATTGGGCTTTTTCTACACACCCCTGCAAGGAAGTGTGATTGCTGGGCCTATGGTATGATTGGGAAAGCCCAATGGCTTTTCATTTTGGCCCACCTTCCCTTTAGTGGAATGTTCCAATAGATATGTTCCCCCGAGCTAAGTAGATGCATGTGATTTACAGGATCCTCCAGCCTTAGATATCTCAGCTGGGTTAGAGACTTCCTTCCATTTGCCCTGACCCAATACTTCATAGGGCTAACATCCTGGCAGATGAGACTAGAGCAGAAATAAACATGCTCAGCTGGAATGTAGCAGGACTCTGGTCAAAGTTTAATGAATTCACTTGTGTTAGGTTTGTGAAGGGCTACCATGTGATTTGCCATGAAGAGACCTGGGAGTGCAAGAATGTTTTCCAGCTGGAAGGATATAAAATGTATTTAATTCAAGCCATTCAGTCTTATACAGGGCATGCTAAAGGGGGTATGATTATGTTTGTATCCATTGGAAATAATGGGCAGGTTAGAGAACTTGTGTCTACAGCTGCACCAATGCAAGCTAACAGATTTATGTTTAAAGGTCCCTTAAGCCTGGTGTTGATAACTTTTTATAATGCAAATACCCAGGGCCAGACTTTGCTGACATCCCACATACAAAGTTTGTCCTCATTTATGGCTTCTGCAGGCAGCCAGTTGAGGTGGAAGCTATCTATTCTGGTACTAGTTTAAGACTTCAATATATATCCTTGTGGGCTGTGGAATTTGGGTGTACAGGCCCCTGATAAGCAGGTTTTGACTAGCCCATTTTGTGGAGGTGTTGTAGGAGTCAAGGGCTTCATTTTGAACACTCTTGTGAAGGTGTAGAACTTGTGACTTTTCTGAATGACTTCAATCTTGTGTGGGACCTAGTTCGGCTTTCGGTACCACAGCATGGGATCCTTGTTCCAACATAACAAGGGAAAGGTTGTGCTTCTATCACTGATTATATTTTTGTTTCAGCAACACTATGTTCTGCAAATATCAGCTTTGATGTTTAGTTTAACCACCTCAGTGATCATAATCCACTACTGATGAAGTTGAGTGGCCCCAGAGCAGCAGTAAAAAAATCTTTGTACAAACAGGTTGTACCCCAACTCAGTTACATAGCCAGGGGAGATGTTTGAAGTGGTCGTTAGTGGGGCCCAAACGTTTGTCTCCTGTTTATTCCATTGTTGTATAAATGAGTTGGCAACCAGCGTGTAGTCTTTCTCTTTTGATGAAGTCTTTATACATGGGTTTTCAGATATAGCAGCCAAGGTTAGAACTCTTCTTTCGGTTGATGGCACTAGACCCCATAACTAGTCCCCAAAATGGTTTAATACCAGTTGCTCGAAAACCCTGCACAACTTGAAAATCACCTTCAAAGCTTTTCCCAGAGATGGGGATTGCGTGATAACTTGGTGCATATACAAGGAAGAGCTCAAGATGAGAAAGGTAGACTTACAAGGTAGGGGGTGGGAGGATCTGGTGCAATATAGCATGAGTAAAAACAGTGCAACATTTTGGAGAATTATTAATCAACATTGTTTCAACCAGGAGAATGCCCCTAGTATATATCATCACATACAGGCTCAGGAATGGGTGGACCATTACGAGAAAATGTTCAATTGCTCTTCACAGGGAGTTTTGAAAATGAAGGAAGAGGTGAAGCGTGGGATGTCTAACTTAGTATTTACTTTAGATGAGGTAACACAGGGTATTATGTGCCTCACTAATAATAAGGCCAGATTGAAGAGAACAGATTTCTCGGGCACCTGATATGTTTTCCACAGTGTACCCCTTATTTGCTGTACATGAGGAATTAGGGATAAAATACCTTAGCGATCTCCTTGCAATGCGCCTGTTATTGTCATGGACCAATCAAATCTATCCCAGTGCAATCCTGTCCACCCCAACACACCCTACTCCAAAACAAACAATTTGATTCACTCCAAAACAAACTGCCCCACTCCAATGTGCCCCACTCCAATCTGTGCAACTCCAATCCAAAAAATCAGCCCAACTCCAATCTGCCCCACTCCCATCCAAAGCAATCAGTCCCACTCAAATCCAAAACAATCTGCCTCCCTTCAAACCAAAACAATATGTCCAACTCCAATTCAAAACAATCTGTCCAACTCCAATATGCCCCACGCCAGAGTCACCCACTCCAATTTGCACCACTCTGTACCCCTCAGGAATAATGCAAGGACAAAATGATTGGAAGAAAATTAGTGTAATACGATAAAATAACATGAATAAGTTCATCAAAATACAAACGTATATACATATTTACAAATGTAGGGACACTGGCCAGTCCTCAATGTCCATGGACCACAGGGCCACATCACATAGGCCAAGGCCCCACCTCATTCTTGCAACAACACAGAGAGAACATTGCAGGGGTATCAGGTTGAAAATACACAGGCACATCAGGGGGACAGGGAATGGGGGGGCACCTCAGCCGGAAGGTGGTACAACACCACTGGTCCAGGAGGGGGCTACTTTCCCTGTGCGATGTCCTGGGGAGTGCAAGGCCACAGTCTCCCTAGTGGGGGGTTTGCAAACTGCTTTGTCCTGGGGAGTGCAAGGCTATAGTCTCTATAGTGGGTGGCTTCTCCACTGGTTCTGGAGGGGGCCTTGTGCCCAGTGTGCTTCATCCTAGGAAGGGTGGGGTGAATTGATGGCTTCTTCCACTGGTTCTGGAAGGGGCATTGTGCCCAGTGTGCTTAATCCTGGGAAGGTTGGGATGAGTGGATGGCTTCTTCCACTTGTTCTGGAGGGGGCCTTGTGCCCAGTGTGCTTCATCCTAGAAAGGATGGGGTGAGTGGATGGCTTCTTCCACTGGTTCTGGAGGGGAACTTGAGCCCAGTGTTCTTCATCTTGGGAAGGATGGGGTGAGTGGATGGCTTCTTCCACTGGTTCTGGAGGGGGCCTTGTGCCCTGTGATGCAGATCTTGGGGAGTGCAAGGTCACAGTCTCTCATCTGGGTGTCAGACCCACAGGATTTGCAGGGGCCAGGATGCACAACAGCCAATGGAGGCAGGACTACACACTGTCTGCCGGCTGTGATGGCTAATCAGTGGTGGCAGTGGCACGGCTGGTGTCGGTGCTAGCAGTGGTGCTGGTGGCAGTGCTGGTGGCGGTGCTGGTTGCAGTGCTGGCAGTGGTGGGGGGAGGCTACAGTCCTTCCCCTGCAGCCTCGAACAGCTGAATCACCATGGTTGGTGGTGGGGCTCAGAATGAGTCCCAGCACCAGGCCTCCTGTCCTTCCTGCCTGTTGGTTTAGGCCCCTGCCCTTTCTGTCAGCAGCTGAGGATTGCCCCTTCCTCCTGCAGCTGGTGGTGCCTCCTTGCCCTTCCTAGACGCTGCTGGTGGTGCCTCCTTGACCTTCCCTCCTGCAGCTGGTGGTGCCTCCTTCCCCTTGCTAGACGCTGCTGGTGGTGCCTCCTTGCCCTTCCCAGTCACAGCTGGTGGTGCCTCCTCGCGCTTCTTTGATGCACCTGGTGCAGTCACCCAGTCAGTGTTGCTGCCTGGTGCCCAGGATCCTCTCCCACCTGCAGTAGCTGTCGACACTACTGTGGCCGTGGACGGGTTGGCTGAGGTGCTCGCCTGGGTTATGACCACCCTGGCCTGACGAGAAGTACGAGGGGAGGGGAGTGGTAGGGAAGAGGTCAACGGTGGAGTGGAAAGGCTTCTTAGGGACACTGGGGTGGGAAGAGGGTGAAGGTTTGAGAGTGGAGGAAGAGGAAGTGATTGTGGGAGGTGTCTGTCTGCTGTGTTTGGGTGCAGGTGCATGGGCTGGATGCTGTTGTGAGGTGGATGGCTGTTGGGTTTCTGAGTGCTTGCGTTTGTGTACTTTGGGAGGAGGGGGCACAGACATAGTGGGAGAGGACGCAGTGAACCTGTGCATGGATGTGGGGGTAGTGACTGCCAGTGAGGGGCGTGTAGTGATAGGCATGATGGTGGTAGTGGATGAGGGTATAATGTATGCAGGTGTGTGTGTAGACGCTACTGGGAGGGAGGTGAAAGATGAGGAGAAAGGGGACACAGTGGAGGCAGTGGATGTTTTTTTGCCTGCATCTGGATGGTGTTTGTGTGAGTGCCTGTGGGATGATGTGTGGTGTTTGTGTTTACCTGGACCACTCCTGTGTGTTGCCCTGGGTGCATGCTGGCCTGCCTGTGTGTTTAGGATAGGTTGGGGTTGAGGGGAATGGGATTGGGCAGAGGAGGCTGGAGGGGGAGGCTAGAAACAGGGACAATGGCTGCTATCAGGGAGGAGGCCAGATCTCTGTTGGGCCGCCATGCCAGAGTGAATGTCCTCTAGGAATGCATTTGTTTGTTGCAAATGGGCTTCCAGCCCCTGGGTGGCATTCACAATGGTTGACTGCCTAACAGAGATAGATAGCAGGAGGTCAATAGCCTTCTCACTCAGGGCAGCAGGGCTAACTGGGGCAGGGCCTGAGGTGCCTGGGGTGAAGGAGATTCCCACCCTCCTGGATCAGCGGGCACGGGAAACATGCTGAGGGGCTGCTGGGAGGGTGGTGCTAGTACATGGGGTGGCGGATGTACCTGTAGTTGGGGTAGGCACAGAGTTGTGCACCACCATCAGGGAGCTTCCATCGCAAGAGGTATCACTGTCAGAACTGTCCCCTACAGTCTCCACTGTGGTGATCCCCTTGCCCTACGTCCCACTGGTGCCCTCACCATCGGTGGATTCAGCCTCCTGGGCCCCCTGGGATGCAGCTCACCCGTGCCTCTGCTCCACTGCCAGATGATGCTACTGCACATAAGGACAGGGTGACAAAACAAAAATAGGGGGAGAGACAAAAGGATACCCTCGGTCAATGGCGACAACAACACCACCGTTGGTGTACACGACGCACACACACACAGGGAACAGGTCTACGCACTAGGCAATGCCCTGACAGTCACAATGCTAATCACCAGCCCATGGACAGGGATACCTAAAGCCAATTGCAGCATACCTGAGACCCACATACACCTGCCAAGTAGTGGACGCCTACTAGCTCGGTTGGAGGAGGTTTACATCAGACCCTGCCCAACATGGGCCCTACCTTGTAATGTCTGGCCTTGCCTAGGGGAACCCACAAGCCCCCTCTCCCCACCAGGATGCCACCCCACCACGTGCAGGTAGTATATTGGGGCACTGTACTCACCCCCTTGTGGCTGCTGTGATGCCCTCAAGCGCCCATCCAGCACCGGAAAGGCCACTGCCAGTATGCAGGCCATCAGGGTGGTCAGGGTTCAACGGGCACCACTTCCTCGTTGGGAGGCCGTCCCCAGCTGGGCCTCCGCCGTCTTCTGTGCCCAGAGTCTCAGGTCCTCCCACTGTTTCGAACAGTGGATGCTCCGCTTGCCATGGACCCCCACGGTCCGCACATCCTTGGCGATGGCACGGCATATACCCTTTTTTTGATGGGCGCTGACCTGCAGAGAAATACACATAGGAAAAGGTATCAGTCAGACTGTCCTGCCTGTTACACTCAATGGCCACCATAGCCCTCACATCCCCTTACGCACAGACATTGCCCACCATACATGCAGCACGCTGGCCAGGGCCCTTCCACCAACCCCCCTACACAAGGCCCTCACACAAAGCACTCCATGCATTCATGCCCCATGCATCGTGCTCACAGTGTACTCACCTGTTGGTCTGGAGGCCCATAAAGCATTCGGTACTGGGGTAGGACCCCATCCACCAGTCTCTCCAACTCCACAGCGGTAAAGGCAGGGGCCCTTTCCCCAGTAACACGAGCCATGGCCGGTTCCAGACACAGGTCACAGCAGCACTTGCAGTGTAGGTCCTCTCCTGTTCAAGGTCAGGTAGCAACTGAGTAAACAGATAGAAAATGGCCGTCACGTCCGTGGCAGTGCGTACCGTCACCGCTGGCGTACATCACCATTGGCCACTGTAACCCATAGGGCCCAATGACAACCAATGAGGAATTGCACAGCGGTTCTCGACTGCCTCACGCAACGGCGCACAACGTCAGCGGAATTAGCTCATTTCCACATGTCCCTCCATACAGGACAGGCAGACGCCATTTCAGGAGGGGCAGACCATGGCACCTAACTGCATCACAGTACACATAGGCACCATTTGGGCTATCCAACAATATACTGTTACAGTCACAACAAGCAATGCAGTGTAGTGTTTGGAAATATGGAATACTGACCAGCTGCTCACCATTTCCCACCTAGATTGCAACCGCTACGGATAAATAAGAGATGGAGACATCCTCCCATGTACAGGCCCCTGGTGGACTTGGCAACAATGGAGGACAGGCACATTATCCTCACCTATACACTGGACAGGGCCACAATCACAGAGCTGTGTGCCTAATTGGAACCTGACCTGATATCTGCTATCCGTTAGCCCACCGGGATCCCCCCTCTTGTGCAAGTCCTATCAGTGCTCCATTTCCTGGCAAGTGGCTCCTTCCAAGTGACAGTGGGCTTGGCAGCAGGAATGTCTCAGCCAATGTTCTCAATAGTGCTGACCAGAGTGTTGTCTGCCCTGATTAAACACATGCGCAGCTACATAGTTGTCCCCCAGGTGGAGGATTTGGCCACAGTGAAAGCTGATTTCTATGCAAAGGGACATATCCCCAACATTATTGGGGCAGTAGATAGTACACATATTGCATTTGCCCCCCCTGGAGAAATGAACAGGTGTTCAGAAATCAAAAGAGCTTTCACTCCATGAATGTGCAGATAATGTGCCTGGCGGACCGGTACATCTCCCATGTCAATGCAAAGTATCCTGGGTCAGTGCATGATGCCTTTATCCTGAGGAATATCAGCATCCCATATGTGATAGCTCAACTCCAGAGGCACCGGTGTTGCTAATAAGTGAGACCTGGTTCCCACCCAGTAGGTGTAGGTGTATGGGTATGGTGTGGGCCCTATGGGTTAGTGTGTGTCAAACAGTTGTCCTTTGATATTTGCAAGTGACTCTGGTTACCCCAACCTCTCATGGCTACTGACCCCTGTGAGGAATCCCAGGACAAGGGCAGAGGAAAGTTACAATGGGGCAATGGGCGAACAAGAAGAATAATAGAAAGGACATTCAGCCTCCTGAAGGCCAGAATTAATTGCCTCCATCTAACAGGTAGATCCCTGTACTACTCACCGAAGAAGGTGTGCCAGATCATCGTGGCATGCTGTATGTTGCACAACCTTGCCTTACGTCGCCAGCTGCCTTTTCTGCATGAGGATGAGGCTGGATATGGCCATGTGGCAGCAGTGGACCCTGTGGACAGTGAAGATGAGGAGGCAGAGGATGAGGATGAGGACTACAGAAGTGCTATAATACGACAATACTTCCAATGACACACAGGTAAGACACTGTAATTTCACTTTACATTCAAAGTTTTGTGTTTGACATTTCCACTGGCAGGCTGATTTTCCCACTTCTATGGCCACTTAATGTACCCTTTGGCATCTCTATTTTCAGATATTTGTGCCCCACTATCGCTCCTGGTGTGTTGACTGCACCCAACTACAGGTCATCCCTATGTATACATTACTGTACAGTTGTATTGCAGTGTTTAAAGCTTGTTAGACAAATACATAGTTCAATCATTTGACAGACTCCATACTTGTATTTAGTCAAATGGTGTTTATTTAAGTGCTAATAAGTAGAGAGGGATGTGCAATGGGCTGGGGTGATGGTGGAGGAATGTCCAGGATAAAGTCCAGTCTATTTGATTCACAGCTGCATTGTTCAAGGGGCTCATAGGAAGTGGAGCAATGGCAGTCAAGGTGGACAGGGTGACAGAGTGGGACACAAGGGTGACAATCAGGAGAGTCTTTTTTCCTGGTGGGCGTCTTGGCAATAGTCTCTGGCTTCTGCCTGGATTGCAGGGACCATTTGGAGCGTGGTTCTCCTTTGCAGGGGATGGGGTGCTGGTGGCCTGTTGTTCCTGAGGTGGAGCCTCCTGTCCACTAGCGGCAGCGGAGGTGGAAGGCTGTTCATCGGTTTGGCTAGTTACAGGGGCCCGCTGGTGTGGCACTGCCTCCCTCATGGTGTTGGCCATGTCTGCCAGCGCCCCTGTAATGGTGACCAGGGTGGTGGTGATGTCCTTCAAGTCCTCCCTGATCCCCAGGTACTGTCCCTCCTGCAGCCGCTGTCACTCCTGCAACTTGTTCAGTATCTGGCCCATCTTCTCCTGGGAATGGTGGTATGCTCCTAGGATGTTGGTGAGTGCCTCCTGGAGAGTCGGTTCCCTGGGCCTGTCCTCCCCCGTCGCACAGCAGCCCTCCCAGCTTCCCTGTTGTCCTGTGACTCTGTCCCCTGAACTGTGTGCCCACTGACCCCAGGTCCCTTATTGTCCTGTGTTTGTGGTGTGACCTGTGGTCCCTGTAGTGGTGGACACACTGCTGATTGCTATGTCCTGGGGACAGAGGTATGAGCCCACTGGGTGGGTACTGTGCTGGTGTTTCCTGAGGGGGAGGCTCTGTGGTGGTGTGGGTCTGTGCCTGGGTTACCGACTTTCCGGAGATCCCTGGTGGGCCAGGTTGGTCACCCAGATCCAGGTGTCCAGTGCTGCTGTCATCACTGTGGGCCTCTTTTGGGAGTGTACTGGATGTTGCTGGCACCTCCTGTCCAGTGACGTTGAGTGGGGGACCTGTGGGGATGCAAATGCAGTGTTATTGTTTCCGTGTGTGTCATCTTGTGCATGGGTGTGTTACCCTGGGAGCTTTGCCTTATGTGACTAGTTATTTGGTGGGCTAGGTGATTCTCTCAAGTGTGCATGCTCTAGTGATGGGTGATCATGCAGGTCTGTGATGGGGGTCCATGCATTGGTGTTACAAGCAGGGCTTGGGATTGGGAGTGATGGTAAGGGTGGGGGGTTGTGATGGCATGCAGATAGGGGGTGATAGTAATAGAGATTTGACTTATCAGAGTCCTGTCCTCCTCCTACTCCTGCCAGGCCCTCAGGATGCATGATTGCCAAGACTATTTCCTCCAATGTTGTTAGTTGTGGGGGAGGAGGTGGGAATCCACAGCCAGTCCTCTGTACAGCTATTTGGAGTCTTGCTGCTGTGGAACGCACCTTCCCCTGTAGGTCGGTCCACCTCTTCCTGATGTCAACCCTTATTCTGGGGTGTTGTCCCACGGCGCTGACCCTGTCCACGATTCTCCGCCATAGCTCCATCTTCCTAGCAATGGATGTCCTCTGCACCTGTGATCTGAATAGCTGTGGCTCTACCTGGATGATTTCCTCCACCATGACCCTTAGCTTCTTCTCTGAGAACCTGTGGTGTCATTGTGGTGCCATGGGTGTAGTGTGAGTGGTGTGGGTGAGGGTGTGTGGGGAGATGTGTTAGGGTGTGTGATGTACGGTGCGTGGATGGTGTATAGGTGATGGTGGTGTGTGGCTGTGGTCTTGTCTGTGGTCTTGCTATCTCTCTTTTGGCAATGGTTAGTAGTCGTAAAGGGTTGTGGGTAGTGTGTGGGTGTGTTTTATATTGGTGTGGGTGTGTGGGTGTGGTGTGTGTATGTCTGTCAGGTGTGTGTTATTCAAATTGTCCAATGTGGTGTAGTTTTGTTAGGTTGTGTGTATTTTGAGTGCGGTATGCCCGCCAATGGTTTAGCGCCATTGAATGTCCGCTGCGGTGATTCGTGGGTCATAATGCTGTTGGCGTAGTTCTGTTGCCGTAACAGTGTTGTTTTTGGTACCGCCAGTTTATCACCCACCTTTGGGCTGGCGGACTTGTGTGTGTGGTTGTATAGTGATGGATTGTTATGTGTGAGTCATAATATGGGTGACTGTAATCCGCTGAGGCGCCGGTATGTTGGCGGCAGTCAGCATGGCGGTAAGCGGTACTCTACCGCCAATGTCATAAAGAGGGCCATAGTTTCAGCAAATTCACAGAAATAAATAGATAGGTAGATAGATAGATAGATAGATGTTTTTACTATAATTGTTAATGGGGTTTAATTCCTGAACAGAATCTGGTCAGGCATAAATACTGGCAAAATATTAACTATGACATACTTTCTGCCAAATACCTCAATCTTAATTGAGTCATCATTGTACATATTTAACATACATAACTGGCACGCAATTTGCTATTAGTCCAATATCACTATCTTTTCTATTACTACAGCAGATTTTCTTGTCTAGATACTGTTTCTGGTTCTTGTTTTCTATTATTTAGTCTTTTCATATTTTATACCACTATCTCGCTGATTTATTCTAAAGCACTCCATATCACTTTAGAACATAATGTCGGAATAAGTTTTGGGTGTAATTATTGCCAAAATATTTCACAAGGCATAGTAAGTAGGGCATAATTGGTGGCAAGATAACTATAGTGATAAAACTGTCAACAAACTGTTGGGGCTGTGTTACAGGAACATTCTGGAGCAAACAATACTGACTAACAGCCAGGGCCATTTCACAGGCAAAAACTATTGTGAGAAAACTGTAATAGTTGCAGAAGTCCCCTAACTTTTTTGCCCCCATTTTTCACTTTTTTGCTGTTTTCCTGACCCTGATGGTGCCCTGGGCACTGCTAAACAGTCACAGGGCCTGTGCTCTGATTAAAATGATTATGCAAATTAGGCTAATTATAATTGACAGTATCAACCTACCTATAAGTCTTAGGTATATAGTAGGGCATGTAGATTTATGGACTCCAGCATAATAGGTAATGCACCCATATATGCACTACTGAGGTGCACAGTATAATTTTAAAAGCAGGCCTGCCTTGCTGGCTTCTTTTAAATTAAAGTTACCTTCAAAGTCAACTTTGGAATTACAATTAATTCCAAAGTCTTAAACTACCTTATTTTTACATATGTCACCCCTGAGGTATGCCCTAAGTGCCCGTAGGGCTTGGTGCTATGTTGCTATATGCAGGGACCTTATAAAAGATGTTTTATAAGCCCTGGTGAGGAAAATCACCAAATTTGTTTTCCCTCATTGTGGTGAATGGGCTCCAAAGGCTAAAATGTGACACTTTATTTTAAAGTAATAAAGTCCCAAAAGGAGCTAGATATTTCAAGTTGGGTTTCAAACTGATTGTTCTAATAAAATCCAACAATTTAATATAACTAGTTCAGGAAAAGAGTTTTAGAACTCTACATGAAAGTTGCCAAATTCAGTTCTGTTGTGCCTTTTTTTGATTGGCCAACTTCTGGCAGCCTGGCCTGACTGCATTGATGAGGCGTGAAGTGGCCTGAGCTGAAGACAATGGAAGTGCCTGGGGGAGGAGATCTGCCTCAGTAGATGGTGAAACAGGATGAGGGAGGAAGATCCAGAAGTTTGGAGAAGATTGGAGAACTTTTGGGAAAAACTCCATAAAGGGACCGACCTGACATCGAGAGTTAAGCCGGCTACCTCAACCGCGACCCAGCCTGACTTGTATGTTTGGCCCGCTGAAAAGCTCCAGAACATTAGACTTCCAGGTTTTCACCAGGGCTCCTAGAAAGGCAATCTGACGATGTTGACTCGAAATTGGCTTATTGTGGAGGGTTGTCTGAAGTGGGAGAGAAAACACTTTAAAAAAGTGACAGAGTCTGAACATATAAAGTTGACTGGGACTTCCCGCGCAGCTTACCTGAGGAGGGCTCCAGGGATGTCGGATCTAATTTCGACTTCAGCCCAGACAAAGATTTCCATTCTGAAAAATCATCTTAGTCCGAAGGTAGAATTCTTTACTGAGGTCTCCTGCAACGTGTATCCAAAGAGGGCTCCAGGGAGGTGAGCTTGGATTGGTGACTTTGTCCCTGTGAGAAAAATCTTCAAGAAAAAGACTAGGTCCGAAGGTCAACTTTTGACCAAGGCCTCCCACTTGCTGTAGCTGAGGAGGGCTCCATCACGGTCAGCCTCAAATGTTGACTTTGCCTTGGATGACCAGATTGTTGGTTTTAGTTTCCATGCACTAGAAAACATGAATTCTTTAAAAATTCATTTCTCCAGTTTCCCTTATCCGATTTTAACCAATTTGCTGTCATTTTAAAGCTGCAAATATAATCCATTTATATCAATTGGTGTTGTGTTTTGTTACAATTTTTTGATTTGTAAATGCTTCACACACTTATCTCCTAAGTTAAGCCTTGTCACTCGTTGCCAAGCTGCCAAAGGTTGAGCTGGGCTTCATTTGTTGAGACCTAACTGGACCTAGTGTGGGTTAGTGGCCTATTGCTAAATGTAGGTACTTACCTGCGCTTACCAATAATCCACTTTCCAACAACTACAAGAAAGAATACTGGCAAAAAACAGTGACCACGTTACAGGCAAAAAACAAAAAAGGAATCCAATAAGCTATGTGCACAGTTACTGGCAAAATAACTTATGAGGGCTTTATTACCGGCGAATTAAAGGAAAAGGCATAATCGCAGACAAATACTACTGAGCCCTAATTACTGCCATCATATTCATCAACGTAGTGGTTGTTAGCAGACAGCACATTTGGCTGATCAAAATAACTAACTAGGGTGTAATTTTGAGGCCAATAAGTGCAGCGCCACTTTTCTTGCACGTCTTAGTGCCCCCGTAACAAGGGTGCTACGGGCCCCAATGCCAGCTTGGAAATGGTGCCCTTCCTGACCCATGATTAAGTACCTAAATACATCTTCTAACCAAATAAACAATAATACAAACAAAACGTTTTCACAGATATAAACACTAGAATACCGAGGCCTTGGCACAATACACCATCTGCAGGGGGCTGCAGATTGCAGAGCCCCTAGAGGTGAAGTGGGCCACATCTGTGTTCATAGCACATAAAGAAAAGAGGTGTGTTAATACATACAAATGGTGTGGCGCTGTCATTATGTTCCATTTTGCTTACACAAGCGCTAATGCATATTAAACACATTCATATAAAGTCTGATCTTAAGGTAAAGTATGGTCACAGTTAGTGAATCTCAGGTTACAAGTAACCACAGTTAAATTGTGTAATTAAACTAGCTATAGTAAATGTAGACCTCAGTTGTTAAAACTATGGGCCTCATTTACAGGGCCTTTGCACCACTGTTGATTATTTCTTTTTTTACGCAACCGTGGCAGAAGCAGTGCTCTAGACTGTTCTACATTTACAAACTGAAATTATTTGAAATCCGTTTCTGTTACACAAATTGTTTCTTTGTTAGCATGCGTAGATTTGGTCACCCTATGGTTGCCATTTATATGTTTAACCTGATCTTGCACACAGTTTACAGTACTGTAGCTCTGTGATTGTAATGAAACTTTGATATTTTTTCTCAAATTGGAGTTTTGTTTCTTTGGCCACATTGGTCATGGTGTTAAAATTTGTTGTTATAGTGATTGAGACTGGAATGATTGTCTACAGTTAACCACTCCCCTCACTGGTTCCAGAGATTCCATCAACCTCAGAGTAAAGAGTTTTTGAATCCTGACCATAGGAGAAACCGCATTAGCACATGCATACAACTGACACAGGGATTTTCTCAATGGGGGCCTCCTGGCATTGCTGGAGTAGCATAATGTTTTTGATGCTAGTCCAACAATGTGTGAGTTTAGTGCCACAGATTTGTCAGAATTTCTGTGAAAACATGCTCTGTATTGTAAAAGCAGTGCATCAATGGTGTTGTTAGGGGGTCATAGGGCAGCGCAAGAGATCTAATGCATCAGAGGCAGTGCATTAGATTCTTGTAAATGAGGCCCTGTGTTTTTGGCTGTCATGTTTTATTCCACTCTTTCTCTCTTTTCAGGAGCTAAACTAAATTGTTTTAGTTTCACATAATGAATAGGTGTATTTTTTTAACTTCATTTCAGGATGTTAATATTGTTAGGTTCACCGTAAATGAATAAATAGGTTTCTGACTCCTGTGTTCAGAGCAGCCTGACTGAGTTCACCATCCTGTGCGAGATATCCTGTAGCTGTGAGTTTCCTTTATGCAATGCCTGAAAAAGGGGCAACAACATCTTATTTACAAAAATGATGACATTTGATTTTTTCCCATTTCCTGGGAACTGTGGGATGTTTTGGAGTTTGTGGAATCCTATTTTTTAATTGTGCATTTCTGAGGTAGTTAAATTCAGATTGGGCCTGCCCTCCTTTGAATTCAGATGTTCTTACTAACTCTTGAGAGTAGATGCCCTTTACACTCTCTTGAGACTCTATGCTTTCTTTGCCCTGCTCATAAAGTTAATCTCTAATGCAAATCTTTCCTTCCTTGCTTGAAAGATACTTAATTTGGTTCTGCGTTAAGATGCTTTACTTGCTGACATCTGCTGCTTACCCTTCCCTGGACTCATCTGAATCCTCAGCTTAGTCTTTAGGACTTGAATTGGGCACTCAGACTTCAGGTCTAAACTTAGGGCCAGATGTAGCAACAAAGCAAATTGCGACTTGCAATTTGCGAGTCCGTGCGACTCGCAAATTGCAAGTCGCAATTTGCTATGCAGAAAGGGGTCTCAGACACCTTCTGCAACTCGCAATGGGGTTGCAAAGACCCACCTCATTAATATTAATGAGGTGGGTCGCAGTTTGCGACCCCATTGCGAGTATGGGCACTCACGGGGATGGTGGCCTGCTGGAGTCAGCAGACCACCATGTCCGTGACTGCTTTTTAATAAAGCAGTTTTTTTTTTCCATCTGCAGCCCGTTTTCCGTAAAGGAAAACGAGCTGCACTTGGAAAAAAAAACGAAACTAAAGGTTTCGTTTTTTTTCAGGGCAGGCTGTGGTCCATTGGACCACTGCCTGCTCTGAATTTTTTATTTTATTTTTCCATTCACAAAGGGGAAGGGGTCCCATGGGGACCCCTTCCCGTTTGCGACTGGGTTACCATCCACTTCAAGTGGATGGTAACTGCGATTTCATTTGCGACCGCTTTTGCGGTCGCAAATGAAATTGAATAGCATTGCGAGTCGCAAATAGGAAGGGAACACCCCTTCCTATTTGCGAGTCGGAAATGCATTTTGCGAGTCGGATCCGACTCGCAAAATACATTTCTGCATAGCAGAGAGGCTTTTGCGCCTCGCAAACAGCGTTTTTCGCCGTTTGCGAGGTGCAAACCCTTTGCTACATCTGCCCCTTAGTGCCTGATTCACAATGGTAAACGTACACTTTTGTGTAAGGTCACCATTGTTTGGTATTAACAAACGGATTTACAGTTAGCATCTTTCTTTAAAAGTGCTGAATCTACACACATAAAACTATAGGACTGCCCTATTTTCTAATGTGTGGGGACCTCACACTCATAAAGATACTACTCGTAAATCCCTTTGTGAATTGAAAAAAATCTTAAACTTACATAAAAGTGTAAGCTTACCATTGTGAATCAGGCCCTGTTTCTATTAAGATTTGCATCTGACAATCAGTAAATAACCTGTCTTTGTATTTGCTGTTTTGATTTACAGCTTGAAATTAGAAATTGAACTGCGTTTCACAAAATGATTATGTGATTCACTTCTAATCCGAATGATTTGAGTTTGTAACTTTTACTAATCTGCTAATAGACCTTCATGGCTTGCAAATCTACTACTCTCTGTTGTCCTGTGAAGCAAAATGGGCTTCAGTGTTACTGATTTGTTGTTGAAGAATTAATATTAAACTTCAGTTCCAGTTAAAGATCCATCCACTTGAGTGCAGCTTGTACTTGAATTTTTACCTGGGATTTGCATGGTGTAAACCCCATCCCTGTCAACTCACGAGCATTGAAAAAGACAGTAGGTCTAACATTGGTAAGATTGTGTGATGGTTAATTTATAACTTTATTGCATGCATATACCACAAAAATACAAGGTACTAAGGCCTATATTTATACTAAATGATGCAAAATTGCGCTAACACAGTTTTGTGTCATTTTATTTAGCGCAAGCTGGCGGCATTCCATAGAGCCAGCCGTGCGCCACGACGTCACTAAGGAATAGGTAGTGTTAAAAAAAGATGCTAACAGCTGCGCGGTGCAGTAAGTAATAATGAGATAAGGCTGCAAAAATGGCACAACAGAATAGCGGCACATAAACATGTTGCAAAAGGGTTAGTGCCATATTTACACTGCATTAGCATCAAAATTAAAATGCTATCATAGGAAAGAGTGCAACTGCAACAGGAAATCGAACCATTAGGCCAGGAGATACCCCAGGGAGACCCCATACACCCAAGTACCAGCCAGGAGTGTACAGAACAAGTACAGGAGAAGCAGAAGAGAAAGCACAAGTGACGCTTTACTGAGGAGGAGCATGACATGCTGGTCAGAGAGGTGACGAAGCACCAACATCAGCTATTTGTCTCCTCCAAATTGCCAGTTGGGAAGAGAGACGCAATATGGCAGCAAATAGTAGACAAAATCAACAGCGTTGCAGAAGTGAGAAGGACTGTCACTGAGTGCAAGAAGTGCTGGCACGATTGCAAGAGCAGGACAAAGTAAAAACTTGACAGGAACCGTAAGGCAGCACTGCAGAATGGAGGTGGAAGTCCTGCACCACAGGAGGACCTGGATGAGCTGGAGGAGATGGTGGCAGCGGTCATTCCGGAGGAGCTGGTCAATGGAGTCGCAGGACAGGACAGTGCAGACTGCCAGGAAACACCACTAAGTTGCAGGGGGGATGTCTGGAATACCACCAATGGTTGAAAGGGGAGGTATATAGGACACACCCAATGACTGCTAAAGGGTTGCCTCAGGACACATAGGCCCTCAATGGAGATGCACCATCCTCACCTAAGCCACAAATATACTGACGCTTTGGTTGTGCTATGCACACCAAAATATACACAACGTTGAAATAGGCCACTCATATGGCTAAACCTCACCATGTAAATAAGCACCATATTGCCTGGTAGGCACATGGAAATAGTGTGGCTGTGGTTGTTGTAGGAAAGTACCATCTTTCTTGGCATGTTACCCCCATTTATCACATGTATCTTAGTATGTTTTTGCCTGTCACACTGGGATCCTGCTGGTCAGGACCCCAGTACTCATAGTCTATGGCCTAATGTGTATGCCTGTGTAGTGCATAACTGTGCCACTGAGGCTCTGCTAACCAGAACCTCAGTGCTTATGCTCTCTCTGCTTTTAAATTTGTCACTATAGGCCAGTGACTTCATTTACCAAGTTCAATCAGCATACTGGACCCCTCTTACAAGTCCCTAGTATATGGTACCTAGGTACCAAGGGCATTGGGGTTCCAGGAGATCCATATGGGCTGCAGCATTTCTTTTGCCACCCATAGGGAGCTCAGAAAAACCCTTACAGAGGACTGCCACTGCAGCCTGCGTGAAATAGTGGACACACTATTTCACATCCATTTTTAATGCACTTAAGTAACTTATAAGTCACCTATATGTCTAACCTTCACTTGCTGAAGGTTACGTGCAAAATTACTAGCAAAGGTGCCCCCACATAGTTCATGGTCATTTCCGGGGACTTTGTGAGTGCGGGGATGCCATTACAAGCGTGCACTACATATAGGTCAATATCTATATGTAGCTTCACAGTGGTAACTCTGAATATGGCCATGTAACATGTCTAAAATCATGGAATTGTCCCCCCATTCCAAATCTGGTATTGGGGAACCAATGCCCTGCACCCTGGGGGCTCCACTATGGACCCCCAGTACTGCCAAACCAGCTCTCTGAGGATTGCACTGCAGCTACAGCTGCTGCCACCTCACAGACAGGGTTCTGCCCTCCTGGGGTCTGGGCAGCCCAGTCTCAGGAAGGCAGAATAAAGCATTTCCTCTGAGAGCAGGGTGTTACACCCTCTCCCTTTGGAAATAGGTGTAACAGGCTGGGGATGGGTAGCCTCCCCCAGCCTCTGGAAATGCTTTGAAGGGCACAGATGGTGCCCTCCTTGCATAAACCAGTCTACACTGGTTCAGGGAGCCTTTCTCCCCTGCTCTGATGGGAAACTGGACAAAGGAAAGGAGAGTGACCACTCCCCTGTCCATCACCATCCAAGGGGTGGTGCCCAGAGCTCCTCCAGTGTGTCCCAGACTTTAGCCATCTTGCTTTTCAAGGTGTGGGGGGACTATGGAGGGCTCTGAGTGGCCAGTGCCAGCAGGTAACGTCAGAGACCCCCCCTGATAGGCCCATACCTGATAAGATAGCCAATCCCCCTCAGAGGGCTATTTAGGGTCTCTCCTGTGGGTTCTCTTCAGATTCTGCTTGCAAGTTTCCTTCAGGAATCCTCTGCAACAACTTCAGACACTTCTGACCTCAGATCAACCGCAGCCTGCTCCAAGAAATGCTGTAACTGCAACAAAGTGTCTACAAGAGACACTTTTCTTCTGCAACCTCAGCTCCAAGTCAGCAACTGCAAAAGTTCCTATGGTGTGCACGCTCTGGGGACTCCCTCTCTTCATCCTGCATCAGAAGAACCAAAGAAATCTCCTCTGGAGTGACAGAGTCACTCCCCTGATCCAAGCAGGCACCTTCCAACATACCCTGGGACTCCTTTCACAGCAGCAAGCATGCTCCTAAGGACACAGAGGGTGGACATCATCAACATAGACTGTTCTGAGGTCCTGCTGAAGCAATTTGGAGAATGTAAGACCTTGCCTTCACTGAGAACTATAGTACCCCTGTGTACTGTGTCTTCTTCGCCTCCTGAAAGCCTCTGTGCACTCTTTGCAAAATTCCTTCATGCACAGCCTGACCCAGGTCCCCTGCTGAGTTGTTCTCCGGCAGCGTGGGATCTTTTTTAGTTGTGCTGCATCAACCATGTTTTGCTCCTCCTTTGAACGAAGATCTTGCGATGTCTGGGGGTGCTGGCAGGCATCCTGAGGGCTCTCTAAAGTGTTGAGAGCTGCCTTTTCCTCCTCACACAGAGTTGAAGCCCCCAGGTCCCGCCTGGGCCCATCCATCGCCATTTCAACAATAAACACACTTTTGTCATAGCCAAGGCTTGTTGGCGACGTCTGACACGAAATCTCATCTGCAATGATCTTCACGCCTTGGGACATCTTTTGCATCATGCAGGAACCCACTGGCATCTTTCTATGGTGCATTCCTGCAGTCTTCGACTAACTGGGGACTCTTCATTCGCACCCTCTTCTGGGTTTGCAGGGGCTCCTGTCCTTCCTGGAACTTCTTTCGACTTGCAGGTCTTCAGGTCAAACAATCCAGCAGCCGTACTTTGCAGACTTCGTTGGCTGCTGCAAAATCCCCAACACGAGGTGTAGTGTGTCATAAGGAGACTTGCAGTACTTTACTCCTGCTTTTCTGGGCTCTGGGGTGGGGCAATTTACTTACCTTTACTGTATTCTTACTCTCCCAGCGATTCTGCACACACTACACTGGTCTAGGGGGGAATTTGTGATTCACATTCCACTTTCTTAGTATATGGTTTGTGTTGCCCCTAGACCTATTTTCTCCCATTGCATTCTATAGGATTTCCTACTGTTTGCATTGTTCGGTGACTATTTACGTGTCTAATTTTGGTGGCTAATGTATAAATTGTGTATAATACTTTCGTCCAGAAGGAGTATTGTCTCTAAGATATTTTTGGTACTGTGTCACCCAAAAAAATACCTTTATTTTTGGTAACACTGAGTATTGTCTTTACTTGTGTATAAGTACTGTGTAACTATAAGTGGTATTGCATGAGCTTTGCATGTCTCCTAGTTCAGCCTAAGCTGCTCTGCTATAGCTACCTCTATCAGCTTAAGCTGCTAAAACACTACTACCTTCGCTAACAAGGGATAACTGGACATGGTGTAAGGTGTAAGAACCCAAGGTACCCACTACAAACCAGACCAGCCTCATGAAGATGCTCCATTACTACACCCATTGCAACAGCATCAGCCATGGCACATGAGGCGCCACACACATCAGAGGCTGAAGATGTGTAAGGAATAACAATCAAAAGGACAATCACCCAGTAGCATCAGTTTGTGCCACATGGACAGTTTCTCCTTAGTTCTGGGCTTAATATCATGCCAATTTTGTGACAGTAGGCAATGTGCCTTCTTTACCTAAACACCGTTGAAATGCCTACTATTTGCTGTCAATGTCTCTTCCTTACTATTCAGCAATGTGATACACTCCTTACTTATGCACACTACTCTAACCATGTCTGATGAGATGTCCCTCAACCCTGGACTCCAAATGACCTATATTTGAAAATCATTCTCTCATGGGACCAGTGAAATAGATATTGTAAGGTCATCACAATAACAATTGCACCTGTCAATAAAACACCATGGCCCATATTTATACTTTTTGACGCTAAACTGCGCTAACGCAGTTTAGCGTCAAAAAATTTAGCGCCGTCTAACGCCATTCAGAAGCGCCATGCTTGCGCCGTATTTATGGAATGGCGTTAGCCGGCGCTAGCAGACCGGCGCTGCCTGGTGTGCGTGGAAAAAAACCACGTAGACCAGGCAGCGCCGGCGTAGGGGGAAAATGGCGTTAGGGCGTCTTAAAATGGGGTAAGTCAGGTTGAGGCAAAAAAATCGCCTCAACCCGATTTGCGCCATTATTTTCGACGCCCAGACGCCATTTAAATGACTCCTGTCTTAGTAAAGACAGGAGTCATGCCCCCTTGCCCAATGGCCATGCCCAGGGGACTTATGTCCCCTGGGCATGGTCATTGGGCATAGTGGCATGTAGGGGGGCACAAATAAGGCCCCCCTATGCCACCCAAAAAAAAATAAAAAATGTAAAAAATTATACTTACCTGAACTTACCTGAATGTCCCTGGGGGGGGTCCCTCCATCCTTGGGTGTCCTCCTGGGGTGGGCAGGGGTGGCAGGGGGGGTCCCTGGGGGCAGGGGAGGGCACCTGTGGGCTCATTTTGAGCCCACAGGCCCCTTAACGCCTACCCTGACCCAGGCGTTAAATAGTGGCGCAAATGCGGGTTTTTTTGACCCGCCACCTCCCGGGCGTGATTTTTGCCCGGGAGTATAAATACGACGCATTTGCGTCGCCGTCATTTTTTTAGACGGGAACGCCTTCCTTGCATCTCATTAACGCAAGGAAGGCGTTCACGTAAAAAAATGACGCTCTTTACTCATACTTTGGCGCTAGACGCGTCTAACGCCAAAGTATAAATATGGCGTTAGTTTTGCGCCGAATTTGCGTCGAAAAAAACGACGCTAATTCGGCGCAAACGGAGTATAAATACGGGCCCATGTACACATGTAGCATGTCTACGTTTACTTTGATCCGTCTACTCAGCAAAAAGTTACCATTGTGTCAATCCATGTCAATGTGAACAGGATATCAGTACACGAGTGCATGACTGTCAGACACTAAGGGCCAGATGTACAAAACGTTTTGCGCATCGCAAACAGCAAATCCCCGTTTTGCGAGTCGGTAACCTGGTTACTGATTTGCAAAACGGGACTGCGAGTCGCAATTAGGAAGGGGTGTTCCCCTTCCAAATTGCAAGTCGCAGCGTGATGTATTGTTTTGTGACTGCGACCGCGGTCGCAAAACAATCACAGTTACCACCAGTGTCACACTGGTGGTAACTCATTTGCAAAAGGGAAGGGGTCCCCATGGGACCCCTTCCCCTTTGTGAATTGCATGGAAAACATTTTTTCAAAGCAAGCAGTGGTCCTATGGACCACTGCCTGCTCTAAAAAAATGAAACGGAAACGTTTCATTTTTTAGTTTTGTAATGCATCTCGTTTTCCTTTAAGGAAAACGGGCTGCATTACAAAAAAAAAAAAATGCTTTATTTAAAAGCAGTCACAGACATGGTGGTCTACTGTCTCCAGCAGGCCACCATCCCAGTGAGTGCGGCGAGTCTCAAGGGGGTCGCAAATTGCGAGCCACCTCATTAATATTAATGAGGTGGGCCTTTGCGACCCCCTTGCAAGATGGACAGCAGTTCAGGGACACCATCCTCCATTCTGAATTGTGACTCGAGTCGGTCTGAATTTTACTACATCTTGCCCTAAGCACCACACTAGGGTCCAAACAAGAGGAAGCTGAATGATGGTGTTGTTGGCAACAGCCAATTTACTGTGTAGATCAAATGCTCCTGAACACATAGCTTGGAAGTAGACATATGGCATGTGTTGCTCATTACCCAATCAAATTTGAGTTAGTTAGTGTAGAACAGGAAAACCTGTCAGTGTTGCAGGACACAGTTCCAAAATTGGGAGTTGTCAGATGTACCACACTTGGCAACAATGAATTACCAGGACCCCACCAATGCCGGGTGAAGTACCATATTCACCTCTCCAAGATTACAATTAAAACACACTGCGACTGGTTTGAACACAGGATGTCAAGTGTGTGCACAAGTAGAGAGAATGTAGCAGCCATTCTGACAGCTCCTTGGTCATGAGGATGCATATGGGAAACCTGAGAAATCATGACAGCAAGCATACCCCAGGCCATTCGCAACTTGCCCAGTGTACCCATGATAAGCCCAGACAAAATCATTAAAAAAAAGTAATGAGGCAAGTATGAACAGTATTTATATAAAACCGTCAAGCATATGAAAATCTAAAACCCACCCTATTCTAAACTAACCTAAACTAACTATCCTAAAATTTAAACTTCACCAAACTTGCAAATGTAACACCACACTCTAAACATTGTCCCCCCAACCCTCTTATGAGACGATATAAAAGTAGGACAACATAAACTATAACTACACATGTACTACCTAACCTATGGCCTAAACAAATATATATCTGTTTGTATTTTTTAATAATTGGTTTAAAAAAAAACACTTTTTTATACAAAAATACTCCAACATCACCCCCACCAAACTCCCCCAACAATAAAATTATATAGTAGAACCCACCCCACTATACTCAACTTAATCTATGTCTACCCTACACTAACCTAACAGTACAAATCTAATACCCTCATTGAAACAATACAAAATGATAAAAGGTATGAGTGAGAACTGGGACGTTGCAGGATACTACCGTAGTTCACTTGTGTGTTTTCTTCAACTTCCTGATGACGTAGCACAACATCTTGTGATTTGCTGCATACTCCTCATCCAACTTTGTCAGTCTTGACAAAATCAACCCAATGCCCCTCCTCAAGTCCATCTCAAATTGGCCTGGGTCCAGTGCTGCAGGTGGCTGCATTTGTGGCTGCATTGATAGTGGTGCAGCTGACGTCGATGGCCCTGCTCTAGAAGTGGCCCTCTGCACCCCTAATGTTTTTTTGCCAGTGTCCTGCTGTGGCTGTTTTTGAGGTTCCCCATGTGGAAAGGCATGCCATTCCCCTGATGTTTTTTCCTTTCGGGACCGCCTGCCCATTTGGCGGTAGGCATCATCAGCTTCCACTATGTGGCAGTAGCATTCAGCCCTCTTGTGAAAGTCTCACCTCTGTGCCTCAGTCATGTTGGAGCTGAAACATGAGGAGAAGCAAGCACCAATAACAGCATTGGGTGGAGATTGTACATGCATATTATGTACACTGTAACTGCAGATAACACATACAGTCCAACACACATTCCTCCAAGATAACTCAACCCTCATCTATGACTATTTCCTACCAGTCATCATCGGTATCATGTACATGTCACTGGAATGAAAAAAAATTGTTTAGATAGAACAGGGTCGAGAGCTGAGTGGACAAATCTGTCCATGATCAACATGTGTGTTGTCTACCTTACGAACCTCATGTGCCCCAACGATTCTGGATTTCTTGTGTCCCTGTGCATTAGGGGGGCTGTACATGCAATCCATCACTTCATCACACCTGGTGGAACATCACAGCTTGCCCAGTCAGCAAGGAGGCAAGCTGTGGCCTATATGATGGGGCCAGGTAACTTCACACCTGCTATTCTAAGATTAGGTAAATTAACATTGTTGTGTCCCGTAGTAAGACCTGCCCTGAGCATACAGACCAAGGGGGAATGCCATTGCACATGATGTGCCCACCTGTACAACTGATTAGTTAAGTTAAGTTAGGCTTAAAGCCTGTGCTGCACATTAGTGTTGTCAACAAATAACTGAACTGAAGCCCCTTACCCTGTGCAATGCAGTGCTACATGTTTTAACGGGAACACACATGGTGGCTATATGGGTGCCCTTAGGCCCACAATGAGTTTGCCACTGCAGTGGGTGCTGCAAGTGTATCCAGAAACATTGTACTTAATTTGCACATGCAAGTCAGATGTAATCACGCTACCAGGTAAGCACACACCATTGATATCATGGGCCAGATGTAGCAAACTTTTGCGAGTCGCAAATGGCCCGATTAGCAATTTGCGACCCCGCAAAATTGGAAATGGGATGCAAAAATCCCATTTCCGACTCGCAAAAGGCGATGCGAGCCGTTACCGACTCGCAAAATTTGCGACCTCATTTTGCGACCCGCAAATAGGAAGTCGCAATTTGCGAGTCGCAAACCATATGCAATAGCAACTCTCAAATTGCGACTAGTCGCAAAAAGCCCATTTTGCACTTCCAATTTACCACTAACTCAGAGCAGGTGGTAACCATTACCAAAGTATAAAAGGAGACCCAGAAGGCATCTGGGTTACTCAAGATGGCGGAGATATACCTGATACCAGTGAGGAGGAGAACCGATGCCGCCCAACAGAGGAGGAGAAGGAGCCAGAGACAGGAGAAGATATACAGAACAAGGCAGACACTCTTCCAGCAAACTGAGGAGGAAATTTATGATAAATATAGACTTAGCAGCGCAGCTATACTAGATTTAATAGAATTACTCAAACCACAGCTAGAACGCCAGACTGTGCGCGGCTGCGCCATCCCTACGCATGTGCAAGTGCTATGTTCACTGCACCTCTTGGCCTCGGGTAGCTATCAGGGGGTCATTGCTGTGGCAGGTGGGGTATCCCAAAGTGCACTATCACGGTTCTTTAGGGCATTCCTAGATGGCTTACTCACACACATGCCCCGATACATATACCTACCCAGGAATGAGGCAGAAATCAACAGCACCAAGTTGGAATTTTACAGGATTGCCAACTTCCCCATGTCATAGGGTGTGTAGACGGGACACATATACAAATATGCCCTCCTGCAAACCTGGAATATCTGTTCCGCAATAGGAAGTGTACCCACTCACTCAATATTCAGGTGGTATGTGACGCCCATTATATCATTACTGACATGGCAGCCAAATTTCCAGGCAATACTCATGACTCCTACATTTTTAGGCACAGTGGGATACACCAACGCCTGGAACGTGGAGAGTTTGGAGACGGATACCTCCTAGGTAGAGCTGAATACACCTTGAAGACATGCACACAGGTCAATGTGCAAACCACCCACGCCTTGCTAACATTGTACGTTTTGTGCCAAACAGGTGACAGTGCATATGCACTACGTCCATGGATACTAACTCCGTACTTAACACCCAGCAATGATTGCGAGAGGCGATACAACAGTGCACATAAGAGGACCAGGAACATGATAGAACGTACCTTTGGACTGCTGAAAGCAAGGTTCAGATGCCTCCACCGAAGTGGAGGTGCCCTCCAGTATACTCCAATAACAGCTTTCAAAATAGTTGTTGCATGCGCTATACTGCACAACATTGCCACCCGACGTGGGCTACCCCTCACCCCTGAAGACCCAGATTCTGAGGATGAAGAGCAAGAGCAACCACATCGCCATCATGGGGATAGAAGCATCGCAAATCAAGGCAGACTGAGACGGGAACACATTGCAAACCAATACTTTGGAAGGTACGTGCCAACTTTTACCATACTCACCAATGTAACACACCAAGAGTCCATGTGTTAAGTGGAAAGAACAAGTGATTTAATAAGTGCAAATAACCAAACTATGTACAATAGGAACAGTTCAGGGACTTCAATAGTCCACCTGGCATGGGACACATTGGCATCATGTGCCCCAAACCCAAGGACAGTGTGGAGCTCACACCCTACGGCGGGCTCGGCCAGCCTGGCTGGTACTAGGGGGGTCAGCAGTGCCCTGCCTTGTGCTTCCACTACGTAGCACCCTGGTGTCACCGGCAGAGACACTGCTGACAGTGGAGCCCTCCTTACTGTCCTGTGGCGTGTCGCCTGTGCCCCTGGCCACCTGCTGTGCCTCCATGAGGTCCATTGCATGGCTGAGACGGCCCAGTCCCCGTGCCACATCACCAGCAAAGTGGCCCATGTCCACCTGGAGGCTGACTGTGAGCCTAGACAGCCCTGTTGTGTTCACAGCCAGCCTAACTATAGAGGAGGCCATCCTGTCCAGGCGTTGCAGCAGCTGGCGGTCCCTGTGCCGTGCACTGTCACTCTGCGTTAGCAGTCCTGCCACTAGTTGGCGCATAGACAGTGCAAGGTCACCCGTGTTGGTACTGATCACCTGCAACTCCGAATGTACCTGCTGCATACTGATGGCATGATAGCGTTCAAAGCGCTGCAATACCCCACTAATCCTCCTTAATTGTTGGTTTTGCAGGCGCTGACCCCGTAGCAGTTGGGCCTCGGTTGGTGATGTGGAGGCATGCCCTGACTCTGCCTGCCGCTCTGTTGTTGATATTCTACATCGCCTGCGAAGCGATGGAGGTCCTGTATTGTCTGCCATGGCACTCTGGCTCGTACCTGGTGCAGGCTCACACACCACTGGTGCAACAGGTGTTTACTGAGAGGGCATGGTGTCGGTGGTGCAGGTAGCAGTGGTGGCTGGTCCTGTTGTCTCCTGTGTGTGCTGGCTGACCATTGGCCCCTGGCTGCTTGGGCTGGTGGGGGTGTCTTGTGGGAGACCTGTGGGACATAGGGAACACACTGTCAGTGTCTACTATCTGTTATCAACTTCCTAATAAACTATTGCCTATGAACTGCCTACTTGACTACATTGCCCATAATGCATCATTCTGGTGTTTGCTACTCTGAAATGGAGCTATCTTGGTTGTGCATGCCCCTGTGTACAAGGTGGGTAGGGGTATGGCATTGATGAGGGTACATGCATGTCACATGGTACTCACCGGTTGATGGTCCTGGCTCAGAGGTGTCCAGATCTCCCATCCCACTTACAGCCTCAGGCTCTAGGGTCTCTTCTACCCTTTCCTCCAGGGGTGTGGGTGGTGGTACCGTCGATAGTCCCCCTCCTGTGCCTCTCATCTCCCGGAGCCGCTCTGCCGCCCTCTCCTTGGTCCGGGACCGCAGGTCATACCACCTTTTCTTCAGTTCCTCCACACTCCGGTGGCTGACCCCCAGGGAGTTGACCTTGTCCTGGATCTCCTGCCAAATTATTTTCTTCTCTGTGTCTGGCACGGTGAGGGCTGCCCTGCCAAACAGCTCGTCATGGTGCTGATAGCACTCATCAGTCAGCACCTCCAACTCCTTTTCAGCAAACTTTAGCTTCCTTTTCCTAGGATTGTCAGCCATGGTTGCAGGAGCTCTGTTTGTTAGCTGTGCTGAAGTTGAAATGGGTGTGGTCCTCCCTCCTCCCAGGTGTATTGGTAAACTTTGTGGCTGTGATGTCATCATCATGTGCCAGGAAGTGTTTTCCTGAGTGTTCTGAAGTGTTTTCCAGAGTGTTCTGCAGCACCTGCATTCAATTTTTAGCACAGTCGCTATTTATCTATCTGCGGTGCGACTCCGTGTGCGAGTCGCAAATTGTCCTCGCACTTTCTGCCTGCATTGCAGTTAGCGAGTCGGAAATTGTGAGTCACAAAGAATCGCAATTTGCGAGTCGCTATTTTTTACCTACCTACATCTGGCCCCATGTGTGTTATGACCTACATCACTCAGAAATAGCATGGTGGCAAGACCATGTTGTGAAAACTGCCTGAGAGCTGGTGTCGGAGATTCATTGACTTTTCACACAACCATCTGAAGGTTAGTTGTCGACTACATGTGTACACTATTGATTGTTGCGGAGCACAATATGGCTCCTAGCAGTGCTATAGGCACATGGGCCCTTAATTATTAGGAAAATTACGGAGTGCGTCGCTGCGGCAAAATTGGAAGCACCATACTCTGTCATGATCACAATTCAATTGAATATGGAATATCCCTGTGTTGCCCCCTGTGCTGGCGTTAAATTTAGCTGCCAGCACCAACGCAGCCATCCTTGCACCATTGTGCCAGGATGCCTGCACTGAGTGGTGTGATTTTTAATGAGTGGGAAGGTGTCCCTTCCTGCACATAAACAATCACTACTGGATATTTGGCGCAGCTGTGTGCAGAAGAATGCAGCACACACAGAAGTGCCAAAGCATATTTGATAAATGATTGTTTATATACAGGAGAGGAGACCTTCCCGCACATAAACAATAATTTCTGGCATTTTGCTATTTTTTATGTGTGCTGCACAGTGGAGCACACATAGAAAAAGCTAAAAACAAACAGGAATGAAAGTATTCCTCCTCATTGCTGCATGCTAACGCCACCCCTGGGTTAGCGTTAGCTCTTGGTGCTGCCACAGGTTCACTAAAACTCGTAAATCTGAGGCAGCGTCAAGCTGCCAGGGGTCTTGCTGTGTGTATAACTTGGCGCTGAGCCACAAATAATGTCTTGATGCCACCTTGGAAATACGGCACATGGCAAGGCACCCCCAGTGTCACTTTTTGTGCTAGGGGCTCATATGTATACCCACTGATATCTGAAGGGTACTGAGTCACCTGTGGTGTATGTCTCCTACATAAGCCTCCTTGAGACCTCTGCAGATATCACCCACTTCTGTACAGTCTTGTTAATAACTGTTAGCTATGTGTAGCACACCGTGATGACAATGATGTTGTGACAAAGTCTTTGTAATCGTGAAACATCATAAACAACAGTTTAGGAACAACACAGACGTGCCCCCAGCAAGCGTAACCATGCTTGCCAGAACAACAAATGCCTTTATCTGTGTGTCTTAACCATGCATGAGATAACCTACACAAATGCATGGTGAAGGCACAGAAAATGGCAAAGTGGATCAGGAGTGGACGTGGTGAGGTAAGTGGGGCGGGGGCAGGTTTGGAGGCTAGTTGTTAGTGGTAGGGGTGGATTGAGGGATTGGGTCAGGTGGGTGAGTCAGCATATTAGGGTAAGGGGATTTTGCGCAGTTATTGTTTTTGGATTCATCGGTGGAGGGTGGAGTAAGTGCTTGGGGTGGGTGCGGATTGGGCTGAATGTTAATTTTAGGACCGGAGGTGTGGGGCCTTAGGTATTTTAGGGTAGGGGGTTGTGATATTTTTATTTTTGAGGCTTGAGGGTGAGGTGGTATGAGGGCTTGGGGTGGTTGGGGGTGGTATGATAGAACAACAAATGCTGTTCCCACACATACCTTCACTAGCCATGCTTTTTCAATGTAAAATCATTGTAAAGGCATGCATGATGAAGGCATGCATGGTAACAATGTGGTCGTTGTTACGACCATGTTGTTAAGGCATGTGTGGTTACAGCAAGCATGGTTCAACATGTATTCTTCGTTAACAGGCATGCTACATACATGAACAGCTGCCCTGAAACCTGTCATAGTAGACACCAATGGATTACTGGCCACCCATATCAATTCCCATGTCACACAATTCCATGACAGCACACGTTGCCCCTTGAAGTACATGCCAGCCATTCTCACTGCACATCATTCCAACATACAAGATGTCACCATCCATTCTCCAATGATATCAGGTCATTGGTCAGCAAAAACCATCTTACATTGCATTCCACACTTCACACTGACTCACACCAAACCCAGGACTTGCACTCATAACGCACAAGATGACACTTTCTAGCTACATCAGGGTATTTAAATTGGGCGACCTCTCCGACGGTGTAGGAAGCAGGTCCACCTGCAAAACATGGATTGAAAACATTGGTTAGTGTAATCTGTACATTTCCATTAATGGACAACATTGTTTACTGTTAACTAGTTAGGCTGAGTGAGCACGTCATTCTAGTGGTAGAGCAGAGCAACTAACCAACATCTGAGATCATTCACTCACACATACTCTCAGATAATGTATACCCACACACCTACAAACCATCATTGTACCTGACACTCCTGTGGTGCTTCTCAGTGCTCTATTGCTAAATGGCATTGTCATGCAGGTGTTTGTTATCTCAACACCTGCATGACCATATGGGACTGCTTGACACAGTTTCTGTCCTGTTGCGACACCAATAGCATTTGAGACTGCCTCAGATGTTGTTGTCATCTACCTCGTAGTCATAGTACACTGACATACTACTATCCAGGGGTTGTTTGGGCATGTCAAGGTGTTGAGGAGTGATGTTATACATCCTTCAGTGACCTAAGTAATCTGTGTGTGCTATCACAAGGCACACACATAAGCAGTAATGCAATGGGAGAATACTTATGTGAAGATAATTGTACGTACCTGCACTTTGACTGATTGTATTCATGGATGTATTGGCAGTATTGCATGTCCAGGCACTGTTGCCATGGTATACTATCATGTGTCCAGGGAGGGATCTGAACATGGGCATAGTACATGCCTCAACAGTGAAACACTTGCTCTGTGGTCAAAGGATGCATTTGCTGGTGGAGGTAACTGAATGATGCACCAGTGAAGGAGCAGATGCAGGCAGACCCATACTGTCAGTGAGAAGGGGCAGGCCTGTGGAACTGCCTCTGCACATATGTGTGGTATTAGTCATAGTATATGGTGTATGTGATACAAAAGGAATTTGAACAGGGAAGTGCTAATAGTCTGGGTCCAGTGCATGGTGAAGCTCCCTTACATGGCATTGGCCAATGACACAAAGGGGTCAATAGAGCAACAGGGGTGCTGCAGAAATTGCATCAATACTGTCCCTTTGGCCCTCAGTGCAACCTTTACCCCACCATGTGTGCGCATCATGAGAATTGAGGTACAGCATGATTCAAGTAGGGCCCAAATGCATCAGTTTATGTGTAGGTAAATCATGTACTCAGCAGAAGTTGCAACAGATCCTCACATCTTCTGCTGAGTACATTGGGGGCCCATCTCATACATTTCATCCACCCAAATCACACCTGCTCTCAGAAGCCGTTCAGAGTGCTGGTAATATTATAGTAAGGGATTTCTCAGCTTACTCAGTAGCAAATATATATACCACCCAAACAGGCTTTGGGACAGCCTTCCATACATGGTGCCCTATGCATGCATCATAACACTTTCTAATGGTGGTGCTGGGAAAAAGGTACATGTGGCCAGCATCGGCTAAATTTCTGTACACCTCACTTGTAGGTCTGAGGTGGGGCAGAGACTCATCATACAGGTAGCATACGACATGTCCACATCCTCATGCATTACATGCAACATTCAACAGTATCTGCAACTGTCATGGACATGCAAAACTACAAACTATACATGGTAAGGTGAGACTTACCAACTGGTCCACAAATCTGAATTCCAAGATGATCCAGCAGATCCTGCTCCCTTCTCACCAAATCTGCTCATTTGTGTTTAAGCTGGTGGTTGTTCCTGCCACTGCCGAAAAGTCTGTTGAGGTGGTGGAGCACCTTGCCCCACCGCGGTCGCCGTGCCTCTGTGGGGTAGCCGAGGATCACATGGCCACTAAGTTCCAGCATAAATGGGAGGTAGTGCTGCACCAACCAGATGAACCCCCCAGCTCATCCGCAGACATATGGGGCAACCTCTCTTTACCACTCATACTGCTAGTGCAGTTCACCCAATAAACTATTTTGAAAACACCTAACTCCGACCCAACTACCCCCAAATGCCCCAACAACTATTCTACCTGAGACAAACACCCCACATTACAGACATAGAAACAATACTAAAACACTACAAAAGACAAGTTTAAAGACAAGCAAAGACAAAAACTACAAGAAACAGCAGAAAAACACTACTAACGCTCCCTCCAAAAATTAGAATTCCATCAACCACACCAGCACCACACACCCTCCTAGAGCCACAGACAAATAGACTGTAAATGAAAGTGAAAGTTAACTCACTGTACACTGTTTGAAGACAGGATGTCCTGTTACATCACTTCCTGGGCCTGTGTGTCACGTTTCTAGTCATGCGTAATTTTCTGACGCATTACGGTCATGCGTTGTATTTTCTCACCATTACCATGAAAAGGTCTATGGGCGTGCGAAAGACGCACAGGGGCTATGTGTCTATTAGCTTAGGGGTATTGTATGGCATATGCGTATGCGTGAAAATTTTTAACGCATGACAACATTGTGTGGATTTTTGCATTTCATGCCTTGAGTAAATCCTAAGTGACTTCACATGTTACACGGGGTGTGCAACAATGAGGTATATGTGGTATGGCAACATGTGGGTGAATTTCCAGTACTGTCATTACGGTGACAAAGGTATGTTGGATCTATGGGTTAGTTTGTGAGTCTGCTGCATGCGATTACTTAATACCTAATGCACATGTGTATGTATAGCTACACTGTGTCCACAGACAATTTGGCACATGTGTGCTATGTGTATATACATGCATACTTAAACTAATTTGGGGGTGGACTATATTGTTATGTCTGAGATATAGATGTATACATGCCAACAACACCAAACGTGTTTGGTGGCCTATGTCCAACACACGGTTACAACCATGAAAGTTTCTACACACAGTACTCAGTGGACTTGGACTGCATCACGTCAACCCTGCCAATTTGCCTGTGTATGTGTGTCCCCTCTGTGGTGTGTTGTTGGATTTCCCTTTATGTTGCTCTGCTACATGTGTGCCATTTGTGCCCCCATGCACTGTAGTTGCAGGAGATGTCATGTACACATGTGTTGGGGAAGACTGGTATCTGCTGTGTGTGTACATGGACATGTGTTTTGTGATTTCTATCACATATGATGACAGTGGAGTGTTCATGGGATGTGAAACCTTACATTACTATCTTCCTGCATGGACACATGTTGCAATTCAACAAATGCATGTATTGTCACATCAGTTGCTACCTATGTTTCCGTATGTTGAAACACATGTGAAGCTCATTTCTGACAGTCACTGATCTAGTCATACCTATGCCCTCACTTTTGTGCTAGGTTGCCTTTTGCTCTCAATACTTACTTATTTCCACGCCAGTGGAACATGTGTGCTGACATATGTGGCATATGTGTGCATGCCATCAACTAGTTACCCACATTTGTCCACATCATATTTGTATTGACTGTCACAAACAATGGCATACCACTGTGTTACAGTGTTGCAGTGTTGGCAAATCTGCCAGCCTACTCGTCATCACAACAGTGTGAGTTTCTATAGCTACACCTACCCATGGTTGCATGTGAAGGGAAAAGTCAAAGAAAGCCCCAGTTTAATCACCCCTCTGTGCACATGCATCAGGCCCCTGACAATGTAATACATTCAAGTAGCTGGAGCAGTGGTGTGTGGGTTCATTGAGCAGGGACCCAGTGCCTTCATGTTTGCTACTCAGAAATACTATGCACGCTCCCCAGCAGAGAGACAAATGCACAATTGTGGTCATACAGTCCAGGATCTCACATTTACCTCTGCCGTACTTGACGTCAGCTTTCCCCTCTCATGAACAACACTCAGATCTTGCACATTTGGGACATGTGACAAGTTTTGATATCCTTAGCAGTTTCCTTGGGCATCTTTTTAGGTGTGTATCTCTGTTGTGACTTTAATATTGGAAACGTGCCAGGGTACAAATGGTGCTGTCTGTCACAGCCTCCTGTCATGATGGCATGTGATGGGCAAATACCATAGTATGCTAGTGGCCAACATGACTGGGTGATGTACTGACCTTGCCACCCGCTCTGTACATATGTGAAATGTTGACATGTAGATATTGATGTGTTGTACAGTCAGTGTTGGTCTGTGTGTCCCTTCTCCATGTATTCCTGAACTTCTGGTGAAGCATGTATTGTCAGCTACATTGCTCCCATTCTTTAGTCTGTTTGTACTTTGTGCACATCTTCTACTGCAACTTTGTCTATTCATACATGGGCATAATGCAGAATGTGACTAGTGTACATAGAAGATGTGTACATCTCCTTCTCCTGTCTACTTGATAGGGATGGTTCCAATTACGGTATTTGTGAGTTGTCATGAGTTCCACACACACATGACATCACTCCTGCCACACCCCTTGTGTTGTCTCCACTTCACCTCCAGTGTTGTATTTGCAAATATCTGTGGGCGTCTGGAAGCAGTCCATCCAGAACATCCATTGTACATGTGTTTGCATTTCTTCCAGCACGACACAACCTAGATTACTCTTACTTACTGATATTGAGGTGTCGCATCATCTCAGTGCTGGAGAGTTCATTTGCCATTTGCAACATATATATAGAAAATACACCCATCCATCAGCATGCACATGTTTGCCTAGATTTGCTCTAGCCATGTGTCAAGACAACAGATTTCTGTGACAAGTGTGCATCTTATGTACAAAGTGAATATTTGCAACTCTGCCTACATTCAACCCAGGTGAATATGTGGTGGAGCATTGTCCAGAATAATACATGGATAGTGACTATGGTCATGTGTTTGGATAGTGATTCTGCACCCATAACTGGTTATGCAGTCAAGGCAACCCATGGTGCACTCCACAGCCAACATGTGTGTGCCATATGTGAGGGAGAGTCCACCATTTGTCAGGATTGTGCACATTGGCAGTTCCGGGACACAAGCCCATGGACACACTGTGCAGACTCAGCATCGGTTATTGGTTACAATCCATGGGCATTTACTGAGGGACCACAGTTCACAATGATGTTCCACTCTTGGCACAAATGTACCATGCAGGCTATGCTACTGTCACCATGAGTTGCAACAGTGTTCTGTTCCTATATAACTTGATATCCATTTGTTTACAGCCCCTACCTTATGTGTGCCCCCCTTGCATTCATCCTGTTATGCATGGTGTTGCTGAGGTAGATTGGCTAGGTATTAGCACCTTGCCCACTTGACAGGACAATGTATGTGGTGGTGCATGGAACTAGACCGTCAGGAGTCACATGCCCGCAAATTGTGTGTCACTGATATTTGAGATGGTGGCAGTAGACCCACTTATGTCACAAATGTTGTTCCTACCTTACTGGTCACCTTTATGTTACACACCTGCTCACTGAGGTTGAGGCACATTCCAATGGAGTATGTAGTGCAGAATGAGTAGACTAAGGAGATTCAGGTGCAAAGTGATTCATTTGTGCTATTTACACTGTGATGTTTAAAGTATAGTGATTATGTGTAGAAGTTCTTCACAATGCGGAGTCTCCTACGAACTTCTGTGCAGTATTCATTTGTTCCCCTTCCAAATTATCTGCTCCATCATCAGCCTCATCCTCGCTGGGTACATAATCTTGTTAATCCCAGGGGATATTTGTTTCGACACAAATGTTGTGCAGGATTGCACATGCCAGTATGGTCTTGCAAACAAGTGGTGGCGCATACAAGAGGCTTCCTCCTGACAGGACCAGGCACCTGAACCTGGATTTCAGGGGAGCCCAAATAACCTATCCACCACATTGCGAGTTTTCCTCTGTCCCTCATTGTAGGCCTGCTGTTCTACCATTGTGAGATAGACAAAGGGGGTCATCACCCACGGCTGTATGCCGTACCCTTGGTCAGCTTCAAAAGATATAGAGGATATGTGTTGGTAAATGTTGATAGCGGTTTAGAACATCCCAAAGAAGTTGTACTTTTTAATTGGAGTGGTGACACAGACTTGTTTGGGGTGAAGTGTATGTTCCTGTTCTTGTGAAATGGATTCTTTGGACTGTGTTGATGGACATGACATTGGTTAGTGGCTCAAGGGCCTGGGAAGTTTTTATATTGTTCCCAAAAGTGATAGTTATGAGTTTGGTACATGTGTTGTGTAGTCCATATTTGAAGCTTGTTCTATTCTTACATGGCACATACCACTTCCTAGCAGCACAATGGTCTCAGATGTTGATACAGCATAGTTTCCCTACAAAGCCAGACTGTGCCACCCACATTACCATGTGACACTATGCATGCAGTGTGACACTTAGAGACCCTTTGTTGCAGATGATGGCTGTGCCAGCCATCAAGTGTACGGGAACGTGTGTCCCACATTGGTAGGAGGGTGTAATTTGGTACAGTAGTATCTCCTAGCTTCAATTACATGATTTCTGACAGACACTTCCTAGATATGCACAGTGCAGGCTTTGGGAGGGGGCACAACTTTAAGGCACATGGGTCCCTTAGTATGGTGCATGTAAGGCCAGGTATCTCCACTATACTCCTACCACATCCTACTATGTCATCCTTGAATGTTAGTGTTTTTTCATAGACTCAACACCATGGTGGACCATTTCTAGTAGTTGCAACAGACATGGGGGGTCATTACAACCCTGGCGGACGGTGTTAAAAGTGCGGTAATACCGCAAACAGGCCGGCGGACAAAAAAAGGGAATTATGACCGTGGCGGAAACCGCCAACAAAGACAGCCACTTTAACACACCGCCCGCCATGGCGGTACAGACAAACAGTGCGGCGGTCACCGCAAACAGACAGGCGGAAGACAATGTACCGCCCATAGTATCACAAACGGCCAATCCGCCACCATTTCCGGGACAGATTCACTGTGGATAAAAACACGGCGGAAACAGTTTCTGCAATGGGAAAACGCTTACCTGAACACATCCCACGAGGAAGGAGGACTCCATGGATCCGGAATTACATATCCTACCGGCCCTTGTATCCCTACTCATCTACGAAGAGCAACGCCGGTGCCGGCGAAGACAACGGTGAGTACTGTACCTATGACATAGAGGAGGGGGGAGGCAAAAGTCAGGGGGACACACAGGCAACACCCCCACCCTCACCAAACATCACAGTAACAACCCACAACCCCCCCGGAAGAATGCAAAGAAAAAACTAAATCAGTTCAAACATTCTAATGTTTCAATATACATGTCTCAAATATATACTGATATATTATAAAATCATTCAAAAGTATATACATTACGAGAAGTAGCGCAGATAAGCACATATCAATGTCCTTGCACCACTAGTCCAAAAATGCATGGGCGAGGCCCACACAAGATACCTGTCCACAAACGGAGAGAACACTGCCGGGCATCAGAGAGAAATACAACAGGAACCTAAGGGGGAATGGAAGGGGGGCACCTCAGCCAGCTCCATGCCCATTGATGTATCCTGGGGAGTGCAAAGCCACAGTCTCTCAAGTCTCTACAGTGGGTGGGTTGCCCACTGTTCAATCCTGGGGAGTGCAAAGCCACAGTCTCTCAAGTCTCTACAGTGGGTGGGTTGCCCACTGTACCATCCTGGGGAGTGCAAAGCCACAGTCTCTCAAGTCTCTACAGTGGGTGTGTTGCCCACTGTTCAATCCTGGGGAGTGCAAAGCCACAGTCCCTCAAGTCTCTACAGTGGGTGGGTTGCCCACTGTACCATCCTGGGGAGTGAAAAGCCACAGTCTCTCAAGTCTCTACAGTGGGTGGGTTGCCCACTGTTCAATCCTGGGGAGTGCAAAGCCACAGTCTCTCAAGTCTCTACAGTGGGTGTTTTGCCCACTGTTCCATCCTGGGGAGTGCAAAGCCACAGTCTCTCAAGTAGATAATAGCCACCACTGGTTCTGGAGGGGGACTGGTGCCCCAACTGGATTAGTCTCCCCGTGACAGTTCCTGTCGCATCACTGTCCCAGCTGCACATGGGATAACGATGCTTGATGTGGCGGTCTTTTCCTTCTTCAGCGGTGCATGCCCTCTTCAGCGGTGCTTAGCCATAGCGGTCTCTGGACTATTCAGCGGTGCTTTGCCATGGCGGGTCTCTGGACTGTTCAGCAGTGCTTTGCCATGGGGGTCTCTGGACTGTTCAGCTGTGCTTTGCCATGGCGGTCTCTGGACTGTTCAGCGGTGCTTTGGCTTGGCGGTCTCTGGACTGTTCAGCGGTGCTTTGCCATGGCGGTCTCTGGACTGTTAAGCGGTGCTTTGCCATGGCGGTCTCTGGACTGGGCATTGGTGTGTGGCATGACAGTCCCTCATTGCCCAGCGGGGCCCTCCTGGGCAATGACTCCGGCGGAGGCGGTGGTCTCCTGACCAGTGATGATACTTGGGCCCTCCTGGGCAATGACTCCGGCGGTGGCGGTGGTCTCCTGACCAGTGACGATACTTGGGCCCTCCTGGGCAATGACTCCGGTGGTGGCTGTGGTTTCCTGACCAGTGACGATACTTGGGCCCTCCTGGGCACTGACTGGACAGCAAACCTGATTTGGTGCCTCAGTGCTTAGTGCTTTGTGGACAGGGATGCTGTAGGGTTCCTGTTGCACCTATTTAGACCTCAATGCAGGATCAGTAGATTCTCCTGGGATCCTTTGGACTACTGGCAAGGGATTCATGTAGGGGGCCCTCGTACATACTTCTGTGGTTGGGTTCCCAAAAGGGGCCTGGTTACTGAAGTCCTGGATATTGCTTCAGCATTCACTGAATATTAACTATTTTATATGGGCATCATCCATGACCACCCTGTTAATGTACCTCACCTCTTATCATTGACCTTCAACTGCGTATGCTTGAGGCAGCAGATGCTACAGACCTTTTTGGAGTCACTGCTCCCTCATTTACTTTACATAGCACTTTTCAAAGAGACCACAACCAAGGGAAATTTCCCAGCAGAGATGAACAGGGCAACCATAGTAGTCTTCCTCAAGGTAGGATGATCCCCTGTGGATTGCATATTCTATCGCCCCATCTCACTCACTAATTCTGAGCTTAAATGTTTTGCCAAAGTCCTAACTAACCCTTTTCACCATGTTATTTACATGTTGGTTCACCCAGATCAATGTGGGGTTATGCCACTCCCAGGCACACCCACTGCATCCGTAGTGGTATGCCATTACCTGCTTTCAGAATCTAATGCTTTTCTCCTTTTAGATTTTGAGAAGGCTTTTGATTCCCTCAACTGGGACTTTCTCTGGCATAACCTTGCTTGGATGGGTATAGGCCCTTGTTTTATTTTGTGTGTGTGCACTCTTTATGCCTATATCTCCCTCCTTCCCACTCTTGCATGGTCCCTGAATCTGATGACCCTCGTAGCTCACATGTGTAAGGATCTGGAGAGGTGGTCTTCCCTACCTCCTACCATTTAGTGTAGAATTTCCTTCTTTAAAATGAAGGTGTTACCATGTTTTCCATATGTTTTGCAAAACGTTCAGTATGCCATCTCCAGGTCCTGGTTTCACTCCATGCAGCCCTTCTAGATTGTCCACTGGGTTCCGCATATCACCTTTGGCAGATGTCTACAGTCCACTTTTGATGGCAGCCTGGTGGCTGCGGACCTAGCGCTCTATTACTGGGCTTCCCAACTTGTGGTCTTGAATGATTGGTTTCATGGCATTTGAGAAGACCTGGCGTATTGAGTGAAATTGTCACTTATGCTTATACAGGTCACCAATTCCCCCTTCTCTCCCCAACCAGACCAAAACTGTATTTGGGGTGCCGCTATTTGCCAATAGAACGACTGGATTGGGGGGCAGGGTCAACTTCCAGACTCCCTTTTAGAGAGGCACAAAGGTCTGCCAGGGGACCGGCTTGGCAGGATTTAGGAAATGTGACTTCATTGGAATTTCAAGTTTAGGTGATTTGTGGAAGGGATCACACATGCAGTACTTTTTGGTCTATCAGGCCAACTTCCAGTTACATCACTCTCAATTTCTTAGATTCCTACAGCTACGTCATGCCCTCTTGTCTCATCAATCCTCACTTGGGGAGGTCCCAGATTTCAGCCCCATGAAAACAAAGGTTCTTATGGCTTCTCTGGGGCATGGTGTGCGGTCGGTCTCACAAATGTATCGTTCATTTGTCATTAACTCCCCGTGTTTGTCTGCACACTCCATGCCCATTGGGAATACTGGGTGGATGCCTTGAAGGATGGGGTATGGAGGGAGGTGCTCATGGCTCGAAGGGATCTGGCCATATCCTCTCAGTTCCTGCTGATTAAAATAAATGTCCTACAGACCACATACCTGGCACCACTGAGGCTTTGGAGGGAGGATAAAATCAGAACGTCCGCATGCCACAGCTGCAGATCTGAATAGGCAGACTTTCATCATCTTGTGTGGCAGTGCCCCATCATATTTAGGTATTGGTCCCAACTCACATTTTGCTCACACTGGGTAGCACTCCTGGGGTGTTGGAAAACATGGGTGGAAAGTGCTTGTGAATTTGGGAACTATGCTCACCAAGAGAGATATAGCTCAGAACTGGCCATTAGCCACTGCTCCAGGCCTGCACACATGGCTGACGGCCATGGATAGGTGTGCCAAGATGGAAGAGCCAATGTATGCAGCACGGAGCTGCCCTCACAAACACCACAAGATATGGAACATTTGGTGTTACTATTTTGGTCTCCAGACAGTGACCTGAATATCCTTTGACATGTGGGCACGTGGTCGTAACCAGTTGATTGTGCTCAGTGTTTATATGAAAGAATCCATAAAAATAATTTATCCACAAAAAAATGGGAAAACAATAATAATTAAGAGTCTAAAACAATGCCTAACTGACTAAATAAATGTGTGTCATGAAATTAGACATTACAAAGTTCATATCTTCTGTAGGGATTAAGGGCCAGATGTAGCAAAGTGTTTGCGCCTCGCAAACGGCGAAAATCGCCGTTTGCGAGGCGCAAAAGCCACTTTGCTATTCAGAAATGCATTTTGCGAGTCGGCTCCGACTCGCAAAATGCATTTCCGACTCGCAAATAGGAAGGGGTGTTCCCTTCCTATTTGCGACTCGCAGTGGGATGCAATTCCATTTGCGACCGCGTACGCGGTCGCAAATGGAGTCGCAGTTACCATCCACTTCAAGTGGATGGTAACCCACTCGCAAATTTGTGAATGGACCCAAAAACATTTTTTCAGGGCATGGAGTGGTCCAAGGGACCACTCCCTGCCCTGAAAAAATACCGAAACGAAAGGTTTCGTTTTTTTTTTAAGTGCAGCTTGTTTTCCTTTAAGGAAAACGGGCTACACTTAAAAAAAAAAAACTGCTTTATTTAAAAAGCAGTCACGAACATGGAGGTCTGCTGACGTCAGCAGGCCTCCATGTTAGCGAGTGCCTATACTCGCAATGGGGCCGCAATTTGCGACCCACCTCATGAATATTGATGAGGTGGGTCATTGCGACCCCATTGCGAGTCGCAGTCGGTGTCTGAGACACCGTACTGCATAGCAATTTGCGACTTGCAAATTGCGAGTCGCAGGGACTCGCAATTTGCAAGTCGCAAATTGCCAAGTTGCTACATCTGGCCCTAAGTCATAGCGTTGTAGGGCAATGATACAATCATAAATATTGGCCAACTTCCTAACTAAACCTGTGTTTATCTTCCAGAATCCCAGTACTTAGGGGCAGCGGCCTTAAAGAGTTCCACACTCCAAACAAATAATATCCAACTCTCCTTAACTTTCCCTGACCTGAGTCCTCTGAAGACAATACTGGGAGAGGTTAAATAATTCCAAGGATGCAAGTAAAGTCTTTGATATGATGCTGTAGATGGAATTTCAAGAAACACCACAAGCAGAAAACATCTGTTTAGATCTCCTCAAAATCAGACTTGAAGGTAATCTTGACTAGAGAGCAAGGAACTCACATGATGAGCTAAACCTGCCTTTTATCAACAGGGAGTAAAGCCAAGTACCTGGACGCACTTTTGCTTAAAAAATATTACCACCTGCTAACGCCATTTATTTGCGCCGTGCGGGCGTCAAATTTATACTTTGACGCAGGGCGGCGCAAACCACTGGTGTGAGTCATTTTTTTTACTCAAACCACTGCATCACGTCATAAAGGAAAACAACGGTAACGCAGCGAAAATGCCTGTGAGCCGGTTTACGACGACGTAAACTTGATACGTGCCATTTTTTTACACAGTTGCATCAAAAAACACCGCAAACACTGCAAAATGTGCATAGGTGAGCCAAAATGGAGCCTAGATGCTTGCACAGACCCCAGGAAGATGACAACAGACCAGGAACCAGCCAGGAGGACCCACACAAGACCCAGGGCAGGGGGAAGAAAAAAAGAAAGTGTTGCTTCCATGCAGAGGAGCAGGAAAATCTGATTAAAGAGGTGACGGAACACCAGCACCAACTGTTTGTCACCTCAAAGTTGCCAATCAGTAGGAGAGGGGCAATATGGCAACAAATTATTGACAAGATCAAGAGTGTGGCAGAAGTACGGAGAACAGTCATCGAGTGCAAGAAACGCTGGCATGACTGCAAGCGCAGGACCAGGGAAAAGAGGGCCAGGAACAGGAAGGCAGCACTGCAGACTGGAGATGGGACTCCAGCACACCAGGAGGCCCTGGACCACATGGAAGAAATGGTCGCAGCCGTCATCCCTGAGGAGATCGTCACAGGGATTCCAGGACAGGACAGCGCAGACTACCAGGAGACAACGCAAATGCAGTGTAAATCGCATGGGTAATTAAAATGCACAAATGTTAACTATAAGCAAGGGGGTGGACATACCTACTACAAAATGCATGTAAGTCATGATATTCAGGGAGTGGAATGGGTAAAGGGGCACGCCATGGGGGCATGGCCCGTTTTGAGGAAACCTGGGGCACACTACTACACAACACCAACAACCTTTGCATGGGGGTATGCGGCCATGCCAAGGATGTTGCAAAGGTAAAGCCAGGCTAGGAGGGCAGGGTACAACGTAAAACTGGCAGCATGTCAGCCAGTATTCTCCCCACATTAACTAGGGCCCAATTAACAACCTCTGGCCATACCTGCAAGTGGAATGTAACATTGACGCCACTACCACCTCTACTGTGTGTGCAGGTCTAGTAGCTAATGGCAGTAACGTCCCCATGGACCAAACACATCCAAATTAGAGGGTTCAGGATGACAATGCTATCAATCCACTGAAATCTAGACAAATGTTCCAATCCTGTCAGATGTGATTTCCCAAAGTTGCTACAAACATCAGCCATTGTCATTAACATTAGGAGGTACACAGCACTAATGTAATACCCATGCTGCATATGTCAGGGTCCACCTGTGCCTGGGTCACAATAACGCCAATTATACCATGCAACATCCCAAATCTCATACTGCTCAGACAACAGCATTGATGGGGAGGACACATGTAACTGATGACAGAAATACACCTGCACAGTCAGAGGTGGAAATAGAACACTGCTAGGACTATCAGTGAAATCCAATGTACCACACATTCCCCAACATCAGCAGTACACTTTACCAATGCTGATATCCATATTGTGCCATAACAAAGCTAGAAATAGTATATGCTACATCTCAACTACATATAGGTGGATGTGAATGATCAGAGACTGGGGCAGGTCCAGATTGTTAAGTATGGTGCTTGTGCCATCAGAGCACCCACAGCCAGTGAAAGGCCTCACCATGAGAATGGAAGTAGACAGAGGGTTGAGTAGGATAAGAAGGTGGCATTACACAATCTGGCCAGAACCAACACCTAGAGGATGTTATGCAGACAAGTCCACAAACTGATCACAATACATGCGACATGCAGATGGGGCATAGGCCTGGGAGAATGCAATATGAAAGACAGAAACAATGAACAGGAACCAAGAACACAATGTTAAAATAATCGGAAGGCAGGCATGTCACGTTACAAAGCCCACAACACAGACACACTAATGTACTGGATCTCATTACAGAGGACGATGTCTCTCCTGCGGATATGCCTGTCCTGGAATTCCCTGATGACATGGATGACGAGCTGACAAACATCAGCCAGCAGACCCTCCAAGATGTCCTTGAAACCCTCCAGAGCCCACCTTCAGTCACAAGGAGGAGCACAGATACAGCAGCCATCACAGAGGATCCACCCACCACCCCAATTGTACGACCTGCCAGCTCCTACACAGCTGGGAACTCCGACAACCCTGGCACCAGCTTTGAGCGAACTGTAGTTGGAGTACAGTAGGAGCTGGCCAAGGAGGTGTAGGTGGGGATGCAAACTATGGCAGCCTGCCAAGAGGGGGTGAGTTTGCGCATGATGTCAACTGAAGAACAGGTAGCAGCTTTGCAAGGACGAACAACAATCATGCAGGAAGTTGCAAAAAGGTTGAAGGAAATCAGCACAGCTGTAATAGAGTTGACCCAACACCTACAACAACAATCCTGTCAACGCGTGCACAAATGCAATGTTGAACCCGGTAGCACTAGTCCCTGCCACATGGCCACCTATTACCAGGGTCCTGTGCTTTGTAACATGCCAGTCTTGCAACAACTGTACTCAAACACTGTTCTTCAACCCACTGTTTATCTTGTCAGCCTGCCCCTGTGAATGTCTCTCACTAACTGATTGGCAGATCCTGTCTCTCTGCACTGTCTGACACTCCACCCCAGCATGTCCAATGACATGTCCTTTTTCACTTGTGTAAAATCACAATGGAAGATATCACACTAATGGACTCACAATCATGGACAATGTACATTCAGCACTACAGCACTTTTAAATAAATAGCACCTACACAACAACTTTGTCTCTGTGTAATGTGACACATCAACCGTGATGTCCATCAGTGATGTTAACCTGAGGTCAATGAGCATTGATTTTCTAGACACCTGACCTGAACGATTCTTGGCTGATAACTATGCACAGTGGCCTGGATTCTACCATCATCTGCTCTCCCTGAGGGTTATTTCAGAGCAAAATATCAGCCTTGCACCAAAGTGCTGTGTTGTACAGAATAACGCCTTCTCAAGGGATGTCTAAGCCAGAAAAAAGTCCCTTCGATTGTTACTGAAAGTCAAAACTTACGTATGTGACATATTTGCTAAATTTTACCTAACACACACCAAACAGCATGAAGGGATGTGTATGAGTTTCCATACAAATAAATAACCGTGCTGAACATTGTAACAAATGATAGGTGTGAGTTATGTATACCATACTACATGAGAGCATACTACCACTCACCTTATAAAGATTTGCTGGGATATCAGGCTGCAGACAGACTTTACACAGTGTCCCCAATACCAAATGTGGTAGCAAAATATGTGACATTGAAAACATACAGCACAAAATACCCACACTTTGGGATCCATAGTAACCGTGAGTGGTGGGTGCAATGGACGGCCAAATCTTAGCTAAATAGCTTTGGTGTAGCTGCCAATGTAACAGCTCAGTTGGGATATGGTTGCAGCATGGGACACAAAAGCAAATACCAAAGAGACACGGTTCACTCATGACAAGGCCCTGCTCTACAAGCATGTGACACATACTATAAAGGATTACCTAGATATTTATTAAACAGTAAAAATAGAAACTAAAACCAGGGGAAACACCTAACCTAACCTATTCTACTCTAACTACAAATTACCCACAACTGTCCCTAACTAACCTAAGCTAAACTTACTTATCACATCTAACTAAACAATATAAACATCAACCCCCCACCCCCTTTATAAGAGGGGACACATGGAGGACAACAGATACTAACCTAAACACATGGGAGGTCATTACAACATTGGCGGTAAAAGCCGCTTACCGCCGTGCAGAAGACCGCCAATACACCGCCACGGCTGCGGAATTCCGCCACAGCTATTATGACACACATCTCAAAATACACACACACATCTCCAAAACACCGCCACATTGGACAATTCCAAATACACACACCTGATACACATACAAACACCACTCCCACACACCCAACACAATATAAAACACACACCCACATCACCCACAAACCCTTATGACCAAAAATTAGTCACGAAGGCCAGAGAGACAGCACTGATTAGACAATCCCACCACACAGAGGCACACAACACCATCACCCACACACCATCCACGCACAAAACACCACACACCACTACACATCACTACACTCATCACCACATACACCACCTCACACATCACACACACCACCCCATGGCACGCCAAAGACACCCCCGCTTTTCCGAGGAGGAGCTCAGGGTCATGGTGGAGGAAATCGTACGGGTAGAGCCACAGCTATTTGGCTCACAGGTGTAGCACACATCCATAGCCAGGAAGATGGAGCTATGGCGCAGAATAGTCGACAGGGTCAACGCAGTGGGACAGCACCCAAGAAATCGGGAGGACTTTAGGAAGAGGTGAAACGACCTACGGGGGAAGGTGCGTTCAGCGGTCTCCAGGCACAACATCGCGGTACAGCAGACTGGCGGCGTACCCCCACCTCCTCCCCCACAACTAACAACATGGGAGGAGCAAGTCTTGACCATCATGCATCCAGAGGGCCTCGGAGGAGTCGGTGGAAGAATGGACACTGGTAAGTCAAATCTTCACTATCATATCCCCCACCCTACCTGCATGCTATCACACACCCCCACCCTCACCCTCACCCCCTCACCTATCACTCCAACTCCTCACTAATGTACTAATAACACAAACCACCCATCCCAACACCAAGCCCTGCATGACACAACTAAGCATGGTCACCGCTCACCAAAGCATGCTCACTGCACATACCCAGAACAACCCCCTAACCATCATCACACAAGCCCCCACACAGGAATGCTAGCACTGGGGTACACAAACACCCACCCATTGCACACCATGACACACACACATGCAATAATCATGCTCTTATGCCCCTGCAGGATCACGAAGGACCGTCACCACACCGGAGGGTCCAGACATCTCCACTCCACCCACAGAAGAGGCCCACAGTGACAATAGCAGCTTTGCCCTACTGTAGCCTGATGACCAGCCCGGACCATCGTGGGCCTCGGGACAGTCGGTTCCCCTTGCACAGGCACAGCCCAACACTGACCTTCCACCCTCTGGTAACACCAGCACGGCACCCACCCAGTGGGCCCAAACCTCCGTACCCAGGACAGGTCAATCAGCTGTGTGTCCACCACTACAGTGAACCCAGGATAACCCACCACCCCAACAACAACAGGGACCTGGGGTCAGTGGTAGTGGACACACGGTCCAGGGGACGGAGGCACAGGAACACAGGGGAACTGGGAGGGCTGCTGTACGACAAGGGGCGGACAGGCCTAGGGAACCCACTCTCCACGAGGCCCTCTCCTCCATCATGGGAGCATACCACCACTCCCAGGAGACGATGGCGACGGTCCTGGTCAAGTTTCAGGAGACCCAGCGCCTGCAGGAGGAACAGTATTTGGGCTTCAGGGAGGAGCTCAGGACCATCAGCTCTGCTTTGGGCACCATCGTAGGGGTGCTGAAGGACATACAGCAGACCTTGAGGGACACCGTGGCACTCCAAGGGGCCCCTGACACTAGCCAGGACGATGAACTGCCCACCACCTCCGCCGGCGCTAGTGGACAGGACGCCCCGCCACAGGACCACCACACCAGCACCCCACCCCCTGCAGACAGACAACCACCACGCAAGCGGTCCCTGAGAACCAGGAACAGGACAGAGCAAGATGGCAAGACCCCCGCCAGGAAATGAGACCACCCTGATTGTCCCCCCACCGTCCCACTTTGTTACCCTGTCCATACTTTAACTGCCCCAGCTCCACTTCCTATGCCCAGATGGGCAGTCCACCTGTGAGACTAATAGACTGGACTCTGTCATGGACATTCCTCCACCATCACCCATCACCATTTTACAACCCCCCTCCAATTTTGAGCACTTAAATAAATACCCTTGAACCACAAAACATTCTGGAGTCAGTCTATGATTTTGTAAAATGTATTATCAATGACAGTGTCAAAATGCTTTTTTAGTTGTCAAGGCAACATACCAATGTCACACATCACAAGTCCTTGAAGGATGCATGCAGATGACACGCGTTGGTAACCACACCTGTGAAACCGTAATGGAAAGGAACAACTCAGTTACAAAATAATCCCATTAAATTACACACAGGATAGAGTAAGACGTGTGACAGTGAATGTAATGTTAAAAATGAAAATGTTCTCACCTGTGTGTCAACGGAAATATTTCTGTATGACTGACTCCCTGTTGTCGTTGTCTTCTTCCTCAGCTTCCTTCTCATCACTGTCCACAGGCTCCCCAGGCTCCACAGCTGCCACAACACCGTCATCTGGACCATCCTCCTGCAGAAAAGGCACCTGGCGTCGCAAAGCAAGATTGTGAAGCATCGAGCAGGCTATGATGATCTGGCACACCTTCTTCGGTGAGTAGAATAGGGAACCACCTGTCTTATGGAGGCACCTGAACCTGGCCTTCAGGAGGCCGAAGGTGCGTTCGATCACCCTCCTAGTCCGCCCATGGGCCTCATTGTAGCGTTCCTCTGCCCTGGTCCTGGGATTCCTCACTGGGGTCAATAGCCAGGACAGGTTGGGGTAACCAGAGTCCCCTGATAGCCACACACGGTGCCTCTGGAGTTGACCCATCATATCAGGGATGCTGCTATTCCGCAGGATGTAGGCGTCATGCACTGAGCCAGGGAACATAGCATTTACCTGGGAGATGTACTGGTCTGCCAAACAGACCATCTGTACATTCATGGAATGATAACTCTTCCGGTTCCTGTACACCTGTTCACTCCTGTGGGGGGGGGGACCAGAGCTACATGGGTCCCCTCAATAGCACCTATGACGTTGGGGATATGTCCAAGGGCATAGAAGTCACCTTTCACTGTAGCCAAATCTTCCACCTCAGGGAAAATGATGTATCTCCTTACGTGTTTCAGCAGGGCAGACAACACTCTGGACAGCACGTTGGAAAACATAGGCTGGGACATCCCTGATGCCATGGCCACTGTTGTCTGAAAAGACCCACTAGCAAGGAAATGGAGCACGGACAGCACCTGCACGTCAGGGGGGATTCCAGTGGGATGGCGGATTGGTGACATCAGGTCTGGCTCCAACTGGGTACATAGTTCCAAGATTGTGGCACGGTCAAACCTGTAGGTGACGATTAAATGTCGCTCCTCCATTGTCAACAGGTCCACCAGCGGTCGGTACACCGGAGGATTCCGCCATCTTCTCAAATGTCCCAGCTGACTGCACCTAGGAAGGACAACAGCGAGGGTCAAGTCAACTTTTTTCCAGGTATGTACCCACAGTTAAACAGAACACGACACCAAACACAAAACCCTTCCTGTATGTGTGTTGAGTGTGGGCCTAGCTATGTGTGACGCAGAAGTAAATGAAGCCATGTGGGCCCCTGAAATGGCGGCTGCCTGACCTCTAAACTGGGACAATGGGATTGTGGGGTAACTGCGTTGCCGTTGCACACCGTCGCAGTAGGCGGTCGTAGACCGCGGCGCAATGCTGCATTGGTTAACATTGGACCCCATGGGTCCCAGGAGCCAATGAGGAAGTGCGCCGGTGGTGATGATACGCACCGCCGCGGACGTCACTGCCGCGGACGTCACCGCCATTTTCTAGCTGTTCAATCACTAGATACCTGATCTTCGACAGGAGAGGACCTACACTGCAAGTGCTGCTGTGACCTCGGTCTGGAAGCGACGATGGCTGCTGCATCTGGGGAAAGGGCCCCTGCCTTCACTGCTCAGGAGTAGGAGAAACTGGTAGACGGGGTCCTCCCCCACTACACGCTGCTCTACGGTCCTCCAGACCAACAGGTTAGTACACAGGTAGCACGTTGTACGGGCTAGGCCTGGGTGGAGAGGGCTGGATGGAAGAGGGAAGGGGCAGAGTTCAGGGAACATTAATGCATGTGAATGAATGTGCCACATGGCTAGGGTAGGGAGGGGGGCCACGCACATCGACGGTGCGGTTGTTAATGACTTCTCTTCTTCCCTTGTGCATGTCATGTAGGTCAGCGCCCACCAGAAGAAGGACATTTGGCGTGCCATCGCCAAGGACGTCCGGACCCTGGGGGTCCACCAGAGACTGGGCACCCACTGCTGGAAAAGATGGGAGGAAATTTGCCGCTGGAGCAAGAAAATGGCGGAGGCTCAGCTGGGGATGGCCTCCCAACGTGGGAGGGGTGCCCATCGCACCATGACCCCCCTGATGTTCAGGATCCTGGCGGTGGCCTGCCCGGAGTTGGATGGGTGCTTGAGGGCATCACAACAGACACAAGGGGATGAGTACAACATAATTCTGGACTTTGCGCGCAGTAGAGGGGTCGGGTGGGGGAGGAGGCCTGTGGGTGTACCTAGGCCAGGCAGAAATAGGTAGACTAGGCCCCTCTGTAATGCAGGCCATGTGGCACTCTACCCCACCGCAGTAGAGTGCCAAATACAGGTATAGATGCCCCTGTGGCATTCATGTGTGCAGATGTCCAATATAGCCATGTAGGCCAGATCCCAGAAATTGCATCTGCAGAGGCCAGGAGCACGGCGTAGTGCAGGGGGCTGCTGTGTCTGTATTGTCCGCCAACGGTAGCCGTATGCCATGCACTCAACCTGTCTTTCTTCTGTTCCCACCCCTTTTTTTGCTCTCCCTGTTCTTTTGTGCATCAGTATCATCAGGCGGAGGTACAGTGGCACCGGAGCACGAGGGAGCTGCATCCCACATGGCCATGGAGGGCCACACCACGGACTCAGAATGCACCAGTGGGACGGAGGGCGAGGGGAGCTTCACGTCGGCTACCTGTTCATCAACCAGCGACACGGATTCGTCCGCCGATGGGAGCTCCCTTGTGGTGGCGGCACCATCTGTGTGCCCCACTTCTACAGGTACAGCCGCCACCTCCCCTACCAGCACCGCCCTCCCAGCAGCCCCTCAGCGTTTGCCCCGGGCCCGCTCACCCAGGAGGGTGGGCATCACCTTCGCCCCAGGCAACTCAGGCCCTGCCCCAGTCACCCCTGCTGCCCTCAGTGTGGAGGCCATTGACCTCCTCAGGTCACTCACTGTTGGGCAGTCTACCATTGTGAATGCCATCCAGGGTGTAGAAAGGGAGTTGCAACACAGTAATGCATTCCTGGAGGGCATTCATTCTGGTCAGGCTGTCCTTCAGCGAACCCCACAATCTCTGGCCTCAGAACTGATGGCAGCCATTGTCCCTGTGTCTAGCCTCCCCCCTCCAACCTCCTCCACCCAGTCCCAATCCCCTGTACCCCAGCCCATCCCAAGCACACCTACAGACCAGCATGCACACACGTCAACACACAAGGGAAGCTCAGGCAAACATAGGCACCACACAACCCACAGGCACACACACAAGCATCACCCACGTGCAGACACAGCAACATCCACTGCCTCCACTGTGTCCCCCTCGTCGTCGTCTCCCTCCTCCCTCCCAGTGTCGTCTACACTCTCTGCTGCATGCACTACATCTACAGGCACTAGGACTCGCACCAGAACACCCAGCACCACACCCCGCTCACCTGCAATCACCACCTCCACTCCCATTTACAAGTCCCCTGTGTCCTCTCCCAGTGTGTCTGTGACGCCCCCTCCCAAAGTACACAAACGTGGGCACCCACACACCCAACATCCATCCACCTCACGACAGCCTCCAGTACCTGCACCTGCACCCAAAACACCTAAAGTTACACCTCCTACAACCACCTCCTCTTCCTCCACTCCCAGACCCCCTCCAACTACCCACCCCAGTGTTCGTCAGAAACTGTCCCTGTGTAAAGTTGACCTTTTTGCCCCCACCCCCCTCCAATTCATCAGTCCCGTCGTAGCGCCTCAGCCAAAAAGCCTCCAATACCAGTGGTGCCTGTTCAAGGTGTGTGGAGTGCACCGTCCACCAGGGTAGGCAGTGTGACCCGGAGCCAAGGCACTGGTAGCCCACCCCCTGTAAAGGCTCTGAAATTGGAAACTGGCCAACGGGACCCTGTGAAGACTCCTGGAGGCAAAACAACTCACAGGTGTTCCAGGGGGATTGCAGAGTCAGCTGTGACTCCTCCAAAGGTGGGGCGGGCCAGAGGAAGTCTGCACAGCCTAGTGTGAGCAGCACGGCGGAGAAGGGCGCATCCTTCCCGGCGGTCGGGACGCCACCGCCAGCACCATCGTCACTGGTCAGGAGACCACCGCCAGAGTCAGTGCCCAGGAGGGCCCAAGTATTGTCACTGGTCAGGAGACCACCGCCACCGCCGGAGTCAGTGCCCAGGAGGGCCCAAGTATCGTCACTGGTCAGGCGACCACCGCCGGAGTCAGTGCCCAGGAGGGCCCAAGTATTGTCACTGGTCAGGAGACCACGCCGGAGTCAGTGCCCAGGAGGACCCAAGTATCGTCACTGGTCAGTAGACCACCGCCACCGCCGGAGTCAGTGCCCAGGAGGGCCCAAGTATCATCACTGGTCAGGAGACCACCGCCACCGCCGGAGTCAGTGCCCAGGAGGGCCCAAGTATCATCACTGGTCAGGAGACCACGTCACTGCCGGAGTCAGTGCCCAGGAGGGCCCCGGCTGCCACAGCCCCGCTGGGCAATGAGGGAACGTCATGCCACACACCAATGCCCAGTCCAGAGAACGTCATGCCACACACCAATGCCCCGTCCAGAACCCACATGGCAAAGCACCGCTGAACAGTCCAGAACCGCCATGGCAAAGCACCGCTGAACAGTCCAGAACCACCATGGCAAAGCACCGCTGAACAGTCCAGAACTGCCATGGCAAAGCACCGCTGAACAGTCCAGAGACCGCCATGGCAAAGCACAGCTGAACAGTCCAGAACCGCCATGGCAAAGCACCGCTGAACAGTCCAGAACCGCCATGGCAAAGCACCGCTGAACAGTCCAGACATCGCCATGGCAAAGCACCGCTGAACAGTCCAGAACCGCCATGGCAAAGCACAGCTGAACAGTCCAGAACCGCCATGGCAAAGCACCGCTGAACAGTCCAGAGACCGCCATGGCAAAGCACCGCTGACCAGTCCAGACACCGCCATGGCAAAGCACCACTGAACAGTCCAGACACCGCCATGGCAAAGCACCGCTGAACAGTCCAGAACCGCCATGGCAAAGCACCACTGAACAGGGCGTGCACCGGGGAAGAATGAAAAGGCCGCCACATCAAGCATCGTTATCCCATGTGCAGGTGGGACAGTGACAGGACAGGAACTTCCACGGGGAGACTAATCCAGTCTGGGCACCAGTCCCCCTCCAGAACCAGTGGAGGCTGTTATCTACTTTGGAAACTGTGGCTTTGCACTCCCCAGGATGGTACAGTGGGCAAGCCACCCACTGTAGAGACTTGAGAGACTGTGGTTTTGCACTCCCCAGGATGGTACAGTGGGCAAGCCACCCACTGTAGAGACTTGAGAGACTGTGGCTTTGCACTCCCCAGGATACATCAATGGGCATGGAACCCCATTGTGGATCTGGCTTTGCACTCCTCCGGCTGAGGTGCCCCCCCTTCCCTTCCCCCTGAGGTGCCTGTAGTATTTCTATTTGATGCTCCGGCAGTGTTCTCTCCGTGTGTGGACAGGTATCATTTGTGGGCCTCGCCCATGCATTTTTGAACTAGCGGTGCACGGACATTTATATGTGCATATCTGCACTACTTCTCGGAATGTATATACTTTTGTATGATTTTCTAATATACCTGTATATTTTTGAGACATGTATATTGATACATTACAATGTTTGGACTGATTTTGTTTTGTCTTTGCATTCTTCCGGGGGGGTTGTGGGTTGTTACTGTGATTTTAGTGAATGCATTTGTGTGTGTTTTGTAATATGTGAGGGTGGGGTGGGGGTGGGGGTGTTGCGTGTGTGTCCCCCTAACTTTTGCCTCCCCCCTCCCCTATGTCATGGGTGCAGTACTCACCGTTGTCGTCGCCGGCGCAGGCGTCGCTCTTCGTAGATGAGTAGGAATACAAGGGCCGGTAGGATTTGGAATTCCGGCTCCATGGAGTCCTCCTTCCTCGTGGGATGTGTTCAGGTGAGAGTTTTCCCATTGCAGTAACTGTTTCCGCCGTGTTTTTATCCACGGTGAATCCGCCCCGGAAAAGGTGGCGGATTGGTAGGTTGTGATACTATGGGCGGTACATTGTCTTCCGCCTGTCTGTTGGCGGTGACCGCTGCACTGCTTGTCTGTACCGCCGTGGCAGGCGGTGTGTTAAAGTGGCTGGCTTTGTTGGCGGTTTCCGACTGGGTCATGATTCCCTTTTTTTCTCCGCCGGCCTGTTTGCGGTATTACCACACCTTTAACACCGTCCGCCAGGGTTGTAATGACCCCCATAGTATCTTACACTAAACAAAGATATATTTTATATATATATATATATATATATATATATATATATATATATATATATATATATATATATATATATATATATTCTTTTTTTTTCTCCATTTTTTAATACACCAAAACCCCAACATTGCCATACACACATAATAAAAAACAGTTGAAAAAAGTATGAAACCCCCACCCACTACTACTAACTAAACTAACAGCCTATACTAACCTAACACTAAGCCCCCTAAACCCACTAAGTTAAAGAACCAGGAAAGAGGAGGGAGGGGAGGGAATCATGTCGGAGTAGAAGCCTACAAGTTGGCCCTCCTCACGATCTTTTTAATGGCACGCACCCTCCGGTTAACTTGTGCCACCTCCTGCTGCAGTCTGGTCAATTTGCGTAAGACAAGGTCTAAGTTCCTTTGCATCTGGGCAAAAGCTGCATGGTCTATGGCTGCAGCAGGGGTGGTCTGGGTGCCATTCGATGAAGTATGAGCCCTTGTGAGTGTCATGTCCGTATGCTGAGGTTCAGGTGGTGCTGTGACTGGTCCTGCAGCTGTTGCTCTAGATGGTCCAGCAAAGGTCCCAGCTGCTGTTGGTGCCACCTGGGTAATAGTGGTGGTGCTGGTGGTGGTGGCTGTGGTGGACACGGAAGGGCCCCCTTGTGCAAATGCCCACCACACTGCGGTCGCTCTCTCATGGCGATATCGTCTTGCTATGTTGCGGTACCCAGACTCCACATTCAGAATGTGGCGGTAACGCATTGCCCTGCGTTGAAACTCTCGAAGCTGGATGGGAGTCATATTGGCTGCTGTTAAGACGAATGGAAAACCAAACATTAGGTACTGCATTGTGTGAAATGGCTCAAGAAGTAAATCAGACAATACATCTAATGTACCTGTAACAGCCCATATCATCATACAGATCACTGATAGTCCCTGAGTAAGTACATGGCAAGACAGCCTACAAATCTCCTATCATCAAATAGCACATCCAAACCCTACAAGATGGGTAACAACTGGAATGACTTTGGCATCATAGTTCTGCCAGTTGTCAGGTAAAAATCATGCTGCATATACTCCACCACTGACAGGCCAACACATTTCTGTGTTCTGGATTTCAATCTAGGGCCACAAGATCTGCGAGTTTTCAATGGACTTGCCAGTATAGAATGCATGTGCTAATCATGAGTGGGTATCCTAGGTTTGGGCAAGTGATTTACTAATTTACATGTCAGTGTACCAAACTTGGATCATCAGTCCGAGGTACACTATTCACAACCCTACGCCTGTGTCTGAGGGGGGTGGACAAGCAACTAGTCATTTCTAACAACAAGGACAACCAGGAAGCTTTGGAAAGCTGTACATGGGTTTGGCCAACACACCACAGGTAAAGAGGAACTCCAAATAGGATACACCCAAACCTTGGACAATCCCATCAACACTAATCTTTGGAAATGCAGACCATCGCCTACATCATTTCCTACCAGTAAGCCATGACTTACAACAAACAGATAGATGCATGCACACCTAGGCCATTGTACTCAAGTGCCTCATACTCGTAACACAACATGTGGAGCATTCGAACAGTGAACCCTCCCCCCCAACCCCCACCCCACGTCCGCCCCAGCGCTTTGAGACCCTCACGAGTGAGTAGCACACTCTATAAATTTATTTGATTGATTGATTGATTGATTGATTGGAGCTACATGCTGCTAGGAAGTTAAACATACAGTCCAACATGTTCATTAGTGAATATGGAAGCTGAAGTCTGTGGGTAAGACTTTGGCATCTCTATTCTGTGAAAATCAGGGTCTGACTTGCTGACTAATTAACTAATATGGTCCATTGCTACATTTTCTGATTTCAAGTTTTATCCACATAACTCATCCCTATTCACATTGCCGTGCCTACAGGACTGACCTAGAATCCCAAACGATGCCAATAGGATAAGGATTGGCCAACTCAAAGATGGTGATAAAATGATACTCCACTGAAGGAACAAAACAGATGATTGACCAGCGCATCACACCTTGCTATATGTCCAACACACAGGAGTCAATCACACACCATCAGCAAACACGACACAGAACAGAAATATCAACACTTACTGGAGATGTCTGGGTCCGCAAATCGAGCCACCTCTCCAATAGTGTAGGGTGCCGGTCCACCTGTAAAGCATGGAATGAAGAAATGTGCTCATTGTCGGTGCACTGTACAACACTTCAAAATACAAATACTATGGGGGTCATTCTCACCGGCCGCCAGGGTCACCGACCACGGGAGCACCGCCAACAGGCTGGCGGTGCTCCTAAGGGCATTCTGACCACGTCAGATGCGGGAAACCGGCGGTCTCCCGCCGGTTTCCCGCTGCCTTGCAGAATCCTCCATGGCGGCGGAGCGCGCTCCGCCGCCATGGGGATTCTGACACCCCCTACCGCCATCCTGTTCCTGGCGGGTCTCCCGCCAGGAACAGGATGGCGGTAGGGGGTGCCGCAGGGGCCCCCGTAAGAGGGCCCCACTCAGTATTTCAGTGTCTGCTATGCAGACACTGAAATACGCGATGGGTGCAACAGCACCCGTCGCACCTTCCCACTACGCCGGCTCAATTCTGAGCCGGCGTCCTCGTGGGAAGGTTGATTTGCCCTGGGCTGGCGGGCGGCCTTTTGGCGGCCGCCCGCCAGCCCAGGGCAAATCCCAAAATACCCTCAGCGGTCTTTTGGTGGGGGAACTTCGGAGGGCGGCCTCCGCCGCCCGTCGAAGTTAGAATGACCCCCTATGTGTAATATTTACTCAGAAAGTAAAGCCTCTCAGACATGATGATACTGCATCCTACATACCACTGCAAACATGTACAGACCCGGGGACTCTAGTGAGTTAAACACACATGTCCGCACACATGCAGTGGCCCTAACTATCATGTGTTGGCAAACATGCTCCTTCATTAGTGAGCAGACAAAATCATGGAGTGTATTCCTCTCATCATGTGTATCCATGAGAGACATCCAAAGCCACTTTCCGTGAGGACTGCAATACCAGTCACCCAGACATTGTGACTAAGACCAATTTTAGACACACAGGTACAATGTACAGACAGTTGTTAGCCCTCAATTTGTATCATTTTCTTCATTTGATGGGCCACAGCTATGGTGAGTTGCACCAACCATAGAGATATGAACCCGTGTGCATACCGTTTGCCAGCCATCCCTAATTGAAATGTGGCACTACAAACTCAAAATATCAGTCTAAGATGTTACCTGAGGTCAGCTATTAATTGTTGCGTATGTGTCAGAATCCAGTTCAGACATGTATCCCAAAACAATTGAGGGACAATATTTCAGAAACATTTCTGGATTTCAAATATGTTTCCTGATACACTCAACGACCACACATGTTTGAGCCACATTACCATCATCAATTGTCGTGAAGCCAGCACTAATTTTCAGGCTCCTGTTGTGTTTAGAAAGTTAGTCTATCTCTTGCGTCAACAAATGACGGTAATGTGTAGGAAAGTTGTATACCTCACAGGCAACTGTGGCTCATATCTATACATATTTTGCACAGCATATGTGTTGCTGTTTGACACAAAGGCGGCGCAAATTCCAAAAGACAATTGTATTTTGTAAGTTTGCACCGCTCTTGCTTCAAAACAGGTCGCAATTGCGGTGCTAACAAAGTAGAAATATGGCCCTGTATATTTCACTAACATTCCACATGTTCAAAAACATTGCCGGCAGAATATGAACAAATCAGGTCCTGTCACTACAGAGCATTTAAACGTGCACATTACTCTGATTTGTACTCACCAATAGGGCCACCAATTACAATCCCCAGGTGGTCCAGCAGATCTTGCTCCCTGGCAACAAGGTCATCCCAGCGGCGCTTCAGCTGGTGGTCATTTCGTGATGTGTTGTATATTCACTGCAGATGGTACAACACCTTTGCCCACCGGAGCCTCCTTGCCTCTGTGTGATAGCCTTGGATCACACGACCACCTGCCTCTATCGTCAGGGGTAGGAAGTGGCACACCAGCCAAATAAACCTCTCCCATCCTGCCAGGACGAGGCCTACCCAACATTATTGTACCAATAATAAAGAGGGGATAAAGGGGAACAAAGGAGAATAGTGGGAAAGTAGGACAGGAAAATGCAAAAAAACTACAAACACAGCCCAACTATACCCAAACTACCACTACCCACAACAGACTCTCAACACAGCAAAGACAAATGTTGACAACACAACTGACCACAAAAACACTCAGACAGGATACCACAGTCAGTTATTATACACAAAAAGACAATTTAAAGACCACACTGGAGACAAAATCACAAAATGCACAAAGAGACAAGTCTATACACAGCCACACAGTCAGGAAATATCACAGACTGCAAAGTGAAAGTGAAAGTACACCCACTGTACCAATTCTGTAAACAGGATATCCTATTACATCACTTCCTGCCTCAAATGCGGTGCGTTTTTCTTGTTATGCGTCAAAATATAATGACGCACATGACAATAAATAACCCTGCATCCATATTGTTAAATATGTGTTATACCTAACCAATTTCCAGTGGGACAGTGTGGGAATTATCGCTCAGGGCCAATGAATGTTTCAGGGCATTGTGCGTAATATTTCGACGCATATGCGTCATTTTTAGACGCATGTGCATCTTTTTTTGATGCATATGCGTCAACATTTCTGTCATTACAGGGTTTGGGTCATTTCTCATTTTGAATGGGACATGACAGTTGTGAAAATACAGAGATTGCACCCACATTGGGCATTATGGTGTATGGGCACATGTAACAGATCATACTACTGTGGACCATTATCGTCCACTTGGTGTACCGGATTTTCACGCATCACTGGCGCAATAGATGGCCAAACGTGGATGACACAATTATGTATTACCCAGTTTGGGCATGTTTTGCGTCAAGAGAGGATAGCAAGGCGACGAAACTCACTACAATAACTCAAAGCCTATGGGTCAATGTTTGTGATTTGGCTACTACTATTGTTGTTGACCAACTGTGTGAACATCACAAGATGCATTTTTGCTAATCTGCTGGTATGCATGTGGAGTCAATGTGTCCAACCCTCAGATGCAAGTCAGTGTGGAAATGAGAGAGGACATGTGTTAGTCATACACATAGCAAGAACTGCTGTGTGCACTTCCTAGGGTTTTTGGAACATAAACACCACCAATGACAAAGCATGAACTGGATAGATAGCAGATGGTTGTTCATGTCAATGTTCCAAAACTTAGCCATCACATGTCCTGGAATGTTGGATACTACTTCCTAGGTACTTGTTTGTTAACCCCTACTCACTAAAACGTACCGGAAGCATGAATATGTCACATCTGGACTACATAAATGTCCTCTATTTAGGTGTTAGACATATCCTGCTCAAAAGGCTACAGATCATTCACAAAGTGACTGCCCGTCTTCTACTTCATATTCCTAAGCGTCAGTCAGTTTCCACCTATTTGGTCAATCTCCATTGGCCTTGCATTGGTTAGCATATGAAACTTAAAGCCTTCCACTTCACTTTTCAAATCTTTGAGAACATAGGACCTATTTCCTTGGTCAAACCACAGATCCGTACCAATACTTAAAGTCTCCAAAACTCAATTTTGTTTTTTTACCCTGGATTCGACAAGGAGAGCACTCTTTTTCTTACATGGCATCCAGGCTTTGGAATTCACTCCCTCATCATTCTTGCTTCTTTAGCCTGGATTCAACAAAGAGAACACTCCTTTTCTTACATGGCACCCAGGCTTTAGAATTCACTACATCATCATGTGCCATTGCCATCCAATGAAACTACATTTTGGAAATATCTGGTTGTTGTAACATGCCTGACTAACCTAACATGTCTCTATCAGTTCCGACCACAATGTTGGGAAGCCTCTGTTGAGTAGCCATACACTTTATAAATTAAAGACACGGGTAGTGAGTGGTAAAAATGCCGCACCTCCGTTCCGTTACAATTCTTGTTAAGGTAACACTGTAAGTAGATGAGAAAAAGAGGTGCCTCTTGGTCAGGTGCCCCACTACCCTGGTAGGCACAGAGATTTGTGTATCAGGATACACAAAAACAGTAAGTACAATTAGACCAAGGCACACAGAGAAGTAAAAGTTCAACAATGTTCATGGGATGAAAGTAGAGCCCAAGTACAACGAATCCGAAGGCGAAGAGTAAAACGATGATTCCGGGTAGGTGTTAAGGGTAGAGTCTTTATTCACAGGTTTAGGTTTGTGTCGTCTTACAGGAAACAGCCAACACGTGTTTCGTCACACAAGTGACTTTATCAAGGCTGGGCCCGTCCGGCCAGGGGCACAAGAAGACAGTAAATTCAGAAAATGTAGACGTGAAGGTTTCCAGTAGTCGAGTATACGGTGATATCCGAGCCCTGATAAGCCCAAAAAGTAACCTGAATGTTGGTCCGGGAGTATCTAATTTGGCGAAGCGAGTCGGAATCATCGTTTTACTCTTCGCCTTCGGATTCGTTGTACTTGGGCTCTACTTTCATCCCATGAACATTGTTGAACTTTTACTTCTCTGTGTGCCTTGGTCTATTTGTACTCACTTTATAAATTATATAAACCCAAACCAAAACTCAAATATCATTGTACCCGAGGAATCGTAAGTTAGCTCCAGTTGAAAATTGTTATAAGGTGTTCCTTACCATATGCTTAATTGTGATCAGAGTAGTTACTATGTATGGTAGTGGGCCTAATTTATAAGTTGGTGGAGAGGAAACTTAGTTGCAACTGCGATGGTGATCCCTCCCTGTCAACAAAGTGGATTGGCTGCCTGATTTAAATGCGGACGAACCATAGGTTAATCAAGGTCGAGACTAATATGTTTCTGCCTTGCTTAAATCCCTCTGTGTCCCTCCAGAATAGGGTCATTCAGAGGCAGGCTTTCAACTTCACCACTTGATTTTGATGGGTAGAAGTAGAGTTCAGTTTTCACTGCCTGTCAGAGCCAAGAAACCCTTGATTCTCATGGCGAGAGGAGAATTTAGTTTTTTCCTTTTCTTTTTTTTCTTTTTGTTCAACAACTTTTATTGATTTTTCCAAAGACATATAGGGGGTCATTACAACATTGGCGGTAAAAGCCGCTTACCGCCGTGCAGAAGACTGCCAACACACTGTCGCGCCGTGGAATTCTGCCACTGCCATTATGACCCACAGCTCGGAATCCGCCAAAATCTAGTCACCCACACAAGTCCGCCACACCAAAGGTCAGTGATAAACTGGTGATAACAAAACCTCCACCATCACGGCAACAGGAATACGCCCACACTATCACGACCCACGAATCCACACAGCGGTCTTTCAACCGCTGTATTCCATTGGCGGTACAAACCGCCGTGCTCAAAATACACACACATTTTCAAAACACAACCACATTGGACAATTTAAAATATACACACCTAATACACATACACACACCACTCCCACACACTCAATACAGTATAAAACACACACCCACATCACCCACAAACCCCTACTACAACAATTGTGACAGCAGGCCAGAGAGAGACACCACCAGAAAGAACAATAGCATCCACAGGCACTCAACACCATCACTCTCACAACATCCACGCAACTCACACAACACACCTCTAAATATCACCCCACAAATCACAACACACACCACCCCACACATCACCCACACCACCCCATGGCACCGCAAAGACACCCCAGGTTTTCTGAGGAGGAGCTCATGGTGGAGGAAATCATCCAGGTAGAGCCACAGCTATTCAGATCACAGGTGCAGCACACCACCATAGCTGGGAAGATGGAGCTATTGCGCAGAATCGTGGACAGGGTCAACGCAGTGGGACAGCACCCAAGAACTAGGGATGACATCAGGAAGAGGTGGAACAACCTACGGGGAAAGGTGCGTTCCGTGCTCTCAAGACACCAGATAGCGGTTCAGAGGACTGGCAGCGGAACCCCACCTCCTCCTCCAGAACTAACAACATGGGAGGAGCAGGCCTTGGCTATACTGCATCCTGAGGGTCTCGCAGGAGTAGCTGGAGGAATGGACTCTGGTAAGTCAAACCTTTAACTACCTTATCCCCCACCCTACCTGCATGCTATCACATACCCCCACCCTCGTCCTCACCCCCATCACTCCAACTCCTCACATATGTCCCAATATCACAAACCACACATCCCAAGCCAAAGCCCTGCATGTAACATCAAAGCATGGACACCCATCACCAAAGCATGTCCACTGCACATACCCATACACCCCCCTAAACCATTATCACACAAGGTCCCACACAAGAATGCAAGCACTGGGCTACAGGGTCACCCATCCATTGCACACCAGGGCACACACAGATGCAATAATCATGCTTTTACACCCCTGCAGGACCTTTACCCAACGTCACCAGACAGGAGGGTCCAGACATGTCCCCCTCACCCACTGAACAGGCCCACAGTGATGACAGCAGCTCTGTCCAACTGGATCTAGATGACCAGCCTCACCCATCTGGGACCTCGGGACAGTCAGTTCCCCTCACACTGGCACAAGCCACAACAGAGCGTCCTCCCTCTGGAAACACCAGCACAGCACCCACACAGCAGGCCCATACCTCTGTTCCCAGGACACGTCAAGCAGCAGTGTGTCCACCATTACAGGGAACCCAGGCTAATCCACCACCCCAACAACACCAGGGACTTGGGGGCAGTGGTAGTGGGCACACGGTTCAGGGGACAGAGGCCCAGGGAAACAGGGGAACTGGGAGGGCTGCTGTGCGACAGGGGGAGGACAGGCCCAGGAACCCACTCTCCACGACGCCCTCTCCAACATCATGGGAGCCTACCACCATTCCCAGGAGACGATGGCAACGGTACTGTCCAAGTTTCAGGAGACCCAGTGGCTGCAGGAGGAACAGTATTAGGGGTTCAGGGAGGAACTCAAATCCATCAATTCCACCCTGGGCATCATTGTAGGGATGCTGAAGGACCTCATCAACACCAGGAGGGACACTGTGGCACAACAAGGTGCCCCTGACACTAGCCTGGATGATGAACTGCCCACCACCTCTGCCGGCGCTAGTGGACAGGAAGCACCGCAACAGGACCACGACACCAGCACCCCACCACCTGCATATGGAGAAACACCCCGCAAGCGGTCTCTGAGATCCAGGACAAAGACAGAGAACAATGCCAAGACCCCGCCAAGAAATGAGACCACCCTGATTGTCATCCTTCTGTCCCACTTTGTCACCCTGTCCATCCATCAACTGCCCCCACTCCACTTCCTATGCCCCTTTGGACAATGCACCTGTGAGACTAATAGACTAGTCTCTGCCATGGGCATTGTTCCACCATCACCCCTGACCATTTTACAACCCCCTCCACTATTTTGCACTTAAATAAACACCCTTAAATCACAAAACAATTTGGAGTCAGTCTGTGCTTTCGAAAATGTGTATTAGCAATAACTGTGGCAAAATGCTATATCCAATGTAATGTCAACATATGTATGTCACACAGCTCTAGTCCATGCGAAAACAAAGCAGAGGTCACACAGTGGGACCCACATCTGTGAAATCGAAAGGGAAAGTGACAACTCAGTGTCCATACACTGGTTGAAAATGACAGACAGATGAGAGGTAGAATAATTAAATCAGATGTAGCAGGCAGTGTTGTCTTCTTACCTGTGTCTCACTGGAAGCATTGCTGGATCACCGTGTTCCTGTTATCTATGTCCTCTTCTGCTGCTTCCTTGTCTTCACTGTCCACAGACTCCACAGCTGCCACAACACCTCCATCTGGACCATCCTCCTGCAGAAAATAGCAACTGTCGTCACAAAGCCAAGTTGTGAAGCATACAGCAGGCCGCGATGATCTGGCACGCCTTCTTTGGTGAGTAGAATAAGGAACCTCCTGTCATATGGAGGCACCGGAACCTGGCCTTCAGGAGGCCGAAGATCCTCTCTATAATCCTCCTAGTCCGCCCATGGGCCTCATTGTAGCGTTCCTCTGCCCTTGTCCTGGGATTCTTCACTGGGGTCAGTAGCCATAACAGTTTGGGGTAACCAGAGTCACCTGCAAATGTCGAGGGATAACAGTTAGACAACACTAACTCTTAGGGACATCCCAAGACACCTAGTCACACTATATTGGGTCCATGTCCTCACCTAATAGCCACACACAGTGCCTCTGGAGTTGCCCCATCAGGGATGCTGCTATTCCGCAGAATGTAAGCGTCATGCACTGAGCCAGGAAATTTGGCATTCACATGGGAGATGTACTGGTCTGCTAAACACACCATCTGCACATTTATAGAATGGTAACTCTTCCGGTTTCGGTACACCTGTTCACTCCTGCGGGGGGGTACAAAGGCCACATGTGTCCCATCAATGGCACCTATGATGTTGGGGATATGTCCCAGGGCATAGAAGTCACCTTTCACTGTAGGCAAATCCTCCACCTGATGGAAAACGATGTAGCTGCACATGTTTTTCAGCAGGGCAGACAACACTCTAGACAACACGTTGGAGAATATAGGCTGGCACATCCCTGATGCTATGGCCACAGGCGTCTGAAAAGACACACTTGCCAGGAAATGGAGTACTGACAGCACCTGCACTAGAGGGGGGATTACTGTGTGATGGCGGATAGCTGACATCAGGTCTGGCTCCAACTGGGCACACAGTTCCAGGATTGTGGTACGATCAAGTCTGTAGGTGATAATTACATGTCGCTCCTCCATTGTCGACAGGTCCACCAGCGGTCTGTCCACCGAAGGATGCCGCCATCTCATCACCTGCCCAGCGGACATACTTTATGGAGGAGAACAGCGAGCAGAGAGTCAACCAACACTGAGGTACGTAAACACAACTTAATCGGAAAATGTTTTTAAATCGACATATGGCTGTATTAGTGTTTAAGCAAGGCCTAGATATGTGTGACGGTGTCAAAAATAATGCCATGTGGCCCCCTGAAATGGCGGCTGCCTGACCTGTAATGTGGGACAAGGGAATATGAGGTAACTGTGCTGGCATTGTACACCGCCGCGGTAGGCGGTCGAAGACCTCAGCACAATCCTGCATTGGTTAACATTGGACCCTAGGGCTCCGAGGAGCCAATGACGATGTACACCGGCGGTGACGGTACGCACTACCGCAGACGTCGCCGCCATTTTCTGTCTGTTCAATCACTTGATACCTGATCTTCGACAGGAGAGGACCTACACTGCAAGTGCTGCTGTGACCTCAGTCTGGAAGAGACAATGGCTCGTGTGTCTGGGGAAAGGGCCCCTGCCTTGAGCATGGAGGAGTTGGAGAAACTAGTGGATAGGGTCCTCCCCCAGTACACGTTACTCTATGGTCCTCAAGACAAACAGGTGAGTACACTGCGAGTATGATGTATGGACAAAGCCTGTTTGGAGTGGTGTGGATGAAAGATTGGGGGGTGAGAATGAGGCGTGCATGAATCGACAGTGAGTGCATGTGCGTCATGTCAAGGGTAGGGACGCAGGCCAATGACTGTGACGGTGCGGACGGTTATATCTTCTCCTTTTCCCCTGTACTATTCCTGTAGGTCAGTGCCCACCAGAAGAAGGATATTTTGCTTGCCATCGCCAAGGATGTCCGGACCCTGGAGGACTACCACAGACGGAGCACCCACTGCCAGAAAAGATGGGAGGACATTTGTCGCTGGAGCAAGAAGACGGCGGAGGCCCAGCTGGGGATGGCCTCCCAATGTGGGAGGGGTTCCCGTCGCACCATGACCTCCCTGATGTTCCGGATCCTGCCGGTGGCGTACCCGGAGTTGGATGGGCGCATGACTTCATCACAGCAGCCACAAGGTGGTGAGTACACTCTCATTCAGCTGATTCAGCGTGCATTGTAGGTGTCTGGGTGGGGGAGGTGGGCTGTGGGTTCCCCCGCCATGCCAGGGCGAGTTTAGTAGACAATGTCCCTTCTTAAGGCAGGCGCTGTGGCACCCCACCTGTGTACAGAGCTAACTACACCTAGACAGGCTCCTGTGACTTCCATGTGTGCAGCAATCGGCATAGCCTTGTAAGCCAAGTCCCTGTGATTGATTAGGGAACTCCAAGTGCACGGCGTAGTGCAGGGGGCTTCTGTGTCTGTAGTGTCCACCAATGGTAGCGGTATTGGATGGACTCAACATGTCTTTCTTCTGTCTTCCCCCCTCCTTTTTGTGGTCTCCCTGTGCTTGTGTGCATTAGCATCATCAGGCGGAGGAGCAGTGGCACCGGAGCAGGAGGGAGCTGCATCCCACATGGCCCTGGAGGGCGACACAACGGAGTCAGAATTCACCAGTGGGACGGAGGGCGAGGGGAGCTCCACGGCGGGTACAGGAGCTGAGACCAGCGAGACCGACTCCTCCTCTGATGGGAGCTCCTTTGCGATGGCGGGCCCACCACATCTACAGGTACAGCCTCCACCCCCCCTACCAGCATCACCCTCCCAGCAGCCCCTCAGCGTGTGCCCTGTGGCCGCTCACCCAGAAGGGTGGGCATCTCCTTCGCCCCAGGCACCTCAGGCCCTGCCCCAGTCAGCCCTGCTGCCCTCAGTGAGGAGGCCATTGACCTCTTCAGGTCCCTCACTGTTGGGCAGTCTACCATTTTGAATGCCATCCAGGGTGTAGAGAGGCAGTTGCAACAGACCAATGCCTACCTGGAGGGCATTCATTCTGGTCAGGCAGCCCATCTGTGAGCTTTTCAGACTCTGGCCTCAGCACTGATGGCAGCCATTGTCCCTGTTTCGAGCCTCCTCCCTCCAACTTCCTCCACCCAGACCCAAACCCCTGTACCTCAGCCTATGTCAAGCATACCATCAGACCAGCATGCACACACGTCAACACACAAGCACCACACATCCCACAGGCATTCATGCAAGCATCATACACATGCAGACATACCAACAGCCACTGCCTCCACTGTGTCCCCCTCCTCCTCGTCTCCCTTCCAGTCTCATCTCCACTCACACCTGCATGCACTACATCGTCAGCCACTACCTCCATCACCAGCACACCAACCACCACACCCCGCTCACGTGCAGTCCCCACCCCCACTACCATTCACACATCCCCTGTGTCCCCTCCATCTACCTGCCCCAGTGTGTCCAAAAAGCTTTTCCTATCAAATGTTGACCTCTTCCCCTCACCTCCCCCACCCCTTCAGTCTCCTAGGGCCTGCCTCTCCAGGTCCCAACCCAGCGCCTCAGCCACAACATCTGCGGGAACAGTGGTGCCAGCAGTAACCGGCTTCTGGAGTGCGCCAGGCAGCAGGGCAGCCAGTGTACCAAGGAGCCAGAGCATGGACAGCCCCCCACCTCAAAAGCACAAAAAGTTGTCCAGTGCCCGGCGGGAGAGAGGAAAACAATCTTCCACCAAAGCCTCTCCCAGGGGTACAGTTGGGAGTGTGGAGTCAGCTGCGCCACCATCCAAGGTGGGGAAGGGGCACAGTAAAACAGGCAAGTCTGGGAAAACCTGCATGGCGGACAAGACCGCCACAAGCACCGCTGCCAAGGACACCGCCGCCACAAGCACCGCTGTCAAGGACACCGCCGCCACCAGCACTGCTTCCCAGGACACCGCCATCACCAGCACCGCTGCCCAGGACACCGCCGCCACAAGCACCGCTGGCAAGGACACCGCCGCCACAAGCACCGCTGCCAAGGACACCGCCGCCACCAGCACTGGTTCCCAGGACACCGCTGCCACCAGCACCGCTGAACAGGACACCGCCGCTACCAGCACCGTTGTCCAGGACACCACCATCACAAGCATCGCTGGCAAGGACACCGCCGCCACCTGCACAGCTGAACAGGACACAGCTGCCACCAGCACCGCTGAACAGGACACCGCTGGAAAAAGCACCGCAGGACAGTGAGCGGCAAAGATTCTGATGCTACTGAGGCCACCACGAGCAGGATGAAGCACTCTGGGCACAAAGCCCCCTCCAGAACCAGCAGAGATTCACAATCACTACCTCTTTCCATGGCAGGATGAAGCATTCTGGGCACAAATCCCCCTCCAGAACCAGTGGAGAAAGGCATCCACTTGAGAGACTGTGGCTTTGCACTCCCCAGGATAAAGCAGTGGGCAAGCCACCCACTGGAGAGACTTGAGAGACTGTGGCTTTGCACTCCCCGGAATGAAGCAGTGGGCAAACCACCCACTGGAGAGACTTGAGAGACTGTGGCTTTGCACTCTCCAGGATGAAGCAGTAGGCAAACCACCCACTGGAGAGACTTGAGAGACTGTGGCTTTGCACTCCCCAGGATAAAGTAGTGGGCAACCCACCCACTTGAGAGACTTGAGAGACTGTGGCTTTGCACTCCCCAGGATACATCAATGGGCATGGAGCCCCCTTGTGGATCTGGCGTCGTGCACTCATCCGGCTGAGGTGCCCCCTCTTCCCTTCCCCCTGAGGTGCCTGTTGTATTTCTATCTGATGCCCCAGCAGTGTTCTCTCCGTTTTGATCGGGTATTGAGTGTGGTCCTCGCCCATGCATTTTGGGCCCAGTGGTCCACGGACTATGATGGTGGAATACCTTGGACTTGTATTCTTGGTGTATATATTTGTTTCTAGTGTAAATATATGTATATGAATGTATATATTTTTGATTACTGTTTTTGAATAGATTACAAACGTTTGACTCATTTCCTTTTGTACTTGCATTCTTCCAGGGGGATTTGGGGGTTGTTAATGTCATGTATCAACATGTACTTGTGTGTGTGTTGTAGTGGGTGAGATTGGGGGTGGGAGTGTTGCTTGTTGCGTGTGTGTGTCACTCTGTTTTCCCTCCCCACTCCCCTGTGTCGTGGGTGCAGACTCACCGTGGTCTTCGCCGCCATCTTTGTTGTTCCTGGTAGAGAAGCAGGAAGATAAAGGCTGGCAGTATCTGGTGCTCGGGTTCCATAGCGTCCTGATTCCTCGTGGGGTGTGTAGAGGTGAGCGTTTTCCCTTCCAAGTCCTGTTTCCGCCGTATTTTTGTTCGCGGTGAATCCGCCCCGGAAAAGGTGGCAGATTGGACTGTTGTAATACAGTGGGCGGAACCTTGCCTGTTTGTTGGCGGTTAGCGCCGCTGTGTTTGTTTGTACCGCCAAGGCGGTCGGAGTGTTAAAGTGGCTGTCTATGTTGGCGGTTTCTGCCATGGTCGTGATTCCATTTTTTTTACCGCCGGCCTGTTGGCGGTTTACCGCTGCTTTAACACCGACCGCCAGGGTTGTAATGACCACCATAGCCTGCCGGCTAACAATTTATAAAACAACAAATGGAAAGAAGAAAAATATGTTCATCTACATCCACATGTATAACATGACCTAGCCCCACCCCCTTTTCCATAATTACAGTGCAGAATATATCACAGGAGAACCTGAAGACCATTCCCCCATGCCATATCCTCCATGTCCCACCGTATCCCACAACTTGATCTGAGTCATCATTCAAATTATGTCATAGACAATGGACGGGTTCCCGCACCATACCCCTATAGCCAGCCCATGTCAGCCATACCTTTGCATGTTTCTGTTAGTGCCCCCGGGCTTTATACAGCACCAGCTCCAGGCCCTTGCAATAGTCCAGGCCACACTTCAACACTGCCAGGGACAGAGAGGCACTGCCTTCCCCACCTTTGCTATAGCCAATCTCGCCAGAGTCAAGTCAAGAAACACAAAGATAGCTTGTATCGATTGCCCCCTAGCATGTCTGAGACATGAAGAAGATTAAGGTTCGGGTCCATGGGAAATGACCAACTTTTGACTTTTGAAAAGAAAAAAGGAAACAGTTGATGTAAGGCTCTGCTGTGATGGCAATTACTGCCAATGCCTTAAAAATTACCACCTGCTTGGTGGTCACTTCTAAATTAGGCCGGTGACATCTCCAACAGGCTGCCTGCCTCCATTTGAATTAGGCCCATACTGCTCATTAAAGAGCAAGAACCTTCATCCAAGAGGTCCATATATACCACGCTATATCAAGAACATTATTGAAATAGTTCCTCCCCTGATTTATGTGAATAAAAGAGGCGAAAAGAAGAAATTAAACATTGGCAAAGCCCAAAGTGTGGAAATGAAGGCAGCGGCTCAATGATTAAGATATTAAATTGAAAAGAAAATCCTCAAAATACATTTATTTTATTAGAGGGATTGCTGTGATAATTCTGTATCATACCGCAGCTTTAAGAGCAGTAACCTGCACTAACCACAATGCAAAAAACGTACAACCATTTATTGCTTGGTAAATGCATGTTAACAGAGCAAATTCAATACAAAGTAAAGTAAAGCAGTATCACAGGCGAGCATTCAATGTCACAATGCCCTCTTGACAGCTAGAATGTCACTCTTAACTTTGTGGAATTCAAGATCACTTCATTTTGTATTAGAGAACTGGACTGCGATAAGAAATTCAAATAAAGCACTTTGATTTGCTAAATGTTAAAGACACTGCATAGGTGTTTGCTATATTATTGACAGAAAAAAGAATGGGCAAGACATAGTATTAAGTGAGAGCACTATAGTGATAGTTACAATAAAGTATTTAATTTGTTCTTAGAGCTATAATGAACCAAAAGCTTTAGTAAACAATTTGGCAGCAGGAGGGCTTGTCAACATGTAGGATAGGCAGTAGAGTAACATTAGAGGCCGCTGGCCCTGTGGTGTGGGGAGGACCCTGAGCTCCAAGGAGGCCCCCTCACCACAGTACACTGACTGGGTCTGGTGCCAGTTAGTATTAGTTTGATACACTCGCTTTTTTGGCAGTGGGGCAAAGTGGTAGGTGGTGTAGCTGGGGGAGGGCCCGCCTAGTACTTTGCAGGGTGCCTCCCTCAAGTTTCATTATGCCACGGGGGACAGGTACGAGGAATAAATTATGCTGAGCAAGGGAAAAAAGGAATAGGAAAGTTGGGGTGCTCGCTTAGTCAGTAATAAGGGTTCAATGGCCAATTCAAACATGGCAAATATTGTTTTTCTAATTTGGAAATACAAACAATATTCAGGTTCCGTTTACTGCTGCACACACTTTCTTCAAAATTTATTGTTTCTGATATGTTTTACCACAGAAACTGAAATCTAGATTTTGATTCAGATGCAAACACTAATTAAGTTATTGGATGAGTTGGGTGAAAGCCCCACTCAGGCAACTTCCATAATCCTTGTCAGGGTGAACAATAAAATATCACTAAATTAACCCATGCTTATTCCTCTCCTAGCTTGGCAGAAAGCAGTCAGGCTTAACTTACAGGCAATGTGTAAAGTATTTATGTAGCACACAAACAGTAATATAGTGAAAACAAAACATAAGAAAAATTCTAAACCATTTTAGTAAAGTAGAATAAATTTTAACACCATTGTGCCAGACCAACAAAAGTCCAATCAGTAGAACTGGAGACATGAAATTTCATTTTTTGTGTGAAAATAGGTTCTTAAACACAAAGCGCCACTTGTGGTCATCTGGTTGAACTATACCAGGGAAAAATCACAAGTTCAGGCCGACAGCAATTGAGCTCAGGTATGCTACATGACCAAGTTAGTCCCGCTGAAGAGTTACCTACTGTGTCTGACACAAAGAGTTCCATACCTGGTGGAAGAGGCAGCAAGGAGCAGGTAGAGCATCACTGATGGTGATCGCTGTAGTGTGAAGAGAAGGCTGAAAAACACAGGCTGTATTCTCTGCAGTGCAAAGAACTGGAAGAGCATCTCAATTGGCCATTGCTGTAGCTTTGCGGTGACGATCACCACGGGGTGTCATTGCTGTAGTGGAGACTGACCATTTCACATAGCTGGTTGTTGCTGGAGGTTGCTCTAGCATGCAGAGCTCTTCTCATAGGAGCTTCACTTTGGCGGTCATTGTGGGTGGAAGAGACTTGCCACAAATGGACCTGTAAACCATCACAAGGTGCCCAAACCTCAGGATCTTCACCTGTGCTGGCAGAGGAGTACATTCGGATGCCTACTAGGGGTCCAGAACCTGAGAAGGCACCTCTTTGGAATCAGAGACTCATTCAATAAGAGGCCTGCAGGGCTCAGGGAGATCCCGTTGCAGGGCCAGGCAGGTCCAGCTGCAGAAGGTCAGCTGGGTAATTGCAAGGGAGCTCTGAAACTTGCTGTGTCCCTGTAGCTCACATTGGAGGTCAGTCAAATGACCTTTGGAGTTACTTTGAGTTAGCCTGGGATGAAGGTAAGCTGGTCCAGTCTTCCTTTTCAGAAAGCAAGGCATTCCTCAGCAGCAGGGCAGTCCTCTGGCACCAGGGATGTCACTCTTTTGTCTTAATCAGGAAGCTGGCTCTCTATATAGTGTACGAAAATGACCTGCTCTGTGCAGAGAGTCCAAGCAACCCCACTTTGGTATCCAGGGGTAAAAAGCAGACCACATAATGTTCTGTTTTTGTGGTAGTGTGGGGGAGCAATTAGGTTAATCCAGGAGATGTGCCAAGCATTTATTGTACTCACAGTATAAGCACATGTGGGGACATACTCAGAAGAGTAACTCAAGATCAATTTACAAAAATACTTCATATTTTAGTAACATTTTTAACACCAAAATCACCAATAAGTACTTATTTTCTTATCATTTTACAAAGTTTAGAAAATATTATGTTTTTGTGCGTAGTTACGCATCATAGGAATCAAGGGGAAAATCTTTAAAAATGCATATAAAATTAGGCAATGCTCCCATAAGTGTCACCTTCTGTTTTTAGGTTGAGGTTGTCGATAGGTCCTAGGGGCCAGCTGGAGAAGTTCGGGTGGTTCCCAGTTCAAGCGGGAGTAGCGGCTGAAGGTCATGGAGTTGGTGCACAAAGAAGAAGGGGGAACACTTGGAAACATACTGTACAGAGGGACTTGAAGGTAAGTCTGAGGGTCCCCCAGGAGGGTGGAGGTTTTATGGGCTTGGGGACCATTATAGCACAGCTGATTGGTCAGTGCAGGGGCCAGGAAGGCCTGGTGCAGAGCACATATGTCAGACAGGAGCCATAGATCATATAGTCCTTACAGTCAGAAGCAGGCAACTTGGAGGGTAGATTGCAGGTCTGCAGGGCCACTCAGGCGGGTGGTTTTTGGAGTCCTGAAGTCCCTTGACTGGTGCTTGCTGCTGGGTTTTTGGAGTCCAGAGTAGACTTTGCTTCTGGGTGTCTGATGTTGGGGCTTTGCTGCCCCAGGCAGTGGCGTGCCACAGGCCTAGAAAGTCCTAGTGCGACCAAACATGCCTCAGAAGCGGGTCTTTTCCACAGGGACTTTTGTACAGATGTTGGCTGTGCTGCTGGGTACAGGTCATTGGTTAGTGTTAGAAATGAGGTTACCCCCATCCAAGCAAGGACCCTCACTCTAGTCAGGGTAAGTCAAACACAATCCAAATTATTCTGTGCCCACCCTCTGGTAATTTGGCACTGAGCAGTCAGGCTTAACGTAAAAGGCAATGTGTAAAATATTTGTGCAATAAACCATACAATAACTCAATATAGCACCACTAAAATACACCACACAGTGTTTAGAAAAAATATATAATATGTATATGGATATTTGCAGGTCACAACGATCAAAGATGCAATAAGTAAATGTAGAGATATCACTGAAAAGTGATATTAAAGGAGTCATTTTGACCTCGGCGGTCTTTTTTGAAGACCGCCGAGGGACAGCTGTGCGGAAGACCGCCATTGGTGGCGGTTTGCCCCTCGGCCTATTTTGACCATTGGCAGCTCTCCGTCCTTTTACGGATGGAGAGCCGCCAACAGCCATATTGGCGGGAGGCGGGGAAGTGGAGGTTGCTCCACCTTCACGCCAACAGAACACCGCCCAGCGAATCTCATCCTGTGATTAGCCGTGGCGGTGTTCTGTTGGCGGTGTGGTGTCAGCGGAGCTGTCCCCATGGCTCCCGTCCCCTCCCGGAGGATCGTCGGACCAGGTAAGTCGATCGTACATGAGGGGAGGGGGGTGGGGGGCTGTTGTGTGTTGTGTGGGTGCATGGGGGTGTGCGTGTCTGTATGTAGAGTGGGTGTGTGAGTGCGTGTATGCCTGCGGGTATGTCTGTATGGATGTGTGCATGTATGTTTGAATGTGGGTGTGCGTGTATGACTGTGTGTGTGGATGTGGGCATGTATGTTGGCGTGTGTGTGGGTAAGTATGCAGGTGGTGCCTGCGTGCGTGTCGTGTGGGTATGGGTGAAGTGATGTTGGGGATCGGGGTGGGGAGGGGGGCCCTGCCACCTTTGGGGGGTGGCAGGGGTGGTAGGGGAGGGAGTTAGGGTGAGGGTGGGGGAGACCCCTATCAGTGCCAGGGAAGGAATTCCCTGGCGCTGATAGTGCTTACCGCCATGGAGTTCATGGCGGTTCAAACTGCTGGAAATCCACGGCGGTAAGCCGGGTCCAAATACCGCCGGCGGTATAGTGACAGCCGCCGGGCTGGAGACCCAGGTCTCCAGCCAGGCGGTCGTCTCTGCCCTGTGGGGCGGAACAGAGAACCAGCGGATGACCATGGCAGTAACCGCCATGGTCATAATTCCACAGAGTAAGACCGTCAGCCTGTTGGCGGTCTTACTGCCGGTTGTCCACCTTCCGCCAGGGTTATAATGACCCCCTAAGTGTCTTAAGTCTTTTAAAAGCAAACAAAGTCTCTTTCAAGCACAAAGTACCTGGTCCGCATGAAAAATCTCTGCAAAGGGCCGCAGAGGAGGAGAAGCGTGGCAACGAAGGGGTATGCATCAATTTCTCGGGCTGCACACAGCAATTAATTGTTTAGTTTCCACGCAGGGACAGCTGTTCGTCAATTTCCAGTGCTCGGTCCTGGATCCTCTTCGGGTTGCGGGGTTTTCAGATGCTCCGGGGTCTGTGTGTGGAATCCTGGGCTTGGGGAGAGAAGTCACAAGCGCTGTGTCGTTCCGGTCGGCATTGTGTGGAATTTTCTCCCGCACGGCAGGTGCTGCGTCGATTCCCCTCTGGAAGTCGGGCTGCATCATCCCAGGTCGGCTGTGCATCAATCTGGTGGACTGTGCGGCGAATTTCCAGTCGCAACGCTGGTGGTGCCTCGATCTTCTCCTTGCAAAGTCACGCTGTGTCATTACGGTTCGGCGTGCAGTGAATTTCTCACCGCCGGGCAGGCTGGGCGTCGGTTTTAGCAAGCTGTGCGCCAAATGTTTGCTGCACAAGGAATCCAGTTGCAAGGGAAAAGTCTTTTTGGTCCTGAGACTTCAGGGAACAGCAGGCAAGCTCTATCCAAGACCTTGGAGAGCACTTCTTCACCACAGCCAGAGAGCAGCAAGGCAGCAGGGCAACAGCAAGGCAGCAGTCCTTCACAGAAAGCAGTCAGGTGAGTATTTTGGACAGCAAGGCAGTTCTTCTTGTAGGATGCAGGTTCTGGTTACAAGTTTCTTCTCCAAGAAGTGTCCGAGTTGGAAGGGGCAGAGGCCCTGTTTATATACCCACATGTGCCTTTGAAGTGGGGGAGACTTCAAAGAGTGGCTTAGAAATGCACCAGGTCCCCTTTCAGTTCAATTCTGTCTGCCAGGGTCCCAGTAGGGGGTGTGGCAGTCCTTTGTGTGAGAGCAGGCCCTCCACCCTCCCAGCCCAGGAAGACCCATTCAAAATGCAGATGTATGCAAGTGAGGCTGAGTATCCGGTGTTTGGGGTGTGTCTGAGTGAATGCACAAGTAGCTGTCAACTAAACCCAGCCAGACATGGATTGTAAGGCACAGAAAGATTTGAGTGTAGAGAAATGCTCCCTTTCTAAAAGTGGCATTTCTAAAATAGCAATATTAAAACCAACTTTGCTAGTCAGCGGGATTTTATATCACCATTCTGGCCATACTAAATATGACCTTCCTACTCCTTTCAGATCAGCAGCTACCACTCAAACAATGTATGAGGGCAGCCCCAATGTTAGCCTATGGAGGGAGCAGGACTCCCAGCAGTGTAAAAACAAATTTGGGGGGTTTACACTACCAGGACATGTAAACTACATAGCTACCTGTCCTGCCTTCTGCCTACACAGCACCCTGTCCTATGGGTTATGTAAGGCATACATTAGGGGTGTCATATATGTAGAAAAGGGGGATTTTTAGGCTTGGCAAGTACCTTTAAATGGCAAGTCGAATTGGCAGTGAAACTGCACACACAGGCCTTGCAATGGCAGGCCTGATACAAGGTTAAGGGGCTACTTAATTTGGTGGCACAATCAGTGCTGCAGGCCCACTAGTAGCATTTAATCTACAGGCCCTGGGCACATATATTGCACCCTACTAGGGACTTATAAGTAAATTAAATAGTCCAATTTGGTATGATCCAATGTTGCCATGTTTAAAGGGACAGAACATATGCACTTTAGCAGTGGTCAATATTGGTAAAGTGCATAGAGTCTAAAAACCAGCAGAAACAGTGTCCAAAAAGTGGACGGAGGTAGGAAAAAAGTTAGGGGTGACCACCCTAAGGCTATCAGGTCTAACAGTTAGCAGTTGGTCACTTATCTAGACTTCAGGGGTTCCTTGCCTGCAGGGTGCAAGAGACTGAGATCTTCACTCAGAGTGACGTTCTTGGCAAGTTTTGGAAGGCTGGAGGTGCTCTTGGGTTTTGTTTAGTCCTTCAGGTATCCAGGCATCACCTCAGTTGTTATTGTCGAGTCCTTGGAGCAGCAGGCAGGGTTTGGTGCCTTTTCTTTGTGTAGCAGGACTTCAGTTCTCGTGCCTTGGGTCTTTTACATCCTGGTCTTCTTTGTGTCCATCAAATCTGAGGTCTTGATCTAGGGATGCCTTCTATATATTGAATTTAGGGAGTGTTAGGGGGAGTACCTGGTAGTGGCCAGTGGGCCACCATCTTAGGGTGGTTACACCCACTAAGTGACCACTTCCAGGGGCAGGGCGACCCATCCCTGACCCAGGTGGCCACTCCTCCTATAATTGCTAGGTTTCCTGTGGTATTCCCACCTAAAGTGGGGGTAAAACCATTGGACGGCCATTTGCTGCTAGCACCAAAGGCCAGATTTCAAAGATGGCAATGCCTTTGAAGCTGAATGCTGGTGCAGGGTGACTGACTGTGGTAGGATGTGTGACATCTCTGCCAGGAAAGGCTTTGTGCTTTGGATCCTGAGAGCAAAGGCTCTCACCCCAGGAGTCCAGAATCATGTCTGGTGGTGCCAGGCTGGTTAGGACCAGTCAGCAACACTACTAGGTTTTGCAGGGTGCACCTCTAAGGTGCCCTCTGGGTACATTTTATAATAAATCCTGCAATGACATCAGTGTTGGTTTATTATTCTGGGTGGTTTGATACCAAGCAACCTGGGGTTCAGAGAGGCCACCATATAGCTGGGAAACTAATAATAATCAGTGTCCAGCACATCCATTTACTATGGCTCCCCCATACATTTACTATGTCTAAACATTGGCAGACACAGTAGGGGCATATTTGCTCATGCACAAATATACCCTCACATGCATTATAGTGCATCCTGCCTTAGGGTTGCGAGGCCTGCCAGAAGGGTGATATCTATATTGTATACAGTGTTAGTGGACATGGCACTCTTGGTGAGTGCCATGTCAAGTTCAGAACTTTGGGTACACCTTGTTATGCACTAGCAATGGCAGTCTGCATTATGCTGATATGGGGCCTCAGAGAGTGGCACAATTGGTGCTGCAGCTCAGGAGGCCCTCTTCAGTACTCATGCCCTTTGTACCAGGGGTACCATTTACTAGGGACTTACAAGGGTGGCTGAAGTGCCAAACATAGTACAGTTTTGGGGAAAGAGGTCTGGCCCTGGGAACCTGCTTAGCAGGGGGTCAGGGCATGTACACTTCAAAACGACATCATTTTCCAGGCAAAATGTGTGTGTGGGGGGTTAACCACACCAATAGAGGCTCTTTCTCACAATTAACTTCCACTGGTCAAGGACTACTCTGATGAATGGCTCTGAAGGTCGCAAATTTACACATGGTGCCAGCATTTGTGTGGGAGGTCTCCTTGTCTAACACCCACATCTGGTTCTGGAACATTCTTCCCCTTTTCCTGTAAAGGCTCAAACTGTTTACAGGTGACAGGGCAGGGCACATCTGGTGTCAGATTTCTTTATGTGTGCAGGAGACAAAGCACTTTGAAGTGTCATTTGGGATGGGTATCCATCCTTCCCACACCTATGTCCCCTTTGTGTTACTATCTGGAAACAGTACACAAACCCCAATAGAGAGAGCCATTCACAGTCATGTGACCGAGGACACTTGCAGAAAGCACAAACGGTTGGAACAATAATATGCTGACTTTCTAAAAATGACATTTTCCGGAATTGTGACTAAATATCGACTTCAGCATTTAAGAGGGTTTAAAATTACAGTTCATGGAAGTGTAAACAGTAGATTTATACCTGATCCCAATCTAAAGTTGTCACTTATAAAACATAACAGAGTAACTCACTGTTACTCAATGGGAGAGATAGGCCTTGCAAGAGTGAAAAACAGCTTTAAGAGTTTTTCACTGCCCAGACTTGCAAAACGTAAGCACACATGTCCTACTTTTTAAATACATTGCACCCTGAACCATGAACCTTTAGGGCCTACCTTAGGGGTGACTTATATGTGTTAAAAAGACAAGTTTAGGACTGGCACAAAAGCTAATTTTGCCAGGTTGAAATGGCAATTTAACACTGCACTACAGGCTTCAATGGTCCAGAGACATGTTTTAAAAAGGCTACGAGAGTGGGTGACACAATGAATGATGCATGCGTACCAGTAGCGTTTAATTTACAGACCCTGGGTACAAGTAATTTCATTTATTAGGGACGTACAAGCAAATTAAATGTGCCAGTTCGGTGTAAATCAATGTTACCATGATTGAAGGAGAGAGCACAATCACTTTTGACCTGGTTAGCAGTGGTAAAGTGCACAGAGCTCCAAAGGCAGCAAAAATTATATCAGAAAACAGGAGGAGTACAGGCAAAAAGTTGGGGAAATACCAAGTAAAGGATGTCAAATCAAACACACACTTCAGGAAGTGGGTTATTATTTGCAAGGGACTTCCTTTTCTCTCTAGGAAGTTCAATCTGGCTAGGTCACAACACAATTCTAAGAAAAGGTCTGCTCAGCCCTATTAGCAGGAGCACAAGCCGGAGACAATTCTACAGAGAAGTGCTAGTGAAGCTCAAACAGTGCAAAAAAAATGAAAATCAAAATTACAATGACATAAAAATACCAAAGCAATTTTTACCAAGCAAAACAATTGAAACCAGATAAGGAGAACCAGAGATATGCATTTTCAAAATATTAAGGGAAAAACGTACCAAGAAACCTCAACGCCTCAAGTGAAAGTCACATTTCGGGGTTGACTAGAATGCATGTGCCTTTCAGGGTGTATGTCGATAGAAAACCCAGTAGATCACATTAGTGACAGTTTTTACCTTAGAACTGTTGAAGCAGATATGCTAATTAGAAAATTATTAATGAATGTTTCTGTGTTTTGATTAACAAAAAGTTCATAGAAAAATTAATTTTAGAAAAATGAATGTGCATGTTTGAAAATGTGCCCATGGGGAGTGGCAGCCAGGTTATGCGAAACTGTACTAAATAATGTCTTATATTAAGATGTATAACCTATGTTTTGCATTATATTGTAGAGTTACCTTAGCCGCAGTTGCGGCCTTGTTGCCAGGCCTCATGCAGAAGCTGAATTATTAGAGCACACTGGAGGAAAGCAAACGTGTTGAACTAATCTAGACCACTTGTGTTAATAAAATCTGCTTTGCTAGAATTTTCTGCAACGACGAGCAGGAGATGATGGAACTGAAAATGTAACTAATTTGGTGTAAGACAGACTTGATGCACTTTCCCAGGACTCGAACAATAGAGACACTGACTGAAGAAGAAGGTGCAACATTTTTGATACCTGACTAGATAGATGATGAGGACATCGTACAGTGAACCAATCAATGAAATGAGAACGGTGTAATATTAGAATTCATAGATTTGCAAAATTAATATTTTTGGATAGAGTCATAACTGGTGATTAATTGACCAATTAGGAATTAGGGGGGGTGGACTAAAAATCTCTAATAAAAAGTCATGACAAGGGGTAAAACTTCAGATGTGAGGGGAGAATTGCTTATGTCAAGAGACACGATCTGCGATTCTGTCATTGGGTTTATGCGCTTGAGAGCCTGATGCGTTGCTGATTGATTGATGATCTGAAGACGAAGACTGATTTTGTTGCTGATCCATTCCGTGGATAGGTAGCTATGACAATGTGACTGATTAACTTTGTGCCTTTCTTTCTAGGTACCAACTGCGCTGTTTTTTTATAGTTTATCTTCTAGCTAGAAGTTTTCCACATTCATGTTCTAATTTGTTTCCGCTTGAAGTCCCACATACTAAATGCTAATCTGGGTTAGGTAAGAATCCTTTGGGTGACGTTGACAGTGACAAATGATTTACAAACTGATTGCTGAACTCTGCTATTAATGTCGATACATTCATCTTTGATTGCTTATGTTGAAGCATTAGAGCATATGTTTTCTCAAGTTTTGATTAGATTATGTTATTGGTGGTCGCTAATTAATTAATTCTGAACTGATTGAATAAATTTTGAATTAACTGATGCATTAGAATTGAAACTAATAGGGAAATAACATTTTTTTAAATGGATATTGAGTTGTGGTCATTCATGGAAATATTGATCTAATTGGCTAATGATTAATGATTCTCTTAGTGGTCATTGTTTATTATAGTGCATGTTATTAACACTGGTCACTCAATGGCTAGGATACTCCATGCGATCCAAAAGGTTAATCGGCCTATACGAGTCCCCTTGTAAGTTTACTTACTAAGGACCAGGCGCGCTAGCAGAACGTTCACCATGTCCTCAAACAGTGCAGGGCAGGATGCAAAGCCAGCAATTTAAATTAGATATACTGCTGTCAAACTCCCATTGGTCACGTTCCTTTTGGCCCCAAAAGCTTAGATCAGGACAAAGCAGGATTTTGTGGCCACTGGGCTAGCTCAGCTGCTGGGGTGGATTTGCTGCCTGTCTCCAAACCCAGATTTTACTCTTGGAATTAAACCCTCTTATGGTTTTCAAAATGATTGAGGAAGGCTGGAAGCTGTAGTTGGGCAGGGCTGTATACTTTTATAATTATGTATGTTGAAGTATTTATGTTTGCAGCAAGATTCTCTAGTATATATCCTTTGCCAGCCGAGAACGTGTCCTGATAGGAAAAGCGTGAATTCCTCGTACCAGTCCTCTGGAGGTGGCAAAAATGTCTAATTTACAATAACTTCTTATTGCTAGAAAAGTTCACCCTGTCACTTCTCCAGGCCTCAGAGCAATCATCAAGGCATAAGGCCTTTCTCCAGCTCGAGCGCCTGCAGTGTCCAGTCCAAGTTACAAACAGCTTTTAGTTCAATGTGGCATTATATATGATCTTAATATCTAGCATGCTCCACTTTTATTAGGTTAAGTCCGACAGGGCAGTGGTCTGCAAGACTATTGTTACAAATTCCTTAAATTATACATACAGTGAGCATTGGCTCCACGCATGGAAGTATTTCTATCTCATGGCATTCCTTTGGCAGAGTAGGGGTAACATTCTGCCTGCTTTAGAGAGCTTGTATTGCAATGAATGAGGTACTATCTTACTTTTGAACACCAAATCATCAAACTGTACGTTATTTATTTCATGTATATATATATGTACACATACATATACAGAAAACAGTCAGGGTTTTGTACTGCACCAAGCAATTTTTAATGTTGTCAGTGCCAGCACATTAAGTACCCAACATAGTGGGCTTACAAAGCATGCTCCATAGGTAGTGACTTAGCTGATATCCCAACGTAGGTTTTTTTACATGGAAAGTAATTTTCCCATGTCATGTGACAATTTTGTGCTTTTAAACTGCATTCGAGCCAGAGCACAGTGTTGATCCCTGGAGCCATACACTTTTGTCGTACATGTGTAAATACACACTGCAGTTCACTTATGGCATTTGACTTCCATGCCAATGGTGCATTTGTTGTGCTTAAAGGGAAAGTTAAATAGGCTGTTTATGTGAAACCAATCCATGGTACATGTTGTAGGGGTCTAAAGAACATGAGCTGTGACACAGTTTAGCAGAGTCCTAAAAGCAGCAAAAGCAGACAGTAACAAGTAGGTGACAAAAATGATGCCCTTTATTACAATATGCATAACATTAACATGCACAACACTTTGGTGAACATGACTAATGTACTAATTTACATGCACAGGGCATTGTTTTGGCAGCATAATGTACTGGTTTGTATGCAAAGGACACTAGTTTGTGCGTATATTATACTGCCTTGCATGAGTTAACACACGAGCGGACTTGGTTAGTGTACTGCTTCAAATTAAAAGTAATTTGATTTACCCAAATAATATACTGATTAGTACACTCAAAATATTAGTTTAAATTCATAACCCGTTGGTTTGATTACACAATATGACGATTTGCATATATAGCCTATTTGTTCACAAGCAAAATATCCCTGCTTGCTTTCATGCATTCTGGATTCACTTATATAATGTGTTGGCAGTCATTTATGTTTGTATGTCTTCCATGGATAACAGATTGGTCTGCAAGCACAATATACCTGTTTTTGTAAGCAATTAACATCGCATACAGTTTTCCGTGTCAGGTATACGGTCATACATTTCTTGTATGCAGATTGCACAATATTTATTTTGTAAAGTGATCACATTGCATAATTAATCGCAAATGGCTTGATTTGCATGGAGCTTCCAATCATATCTATGAGTGGTATGCTGGTTGGCCTTTTTGTTAAAAAGGTTTGCCTCATGGAGGTTAGGAGACAAACCAGTCAGGTGGTGCGTGAACACCAGAAGCTTTGGGGCATATTTATCAATGTGTTGCATCAACATTGCGTCAAGCAAGGGGGTGCAAAGGCAATGTAACACTAAAGAGAGAGTTATCAAGTCATGCAAGGCCACCTTGCATGGTCCTGAGTGGTTTGATATGTCTGGAGTAATGCAACACAGTGCAAATCACTGCGCTGCATTATGCAATCCCAGGGAGGCATTCCATGGGTGGAATGTGGGGGCCCCACACATCTACCCATGGATTTTGGCATATTCCCAGATTTACCAACATTGGCCAACCTGAGAAAGTGTCAAAATGCTACACCTCCCTAGGCGAGGCCGAACACGGGTAAATATCTTCATTTCTCCTCGTTGTGTCCTCTTTCTAAGTGTACTGCAGTAAAATGCCTCTGAGGATTGTTTGTGTGCAGGAAGGTGCCCCATCCTGCACAAAACACTCCTGCCTACAAAACAGGCACCTTTGGACCATAGGCAGCCAAAACAGCACCACTGCAAGGAAAGCACAGGAATGCTCTGTATTATGTTAAATATGATGCATTCCTGCCCTTTTCCTGTCACGCAGCGCTGCACAGCAAGGTGGCTTGCTGTGCTGAGTGAAACCTTGATAAATGAGGCCCTTTGTGTTTTGATGTCTTGGAAGAAGTCACTTACTGTGAAACTCTTGCTTCTTAGTCTAAAGGCATAAATGCACATTGTCCTTTTACTTATGTAATGACAGCAGAATAATATACTTTTTATCAAAAATGATGTATGTTTAAAATGTTTTTGCTTTGCACAGCTGAGGCGTGCTTCAGTAGATTGCAAAATAGTTTGCATTTAAATATTAATTTAAAGTGTGTTCCGTATTTACCCGCTGTTTTCAACTCAGTCGCATCAATAGGATGCACAGTGCTTAAAGCCAGCTTCACAACTTAGAAACTCATAAATTTTATATAGAAATTTAACGGCATCTCTTACTGATGTTAATTCTCACTTCTGTCAGCTCCCCAACTTTCTGGAGAATCTCATCATATTTTTCTGGCCAGTATTTGTCAAGTTATTCCTAAAAGCAGAAGCCTCGTAATTTTAGGGAAAATATGTCATCTCTGTTTTGTTGAATTGAGTAGTCTTTGTCATTTGCATTTGTAGTAAGTTATTTTTGGAACAGGGAGGGCAGGGCCTGGTTTGCATAGCTTCTCCATTACTCCTCTGCCGGTGCATAGTAGTGGGAATTGGGGGAAGATGATTTTAGAGATACATTACACAAAATTATACACAGGTAGTAAAAAATATAACAAGGATGTTTTTCACCTCAGGATTCCAAGTGACCTCAATGACAAATCAAGCTTCCTTTTGTTGTCTATTTTATGTCACTCAGAATACCTCAGTAACCAATATTCCTGTGTTGCACCTGGTACCCTTGTCATGGTTTCATCTGTCTTTTTGCCTCTGCCTCCTGTACTTTTGACTGTGTGCTGGATTACATTTTTGATGGTTTTGATATTCTAGGCACTTCACCACTGCTGATGAGTGTTAAAGTGCAAGTGCTCCCTGTGTAAATAGTGATTTTGACTGTTTATCCTTGATTGGCATATTTGATTTACTAGTGAGTCCCTAGTATAGAGCACAATGAGTGGCCAGGGCCTGTAAATCAAATGCTGCTAGTGGGCCTGCAGCACTGATTGAGCCACCCATATGTATAGCACTGTAAACATGTCTCAGACCTGCCCTTGTAGTGTCTCTGTGTGCTGATTTAAACTACCATGTCGTCCTGACAAGTGCACCCACTTGCCAGGCCCAAACCTTCCCTTTTAGTACATTTAAGGCACTCCTAAGGTAGGCCAAAGGTAGCCCCATGGGCAGGGTGTAGTGTATTTAAAAGGTAGGACATGTACTGCTACGATTTACATCTCCTGATACGAAATACTGCCACATTCGGTTTTCATAATTGCAAGGCAATTTCCCATTTGGAGCAGACAGAGATATTAGGCCAGATATAGGTAGAAAAAGGTTTGCGAATAGCAAATTGTGAGTCGGAGCGACTCGCAATTTGCGAGTCGCATACCCATATGCAGAATGGTGTCTCTGACACCATCTGCGAATCGCAAGGGGGTCGCAAAGACCCACCTCATTAATATTAATCAGGTAGGTCTCAATTTGCGACCCCCTTGCGATTCCCTGCACTCACGGGGATGGTGGCCTGCTGGAGACAGCAGACCACCATGTCTGTGAGTGCTTTTTTAATAAAGCAGTTTTTTTTTTTTTTTTTTTAATTGCAGCCCGTTTTCCTTAAAGGAAAACGAGTTGCAATACTGTACACTCGGGAAAATTAAACCATTTGGTTGAATTTTTTCAGAATAGGCAGTGGTCCATTGGACCTGCTCTGAAAAAATATTTTTTGCCCCATTCACAAAGGAGAAGGGGTCCCATGGGGACACCTTACCTTTTGCGAATGAGTTAGCACCCACTTCACATGGGTGCTAACTGCAAATTGCTTTGCGACCGCGTTCGTGGTTACAATGCAATTCTGCATTGCGGTGCGACTCACAAATAGGAAGGGGGACGCCCCTTCCTATTTGCGAGTCACATTCCCATTTTGCGAGTCGGTACCAACTCGCAAAATGGGAATGTGCATCGCGATGCGCATTTTGCTTGGCGCAAACTGCGAATTTCGCAGTTTGCGCAATGCAAAACAGTTCCTACATCCTGCCCATTGAGCTTTGGGTCTTTGCACTCACAATTTAAAAATACATCTTTTAGTGAAGTTATTTCTTATCTTGTGTGTATAAAAATGCCAATTTTCGAAAGTGGGCATTTTCTTGCTTAACCATTCTGTGCCTCTGCCTGGCTGGGGAATACACATCTGGGTGAGGATAATAGTTGGGCTGGTTGTGAATTCACTCTGGACAATCACACAAAGGGAGGTGAGTTGTGCCCTGCATATCCTGATGGGTCTTTCTAGGATAGAGTGGTGGGATGAGCTGACACTTGCCTCTGAATAGGGCTGTGCCTGTCCTGACACAATGCAGCCTCCAACCCTCTAGAGTATGTCTGGGGCTAGGGAAGGAAAGGCAGGGTCTTGTAGACTACAAAGACTTTCCTTTGAAGTTTGCCTTCTTCAAAGGCAGAAATGAGTATATGTATTGGACACAAAACCCTAGACTTTTAGAAGACTTCTGAATCAAGAGGATACTCTGCCAAGGAGAAGAGCTGAAGAACTGTGAGGATGAGTACTGCCCCTTTGCTGTGTGTGCTCTTTGCTGGGTTGGCCTGCAGTTGCTGCTTCTGCCTTGAAGAGCACAAAGACTGGACATTGCAGTATATCCTGCTTGTGAAGTTTCTCGAAGGGTTTGGACTGAGCTTGCTTCCTGGTAAGAAGACTCAGGGACATCAAAGACTTCACTTGCCAGCCCCTGGGTTCTCTTGCTGAGAACCCTGACTTGCCAAGAGGTGCCCACTCCAGTTCCTGGGTGAAATCTGAAGAAGAACCAGGCACCCTGAATCGAGATGACTCCAGAACCAGCACTGCTGCCCAACTCTGAGCCCCTGTCTGCACTCAAAGCTGTGGTCCCTGCTGAAATGTGACGTCTGTGACTGACACCGCATGCCCAATGCTGCCACAGCACCTCTGAAGTCCTGCAACACAGTGAGTCCTGAGTGTTATTTCACTAATGTCTGTGACACCCAACAACGCTGCAGTGTCTGTGGCTCCCTGACCCCAAGAGGTCACCTCATCACGTCTTGACACTCTGGACTCATCGAAACGGCCGGATCGAGAGGGACCGCTGCCTTGCCACGGATGCTGCATCATCTTTGCTGCCTCTGCAAGGAACCGCTGCCTCATCTCCCCTGCGTAGCAGTAATGAACCAACACCGCACCGCCTCCAGTGATGCCTCGCCTGCACTACTCCATGCCACGTCTTTGACTCACCTCTTTTATAGGATACTGCATCTGGGAGCTGTGCGACTTAGTGACCGACGCTGCACTCACTCACGAGTGTCATCAGACGGTTGGGAATGATTCCGTCACCACACCGTGATAGCACCAGTTGGAGCTATTGTTTTTCTAAGCTCTTTATATGAATTTAAACTTAAAAAAATTATACAGCTTAAGTCTGTTCACCAGTGAACAACCAATGAGTGTTTACTAAAACCAGGCTAATTTTGCCTGCTAGGCTATGTAGGCCTTGTGGGAATTTTGTCACAACTGACATTTCTCTCATTTTGTAGATCCTTTTGTCATGATTATGTATACAGCACCCTAACACCAAGAAATGCTACCGCTAACAGCAGCCAGGAATAGCACAGAGGGAATCAAGGAAGGCTATCCTTTAAAGATTACAAAGTGGAAAGATGTCCCCAAGTCAGGATACTAAAAGGATGGCTCAGATGAGCACACAATCTGTATTTTGAGTAGTTCCTAGGGATTTGGAACTGAACAAACTGGACCAAATGAAAATTATATGGGAACTAAGGAACAAAGAAAGGATTTTGAAAATGGCATGCTTCTCATCATTGTTCTTGATGTTTAATACTATGAGAGTCTTCACCAAAATGGTCTAGATTGGATTCTAATTAAACCGTGGTCTCTGTGTCATCTTGGCACCTTTCTCCATTAAAACGCATGCACACTCTGAGCACATTTCAAAGAGGCCTATCCACCAATATCATTGAAAACAACAGAACAGCAGCACGGGGTCATCACCTATTTAAAAAAGCTGCACTGATGAATTACATTATTGCAATGTTACACGATATATAGGAACCTACCTACAAAGGTCTCTCACCAGGTATCTCTGTCATATGTGAAAAACATTCAAGTACTATTCAAATATGTTCATACATGCTATAGATAATTGAAATGCACTAGCTATATATCAAAATGTCAAAGGGGTAAAACCGGAAACAGAAGAAATAAAGAATATGCCTAACCATTGTAGAGATTAGTTATGTACGATTTAATAATAAGCAATATCAAAGGAGGTCCAGGAAAATCTATGGAAGGATATAATCGTTCTGACTCTGGATAAAAGTTAATTACCTAGAGGCACAATGAGCCATTTGAGGGTCATTTTTTTTTACACTCGATTGGCGCAGTGTGCCAGTCCATGTGTCCCATGGTCAAGGCCATTGAGCCCAGTGCCATGTAGGGGGGGCCCAAGTTAGGCCCCCATCTGGCACGTCTTTATAAAAATAAATATATTTACCTGTACTTCCCTTACTCGCCAGAGGATGGGGTCCCCCATCCTTTGGCGTCCCTCTGGTGTAGTGTGGCTGTCCCTTGGGCTAGGGAAGGGCACCAATGGGCACATTCCATGGTCTCTGTCAATGGAAATAGGCCCACAGGTCCCCTAACGCCTGCCCTGACCCAGGCGTTAAATAATGGCACTAAGCAAGCTTAGCGCCATTATTTAAGGCCCCTTCCACCCATGCTTGATTTTAGCACGGGTGATAGATATTGCGCGAAGGTCTTATCGTCATGTTTCGCCCAGGGGCGCCTATCTCGCATCTCATTGGCTCAAGGTAGTTTCCCGCTAGCATAAAATGACTTTAACTCCAAAACGTTCGGTCTAGCAGCAATAGGTTTGTGCCGAATTTGAGCCGACGTATGCCGTTGGGGCCACCTGCACTTATTTCTGGAGACCGGCACTTATTTTTTTGCATCAGATTTCCCGAGAGCAAGAAAACCACACACGGAAATACTTTGGAAGACAAAGACAGAAAATAGGCTCGCAAGAGTGAAATAAAGGATCAGGAAGTGTCTGGCAGAATATAAAAGAGCCACGAGGTGCATTCTAGCATCAGTCTTGGTATTCGGCGCATCGATTGCCAGTGGCCAATGCTGCGACATTATGTTAAGATACAAACAACACTCTGATCATCAAGTGTGACTCATAAACATTTGGGTTTCCTCAGAGGTATGTTTGACGCGATATATAATTCATCGACAATCTAATACAAATGTTTTCAACCAATACAAAAAGAAAAAATAATCATTGATTATTGGTGCAAAAGCGCCTTGCGCTTTTTTTAAAAGATGGCATTTTACATTGTAAATTAAAAAAATTGCAATTAAAAACTGAGTTTTACTAACATTGTGGTGAATTCGACAGAATCAAATTGACAGCATCTGCATTGTTTCTGCTAAATAAATACAGTTGGATGTAGCTAGTACGTGCTATTTCTTTGATCCGTTGTAAAACGTGAGGTTCCTGGTTTTCACTGCTGGGGATCTTGTGAAGCATAGCTAATACGCAGTTAATTATTAATGTTTAAATGCCTGAATCTTAAAAGCTTTCCTCAGGTTAAGTACACTGAAACATTTATGTTGAAATGTGAAAAAGAACTCTATCTAATCGCTAAAATATTTAAGAAGGTGAACTTTTTATTTTTCTTGAAAAAGTATTTTTCCGTATTTCCTTCCTCGTCCCATGAAGCACTTGATTTTTGCTTCATTTAGCAAATGATGAAACATTTTCTGAAAGTGAGGTTAAGAAAAAAATATGAAAGAGGTACACGAAAACATTCTTAAATTTCGGAAGCGCTACGTTTTGCAAAAATGTGAATGATTTACTTGCACCATAAAAGACTAAGGGCAAGATGTACTAAGGTTCTGATTTGCAAAATTAAACCATTTGCAAACACAAAATGGCCTTTTGGTACACATAAAACCCAAATAGTGGTTCTGTATCAAGTTACCCAATCCCAAATTGTGTTTGAAACCACATACCGGATCGCTATTTCAAAGAGACAGTCGTTTCCAAATAGTGATTAGCAATGAGATTCATTCATGTTTTTGGACCGAAATCCAACTGAAAAACATTAATACTTTATGAGTACTGAAAGGCAGTAGTAACCTATTTGGAAAGAGGAAAGGGTCACCCAAAAACCTCTTTCCCTTTGGGAATGTTTAATAAAAAAAACATAAGAGTAGGCAATGGGTCACTGGGATCACTGCTTACTCATAAAATGTTTGTTAAACGTTTTTTTTTTCTTCTAAATGTATCCTATTTTGCTTTTAGGGAAACGGGCTGCATTTAAAAAAAAAAAATCATCGAAAGCAGTCACACAAATGGTTGCCTGCTGACTGTAACAGGCCACCATCCCTGAGACTGCAACTACGTGTAGATGGTGGCAATTTGAAATCTACCCCATGTATTTTATTGAATTAGGTCACATTTTGCCCTACTATGACAAATTATATCGAGAATCAACCTAGAAATAGATAGGGCGGTTCGCAAAATCAGAATCGATTTGGTAAAAGCGTGTGTGCAATTTGTGCCAGCTTTTATCAAATCAATTCTTAGAACTTGTGGCCCTTAAATATGAATATAAGTATGAAAGGAGAACAAGTGACCTGTGTGCTGCAGTATTCCAAACACAAACAGCAATGGGAGGAACACTTGCAATTTGTCAACCACTGACACTCGCTCAGGGCAGCATGCCAACTCATCAATATTTTGCTCATCATACCAACCCAGATTAGAAGCTACCATATGCAAATCAGCCATAACACCTGCTCCAAAAGGAACAGTCCAGTCCGAACTGTGGAGCCAGATCCTCTCTGAACTGTAACAGAAGCGACCCAAGACCAGTTTCACCATATTGGGGCTCATCAGTCAGGTGCAGCTTGGTTCCAGTGACACAGTGAGCAAGGAGCCCATGTCTGAGCATACCCTTGGACATGTAGGGCATTACATCAAACACACAAAATGTGACTGGAAGAATGCTTGTAATTAGTCTAACTTCTGGCAATAATTTGGAGTAAGGTCCAACCAATCGTTCTTTTGCCCTGGTATTATATCAGCCACACAAAAAGTGATGGGAGGAATTCTTGCAATTTGTCTAACCACCAGCAACGGGATTGGTTAGCATTTCTTCCCATCATCTATTTTAGCATAGGCAGTCAAGTAGTCAATTAGTTGCAATAATATGAATATTCAAGAGCCTTACCCAGCTCTATACAAGTTCCCAATTTTTTTTTTTTAAATGCATGTATACTCATTACATACAAATAATAAAATAATGTAAAAGTTGCTTAAGGAAGATACAAACCAAGACCTAATAGACCTGAATAAAATATATGAATACAGCAAATAATGAAGGGTGAACATGATGGACATGATTACTAATAGAAAAGATTATTTAATTCCAAATTACAGTATTATATATATATATATATATATATATATATATATATATATATATATATATATATATATATATACATATATATATTTATATACCTAAATTACCTACTGGCAATTGCCAGTAGGTAATTATATTTAGGACCATGTTTCCATAAAAAAGTGTTTTTTGGATTGCCTATATCTATTGCGCTGTTTGACAAATCTTCACAAAAGTTTTTTTTAAACATGCTCCTAAGAATCTTGTTGTATATGGGAAGTTTCTGGGTGATCCGTCCAGCAGGGCTGAGAAAAAGGGGGGATCAAAAAAAGTGGGTTTCTCATTTTAATTCACAGAGATTTTAGATACGACTACAACCTGAACTGCTGGGCAGAATTACACCGAATATGGCAGGAAGGTAGCTGGTGGTCCAGAAAGAGTGCTTTTTGTTATTTTGTGTAAACCCATTCAGTATTTTTTGAGATATTAAAAGAAAAAATATGTGGCTATCTTGATGCTCGAAGGCTTCACAAATAATAGCAAGCTTATCAGAGATCTGCAGAACTCTGACTGGCTGCCAACACTTCAACAAGGAAGTGTTGCCAGCCACCTTGAGACTCGGCTTCAGCCAAGTCCCGGAAACAAAAGATAAAAAATAAGAAAAGTGGGCAGGGTAGGGACACCTTAGCTCTGGTACAGATGTCCCTGTCAAGGCAAAAAAGCACTTTAAAAAATGTTTTTGCTGTGGATTTGTGAACATGTGTCAGGGGTTGCTTTTGCTCATTCATGCTACTCCTCTTCTGTACATATCCTTCTCTACCCAGAGTCTCTAGGGGAGTTTGGGAGGTCATCTTTCAATAAGGGTCTAGTACCCAATGTCCTGGTAAGTAGGGAAACTAGCACTTTCACGCATGATATTGCTTGGCTGTCCCTGTGAAGACATGGATCAGGGAAAACCCTCACAATTATAATCCCTATTCTAATTTCCACAAATAGTTTCTTGCACTAAAGTCTTTCTTCAAGCATGGTCATAGGATAGAATCCAACATTTTCCTAAGTTAATTAGAGGGGCAGGCAGTAGGACTTAAAAATGAATCATGAGAAGTATTTCCATTATAGCTTTGTTACCAAAAATGATTGCATTGATCTTGATTGTGAAACTGTTTTACTCCTCCCATGGGGATGAAGTGTGGAAGAGACAGCAATGTTTGTGCCCTTGCTGTGTGCTATCCCTTGTGCTCATCACTTCTATCCTCCAACTTCTAAGATACCGTTTACTGGGACAATTCCTTATACCCTTCCTAACAACTCTGCCTACCTGCGTGCCAGTGTGACTGGACTCAGAGGTGGGTGCTGTAACTTCATCCCCAGACATCCTGGTACTTAGGGAAGGGCTTGCTGAGCTAGCAAGGGCCAGGTATGTCTAGTGGTTAGGTTAGGTGTTTAGGCATGTGACTTGTGACTGATTGTGCTGGCTGAGGCTGGCATTCTTCTGTACCTTGACAATTTTAATTCACATTTGCCCACGTTTGACTGTGTAGTAAAATCGAAGGGTGCAGTGACGTAAATTGGGGAAAGAGAAGATTTGTTGGAGGACAGCAGTGGCAAAACAGCAGTGACTAACTGGCAGGTCTGAGTCATAGTTGATGTGGAATTAGTGAGTTTTACAGCTGCAGGGCCCAATTCACAAAGGCCAAATTAGACCAAGGGGGTGATTCTCACCCTGGCGGGCGGCGGAGGCCGCCCGCCAGAGTTCCCCCCTCCAAAATACCGCTCCGCGGTCGTGAGACCGCAGAGGGTATTCTGGCTTTTGCACTGGGCTGGCGGGCGGCCGCCAAAAGGCCGCCCGCCAACCCAGTGCAAAAGAGCCTTCCCACGAGGACGCCGGCTCAGAATAGAGCCGGCGGAGTGGGAAGGTGCGACGGGTGCAGTGGCACCCGACGCGTATTTCAGTGTCTGCAAAGCAGACACTGAAATACAAAGTGGGGCCCTCTTACGGGGGCCCCTGCAGTGCCCATGCCATTGGCATGGGCACTGCAGGGTCCCCCAGGGGCCCCACGACAACCCATACCGCCATCCTGTTCCTGGCGGGAGAACCGCCGGGAACAGGATGGCGGTATGGGCTGTCAGAATCCCCATGGCGGCGCAGCGAGCTGCGCCGCCATGGAGGATTCTAAAGGGCAGCGGAAAACCGGCGGGAGACCGCCGGTTTTCCGCATCTGACCGCGGCAAAACCGCCGCGGTCAGAATGCCCTGCGGGGCACCGCCAGCCTGTTGGCGGTGCTCCCGCCAACCCTGGCCCCGGCGGTCCATGACCGCTGGGGTCAGAATGACCCCCCAAATGTCTAAGTTTAGACTAAAGTCTGACTTTACTATTTCTCAGTATTCATAATGGGACTTACGAGTAGTACCTTTATGACTGCGGAGTTTCCACACTCGGGTTGGAGGTTCCGCACTCAGGATTGAATCTTTGCACTCAGGGCAGAAACCTACACTCAGGGCGGACTTCGCTTCTGGGGCAGAATACAGCACAGTGAATGAATATAGATGCACAGATACACACATTGAAGAGGGCATTCATTGATGTATGCCTCAACATATATGCCTAGATGCACACATTATGAAATTTATGACATTTAGTTGTGCAAGCAACATAGCACAAAATACCTCAATTAAAATATAAAAGAGCTACATGTCAGTACCGGGCTGTTACACATATGTCGGGAGTGTATTGAAGAGATAATTGTGATGGCAAAAACACACACCACTAAAACAGTGTACAAATATCATGTATGAAACAATACAGAAGCCTATACATGTGACCCTTTAAGTGGCAACCTGAACATCACAAGTTTCTGTATTCCTACTATAGTTGCACAATTATCTATAAGTCATATGTCATACAGTGTCTTCCATAAACAGTCCAAAAGTGACTGTAAAATACAAGTCAAAATCTCCCATCAAGCCTCAGATTTCTAACTTTCTCCCAAGCACACCACACACACCTGTGTCAGTAGCTACTATCCCCCCACCCATCTCCAGATGAAATTAATTAGATCAGCAGCACATCCCAGCCTGATTGCATACATACACTTAGAGTTGCCACACACAAAACCATTCAGACCTTCCAACATGTTGCTGTATGTGTTTGTTGGTTTCTCCTTTGTGATGCGACAGATTGATATGAGGAAAAGGATGAGAGCAGGAAAGATCTTCAGGCATAGGATCAATCTCTTTGGGATGTCTAAGATGTTAGTTGGAGATACTTTTTCCTGTGATGTCTTCTTGGACATAGATTGTGAGTGGGAGCAGGATCCTAATTATGAGACATGCCACTCTCATGCCATCCAAGCCTATGTCGAGATCCTAGCAGCTCTCCATTTCTTTGCTACTGGGTCTTTTCAGAGAGTGTCCAGTGACATTGTGGGCATTTCTCTGGCAAGCCAGTCCCAATGCTTGTATCAAGGTTTCAGCTGCATCAACAGGAGTGTGCATCTCTACATGTGTATGCCACATAGACTGGTAGGGAGGCAAATGGTCGCTAGGGATTTCTACCTCTCTTCCCACTTCCCACGTGTGGTAGTTGCAATTGATTGCACTCATGTGGCACTTCAGCTACCTCTCCACAATGCACACATCTTTCGCAACAGACACTGTTGGCACTCTATCAAAGCAGAGGGTATCTGTGATGCCAGTGGCTGCTTTGCAGATGTTCATGTTGTGTTCCCAGACACTACACATGACAGCTAAATATTACACAGGTCACCTCTTGCCTGATGGCTGATATCAAGAGATTTTGGCAACATGTGGCTTCTGGGTAAGTACTCAAGCACCAGACAAGTCTGATATGTAAAATTGTTGTTTTAATCTTCACAACCATTTTCAATTTCTCATAATTGTGACACGTACATGACCCCAACAAACACTGCATGTACCATTTCTTACATTATAAACTATATAGATGAAAGCAGGACATGTGCAAATATTTCCTCATTTTTCTTAGGTGATGCTGTGTATGCACTTCCCACTCATCTCTTCACACCATATAGACGTGCCAGCACTGTTCCTCAGCATAGGTGCAACAGGGCACAAATACATACATAAGCCATCGTACAGCACACTTTGGGCCTCCTAAAGTCACAATTCAGATGTGTTGACTATACTGGGGGAATGCTTCTGCACTCCCCTGAAGCTGTGTGCAAGATAATAGTATCCTGTTGTGTCTCGCACAACATTGCAGTAAATCGTGACTTCCACATACCTGTGAACCCTCACTTAGGTCTGAAACCAGGGAACAGGGCCATTGTACAAAACAGAGGGCTGGGTAAGCAGGTGCATGACTGGCTGGCTGCCACTTTTTTCTCTTCAGTAACCAGTTGTGTTATGGCTTTTACATGTTTTCACAGACTGTTGTCATTGATGATAGGTGGACATTTAACACTCTGTCCATAAGTTCCATCCTGAGACTACTCTGAAAGCCACATATAATGTATGCAAACAACAATTGGTTTAAAGAGGCAAAAGATTGGTCATTCAATGCATTTTGTGCATGTTAGTGATTAGTGTAGACAATGTTTCAAAGTGCTCCGTTGCCTTAGAGGATTAAATGTCACTGCATTGGTGGGACCTCCCTAGACAGTGGACATCTGAAAACTGTGTCAGCACCAAATGTCACAGTGATTCATGTCTATATATAGAGTTAGTGAGGATTGGCATTGTGTACAAGATGGAAACCTACAGGTATATGTGAAACAGATGCGCTTACAATTAGGTGTTAACTTTAGAAATCTGGGTTATAAATACTGCAAACAATTAAACCTTCCTGATTGTTCGTATGTGGCTTTCTGTGAGGCACATTGTACTTTGCACAATGGTCCGTACAAACATATGTGACATGTGGGTGATAGGCAGTGTTTGAAACTTATTGGTTCACTCACTAAACATGTTTTGGAAAAATAATATACAAATGTAACAAATCAAATATTGCATATTACAATACAAATTTAGTGTTTGAGACATTGTAGTTATGGTGCTGACATAGTGAGGCTGGGATTGCTCAACACTTTGTTGGCCATGATCTACTCTTTACCCATGTTGTATCATGATGGCTAGCAAGATGCCATAGTAACCTAGTACATGTAATGTATTAGGACATTACTGAATGCACAATGGTAAGCATCGATGTTGAGTTGTGTGTAGAATTTGTATCATGTGGTTATGCCTAATTTTGGTTGCACCATGTACTACAGGAGTGACATAATAATGTAATCGACAATACATACATTGTGTGCTTTAACATTACTAATGTAAAGTGGAGCATCTAAATTGTATTACTGAAAGTTCATTCACATTGAGGAATAAGAAATTCCTATATATATGTGTGTTCTAATATTTGATTTTAACATGCTGAAAAGTAGTACTCGTGCACATTTGTATTTGTGTACTCTGATATGGTATTATGGTGAAACTGCATATAATCATGTTTTATTTATAATTCTTGTTTCCATTTATAACTGCAAAATGCACTCATAACCATGTATTTCGAGTGTGCATTCAATGCCTTATTAAGTTAGCATGACCAAAGGCCTGAAACATTTGGAGCTGAATTTAAGAAAAGTGGCACTGCATCCAATGCAGTACAGTTTTCTTGCATTCCTTTGCTCCCCACTAACGCCACCATGTGTGAGCCGTATTTAACATACGGCGCACCATGGATGTAGTTAGGGAACTTGCATCAACATTTTTGACACTAGTTTGGTTCTTTGCAGGATTAGCTTCAAAAATGTTGACTCTAGTACCTCAAAGCACATCGAGGACCATTGAAAACAATGGTGTGCCTCCTTTTAAAGTTTGCCCTGTGTAGACGTTAAAAATGCCACTAACAATGGTGCAAATAAATCTTTTAGAGTTCATTGTGCCATTTTTGCGGTCCCCCTAATAGGGAAACGCCCTACTTGTATACATTATGCCTGGCGCAGACATAATCTGGCTCAAGGGGTTACAAAGTGGTTGCACCACTTTGTAAATATGGTGCTGCATATTTGCCATAAAATCGTCACATTAGCATAAAACAATTATGCTAATGTGGCGATATACAGCGCTAGGCCCTCTTAAATTTGGGCCTTGATTTCTTGTGTTTAACCTTCAACATGGAGTTTTGCTTGTGTTGCAATATTCTTTCTTTGCAGGTGTGTTTGTGTGAGTCTACAGTTAATGAAAGGCATGTGTGTGTATTGAAGATAGTGGAGCATGGGAGGATACTTTGGCAATGACAAATGAGTGCTAACAAACTGAGAAGAAAAGACTCCTGTTTGTGTACCAGACACTAAGGGACATTCCAGGCCATCCTCGTGTCCAATTTGTGGGATGTGAGGTTTGATGGGAGTTTCTAACCTCAACTGTGCAAGGAAGGTAGAAAACAACAGGACCGGATGACATAGTGTAAGGATTACTCCATAGGATTCTTCTTCCTTTCCATAGATTTCCTTTATTGAGGTTAAGCAGTTCAAAAAACCTTCAGCACGTATCCAACACAACCTTCCTGATCTCCTCCTAGATTCTTTCTTCCCACACAATTCCATTCCTGACATCAGCTCCCCACATCATCACATTCTGAATTCCATGAAAGAGATGTTCCAAGGTACAATGAACAGTGACATCTCTACACATAGCTTCCTTGAAGGTTCTGTAGGTTTACTTGGTGTTCACCTAGTTACCGAGAACAGATTCTCTTGAGAATAGGAAGGGTACAAACTCTGTACTCATTGCTCTTTTTTGTGGCTTTATGCTATGCATCACCTCTCTGTCAGAACTTCTATTGAGGTTTCTGTGATGCTGACACGTTCCTATATTTCCTTAGACTTAATTAGGATTTCCCTATTGCTTAGTTTAGGGTATTTAGAATAATTAAGATTGTTCAATGATTATACAAGAGGACTGTAATTTATATCCAGATCATCATCTCTTCTTTTGTATTGCTTCAACTGAAATTCTCGTATGCCCCATGCTTATATGATTTAACCTCATTCAACGCTTTACTTCACCTTTGGTGATGTTGTACTTATCTATCATGTTCTTGAGATTTATTTAAATTAGTTTGGCTCTTAATTTTTTATATTTTTTTTTAACTTTATCCTCGGCCTCCTGCATTTAATGTGTGACCAACTAGGCTAGACTGTCAAATACATAAAAAAAGGTTGAATTTAACTCTCCTTTACTTCTCTAGCTTCCTAAAAAGATCTGTTGAAATAAGAAAATTAAGAGCATGGGCTTGAGCGTCTTCACATGCAATATATGAATGCACAGGGTTTTATCAAACATGCACTATGGTTCAAGTGTACCTGTGTAATGACCTGGATTGTCCATGCTCAGAAACAGACTCCTTCATGCATCCATCTAATAACTAAGAGCCCGATTAAAAAAGGCTAGTCTTTTATATTGTGTGTAATGGTGAATGCATCACACACAGGTCTAATGTCCACCTATTATCGTATGTCACTGTCTCATGGATATAGTACCATGTGAGATATTTGGCATTGAGTGGCTAGCACTATCTGAGCTGTTAATGTTGTACTAACACATCCTCCCAGAGCTTACAGCAGATCTTGCGCCCCCACAGGTACACACCCATTGCATTGAAGCATGCAGTAATATCTTTCCAGATTTGGGTGCATGCTGCATTACTCAGCTGGTCATCAGGGCCCAATTAAGCCGACAGTGCTTATCAAACACCCCCTCAGTTAGGATGTTCAGTTCAGTCTGAGTGAAAGGGGATGCCTTGTCCTCAAGTCCCACAGCCATTTTGGAGTCAGGTTTGAGAAAGGGAGCAGCAGGATGGCAGAGGATGTTGCTCTGAGATGAGAATGGCACAGAATGACATGAAGTGGCTGCGTGCAACTTCCTCTATTCAAATTCCTGTTTTCTATATCCTGTGTGTGACTTCCTGTGTATTTTCTTTTTTATCTGCAGAATCTCCACCCCGAGTGTGTAACCTCTATCCCAAGTGCGGAAACTCCATACTCGGGGTGAAGACTCTTCATTCGGGCCAGGACAGAATGATAATACACAGGAAATTTAAAAAACAGGAAGTATCAGATGCTTGAGAGAAGGTCTGGGATACACTGTCAAGGGAGGAGTGTGTAGAAGAAGCAACACGTATACCTTGGGTGTGAGAGCAGTGAGGAAGTGGTGGTTGAGTTGGGGTAGGAGAATGCTGTGGCTGGTTTGGTGACGGCTGGGAATGGGCAATCCTCACACATGAAGTCAGAGGCTCAATGCTCTCTGGTCCTGATGTAGGCTTCAGTGTTTTGGCCAGTGGACCAACAATGCATTCCTCATTATCCAGGTCTCCGCTACAACCAGCACCTGCTCATCTTCTTCCTCCTTATCTTCTTCCTCCTCATCTTCCTCTTCTTGAGCAGTTTTGGCAGCTGGCATTGCTGCTTAGATGAGGATTGGGTTTTTCCTTGGATTGCTGCCGTCCTCCACTGGTTGATGGTTCAGCTTCATCAAGTGACTCATTGTCCTCAGACAGAGGTTGCAACATGATAAGTATATTTCCATTGTATATTATGTGCTACAACACAAATGTTGGGTTAAATATTCTTTGCATCTATCTGATGTTCCACATGTGACCTGGTGTGTGTAAACCTACACGTGGCAGCTCACAATGTAGCATTGTGGTGTTCAGTGCAGATGTGCAATGCAAAATCAGACTCACCAGCTTCAGCCGCAGCTCCACTTATCCATATTTCAACACAAAGGATGATGTGAATAATTTTACATGTATATGTCATAATTTCACACTTTCAATGCAGTTGGGGCTACTCCTCTTTAGATGAGACAATTTAAGCAATTTAGTAGATACTAGTATGTAGGAGGCTGGCCTGGTTTGTAGTGGGTACCAAAGGTACTTACACCTTATACCAGGTCCAGTTATCCCTTATTAGTGAAATGTAGTCAGTGTCTAGAAGCCAGGCTGCCTAGAGGTAGCTGTAGGCAGAGCAGCCAAGGCTGAACTAGGAGGCATGCAAAGCTCTTGCAATACCACTGTAGTCACACAGTACTCACACACATGTAAGACAATACTCAGTGTTACAAAAATATAGGTACTTTATTTTAGTGACACAATGCCAAAAATACCTTAGAGACTATACTCCCTTACGAGGTAAGTAATTTACACAATAAATACACTAGTATCTAAAAACAGGTAGGTACACAGTCAGAAAATAGTGCAAATAGTGAAAATCACAATAGGTTGCAATAGGCCGAGGGGGAACAAAACCATACAGTAAAATAGTGGAATGAGAAAATTGGTTTCCCACCTAGGCAAGTGTATTGTTTAGAGGGGCGCTGGGAGTGTAAGAAAACACCAAAGGTAAGTAATAGAACCCACCCCAGAGCCCAGGAAAACAGAAGTAAATCACATTAAGTTTCCTGAAACACAGAAGAAGTTGTTATAGAAGATTATACAAGAACCAGAAGAGAATGCAAGACACCAATGATGGATGCCTGGACCTAAAGACCTGTGGAAGAAGGGGGCCAAGTCCAAGAAGCCCTGAAGAGTCCAGGGAGAACAAGAGCCCCTGCTAACCCAGATGAAGGTGCAAAAGAAGAACCACCGGTGAGAAGACAAAGTCAGTTATGCACCCAAGAAGACAGATGCGGGTTCCTGGTTGGTGCAGAAGATGTCCCATGCTGGAAGGGTGATTGCAGTCTGGTTTGCGTCGCTGGATTCCACCAACAAGCCTTGGCACATGTAAAACTTGTGGATAGGGGAAGATGGCGCTGCCCGGGACCAGGAGGGATCTGGTGGCCTCTACCCAGGAGGGGGAGACAGAGGAGGCTCTCAGCAACTCAGAGAGCCGCCCTCAGAAGACCAGACAACTCACACAGAAGTCCCACAGCACAGGGTCAAAGGAGGTGCAAATGGAGGCCCATGCAGTACAACCCAAAGGGATCCCTCACCTCCAGAGAACCACTCAGGAAGCTCTGCGTCGCAGGATGGAGTGCTGGGGGCCTAAGCTGTCCTATACACAAAGAACGTCTTAGAAGTTTACACACAAGCCTTGGCAACTGCAAGTCACATGGGGGTACTGTCTTGCATGGGGAAGCAAGCTCTTACCTCCACCAAAGTTGGACAGCTGGACCTTGGGACTGTCGGGGTCACTTTAGTCTACCACCCGTGTTGCTGGATCCAAGCTCGTCGTCTGGAGAGGGGACCCATGCCACCAGCCAGAGAGGTGCCTGCTAAAGCAGAGAAGTGACTCTGTCACTCCACAGGAGATTCCTTCGGTTCTTCTGGTGCAGGCTGAAGACAGGCAGTCCTCGGAGGATGCATGACTTGGAAACTGTAGCAGTTGTTGGCTAGAGCTGAAGTTACAATGTTGCAGAATCGTCTTTGCTTCTTTGTTGCAGTGTGTAGAGTTCCTGGAGGGTTCAGCTGAGGTTCTGTTAGTAGAAGATGAAGTAAAGGATTCAGAAGATTCCTGCTAGAGTCTTGCAATCAAAGTCTGCAGAAACCCCCTAGAGGAGAGACCCTAAATAGCCCTGAAAGGGGGATTGGTCACCTAACTAGGTAACCACCTATCAGTGGAGGTCTCTGATGTCACCTGCTGCCACTGGCCACTCAGATGCTCCCAGAGTGCTGCACCACCATGGAATACAAGATGGCAAAACGCAGACACACTCTGGAGGAGTGGCGATGGACAGAACAGTGGTCACTCACCTTCCCTTTGTACAGTTTCATACCAGAGCAGGGAATGGGGGTCCCTGAACTGGTGTAGACTAGATTATGCAAAGAGGGCACCATCTGTGCCCTTTAAAACTTTTCCAGAGGCCATCAGAGGCTACTCCTCTCAGGCCCTTAACACCTATTTCCAAGGGGTAAGGGTGTAACATCCCTCTCCCAAAGGAAATCCTTTGTTCTGCCTTCCTGGGCTTGAGCTGCTCAAGCAACAGGAGGGCAGAAACCTGTCTGTGAGGTGGCAGCAGCTGGGGCTGCCTAGAAAACCTCAGAATGCTGGTATGGAAGTACCGGGGGTCCACTGTGGAGTCCCCAGAGTGCATGGAATTGTGCAACCAATACTGGAAGCAGTATTGAGGTACAATTCTTATTTGTTAAACACCTTAGATGCCATATTCAGGGTTACCATTGTGAAGCTGGACATAGGTATTGACCTATGTCCATTGTACACTTAAAATGACCTCTCCCCAGTCACGAAGTAAAGGAAAATGGGCCTGGGCGACGTGGGGGCACCTCTGCTAGTGCAGGGGTGCCCTCACACACAGGTACTTTGCACCCAGCCTTCAGGCTTGGAATACCTGACATATAGGTGACTGCTAAGTGATCTGGTGCAGTGAAAATGGCTGTGAAAAAGTGCATGCACTATTATACCTAGGCTGCAATGGCAGTCCTGTAGAAGCCTTTGCATGGGCTCCCTATGGGTGGCAAAAGTAATGCTTAAGCCCATAGGGATCCCCTGGAGCCCCAATGCCCTGGGTACCTATGTACCATATACTAGGGACTTATAAGAAAGGACCGGCATGCCAATTTGGAGTGAAATGCTGGGTTACCAGTATGTAAGGCCAAATTTGGAATCAGAGAGAGCAAGAGCACTGGGGTCCTTGTTAGCAGGACTCCAGTGACAATTTAGGAAACAGTGAAACATACTGACAAGCAGACCATAAACCACAAGCACGGGTGTCCTGACTAGTAGGATCCCAGTGACACCGTCAAAAACACACTGGCATCAGGCAGAAATTAGGGGTAACATGCCAAAAAGAGGGTACTTTCCTACAAATATTATTTCAATTTAAATGTAGAGTCATCCTTCCATTAGCCAACATATTGTGAAGTAGTTTTCTCTTATGAGCCATATCAGAACATAAGGAGATAAGTGAGAACAGGGATATTACACACACACCACATACTGCTGATATATCATCCAATACTGAAGACTATGAGCCTTCAATATAGTAATTATTAAATGTACTTATCAGGGTCTACCATCCAGCCAGTGCATGGTGCCTGACCATATGTCATACCCATACATGGAGGAAAGATCACTGTACTAGGGGTTTTACCATCCAATTTCACAGAACCGAAAATGCTATGAGTGTATTTAGTATCACATTCTAGTTGACACATGTAACATATCCTAGTACAGTTCATATATTTGAGACTATTGATGGATTCTCTGCAAAATATCTATTGGTTATCTGATCACAATGTGGGAAATGGGACCCTCTTCGGCCATACTTACATACCAGTTTGTGCCGCTGGAATGGGTTGATCTGCCCTATGATGTTGCCTCCCTGAAAGTGCAGGGACCTCTGCTCCGGTGGGTGGGTCTACTCCAGCTGTATGTGGGAATAAAAAGAAGAAGTAAATAGACAATAGCAACAAATCATGATTATGTACAACATTTCACATATTTACTAAATTGCATAGTTACAAATTCACGCACATGTTCTAGTGCTATATACCAATGTAAAATTAAAACACCAACAGTGATGGACCACTGTTTGTGATTGATTAATTGGAAGTTAACATTTCCATAACAAAGGATTCTGACACTTGTAGTGTGATAGACAAAATAAGACATGAGAGTTTAAATAACCATGAGTATATGCTCAAACTTGAAGTGAGTTTGATACTCACACTTGTAGTTTATTGTACACATTTATCAATTTAAGTCATTGTTTAAATCATCACATATTACCTGGCACCATATTAAGGTCATCATTCACATGCAGCCCATGCAGCAGGTGGGGCTGCATAGTTGAGAGGACATCCTTTTCAAGGGGGTGAGGTGGCGATGGGGTTCAGTTTGTCCACTAGAGAGAGCTCTGGCCACCTCTATCCTGGTGAACTTCTGCTTCACCTGCCTCCTCTCAATATGCCACTTCATTTTGATGTCTGTTATGAACCGGACAACCTCTCCAATGCACTGACTGCAGTAGCCATCAGACTGCCTTCTGTGTTGCACTTCTGAGGTATGGAGGAAGACCATGCAGTCTTTTGTAATTCCTCACTACAAAACTAACAATCAACTGGGTCTCCTCTTCAGTGTAGCTTTTCTTCCTCCTCATATTTAGCACACTGGTGGCATAACACAGGGCAGGTAGGTGTGATGTGGGTGTAGAAAAACCTGAGCCTTGGATGTGTGTTACTTTTATGTGGTTTGTAATGTGTAGGTCACAGTTGGCATTAATTGTCTGCAGTTATATCAAATTATACTTACTCAGCCCTGAGTGGGAAACATCTGCCCTTAGTGGAGAGACTCTGTAAAGAAACTACTCGTAAGTCTGTGTGTGAATACCAAAGAGTAGTAAAGTTAGACCTTTGGACTAAACTTAGACTTTGGTCTAACTTTACTTTTGTGAATCAGGCCTGCGGTGTTTGCAATAGAGACAATGGAGACATGCTGCTTACGGTGCCCTGGTGCGAAGAGCAGGGAAGGTTATTTATTCTACATTCTGCAAAGCTTTGAAGGTAATTGGAGATACTGTGATGTAATGTAAAGTGTTCATAAAGAGTGGAATTGAAATTCTGCCCCTTTCAGAGGTGGAGTATTTCTCTTTTATGTTTTTTCTTTTTCCAAGCAATAGAACTGTTGTATCAGTGTTGTTTTAGTAAGAAATCCTTAACTTATCATTAGATATTTCATTTGCATACAATTTCAGTTCAAAGTCCTTCAACTTCTGCCTTTTGCTGTATCTTGTTTTACATTTTGCTCAGTGGAGGTATTCATTAAGTCTGATCAGTTTTAAGTTAGTGTTTGTCACTTTATGTGCATACTGTGCTTGGTACAGGGCTGCTGAAAATCTGGCCTTGTTCGCTCATGTCTAGAGAAGGCATATCTCCAGGATTTTGTGGTTTGTTTTAGCAAATTATGTGCCCTAAAAATAAAGAAAATGGTGCCAAAAAAGCAAAAGTTGCTGCATTTTTGCAACAGGCACTAAACTTGCCTGTCACAAAAATACATGGCCCAGATGTGGGGCCAACAAACCAGCATTGCACAGAGCAGGGAAGATTAATGTTTAGTGCCAGAGAGAGTTCAAATGCAAATTTTAAAGGTGCACTGTCTCTGTCACCTCCCTACCATCCTCCTTTTCTACATCAAATGCATGGCACTTATGGGAGCTCTTACTCTAGCCACCTCCACACACCTTCCACCCTAAGTTAAGGTGTGAGTAGGGTGTTAAAGTAACAACTCCTCTCCAGCACCAAGGCCCATATTTTTACTTTTTTAGCGCACAATTTGTGTCATTTTTTGAGGCAAAAACAGCGCAAACTTACAAAATATCATTGTGGTTTGTAAGTTTGTGCCACTTTTGCGTAAAAAAATTACGCAAATGTGGTGCTAAAAAAAGTATAAATATGGGCACAAGTATTTCAGGCTAATTGTCTGCGATCGGTCCCCCAGGGTGGGGTGTTACCTAGGAGTCGGGGTGAGCAAAGGTAAGTGCGTGAGTGCTACAGAGTGGTTTGGGGGTTTTAGGGGCCAAAGACTGCCACAGGAGGCTGAGACCATAACATACCTGTTATATCGCAGTCTCCTGCAGTCTTTTGTTTTGCTTTATTATAGGCAGAGAGCGTAGGAAAACATTTCTCTCCTTCCAAGCCTTCTTTCACTCACCCAGGGTCAATAAAAGGTTTAAAGAAGTGTTTTTTTTTTTTAATGTTGCGGGGATTTTTGTAAAAATCACTGCATTTTTACAAAAGTCCCAGTTTTGCGATGTTTTTCAAATCACAAAATCGCAAAAACCCTGGAGGGTCTGCAAAGGTTTCTGAGATGGGGCTTGGGTGAAAGGGAAGAATTCCACCTTTCTATTCCCTGTCTGCACACCTCACTAGGTGACCCTAATCACACCAATAGAGTACCAGAATCAACAGCTGGAAAGGTTAGCTTTTGAGGAAAAGGCTAGAAATATTTTGTAACTTGTTAGACCTGACAGCCTTAGGGTGGTCACCCCTAACTTTTTGCTTGACTCCATCCACTTTTTGGACACTGTTTATTCTGGTTGTAGGACTCTGTGCACTTCACCACTGCTATCCAGTGCTAAAGTGCATGTGCTCTTTCCCTTAAAACATGATGACATAGGTTCATACCCAATTGGTAATCAACTGCACTTATATTTAATTGAATGTTTGGGCAACTAATATTCCAATGACAGATTCAGTATATTATATAATTTACAATATATTATGAAAACCTCTTAAGCCCATATTTCTACACCTTGAACTAAATTCCCTCAGGATTTAAGTGGATGAGAATGTACTAAGGAAATATTGTTTACAAAAGTGAACATGCTGTATGTTGCACGCAGTAATTATCATGGGTGTGTGCAACTCACAACATGTCTATGCGATTTTGTTGTATTAAATGTAGAGGCAATAAAGTGTAACTCTGTTAAACAAGGCAACAGCAAGAAACACTGATATAACATTATTTAACTTGGTTTTTGTTGTTTAGGAATGTCACTGAAACATTGTTTCTTATTCATTTTGTTTCCTTCGGTTTTATGTGCCTGGATTAATGATGCAGGGGTTAAAAGCATGTTTTAGGTTTGATACAATTACTCTATGCAGTAAACAGGATCTGAGGATATTAAAATCAAATGTGGGCCCATATTTATCAAAAAAATTTGTGCTGCCTTTGTGTCATGTTCTTTGACCCAAAAGCGGCGCTGAGTTAACTCCAAATGTATTTTTTGATGCTAGACCTGTCTAGCTTCAAAATGTTAGAGTTAGTGCTATTTTTAGGAAGCGATGACCCATCTTGCATCTCTTTGCGACAATGAGATGCAAGGTAGGCGTTCTCTTCCTAAAAATTAAACTAGCCCTCTAGCATCATAGTTACCTCCAGATGCAAAAACAACGCATACCAAGGAAGCGGACCGCAAAAATGATGCTAATTTAACGCCTGGTCATACCAACCGTTGAAAAGAGGCCCACACACCACCACTCAAGGAAAACACACAGATTTGCTACCTATCTCCAGGACAACATGGAAGTGGTACTGCTCCATTTTGCCACATGCTGCAGACATCAGCAAAGAGAGCAGCTCCCTCCACCACCACCGGAGGAACCCCAAACACCACCGCAGCAGCCACAAAGGCAGCCCAGAAGAAGGGAGAGGATCTTCAGACAGCAGACAACCATCCTTGGCCCCAGGGAACAAGATGTCATCAGTATGTACCGACTGAACCAGCTGCACCACTTACGCCACACATATCCAGCAAGGGTGAAAACTCCTGCAAAACCCTTTGCTGTCCTTCATATGCTGGCATTTGGATCTTTGCAGATAACTGGCACACAAGTGGCTGGTATGTCCCAGCCATCCTTTTCGGTCCTCCTACCTAAGATCCTGGATGCTATTGTACACCTCACACTGCTTTCCAAACACCCAGCACCTGCAGCAGGAGACCATTCGATGTTTCTACCAAATTGCTGGGTTCCTGCATGTGCTGGGTGCAATGGACTGCAACTAGTTACACCTGCTGCAACAGAACATCTCTATAGGAACCATAAGCATACCAATTCAATCAATGTGCAGGCCATGAGCTCTTCACTAACATCCTAGCAAAATATCTCAGCAGCGTCCATGATGCCTACATATTCTGTCATTCCACTAAAAATGAGCAGTTCCAGAATGGTCAATATGGCAATGGCCTACTCGTAGGTAAGTCACCATAGCAATCATTACGCACACAACACACCAACCATGTAGGACATACAAGGCATACACCATACTAAATATGCATGAGCAGGGAAACACAGATGTGCAGGCAAAAACACATGATGCCACACTACACTGCAATCATAGCACATCACAAACACCTACACCCACATGTACATAACATAGCCGCAACCTGACTGGCACATCACGTATGGACAGGTGGAGCAATGCCCCTTTGCATACAGAAGCTGCCCACAAACCACTACAAGTGTCCACTGGCTGACAACTAAGTACAGATACCACACACATTACACCAAATAAAGAATAGCTTAGCTATCTCAATGGCATAGGCCATAGCCATTTAAAGAAAGTCACACATAGGCACAGCCACACGTAAATCATGGTGTGCAAGCCTCTGGCAGCACATATATCAAATGCCACCCAAGTAGTGTCATTACCAACTACATATCATCTACACATACCTGACATACCTGTAGTGTGGACCTATACCTGTCTGCTGCATTGTGTCGCACACATGTGAATACAAATTAACCTGCCATGAAAGAATATGGGGCCGAATCAAGAGTAATGGGGGAGCATCTGCTCCAGGGCCACCTCACATGTGCCCCTTAGCACCCCCTAACACCTCCATTTCTGTTCTGAATATTAGAAATGGTCCACCATGGTGCAGAGCTTGTACAAAACTGTAAATATCATGGATGCCATTGTAGGACTAAGCAGGACTATAGAGGACATACCTGACCTTACATGCACCGTTCATAGGGACCCATGTGAAAAATATGTGTGCCCCCTCCCAAAGCCTGACTGTGCATATGTTGAAAGTGTCTGTGATCAATCATGTTTTGGAAGCTTGGAGATACTACTGCACCAAATTAAATCATCCTACAAATGTGTGATACACACCCTCATGCACTTGATGGCTGGCACAATCATCATCTGCCACAAAGGGTAACTAAGTGTTGCACTGCATGTGTAGTGCCACATGGTAACATAGACTGCACAGTTTGGCTTTGTAGGGCTACCATAGTGTTTCTACATCTGACACAATTGTGGTGCAAGGAGGTGTTAGGTACCATCCAACAATAGGACACTGCCTCAAACATGGACAACACAACACCTTTTTCGAATAGTATAAGCATCAGTTTGGAATCAATATTAAAATTCCCAGGTCCCTGAGCCACTACCCAAGATTGTCATGTTCATCAACACAGACCTATGAAACTATTTCACAAGAACAGGAACATACAGTATAACACTATAACACAAGCAAGTCAGAGTCACCACTCCATCTACAACAGACAACTTCCATGGTATATTCTAAATGACTATCAAACTTTACCAACACATTTTCTCTCATTCCTTTGCAGCTGATCAAGGTTACAGTATACAGCCATGGCTAATGACTCCATTTGCCAATCCCACAACAGTGGAAGAGCGTGCATACAATGAAGGGCACAGAAGAACACGCAATTTTGAGGAGAGAACATTTGGGCTTCTGAAGTCAAGGTTCAGGTGCCTGGCACTGACAGGAGGAAGCCTCGTGTATGCTCCACCACTGGTATGTAAAATCATACTGGCATGTGCAATCCTCCCTTACATATGTATTAGGACAAATGTTCCTTGGGATGACCAGACTGACGTCCCCAACGAGGAGGAGGATGATGATGGAACAGCTAATTTGGAAGGGGAACAACAGTACACTGCTGCAGGAGTTTGCAGGAGACTCCACTGTAGGAAGGTAGCCTCTTTCTATCATTGTTACCCCCATTTTTGGCCTGTCTGTGAGTATATGTCAGGGTGTTTTTACTGTCTCACTGGGACCTTGCTAGCCAAGAACCCAGTGCTCATAGTTTGTGGCCTGTATGTGTATCCCTGTGTAGTGCCTAACTGTGTCACTGAGGCTCTGCTAACCAGAACCTCAGTGCTTATGCTCTCTCTGCCTTTACAATTGTCAATGTAGGCTAGTGAGCATTTTCACCAATTCTAATTGGCACACTGAAACACCCTTATAATTCCCTTGTATATGGTACCTAAGTCCCCAGAGTATTGGGGTTCCAGGAGATCCCTATGGGCTGCAGCATTTCTTTTGCCACCCATAGGGAGCTCAGACAATTCTTACACAGGACTGCCACTGCAGCCTGAGTGAAATAACGTCCACGTTATTTCACAGACATTTTACACTGCACTTAAGTAACTTATAAGTCACCTATATGTCTAACCCTCACTTAGTGAAGGTTAGGTGCAAAGATACTAAGTGTGAGGGCACCCTGGCACTAGCCAAGGTGCCCCCACATAGTTCAGGGCAATTTCCCCAGACTTTGTGAGTGCGGGGACACCATTGCACACGTGCACTACATATAGGTCAATACCTATATGTAGCTTCACAATGGTAACTCCAAATATGGCCATGTAACATGTCTAAGGTAATGGAATTGCCCCCCCATGCCAAATCTGGTATTAGGGTGCCAATCCCATGCATCCCCTGGGCTCCAGCATGGACTCCGGGTACTGCCAAACCAGCTCTCTGGGGTTTTCTCTGCAGCTACCACTGGTGCAATCCCAAAGACAGGCTTCTGCCCTCGTGGGTTCTGGGCAGCCCAGTCCCAGGAAGGCAGAACAAAGGATTTCCTCTGAGAGAGGGTGTCACAGCCTCTCCCTTTGGAAATAGGTGTTAAGGGCCTGAGAGGAGTAGCCTCTACAGGCCTCTGGAAATGCTTTGAAGGGCACAGATGGTGCCCTCCTTGCATAAACCAGTCTACACCGGTTCAGGGAACCCCCAGCCCCTGCTCTGGTGTGAAACTGGACAAAGGAAAGGGAAGTGACCACTCCCCTGTCCATCACCACCCCAGGGTGGTGCCCAGAGCTCCTCTAGTGTGTCCCAGACCTCTGCCATCTTGAATCCAGAGGTGTTAGGGCACAATGGAGGCCTCTGAGTGGCCAGTGGCAGCAGGTGACATCAGAGACCCTTCCTGATGGGTGCTTAACTCTCTAGGTGGCCAATCCTCCTCTGAGGGCTATTTAGGGTCTCTCATGTGTGCTTTTCCGCAGATAACAATTTGCAAGAGCTCACCAGAGTTCCTCTGCATCTCCCTCTTCGACTTCTGCCAAGGATCGACCGCTGACTGCTCCAGGACACCTGAAAACTGCAACAAAGTAGCAAGAAAACTACCAGTGAATTGTAGCGCCTAATCCTGTCGGCTTTCTCAACTGTTTCCTGGTGGTACATGCTCTGGGGGCTGTCTGCCTTCACCCTGCACTGGAAGCCAAGAATGAATCTCCTGTGGGCTGACGGAATCTTCCCCCTGCACCAGCAGGCACCAAACTTCAGAATCACTGGTACTCTGGGACCCCTCTCATCCTGATGAGCCTGGCATCTGGAACACAGGTGGTGAACCTAAGTGACCCGGGCTGTCCAGTGGTCCAACTGTCCAAATTTGGAGGAGGTAGGTCCTTGCCTCCCCTCGGCTGCTAGGGCGTCTGTGCAATTTTGCAAGGAATCCTTTGTGCACAGCCTAGCCCAGGTCCCCAGCACTCCATCCTGCATTGCTCAAATTGCTAAGTTGACCACTAGCTTTGTGGGACCCTCCTTTGTAGTGTTGAGCTGACCACCATGTCCAGTTTTCTTGAACGCATGTTCAAGTACTTCTGCGGGTGCTGTCTTCTTGTGCATGGGCTCTCTGTGTTGCTGAGGGGCCCCTCTGTATTCTCATCTAAGTGGCAACCTCCTGGTTCTTCCTGGGCCCAGGCAGCACTCTTTTTCTTCAACAACGGCCTTTACAGCTAGCAAGGCTTGTTTGTAGTCTTTCTCCAAGGAACTAACTCTGCGTCCTTCAGCACTCCGTGAGACATCTTCTGTGCAAAGAAGAAGTTCCTGGCATCTTCCATTGTTGCAGAATCTTCAGCTTCTTCCACCCAGAGGCAGCCCTTTTGCACCTTCATCCGGGGTTTAGTCGGCTCCTGCCCCCCCAGACACTTTTGTGACTCTTGGACTTGGTCCCCTTCCTTTGCAGGTCCTCAGGTCCAGGAATCCGTCTTCAGTGCTTTGCAGTCTGTTGTGGTCTTTGCAGAATCTCCTATCACAACTTTAGTGTGTTTCTGGGGAAGTACGGTCATTTTACTCCTACTTTTCATGGTCTTGGGCTGGGGTATCTTGGACACCCTTAGTGTTTTCTTACACTCCCAACAACCCTCTACACACTGCACTAGGCCAGGTGTCCCTAAGAGGTTTGCATTCTACTTTCTTAGTATATGGTTTGTGTTGCCTCTAGGCCTATTGCATCCTACTGTGTTCTACAGTGTTTGCACTACTTTTCTAACTGTTTACTTACCTGATTTTGGTTTGTGTTTATATTTTGTGTATTTTACTTACCTCCTAAAGGAGTATATCCTCTGAGGTATTTTTGGCACATTGTCACTAAAAGAATGTACCTTTATTTTTAGTAACTCTGAGTATTGTGATTCTTATGATATAGTACTACATGATATAACTGGTGTAGTAGGAGCTTTGCATGTCTCCTAGTTCAGCCTAAGCTGCTATAGCTACCTCTATCGGCCTATGCTGCTAGAACACTACTAATAAGGGATAACTGGACCTGCAACAAGGTGTAAGTACCATCAGGTACCCACTATAAGCCAGGCCAGCCTCCTACATCCACATATTAGAGAACTTTTATACATAGTGACTGGACTATCAACATCACATTGTAAATAGCACAAAAAAATACTCTGCACCTGAATCTCCTTGCTACTCATTCTCCAATATATATACCATTGGAATGTAAATCAAACCTCAGGGAGCTGGTAATAAACACAATAGTTACAAATATGGTTGCAACATCGTGTGTGATGTAAGGGGGTATTCTGCCTCCATTTCACATATCAGTGACACGCAATTCACAGGCATGTGACTCCTGAAGGCCTAGATCCATGCACCACTACATATATCATGCCGTCAAGTGGGCAAGGTCCTAAATCCTAGTCCATTCCCCACATCAACACCATGCCTACCATGATATATGCAAGGGGGTCACACATAAGGTACAGGTTGTGATCAAATGGTTTTTAAGTAATGTCAGAACTGAACACTGTCAGAACTCAGGGTGATTGCTGCTTTGCTTGAACAGTGTATGTATGACAAGGGTGGGCATCATTGGTAACTATGGACCTTCAGCAATTGTACAGGGATTGTAATGAATGTTAGAGACAGAGCCTGTACAGTGTATCCATGGGATTCTGTCCTGGCACTGCCATTGGGCACAACCCTGACACATGGTTGACTGTTCCTCACTTAAGGCACACCCATGTTGGCTGTGGAGTATGCTATTGGTTTCCAGACAAAATTAAGTAGCTGTGGGTGCTGAATCGCTATCCAAACACTCTCTGTGTGTGTTACACTCTCTATGTACATAGGGTGCACACTTTTCACACAAATCTGCTATCTTGACACATGCTTACAGCAATTCCAGATAAATATGTGAAGACGCGCTCAAACGTGACGCCAGGGGCAGGGAGCAGCCCCTTTCCAAGTTCTTCGTAGAGCGCCCGCTTCATGGGTCGCGCTAATTGATTCCAGCTGCTGCCGGGCCGAGGGAAGTCCCTTTAAATTTGGAGGAGCGCTCCCGCTTTGCAGGACGTGCTCCAACGTGGCACCAGGGGCAGGGAGGAGCCCCTTTCTAAGTTCTTCGTATCGCGCCCGCTTCGCGGGTCGCGCTAATTGATTCCAGCTGCTGCCGGGCCGAGGGAAGGCCCTTTAAATTTGGAGTAGCGCTCCCGCTTCGCGGGACGTGCTCCAACGTGGCACCAGGGGCAGGGAGGAGCCCCTTTCCAAGTTCTTCGTAGCAGGCCCGCTTCGCGGGTCGCGCTAATTGATTCCAGCTGCTGCCGGGCCGAGGGAAGGCCCTTTAAATTTGGAGGAGCGCTCCCGCTTTGCGGGACGTGCTCAAACGTGACGCAAGGGGCAGGTAGGAGCCCCTTTCCAAGTTCTTCGTAGCGCGCCAGCTTCGCGGGTCGCGCTCCTTGATTCCAGCTGCTGCCGGGCCGAGGGAAGGCCCTTTAAATTTGGAGGAGCGCTCCCACCTCGCGGGAAGTGTGCAGGCTGGGCGCGTCCTTTGCCCGTCAGCACCTGGCAGAGGCTGGGCTGGGCCACCCCCCTCACATTTGTTTTGCGAACACTGGATTGGACTAATAAGCCTTTTGAACAGGAATTTCTTTTTTATTTTTATCTGACTTTTTTCCAGCAGGGCTTCAACTCTTTTTTTATGACCCTGCAAAATAGTTTTTAGTATTGTGAGAAGTCATTTTTTATCCATTTCTTCTAATCCATTACTTCTAATCTGTACTGCTATACTTATATAGAGACTGTTTGCCCTAGTTTGTCATTTTTATCAGTAATGAGCACTGTTAGAGCATCATTATTGAACTGATTTCTAGGATTAAACAATTAGTAAATTGACAAAAGACGCCACCTTTCAGAAAGATCACTCATCAACACTAAAATTTATTTCAGGAGCCATGGGGGCAATTGACAAACAGATTACTAACGTTGAGGAAATGATTTCAATTCAGAAGGGCCCGTTGGGCCCTCCTCACCTTCCCCCACCAGCAAGAACCTTGCCAACATCGATTAATCTTTCGGCAACTGACATCCAAATTAGAGGCATAAATGGATGTGTCCAAGATACAACTGATTTTATTTTAGATGATGACGATCACTCACCCTCTCCTAAATGCTCAAGGAAACCTAAATTAGCCAGAAAGGATAAAGCTTCCAGTCAAGAGCCACCTGATAAGACTAGATGTGGCAATTCTGGAGCTTTATTCAAGGAATCCACGAAAAATGTACTCACGAGAATAACAAACCTGGCCAGAGGAAAAACAACCCATAGTGAAAGCGAAAATCAATCCCCCAGAGTCCACTAACGCTTTGGAACATCTAGTTAGGTCACTCTTTGATCAAATGACAAATCGTTTAACACAATTGGAGGAAAAAGTGGAGACTATGTTTAACTTAATGAAGGCACAGTTTTCAAGCTTATCAGCCGTTATTACTCAATATAACAATGATCCAGATCCAAACGGCAATCCTTTAACTGAGTACCAACAGCCATCATCTATGCGCCAGACTACCCAAAGATATGTCGATTCACTCACTTCACTAGTTAGTACCAGAAGCCCGCAATACCAAAAAGTAAAGATAAATAGAGGGGAAACATCAAATAGTTTGAAAAATTTTCAGGATTCCTCATCAACATCAAGAGATATTTTAGATCTCCCTCCTGCGGCAACTCCCTATGTGATAGTCCTCGCAAACGTTCCTACCCTTCCCGGGGACCACAGGGAATCATGGACAGCGTTGAGGAATAAATCCCTGAATTGGATTGGAACTCGCATGAAATCTGGTATGACAGAAGTACTCTTTGAGGATATTAAGATGGCTAGAAGGGTAAAATGGGTAGACAAGAACCAAAAAACATCTAGGGGCGACTGTGTGGTACTCTAATTTAAAACCCCGAAATTGGTCGAAAACATCTTGAGACATTTAAGCTCACAGCAGATCATGGACCAAGGCATCGTACTGCTGCCTCTGTTTTTTTTTTACATCTATAATCCCGGCCATGATCGTTCTGACCCCAATCCTGAGAAACAAATAAGCAGGTCTGAGAGTTACCACCCGATTTCTACCAAGAATAGATTTCACGCTTTCTGCTCGGAAGGAGTTGATTGACCTCCATTTGATCAGGAAGTGGGTGGACCTACGACTACTATGTTAACCTCTGTCCCTGACTTACTGAAGGGTGGCGATAGTCTGGTGGAGAACATTGGAGACAAATGGATGGACATGGAATCTTAACTGAGACAAATTGCTGATGATGTAGTGCCAATAAGTGTTCCTCCTGCCCAATTAAAAGACAAAGCAACACAACAGTCTCCTGTGAGGCAAGGCACAAATAGTCGGGGAGAGGTTTTTTCACTTCTATTTTGGAATGTGACAGGTCTGCATTCTAAAATCAAGAACGAGGACTGGCTAGAATGCATCCGATCTTTTTCTTGGGTGAGCTTACAAGAGACTTGGTCTGTGGACCCTATCCACATAAATGGCTTTAGGACACTTCATACCCCCGCTGTTCCTTGCTCACGGGTAGGGCAAAAGGTAGTTTGTGTGCTTTTATTTCCAATAAGTTTAATCTAACCAAGGACATTAGCTTAATCTCCAATACGTTTTATCAATTGATCACATGTGAACTAAAAAATATTGCACAATTGGCGATTATTAATTTTTATAATAATGCTCCTCAACAAGATTTTTACCTGTACTTAAGTCGCTGCAGGAAGACCTGGATTGAGTATGTAATTCATCACACAAAAAGACTTGTATTGTGTGGGGGTGTGATTTTTACACACACTTGTGCCCTCAAATTGCTGAGAAATCTTGTCTCCTCGGCACAGGTGGAGATGATGATCCATTCCATTTCACACATAATTACTATGGTAACCTGTTGAATGATGCACTATTTAAATATGATCTCCTCTTGTGTAACAGTTTAAATCATAGTAAATCACAGTTAAAACCCACATTTAATGGCAGACATGCTTACACAATAATTGTTTTATATTATTATCTAATAATTTTATTTCTTATGTATTGGAGTATAAAATTCAAGACGTCATGTTTAGTGACCACTACCCTCAAAGTCTAAGTCTTGGATTTACTCAAGACATAACTAAACACAAAGAACTGACAGAGGAGGTAGAGAATATTGAATTGGGAGCAAGAAATGGTTATACTATTCGGTGGTCACAGACTGAACCCATGCGTTTTATGGAACAACTAATGAGTACATTTTCCATTGAGTTTGAAATCTGTCTCTCAGATAACATCAGTCCGCAGGCTTGTATTAAAGCTTTTATTGCAATTACCATTGGAATTAAGCAGTCCCTTACAGTCAGCTCTGTCAAACCTAGGTCACATGCAGACAATGGATGGTTTGACAGTGAATGTACAAAAGCCCATAATAATTTAAAATAGTACTTACAAAGACAAAATCCTGATAAACATGGTATTAGCCTTCGGAGGAAGGAGTACAAAAAGGCTATAAAATCAAGGAAACAGAACTTAAAAAAATGAGGCCTGGCATTCTCATCATGAAGCAAGTCTTCAGAATGACAATGTCAAATTTTGGAAAATTGTGAACTCCCCTCTCCTATGTGATGGAACGACACCAACAATTGAAATAGCCATCATGGAAGAGGACTGGGTCACTTTCTTTTCTAGTATATACTCCGCAAAAAATTTGGCCCTGGAACCAAATCCCTTGAGACTAGACTCTCAATCTATCACTCCACCATTTAGCCTAAAAGAGGTCACTGACGCCATTAACGCTAGCAAAAGCGGGAAAGCACCAGGCCCAGATGGAGTCCCAATTGATATCTATAAGACCAACGTCTCATTATAGGGCCCATTATTAACTCAGGTTCTACGTGCCTGCTGTGCCACAGCCTTTATCCCGACCTGGGCCGAGTCCATTATTGTCCCAATCTTTAAGAAGGGAGACCGTCAAAACCCTGCGTGTTACCGCCCAATCTCCCTCCTTGACACTCTTGCAAAGATTGCGGGACAAATTGTTCTAAACAGGTTACGAGATTGGACGGAGGAAAATCGTATCCTTTCTGATTTGCAATATGGCTTTAGGGCTGGGATAGGGACTACGGAACAGGCTTTGAACTTAGATATCATACTTGGCAAGTATACGAGGGCCAAGGCAGGAGCCTTATACCTAGTGTTCGTCGACCTGACTTCAGCATTTGATTGCGTGGTTCACAGCAAATTATGGTCTATCTTATTGGACACGGGGTAGATACAACCATAGTTGATTTCATTAGGGAGCTATGTGCTGGAGCTAAAGCTAAGGTGCACTTCGGGCCTCAGGGAGAATGTACCTCAGTTTTTCCTATTGAGCGGGGGTTCGCCAAGGTTGTGTACTAGCTCCCTTATTGTTTGCTTTATATATTAACAAATTAGAGGGGGTGATATCCGACGTCTGCAGTGATCTCCAACAAGTTGGTTCTCGAAAGATCCCAGCACTCCTGTATGCGGATGATGCCGTTTTGATGGCCCGCACCCCAGTAGCCTTGCAGCGGCTACTAACAACTTTTGATAAGCATATGGAAGCCTTAGGTCTTAGAATCAACCATTCAAAAACCTTCTCGATTACATATGGTAGAAACTCTATAAAGAATCCTCAGATCATGTTAAAAGGCACGAAATTAGATGACACAGGAACTTATTCATACTTAGGCATTACGTTTGATAATGAAGGGACGTGGTCACAAGCCATTAAATCGAGGAAATTGTTGTTTACAAAAACTATTATGGCTATAAAAAACTTTTCTAAAAAGGTTGGTAGAGCGACCTCTGAGGACATGATGATATTGTACAATGTAAAATGTGTTTCTGTTGCACTATATGGGGCAGGACTTTGGGGACATAGGAATTGCAACATCTTACAGTTAGTTGAAAATGATTTTCTAAAGTCTATTTTAAGTGTTCCAAAATCTACCTCAACACTGGTATGCCATTTAGAAATGGGGGTAACATACCTTTTAGACCTAATTCGTATTCAACCAATTCTACTATGGCACAAAGTACGGACGTCTGATTCTGCTAGGCTGAACAGGGCTATTATAGAAGACGCATTGGCATTAACTTATTCGTTGAATATTCTATGGTTAAATTATATAAAGAATTTTTTTATCGAGCTGGGCCATCCTGAGTTTTACTCTACCCCGGACAATATGGAAACAATCTCTAGGAAAGAATTGAGAAAGATTTCTCTTACTCATTTGGCTGACTTAAGATGGGCCACTGAGGTAAAGAAGTCTAGCGTAAGAATGAATTTTATGTTGCAACAAACAGATGGCATGGAACCATACTTGGGAAACGTATTGAATCCAAGGGATCGGTTTGTCCTTACGCGTTTAAGATTAGAGATTTTCCATCGTCTCGCTAGTTTTCCTCATACGAATGACTGGACTTTAGCCCTGGGAAAATGTCCTTGTGATTTCTTATCTGATCAAAGTACAATGCACATTCTCTTTTTCTGTAAATTTTATTCAGATCTAAGGAAAGTGTATGTGATCCCATTTTTAAAACAAATGCAATTGAAACAATGTTGCCCGGCCTTCAGTCATCTCTTGTCCCTACCATCAATCAAGATTTGTAATGGATTAGCTCTATTTTTATGTGCCGTGATTAAGGTTAGACCACATTATTAGACAATTCAGAGCGTTTTTTTTTTTTTTACTTTTATGCACTTTACCAAAGACAACAACCTTTGTCTGAAATATGTTGTTCTATCGATTTTATAATGCTTCTCACAAGAATATATTTAATTTTATGTAATGTAACCTGTTATATGGTCTTCATTTTAGGTATGGCTTGTTCTTTTATCTTTTTTAATCACTGATTGATGTTACTAAAATGTATTATTTGCTTTTATAATTGTTGAATTCAATCGAATAAAGTATTCTTTGATGATGATGATGTGAAGACTGATGTACAGGTGTATGTCCTAGGTAGCAAAGGGTTTGCTAGTAACTAGTACCAACAATGTATTACATGTGTCAGCATGGTTACCTAGTATGCTCTGTATAACAAAAGCACATAGCAATACACACCACTCATTGTCACTCACATGCCAGAACAAGTGCAAGGTAGCAACAGTAACAAACTATTCCATACATGTTTTGGGCTCCAACCTGGCAATAAGGTAAGGATGTGCAACTATGTCCAGTAATGTTAAAAAATGTCGGAGACCCATCAAAAAAATTAATGGGAGTAGAAGTTGCCATATATGTTGCATCCGCCTATTGAAAATATACCACTACAATGATTTCAATCCTCAACACCAGTCAGTCATGGTAAGAGTTACCCAGGTTGTGGCATGCTGGAAGAAATGCATACCCATGTTCAACAAAGGATGTGGATGGACAGCTGAGAGACACCCACAGTTACTTGCAAATAAAACATGGGAGGTCACTTAGAGACAACACAAGTACTGAGGTAGGTGTAATGTCGTGTGTGCGTGGCACTTATTTCATCTCACAAATTCTGTCAATAGGACTATAACTATCATGTAGCCAGTGGTAGAAGATATGTACAACTACAATTTACACAAGTCACATGTTGCATCCTGTCTATGTATGACCAGACAATGTTGCTGTAGAAGATGTGTACGAAGTACAAGCAGCCTAAAGAATGGGAGCAATGTAGGAGATAATTCATACCTTACCAGTAATGCGGGAAAACATGGAGATGGAACACATATAGGTCAGTACTGATTGTGAAATACATCAATGTCTACATGTCAACCTTCAACATGTGTACAAAGAGGGGGGCCAGGCCAGTACATAACCCAGTCATGTTTGCTACTACCATAGCCTGGTAATTGCCCATTGCATGCCAACTTGATAGGAGGTAGTGATAGACAACACCACCAATACCCTGGCACATTCCCAAAATGGAAGTCACAACACATATACAACCCCTAACCAAGCTGCCCATGGAAATTACTAAGAACATCAAATGATGAGACATGTCCTACCCAGTCCTCTGTACATGAGAGGGGAGGGCTGACATCAAGTACTGCATAGGAAAATGTGATATCCCGGTCTGTTTGATTACAAATGTGCATATGTCTGTCTGCAGAGGAGTGTGCATTGTTCTGCTGAGTACAAATAATGAAGAGACTAGATCCCCACTCATAACACCTTAACATCACTGCTCTGGCTACATAAACAAATGGCATTGTCAGGGGCCTGATCCATCTGCACAGTGGGCTGAGGAAAGTTGAGCTCTGTAAACATGCCCCTTCACTTGCAACCATGGGTTTGTGTTGCTATACAGACTCCCACAGTAGTGATGATGAACAGGCTGCCATTTATGCCAGACTGCAGCACAGAGGTATGCCATTGTATGTGACAGTCATAGAAAACATGATGTGGACAAATGTGAATGCCTAGTTGGTGGCATGCACATATATACCACATATCTCAGCCCACATGTATCACTGCAATAGCTTAGGCATGGTAATGTGTATAGGATTCTGAACAAAAGGCAACCTAGCACAAAAGTAAGGGCATAGGTGTCACAAGATCAGTGACTGAAAGAAATAACCTTCACATGTGTTCTGACATGCGGAAACATAGGTGGCACTGATATGACTACACATGCACTTGTCAAAGACCAACATGTGTCCATGCAGGAAGATAGTAACATGTGGTTTCACATCCATTGAACACACCACTGTAGTCAAATGTTACTGAAATGACACTACACATTTCTTTACACACACACTGCATATAACAACCTTCAGTGACATGTACATACCATCTTGTTGGAAAATTGGTTATTAGTAAGGGCAGGTAAGAACCTTCACTTAGCAATAGGCCACCAACCTCCACTCAGTCAGGTCTCAGTAAATTAAACCTAGCTCAACCCTTGGTAGCTTGGCAACGAGCGACAAGGCTTAACTTAGGAGACAAAGCGTAAAGCATTAAAATATCACAAAACAGTAATTAAATAAAACACAGGAAACAGTATAAAAATAATAAAAAATCAATGTATAACGATAGGACATATCTTTAGCTTTAAAATGACACAAAAACTAATAAAATCGGATAAGGCCTAGAAAAAAAAGCGCCAATCTGGTCATCTGGTCGCACCTCAACCGGGGCAAAGTCAAAGTTTAAGGCTGACCGCGAAGGAGCCCGGCACGACTACAGCCCGCTGGAGACCTCGGTCAAAAGTTTACCATAGGTCTTAGTCGTTTTTCTGGAGATTTTCTTCAGCAGGACGAACCTGCCAGTCCAATCCGACCTCCTGGAACTCTTCCTCGGATACGCTTCGTGGGAGCCTTCGGTGGAGATTTTTACCTTTGGACGTAGGACGTAGTTGTTTTTTCTAGGTGAAAATCCTTTGACTGGGGCAAACCTGAATCTTTATCCAACGTCCTTGGAGCCCTCTTCGGATTCACTGCCTGGGAAGTCCCGGTCAACTTCCTACGTTCGGACTTAGGAACGTTTTGGGAGATTTTTCTTCACCGGGATGAACCCGCAAGTCAGGCCGGGTTGCGGTTGAGGCAAGCCGGCTAGAGTTGCCGCGTCGGGTCGGTCCCTCTATGGAGCTTTTTTTCAAAAGTTCTCCAAACTTCTGCAAACTTCTGGATCTTCTTCCAGATGTTCTCTTAAGGTTCTTTTGAGGTTCACAGTTCACCCCAAGTATCCAGAGGCTTTGAGATGCTGCTTGAGGATGCAGACTACAACTCACAGAATGCACCTGGCACAAACTCCTTTTTGGCCACTGGACAGTGGTCAGCTGGTTGGTTTCTTCAGGAGTTGATGCAGGGGACTCTGGTTAGCAAGTTTTCACCTGTAGCAAATAGGGAGTCTCTCCTTGAACCAGTTGAAGCCAGGCAAAGTCCTTCTTGTGGTGAAGCACAAGTGTGCAGCTGATGCAGTCCTCCAGAGTACAGTGTCCCGGTGCAGGCCAGGGGTCCAGCAGGGCACTCCTTCTTCTTCTGCAGTTCTTCCTTGTTTGAATCTGATTGGAATTTGAGGTATGGGTGCAAGTCTGCCAGTTTTATTCTTACTCCTGGGCGAAAAACAGGGGAATCATAGTTCTCCAATCAGGGGCAGGGTCCTTCCCCCTTTGATGACCACTTCCTGGGAAGTGTGGCAAAAATCAATCCCAGGGAGCAACATTCCTAAAAAACCCATCATGGCTGAAATTGATTTTTGGAGGTTACATCTGGCTGAGCCCACCCTCTGGTGTGGCTAAAAGTCCTAAACACACCCTCTCCTGCCCTCTCCTAATCTAATCAAGGGGGTGCCTAATTGTCTGGGTTTGCAGGATGTGAGGGTGTTGCTGGGTTGCTCCAAATGTCCTTCCTTGCCTTTGAAGACCAGTTTGGCAGCCTTCCCCCCTTCCTGCTTCCCCATCTGCTGAGGGGAGATCTCCTCCCCCAGACACATCTCTTTGTGTTGAGCCTGGCCACTTCACAGGATACCATGGGCTGGCCAATCAGAGCAAAGCAGAAAAAACACTGCAGGGCTGAAGTTGGCAACCTTGCAGGTAAAGTTTAAAACTCTTTACCTGAACAAGTTGTATTAAATCCAACAACTGTAAGTTGTGGGATTTATTATAACAATTAATTTGATAATTGTGTGATTTATTATAACAATTAATTTGATACCAAACTTGTGGTATCTGTTACTTAAGGGGATTTTTAGAATTAAAATAAAGTCTCCCCATTCTAGCCTCTGGAGGCCATTCACCACAATGAGGGAACAACGAATTTGGATGTTTTACCTCACCAGGGCTTATAAAACTATTTTTATAAGGTCCCTGCTTATAGTTACATGGCAACCAGCCCTAGGGGCTCATAGGGCACATCTTAGGGGTGACCTATATGTAAAAATAAGGTAGTTTTAAACTTTTGAACTACTTTTAATTCCAAATTTGAATGTGCATGTAACTTTAATTTAAAAGCAGCCAGCAAGGCAGACCTGCCTTTAAAATGACACTGGGCACCTCAGCAGTGCACTTATGGGGGCGCTACCTATGCTGGGGTCCCTAAACATCCATGCCCTACCATTTACTAGGGACTTATAGGTAGGTTAATTTTGCCAATTATAATTAGCCTAGTTTACATATCCACTTTACACAGAGCACTGGCCGTGGGACTGGTAAGCAAGGGCACAGCCAAGAGTCAGTAACCACCAGCACCTGTCTGAAAAGTATGGGAGTGACCAGGGCAAAAAGGAGGACTTTCCTACACATCTCCTGCAACTAAGATGCATGGGAACTATATGTCCAGCGTGTAGCAGAGCATCATGAAGTAAAAACAAACAACACCCCACAGAGTGGACACACATGCATGTGAAAATTGGCAGGGGTAAAGTGATGTCAACCAAGTCCTAGTCCACTGCATACTCTGAGTACAAATTGTCATGGTTGTCACATGCTTTACCATGTGTTGGACATAGGCCATCATATATTTGCGTTATTGGTATATGTGTACATTTGTATATCAGACATAACAATGTAGTACTCTCACAAATTAGAATTAAAACATATGTACACTAATAGTACATATGTGCCAACATGTATGTGAATACAGTGTAGCTACACATGCATATATACACAAGGTATTAGTAATCACATAAGCAAACCTATAGGTTCAACATACCAATGTCACCATAAAGTCATGACTGGACAGTTACACACATGCAGCCATACCATAATTACAACATTGTTGCATAGCCCATATGACATGGTAAGTGAATCTGGGTGTACTCAAGGCCTACATTGCAAAATTCCACGCATTCCCCTCATACGTAAAAAAATAATTACACAAACGGCTCAAATCTACACTCTGTAATGTCAGTAAAATGATTCCTAACCCCTGAGCAACTATCACAGACCTTTTCACGCACCATGTTGAAAAATCGATGAATGACTGTCATGTGTCAAAAATATAGACGCAAATGCCTACACTTCATACCTTACTCCACAGGTAAAATATGCCTGGACCCTTAGCGTCTATCCCACATCCACAGGCCTTTTCACGCACAATTGGAAAAGATAGATGCATGACCGTCATGTGTCCAAAAAAATGACGCATGACTGGAAGGTGAGCACAGGCCCAGGAAGTGATGAAACAGGACATCCTGTCTGAATACATGGTACAGTGAGTTCACTTTCACTTCACAGTCTTATTGTCTGTGACTGTGTGAGGATGTGTGGAGCTGGTGCTGTTGGAGTTTTGGAGAGTTTGGAGTGTTTTTTGTGCTGTGTCCTGTAGTTGTTGTGTTTTATTTGTCATTTTATCTGTCTTTTGTATTGCACATGTTCTGTATCTATAACTGTAGTCTGGGGTGTTTTTATGGGGTAGTGTAGTTGTTTGGGTATTTGGAGTAGTCTTAGGCAAATACATTTTTGGGGGTCAACTACATTTGCAGTCCATTATGTCAGGTGAAGGGAGCATGACCAGTATGTCACCCAATGACCTGGGAGGCTTCATATGGCTGGTACAGCACTACCTCCCCAAGATGCTAGTACTGGGTGGACGTGTCATACAAGGCTACCACACGGAGGCCAGGACGCTGCCATGGAGCAAGGTGCTCCACCACCTGACAAAAGTGTTTGCTACAGGAAGAAATGACCACCAATTGAAGCACCGCTGGGTTGACCTCATAATATGGGAGCAAGATCTACTGCATCATGTGGTCATCGAGATTGGTCAAGCAGTTGGAAGTATAACCATTTCCATACAAATTCCAATATTTGCATTTTCATGGCAGGTGCTGATACGGTTAAGTGCAGCAGAGCCCCAGCACCACCTTAGGGCTGCCATTCCAATGCACAATAATGAAGCCAAGGCAGGGTGAATGTATCATCTTCCCTGCACAACCATTACAAAGTTTTGTTATGCATGCATAGGGCAACTCGATTTTGATTGGCACAGCGTGAGGCCTGAGCCATGCTTCATGCATGGCGGGGGCCCAAAACCTGTTAGGGGGCAAATGTAAAAGTCTCTGGCAAAAATTTGAAATAGCTAAATTCCATATTTCATGCACTTTGAATGGCTGCTGAGAGCAGGTGTTATATGGGGGCAAATAAATGTATATGTTGGGCCCCCGTGTACTCAGCAGAAGTTGTGATGATCTGTTGTGTTGCAACTGTGTTGCAACTTCTGCTGAGTAGCTTATTTTCCTACACATAAGTAGATGCAGTTGGACCCTACCTGCATCATGCTGTGCCTTAATTCTCATTAGACGCACACATTGTGAGGGTAATGGGTACACTGAGGGCCACAAGGACTGTAGTGATACACTTGGTGCTGCACCACTGTCATTCAATCTGCTCCTTTGTGTCACTGGCCAAGTCCATGTAAGGGAGCTTGACTAAGGACTGGGTCCAGACTACTAGCACTTTCCTCTTACTGTACATTGTAAATCACATACACCCTAATCTATGTCTACTACCACCTTAACGACAGTATGGGGCTGCCCTGCATCTCTTCCATCACTGGCACAATACTCAGTAACCTGCACCAACAAATGCATCCTTGGACAACAGAGCAAGTGTGTCTGTGTTGAGGCATATGCCTAAGCCCATGTTCTTATCCCTCCCTGGACAAATAATGGTATACCATGCCAACAATGGCTGGCCACACACTATTGGTAATACATCCATAATTTCAATCAGTCAATGTGCAGATAGGTACAACTATTTTAACATGAGTAACTCAATTTTTGCATTATTGCTTGTGTGTGTGCATTGTGATGGCACACACATATTAGTTCCTACACACAAGGATGTATCATGGCATTCCTCAATAATTTGGAATACCCACATAAGCCCTTGGAAGTGGTTTGTCAGTCAGGGGTGACATTGAGGAAGATGTCTACAACATCTGGGGCAGGCTCAATTGCTATGGGTGTCACAATGGGATAGCCACTGCAACAACCATTGCATGTCCCTACGATGCAGTATACAGTGTCATGCAGTCCCATATGGTCATAGAGGTGTAAAGCTAACAAACACCTGCATGACAATGCCATGCATAAATGGTGCAGTGAAAAGCACCATAGAAGTGCCTAGGAAAGTGATGGTTTGTAGGTGTGCAGGTCTTCATTATCTGAGACTATGGTGGTCATTATGAACATGGCGGGAAACCCAACCACACAGCAGCACCCTCACCTAGATCCACACAGCACACCACTCACAATACACACAATGGCACTCCTCAAACACCCACGCTTCACAGAAAGGGAGCTAAGGACCCTGGTGGATGAGATACTGAAGGTCGAGCCACAATTATTCGGGGCACAGGTCCAGCACACACCCATCGCCAGGAAGATGGAGTTAGGGCAGACAATAGTGAACAAGGTCAATGCAGTGGGACACCATCCACGCACAAGGGACGACATCCGCAAGAGATGGAGTAACCTGCGCGGGAAGGTGAGGTCCATGGCATCTCGGCACAACATTGCAGTCCCGAAGACTGTGGGAGGACCTCCACCAGCATCATGAGACTACACTGACTGAGAGGAAAAGGTTCTGGCCATCCTGCACCCAGAGGGCCTCACTGGACTCACTGGAGGAATGGACCCGGGTAAGTCATCTACAATTACCCCTTATCCACCACACTTGTAATGCATGCACCACCCCACCCCTCTAACATCCACCAAGACGACTACCCCACCCAGGCCAAAAACACTACATCCAGTCACCCTGCATGCCCACAAACCCACTAACAGGCCCACATCCCTCACCCTGTGCACAGCCACCCACCCCTGCAAGGAATCACAAAGGCACTACACCACCCACAATGCACCCCCACATCCTCAGCAAAATGCAATGGCAACCTCACAAAGGCACCCTGCGTGGCCCAAAAGTGGAAAACCTGCACAAAACAGCCCAGCCCTGTGCACCCCATCCGATCATGCAACTGTAACAGACATGTCCATTCCCCCCAACAGGCACCACCAGCCATGCCACCATGACGGACAGGACAAGGAATGGCAGTGCACCACATGGAGACAGAGGCACCACCCAGGACACAGGAGAGGGAACCCTGGACAGTGAGGAACACCCTGGCCCCTCACACAGTCCTGGACTGTCACCATCCAGCAGCTCCACCCAGGACACCACTGACACCCCTACCACCCAGCCAACAACATCAGCCCAGGGCAACCGTCCTCACACCTGATACAGACTGGTGGAACACATGGACAGAGGCTACAGTCACCCCCTACCAACAGGCAGGAAGACGATGGCCCCAGTACAAGTGGTACTACCAGACCTGTGCAGGGGACACAGGCACAGGGGGCTAGGCCCAGTGGGAGGGCATAAGTGGCCCAGGGGGAGGCCACAGGATGGATGCTTCAGCCCAAGACGTGATCTCTGAGGTCTTGGGAGCATACGACCATACCCAGGGCAGATTGGCCCAGATTGTTTCCACCCTGCAGCAGAGTCAAAGGCTACAGAGAGCCCAACACCAAGAGACCATGGACCATGGAGCAGTGGAAACTGCACAATGCCACAATGGCCACCATAGCAGGTGCGCTGCTGCACCTTGTCCCAACCCAGCCTGAGATCCCCACAGACCAGGAAGCCCCTACTACAGGCAAAGATACAGACTGGCCAACAACAGCAGCAGCAGCAAGTGGACTTGTGCCACCATCTCAGGACACACAGGAGACCTGCATCTCAACCCATACAGGCGAACACCAGGCACCCAAACAGTCCCTCAGGCCCTGATATGGCACTGGAACAGCTGCCAAGACCAAGGCACTCTTTAAGAAGTGACTCTGACAAAGAACTGTCCTCCAAGTGTGCCACTGAACCACTGTCCACATCGTGCAATAACAACCTCAAAAACTGTAAATGATAGATGGACAAACCACCACTGCCAACAAACGCTGAGACCATGTAGCCAATACGGACATCCACTAGTAGCCCACTCCCATCACTGTAAACTGCACGACGGCATCCCTACACCAAATAAAACACCTGTTCACCAATGTCAATGTCCCCTGTCATTATGTTGAAACAAATGGAAGTGTGGAAGCAATTATCTTTGAAATCATTTATTCTTATCTGAAATGAAGGAATGGCACCCCATGCATAACATGTGGTTGTGCCAACAGAATTGTCAAACAAGTTGTCTATAATGTCACATGTCCCATGCAAACATGGTTGCAGTGACAATGTCTATAGACCCAACACCCCCATAGAGGATAAGGCACACTGACAGTATGCTGCACAGACCCCAACATCATTGAATAGTCCCACATAGTTACTGGAAGTAAAGTTGTATCAGTTGGTTCCTGGAATGTACATCTTCCCCCTCCTCATCATCACCATCACTCTCATCTCCTCTCTAAGGAAGCTGGTCTGGATATACAGCACCCTACTCCTCCAAGAGGGGAATAGATTTCCTCACAGCCATGTTGTGCAGCATTTAGCAGGCCACCACTATTCTACACACCTTTTCAGGCTCATAGGCCAGGGTTCCCCCAGAGATATGGATGCCATGGAATCTAGCCTTCAGGAGACATATTGTGCGCTCTATCATCCTCCTAGTACGTCCATGGGCCTCATTGTAATTCCTCTCTGCATCTGTCCTAGGATTCCTCACTGGTGTCAGGAGCCAATGCATGTTGGGGTAGCCAGAATCACCTGAGAAAGGGGGCAAAACAAGACTGTCACTGACACCCCTCAGTTGCAGACAGGCTGGCTGTCTGCTATGTGCCAAAAAGTGTCAGACACACTCACCTATGATACATCCTCTGTCCCCTTGTAGTTGTTCCATCATGTGTGGCACACTACTATTCCTAAGCACAAAGGAATCATGGACTGATCCAGGGAACATGGCACTCACATGTGAGATGTACTGGTCTGCATTACACACCAATTGAAAATTCATGGAGTGAAAGTTCTTCCTGTTTCTGTACACCTGTTCACTGACTCTTTGGTAGATGAGAGCTATGTGGGTACCATCCAACTTGATGGCAGGGAGTTCAGCACTTTAGGGAAACCTCACATTGGACAGCAGGTGTTCTACAAATGCATTCAGGAATCTGGACAGAATAATGCTAAACATTGGCTGTGAAAAACCTGCACCTATGCCGACAGTCACCTGAAATGAGCCCGTGGCCAGGAAATCGACTGCAGAGAGTACCTGCACTTCAGTAGGGATGGCATGCTGATTCCGATTAGCCGGTCTCAGTGCTGGATCCAGTAATGCACAAGGTTCATGAATAGTAGCACGATTGAGTCTGTACGTGATAAGGATGTGACACTCCACCATGGTCCCAAAATCAACAAGTGGTCTGTACACCGATGGGGCCCTCCCTTGCCACATGGGTCTGTACCTAGGAGGAGTGGAAAACACATGTGAGGAACTCACATACATCTGCCCACAACCATATTCAGCACTGCTGGCATACAAGTCGATGACACATATGCATAGTAGGATGTTAAACTGGAGTGAAATGACCTCAATGATACATCAGGACTGTTGTGGTGAGTAAATGTGTATTTGTACATGCCTATGGAGGTTGGGGACAATAGGGCCTGCATGGGGCAAATGAGGATTTTATAACTGCGTAGTAATGGCCAAAATGTCTGCCCCCTGTAATCCAGAAATGTTGTAGTGGAAGTGACCTCATACCGCTAGCGGTTTTCGTAATAGCATAAGGCGATGTTTACCGCCATGCGACCATTCATTGGTTAACATGGTTGTCAATGGGGATTATTAGTGTATCATGATCGTCGCCGGCGATGATGGTACACACCGCCGCTGAGCGTACGCTAACTCGTCACCCCAACTTCACTTGGCTCCCAGATTTCATTCATGGAGGTACACTACTGAGTGTACTGCTGTGTCCTGCCTCTGATCATGGAAATGGCATGTGTGGCAGGGGAAGGGGCCCTGGCCTTCACCAGCGAGGAACTGGACAAGCTCGTGGACGAGGTACTGCCCCTGTACGCCAAGCACTACGGTCGACCAGATGTACAGGTGAGTAGGCGGATTGGGGTGCATGGATGTGTGTAATGGTGGTAGATGGCTGTAAACATGTGTGCACGTTTGACACTGCACAGTCGTGGGTTCCTGACATGCTGCATGTGTGTGTGCTGTTATGCTGTTGTAAATGTCTGTCCCATAGTGAATGTACAGCCAGCTGTATGTAATGGGCATTGTCTGACCTCTGTGTTCCTTTTTCTGTGTGTCCCATATAGGTCAGCACCCATCAGAAGAGGGGATTCTGGCATGCCATCGCCAGGGAGGTGCGCATCATGGTGTCTACAACCGGCAGAGCACCAATTGCAGAAAGTGGTGGGAAGACCAGATACGCTGGGCGAGGAAGACCTGTGAGACCCGCTGGGGAAGTTCTCCCAATGAGCAAGGGGTGCCCATCGGGCAAGGCCCCCCTAAAGCAGCACATTCTGGTGGTGGTGTATCCGGACCTGAATGGGTGCTTGAAGGCTGTGCAGCAGACACAAGGGGTGAGTACATTAATCATCGTATGCCTCCTTGATGGATGTGTGAGTGTGCTGTGGTATGTATGCTGTCTAGTGGCAGGGACTCTGACTGATGTCCTTTTACATAATGGCCCCCATGGGGAGTAAGGCTGCAGGGGTCAGGTCTGAAGTACCTCAGGTCCTTCAGTGCTGTAGGGAATGGCTGTAGAGCAGGTTTGTGGCCACTAGTCAGGGGCATGGCCATGTGTATAGCGGTCGGTGCTGTATGGTGGAATATTTGCAGGGTGGTTGTATGTGTGAACCAGTTATGTACCTCCATTCAGGCTATTTACAAGTGTCTCTCCTGTTTTGTCTCCCCATCCCTGTTCTCTTGTGTTGGCTGTGTACATCAGCATCATCTAGCGAGGGAGCTGAGGCACCGGCGAGTGAGGATGCGGAGGCCCACAGTTCCACAGAGGTAGTGTAATGTGGGCTCATGCGTACCAGTCAGGGGCACATTCATAACATGTGTTGTGTCTGCTGAGGGTTTGGGCCTGAGCTTGGAGGGAGTGTATGTGTCCCAACATGTATATATTTCCTGGAATTTACATACTACTTTATTGTTTTGTTTCCCCACCCCTGTTCTCTTTTGTCCCTGTGTACATTAGCATCATCTGGCGAGGGAGCTGAGGAGCCAGCGAGTGGGGATGCTGCAGCCTATGGTTTTCATGAGGCAGAGTCAACCGATACCAGGGGACCAGTGGGTTGGAGGGTGAGGGGAGTACCACGGGGAGGCAACTACCACTGGAGGTAGTGACTCTGATCTCTGATACCTCCTCCGATGGAAGCTCCCGGACGGTGGCGAACCCTAGTGGGACCACCCATTCCGTGTCATCTTCTGCCAACCCCATACCATCACTACCCACCCATTTGCTCCCGATTTGAGTTGCCCGTGCCCGCTCACCCAGAAGGGTGGGCGTCTCCTTCACCCCAGGCACCTCCACCCCTGCCCCAGTCAGCCCTGCTGCCCTCACCGAGGAGGCTAGTGACCTCCTCAGGACCATCTCTGTAGGGCAGACAACCATCATCAATTCCATCCAGGGGCTAGCATCAGAGGTGCAGCAGACCAATGCCTACCTGGATGGCATTCACAGTGCCGTGTCTGTCCTACAGAGATCTTTTCAGGCTCTGGCTTCCTCTTTGACGGCAGCCAGTGTCCCTGGTCATTCCATCCCCCCTCCAACCACCTGTACCCCTTCCAGCACCCCACTTCCTTCACCCGTCCCAAGCACACATTGTGACACGCATGCACACACCTCAACACACAAGAAGTACACTTTTAAACACTAGTACCACACTTCCCACCACAGGCATACACACAGCCAACATACACTGGCACACATGACAACATCCACTTCCCCCAGTGTGTCTGCATCTTCCACCTCCCTGTCTGTCCCCTCTACATGCACACTCACAGGCACTGCACCCTCATTCAATGTTGCTGACCCCAGTCTTGCAGTCACCACAAAATCAGACATCCATTCATGCACCCCAGACACCACACCTGCACTCACCACTACAACTTTAGCTGACACGTGCAGCACACTCACTAAACTTGCAGACACCCAGACAACATCCATGTACACTGGCAGCCAGTCTTGTCCCACTGTGTCCAACCCCCTCCTCCCAAAACACTCAAACGCACCAAAACCCTCACCCAACATACATCCACCACACCTCAGCATACTGTACTGTCACCTGCACCCACGTCACACACACCTACACCTGTCACAACCACTCCCTCTACCTCCACTCCCACGCGTTCCTCCAGGTCCACCCCGATTACCCCTAAAAAAAGTCCTATCCCGTGTTGACCTATTCGATCCCACTGGCCCACCCTGTCTCGTCCCTAAACGTGCCCACCTCCTTGCCCTGTGCACTCCTCCCACATCATAGACTGCCCCTGTCCGCCCTTCCCATTCCTGTGCTACCTCCCCTGTGAGCAAGGTACCCCGTGCTGGCCCTGCAACATCTGACCCACCCTAGGCCAAGGCCGCCCCACTACCTTCAAAGGCCAAACCCAAGCCCCCTCCACCTCCCAAACGTAAAGCCAAGCTCCCCTCCCAGTTGTAAATCCCCACCTCCACCACCCCCTGCCCCTGTTCCCTGAGGTGCCTGGATGCCCCATTGTTGCCTCTATGAGGTGGAGTACCTTTGCACTTGTGGGAGTCAAGTTGGGGCCATATGGGCCCATCGGACTTCGAACTATGGACTGCCAATTGGCGTTATGTTGCACTTCTGTTGTTCATTGAACTTAGTTAAAGTTTGTGTGGCCAGTGTTGGTTTTGGCACACTCAGGATCCGTGGTTCATTGTTTCTTTGGTTGGGGGTGTTGGGCACATGTGTGTACTTTGGGCAGGTTTAATTTGCCTTGTGTCGGGTAAGTACCTGTTGCTCTGAGGTGTATGGCTTGTCCTGTTATGAAGGGTTGTGGGTTCTTTGCAGGGTGGGTGGAGTGGGTGGGTATGTAACTGTACCCTTTCTTCCCTTGTTTAGAAGGTTATTGTAGTTACCGTCGTCATCTTCGTCGGCAGACTCGGTCATGGAGGTATATGGCAAGGAGCAGGGCTGGCATGATTTGCAACTCTCTATCCATTTCTGCTTCGGCGTGTTGTGTGAGCCTCCGGTGAGTGTTTCCTTTTATTTGATTTGTTTACGCCTGCCTTTGCGTTGCGGTGGTTCCCGCCCGAGACTGTCGGCGGTCTAGTGCTTCATTATTTGATGGACGCTTCCACCGGCCTGTGGTTTTCAGGCTGCCTGTTTTTCAGGTGGTTCATTATTTGGTGGTCCAGATCACCTGACTGTTGGCAGTAGTTACCGCCACCGCCGGCAGAGCGGTGTTTACCGCCATGTTCATAATGAGGGCCAATGTGTGATTGACTGATCATAGATGTTTGTCAGTTGCTCTGAGCTACCACTAAGATGACTTGCTCATTCAGCCTCACAAGTTGATAGTGAACAATGTCGTCAATTAACTGATATGTACAAATCTCACTAAGCAATGTTTTCCATTCATGTCTTGTAGGTGGAACTCCGCCATACACCATTGTTGAGGTGACCCAATTTGATGCAGCCAGTAAGTGTCATCTTGTAAATCTTGTGTGCCAATCCAGGGTTTGATGTGAGTCAATCTGATGTGTGGAATGCTATGAATAATGTTTTTGCCTGACCAATGATATGATATCGTTGTAGTGTGGATGGTGACATTATGGGGGTCATTACATCCCTGGTGGTCGGCGTTAATGTGGCGGTATGTACCGCCAACAGGCTGGGAGTACTTACCGCCATATTATGAGATTGGCAGGTTGGCTTCAGCCAACCTGCCAATGGACCACTCTGACCGCCATGCGGTAACAGCCGCCGGGCTGGAGATATCCATCTCCAGCCCGGCACCCGCCATTGTTCTGCCTGCGGGATTATGACCCCACCTACCGCCATGGTTTTCATTGCATTTGTAATGCCACGAAAACCATGGCGGTAGGCCATATCAGTGTCAGGGAATTCTTTCCCTGTCACTGATAGGGGTCTCACCCCTTCCTTTCCAGTAACACCCCCTACCGCTCCAGACCCCTCCTCACCCCTAACATTCACGCCCCCTTAACGAGCACAGACACGCATATACACACCCATTCCCACACGCTGCACACTTTCAAACATACATGCAGACACCATATTCCCATAACACAACATAGATGCACTGACACCTCCATACATGCACACACACATTCAACACGCAACACACACCTGAATCCACGCACACACAAACATTCACACACACCCACACACAACACCCCGCACCCCCTCCCCTGTCGGACGGAGACCTAACGTACCTGCAGGGAACGGGACGGGGCGCTGCTACCGCTAGCAGAACCCACCAGCAGAACACCGCCAGGCTGTATTATTGGTCATAGTAAGGCTGGCGGCGGTCTACTGGCATGGCGCTGCTGGTGGCAGCAACACCACCTTACCGCCATCCGCCAGCATGGCCACAGCCAGATTTCCACCATTCTTGTGGCGGAAATCCTGCTGTAGTCATAATATGGCGGATGGCTGGTAGCCATGGCGACGGTCTTTTGGTGGCCATCGCAGTGGCAGTAGGCGGTTTTTACCACCAAGGTGAAAATGAGGGCCTATGTCTGTTGGAATGTTGTTCAACGAGAGTAGCTTGTTTGTAGCACAAGGGGCAACGTGAGCTGGCATGGAATTGTGTGTATTAGGAAATGGAATGGCTGGCCACATATCCATTGATTTCTATCATGATAGGTGTAAGAGCAAATGTTTATGTAAATAGCATGTCTATTGATAACTACTTTGTCACAGCAGTATTGACAGCACTGTGTGCCACACATAGCTCACACTTCCTCACAAGATGGTACAGATGTAGATTATATCTTTAGAGGTATCTAGGGGGCTTACTTAGGAGACACATGCACCGCAGGTGCCTCAATACCCTTCAGAAATGTACTGAGGCTGTAGTACTGCAAGGACCCATATTGTAGTGGACAACAGTCATTGTTGTACACAATTAGGAGACAACTCAGCTTCAGATGGTTGTGGGAAAAGTCTATGATTTTTCCCAAGCCAGATCTCAGCAGTATTCACAACATGGTCCTGCCAGCCAGATATTTGTGAGTGATATAGGTCACATCACATGTGCATATGATGTGAATGCTGAGTGCGTATCTGGTACTTTGATGATGTCTGACATGCATCTGCACATGAAGTTCAATATATCAGGATACTGTTGCAGCACCCAGTGCAGTGCCAAACTCACTGTGGGCCTAAGGGCACCCATACAGCCACCATGTGTGTGCCGTTTCACAGATGTAGCTAACATATCACAGGGTAGGGTCTTTAGTTCGGTAATGTGTAGACAACTTTGATGTGCAGGTCAGGCTTTGGACAAATTTTCTGGGGACATTAAATTAGTTGTGAGTACAACATGGGCAATGGCGTGCCCTCTTGGAACATATGCTCAGCCCAGGTCTTACACCAGTACACATGAATGATGATTTACCAAATCTTAGAATAACCGGTGGGAATTTTCCAGCTCCCCTATCATAGGGCCAGCACCTTGCATCCATGATGTCTGAGCAAGCCTTGATGTTTCACCAGGGGTGTTGAGGTGGCGGATTGCATGCAGAGCCCCCCTAGGGACTGGGCCACGGATAATCCAGACGTTTTGGGGCATGTGGTCCTCTTCACAATGACACAAAAATATTGATCATGGACAATGTAGTCCACTCACCTCTGGGTCCTGATGATCAACAATGGATAGCCGTCATCCCAGTGACAGGTACATGATACTGTAGATGGCTGGTAGGAAATAGTCATAGATGAGGAGTTTCATTGTTGAGAAATATGTGATAGCTGTATGTGTTATCTGAAGTTGCACTGTACATTATGGGGGTCATTATGACCCTGGCGGTCCGGTTGAAAGGCTGCCAATGTGGCCGTCCGACCGCAACATTATGACCGTGGCAGAGCTGCCACAGTCAAACCGCCGAAACCACCAGGTTGCCGTCAGCCTGCAGTGCTGCCCTGGGGATTACGAGTCCCCATCTGCCAGCCTGTCCATGGTGGTAAACACTGCCATGGAAAGGCTGGTGGTATGAGGGCCTCAAGGGGCCCCTGGGGGCCCATGCACAGCCCCATCGCACATTCCACTGCCCAAATTATGGGCAGGGGATTGCGCAACGGGTGCTGCTGCATCCGCTGCAACGCCACATTGCCACCGGCTCCATTAGGAGCCATCTGCAATGTTAAGGACTTGTTCCACGCTATGCTGGCGGGGAAGACATAATAGGGCCGGCAATGTTCAGGCCGCATAGTCGACCTGATGGCGGGATGGGATTGGCGGCATAATGAAGGCCTATAAGTCTGTTCAACCTCCACCCAAAACTGAATCTGATGCTTGATTCTCTTAATTTTAAAGCTGCAAATATGATACCTTACCAAAGGCACGCGCTACCAGCACATTATGGAGGTGGATGCTGGATACTGCAGAATGGGAAGAAGGTTCAGAAAGGAAAAGGTGACTGGGGAATGGCATGCAATGGCACATGGTGGACCTCCACAGCAGCTGCAGCCAAAAAAGGACAGTATTGGGCAGACATCAGAGGTGCAGGGGGCCTCTGCAGGTCCAAGCCCCTCCACGTCAGCTGCACTTGTTATAATCCAGGCACCTGTTCAGCCACCTGCTACAGGAGTAAGCAACCAATTTGAACTAGACATGAAATGGGGCATGGCCAAGATATTAGCCAGAATGGACAAATTGGAGTAATAGAGTGCTGACAAGAGGAGGATGTTGCAGTACATCAAGAAAAATCTGAAGAAAATGAAAAAATGAAAGAATCTTGTTCTACAGCCTCCCAGATCCTGCCCCTCATTTTTACTGTTGTACATAGATTTAGATTGGGTTTTAGATTGGTAGTATTAGGTTAGTGTAGGGTAGGCATAGGTTAGTTGAAGTATAGTAGGGGGTAGGTCTTTCTAAATTTTTTATTAGTGGGTGATGATTCTCTGGTTCCTCCGAGTGCAGGGCTGTGTGAGTACTGGTTAGTGGTGTGTGTTGGTAGCTGGGTGGTTCATGTGGAGACCTCACAATGCTGTGTGTCCTCCCTGCGACTGGAGGTGGTGTCTGGAGGGATTCAAGGACATCCTGGAGAGTCTGTTCATTGATGGTTAGCAGCTGGTCATCCATTTTATCTATCAAATCCAGGACAGGCAGCTCAGGAGGAGGTAAGCCATCATCCCCTGCAATAAGATAGTGTAAAGTCAATCTTAGATTGTTTTGGATATTGACATGGCACATCATGTATTTGCCACTGGAGGCTCAGTGACATGTTACTGACCCAACATTGTAGTTGTACTTATGTGTAGCATTGTGTATCACACATAGTCAAGCTCACAAGGTATTTCGGGGCATATGTAGGTGCCCAGAGTGCCATCTGAATGTCACTTTGGTGAGGCTCAGGTGGCTCAAAGCCCTGTATTTACAAGATGGCATAAAGCCACTTTTTGTGTGTTAATGCTACCTTGTATATATGCCCCTTCACATGCAGCACTTTGCATGGAAGGTGTGTGCAAAATGGGTGTTTCTATGCGTGTGCCACAGCAACACCCATTGCATTTTGACACTGCCTCAGATTTGTGACTTTTCATAAACCGAAAGTGGCGCCAAAATCTAATGCCAGCCCAGAGGTGGCATTAGAATGGCAAAACTAGGAGTAATTCTGCAGCACACATAGAAAGAGAAAATCGCCCTTTAAGTTTGTTGTTGTGCAGGAAGGAACACCTCCCACTCAACGCAGCCATCCTTGCACTATGGTGGAAGAGTGGCTGCGTTGACGCACAACTGCTAATTTTCTGCTTGCGCAGGGTGATCCACAGGGGTACGCAAAATTCTTATGAATATGGCGCATCCCTATGTTCTGAAAATGACTGTGCATGATGCTGCCTGATTTGATACAGCAACACGCACCACCATTTTCTGTTTAATCTGGGCCTCTATCTTGTCAGATGGTGAGATTGCAGGTACTTATACAGCTGCACACATGATGATCACAGACATACTCCATATGTTGTATGTGTATTATTTTGTGACCATTCCCATAGGCCGCATACAGTTGTCTCTGAGTTGTTGTTGGTTCATCCTGTATGGGTTGTGTTCCAAAGGGTGCAAGCTTTAGGGCAGATTGTTCTCATGTGACACGGCTCAGGGCAGCTGCAGTATGTTTTGCACCACCCTGCACCAGTTTAGATACGCACAGATTTGCCATGTTTACTTAAATGCGGTACAGCCCTGCAATTCCCCCTGCACAGGCATTGTTGCAGCATGATGAACGGGTGCCTGCCTTGAGGGGAAGATTTGTTCATGTGCAGGGAGGTGTGTCTTCCTGCATATGTACAAGCTATTTTTGCTAGGGTGACATTTCAATGTGTGCTGTAAGATGCAGCACACATGAGTACAGGCAATGTGACAAGGAGGAAGGGAAGCATTTTTTCCTGAGACTCCACCCTGATACCACCCATGAAGTGGTATTGACTTCTGTCCTAGTCTCTGATATCTACGTTGTGTGGGTACAGGAGCTTTGACAATATGCAATGGGTGTTGTCATGGCACAGCCACACTATTTGCATGTCCTTTCCAGGCAATGCTCTGCATATTTACATGGTGGAGTATAGCCATAGTGAGTGACCTATGTTGACCTTGTGTATATGTTGGAGTGCTGTGCACAACCATAGCATCAGTACATATGCTGCTTGGGTGGGTATGGTGTCTGTTTGTTCAGGGTGCATGTTTCCCGATGCAATCCTTTAGCATGCATTGAGTGTGTTCTATCTGCCTCACCCTTCTGCTATTTGTGGAATTCCAGATATCCCCCCTGCAACTTACGCTGTATTTGTGGTGGTTGTTGGTAGTCTGTGCTGTCCTGTCGTGCGATTCCAGTGACCAGCCCCTCCAGGATGACCACTGCAACCATCTCTTCCAGATCACCCAGGTCCTCTTGTGGTGCGGGACTTCCACCTCCAGTCTGCAGTGCTGCCTTTCGGTTCCTGGCCAGTTTCTCCTTAGTCCTGCACCTGCAATCGTGGCAGCATTTCTTGCTCTCTGTGACAGTCCTCTTCACTTCTGGGACGCTGTTGCCTACCATTTGCTGCCAAACTGCGTCTCTCCTACCAACTGGCAATTTGGAGGTGACGAAGAGCTGGTGTTGGTACTCTGTCACCTCTCTGACCAGAATGTCATGCTCCTCCAAGCTAAAGCGAAACTTGTGCTTTCTCTTCTCCTTCTCCTGGGACTTTTCTGGACCCTCCTGGCTGGTACGTGGGTGATTGGGGTCTCCCTGGGGTTTATCCTGCCCAAAAAACATCATCTTCTCTTAAAATTGCAATTCTTCCTGCTTGTGCGTTTTGTTTTGACACTAATGATGTGAAAAAGTGGTGCTAGCCCTTTCGCAACATATTTAGGTACTGCAAAACAGTCTAGCACCACTTTTGAAGCATTAGTGTAATTTTTCCGTTTGTCATGTCGCAATGGTTAACGTCATTTTTTTTTTACGCTAACCATTCCTTGGCGGCATTGTACGTCATTTCTTAAATATGGCGCATTGATGGTGCCAAGGAATGACACTAGCTCACATTTTATAAAAAGCATAATTTTTCTTAAATATGGGCCTTGTTCTTTTGGCATTGCTTAATTCTTTTACTGATTGGTGAAATTGCTGGCTCATAAGAAGCTTCCACCATATGTACCACCACATTTTCCCCCAGACACAGAATGGGTAAAATCCTTTTAGACATCAGTTCAGTTTTCTAAAAAGTCAGTATAGATAGCAGGAAACCTGCCAAACACTCCAGGGTTCAAAAACTCAATGCACAGTATAGTGACAAGTAGCTATGACAATTGTGCTGTCACCATGCACAAGCGACAGTGGTGAAAATATGACACAAGACTTTCTACATACCAACAGAATTCAGAGCTCTAAGGGGTTCCATTGCTATGTAGCTCATCCTTGCTCTTTACCAATCTGCATTGTACTGCTAGGGGTTTAAGCACATATTTACAATGTTTACAAAAACATTTCAAGCCCTAGAATACAATGTGATTTCTGCTAAAAGTGCAAGACTAACTTAAAGTGAGTTGTTTGCCCTGGGGGAACTTATCTGCTATGAATGCCCACACAACAGCAATAACTATTTAATCTAGCCAGGCAATTAGTACACGAAAGTAGTGGTGAGCAAGCTTTAGGAGTCTTAGAATGCAGGGCTACAAATTAATCTGGTGTAATTAAAAGAATTGACAATTTCACAAGGTACTCTGGTGTTGGCAGGTTTGACCACCTCTATAACGTCAGAATATTCAGTAAGGAGTAGATGAATGCCAACCAAATGCATCAAGTGATTTATTTATTAAAATATCTGAATATAACTCTCTCACTTTATGAGCCCAACAATTGTCCTGTAAACCAGACAGAGTCTTGACAGAATGAGGATGAGAGGTAATGAGATGTGAGAGAGGGTAGTGAGATGGTAGTGTGAGTGAGAGTGTAATACACAGAACTCTACACTTAAAAGATAAGTCCATTGGACACACCACCAATGGGAAGATGCCATATACTCTGCATTAGGTCTAATTTAAATAAAATATAACAATTGCTGCAAGAAACAACATATTTTGTAAACATTGGAAAAACACTATTCCTATTTACGGGGTTAGGCAGCTGAATAAACCCTGATACTGATTTCAAAATCAATTTAGGAAGATTTAGGTCCCCAAGTACAGATCTAAAATTGTACTCCTAAATGCCGTTTGTGAATTCCCAAAGTCCTAAACATAGACATTTGGTCTAAGTTTAGACCAAACGTCTATGTTTGCCTTTGTGAATAGGTCCCTGAATGTTTGCCCAAAGCAGGATGCCGATTGGATGGCTTCTAGTTGCTTAAAGATATGTTGAGATAAAACAGAGGGTTTGGTGATCAAACGCAGCCCTTCACTTTGGAATCAACTCAGCCGGCCCCCCTCATTGGACTACCGTCTCTCTTCCAAGACAGAAGAGAAAAGCCTGAGTTCTAAACTGGACAGCAAACTCACTATAGGCACCCAGGCCAGGAAGCAGCTTTCCATTTGTATTTACCTTCTGAGAGGCCTCAAGATGTTCTGTTGGTTACCTGTCACCATCCGATAAGTGGTGGTTCGGGGCCTTATTCTATCTTTCCTTGACTAAAGGAACTCTCTTTACCTGAATAGTCAACTCTCAGTTACCAAAAGACTTCAGGTATCCCCAAACTCCTGACCACCTCCCGGCTCTTTCTACTCAACAATGGTTACCCATTAGCAGGAGTACTCAGTTCCAGGTGCTCTGTATGGTCCAACATGCGAGGCACAGGAATGGGCCTCATATACTCTATGAGCTTGTCTGCCCTTATCACCCAAGAAGAGTGGTAAGATCTAACAACCCAAGTCTTTTTTCCATCCCCAGGTTTAAAAAAGCTAATTGCACTTGGTACTCTTTTGCATTTTTTGCCCCCAAATTGTGGAGCGCCTTGAGCCTAACTCACAGGCTGAATGACAATTTACTCAGTGTTAGAAAACAACTCAAGACCTATCAGTTTGCTTAAGATCTTTGTACTGAGCCTGGTAGATCTCTTAGTACTGGGAAGCCCATTGGGTAGTCATGCACTTGATAAAATCCTTTGAATTGTATTGAATTGAATTGAATTGGCTTAATACCACAATTATGCCTTAGGCGACCTACCAACCTACAAACTCCGGAAGCTGTTAGAGTAAATGATAGCTAAAATTCTCGATATCTATAATGTTCTGACAAGACACCATTAGGCACTTATACGTAATAAGGTATGTGATAGAAATCACATTCCGTATGTCTGTACATCAAATATATGAACCTATATTGAAGTTAGACTGTTTTGACCAAAAGGTCAAAGGTAAATATGTATTTGTAGAAACACCATAGGGATGCATGTTACACAGGCTTGGCATCACATTCATGAGAACCTGAGTTGTAGAATCATATGTTTTTTTCTGGTACTATCTACACTCTGTCACAGGGAATGTATCCCCAGAAGTTACTTTTCAAAAGAAGTGAAGAGTTGACATACCTGGTTTTAAGATTTACGCGAAGCCAATGATAACAGTATTCATATGAGAATGAATATGATAATGCAATTTATTACTATGGTTGGCCTTTTCAGTGGTTTGATGAAGACATTAGACTCATACTGTGTTTCAGGATTTAGAAATGGTTAAATTTTTGTTCTACATTCCAATAGTGGATTGAAACATGTATAATTTCCCAGAGGCTCTTTAAGATTACCCATCTATTAGAAGGGCAGTAAAGATTTAGTGCAAAACTATTGACCCATAGCTCTATTAGATGGACTAGGAATACTGTTTTGATAAGAACCTATTGATCACCTGTATTGAGGGGCACAGGGAAAAAAGTTAATTCCTTTAGAACCATGCGGGTCTCGATCTCTAACATCTTTCAGAGACAAAGATCTTGGCTACAAGCACAACAAAAGATAAATAAACCATTCAGGAGATGAATTTCTATGCTGAAGGTATTTCATTCTCTGATTTTGATTGTTTGAATCGTAACTGTTGACACAAAAAGGCAATAGGCTATTCCATTGGATGTTTTAATGGCACTAGAGGTGTTGTGCTCTTATGCCTGTTTTAGGGCCCTTCTCAGGTATACCAATAAATATAGGAGGCTGCTCTCTGAGGTAAGATGGTTAAAACTGGCACTCATATTTTGGCACCTGTGCTTTTTCTACTTTACTTGACTTACCAAACATCTAACATCTAATTAAAGTGATTTCCTCTCCTCCCTTTGGGAAGGTAACAGGATTAATGTGTTAATATATGCTAATGATATTCCACTGATAGATCTACCTCCATGGGATTTACACAGCAACTTATTTAAGTTTGAGACATAGTTAAAAAACTGTACAGGATGACAATTGTAGCTCATATCAAAATTATAGTATTTGGTCTCCAAACTGATTCTAATCGATTCTAATTAATGTATATAGAAAATACTCTAGAAGTAGTTGAGGATTATACACATCTAGGGTTCACATTTAAGAAAAACCATTCCACCACATCAGCTGTAAAAGGCAGGCAAAGGCTTCATCTGTGGGCAAAGGACTGTTATGTCTTTGAGCTCTGTGGAAAGGAAAAACTTCAGACCATTACTCTATGTTAAAATGGCAAACTATTAGGGTATTTGGCTCTATGGGGTAGAATGTTGTGTGATCATTGATTATCAGATTATATCCCAGGTTAAGATCACATTATAGAGTGAATACCTGGTGGCAAGGAATAGCTGTTCAAGGGAGTCCCTCAGTCTAGAATTGAACATGGTAGGAATACTGTCCCATGGCTCTGGGCTAATTATGAGCACATGTGTGAGAAATTGGGTTGATGGTTGAGTGAGGTGAAAACCCTTCTCAAGCAACAGCACAATCCCTGTCAGGGTGACCCACTAAAGTCACTAAATAGACCTGTGCTTAACCCTCTGGTTGCTTGGCACAAAAGCAGTCAGGCTTAATTTAGAGGCAATGTGTAAAGTATTTATACAGCACACAAACAGTACAAAAGTAAAAAAAAAACAGCACAAGAAAAGTCTCACACCAATTTAGAAAAAATCAACCAAGTTATTTGACATGAAATGGACAAAAATCCAATTAGTAGAACCAAAGAAATGCAGTTTTAAAGTTTAAGGTAAAGCAGTGCTTAAATGCGCAAAGCTCCAACTGTGGTTATCTGGTCTTGCCAGATCGGGGCAATGTCACAAGTTCAGGCCAATCATGATTGAGTGTGGGCCAGATACATGGACCTGGTTAGTCCCCCTGAGAAATGTAGAAATTAGAAATGTAGTTTACATCCTAGCTGTGGAGCATTGCACAATGCAGCAGTGGTCCCTAGAAATGATGAAAGGTTCACATTGAAGATTTGTTGCACAGCAGCGGTTCTGATGAGCTGCAAGGGCTGCAATGTGGTCCTGCATTGAGGGTGCATCATGCTGTGTCTGTTCCGATGAGAGGCTGGAAGGAGCTGCATTGGGTTTGCGTCTTGCTGCATTGGTTCTGCTGGGACAACAGCTTATCTGGCAGAGCACCTTTAGTCCCACATTCAAGGGTCTAGCACTGGAGGGCATCATTTGTGGGTTAGGGTTACCAGGCAGAGTCCAGGTGAAGGGCTCAAGATGGTTGGAGTCTTTTCTGTCCCTAAAGCTCTGATTAGGAGGCCAGTCAACTGTCCTATCTTATTATGCTATAAACATAATTATACTTAGTATCAAAGGTATTCACAAGTGGTAGCCTCTGCTTGTTAATCATTTTAGTTATTTATTTCAATGTGGTACTCTTATTCACCCTATATATTCTGTTTTCTGCCTGATGGAGTTACTATAACCCCTGGTTTTCAGTCTCTTACATAAATCTGAAATCTCCTCCTCAAATTGTTCTTCCTGACTACACTTTTGGATAATTAACGATAATATGCAGGCATTGGCCCTTGCTGACTAGGTACTAGGCTTAGAGGAGGTCGTGACTAGAGGTGGGCAGAACTTGTGGCATTCCAATTCTCAGAATTCCATGAATTTACATAAAAACTCTGCGAGAATCACAAAATGCCGGGAGTGTGCTGAAAATGCTTGTTGCGCTGTGGTTTTAGCACCTGTAACACATTCTGTGCTGAAAAATCAGTGCAAATAGCACCGCAGAGTCCACAAATGTGTGGCCATTTTTTTGCCTGCTCCTGCTTTATAGCTTTCTCCGTCATGCTCCTAAACTTTACTCCAACCCAATCCACCCCATCTGATCACTAACATCCAAATCCCACATTGTGTTTACTTATTTTTATTACTGTCTTACTTTCCCAATGTGTATTTACATGTCTGTGTGTGTTTTTGTGACTTTTTTGCACTTTTTTTTTTGTTTTCTTTCCTGACCTGTCCTCTTGTTTCCTTCCTATCCTGCCTGACTCCTGTCTTTCTCAACACCATTCCCGCACTAACTCCAATTCCACCATGGCAGCAGAAGCAGGCAGTGCCATCCACATCCCCTGTGGGCAACACAGATGGAAAGAGGTGCAGTCCTGCCCCATCTTCAGTCGAGGTAGAGGTGGCCGCACTCATCTTCTGGGTCCTGTGCCACCTGCCCACCATCTTGGCAGCAGGTGGCACAATAAGGGTTACACCTTGAAGGAGCTTTGGCAGTTCTGTGGGCGAGTGCAGCAGTGCATGCACTACAGCACCAGCATCACATGCAGCAAGCAGCAGCTGGTGCATCACTGGACGAAAATCCTTGATTGAGAACAGGACCTGCTCAACCTGCTAGGTGTTGAGGTTTGTGGCTTGGTGAGTAATATTTGTGTTTTCTAAACATTTTAATATCAATAGTTTTTTTTTCGAGCAGCATGATCACGGGTATGTAGTTATATGCAATGTGGGTAAAATGTGAAACTAACTATAATGTCCGGTAACCTTTGTTTTATTCAATGAACATATATATACATATATAGATATATATTCACTGAAAAACAAAGGTTACTGGGACATCACAGTTAGGTTCATATCTTACCCACACAAAGCCATAGAAATTCAGCACTTATAGTATTACTATAGTTATACTTATGATAAGAAACTATAACTCTTGGCCTAACGTTTTTTAATAGCACAATTTATCGTTTCTTCAGATAAGTATAACTGTAAGTAAAACTATAACTGTTTTCTATGGATTTGTGTGGCTAAAACGTGAACTTAACTTTAACTTCCTTGTAACCTTTGTTTTTTCGGTAAATTCATTTTTTTAGTGTAAAGTTATATATAATTACCTTATGTTAATGTTAATAAAACCACTGCATTTTTTTTTCATTGTGCATTAGTTCTATGGATCCATCGCAAGGTTACCCTGGGGGCCCCGAGCCCTGCGGTTGATCTGCAGATACACTGATCAGCTAAAATAAATATTTGGTCAATTGTTGCCGATAAAGGGTGTCTCAGAGACCCCTACATGTGTCCTGAGGGGTCAGGATGCCTCTATATTGACCGTCTATGTGATTTTTGACTTTCTCACTGACCCTGAGCCACCCAAGAAATAAAATGGCAGCAGCAATGTTTCTCTCAGGTTATGGCCAGCCATTCAGAGCCTTCCTTTTTGCCGGGATCCGCGGAATCCCCACAGGTGGATATGCAGTAGATCCGCATCCCTAGATATCTATATTTTATTCCCTTCAATACTTCAAAACAACTGAACAGATTTACACTGAATCACAAAAAGCACAATCTGCGGACCAAGATCTAATTTTCTGCCAAATTTGTAATTCGTCTCAGTGGTCTGGGCTGTAGCCCTGTCTAAAACTTGCAAAATCCCCATTGACATTGCAATGGGAAAAGGAGTTTTTGGAATCCCCTTTTTCTGGACCCCTGCTTGACAAGTCACCCCAAAACTTTCCAGACAGCAGTTGAACTAACTTGCATACTAGTTTTGAAAACTTTGTGAAGATTGGTCAAACGGCACTAAAGTTATTAACAAAACAAAAAAACACCATGGGGTCATTATGACCCCGGCGGTGAGTGAAAATGTGGCAGTAGTACCGCCAACAGACTGGTGGTACATACCAGCACATTATGAGAATGGAGGGTTGGCTGCAGCCAGCCTGCCACATCTCCACTCATACCGCCATGGTGGTATCAGCCGCCGGGCTGGAGATGTCAATCTTCGGCCCGGCGTCCGGCATAGTACCGCCAGCGGCATCATGAGCATTATGAGCCTGCCTACCACTGTGGCATTAGCAGGCGGTAGGCCCTACTGGTGACAGGGAAGGGGCACTGCTGTGGCCAGCAGCTCCCCACCAGCGCCACTAGCAGAACACCCCCAGGCCGTATCACTGGGCATGATACGGCTGGCGGCGTTCAACTGGCATGGCGTGCTGGTGGTAGCAGTGCCACCTTACCACCGCCCCCCAGTATGATCACTGTAGGATTTCCACCATTTCTTGTGGCAGAAGTCCGGTAGTGATCATAATATGGCGGACGGGTGGTAGCCACGGTGATGGTATGTTGGTGGCCGTCACCACGGCAGTAGGTGGTTTTTATCGCCATGGTTGTAATGAGGGCCTTTGTTAGTAGACTTATAGGTAATGTGAATGTGCTTATCTATTACAAAATGTAAGTTACATGTGTGTATTGTATTTATGTTCAGATGTTATGCACAATTCAGAATTTGTGGTTAGAGTTATCTCAAGTAACTATAGCTCATGTCCTGAGGCAACTATAACTCACAGTCCGCCATGCAATGTTTCTCATCAATAATTTCATAGCAAATGTTGCAGTGATCCTATCAATGATGTCCTGGATGTTATGAGTGAATTAATATGTGGGGTGCCCCTCGACACAAAGCAGAAAATAATGCCACACAGTTAAGCACAGTACTTTTTTTATTATATTTTGAGAAATAGATGAGATGAGTAGTTGGTTGAACTGTAAATCTTGTTATTGAGCTTTATTTCATATTGTTGTGTAGTAAATGCTTCTGGTTATGAATTCAATCTTGTTATTTAAAATTTAAAAGTGCTTTTTCCTCTACCTGTGACTGTTTAAATTTACCTTTTAGTTTCTGTACATTTTGTACTTTAAACCTGGTATTTTGTTCTGCCTTTTACTGTTTACATTTCTATCCTAGTTTTCCCCTAGACTGTGCTAAGGCCTCTGAAAGGCAATTGCTTCCTCCCCGGTCTCCCTACAAGGTAAAAAGGTAAAATATACCTCAGATGCTAACCAGAGTGTGTTAAAGAGATTGCTTAATCTGCTTCATGATTTAAACTGTGCTTGGAGAGTGTACGGAGCACTCATTTGTTACTTGAAAAAGTGATTAGTTTAAGTGCTCAAATGCAGCATTTTAGTGGTTTCAGAAATGTGCCTTACCTGCAGAGCGTCACAGGAACTAGAAAGTGTGGATTGAGCCTGTCTGTATCTAAGGAAATTCTGACTTCAGGAGCACCTCCCTGTCCCCTGCCCAGCAGCCTGTGCTTAAGGTCAGTTAATCCTTATTTAAGCTTTTTATTGGCTGGCGCATCTGTGCTCTTATTGGTTGCTATGGCTAGGGTTTCTGTTGGACTTTGGGCTTAGGGTTTACTTTTTGATTGGCTAATAGGGCTAGAACTGTGATTTTGCCAGGCTCCCATTGACTTTAGGGTTTAGGGCTATGGTTGTGATTGGTTAGGTCTAGGGTTCCCATTGGCCAAAAGTCACCTGACCAAGGACTATTTAACTTTAGGGCATAGGGTGTCTCAGTCCGGTCATTGAGGCTAAGAGCAGAGAAGACAAGGGCAGCTGCCTTTTTGGGACTGTTTGGAACAGGTCGGGCATAGAGCCAGAAATGCTGCCCTGTTTCAATTCACCAGTATCCACCTTAAGCCATTTACATCCACAAATATAGTAACACTATTTCAGAATATGTACACTACTCATGTACCTCAAACTAACCCTAACCACATTTCAATCTCTCAACAACTACCACAAAATCCCCCAAAACACACCTGTACACCCTTAAATCCCAACTAACACAGAGTGGCACCTTCCTTTGCACACAAAACACCCATCCGTCCTATATCACTAACAAATCCACACATCACCAACACAGCACAAAGCCACATCGTACAGAACTTGAATCTATCCAGACACACACTTCCTGTTCATACAAAAAAACGCTGTACCCTCTACTTGCTCCTAATAGACCCTATTCTGTCACCACCAAATCTATACTCAGCCTTCCATCATATCATCCACCAACACATTTGTCCTCTTTTTACTAATAATACACAACCAAACTTTACATTCTACTCCTCCACACGTATTACCTCTACTAGCGATTAAATCTAACACATTTAAAACTCTTCTCCATCCCCTCTCACACACCTCATACACTCTTTTCAAAAACACATCACCACCCCTTTACCATTTAAATTGCACTCACCAACAGTACTTTACATATAAATCCTTCTAAAAAAACACTACATCAATATCACTCCTCACTACTCCTCAGAAACAAAACATAACACACACACCATCAAAATCTCACACACACACACGTTCATAATACTTTCCGTTACAAATTATAAACATACACCCACTCTTACCCTCATGACTTAACAAATAATATACATCTTAAAGCACCTTTACTCCCAAATTTGCAATCTTTACCAACACTGAGCACAAATGTGTCAACACAACAACTTTCATTCACCTGCCTCTCATCCGTTGCACAATTTAGAGCCTTAAAATATGACCCACTTGCTGAACTACCACCCCTAACGCATACATCTTCCACCCTAAACAGAAACAAACAAAATAAACATGCATTTCCATGGCTATTGCACAACAAGGCTACTCTACAAAAACAGCACAGCTCACTATTTCACTCTCAAACACCATCAATCACAAAGACCCAACAAAATGCCTCCTAAGCCTTCTGGATGAGGAGTACAATATAGACAAACAACACTATTGAGAGCTTATTACAGTTAATACCAGAACTAGTGACACACCTGCTACAAGTTGAAAATATACTGTTCACATTTCTAGAAAACAAAGCCACATCATCACCAAATCATAATCCCTAAACTTCCTACTTTTAAATGCTCAATCACTTCCTAAAAGCAAGTACCACACCTATGACCTATTCACTGACACACAACCTGGCTTACTCTTCATAACTGAATCATGGTTGGGAGATGACATGGCTCCAGTGATGCTATCACACAAAATAGAATAGGCAAAATAGGAGGTGGACTAGCTGTTACATTGAAGCAAACAATACATCTTACCCAAACTGACTACATTTTCACACAAGGTTGCGGGACCCTCATTGCCAGATGCAACCCTACACCAACTTCCTCCTATAACTTTCTCTACCTTTACAGACCACCACCTAGCAATGCAGCATTCCCAGACACATTTCTAGATACAGTTTCAAACCTTATAACATTGTAATGAACGTATGCATTCTTTGTGACCTAAACATTTGGTTTGACAAACCCAGTATGCTCCATGCAAAAAATACCATCACTAGCATTGTCACACTGAAACTGCATCAAATCGTACACAAACCTGCATGCATCGCTGGACACATCCTAGATTTAATTTTTGTAAATCCAGAACTAGTTACCTTTCAAAGAATTACTCCAGTCACACCATTTGGCAGCTTTCCAACATAAAACACCAAAAATCAGAACACCCAAGACCACCTTACTTGAACCCAAATATCGACAATGGGTCAAACTCAATTTTGAATATGTGGAAACACAATTAATGGCCAACACAGATGTAGACACAATAAAGTTTATTCAGAAACTTTATGAGTGGCTACTGGAAGCTTTTGATTTCCTAATACCACTAAGAACAATAAAAAAGGACAAAAGAAAACAAACACCTCAGAGAAATACAGAATTAAAAGATAAAACTGCAACTTAGAAGGCTGCAATGAACCTGGTTCAAAACAAACAGCAATCAACACAAACTTCACCTATGCAAATGTAAAAGAATATACAAATCAACAATCAAAAAGCTAAAAAAAAGGACTATTCAGACAGAATTCAAAATGCTAAATGTGCAAATATTATTTTCTTTTTAATTCTTACCGAATTTCGTAAACCTAAATACACACAACAAGCTCATCCCATTATTCAAGAATTCACAGATAAACTGGCAAATCATTAAACAACCAAAGCAGACACATTGGACTCCTATTTAAGACAAAGGAAAACCACCAGCACCAATCAATTTATAAAAGTCCCCTTAAAGAGTAGGCTAACCCGGCCTCTGAATTCCTTCAAACAAATATCACAAAGTGAATTTATGGATCTAGTCAAAGCAATTAGGCTTTCCACCTGCCCTTCTGACCCTTGTTCACCACAAATTTTCAAGCTCATTCTTTGATTCAGTGATTCCTTAACTAAAGGAATCTTTCCAGATGATCTGTTCAAAGCATTCATTTGCCAATTATTAATGAAAACAAACTTGGACCCGAATGACCCCAACAAGTACAGACTGATTACAAATTGATCTTTACCAGCCAAACTGATAGAAAGAGCAGTATTCACACAGATTTCACAATTCATTGAAGATAACTCTATACTTTAAGACTACCAAACTGGATTTTGCCCAGGAAGAGGCACAGTATCTGCCCTCATTGCCATCTGGGATGACCTTAAAAACACAGTAGACCAGAATGGGCTGCTGCACAACCTCTCTTGAACCTCTCAGCTGCCTTTGACACAGTTGACCATGACACCCTAAAACAATGACTACAAAGTCGGAATAGATGGGACTGCTCTCACCCTACCTTTAAAACAGAACAAATGTCATCCATACCCTATTTATCCTATCAAAACCGTACTTCACAAAAGCAGGGGTCCCTCAGTGATATAACATTCCACCTATGCTTTTCAACATCTACATGAAGTCATGACCGGCAAGGATCAATTAATTTCAGCTCAGATGCTACAACTATGCAGATGACACAATTACTCATTAAACTGGGAAGCCCCAAAGACATTGGAAACTCAAAAATCTTCAGTTGCCTCAGAGCCATTGATCAGTGGATGACATGGAGCCATCTCAAATTGAATGATTCCAAAATGGAAATAAATGTGTCGATTGGAAAAATTATTACCACTCTGTGCCTTGCCTGACAATCTAAGGGCTACCTTCTAAAGTATCTGCGTTAGTACGAAACGTTGGAATTACCATGGAATCCAAGTTAACGATGAATGCTTAAATAGACAAATAACAAGATCAAGCTTCATCTCCTTCAAGACACCCAAAACGCACAACCACCCACAACGGATCCCCCACCGCAGTTGGAACAAGGTCACCAAAGACCTAAATATCACTACCCTCTCTCGGAACCCACCCATCGACACCACTGACACTGATGCAGCTGCCCACAACTTCAGGCAATGGGTCGACAACTTTGCCAATACTCTAGCCCCAGTCAAGAATCCCTCCAACAGACGCACCAACAGAAAATCAATCTGGTTTACCTCCGACCTCCATGAATCTAAGCAAACCTGTCGAAGACTCGAAAGAAAGTGGCGCCAAGACCAGACTATGTACAACCACACAGCCTTCAAAAACACTATCCGCAGACACCACCAACTCATCCGAGCTGCCAAGAGAACCGCCTTCAAAGACCGAATCAACAACAACACACACAGCCACAAGGAGCTCTTTAACATCCTGAAGGAACTCTCCAACCCAGCTCCAACGCCAATGACATCCCGCCATCCCAAGACCTCTGCGACTCCCTAGCATCCTGCTTCCACTGCAAGATTGCAGACATCCACAACAGCTTCAGCACCCAGATCCCCCCAAAAAACCCCAACACCACTGATTCATCTCCGACCAACCTCATGCTCTCTTGGACTCCTGTTAACGACAACGACACCAGACACCATCAAAATCATGAACACCATCTACTCCGGGTCTCCATCTGACCCCTACCCTCACCACATCCTCAACAAAGCAAGCTCTGTCATTCCGACAAGATGGAAGTCCTTATCATCGGCTCCACCCCCTCTGCATGGGATGAATCCTGGTGGCCTGCCACTCTCAGAACCGCTCCGACTCCCATAGACCACGCACGCAACGTAGGATTCATCTTGGACTCCTCCTTATCCATGACCCAGCAAGTCAACGCCAACTCCTCCTCCTGCTTCAACACCCTCTACATGCTCTGAAAGATCTACAAATGGATACCATCAGAAACCAGAAGAACAGTCACTCAAGCCCTCGTAAGCAGCAAACTGGACTACAGCAATGCCCTCTATGCAGGAACCACGGGCAAACTCCAGAAGTGGCTGCAACGCATCCAGAACGTCTCTGCACGCCTCATCCTGGACATCCTCCGCAACTACCACATCACAGACCACATGAGAAACCTGCACTAGCTCCCAGTCAACAAGAGAATCACCTTCAAACTCCTCACCCACGCTCACAAAGCACTGCACAACACCGGACCAAAATACCTCACAATATCACAGGAGGCGGCTGCGACGACCATGGTGAGTACTGCACCTAGCACACAGGGGAGGGGGGAGGAAAAAGAGAGTGACACACACACGCAACACCCCCACCCCCACCCTCACCCACAACACCATACACACAAACACATGCAGCAACATTACATTTACACCGCGGAACGCAAGGACAAAAGAAATTTAGTTAAATCAGTGATATTTACGAAATAGGCAGATATACTTTACGAATCGAAGAACAGTATATACAAATATTTACAATATGTACAGAAGGCCGTACACTTTCCTTTGTAAAAGTCCGTGGCCCACTGGGCCAAAAATCATGGGCAAAGCCCACACTTGACTCCTGTCTCAATATGGAAAGAACACTGTAGGAGCATCAGGTCAAAAACACACAGGCACGTCAGGGGGACGGGGAAGGGGGGGCACCTCAGCCGGAAGATGGAATAACGCCACTGCTCCTCGAGGGGGCTCCATGCCCACTCCTCGTCCTGGGGAGTGCAAAGCCACAGTCGCAAAGCCACAATCTCTCAAGTCTCTCAAGAGGGTGGTTTACCCACTGCTTGCTCCTGGAGAGTGCAAAGCAACAGTCTCTCAAGTGGGTGGTTTGCCCACTGCTTGGTCCTGGCGAGTGCAAGGCCACAGTCTCTCAAGTGGGTGGCACCTCCACTGGCTCTGGAGGGGGCTTTGTGCCCAGTGTGCTTCATCCTGCCAAGGATAGGGTTAGTGGATGCAGTTCTCCACTGGTTCTGGAGGGGGCTTTGTGCCCAGTGTGCTTCATCCTGCCAAGGATATGGTGAGTGGATGCAGTTCTCCACTGGTTCTGGAGGGGGCTTTGTGCCCGGTGTGCTTCATCCTGCTAAGGATAAGGTGAGTGGATGCATATCTCCACTGGTTCTGGAGGGCGCTTTGTGCCCAGTGATGCTGCACTTGGGGTGTGGCACTTCACAGTCCCTCATCTGGGTGTCTGAGGCACAAGAATTGTCAGAAAATGGGTAGCATGATACTCCATGGAGGCAGGGCCAGACTGCATCCTGCAGCAATCAAGGCTGCATACTTGTGGTAGTGCCGGTGCTGGTGGGGGTGCTTCCAGTGGTGGTGGGAGGCTCCAGGACATCTCCTGCAGCCTCGGACGGCTGCCCACTGGGGATGCTGCTGCTGACAGTTGTTGTGGCAGCAGCGTGGCAGGTGGCGGTGCTTGCGGCGATGCTTGTGGCATCTGTGGCGGTGCTTGCCGCGGTACAGGTGGCGGGGCTGTCGGTTCAGATTGTGGGCACCAGGCCCTCACCTGGAGCCTCCGAGGCCTGAAGTGCCTTGACTTGGCTTTTCTGCCCCTTCCTCACCTTGGCAGGTGCTGTTGGGACCTTGGCACTGGCAGCTTGAGTTTTGGAGTAGGCCTTGCTGGGTGGGTGGTGCTCCTTGGCCGTGCTGCATGCTGGCCCCTTCTTCACCTTGGCATGTGGTGGAATGGGTTGGTCCTTTGCAGGGGTCGGTGGCACACTGCCTGGCCTGACGGGTGCCCCCTTTGATCTTCTGGGAGTTGCAGTGACCACAGCAGAAGCCAACGTGGTGGCTGAGGTGCTGGCCTGGGATCTGGACATCCTGGCCCGAGGGGAAGGACGGGGGGAGGGGTAGAGAACAGGTCAACGTTAGCCAGGAAAGGTTTTTTAGACATACTGGGACAGGAAGATGGAGAGGGTTTGGGAGTGGAGGAAGAGGATTTGGTTGTAGGGGGTGTCTGTCTGTTGAGGTTGGGTGAAGGTGCATGGGCTGGATGTTGTTGTGAGGTGGATGGCTGTTGGGTGAGTGGGTGCTTGCGTTTGTGTACTTTGGGAGGAGGGGTCACAGACACACTGGGAGAGGACACAGAGCATGTGTGCATGGTTGTCTGGTCGGTGACTGCCAGTGAGGGGTGTGTTGTGATGGGGGTGCTGGTGATGGAGGTAGTGGATGAGAATGTAGTGCATGCAGGTATGAGTGAAGACAATACTGGGAGGGAGGTGGATGATGAGGAGGAGGGGGACACAGTGGAGGCATTGGATGTTGATGTGTGTGCATGGGCATGGTGCGTGTGTGAGTGCCTGTGAGATGAAGTGTGTTACTTATGTTTGCCTGAATCACTTTTGTGTGGTAATTTGGGTGAATGCTGGTCTGCAGGTGTGCTTGGGATAGGCTGAGGTTGAGAGGATTGGGACTGGGTAGAGGAAGTTGGAGGAGGTAGGCTAGACACAGGGACAATGGCTGACATCAGTCCTGAGGCCAGAGCCTGAAATGCTCTCTGTTGGGCCACCACACCAGAGTGAATGACCTCCAGGTATGCATTTGTTTGTTGCAAATGCCTCTTTACACCCTGGATGGCATTCAGAATGGTTCACTGCCCAACAGAGAGGGATCTCAGGAGGTCACTAGCCTCCTCACTGAGGGCAGCAGGTCTGACTGGGGCAGAGCCTGAGATGCCTGCCGTGAAGGAGATGCCCACCCTCCTGGGTGAGTGGGCACGGGAAACACGCTGAGGGGCTTCTGGGAGGGCGGTGCTGGTGGGGGTGTGGCAGCTGTACCTGTTGTTGGGGTGGGCACAGAGGTGTCCGCCAGGGAGCTTTCATCTGAGGAGGAGTCACTCTCTGTGGTCTCCCCCCGTCCCCGTCGTGGTGCTCCCCTCGCCCTCCGCCCCACTGGTGCCTTCACCCTCAGTGGATTCAGCCTCCAGGCCCATGTGGTATGCAGCTGCCTCCGTCGCCGGTGCCTCTGCTCCTCCACCAGATGATGCTAATGCACACAAGGACAGGGTGACAAAACAAAAAGGGGGGGAGAGACAGAGGATGCACTTGGTCAATGCCAGCAACAACACCACAGTTGGCTACACACAGGGAGCAGCCCTATGCACTAGGCCATGCACTACCAGTTACATAGCTAGTCACCAGCCAATGGGGTACAATGCCTAACGCCAGCATCTGCACAACAGAAACCCACAGGACGCAGCCCAGTAGTAGATGGCCATTTACACTATTGGGTAGGAGTGCTTCAGAGCCTGCCCAACAAGGGACCTACACTGCCCTGTTCTCCCTGGCCTAGGGGCACCCACAGCCCACACCCCCCACCCAGGTAACACCTTAACGTGCGCAAAGTCATGATTCTGAATCTGTACTCACCCCCTTGTGACTGCTGTGATGCCCTCAAGAACCCATCCAACTCCTGATAGGCCACTACCAGGATGCTGAACATTAGGGGGGTCATGGTGTGACGGGCACGCCTTCCATGTTGGGAGGCCAGCCACAGCTGGGCCTCCACCGTGTTCATTGACCAGCAGCGCAGTTCCTCCCATCTCTTGCGGCAGTGGGTGCTCCACCTGTGAAAAACCCCCAGGGTCCGCACCTCCTTGGCGATGGCATGCCAAATACCCTTTTTCTGGTGGGGGCTGACCTGGAGGGAAAAGACAGCAGAAATGGAAATCACTCACCCGTCCAGACCGTCATACCCATTGCCCAACAGTTCCCACCCATGCCCTGGCGCACATACACCGACCACCTTACATGCTGCACTCTGGCCAGGATGCCTCAGCACCCTCCAACATGTGGCTTACATCCACACCACTCCATACGTTCATGGCCCACGCATCATGCTCACAATGTACTCACCTGTTTGTCTGGAGGACCGTAGAGTAACGTGTACTGGAGTAGGACCCCATCCACCAGTTTCTCCAACTCCTCCTCAGAGAAGGCAGGGGCCCTTTCCCCAGACACATGAGCCATTGTCCCTTGCAGACACAGGTCACAGCAGCACTTGCAGTGTAGGTCCTCTCCTGTTGAAGGTCAGGTAGCTAGTGAGTGAATAGTTAGAAAATGGCAGTGACATCCGCGGCGGTGCGTACCGTCACCGCCGGCGTACATCGCTATTGGCTCCTGTAACCCATAGGGCCCAATGATAACCAATGAGAATTTGCGCAGCGGTCATCGACCACCTACTGCAACGGCGCACAACGCCAGCGCAATTACCTCATTTCCACTTGTCCCTCCTCACAGGTCAGGCAGCCGCCATTTCAGGGGGGCACATGGCATGGCACCTAACTGCGTCACAGCAGACATTAGCACATCAACTGACTCTCGAGTTCACATATTGCTTCTGTAAAGTAAAAAAACTCAACATTAGTGCAATAGATGTGGAAATATGACCCTATGCTCACCGTTCTCTTCCATAGGCTTCAACCGCTGAGGCGGTGTACAGACCCCTGGTGGACCTTGCGACAATGGAGGACAGATACATTATCATCACATACAGACTTGATTGTGCCACAATCCTAGAACTGTGTGCCCAATTGGAGCTAGACCTGATGTCAGCTGTCCGCCAGCCCACAGGTATCCCCCCTCTAGAGCAGGTCCTGTCAGTGCTCCTTTTCTTGGCAATTGGTTTATTCCAAACAACAGTGGCCATGGCATCAGGGATGTCTCAGCCAATGTTCTCAAATGTGTTAACGAGAGTGTTGTCAGCCCTGCTGAAAAACATGCACAGCTACATTGTATTCCCACAGGTGGAGGATTTGGCCACAGTGAAAGCTCACTTTTATGCCCTAGGACATATCCCCAACATCATTGGTGTCATTGATGGTACACATGTAGCATTTCCCCTCCCCGGAAAAAAATTAGCAGCCTGGATCGCAGGGACCATTTGCGGGATGGTTCTCCTTCTGCAGCGGGTGGGGTGCTGGTGGCCTGTTGGTCCTGTGGTGGGGCCTCTTGTCCACTAGCGCCGGCGGAGGTGGAAGGCTGTTCCTCAGTTCGGATAGTGTCAGGCACCCTTTGTTGTGTCACTGCCTCCCTCATGGTATTGCCCATGTCAGCAAGCACCCCTGCAGTGATGACCAGGATGGTGTAGGTTTTTGTGAGGTCATCCCTGATCCCTAGATACTGTCCCTCCTGCAGCCACTGGGTCTCCTGCAACTTGGCCGGTATCTGGCCCATGGTCTCCTTGGAATGGTGGTATGCTCCCAGGATGTTGGAGAGTGCCTCATGGAGAGTGGGATCAATGGGCCTGTCCTCCCCCTGTCGCACAGCAGTTCTCCCAGCTTCCCTGTTGTCCTGTGCCTCTATCCCCTGAACCGTGTGCCCACTTCCACGGACCCCAGGTCCCTGATTGTCTTGGGTTTGTGGGGTTGCCTGGGGTCCCTGTAGTGATGGACACACTGCTGATTGAAGTGTTCTGGGGACAGTGGCATGGGCCCGCTGGGTGGGTTCTGTGGTGGTGTTTCCTGAGGGGAGAGGCTCTGTGGTGGGTTGGGACTGTGCAGTGAAACCGACTGTCCAGAGGTCCCTGATGGGCCAGGTTGGCCAACCTGATTCAGGCGTGCAGAGCTGCTGTTGTCACTGTGGGCCTCTCCTGGGGGGAGACTGGATGTAGCTGGCACCTCCTCTCCGGTGATGTTGAGCATGGATCCTGTGGGGATGCAAATGCAGTGTTAGTGTATCTGCGTGTGCCATCTTGTGAATGGGTGTGTTTCCCTGTATGGTTGTGATTTCCCTGTCAGCTTTGGTGTTGCATGCAGGGCTTGGTATTGGGATGGGTTGGTTGTGATGGTGGGGTATATGTGAGTTTTTGGAGTGATGGGGTTGAGGGTAGGGGTAGGAGTTTGTGATGGCATGCAGGTGGGGGGTGATAGTAATACAGATTTGACTTACCAGAGTCCAGTCCTCCTGCTACTCCTGCAAGGCCCTCAGGATGCATGATTGCCAAGACTTGCTCCTCCCAAGTTGTTAGTTGTGGGGGAGTAGGTGAGGGTCCACCTCCAGTCCTCTGTACAGCAATCTGGTGTCTTGCTACCATGCAACGCACCTTCCCCCATAGGTCGTCCCACCTCTTCCTGATGTTATCCCTGGTTCTTGGGTGCTGTCCCACAGCGTTGACCCTGTCCACGATCCTCGCCATAGCTCCATCTTCCTTGCAATGGACGTCTGCTGCACCTGTGATCCAAAAAGCCGTGGCTCTACCTGGATGATTTCCTCCACCATGACCCTTAGCTCCACCTCCTGGGGTGTCTTTGGGGTGCCATGGATGTGGTGTGAGTGATATGTGTGAGGATGTGTGGGGTGACAGAATCGGAAGCCCACAAGTTTTCTCTTCTCTTGATCTGCACGATAGCTGGCGAAATGACTACCCTAGACACAGTGATGCAGGCATTAACGCAATTACAAAAGGAGTTACAGGATTCAAGGAATTACACTGCAGCTCTAGTCACTAAAGTCACTCAATTACAATCCAAGGTGGAGGGTCCTGGAGGCACACCTTTGCCACGTCTGCCTCCATCTCCCACCAATGTATCTGTCACTGTCCCAACGCAGATACTGTTGGCCGCTCCTGAAAGGTTTTCTGGAGATGCCAACAAAGTCCAGATATTCCTTACCCAAGTGGAGATACATTTCACTTGTCGTCCGGCTGCTTTCCCTGACCCACAGTCTAGAATTGCCTTTTTGATTTCATATTTATCTTGTGATGCCGCCAATTGGGAAGTTCCCCTAGTACGACAAGATAGTCCTTTGCTTTACAATTGGCGTTCATTTGTGGACGAATTTGAGAAGGTGTTTGACCGACGAGCGGTTACCATGTCGGCTGACAAAGAACTTTTGGAACTACGTCAAGGAAACAAGGACCTTATTTCTTATCTTTCGCAATTCAATTGTTTGGTGGTTGAAACAGCTTGGCCCGAGGAGAAGAGAGCGCACTTTTTTATCAAGGCCTTAAGGAGGAACTAAAGAACGTTTTGGCTCAAATTCGAATCGACCCTTAGCCTAAAACATGTACAGATCTGATAAATCTAACCCTAAGACTTGATCATAGACTTTCTGAAAGAAAAGGAGATAAAAGACCAGATTGTGGAACTTGGCGTCAACATAAATATCACCCCGCTCTTTCCTCCACCTCCTCTGATACTGTTAGTGAAGCTATGGAAATTGGTACACTTCGTCAACCTTTAACCAAAGAAGAAAAAGAGCAAAGACGTTGCAAAGGTCTGTGCTTATATTGTGGAAAGAAGGGACATTTCATTAGAGATTGCTCAGTCAAACCCAAAAACAAAATAGATTATTTCGTTAGTACCAAAAGTCAGGTTGCTTCTGTAGGAAATTTTGAGAAAAACTAACAAACCCAAGAGATAGAGAAGGGAATCTCTTAGGTGTTCTTACAATCCCTTCCGTATACAGCTTTTGATTCTGGATAAATGGCAGGAGGCTTTTGCCCAAATAAATTCAGGAGCCACTGGTAATTTTGTAGATTCTCAAACTGCACATCGATTACAACTCGCATGCCAAAAGAAGATAATACCTGAAAGTGTACAGGCTGTGGATGGCAGTGAACTCGCTGGAGGTCCAATCACCTCTCACACTTCACCAATTCAAATGGCATGTCACAATTCCAACGGCCATCGGCATTTAGAACAATTACAGTTTGATGTAATCAGAGCCCCTCAATATGGTTTCATTTTGGGTATGCTTTGGCTAAAATTACATAATCCACACATAGATTGGAAAAAGAACACTTTAACCTTCTCATCGTCTTACTGTTCTTAAACTTGTCTTTCCACTGAACAACTTATTCAACAGATAGCTACGGCTGCAGAAAAAACAATAACATTACCTTCTCAATATACCACATATGCAGATGTATTCAGTGAGCAAGCAGCTAGTGCGCTACCACCCCATCGGCCTTATGATTGTCAAATTGATTTGGTGCCAGAAGCAGTGATCACTAATTGAAGAATTTACGCCCTTTCTGAAAAAGAAAATCAATATCTACGGGAATATCTTGACCAATGTTCAACAAACAATCTAATTAGACCATCACGTTCTCCAGCAGCCTCGCCCCTGTTCTTCGTTTCCAGGGCCAATGGTGAATTGAGACCCTGCATTGATTATAGAGCCCTGAACAAAATCACTATAAAAAAAACATATCCTTTGCCATTGATTCCCATACTATTGGATCAAGTTAAGGATGCCGTCATTTATACCAAACTTGACCTCTGAGGGGCGTATCATTTGGTCCGTATACGAGAAGGAGACAAATGGAAAACAGCTTTCAAAACCAGCTATGGCTTGATTGAATATCAAGTAATGCCCTTCGGTCTCTGTAACGCTCCTGCTGCATTCCAGTATTTTCTCAATTACGTTTTAAGAGAATACTTAGACCTATTCCTCATTGTCTACATTGATGACATTCTTATTTATTCTAGTGCAAAAGAACTCTGTGAAGAACATGTGAAGAAGGTACTCTTAACTCTGCGAAAACATCACTTATATTGTAAACTTAGTAAATGTGAGTTTCATACAGAAGAAGTGGAGTTTTTGGGCGTCACTTTAACACCTAACGGTATGCAAATGACCGACCGTAAAATCCAAGCCATCATTGATTGGCCCACACCTAAATCTGTTCGAGATGTCTAGTGTTTCTTGGGTTTCGCCAATTTTTATTGGCGTTTCATTGACCATTTTTCCCAAAAAGGTGGCCCCATTACGAAATTACTTCGCAAAAACACCCCTTTTCATTGGTCATCACAAAAAACTAAGAAGCCTTTCAGATGTTAAAACAAGCCTTTGCCACTGCCCCTATCCTAGTTCATCCACGGATTTCAGACCCGTTTATTGTAGAAGCAAACGCCTCCGATGTGGCAATCAGGGCCATTCTTTCACAACGACACCCTACTTCAGGACAATTACATCCAGTTGCCTGTATGTCCAAAAAACTTAACACGGCAGAACAAAATTACGCTATCGCAGAGAAAGAACTGTTGGCAATCCGTGAAACATTCAAAGAATGGAAACATTATTTATCTGGAACAGCCCACCGAATCACCATCTATTCAGACCATATGAACTTACAGTTCATGAGTTCAGCCAGAGTGTTAACCCCTCGACAGTTGCGATGGATATAGTTCTTCGCCGAATTCGACTTTGTTGTTACTTTCAGACCAGGTAGTGATAACAGAAAAGCTGATGCTTTAACCAGACAAGACTCCACCTTAGTGCATGAGAAACCTCAACCAATGCCAATCATTAGTTCTTCCAAAGTTATATGCTTAATAGCTGCTGACGAATTCCTTGATTCCATTCGTATCCATTTCCATGTCACGGAGTGGCCAACTTGGGTTAAAAAAGGCACTGGCTATTCAATACAACAGGGACTGCCTTTTTATAATTCAAAAATCTTTTTACCCACTAAAGAGTTACGGCACACAGCTTTCCAATGGTTGCACACACATCCAGTAGCAGGCCACTCAGGACCTCAAAAAACCCTGGAACTCATGAAAAGATATTTTTGGTGGCCCACTTTTACCAAGGACATTAAACAAATGGCAGAATTATGCAAGAATTGCGCATGTTGTAAAAGCTCACACGTTAAGCCAAAGGGGCTGTTAATGTTAATACCTTTACCAACTCCTGATTACCCATGGGAGCATATTTCAATGGACTTCATTTTAGGTCTCCATGAAGTTGACCATGTAAACACAGTGTTAGTAGTCATAGACAGTCTCACTAAATATGCTCATTTTATCACCTGCAAAGGACTTCCCACATCTAGTGTCTTTGTTAATCTCATCTTGCAAAATATTGTGCGTCTCCATGGTCTCCCAAAGGTTACACTGTCCGACAGAGGTTCTCAGTTCTCTGCGCATTTTTGGCAGAAATGGTGCCAGGCCTTACATATTGACTCTAACCTATCTACAAGTTACCACCCACAAACTGATGGACAGACTGAAAGATTGAACCAGACTCTAAAACCATACCTACGCTGTTATGCAGCTTAAGATCCTTCTTCTTGGCCAACACTCCTCTGGCTTGCCGAGTTAGCATATCATTCTATGGTCTTTATGGTCAACACCCACGCATCTTACCAGTTGATTTACCAAGTTCCATACAAGAAATGGCCGCAGTACAGGGTATGTTATCACATTTAAAAAAGGTTCACTTACATCTTCAACAAAATCTTCATCAGGCTAAAGTAAGATACAAAGTACAGTATGACAAGAAACATCAACCTGGCCCAGAATACAAAGTGAAAGACATGGTCTGGTTGTCCACGAACAATTTGACCTTCAAAGACAAAAATGCGTCCCCCAAGGCCTGGCCCAATTACTAAAGGGGAGGGGTACCACATGCCCCCTCTTACTGGGTCAATTTTAGCCCAGGGGACCCCATTGCCCTTCCTGTTTGAAGGGGTGGCAGTCAATCAGATCTCAGCATAAGAAGTGCCAGATCAGTGGACTCTTCACGTGTCTAGATATACATAAAACTTTTTCTAATTTCTTAAAAACTACTGAACAGATTTACACTGAATTACAAAAATAGATCTATCTGGACCAAGATATATCTTTCCGAAAAATTTGATGTAATTCTATTCTTTGGTTTGAGTTGTAGTCGGTTATAAAATCTCTATAGGAAATTGTATAGGGAAAATGTATTTTGGGATCCCCCTTTTTCTCGGCCTCCACTTGATGAATCACCCCAAAACATTCTAGATAGCTGCTGAATTCACTGGCACACTAGTTTTGAAAATTTTGTACGATTCATCAAATGGTGCCAAAGTGATTAGCAAAACAAAAACTGCTTTCCCTATGGAAACTAAGTCCTAACTATAACTAACTACTGCCAACCGTAAGTTTCCATAACAAATTTGTACAAGCCAATAAAACATAGTGTCATAGTTTGGACTTTTGCTCTGGGCAAGACTGCTGGTTCAAGGATGACAGTACTTATGTTTGTAGGTGACTATGCCTATCCTACAACAAGTTGCAACTGTAGTCCCAACCCTTCTGGCTCACTAGCAGTACCTTACCAACAACCCAAACAGTTAAAGGTTAATTGTGGCAGCATTTACGCATGGACTCAGAAGTATGACATACCAGGGAGTGTCGTGGTTAAACGGAGATTACCCCTTTCTCACGGATAAATCATGTCTCAATCAAACACAGGCAATGACGAAGATGCAATAATGTTTTAATAGTTTTTATTTAATACAGTGTGGTAAGTCGCATGGGCTGCAATGATTAAGATAATGAACAGTGCAAGAAATAGCATTGTAAAGACGAGTGTCATAATTATAAAGACCCTCACCATCTTGCGTTTGCATGGAAAGTCATAAAGTATGTAGTATGTCCTAGTACCCTATCATGATAGGTCTAACCTTCTACCTAGAGGAGAGCTGGACATGTTAAACCTAATCTGCCCATGCCATGTCCCTGGAAGGAGCCCCCATCCCTGGTTACCTTGAATGAGGTCTTGAGCTCAAACTTTGGAAGAACATGAAGTCTGGGTCAGCGTTAAGGCGACATGCAGCATCGATAGCAGCGATGGTATCTGGTCGGAAATCCCTCTGATTATCTGTCTAAAGTGTGATGTATTTATAAAGATCTACTTGGACCCCTGACATAGGTTGTTCCAAAACATTAGATAACGCTGCATGCTTGGGACGGTAATTTCTAATGTGAGCATCTACAGTTGGTTTGTCTTTGTTGCATGAGTTGACACCTTAGTGCGGTGACACTTATAACATAACTCTAAACAAAAAGGCATAACAATAAACAAGGCAGCCATCTTAAAAGAATTAATTAAATAAATGGTCTAAGACAGAGCAAGCTAAGTAGGTTAAAAGTCACTAGGTGACAGGGGCACAAGTCTGCAAGCCAAAGGCTAAGCTAATTCCTGTTATCCCATTAAAACAAACTGGGATTCACTACACCCTCCCCATTGCCGTAACAAGTATGATGCCAGTACTGGACGCCACCGAAGGTGAGGGAATCCAAAAAGCTAAAAAAGGTGCTCTGGACTAAAAGCGAAGCATAAAAACCAAAGTTAAAAACATAGTTAGAAAATTTTACGTTTCTAACATACTAAAGAGACTTAGGGGGTCATTACAACATTGGTGGTAAATGCCGCTTACGGCCGTGCAGAAGACTGTCAACACCCCACCGCAGCTGCGGAATTCCGCCACAGCTATTGCGACCCATAGCTCGGAATCCACCAACACCCAGACACCCACACAAGTCCGCCACACCAAAGGTCAGTGATAAACTGGCGATAACAAAACCTCCACCGTCACGCCAACAGGAATACGGCCACACTATCATGACCCACGAATCCACGCGGCGGTCTTTCAACCGCGGTATTCCATTGGCGGTACACACCGCCCCGCTCAAAATACACCCACATTTACAAAACACTACCACATTGGACAATTCCAAATACACACACCTGATACACATACACACACCACTCCCACACACTCAATACAATATAAAACACACACCCACATCACCCACACACACTTACGACCAGAAATTTAGACGAAGGCCAGAGAGACAGCACAGCAAAGACAACCCCACCATACAGAGGCACACAACACCATCACACATACACATCCACGCAGAAAACACCACACACCCCTAAACATCACCCCACACATCACAACACACACTGCCTCACACGTCACCCATGCCACCCCACGGCACCGCAAAGACACCCCAGGTTTTCTGAGGAGGAGCTCAGGGTCCTCATGGAGGAAAACTGGGTAGAGCCACAGCTATTCGGATCACAGGTGCAGCACACCACCATAGTTAGGAAGATGGAGCTATGGTGCAGAATCGTGGACAGGGTCAACGCAGTGGGACAGCACCCAAGAACTAGGGATGACATCAGGAAGTGGTGGAACGATTTATGGGGAAGGTACCTTCCGTGGTCTCAAGACACCACATCGCGGTTCAGAGGACTGGCGGCGGACCCCCACCTCCTCCCACACAACTAACAACATGGGAGGAGCAGGTCTTGGCTATACTGCATCCTGAGGGCCTTGCAGGAGTAGCTGGAGGAATGGACTCTGGTAAGTCAAATCTTTCACTACTCCATCCCCACACTACCTGCATGCTATCACATACCCCCACCCTCACCCCATCACTCCAACTCCTCACATACATCCTACTATTACAACCCACCCATCCCAACACCAAGCCCTGCATGCAACACCAAAGCATGGACACCCATCACCAATGCATGGCCACTGCACATACCCACACACACCCCATAACAATTATCACACAAGGTCCTACACAAGAATGCAAGCACTGGGGTAAAGGGTCACCCACCCATTGCACACCATGGCACACACAGATGAAATAATTATGCCTTTACATCCCCTGCAGGACCTCTACCCAACGTCACCGGACAGGCGGTTCCAGACATGTCCACTCCCCCCACAGAAGAGGCCCTCAGTGAAGACAGCAGCTCTGTCCAACTGGATCTAGATGACCAGCCAGGCCAATCTGGGACCTTGGGACAGTCGGTTCCCCACACACTGGCACAAGCCACAACAGAGCCTCCCCCCTCTAGAAACACCAGCACAGCACCCACCCAGCGGGCCCATACCTCTGTCCCCAGGACACATCAATAAGCAGTGTGTCCACCACCACAGGGAACCCATGCTAACCCACCAACCCAACAACAGCAGGGACCTGGGGCAGTGGGCAAACGGTTCAGGGGACAGAGGCCCAGGAACAGAGGGGAACTGGGAAGGCTGCTGTGTGAGAGGGGGAGGACCGGCCCAGGGAACCCACTCTCCACAAGGCCCTCTCCAACATCATGGGAGCCTACCACCAATCCCAGGAGACGATGGCAACAGTACTGGCCAAGTTTCAGGAGTCCCAGCGGCTGCAGGAGAAACAGTATTTGGGGTTCAGGGAGGAACTCAAAGCCATCAATTCCACCCTGGGCACCATTGTAGGGGTGCTGAAGGAACTTGTGAACACCAGGAGGGACACTGTGGCACAACAAGGGCCCCCTGACACTAGCCTGGACGATGAACTGCCCACCACCTCCACCGGTGCTAGTGGACAGGAGGCACCGCCACAGGAGCACGACACCAGCACCCCACCCTCTGCAGATGGAGAACCACCCCGCAAACGGTCCCTGAGATCCAGGAGAAAGACAGAGAACAATGCCAATACCCCCCCAAGAAATGAGAACACACTGATTGTCATCCTTTTGTCCCACTTTGTCACCCTTTCCATCCATCAACTGCCCGAGCTCCACTTCCCATGCCCCTTTGGACAATGCACCTGTGAGACTAATAGACTGGACTCCTCCATGGACATTCCTCCACCATCACCCCTGACCCTTTTACAACCCCCTCCACTATTTAGTACTTAAATAAACACCCTTAAATCACAAAACTACCTCGAGTCAGTCTGTGCTTTCGAAAATGTGTATTTGCAATAACGGAGTAAAAATGATATATCCATTGTATTGTCTACATACCTATGTCACACAGCTCTAGTCCATGAGGAAACAAAGCAGATGTCACACAGTGGGACCCACATCTGTGAAATCGAAAGGGAAAGTGACAACTCAGGGTCCATACACTGGGTGAAAGTGACAGACAGATGAGAGGTAGAACAAGTGTATCACATGTAGCAGGCAGTGATGTCTTCTTACCTGTGTCTCACTGGAAGTATTGATGACTCACCGTGTTTCTGTTGTCGATGTCCTCTTCTCCTGCTTCCTCGTCTTCACTGTCCACAGGCTCCACAGCTGCCACAAGACCTCCATCTGGACCATCCTCCTGCAGAAAAGGCACCTGTCGTTGCAAAGCCAAGTTGTGAAGCATACAGCAGGCCACGATGATCTGGCATACCTTCTTTAGTGAGTAGAATAGGGAACCACCTGTCATATGGGGGCACCTGAACCTGGCCTTCAGGAGGGCGAAGGTCCTCTCTATAACCCTCCTAGGGACTCATTGTAGTGTTCCTCTGCCCTTGTCCTGGGATTTCTAACTGGGGTCAGTAGCCATGACAGGTTGGGGTACCCAGAGTCACCTGCAAATCTCGAGGGACAACTATTAGATACACACTAACCCTTAGGGACAAACCCAGACACCTAGTCACACAGTATAGGGTCCATGTCCTCACCTAATAGTCACACACGGTGCCTCTGGAGTCAGCCCATCACATAAGGGATGCTGCTATTCCTCAGAATGTAAGCGTCATGCATTGAGCCAGGAACTTTGGCGTTCACATGGGAGATGTACTGGTCGGCCAAATGCACCATCTGCACATTCATAGAATGGTAACTCTTCCGGTTTCTGTACACCTGTTCACTCCTGCGGGGGGGACCAAGGCCACATGTGTCCCATCAATGGCACCTATGATGTTGGGGATATGTCCCAGGGCATAGAAGTCACCTTTCTCTGTAGGCAAATCCTCCACCTGAGGGAAAACGATGTAGCTGCGCATGTTTTTCTGTCAGGACCCCAGCGGCGGACGGGCGCAATTGCCCATATGTTACAGCTACCATTTCTGTGAAGCCGTGAACCCTTGGCGGTAAAAGTCACCTGCCGAGACGATTGGGCCATTGGTGGCATCATTGCTCTCACCATTACCCATAGACACAAATGTGAAACATCACCATTACCCAAGAACACCAATGTGAAAAAACCAGGAAGACAGGGAGGACTTTCCCAGATTCCCCTGATGACAATCATTTTGGGTGTGGTCAGGCTATAAATACCTGCCACACCCATTTAAACGACGCTTCCTATTCTGAGCGTCTGCAAGGAGCTGGTGTCTTCCTGCGTTGCTGCCTGGACCTGATCTGACTTGTTTTTCTTTTGCAAGCGGCCGGCTCGTGGCGGTGAGAGATTTCCTTTAGGGCATTCCTGCCCTCGCTGTGAACTCCGAATTCTGAGTCTTTTTAGACAATGTAACAGTCCGAGTATGTTGCTTAGCAACGTCGTTTCTTTCGGCTGTTTACCCTTCGTGATTCGAAGTAACCAATTCTCTGTGACATTTCTGTTGGAGTCAGCTACATAATTGCTTATGCATATTTCACTTTGTAAACTGTGTTATTTTCTCACATTGTGAATGCGCTAATTCAAGCCACAGTGTTACTTGAGTTTACATGTTATTTCTTGGCAAAAAGAAAGCAACATTGCGCCTTTGTTTAATATTTTCTTGTTGAGAGTAAGTTAATTCAGAAAAAGGATAACATTATAATTTCACGCTGCATGAGAGGCATTGAAGAACACTAGTGTCATTTTATGTTTAATGATTTATAAGACAAAGTATTCTGTGGTATATATTGTCCTACGGCTTTTCTTGGATCTCTGGTGTAAGAGTAGTGCAGAATTTAATTCCACTTTTTTTATAAGAATTTTGCTTCTTCTGGTGGTAATTGAAACTAGTGAGATCACTGTGAGGCAGTGATTCATTGTTGCATAATCATTTACTGTATATTCTGCATTAACCTTTTCCTTTTCAGATCTCCCTCCTGGCTGTTCCTTCCCGATTACCCCTTCCCCTGGCCGGGCCCCTCCAAAGTTCAGCGCCATAACGGCATCTGACTTTGGTATTGCCTGGAAGTGGGACCATTATCAGTATCTTGCAGATCCCGAGAACTTGGACCTCCTGACAGTTTCAGCAGGGCAGACTACACTCTGGACAATACGTTGGAAAACATAGGCTGGGACATCCCTGATGCTGTGGCCACTGTCATCTAAAAATACCTACTTGCCAGGAAATGGAGTACTGACAGCACCTACATTAGAGGGGGTATACCTGTGGGACGGCAGATAGCTGACATCAGGTCCGGCTCCAACTGGGCACACAGTTCCTGGATTGTGGCACGGTCCAGTCTGTAGGCAACAATTATATGTTGCTCTTCCATTGTCGACAGGTCCACCAGCGGTCTGTACACCGGAGGATGCCGCCATCTCCTCATCTGCCCCAGCGAACGTGCTCTATGGAGGAGAACAGCGAGCAGAGGGTCAGGCAACACTGAGGTATTAAAACACTACTTTCTTGCACACATTTTTCAATCTGCTACGTCTCTGTCTTAATGTGTATGCAAGGCCTAGATATGTGTGACGCATTTAAAATCAATGCCATGTGGCCCCCTGAAATGGCGGCTGCCTGACCTGTAATGTGGGACAAGGGGATATGAGGTAACTGTGCTGGCGTTGTACACCGTTGCGGTAGGCGATCGAAGACCGTGGCGCAATCCTGCATTGGTTAGCATTGGACACTATGGGTCCCAGGAGCCAATGACGATGTACGCCGGCGGTGACGGTACGCACCGCTGCGTACGTGACCGCCATTTTCTATCTGTTCACTCACTTGATACCTGATCTTCGACAGGAGAGGACCTACACTGCAAGTGCTGCTGTGACCTCAGTCTGGAAGAGACAATGGCTCACGTGTCTGGGGAAAGGGCCCCTACCTTCACCACGGAGGAGTTGGAGAAACTAGTGGATGGGGTCCTCCCCCAGTGCACGCTACTCTACGGTCCTCCAGACAAACAGGTAAGTACACTGTGAGCATGCTCTATGGACAATGCCTGGGTGGAGTGGTGTGGATGGAAGATAGGGGGGGAGAATGAGGCGTGCATGAAACAATAGTGAGTGCATGTGCGTCATGGCAAGGGTAGGAACGCGGGCCAATAACTGTGACGGTCCGGACGGTTATATCTTCTCCTTTTCCCCTGTACTATTCCTGTAGGTCAGCGCCCACCAGAAGAAGGATATTTGGCGTGCCATCGCCAAGGAAGTCCGGACTCTGGAGGACTACCACAGCCGGAGCACCCACTGCCAGAAAAGATGGGAGGACATTTGTCGCTGGAGCAAGAAGATGGCGGAGGCCCAGCTGGGGATGGCCTCCCAATGTGGGAGGGGTTCCCGTCGCACCATGACCCTCCTGATGTTCCAGATCCTGCCGGTGGCGTACCCGGAGTTGGATGGGCGCATGACTTCATCACAGCAGCCACAAGGTGGTGAGTACACTCTCATTCAGCTGATTCAGCGTGCATTGTAGGTGTCTGGGTGGGGGAGGTAGGCTGTGGGTTCCCCTAGGCCAGGGTGAGTTTAGTAGGCAAGGTCCCTTCGTAAGGCAAGCCATGTGGCACCCCACCCCATCAGTGTTCAGAGGCAACTACACCTAGACAGGCTCGTGTGACTTCCATGTGTGCATCACTCGGGCATAGGCCTTGTAACCCATGTCCCTGTAATTAATTAGGGAACTCTAAGTGCACGGCGTAGTGCAGAGGACTTCTGTGTCTGTAGTGTCCACCAATGGTAGTGGTATTGCATGCACTCAACATGTCTTTCTTCTGTCTCCCCCCCCCTTTTTTTGGTCTCCCTGTTCTTGTGTGCAATAGCATCATCAGGCGGAGGAACAGTGCACCGGAGCAGGAGGGAGCTGCATCCCACATGGCCCTGGAGGGCGAGACAATGGAGTCTGAAGGCACCAGTGGGACGGAGGGCGAGGGGAGCTCCACGGCGGGGACAGGAGCTGAGACCAGCGACACGGACTCCTCCTCTGATGGGAGCTCCCTTGCGGTGGCGGGCCCCTCTGTGCCCCCTTCATCTACAGGTACAGCCAGTAGTGGGGTAGAGGGCGAGGGGAGCACCACGACGGGGACGGGGGAGACCACAGACAGTGACTCCTCCTCAGATGAAAGCTTCCTGGCGTACACCTCTGTGCCCACCCCAACATTAGGTACAGCTGCCACCCCCCTACCAGCACCACCCTCCCAGCAGCCCCTCAGCGTGTGCCCTGTGGCTGCTCACCCAGGAGGGTGGGCATCTCCTTCGCCCCAGGCACCTCAGCCCCTGCCCCTGTCAGCCCTTCTGCCCTCAGTGAGGAGGCCATTGACCTCCTCAGATCCCTCACTGTTGGGCAGTCTACCATTCTGAATGCCATCCAGGGTGTAGAGAGGCAGTTTCAACAGACCAATGCATACCTGGAGGGCATTCATTCGGTTAAGGCAGCACAACAGCAAGCTTTTCAGACTCTGGCCTCAGCACTGATGGCAGCCATTGACCCTGTGTCCAGCCTCCCCCCTCCAACTTCCCCCACCCAGACCCAAACCCCTGTACCTCAGCCTATCCCAACCACACCATCAGACCAGCATGCACACACCTCAACACACAAGGGAAGCTCTGGCAAACATAAGCACCACACATCCCACAGGCACTCACACAAGCATCATACCCATGCAGACATGCCAACAGCCACTGCCTCCACGGTCCCCCCTCCTCCCTCCCTGTCACGTCTCCACTCACACCTGCATGCACTACATCTTTATCCACTACATCCATCACCAGCACACCCATCACTACACACCGCTCATATGCACTCACCACCCCCACTACCATTCACACATCTCCTGTGTCCTATCCCAGTGTGTCTGTGAGCCCACCTCCCAAGGTACACAAACGCAGTCACACACCCACCCAACAGCCATCCACCTCACAAAAGCCTCCCGCCCATGCACCTTCACCCAAAGTCAGCAAACGTACACCTCCTATTATCACTACCTCTTCGTCCACTCCCAAACCCCCTCCATCTACCCGTCCCAGTGTGCCTAAAAAACTTTTCCTGTCATACCTTGACCTCTTCCCCTCACCTCCCCCACCCCTTCATTCCCCTAGGGAACGCCTTTTCAGGTCCCAACCCAGCACCTCAGCCACTACATCAGCGGGAACAGTGGTGCCAGCAGTAACCGGCTTCTGGAGTGCGCTAAGCAGCAGGGCAGCCAATGTGCCAAGGAGCCAGACCACGGACAGTCCCCCACCTCAGAAGCATAAAAAGTTGGCCACTGCCCAGAGGGAGAAGGGTAAAACACCTGCCACCAAGGGCCCTCCCAGGACTACAGTTGGGAGTGGGAAGAAAGCTGCACCACCATCCAAGGTGAGGAAGGGGCACACATAGAAAGGAAAGTCGCCGCCAACCTGCACGGCGGACAAAACCGCTACCAGCACCGCTGCCAAGGACACAGCCCCCACCTGCACCGCTGCCCAGGACACCACTGCCAGCAGCACGCTCACTGAGCTACCCACCAGCACCGCAGGCCAATGAGCGCCTCAAGCACTGGCGCTACTGAGGCCGCCAGGAGCAGAATGAAGCACTCTGGGCAGAAAGCCCCCTCCAGATCCAGTGGAGATTCACATCCACTACCTCTGTCCTTGGCAGGATGAAGCACTCTGGGCACAAAGCCCCCTCCAGAACCAGTGGAGAAAGGCATCCACTACGTCTGTCCTTGGCAGGATGAAGCACTCTGGGCACAAAGCTCCCTCCAGAACCAGTGGAGATTCACATCCACTACCTCTGTCAATGGCAGGATGAAGCACTCTGGTCACAAAGCCCCCTCCAGAACCTGTGGAGAACGGCATCCACTACGTCTGTCCTTGTCAGGATGAAGCACTCTGGGCACAAAGCTCCCTCCAGAACCAGTGGAGATTCACATCCACTACCTCTGTCAATGGCTTGATGAAGCACTCTGGTCACAAAGCCCCCTCCAGAACCAGTGGAGAACGGCATCCACTACGTCTGTCCTTGGCAGGATGAAGCACTCTGGGCACAAAGCCCCCTCCAGAACCAGTGGAGAAAGGCATCCACTACCTCTGTCCATGGCTGGATGAAGCACTCTGGGCACAAAGCCCCCTCGAGACCAGTGGAGATTCACATCCACTACCTCTGTCCTTGGCAGGATGAAGCACTCTGGGAACAAAGCCCCTTCCAGAACCAGTGGAGATTCACATCCACTACCTTTGTCCTTGGCAGGATGGAGCACTCTGGGCACAAAGCCCCCTCCAGAACCAGTGGAGACTGTTATCCACTTGAGAGACTGTGGCTTTGCACTCCCCAGGATAAAGCAGTTGGTAAACCACCCACTGGAGAGACTTGAGAGCCTGTGGTTTTGCACTCCCCAGGATAAAGCAGTGGGCAAACCACCCACTTGAGAAACTTGAGAGACTGTGGCTTTGCACTCCCCAGGATAAAGCAGTGGGCAAACCACCCACTTGAGAGACTTGGGAGACTGTGGCTTTGCTCTCCCCAGGATAAAGCAGTGGGCAAACCACCCAGTGGAGAGACTTGAGAGACTGGCTTTGCACTCCCCAGGATAAAGCAGTGGGCAACCCACCCATTGAAAAGACTTGAGAGACTGTGGCTTTGCACTCCCCAGGATACAGCAGTGAGAATTGAGCCCCCTCGTGGATGTGGCGTTGTGCACTCATCCGGCTGAGGTGCCCCCCTTCCCTTCCCCCTGAGGTGCTTGTTGTATTTCTATCTGATGCTCCTGCAGTGTTCTCTCCGTTTTGATAGGGTATCGAGTGTGGGCATGCATTTTGGGCCCAGTGGTCCACCGACTATAAATGGTGCAATACCTGCACTTGTATTATTGGTGTATATATTTGTATATATTGTATATATATTTTTGAGTACTGGATTACAATCGCTACAATAATTTCCTTTTGTCTTTGCATTCTTCCAGGCGGTTGAGGGGTGTAACTGTAATGTATCAACATGTATTAGTGTGTGTGTTGTAGTGGGTGAGGGTGGGGGTGTTTCGTGTTGCGTGTGTATGTGTCACTCTCTTTTCCCTCCCCCTCCCCTGTGTTATAGGTGCAGTACTCACCGTGGTCTTCACCGCCGGCATTCGTGCTCCTGGTAGAGGAGGAGGAAGACAAAGGCAGGTAGAATATGGAGTTCCGGCTCCATGCCGTCCTGAATCCTCGTGGGGTGTTTAGAGGTGAGCGTTTTCCCTTCCAAGTCCTGTTTCCGCCGTGTTTTTGTTCGCAGTGAAACCGCCACAGAAAAGTGTGGCGGATTGGCCTGTTGTAATACTGTGGGCGGTACATTGTCTTCTGCCTGTCTGTTGGCCGTTACCGCTGTGGTGTTTATTTGGGCCGCCGTGGCGGTCGGAGTGTTAAAGTGGCTGACTATGTTGGCGGTTTCCGCCATGGTTGTGATTCCATTTGTTTTCTGCCGGCCTATTGGCGGTTTTACCGCCGCTTTAACACCGACCGCCAGGGTTGTAATGAGGGCCTTAAAGTCTTAAATAACAAGCACAGCAGGCCAAAGTAAATCATTGTTGTGTGGAACTATAGTCATGATCTTGAAGACTAGCTCCGAAGTAACCTTGTAAAAAGTACTCAAAAAATGAGGCCAAATCATCTGATGTAAGATCGATCTCTTGGGCGGATGGATTCATGGAGCAAAGGTGCGCAATAGTCTGATGTGCAGGTCCACCTACATCAGTGCCATTGTCCATAGATCGAAGAACCAACTCTGAGTGTTCATAAGTGGCCTCGCGGATCAGCTGTAGCCTCATGGGGCAAGACCGTGTACGAACCCTCATCGGGGACATCAGCAGTTCTTGGTCCACAGGAGATACTGCAGGACGGCAAGACACACAGTTGGCAAATGTTCGAAGAAGCACCATATCCAGCGAAAGACAGGCTGCACGCACCAGAGGAGTGGTTGAAATGACAATGACCAATTCCACTCTAGTTCCTCCAGCAAGGAAGCATCGAAGATCTGAACCATGCGTTCACTGCACAGTTGTGCTGGTGGTAGTGGCTCCTTCGCTCCGTGCAGCTGTAAAGAAACAACCACTGCGAATCAGAAAAAATAGCAGTACTATTCCGCCAAATAATGCCAAAATTACAGGAAAGCCACCAAACACACTTGAAAAGAGTGAATAGATGGCTGACGGGATGAATCCGAAGATAGTCTGGAAGACGGACAGAAATCCAGGCCTGACAGCCTTAAAGAAATGGACAATCCCAGTAGTGCTTGAGGGGTTGAATATTTTGGATACCAGCTCACCAAAGTGCTTGGGGAAGTTGGTATTTAATAGGGATTGTATTTCGGCTGATGATCTCACAATCTGGAGAACGTACGTCTCTCTAGCGGATGAAACGCGCCTTTAGTCTAGTCAGATTGTCATAATTTACATTAATAGTATCAATGTGAAGCCACATTTCTGATAGCTTTATCTCTTGTGTGGGGGGAATAAAACATGTCCACAACATGTAACGACCCTAGAGACTGAAATTGTGTAGGCTATGCCCGGTCACATACCGCAACAGCTTTGATCGCTCAGCACCACATAACTGCCATTGGAAAGTATATGAAATGATGGTCGAATTAAAGAGTTCCCTTCAGAAAACAGGCCAAGTTTGTGACCCCCGCTTGCAGTGGCCGTGAAGGGACACCTAGCTGCAGATCATAGAATGACTAGCAACAGTAGTCTCACATTCGCTTCCCCTGAGAAAGATGTCTGCTTCGGTTTCGCGTTCAGACATTTATAATCAAAAGGCAACTCCCACTCTTATACCTGTCCAGGGCAAGATATGTCAGGGATTTCGAAAAACTAAAGGTGGATATGGGCAGATTAATAAAGCCATGTATGAGCCAGACAGTCAAAGGACTCCCTGCAATCGTAAAAGGCAACTTTTCCAACTTTTCTATATGAAGCATGGTGAAACTCGCTTCTCTTTTAGCCATTGTCTGTTGTTTTTCGGATAGATTAAAAGCAGCCAACAGTTCTCTACCGTTAATGTATCTCCATGGAACACGGCCATTTTTCAATGTTTGTAACGTCCAACCAAGCTGCATAATATAACGCAGATGACTCTGTCCATGGTATAAACGGGACATGTTGGACTGAATAATATCAATCGTAGACAACACTATGTTTGTGAGTGAATAAATTCTGTTGAACAGGGTGTTCATGCCGTTATCGACAACCGCCAAAGCCTTTTCTAAATTTTCCTTATCTAACTGCCTTAAACGTGCAGCGCCTTCTATCTGAGAAAGTTTCCATATCTCATTATACATAGCATATAAAAATCTTTTAGAGTGCTGTTTCCTAGGACCTAACAGGAAGTCCTGCAAGTCTCTATCTTCAGAAAGTGTGTTCAGGTGTTCTTTAACTGCGGCTAACGTGTTAGACTGTACCCATTGTTGACACAGTTTACCCACACTGTATGTAGTATTATCCCCGTGTGTTGACCTGAGATGAAGCGAGGATCTGGCCGGCTAATCTTAACCCCCCCCAAGGAGTTTAAAAAACGAGCCTGACATCCATTGGTGTCAATCGGACAAACCAACTACCTGCCAGGACTGGAAAGTGAAGAATTATAGGTACCAGCCTGAACTTTTGCATCTAGCTCTTCTTCAGTGTTATTCAGAAAGAATTGCCAACCATTGAATTTAGCCGGTGTGGGGATACTGGGCGCGTTCATTTCTTTTATTTTCACTAACCCGAGGTAGGATGTCTGTTGAACAGTATCATTCCAAAAAATCATTTGTACAGGAATTAGGCATGCTCTAAACAAGGCCTCCCTACCCTGTATTTGCCAATCCTGTGTCTCCCATACACTCTTTAAATCAATATTGTTCTTCCAGTGATCGTAACCTTCAGTGGTAAGACGGGAAACAAAGGCATCTGAATTTATCAGTTTTGTATCTGTTAGCAACATTTTCCTAATTTTTGAAAAAATATGCCTCAGAGTTTCTTGTGTCAGGCCCAGAAAAATACATGAATTTTTCGAAATAATCTTTTTGGCTCCCCATTAAGTACAGGTCTATGTCTAGTTGCAGAGTGCAGGTAGTAATGTCCCCAATTATTGTAGCAGAACATTTCCCCATAATTCATTGTATTTACATATACATCATCACTTTCAAATATTGAATAGTCCTTCATTTCAATTAACATAGTATCAACTGTCAGGACATCCCAATCATCAGATACAACACCGGGTGTGATAACATCTGTCATGCATGTTTTGAATACATATGGAATTTGAATCACCCAGTAGGCCTGTATATTTCAAAAGGAACTTTGTTCCACACAATTCCATCAGAAATGGGTACAGCTGAAATGTTCACCGGGGACAAGTCTCTGAGGACCTTGTGTGAGGAGTGATATGGAGTTAAAACTTCATCTACTGGTGCCACAATTGCGCGTTCAGGGATGTAATGACCATTTATAAGTAAGAAAAAACAGTCACAAAGCCAATCCATAGAACTAAGATATAAATACTAGGCAGAACCAACAATAGTTCCAGAGGTATATCAAATAGTTCTTCTTAAGCCATAGATATAGCTTGCATAGCTTTGAATTATTTTCAATCACATGTGAGGATGAGTCTGAAGAAAAGTCATCAATGCTGATAAAATAGCAAGAACCAGTCTCAGCAAAAACAGGGGCATTTTAGTAATTGTTGAGGTATTTACTTCTTGAGGAAGCTCATAGTAAGCAGTGCCCCCAGTCTGTAATGCATTGGTGTATACAAACAACGGCCAATTCTTGACCAGGTGTTGTCATGGAAGTGGTGACTGGAACCAGCAAGAGCTCATTCTCCTCCCTCCCCATGGTCGTGGAGGAACTTATAGCATTGTTGGACATTGTAGCATAGTCCACAGTAGTATTGGTCACTCTGTTCTGAAGAGGAATGTCCTGTTGGGTAGTGAGAGGGGATCGTGAACCACCCAAGGGGCCTCTCGATCTACTGTGCAGGATCGGCCACATGGTTTAGTTTGACATTGTCAATTGAAACAAATCTGTTTCTTCGGGAACCAGGCATCTCTGGTAAGATTACAGTTATGGTACCTTGTATTCCCAAGACTGAGACTGGTGCTCTGTACGATGGACCGAATTCCTTCTTAACAGCAATCTTTTCATGAACCAGATTCCCAACTTTAGGAATCCAGCCAGTGGAAGTTGTTGGAATATCCCTTATTCCTAAGGTGGCAGCACTGGTGGATGATTTTTCATCTCAAATTTTTTGAAGGTCCTATAAGACAGTGTGACGTTCATTTATGTCAAAAGGTGTTTCTGCTGCCACCGTACCAGAACCATTAAGATCTGGGACATACATATGTACCCCAAAGATAACCTCATAGGGAGTTCCTCCCCCCAAGGACCATCTTGGCAGATTATTCAGTGCTTTCTGGACCCCATATGATGAAGCCAGCTACGGCCAGAACCTAATACTCTAGCTGTTAAGGACTGCTTTAGATCATGGTTCCGCCTCTCCACAACCGAATTTCCCTCAGGATGGTATGGTGAGGAGTAATGGAGTTCAACACCCGTCGTCCCCATGGTGTCCCTGAATGCCTTAGAGGCAAATGCAGGTCCCTGGTCCGAGTGGAATGCTGCAACCACATATGTACCGATAAAGATCAGTAAATCTTTTAGAACAGTTCGAACTTCAGCCGACCGCTGTGGCCATACCCACAGGAATCTAGAACAAGAATTTACAGTGAATAGAATGTATTTGTATGCACCATCCTGTTGGAGTGGACCGCAGTTGTCCAGGTACACACATTGTAATGGCCTACTGGACACTACGAGGGACGTCTGTGGTGGATGTTTAATATTAGAGCCCTTTATTTGCTGGCAGATGCCACAACAAAGGACATATTGCTTTGTCTGTTTGTATAGACCCGGCCACCAGAATCTTTTCCTTAGGAGTGTTACCGTGGCCGAAATACCAGCATGAGCAGAAGCGACACCCTCATGCGCTGCTTTCACTAGATCTAGTCTTTGTTGGGGATTGCTCGATCTCCAACCCCAGGAAGTGTTGCATAAGCAACATTTTGTGCACTGATGTGGTACGAATATTTTGTAGGGTATCCTTTCGGGAGAGACTTTCCTTCAGCTGAAGCTTTCACAACAGTCATTTTTTCATTATCCAATCTCGTATGGGAATGAATCACTGCAGCCACAGAAGTTGTAGCTACTGCCGATTTGGCTGCTTCATCAGCCAAAGTATTACGATTACGTGTACTCCAACACTTTGGTGGCCCAATGTATGTACTACAAGGACACACGGTAGCTTATCCTTAAGATCAGCCACCCTCCCCCACAATGTCTTGTGTTTTATGGTGTTCCCTTTAGAATCTATGTACCCATTCAGTTTCCAATGATTAAGATAATCATTGTAAGACTGAACGCAGTAATATGACTCACAGACTATCAAGGTCAGTCTTCCTGTCTCTGTTTTTTCTAGCAATAAAATAAGGGTTTTAAGTTCAGCCAACTGTGCTGTGCAGTCCCCTAGGGTCTTCGTGTAGGTATTGTGAGGGTGGAAAATTCCATCCTTCATCACTCCACTCACGGCTGCGCATGCGGCTGAGTATTGATGTTTGGTACCTACAGCTGGTTGGGCTGAACCATCAGTATAAATTACAGTATCATAGTTGTCTAAAGGTAAAAGATGTAGAGGAGCGGGCACTCTTGTTCATATTGGAGAAGTTCTTGTGTCTGAAGTTTCAGATCAAAAATATAATCTACATCAGTAGCTGTCAGAGAAGTTGCCCACTGAATCCAGCGTGGGTGTAATGCTTTAGCGTTAGGAATGCTCGCTTTGGTGACGGCCTCTAATGCCGGCAGCGGGGGATTGACAATGATTCGTTTCCCCTGGGCAAGTGGTCTCTCTTTTATGACAGCCATCTGAACTGAAGTTAGAATTTTTTCTATGGGGGCAAAGCACTGCTCCGCATTCAAGTATAAATGAGAGTTATATGGTATTGGCCTCATTGAAGGTGACATACGTGAACCCAAGGACACCAGCAATTATTCTGATGACCAAATTTTTCTTGTTGTCACAAGTGTGTAAGTGTTTGGTTTCTAGCATGTCCTGTTGCAAATCCCTAAGGATGCGTGTATGCTCAACTGTCCAGTGTCTGCTAGAAAAGTCTGGAAGTACTAAGTCATATAGTGGCTTGATGTGTTGCGCATAGTCAGGAATGTATGTTCTGCCAAAATGTAAAAAAACAGGTAAAGGATGTAGTTTCCTTAGCGTATTTGGTGGGTGCAGTTGTGCACACTTTTCTAGGAAGTGAGGGACCAGGCTCTTTCCTTCGTTCGATAGCTCATATCCCAGGAACAATACACTGAGAAAGGCGATCTTACTTTTCTTAAAGTTGAATTTATAACCGACGTCTGCAAACGCCCAAATTATTCGATCGACTCTCACAAGATGAATGTTCAGGTTATCGTCTGTGAGATAAATGTCATCCACATAAGATAACGCCTCAGGATCAATATCATGTAATATTGACGTTGCTCTGGCTTAGAACAGCCCTGGGTTGTTCTTATAGCCCTGGGGTAAACGGCAAAAGCATTTTTGTGAGCCAAATGAAAATGCACTCAGGTCCCTACTTTCTTCCACAAAATTCTGGCAGAAGAACCCATTGAATATATACAACATTGTTTTATATTTTTTGCGCACTATGTTATTTATCAGCGCCATGCTATGTGAATTTTGTATAACATATGTACAGGTGTGGCTCTTTAAATGTCTGTAATCTAAGACTGTTCTATACGAATGATCTGGCTTTGCAACCGAGAATAATGGGTTATTCATTGCAGAGGCACAGGGCTCAAATACCCCCTGATATTCCAACTGATTGAGGATCTCCCTCACTGGAGCTTTCCCCATGTGTTTAACTGGATATTGCGGCTAAGGCTGGGGTGTAGTTCTGATGGGTATTATATGATGTGGAAAGTCCCTGTCCCACCCTACATGATTGCGATATAATGCAGGTACCTGTGCTAGAGCCCACCTGACAGCGCATGCTTCCTTTTTAGCTGCTGCAACAAGATAGGAGAAACAAGGCAAAATTAAATTTTCCAGATGTGGGAGCTTACGAACATGTTCAGGCGGCCAATCTCTTTTGGCCAATAGGATGCCATAAGTAAGTTTGTCCCAAAAGATCACACCGATGGTGCGTTCCACGTCTCCCTCAATTTGGATCTTTAGATCATAATGTCTATCTGGGGGAGTACACGCCCATCCACCATTTTAACTGTAACAAAATCGCTAGTTGCTGTCACGTCCAGATGTTCTTTCAGACTCTGGCAACATATCGTGACCTCTGCTGCACTGTCTAGCAGTGTCACTGCCCACGTCTTGTTCTTCAGCAAAGTACTCAAGTATATTGGCAATTTTAAGCGATAGTGCTGCCAACTTGTTCTTTTTAAACTGTGGCTTTTGTTGTGCAGTCTTCTCTTCTTTTTTTACTGTAGACTGTGGTGAGTCTTTCTTTTGTTTCACGTAGTCTGGATGTCAGTCAGGATGGCCCCCTCTCTTGCTATGCCTATCCAGAGTGTCCTGAAAGGAAAAAGAGGGACGTGAATCAGTATATCTATCAGGAGTTCTAATATTCTCCCTATTTCTGAGAATATATCTCCTTTCGGAGTTCTCCGGGTGTGGAGAACCTGCTCTCTGCTTCTGTCTTTCTTTAAATTGTTTTGGCTTCTCCCAGCGCTTTTTTGAACTCTCTTGTGTCTGTTTTGTACCTTCCTTAGGGGTGGTACTGTATACTTCCAATTTCTTTGGCTTGGCTCCCAAACTATCTATACTAGTATAGGTATCTGAAATAATTTTTTGTAGCTGTCTCTCGTGTTCCAAATGTGGAGTTTCTCGGAGACACTGGCGTATAGCCAGTGCTACCGCTTCCCCTTTAACCCCTTCTGTGCCGCGGACGTAGTGGTTACGTCCCGCGGCACAGTGCTGCTGTGCCGAGGACGTAACCACTACGTCCTCGGCACACAGCCCAGAGGGAGCGCTCTCGCTCCCTCTGTGTGCTTCCCCCCACCCCCCCAAAGTCAGGGATGGAAGGGGAAGCCCTTCCCCTTCCACTCCCGACCCCCCCACCCCCCCATAATGACGTCAGCGCGCGATCGCGCGCTGACTTCATTATGGGGATTTCGCCGCACAGGAAGCCATTTGCTTCCTGTGCGGCGAACGGAGAAGAGGTGAGTTCCTCTTCCCGGTGGGTGGGGGGTTTGGGCTAAAGAGGCACCGGGGGAAAGGAAAGGCTTTTCCTTTCCCCCGGTGTCTCTTTGAGCATTCCTGCTGCCCGATCGCATTGCGATCGGGCAGCAGGAATGCCCACTAGACACCAGGGATTTTTTTTTTTTGTTGTTCTTTCCTGTTTTTTGTTGGCGGGGAGCGGCCCCTTGGGCAAGGGTCGCTCCCCTTGTGGGGGCAATTTGTTACGGCCATTTCTGCCCCCCTTGGGGGCAGATTGGCCTACTTTTTAGCCAGATCTGCCCCCAAGGGGGGCAGAAAACACTAGATCACCAGGGTTTTTTATTTTTATGTGTATTTATGTGGGGGGGGGTGCCCCCTTGGGCAAGGGGCGCCCCCCCCAAGGGGGCAGAGAACTGTTGGCCTTTTCTACCCCCCTTGGGGGCAAATCGGCCTATTTTTTTTAGGTCCATCTGCCCCCAAGGGGGGCAGAAGCCACTTAGGCACCAGGGATTGTGTGTGTAGTGGATGGGGGGGCGCCCCCTTGGGCAAGGGTCGCTCCCCTTTGGGGGGCATGTCTTTTAGGGCCATTTCTGCCCCCCTTGAGGGCAGATCAGCCTATTATTTTTAGGCTGATCTGCCCCCAAGGGGGGCAGAAACCACTAGAACGCCAGGGATGTTTTTTTATGTGTTTATTTTTGTGGGGGGGCGTCCCCTTGGGCACGGGGCGCCCCCCCAAGGGGGGCATTGACCTGTTGGCCATTTCTGCCCCCCCTGGGGGCAGATGGGCCTATTTTTCTAGACCCACCTGCCCCCAAGGGGGGCAGAAGCCACGTAGACACCAGGGATAGTGTGTGTGTGTGTGTGTGTGTTAGTGGATGGGGGGGGGCTTGGGCAAGGGTCGCCCCCCACTTTGGGGGCACATGTACCCAGGCCATTTCTGCACCCCTTGGAGACAGATCAGCCTATTATTTTTAGGCTGATCTGCCCCCAAGGGGGGCAGAAACCACTAGAACGCCAGGGATGTTTTTTTATGTGTTTATTTTTGTGGGGGGGCGTCCCCTTGGGCACGGGGCGCCCCCCCAAGGGGGGCATTGACCTGTTGGCCATTTCTGCCCCCCCTGGGGGCAGATGGGCCTATTTTTCTAGACCCACCTGCCCCCAAGGGGGGCAGAAGCCACGTAGACACCAGGGATAGTGTGTGTGTGTGTGTGTGTTAGTGGATGGGGGGGGGCTTGGGCAAGGGTCGCCCCCCACTTTGGGGGCACATGTACCCAGGCCATTTCTGCACCCCTTGGAGACAGATCAGCCTATTATTTTTAGGCTGATCTGCCCCCAAGGGGGGCAGAAACCACTAGAACGCCAGGGATGTTTTTTTATGTGTTTATTTTTGTGGGGGGGCGTCCCCTTGGGCACGGGGCGCCCCCCCAAGGGGGGCATTGACCTGTTGGCCATTTCTGCCCCCCCTGGGGGCAGATGGGCCTATTTTTCTAGACCCACCTGCCCCCAAGGGGGGCAGAAGCCACGTAGACACCAGGGATAGTGTGTGTGTGTGTGTTAGTGGATGGGGGGGGGGCTTGGGCAAGGGTCGCCCCCCACTTTGGGGGCACATGTACCCAGGCCATTTCTGCACCCCTTGGAGACAGATCAGCCTATTATTTTTAGGCTGATCTGCCCCCAAGGGGGGCAGAAACCACTAGAACGCCAGGGATGTTTTTTTATGTGTTTATTTTTGTGGGGGGGCGTCCCCTTGGGCACGGGGCGCCCCCCCAAGGGGGGCATTGACCTGTTGGCCATTTCTGCCCCCCCTGGGGGCAGTTGGGCCTATTTTTCTAGACCCACCTGCCCCCAAGGGGGGCAGAAGCCACGTAGACACCAGGGATAGTGTGTGTGTGTGTGTGTGTTAGTGGATGGGGGGCTGGCTTGGGCAAGGGTCGCCCCCCACTTTGGGGGCACATGTACCCAGGCCATTTCTGCACCCCTTGGAGACAGATCAGCCTATTATTTTTAGGCTGATCTGCCCCCAAGGGGGGCAGAAACCACTAGAACGCCAGGGATTTTTTTTATGTGTTTATTTTTGTGTGGGGGCGTCCCCTTGTGCACGGGCGCCCCCCCAAGGGGGGCATTGACCTGTTGGCCATTTCTGCCCCCCCTGGGGGCAGATGGGCCTATTTTTCTAGACCCACCTGCCCCCAAGGGGGGCAGAAGCCACGTAGACACCAGGGATAGTGTGTGTGTGTGTGTGTGTTAGTGGATGGGGGGGGCTTGGGCAAGGGTCGCCCCCCACTTTGGGGGCACATGTACCCAGGCCATTTCTGCACCCCTTGGAGACAGATCAGCCTATTATTTTTAGGCTGATCTGCCCCCAAGGGGGGCAGAAACCACTAGAACGCCAGGGATTTTTTTTTATGTGTTTATTTTTGTGTGGGGGCGTCCCCTTGGGCACGGGCGCCCCCCCAAGGGGGGCATTGACCTGTTGGCCATTTCTGCCCCCCCTGGGGGCAGATGGGCCTATTTTTCTAGACCCACCTGCCCCCAAGGGGGGCAGAAGCCACGTAGACACCAGGGATAGTGTGTGTGTGTGTGTGTGTTAGTGGATGGGGGGGGGCTTGGGCAAGGGTCGCCCCCCACTTTGGGGGCACATGTACCCAGGCCATTTCTGCACCCCTTGGAGACAGATCAGCCTATTATTTTTAGGCTGATCTGCCCCCAAGGGGGGCAGAAACCACTAGAACGCCAGGGATTTTTTTTTATGTGTTTATTTTTGTGTGGGGGCGTCCCCTTGGGCACGGGCGCCCCCCCAAGGGGGGCATTGACCTGTTGGCCATTTCTGCCCCCCCTGGGGGCAGATGGGCCTATTTTTCTAGAACCACCTGCCCCCAAGGGGGCAGAAGCCACTTAGGCACCAGGGATAGTGTTGTGTGTGTTTTTTTTGTTTGAGGGCTGTCCCCTTTGGCAAGGGTCGCTCTCCATGGGGACACAGTACTAAAGGTATTTTTTGGCTTCCTTGGGGCAGACAGGCCTATTTTTTTAGTAGGCCCATCTGCCCCTATGGCAGAATCCACTTAGGCACCAATTTCTAAAATGTTTGATGGTGGGGTGTTTGTCAACTGAAGAAGTCTTTGCATTTGTGATAAAAAATGTTTTCCTCCTTTTTGTTCTAGTTCAAAGCTTTTGCTTTATTTGCTGTGGCTCCTTGCGGTTTTGGCGGTGGTTGACCTGCAGTTTGCACAGTTGCATGTTTAGGTAAGTAAAAACAATTTACTCCAAAGGAGTATTGTTGCCATGCATGAATGACATGTTTGTAGGGGGTGTACTAAATGCAGGATTGTGTGTGAAATTGTCCTTAGGTTTGTGCACAATGATATTTGTTTTGTCTTATTTCTAATTTGCCTTTCTTTCTTTCTTTTTAGTGGGATATCATTGGTGATTGCTGTGTAGTTGCTGGTGAATCAAGCTTTTTCAGGCAAGTGAGCGGTATAGTTTTTGAGTTTGTAACTCTTACTAACAAAGCTACACTTTGTTACTTGTCTTACACAGTGCTGGTTGTTGGTGGTGAATTTGTCCAGTTAATTTTAGCAGGAGAGATCATGGCTAGCCGCAGGATGACCGCTCAGCAGGTGGTTGGTATGCTTTTTGAGTCACAGTCTGATCATGACTATGAGACAGACTCTGCATCTGAGGCAGAGGAGGAAGTCAGAGATTCTGGCAGTGATGTTTCTGTTGGAGGGGAATCTTCTGATGATGAAGCCACACTCAGTGCAGATGAAGGTTCTGTTTTAGAGGAGGACATTGATGTGCCAATAGTGCAGCAACCTGGGGCTGAAAGGTTTCCCGTTAGAAGACCTGATGTCTGGGTTGCCCCAAACATGGAGCAGCCAGAGTTGCCTGCCTTTACTGGTCTCCCGGGGTGTAACGCCAATACAGAGAACTTTATGCCTATCAATTTCTTTGAGTTATTCATGGATGATGTGTTTTTGGAAGAGATTGTTGAGCAGACTAATTTGTATGCGGAGCAGCATTTGAGGGACAACGCTGCTAGACTTAGGCCACACTCTAGAGCTGCCCAGTGGATTCCCACAAATTTGGAGGAGCTAAAAAAGTTTTTGGGTTTGACTTTTTTGATGGGGTTGATAAGGAAGCCGTCACTGGCTTCTTATTGGTCTACTAGTCCCTTGATGGCAACAGCTATATTTCCAGCTACCATGAGTCGTAATCGGTATTTGCTTCTTCTTAGGATGCTGCATTTTGTTGACAATGCATTAGCCTTGCCACAAGATCACCCAGATTCTGACCGTCTTTTTAAGATTAGGCCTGTCCTTGATCATTTTGTAGATCGGTTTTCGGAGGTCTATGTTCCAGGCAAAGAGATAAGTGTGGACGAGTCTTTGCTCCTCTTCAAGGGTCGTTTGTTTTTTAGGCAGTACATTCCTAGCAAAAGGGCACGATATGGAATTAAATTGTATATGCTGTCTGAAAGTAGGACAGGATATGTGTATAGTTTCCGTGTGTACACTGGTAGGGATTCCAATATTGACCCCCCTGGTTGTCCTCCCACTTTTGGAGTTACTGAGAAAATAGTGTGGGATCTTGGTAGACGACTGTTCAACAAAGGTCACCATTTGTATGTAGATAACTTCTACACTGGTGTGCAGTTGTTCAAGGAATTGTTTAGAGTGGACACAGTTGCTTGTGGCACAATCCGTTCTAACCGGAAAGGCTATCCAAGGGAGCTTGTCTGTAAAAAACTTGAGAGGGGACAGTGCTGTGCCTTGCGGAACGAGGAGCTGCTAGCTTTGAAATTTTCAGACAAGAGGGATGTCTACATGCTAAGTACCATCCATGATGAGAGTACTTCCCCTGTGACTGTTTGGGGCCAGGTTGCTGAAGTGCGCAAACCTGTGTGCATTTTAGATTATAATAAGCACATGGGAGGTGTAGATAGAGTTGACCAGAGGTTGGAACCTTATACTGCTATTCGTAAGTCTTATGTTTGGTATAAGAAGTTAGCACTTCACCTCTTCCACTTAGCAACCTTCAATGCTTTTATTGTGTTTAGGGATAGGTCTCCAGACTCAAAGATGACATTTGTGAAATTTCAGGAGTCAGTGATAGAGAGCCTTATTGTGGTGGAACAGGCCAGAGTTCCTAGAGAAGCAGTGGTGGAGGATGTGGCTAGATTGAAAGATCGCCACTTTGCTGAGCACATTCCTCCCACACCCAAAAAAGACTTTCCAGCTAAGAAATGTAGAGTGTGTTTTCGAAGAGGTATCCGGAGGGAGTCTCGAATGTACTGCCCAGATTGTCCTTCAAAGCCTGGGCTGTGTGTCGGTGCTTGTTTTAAGAATTACCACACCCAGAAGAATTTCTGGGAACAACCATGAGTGTAAACTCATGTCTGTTTTGTATTTTCATGTGTTTAGTTTCATGGTTAGCATTTCTGTCATGTTGTTAGTTAGAGCTTTTGTGTTTGTTGTTTTGTAATTCTTTCTACTTAGTTAGGGGTTCCTCTGTTTAAAAAAAAAAAAAAAAATATGATGCCATTGTGTGTGGAGTGGGGCTTGGCTGAGACTGTACATATTGACTTGATGTTGGCTACTGCAACACACTGCCAGCCAAACACCAGTCCACACACTCCCATCAGCTGGTGTGATTGTTGTATCAGGCATGTGGGCGTATGTAAGTGATGGGCCCTTGAGTGGCGCTGTCTGTCGATGTGAGTGTTGTAATGTGCTGGGCCCGTGGCTGGCGGTGTGAATGGCCTTGTGTGTGTCATGTATGAAAGTTGTGTGAATGGACTGTAAAGCGGTTGGTGCCTTGTCGCGGCTTTACAGCTCACGAGCTGTGAGTCATTGGTTCAGTTTTTTGCCTTTCAGTTACTAACAGTGCTTTTCATTTTTGTGAAAGCTCTTGTTAGTAAAATTTGATCCACTGAACCATCACTCACCCCCGTGCCAAATCCAACCAGTATGTGTGGTAAAAATGACCAAACCTGCTCCGCTATAATCAGGCGTCGCAGCACACCTATGACACGCTAGGTGCCTCAGGTGGGACCCCGATGATGAAGCATGCCACCAACTTGGTTGGTGGGTGAGGGGTCTTTTTCACATAACCTAAGTGTGTTTCTTTTCAAAATTTTAGTGTTTGGCACATCACGGACGTATGTGGGCACATCAAAACGATATATTACAAAACTACCTGTGTTTGGGGGGGGAGAGGGCACCTATGTTTTTGGTCCTGTGTGCGGCCTTCATCTAGGAAAACCTACCAAACCCAGACATGTTTTAAAACTAGACACTCCAAGGAGTCTAGGGAGGAGTGGCTTGCGTGGATCCCCCAACATTTTCTTACCCAGACTCCTCTGTAAACCTCAAAATGTGCTTAAAAAAAGCATATTTTCCTGACTTTTCTTCGTACGATCACCACTCCAGCACAAAATTCCTACTGTGTTCCCCTCAGTCTCCCAAATAAAATGACACCTCACGTATGTGGGTCCCCAAAGCAGAGTCAGTCTAAAGATGTATAAAAGAATATGTCCTTATAAACTCGCAGTACTATCCCCTGTATCTCTACAAGTTTTGGGCCTTATTCTGTTGGAGGCACCTGGCCCACCCACACAACTGAGGTATCATTTTTATCGGGAGACTTGGGGGAACGCTGGGTGGAAGGAAATTTGTGGCTCCACTCAGATTCCAGAACTTTCTGTCACCGAAATGTGTGAAAAATGCGTTTTTTTAGCCAATATTTGAGGTTTGGAAAGGATTCTGGGTAACAGAACCTGGTCAGAGCCCCTCAAGTCACCCCATCTTGGATTCCCCTAGGTCTCTAGTTTTCAGAAATGCACAGGTTTGGTAGGTTTCCGTAGGTGCTGGCTGAGCTACAGGCCAAAAACTACAGGTAGGCACTGTTTTCAATGAAAAAATGTGATGTGTCCACGCTGCGCTTTGGGGCGTTTCCTGTCGCGGGCGCTAGGCCTACCCACACAAGTGAGGTATCATTTTTATCTGGAGACGTGGGGGAACGCTGGGTGGAAGGAAATTTGTGGCCCCTCTCAGATTCCAGAACTTTCTGCCACAGAAATGTGAGGAACATGTGTTTTTTTAGCCAAATTTTGAGGTTTGCAAAGGATTCTGGGTAACAGAACCTGGTCCGAGCCACACAAATCACCCCATCTTGGATTCCCCTAGGTCTCTAGTTTTCAGAAATGCACAGGTTTGGTAGGTTTCCCTAGGTGGCGGCTGAGCTACAGGCCAAAATCTACAGGTAGGCACTTTGCTAAAAACAGGTCTGTTTTCTGTGATGTGTCCACGTTGCGCTTTGGGGCGTTTCCTGTCGCGGGCGCTAGGCCTACCCACACAAGTGAGGTATCATTTTTATCGGGAGACGTGGGGGAACGCTGGGTGGAAGGAAATTTGTGGCTCCTCTCAGATTCCAGAACTTTCTGCCACAGAAATGTGAGGAACATGTGTTTTTTTAGCCAATTTTTGAGCTTTGCAAAGGATTCTGGGTAACAGAACCTGGTCCGAGCCCCGCCAGTCACCCCTCCTTGGATTCCCCTAGGTCTCTAGTTTTCAGAAATGTACAGGTTTGGTAGGTTTCCCTAGGTGCCGGCTGAGCTAGAGGCCAAAATCTACAGGTAGTCACTTCGCAAAAAACACCTCTGTTTTCTTCCAAAATTTTGGTGGTGTCCACGTTGCGCTTTGGGGCGTTTCCTGTCGCGGGCGCTAGGCCTACCCACGCAAGTGAGGTATCATTTTTATCGGGAGACTTGGGGGAACGCTGGGTGGAAGGAAATTTGTGGCTCCTCCCAGATTCCAGAACTTTCTGCCACAGAAATGTGAGGAACATGTGTTTTTTTAGCCAATTTTTGAGCTTTGCAAAGGATTCTGGGTAACAGAACCTGGTCCGAGCCCCGCCAGTCACCCCTCCTTGGATTCCCCTAGGTCTCTAGTTTTCAGAAATGCACAGGTTTGGTAGGTTTCCCTAGGTGGCGGCTGAGCTAGAGGCCAAAATCTACAGGTAGGCACTTTGCTAAAAACAGGTCTTTTTTCTGTGATGTGTCCATGTTGCGCTTTGGGGCGTTTCCTGTCGCGGGCGCTAGGCCTACCCACACAAGTGAGGTATCATTTATATCGGGAGACGTGGGGGAACGCTGGGTGGAAGGAAATTTGTGGCTCCTCTCGGATTCCAGAACTTTCTGCCACAGAAATGTGAGGAACATGTGTTTTTTTAGCCAATTTTTGAGCTTTGCAAAGGATTCTGGGTAACAGAACCTGGTCCGAGCCCCGCCAGTCACCCCTCCTTGGATTCCCCTAGGTCTCTAGTTTTCAGAAATGTACAGGTTTGGTAGGTTTCCCTGGGTGCCGGCTGAGCTAGAGGCCAAAATCTACAGGTAGTCACTTCGCAAAAAACACCTCTGTTTTCTTCCAAAATTTTGGTGGTGTCCACGTTGCGCTTTGGGGCGTTTCCTGTCGCGGGCGCTAGGCCTACCCACGCAAGTGAGGTATCATTTTTATCGGGAGACTTGGGGGAACGCTGGGTGGAAGGAAATTTGTGGCTCCTCCCAGATTCCAGAACTTTCTGCCACAGAAATGTGAGGAACATGTGTTTTTTTAGCCAATTTTTGAGGTTTGCAAAGGATTCTGGGTAACAGAACCTGGTCCGAGCCCCGCCAGTCACCCCTCCTTGGATTCCCCTAGGTCTCTAGTTTTCAGAAATGCACAGGTTTGGTAGGTTTCCCTAGGTGGCGGCTGAGCTAGAGGCCAAAATCTACAGGTAGGCACTTTGCTAAAAACAGGTCTGTTTTCTGTGATGTGTCCACGTTGCGCTTTGGGGCGTTTCCTGTCGCGGGCGCTAGGCCTACCCACACAAGTGATGTATCATTTTTATCGGGAGACGTGGGGGAACGCTGGGTGGAAGGAAATTTTTGGCTCCTCTCGGATTCCAGAACTTTCTGCCACAGAAATGTGAGGAACATGTGTTTTTTTAGCCAATTTTTGAGCTTTGCAAAGGATTCTGGGTAACAGAACCTGGTCCGAGCCCCGCCAGTCACCCCTCCTTGGATTCCCCTAGGTCTCTAGTTTTCAGAAATGTACAGGTTTGGTAGGTTTCCCTAGGTGCCGGCTGAGCTAGAGGCCAAAATCTACAGGTAGTCACTTCGCAAAAAACACCTGTTTTCTTCCAAAATTTTGGTGGTGTCCACATTGCGCTTTGGGGCGTTTCCTGTCGCGGGCGCTAGGCCTACCCACGCAAGTGAGGTATCATTTTTATTGGGAGACTTGGGGGAACGCTGGGTGGAAGGAAATTTGTGGCTCCTCCCAGATTCCAGAACTTTCTGCCACAGAAATGTGAGGAACATGTGTTTTTTTAGCCAATTTTTGAGCTTTGCAAAGGATTCTGGGTAACAGAACCTGGTCCGAGTTCCGCCAGTCACCCCTCCTTGGATTCCCCTAGGTCTCTAGTTTTCAGAAATGCACAGGTTTGGTAGGTTTCCCTAGGTGGCGGCTGAGCTAGAGGCCAAAATCTACAGGTAGGCACTTTGCTAAAAACAGGTCTGTTTTCTGTGATGTGTCCACGTTGCGCTTTGGGGCGTTTCCTGTCGCGGGCGCTAGGCCTACCCACACAAGTGAGGTATCATTTTTATCGGGAGACGTGGGGGAACGCTGGGTGGAAGGAAATTTGTGGCTCCTCTCGGATTCCAGAACTTTCTGCCACAGAAATGTGAGGAACATGTGTTTTTTTAGCCAATTTTTGAGATTTGCAAAGGATTCTGGGTAACAGAACCTGGTCCGAGCCCCGCCAGTCACCCCTCCTTGGATTCCCCTAGGTCTCTAGTTTTCAGAAATGCACAGGTTTGGTAGGTTTCCCTAGGTGGCGGCTGAGCTAGAGGCCAAAATCTACAGGTAGGCACTTTGCTAAAAACAGGTCTGTTTTCTGTGATGTGTCCACGTTGCGCTTTGGGGCGTTTCCTGTCGCGGGCGCTAGGCCTACCCACACAAGTGATGTATCATTTTTATCGGGAGACGTGGGGGAACGCTGGGTGGAAGGAAATTTGTGGCTCCTCTCGGATTCCAGAACTTTCTGCCACAGAAATGTGAGGAACATGTGTTTTTTTAGCCAATTTTTGAGCTTTGCAAAGGATTCTGGGTAACAGAACCTGGTCCGAGCCCCGCCAGTCACCCCTCCTTGGATTCCCCTAGGTCTCTAGTTTTCAGAAATGTACAGGTTTGGTAGGTTTCCCTAGGTGCCGGCTGAGCTAGAGGCCAAAATCTACAGGTAGTCACTTCGCAAAAAACACCTCTGTTTTCTTCCAAAATTTTGGTGGTGTCCACGTTGCGCTTTGGGGCGTTTCCTGTCGCGGGCGCTAGGCCTACCCACGCAAGTGAGGTATCATTTTTATCGGGAGACTTGGGGGAACGCTGGGTGGAAGGAAATTTGTGGCTCCTCCCAGATTCCAGAACTTTCTGCCACAGAAATGTGAGGAACATGTGTTTTTTTAGCCAATTTTTGAGCTTTGCAAAGGATTCTGGGTAACAGAACCTGGTCCGAGCCCCGCCAGTCACCCCTCCTTGGATTCCCCTAGGTCTCTAGTTTTCAGAAATGCACAGGTTTGGTAGGTTTCCCTAGGTGGCGGCTGAGCTAGAGGCCAAAATCTACAGGTAGGCACTTTGCTAAAAACAGGTCTGTTTTCTGTGATGTGTCCACGTTGCGCTTTGGGGCGTTTCCTGTCGCGGGCGCTAGGCCTACCCACACAAGTGAGGTATCATTTTTATCGGGAGACGTGGGGAAACGCTGGGTGGAAGGAAATTTGTGGCTCCTCTCGGATTCCAGAACTTTCTGCCACAGAAATGTGAGGAACATGTGTTTTTTTAGCCAATTTTTGAGCTTTGCAAAGGATTCTGGGTAACAGAACCTGGTCCGAGCCCCGCCAGTCACCCCTCCTTGGATTCCCCTAGGTCTCTAGCTTTCAGAAATGCACAGGTTTGGTAGGTTTCCCTAGGTGGCGGCTGAGCTAGAGGCCAAAATCTACAGGTAGGCACTTTGCTAAAAACAGGTCTGTTTTCTGTGATGTGTCCACGTTGCGCTTGGGGGCGTTTCCTGTCGCGGGCGCTAGGCCTACCCACACAAGTGAGGTATCATTTTTATCGGGAGACGTGGGGGAACGCTGGGTGGAAGGAAATTTGTGGCTCCTCTCGGATTCCAGAACTTTCTGCCACAGAAATGTGAGGAACATGTGTTTTTTTAGCCAATTTTTGAGCTTTGCAAAGGATTCTGGGTAACAGAACCTGGTCCGAGCCCCGCCAGTCACCCCTCTTTGGATTCCCCTAGGTCTCTAGTTTTCAGAAATGTACAGGTTTGGTAGGTTTCCCTAGGTGCCGGCTGAGCTAGAGGCCAAAATCTACAGGTAGTCACTTCGCAAAAAACACCTCTGTTTTCTTCCAAAATTTTGGTGGTGTCCACGTTGCGCTTTGGGGCGTTTCCTGTCGCGGGCGCTAGGCCTACCCACGCAAGTGAGGTATCATTTTTATCGGGAGACTTGGGGGAACGCTGGGTGGAAGGAAATTTGTGGCTCCTCCCAGATTCCAGAACTTTCTGCCACAGAAATGTGAGGAACATGTGTTTTTTTAGCCAATTTTTGAGCTTTGCAAAGGATTCTGGGTAACAGAACCTGGTCCGAGCCCCGCCAGTCACCCCTCCTTGGATTCCCCTAGGTCTCTAGTTTTCAGAAATGCACAGGTTTGGTAGGTTTCCCTAGGTGGCGGCTGAGCTAGAGGCCAAAATCTACAGGTAGGCACTTTGCTAAAAACAGGTCTGTTTTCTGTGATGTGTCCACGTTGCGCTTTGGGGCGTTTCCTGTCGCGGGCGCTAGGCCTACCCACACAAGTGAGGTATCATTTTTATCGGGAGACGTGGGGGAACACTGGGTGGAAGGACATTTGTGGCTCCTCTCAGATTCCAGCACTTTCTGCCACAGAAATGTGAGGAACATGTGTTTTTTTAGCCAATTTTTGAGCTTTGCAAAGGATTCTGGGTAACAGAACCTGGTCCGAGCCCCGCCAGTCACCCCTCCTTGGATTCCCCTAGGTCTCTAGTTTTCAGAAATGCACAGGTTTGGTAGGTTTCCCTAGGTGGCGGCTGAGCTAGAGGCCAAAATCTACAGGTAGGCACTTTGCTAAAAACAGGTCTTTTTTCTGTGATGTGTCCATGTTGCGCTTTGGGGCGTTTCCTGTCGCGGGCGCTAGGCCTACCCACACAAGTGAGGTATCATTTTTATCGGGAGACGTGGGGAAACGCTGGGTGGAAGGAAATTTGTGGCTCCTCTCGGATTCCAGAACTTTCTGCCACAGAAATGTGAGGAACATGTGTTTTTTTAGCCAATTTTTGAGCTTTGCAAAGGATTCTGGGTAACAGAACCTGGTCCGAGCCCCGCCAGTCACCCCTCCTTGGATTCCCCTAGGTCTCTAGTTTTCAGAAATGTACAGGTTTGGTAGGTTTCCCTAGGTGCCGGCTGAGCTAGAGGCCAAAATCTACAGGTAGTCACTTCGCAAAAAACACCTCTGTTTTCTTCCAAAATTTTGGTGGTGTCCACGTTGCGCTTTGGGGCGTTTCCTGTCGCGGGCGCTAGGCCTACCCACGCAAGTGAGGTATCATTTTTATCGGGAGACTTGGGGGAACGCTGGGTGGAAGGAAATTTGTGGCTCCTCCCAGATTCCAGAACTTTCTGCAACAGAAATGTGAGGAACATGTGTTTTTTTAGCCAATTTTTGAGCTTTGCAAAGGATTCTGGGTAACAGAACCTGGTCCGAGCCCGGCCAGTCACCCCTCCTTGGATTCCCCTAGGTCTCTAGTTTTCAGAAATGCACAGGTTTGGTAGGTTTCCCTAGGTGGCGGCTGAGCTAGAGGCCAAAATCTACAGGTAGGCACTTTGCTAAAAACAGGTCTTTTTTCTGTGATGTGTCCATGTTGCGCTTTGGGCGTTTCCTGTCGCGGGCGCTAGGCCTACCCACACAAGTGAGGTATCATTTTTATCGGGAGACGTGGGGGAACGCTGGGTGGAAGGAAATTTGTGGCTCCTCTCGGATTCCAGAACTTTCTGCCACAGAAATGTGAGGAACATGTGTTTTTTTAGCCAATTTTTGAGCTTTGCAAAGGATTCTGGGTAACAGAACCTGGTCCGAGCCCCGCCAGTCACCCCTCCTTGGATTCCCCTAGGTCTCTAGTTTTCAGAAATGTACAGGTTTGGTAGGTTTCCCTAGGTGCCGGCTGAGCTAGAGGCCAAAATCTACAGGTAGTCACTTCGCAAAAAACACCTCTGTTTTCTTCCAAAATTTTGGTGGTGTCCACGTTGCGCTTTGGGGCGTTTCCTGTCGCGGGCGCTAGGCCTACCCACGCAAGTGAGGTATCATTTTTATCGGGAGACTTGGGGGAACGCTGGGTGGAAGGAAATTTGTGGCTCCTCCCAGATTCCAGAACTTTCTGCAACAGAAATGTGAGGAACATGTGTTTTTTTAGCCAATTTTTGAGCTTTGCAAAGGATTCTGGGTAACAGAACCTGGTCCGAGCCCCGCCAGTCACCCCTCCTTGGATTCCCCTAGGTCTCTAGTTTTCAGAAATGCACAGGTTTGGTAGGTTTCCCTAGGTGGCGGCTGAGCTAGAGGCCAAAATCTACAGGTAGGCACTTTGCTAAAAACAGGTCTGTTTTCTGTGATGTGTCCACGTTGCGCTTTGGGGCGTTTCCTGTCGCGGGCGCTAGGCCTACCCACACAAGTGATGTATCATTTTTATCGGGAGACGTGGGGGAACGCTGGGTGGAAGGAAATTTGTGGCTCCTCTCGGACTCCAGAACTTTCTGCCACAGAAATGTGAGGAACATGTGTTTTTTTAGCCAATTTTTGAGCTTTGCAAAGGATTCTGGGTAACAGGACCTGGTCCGAGCCCCGCCAGTCACCCCTCCTTGGATTCCCCTAGGTCTCTAGTTTTCAGAAATGTACAGGTTTGGTAGGTTTCCCTAGGTGCCGGCTGAGCTAGAGGCCAAAATCTACAGGTAGTCACTTCGCAAAAAACACCTCTGTTTTCTTCCAAAATTTTGGTGGTGTCCACGTTGCGCTTTGGGGCGTTTCCTGTCGCGGGCGCTAGGCCTACCCACGCAAGTGAGGTATCATTTTTATTGGGAGACTTGGGGGAACGCTGGGTGGAAGGAAATTTGTGGCTCGTCCCAGATTCCAGAACTTTCTGCCACAGAAATGTGAGGAACATGTGTTTTTTTAGCCAATTTTTGAGCTTTGCAAAGGATTCTGGGTAACAGAACCTGGTCCGAGCCCCGCCAGTCACCCCTCCTTGGATTCCCCTAGGTCTCTAGTTTTCAGAAATGCACAGGTTTGGTAGGTTTCCCTAGGTGCCGGCTGAGCTAGAGGCCAAAATCTACAGGTAGTCACTTCGCAAAAAACACCTCTGTTTTCTTCCAAAATTTTGGTGGTGTCCACGTTGCGCTTTGGGGCGTTTCCTGTCGCGGGCGCTAGGCCTACCCACGCAAGTGAGGTATCATTTTTATTGGGAGACTTGGGGGAACGCTGGGTGGAAGGAAATTTGTGGCTCGTCCCAGATTCCAGAACTTTCTGCCACAGAAATGTGAGGAACATGTGTTTTTTTAGCCAATTTTTGAGCTTTGCAAAGGATTCTGGGTAACAGAACCTGGTCCGAGCCCCGCCAGTCACCCCTCCTTGGATTCCCCTAGGTCTCTAGTTTTCAGAAATGCACAGGTTTGGTAGGTTTCCCTAGGTGGCGGCTGAGCTAGAGGCCAAAATCTACAGGTAGGCACTTTGCTAAAAACAGGTCTGTTTTCTGTGATGTGTCCACGTTGCGCTTTGGGGCGTTTCCTGTCGCGGGCGCTAGGCCTACCCACACAAGTGAGGTATCATTTTTATCGGGAGACGTGGGGGAACGCTGGGTGGAAGGACATTTGTGGCTCCTCTCAGATTCCAGCACTTTCTGCCACAGAAATGTGAGGAACATGTGTTTTTTTAGCCAATTTTTGAGATTTGCAAAGGATTCTGGGTAACAGAACCTGGTCCGAGCCCCGCCAGTCACCCCTCCTTGGATTCCCCTAGGTCTCTAGTTTTCAGAAATGCACAGGTTTGGTAGGTTTCCCTAGGTGGCGGCTGAGCTAGAGGCCAAAATCTACAGGTAGGAACTTTGCTAAAAACAGGTCTGTTTTCTGTGATGTGTCCACGTTGCGCTTTGGGGCGTTTCCTGTCGCGGGTGCTAGGCCTACCCACACAAGTGATGTATCATTTTTATCGGGAGACGTGGGGGAACGCTGGGTGGAAGGAAATTTGTGGCTCCTCTCGGATTCCAGAACTTTCTGCCACAGAAATGTGAGGAACATGTGTTTTTTTAGCCAATTTTTGAGCTTTGCAAAGGATTCTGGGTAACAGAACCTGGTCCGAGCCCCGCCAGTCACCCCTCCTTGGATTCCCCTAGGTCTCTAGTTTTCAGAAATGTACAGGTTTGGTAGGTTTCCCTAGGTGCCGGCTGAGCTAGAGGCCAAAATCTACAGGTAGTCACTTCGCAAAAAACACCTCTGTTTTCTTCCAAAATTTTGGTGGTGTCCACGTTGCGCTTTGGGGCGTTTCCTGTCGCGGGCGCTAGGCCTACCCACGCAAGTGAGGTATCATTTTTATCGGGAGACTTGGGGGAACGCTGGGTTGAAGGAAATTTGTGGCTCCTCCCAGATTCCAGAACTTTCTGCCACAGAAATGTGAGGAACATGTGTTTTTTTAGCCAATTTTTGAGCTTTGCAAAGGATTCTGGGTAACAGAACCTGGTCCGAGCCCCGCCAGTCACCCCTCCTTGGATTCCCCTAGGTCTCTAGTTTTCAGAAATGCACAGGTTTGGTAGGTTTCCCTAGGTGGCGGCTGAGCTAGAGGCCAAAATCTACAGGTAGGCACTTTGCTAAAAACAGGTCTGTTTTCTGTGATGTGTCCACGTTGCGCTTTGGGGCGTTTCCTGTCGCGGGCGCTAGGCCTACCCACACAAGTGAGGTATCATTTTTATCGGGAGACGTGGGGAAACGCTGGGTGGAAGGAAATTTGTGGCTCCTCTCGGATTCCAGAACTTTCTGCCACAGAAATGTGAGGAACATGTGTTTTTTTAGCCAATTTTTGAGCTTTGCAAAGGATTCTGGGTAACAGAACCTGGTCCGAGCCCCGCCAGTCACCCCTCCTTGGATTCCCCTAGGTCTCTAGCTTTCAGAAATGCACAGGTTTGGTAGGTTTCCCTAGGTGGCGGCTGAGCTAGAGGCCAAAATCTACAGGTAGGCACTTTGCTAAAAACAGGTCTGTTTTCTGTGATGTGTCCACGTTGCGCTTGGGGGCGTTTCCTGTCGCGGGCGCTAGGCCTACCCACACAAGTGAGGTATCATTTTTATCGGGAGACGTGGGGGAACGCTGGGTGGAAGGAAATTTGTGGCTCCTCTCGGATTCCAGAACTTTCTGCCACAGAAATGTGAGGAACATGTGTTTTTTTAGCCAATTTTTGAGCTTTGCAAAGGATTCTGGGTAACAGAACCTGGTCCGAGCCCCGCCAGTCACCCCTCTTTGGATTCCCCTAGGTCTCTAGTTTTCAGAAATGTACAGGTTTGGTAGGTTTCCCTAGGTGCCGGCTGAGCTAGAGGCCAAAATCTACAGGTAGTCACTTCGCAAAAAACACCTCTGTTTTCTTCCAAAATTTTGGTGGTGTCCACGTTGCGCTTTGGGGCGTTTCCTGTCGCGGGCGCTAGGCCTACCCACGCAAGTGAGGTATCATTTTTATCGGGAGACTTGGGGGAACGCTGGGTGGAAGGAAATTTGTGGCTCCTCCCAGATTCCAGAACTTTCTGCCACAGAAATGTGAGGAACATGTGTTTTTTTAGCCAATTTTTGAGCTTTGCAAAGGATTCTGGGTAACAGAACCTGGTCCGAGCCCCGCCAGTCACCCCTCCTTGGATTCCCCTAGGTCTCTAGTTTTCAGAAATGCACAGGTTTGGTAGGTTTCCCTAGGTGGCGGCTGAGCTAGAGGCCAAAATCTACAGGTAGGCACTTTGCTAAAAACAGGTCTGTTTTCTGTGATGTGTCCACGTTGCGCTTTGGGGCGTTTCCTGTTGCGGGCGCTAGGCCTACCCACACAAGTGAGGTATCATTTTTATCGGGAGACGTGGGGGAACGCTGGGTGGAAGGACATTTGTGGCTCCTCTCAGATTCCAGCACTTTCTGCCACAGAAATGTGAGGAACATGTGTTTTTTTAGCCAATTTTTGAGCTTTGCAAAGGATTCTGGGTAACAGAACCTGGTCCGAGCCCCGCCAGTCACCCCTCCTTGGATTCCCCTAGGTCTCTAGTTTTCAGAAATGCACAGGTTTGGTAGGTTTCCCTAGGTGGCGGCTGAGCTAGAGGCCAAAATCTACAGGTAGGCACTTTGCTAAAAACAGGTCTGTTTTCTGTGATGTGTCCACGTTGCGCTTTGGGGCGTTTCCTGTCGCGGGCGCTAGGCCTACCCACACAAGTGATGTATCATTTTTATCGGGAGACGTGGGGGAACGCTGGGTGGAAGGAAATTTGTGGCTCCTCTCGGATTCCAGAACTTTCTGCCACAGAAATGTGAGGAACATGTGTTTTTTTAGCCAATTTTTGAGCTTTGCAAAGGATTCTGGGTAACAGAACCTGGTCCGAGCCCCGCCAGTCACCCCTCCTTGGATTCCCCTAGGTCTCTAGTTTTCAGAAATGTACAGGTTTGGTAGGTTTCCCTAGGTGCCGGCTGAGCTAGAGGCCAAAATCTACAGGTAGTCACTTCGCAAAAAACACCTCTGTTTTCTTCCAAAATTTTGGTGGTGTCCACGTTGCGCTTTGGGGCGTTTCCTGTCGCGGGCGCTAGGCCTACCCACGCAAGTGAGGTATCATTTTTATTGGGAGACTTGGGGGAACGCTGGGTGGAAGGAAATTTGTGGCTCGTCCCAGATTCCAGAACTTTCTGCCACAGAAATGTGAGGAACATGTGTTTTTTTAGCCAATTTTTGAGCTTTGCAAAGGATTCTGGGTAACAGAACCTGGTCCGAGCCCCGCCAGTCACCCCTCCTTGGATTCCCCTAGGTCTCTAGTTTTCAGAAATGCACAGGTTTGGTAGGTTTCCCTAGGTGGCGGCTGAGCTAGAGGCCAAAATCTACAGGTAGGCACTTTGCTAAAAACAGGTCTGTTTTCTGTGATGTGTCCACGTTGCGCTTTGGGGCGTTTCCTGTCGCGGGCGCTAGGCCTACCCACACAAGTGAGGTATCATTTTTATCGGGAGACGTGGGGGAACGCTGGGTGGAAGGAAATTTGTGGCTCCTCTCGGATTCCAGAACTTTCTGCCACAGAAATGTGAGGAACATGTGTTTTTTTAGCCAATTTTTGAGATTTGCAAAGGATTCTGGGTAACAGAACCTGGTCCGAGCCCCGCCAGTCACCCCTCCTTGGATTCCCCTAGGTCTCTAGTTTTCAGAAATGCACAGGTTTGGTAGGTTTCCCTAGGTGGCGGCTGAGCTAGAGGCCAAAATCTACAGGTAGGAACTTTGCTAAAAACAGGTCTGTTTTCTGTGATGTGTCCACGTTGCGCTTTGGGGCGTTTCCTGTCGCGGGTGCTAGGCCTACCCACACAAGTGATGTATCATTTTTATCGGGAGACGTGGGGGAACGCTGGGTGGAAGGAAATTTGTGGCTCCTCTCGGATTCCAGAACTTTCTGCCACAGAAATGTGAGGAACATGTGTTTTTTTAGCCAATTTTTGAGCTTTGCAAAGGATTCTGGGTAACAGAACCTGGTCCGAGCCCCGCCAGTCACCCCTCCTTGGATTCCCCTAGGTCTCTAGTTTTCAGAAATGTACAGGTTTGGTAGGTTTCCCTAGGTGCCGGCTGAGCTAGAGGCCAAAATCTACAGGTAGTCACTTCGCAAAAAACACCTCTGTTTTCTTCCAAAATTTTGGTGGTGTCCACGTTGCGCTTTGGGGCGTTTCCTGTCGCGGGCGCTAGGCCTACCCACGCAAGTGAGGTATCATTTTTATCGGGAGACTTGGGGGAACGCTGGGTTGAAGGAAATTTGTGGCTCCTCCCAGATTCCAGAACTTTCTGCCACAGAAATGTGAGGAACATGTGTTTTTTTAGCCAATTTTTGAGCTTTGCAAAGGATTCTGGGTAACAGAACCTGGTCCGAGCCCCGCCAGTCACCCCTCCTTGGATTCCCCTAGGTCTCTAGTTTTCAGAAATGCACAGGTTTGGTAGGTTTCCCTAGGTGGCGGCTGAGCTAGAGGCCAAAATCTACAGGTAGGCACTTTGCTAAAAACAGGTCTGTTTTCTGTGATGTGTCCACGTTGCGCTTTGGGGCGTTTCCTGTCGCGGGCGCTAGGCCTACCCACACAAGTGAGGTATCATTTTTATCGGGAGACGTGGGGAAACGCTGGGTGGAAGGAAATTTGTGGCTCCTCTCGGATTCCAGAACTTTCTGCCACAGAAATGTGAGGAACATGTGTTTTTTTAGCCAATTTTTGAGCTTTGCAAAGGATTCTGGGTAACAGAACCTGGTCCGAGCCCCGCCAGTCACCCCTCCTTGGATTCCCCTAGGTCTCTAGCTTTCAGAAATGCACAGGTTTGGTAGGTTTCCCTAGGTGGCGGCTGAGCTAGAGGCCAAAATCTACAGGTAGGCACTTTGCTAAAAACAGGTCTGTTTTCTGTGATGTGTCCACGTTGCGCTTGGGGGCGTTTCCTGTCGCGGGCGCTAGGCCTACCCACACAAGTGAGGTATCATTTTTATCGGGAGACGTGGGGGAACGCTGGGTGGAAGGAAATTTGTGGCTCCTCTCGGATTCCAGAACTTTCTGCCACAGAAATGTGAGGAACATGTGTTTTTTTAGCCAATTTTTGAGCTTTGCAAAGGATTCTGGGTAACAGAACCTGGTCCGAGCCCCGCCAGTCACCCCTCTTTGGATTCCCCTAGGTCTCTAGTTTTCAGAAATGTACAGGTTTGGTAGGTTTCCCTAGGTGCCGGCTGAGCTAGAGGCCAAAACCTACAGGTAGTCACTTCGCAAAAAACACCTCTGTTTTCTTCCAAAATTTTGGTGGTGTCCACGTTGCGCTTTGGGGCGTTTCCTGTCGCGGGCGCTAGGCCTACCCACGCAAGTGAGGTATCATTTTTATCGGGAGACTTGGGGGAACGCTGGGTGGAAGGAAATTTGTGGCTCCTCCCAGATTCCAGAACTTTCTGCCACAGAAATGTGAGGAACATGTGTTTTTTTAGCCAATTTTTGAGCTTTGCAAAGGATTCTGGGTAACAGAACCTGGTCCGAGCCCCGCCAGTCACCCCTCCTTGGATTCCCCTAGGTCTCTAGTTTTCAGAAATGCACAGGTTTGGTAGGTTTCCCTAGGTGGCGGCTGAGCTAGAGGCCAAAATCTACAGGTAGGCACTTTGCTAAAAACAGGTCTGTTTTCTGTGATGTGTCCACGTTGCGCTTTGGGGCGTTTCCTGTCGCGGGCGCTAGGCCTACCCACACAAGTGAGGTATCATTTTTATCGGGAGACGTGGGGGAACGCTGGGTGGAAGGACATTTGTGGCTCCTCTCAGATTCCAGCACTTTCTGCCACAGAAATGTGAGGAACATGTGTTTTTTTAGCCAATTTTTGAGCTTTGCAAAGGATTCTGGGTAACAGAACCTGGTCCGAGCCCCGCCAGTCACCCCTCCTTGGATTCCCCTAGGTCTCTAGTTTTCAGAAATGCACAGGTTTGGTAGGTTTCCCTAGGTGGCGGCTGAGCTAGAGGCCAAAATCTACAGGTAGGCACTTTGCTAAAAACAGGTCTGTTTTCTGTGATGTGTCCACGTTGCGCTTTGGGGCGTTTCCTGTCGCGGGCGCCAGGCCTACCCACACAAGTGAGGTATCATTTTTATCGGGAGACGTGGGGGAACGCTGGGTGGAAGGAAATTTGTGGCTCCTCTCGGATTCCAGAACTTTCTGCCACAGAAATGTGAGGAACATGTGTTTTTTTAGCCAATTTTTGAGATTTGCAAAGGATTCTGGGTAACAGAACCTGGTCCGAGCCCCGCCAGTCACCCCTCCTTGGATTCCCCTAGGTCTCTAGTTTTCAGAAATGCACAGGTTTGGTAGGTTTCCCTAGGTGGCGGCTGAGCTAGAGGCCAAAATCTACAGGTAGGCACTTTGCTAAAAACAGGTCTGTTTTCTGTGATGTGTCCACGTTGCGCTTTGGGGCGTTTCCTGTCGCGGGCGCTAGGCCTACCCACACAAGTGATGTATCATTTTTATCGGGAGACGTGGGGGAACGCTGGGTGGAAGGAAATTTGTGGCTCCTCTCGGATTCCAGAACTTTCTGCCACAGAAATGTGAGGAACATGTGTTTTTTTAGCCAATTTTTGAGCTTTGCAAAGGATTCTGGGTAACAGAACCTGGTCCGAGCCCCGCCAGTCACCCCTCCTTGGATTCCCCTAGGTCTCTAGTTTTCAGAAATGTACAGGTTTGGTAGGTTTCCCTAGGTGCCGGCTGAGCTAGAGGCCAAAATCTACAGGTAGTCACTTCGCAAAAAACACCTCTGTTTTCTTCCAAAATTTTGGTGGTGTCCACGTTGCGCTTTGGGGCGTTTCCTGTCGCGGGCGCTAGGCCTACCCACGCAAGTGAGGTATCATTTTTATCGGGAGACTTGGGGGAACGCTGGGTGGAAGGAAATTTGTGGCTCCTCCCAGATTCCAGAACTTTCTGCCACAGAAATGTGAGGAACATGTGTTTTTTTAGCCAATTTTTGAGCTTTGCAAAGGATTCTGGGTAACAGAACCTGGTCCGAGCCCCGCCAGTCACCCCTCCTTGGATTCCCCTAGGTCTCTAGTTTTCAGAAATGCACAGGTTTGGTAGGTTTCCCTAGGTGGAGGCTGAGCTAGAGGCCAAAATCTACAGGTAGGCACTTTGCTAAAAACAGGTCTGTTTTCTGTGATGTGTCCACGTTGCGCTTTGGGGCGTTTCCTGTCGCGGGCGCTAGGCCTACCCACACAAGTGAGGTATCATTTTTATCAGGAGACGTGGGGGAACGCTGGGTGGAAGGACATTTGTGGCTCCTCTCAGATTCCAGCACTTTCTGCCACAGAAATGTGAGGAACATGTGTTTTTTTAGCCAATTTTTGAGCTTTGCAAAGGATTCTGGGTAACAGAACCTGGTCCGAGCCCCGCCAGTCACCCCTCCTTGGATTCCCCTAGGTCTCTAGTTTTCAGAAATGCACAGGTTTGGTAGGTTTCCCTAGGTGCCGGCTGAGCTAGAGGCCAAAATCTACAGGTAGTCACTTCGCAAAAAACACCTCTGTTTTCTTCCAAAATTTTGGTGGTGTCCACGTTGCGCTTTGGGGCGTTTCCTGTCGCGGGCGCTAGGCCTACCCACGCAAGTGAGGTATCATTTTTATTGGGAGACTTGGGGGAACGCTGGGTGGAAGGAAATTTGTGGCTCGTCCCAGATTCCAGAACTTTCTGCCACAGAAATGTGAGGAACATGTGTTTTTTTAGCCAATTTTTGAGCTTTGCAAAGGATTCTGGGTAACAGAACCTGGTCCGAGCCCCGCCAGTCACCCCTCCTTGGATTCCCCTAGGTCTCTAGTTTTCAGAAATGCACAGGTTTGGTAGGTTTCCCTAGGTGGCGGCTGAGCTAGAGGCCAAAATCTACAGGTAGGCACTTTGCTAAAAACAGGTCTGTTTTCTGTGATGTGTCCACGTTGCGCTTTGGGGCGTTTCCTGTCGCGGGCGCTAGGCCTACCCACACAAGTGAGGTATCATTTTTATCGGGAGACGTGGGGGAACGCTGGGTGGAAGGAAATTTGTGGCTCCTCTCGGATTCCAGAACTTTCTGCCACAGAAATGTGAGGAACATGTGTTTTTTTAGCCAATTTTTGAGCTTTGCAAAGGATTCTGGGTAACAGAACCTGGTCCGAGCCCCGCCAGTCACCCCTCCTTGGATTCCCCTAGGTCTCTAGTTTTCAGAAATGTACAGGTTTGGTAGGTTTCCCTAGGTGCCGGCTGAGCTAGAGGCCAAAATCTACAGGTAGTCACTTCGCAAAAAACACCTCTGTTTTCTTCCAAAATTTTGGTGGTGTCCACGTTGCGCTTTGGGGCGTTTCCTGTCGCGGGCGCTAGGCCTACCCACGCAAGTGAGGTATCATTTTTATCGGGAGACTTGGGGGAACGCTGGGTGGAAGGAAATTTGTGGCTCCTCCCAGATTCCAGAACTTTCTGCCACAGAAATGTGAGGAACATGTGTTTTTTTAGCCAATTTTTGAGCTTTGCAAAGGATTCTGGGTAACAGAACCTGGTCCGAGCCCCGCCAGTCACCCCTCCTTGGATTCCCCTAGGTCTCTAGTTTTCAGAAATGCACAGGTTTGGTAGGTTTCCCTAGGTGGCGGCTGAGCTAGAGGCCAAAATCTACAGGTAGGCACTTTGCTAAAAACAGGTCTGTTTTCTGTGATGTGTCCACGTTGCGCTTTGGGGCGTTTCCTGTCGCGGGCGCTAGGCCTACCCACACAAGTGAGGTATCATTTTTATCGGGAGACGTGGGGAAACGCTGGGTGGAAGGAAATTTGTGGCTCCTCTCGGATTCCAGAACTTTCTGCCACAGAAATGTGAGGAACATGTGTTTTTTTAGCCAATTTTTGAGCTTTGCAAAGGATTCTGGGTAACAGAACCTGGTCCGAGCCCCGCCAGTCACCCCTCCTTGGATTCCCCTAGGTCTCTAGTTTTCAGAAATGCACAGGTTTGGTAGGTTTCCCTAGGTGGCGGCTGAGCTAGAGGCCAAAATCTACAGGTAGGCACTTTGCTAAAAACAGGTCTGTTTTCTGTGATGTGTCCACGTTGCGCTTGGGGGCGTTTCCTGTCGCGGGCGCTAGGCCTACCCACACAAGTGAGGTATCATTTTTATCGGGAGACGTGGGGGAACGCTGGGTGGAAGGAAATTTGTGGCTCCTCTCGGATTCCAGAACTTTCTGCCACAGAAATGTGAGGAACATGTGTTTTTTTAGCCAATTTTTGAGCTTTGCAAAGGATTCTGGGTAACAGAACCTGGTCCGAGCCCCGCCAGTCACCCCTCTTTGGATTCCCCTAGGTCTCTAGTTTTCAGAAATGTACAGGTTTGGTAGGTTTCCCTAGGTGCCGGCTGAGCTAGAGGCCAAAATCTACAGGTAGTCACTTCGCAAAAAACACCTCTGTTTTCTTCCAAAATTTTGGTGGTGTCCACGTTGCGCTTTGGGGCGTTTCCTGTCGCGGGCGCTAGGCCTACCCACGCAAGTGAGGTATCATTTTTATCGGGAGACTTGGGGGAACGCTGGGTGGAAGGAAATTTGTGGCTCCTCCCAGATTCCAGAACTTTCTGCCACAGAAATGTGAGGAACATGTGTTTTTTTAGCCAATTTTTGAGCTTTGCAAAGGATTCTGGGTAACAGAACCTGGTCCGAGCCCCGCCAGTCACCCCTCCTTGGATTCCCCTAGGTCTCTAGTTTTCAGAAATGCACAGGTTTGGTAGGTTTCCCTAGGTGGCGGCTGAGCTAGAGGCCAAAATCTACAGGTAGGCACTTTGCTAAAAACAGGTCTGTTTTCTGTGATGTGTCCACGTTGCGCTTTGGGGCGTTTCCTGTCGCGGGCGCTAGGCCTACCCACACAAGTGAGGTATCATTTTTATCGGGAGACGTGGGGGAACGCTGGGTGGAAGGACATTTGTGGCTCCTCTCAGATTCCAGCACTTTCTGCCACAGAAATGTGAGGAACATGTGTTTTTTTAGCCAATTTTTGAGCTTTGCAAAGGATTCTGGGTAACAGAACCTGGTCCGAGCCCCGCCAGTCACCCCTCCTTGGATTCCCCTAGGTCTCTAGTTTTCAGAAATGCACAGGTTTGGTAGGTTTCCCTAGGTGGCGGCTGAGCTAGAGGCCAAAATCTACAGGTAGGCACTTTGCTAAAAACAGGTCTGTTTTCTGTGATGTGTCCACGTTGCGCTTTGGGGCGTTTCCTGTCGCGGGCGCCAGGCCTACCCACACAAGTGAGGTATCATTTTTATCGGGAGACGTGGGGGAACGCTGGGTGGAAGGAAATTTGTGGCTCCTCTCGGATTCCAGAACTTTCTGCCACAGAAATGTGAGGAACATGTGTTTTTTTAGCCAATTTTTGAGATTTGCAAAGGATTCTGGGTAACAGAACCTGGTCCGAGCCCCGCCAGTCACCCCTCCTTGGATTCCCCTAGGTCTCTAGTTTTCAGAAATGCACAGGTTTGGTAGGTTTCCCTAGGTGGCGGCTGAGCTAGAGGCCAAAATCTACAGGTAGGCACTTTGCTAAAAACAGGTCTGTTTTCTGTGATGTGTCCACGTTGCGCTTTGGGGCGTTTCCTGTCGCGGGCGCTAGGCCTACCCACACAAGTGATGTATCATTTTTATCGGGAGACGTGGGGGAACGCTGGGTGGAAGGAAATTTGTGGCTCCTCTCGGATTCCAGAACTTTCTGCCACAGAAATGTGAGGAACATGTGTTTTTTTAGCCAATTTTTGAGCTTTGCAAAGGATTCTGGGTAACAGAACCTGGTCCGAGCCCCGCCAGTCACCCCTCCTTGGATTCCCCTAGGTCTCTAGTTTTCAGAAATGTACAGGTTTGGTAGGTTTCCCTAGGTGCCGGCTGAGCTAGAGGCCAAAATCTACAGGTAGTCACTTCGCAAAAAACACCTCTGTTTTCTTCCAAAATTTTGGTGGTGTCCACGTTGCGCTTTGGGGCGTTTCCTGTCGCGGGCGCTAGGCCTACCCACGCAAGTGAGGTATCATTTTTATCAGGAGACTTGGGGGAACGCTGGGTGGAAGGAAATTTGTGGCTCCTCCCAGATTCCAGAACTTTCTGCCACAGAAATGTGAGGAACATGTGTTTTTTTAGCCAATTTTTGAGCTTTGCAAAGGATTCTGGGTAACAGAACCTGGTCCGAGCCCCGCCAGTCACCCCTCCTTGGATTCCCCTAGGTCTCTAGTTTTCAGAAATGCACAGGTTTGGTAGGTTTCCCTAGGTGGCGGCTGAGCTAGAGGCCAAAATCTACAGGTAGGCACTTTGCTAAAAACAGGTCTGTTTTCTGTGATGTGTCCACGTTGCGCTTTGGGGCGTTTCCTGTCGCGGGCGCTAGGCCTACCCACACAAGTGAGGTATCATTTTTATCGGGAGACGTGGGGGAACGCTGGGTGGAAGGACATTTGTGGCTCCTCTCAGATTCCAGCACTTTCTGCCACAGAAATGTGAGGAACATGTGTTTTTTTAGCCAATTTTTGAGCTTTGCAAAGGATTCTGGGTAACAGAACCTGGTCCGAGCCCCGCCAGTCACCCCTCCTTGGATTCCCCTAGGTCTCTAGTTTTCAGAAATGCATAGGTTTGGTAGGTTTCCCTAGGTGGCGGCTGAGCTAGAGGCCAAAATCTACAGGTAGGCACTTTGCTAAAAACAGGTCTGTTTTCTGTGATGTGTCCACATTGCGCTTTGGGGCGTTTCCTGTCGCGGGCGCTAGGCCTACCCACACAAGTGAGGTATCATTTTTATCGGGAGACGTGGGGGAACGCTGGGTGGAAGGAAATTTGTGGCTCCTCTCGGATTCCAGAACTTTCTGCCACAGAAATGTGAGGAACATGTGTTTTTTTAGCCAATTTTTGAGATTTGCAAAGGATTCTGGGTAACAGAACCTGGTCCGAGCCCCGCCAGTCACCCCTCCTTGGATTCCCCTAGGTCTCTAGTTTTCAGAAATGCACAGGTTTGGTAGGTTTCCCTAGGTGGCGGCTGAGCTAGAGGCCAAAATCTACAGGTAGGCACTTTGCTAAAAACAGGTCTGTTTTCTGTGATGTGTCCACGTTGCGCTTTGGGGCGTTTCCTGTCGCGGGCGCTAGGCCTACCCACACAAGTGAGGTATCATTTTTATCGGGAGACGTGGGGAAACGCTGGGTGGAAGGAAATTTGTGGCTCCTCTCGGATTCCAGAACTTTCTGCCACAGAAATGTGAGGAACATGTGTTTTTTTAGCCAATTTTTGAGCTTTGCAAAGGATTCTGGGTAACAGAACCTGGTCCGAGCCCCGCCAGTCACCCCTCCTTGGATTCCCCTAGGTCTCTAGCTTTCAGAAATGCACAGGTTTGGTAGGTTTCCCTAGGTGGCGGCTGAGCTAGAGGCCAAAATCTACAGGTAGGCACTTTGCTAAAAACAGGTCTGTTTTCTGTGATGTGTCCACGTTGCGCTTGGGGGCGTTTCCTGTCGCGGGCGCTAGGCCTACCCACACAAGTGAGGTATCATTTTTATCGGGAGACGTGGGGGAACGCTGGGTGGAAGGAAATTTGTGGCTCCTCTTGGATTCCAGAACTTTCTGCCACAGAAATGTGAGGAACATGTGTTTTTTTAGCCAATTTTTGAGCTTTGCAAAGGATTCTGGGTAACAGAACCTGGTCCGAGCCCCGCCAGTCACCCCTCTTTGGATTCCCCTAGGTCTCTAGTTTTCAGAAATGTACAGGTTTGGTAGGTTTCCCTAGGTGCCGGCTGAGCTAGAGGCCAAAATCTACAGGTAGTCACTTCGCAAAAAACACCTCTGTTTTCTTCCAAAATTTTGGTGGTGTCCACGTTGCGCTTTGGGGCGTTTCCTGTCGCGGGCGCTAGGCCTACCCACGCAAGTGAGGTATCATTTTTATCGGGAGACTTGGGGGAACGCTGGGTGGAAGGAAATTTGTGGCTCCTCCCAGATTCCAGAACTTTCTGCCACAGAAATGTGAGGAACATGTGTTTTTTTAGCCAATTTTTGAGCTTTGCAAAGGATTCTGGGTAACAGAACCTGGTCCGAGCCCCGCCAGTCACCCCTCCTTGGATTCCCCTAGGTCTCTAGTTTTCAGAAATGCACAGGTTTGGTAGGTTTCCCTAGGTGGCGGCTGAGCTAGAGGCCAAAATCTACAGGTAGGCACTTTGCTAAAAACAGGTCTGTTTTCTGTGATGTGTCCACGTTGCGCTTTGGGGCGTTTCCTGTCGCGGGCGCTAGGCCTACCCACACAAGTGAGGTATCATTTTTATCGGGAGACGTGGGGGAACGCTGGGTGGAAGGACATTTGTGGCTCCTCTCAGATTCCAGCACTTTCTGCCACAGAAATATGAGGAACATGTGTTTTTTTAGCCAATTTTTGAGCTTTGCAAAGGATTCTGGGTAACAGAACCTGGTCCGAGCCCCGCCAGTCACCCCTCCTTGGATTCCCCTAGGTCTCTAGTTTTCAGAAATGCACAGGTTTGGTAGGTTTCCCTAGGTGGCGGCTGAGCTAGAGGCCAAAATCTACAGGTAGGCACTTTGCTAAAAACAGGTCTTTTTTCTGTGATGTGTCCATGTTGCGCTTTGGGGCGTTTCCTGTCGCGGGCGCTATGCCTACCCACACAAGTGAGGTATCATTTTTATCGGGATACGTGGGGGAACGCTGGGTGGAAGGAAATTTGTGGCTCCTCTCGGATTCCAGAACTTTCTGCCACAGCAATGTGAGGAACATGTGTTTTTTTAGCCAATTTTTGAGCTTTGCAAAGGATTCTGGGTAACAGAACCTGGTCCGAGCCCCGCCAGTCACCCCTCCTTGGATTCCCCTAGGTCTCTAGTTTTCAGAAATGTACAGGTTTGGTAGGTTTCCCTAGGTGCCGGCTGAGCTAGAGGCCAAAATCTACAGGTAGTCACTTCGCAAAAAACACCTCTGTTTTCTTCCAAAATTTTGGTGGTGTCCACGTTGCGCTTTGGGGCGTTTCCTGTCGCGGGCGCTAGGCCTACCCACGCAAGTGAGGTATCATTTTTATCGGGAGACTTGGGGGAACGCTGGGTGGAAGGAAATTTGTGGCTCCTCCCAGATTCCAGAACTTTCTGCAACAGAAATGTGAGGAACATGTGTTTTTTTAGCCAATTTTTGAGCTTTGCAAAGGATTCTGGGTAACAGAACCTGGTCCGAGCCCCGCCAGTCACCCCTCCTTGGATTCCCCTAGGTCTCTAGTTTTCAGAAATGCACAGGTTTGGTAGGTTTCCCTAGGTGGCGGCTGAGCTAGAGGCCAAAATCTACAGGTAGGCACTTTGCTAAAAACAGGTCTGTTTTCTGTGATGTGTCCACGTTGCGCTTTGGGGCGTTTCCTGTCGCGGGCGCTAGGCCTACCCACACAAGTGAGGTATCATTTTTATCGGGAGACGTGGGGGAACGCTGGGTGGAAGGAAATTTGTGGCTCCTCTCGGATTCCAGAACTTTCTGCCACAGAAATGTGAGGAACATGTGTTTTTTTAGCCAATTTTTGAGCTTTGCAAAGGATTCTGGGTAACAGAACCTGGTCCGAGCCCCGCCAGTCACCCCTCCTTGGATTCCCCTAGGTCTCTAGTTTTCAGAAATGCACAGGTTTGGTAGGTTTCCCTAGGTGGCGGCTGAGCTAGAGGCCAAAATCTACAGGTAGGCACTTTGCTAAAAACAGGTCTTTTTTCTGTGATGTGTCCATGTTGCGCTTTGGGGCGTTTCCTGTCGCGGGCGCTAGGCCTACCCACACAAGTGAGGTATCATTTTTATCGGGAGACGTGGGGGAACGCTGGGTGGAAGGAAATTTGTGGCTCCTCTCGGATTCCAGAACTTTCTGCCACAGAAATGTGAGGAACATGTGTTTTTTTAGCCAATTTTTGAGCTTTGCAAAGGATTCTGGGTAACAGAACCTGGTCCGAGCCCCGCCAGTCACCCCTCCTTGGATTCCCCTAGGTCTCTAGTTTTCAGAAATGTACAGGTTTGGTAGGTTTCCCTAGGTGCCGGCTGAGCTAGAGGCCAAAATCTACAGGTAGTCACTTCGCAAAAAACACCTCTGTTTTCTTCCAAAATTTTGGTGGTGTCCACGTTGCGCTTTGGGGCGTTTCCTGTCGCGGGCGCTAGGCCTACCCACGCAAGTGAGGTATCATTTTTATCGGGAGACTTGGGGGAACGCTGGGTGGAAGGAAATTTGTGGCTCCTCCCAGATTCCAGAACTTTCTGCCACAGAAATGTGAGGAACATGTGTTTTTTTAGCCAATTTTTGAGCTTTGCAAAGGATTCTGGGTAACAGAACCTGGTCCGAGCCCCGCCAGTCACCCCTCCTTGGATTCCCCTAGGTCTCTAGTTTTCAGAAATGCACAGGTTTGGTAGGTTTCCCTAGGTGGCGGCTGAGCTAGAGGCCAAAATCTACAGGTAGGCACTTTGCTAAAAACAGGTCTGTTTTCTGTGATGTGTCCACGTTGCGCTTTGGGGCGTTTCCTGTCGCGGGCGCTAGGCCTACCCACACAAGTGAGGTATCATTTTTATCGGGAGACGTGGGGGAACGCTGGGTGGAAGGAAATTTGTGGCTCCTCTCGGATTCCAGAACTTTCTGCCACAGAAATGTGAGGAACATGTGTTTTTTTAGCCAATTTTTGAGCTTTGCAAAGGATTCTGGGTAACAGAACCTGGTCCGAGCCCCGCCAGTCACCCCTCCTTGGATTCCCCTAGGTCTCTAGTTTTCAGAAATGCACAGGTTTGGTAGGTTTCCCTAGGTGGCGGCTGAGCTAGAGGCCAAAATCTACAGGTAGGCACTTTGCTAAAAACAGGTCTGTTTTCTGTGATGTGTCCACGTTGCGCTTGGGGGCGTTTCCTGTCGCGGGCGCTAGGCCTACCCACACAAGTGAGGTATCATTTTTATCGGGAGACGTGGGGGAACGCTGGGTGGAAGGAAATTTGTGGCTCCTCTTGGATTCCAGAACTTTCTGCCACAGAAATGTGAGGAACATGTGTTTTTTTAGCCAATTTTTGAGCTTTGCAAAGGATTCTGGGTAACAGAACCTGGTCCGAGCCCCGCCAGTCACCCCTCTTTGGATTCCCCTAGGTCTCTAGTTTTCAGAAATGTACAGGTTTGGTAGGTTTCCCTAGGTGCCGGCTGAGCTAGAGGCCAAAATCTACAGGTAGTCACTTCGCAAAAAACACCTCTGTTTTCTTCCAAAATTTTGGTGGTGTCCACGTTGCGCTTTGGGGCGTTTCCTGTCGCGGGCGCTAGGCCTACCCACGCAAGTGAGGTATCATTTTTATCGGGAGACTTGGGGGAACGCTGGGTGGAAGGAAATTTGTGGCTCCTCCCAGATTCCAGAACTTTCTGCCACAGAAATGTGAGGAACATGTGTTTTTTTAGCCAATTTTTGAGCTTTGCAAAGGATTCTGGGTAACAGAACCTGGTCCGAGCCCCGCCAGTCACCCCTCCTTGGATTCCCCTAGGTCTCTAGTTTTCAGAAATGCACAGGTTTGGTAGGTTTCCCTAGGTGGCGGCTGAGCTAGAGGCCAAAATCTACAGGTAGGCACTTTGCTAAAAACAGGTCTGTTTTCTGTGATGTGTCCACGTTGCGCTTTGGGGCGTTTCCTGTCGCGGGCGCTAGGCCTACCCACACAAGTGAGGTATCATTTTTATCGGGAGACGTGGGGGAACGCTGGGTGGAAGGACATTTGTGGCTCCTCTCAGATTCCAGCACTTTCTGCCACAGAAATATGAGGAACATGTGTTTTTTTAGCCAATTTTTGAGCTTTGCAAAGGATTCTGGGTAACAGAACCTGGTCCGAGCCCCGCCAGTCACCCCTCCTTGGATTCCCCTAGGTCTCTAGTTTTCAGAAATGCACAGGTTTGGTAGGTTTCCCTAGGTGGCGGCTGAGCTAGAGGCCAAAATCTACAGGTAGGCACTTTGCTAAAAACAGGTCTTTTTTCTGTGATGTGTCCATGTTGCGCTTTGGGGCGTTTCCTGTCGCGGGCGCTATGCCTACCCACACAAGTGAGGTATCATTTTTATCGGGAGACGTGGGGGAACGCTGGGTGGAAGGAAATTTGTGGCTCCTCTCGGATTCCAGAACTTTCTGCCACAGCAATGTGAGGAACATGTGTTTTTTTAGCCAATTTTTGAGCTTTGCAAAGGATTCTGGGTAACAGAACCTGGTCCGAGCCCCGCCAGTCACCCCTCCTTGGATTCCCCTAGGTCTCTAGTTTTCAGAAATGTACAGGTTTGGTAGGTTTCCCTAGGTGCCGGCTGAGCTAGAGGCCAAAATCTACAGGTAGTCACTTCGCAAAAAACACCTCTGTTTTCTTCCAAAATTTTGGTGGTGTCCACGTTGCGCTTTGGGGCGTTTCCTGTCGCGGGCGCTAGGCCTACCCACGCAAGTGAGGTATCATTTTTATCGGGAGACTTGGGGGAACGCTGGGTGGAAGGAAATTTGTGGCTCCTCCCAGATTCCAGAACTTTCTGCAACAGAAATGTGAGGAACATGTGTTTTTTTAGCCAATTTTTGAGCTTTGCAAAGGATTCTGGGTAACAGAACCTGGTCCGAGCCCCGCCAGTCACCCCTCCTTGGATTCCCCTAGGTCTCTAGTTTTCAGAAATGCACAGGTTTGGTAGGTTTCCCTAGGTGGCGGCTGAGCTAGAGGCCAAAATCTACAGGTAGGCACTTTGCTAAAAACAGGTCTGTTTTCTGTGATGTGTCCACGTTGCGCTTTGGGGCGTTTCCTGTCGCGGGCGCTAGGCCTACCCACACAAGTGAGGTATCATTTTTATCGGGAGACGTGGGGGAACGCTGGGTGGAAGGAAATTTGTGGCTCCTCTCGGATTCCAGAACTTTCTGCCACAGAAATGTGAGGAACATGTGTTTTTTTAGCCAATTTTTGAGCTTTGCAAAGGATTCTGGGTAACAGAACCTGGTCCGAGCCCCGCCAGTCACCCCTCCTTGGATTCCCCTAGGTCTCTAGTTTTCAGAAATGCACAGGTTTGGTAGGTTTCCCTAGGTGGCGGCTGAGCTAGAGGCCAAAATCTACAGGTAGGCACTTTGCTAAAAACAGGTCTTTTTTCTGTGATGTGTCCATGTTGCGCTTTGGGGCGTTTCCTGTCGCGGGCGCTAGGCCTACCCACACAAGTGAGGTATCATTTTTATCGGGAGACGTGGGGGAACGCTGGGTGGAAGGAAATTTGTGGCTCCTCTCGGATTCCAGAACTTTCTGCCACAGAAATGTGAGGAACATGTGTTTTTTTAGCCAATTTTTGAGCTTTGCAAAGGATTCTGGGTAACAGAACCTGGTCCGAGCCCCGCCAGTCACCCCTCCTTGGATTCCCCTAGGTCTCTAGTTTTCAGAAATGTACAGGTTTGGTAGGTTTCCCTAGGTGCCGGCTGAGCTAGAGGCCAAAATCTACAGGTAGTCACTTCGCAAAAAACACCTCTGTTTTCTTCCAAAATTTTGGTGGTGTCCACGTTGCGCTTTGGGGCGTTTCCTGTCGCGGGCGCTAGGCCTACCCACGCAAGTGAGGTATCATTTTTATCGGGAGACTTGGGGGAATGCTGGGTGGAAGGAAATTTGTGGCTCCTCCCAGATTCCAGAACTTTCTGCAACAGAAATGTGAGGAACATGTGTTTTTTTAGCCAATTTTTGAGCTTTGCAAAGGATTCTGGGTAACAGAACCTGGTCCGAGCCCCGCCAGTCACCCCTCCTTGGATTCCCCTAGGTCTCTAGTTTTCAGAAATGCACAGGTTTGGTAGGTTTCCCTAGGTGGCGGCTGAGCTAGAGGCCAAAATCTACAGGTAGGCACTTTGCTAAAAACAGGTCTGTTTTCTGTGATGTGTCCACGTTGCGCTTTGGGGCGTTTCCTGTCGCGGGCGCTAGGCCTACCCACACAAGTGATGTATCATTTTTATCGGGAGACATGGGGGAACGCTGGGTGGAAGGAAATTTGTGGCTCCTCTCGGATTCCAGAACTTTCTGCCACAGAAATGTGAGGAACATGTGTTTTTTTAGCCAATTTTTGAGCTTTGCAAAGGATTCTGGGTAACAGGACCTGGTCCGAGCCCCGCCAGTCACCCCTCCTTGGATTCCCCTAGGTCTCTAGTTTTCAGAAATGTACAGGTTTGGTAGGTTTCCCTAGGTGCCGGCTGAGCTAGAGGCCAAAATCTACAGGTAGTCACTTCGCAAAAAACACCTCTGTTTTCTTCCAAAATTTTGGTGGTGTCCACGTTGCGCTTTGGGGCGTTTCCTGTCGCGGGCGCTAGGCCTACCCACGCAAGTGAGGTATCATTTTTATTGGGAGACTTGGGGGAACGCTGGGTGGAAGGAAATTTGTGGCTCATCCCAGATTCCAGAACTTTCTGCCACAGAAATGTGAGGAACATGTGTTTTTTTAGCCAATTTTTGAGCTTTGCAAAGGATTCTGGGTAACAGAACCTGGTCCGAGCCCCGCCAGTCACCCCTCCTTGGATTCCCCTAGGTCTCTAGTTTTCAGAAATGCACAGGTTTGGTAGGTTTCCCTAGGTGGCGGCTGAGCTAGAGGCCAAAATCTACAGGTAGGCACTTTGCTAAAAACAGGTCTGTTTTCTGTGATGTGTCCACGTTGCGCTTTGGGGCGTTTCCTGTCGCGGGCGCTAGGCCTACCCACACAAGTGAGGTATCATTTTTATCGGGAGACGTGGGGGAACGCTGGGTGGAAGGAAATTTGTGGCTCCTCTCGGATTCCAGAACTTTCTGCCACAGAAATGTGAGGAACATGTGTTTTTTTAGCCAATTTTTGAGATTTGCAAAGGATTCTGGGTAACAGAACCTGGTCCGAGCCCCGCCAGTCACCCCTCCTTGGATTCCCCTAGGTCTCTAGTTTTCAGAAATGCACAGGTTTGGTAGGTTTCCCTAGGTGGCGGCTGAGCTAGAGGCCAAAATCTACAGGTAGGCACTTTGCTAAAAACAGGTCTGTTTTCTGTGATGTGTCCACGTTGCGCTTTGGGGCGTTTCCTGTCGCGGGCGCTAGGCCTACCCACACAAGTGATGTATCATTTTTATCGGGAGACGTGGGGGAACGCTGGGTGGAAGGAAATTTGTGGCTCCTCTCGGATTCCAGAACTTTCTGCCACAGAAATGTGAGGAACATGTGTTTTTTTAGCCAATTTTTGAGCTTTGCAAAGGATTCTGGGTAACAGAACCTGGTCCGAGCCCCGCCAGTCACCCCTCCTTGGATTCCCCTAGGTCTCTAGTTTTCAGAAATGTACAGGTTTGGTAGGTTTCCCTAGGTGCCGGCTGAGCTAGAGGCCAAAATCTACAGGTAGTCACTTCGCAAAAAACACCTCTGTTTTCTTCCAAAATTTTGGTGGTGTCCACGTTGCGCTTTGGGGCGTTTCCTGTCGCGGGCGCTAGGCCTACCCACGCAAGTGAGGTATCATTTTTATCGGGAGACTTGGGGGAACGCTGGGTGGAAGGAAATTTGTGGCTCCTCCCAGATTCCAGAACTTTCTGCCACAGAAATGTGAGGAACATGTGTTTCTTTAGCCAATTTTTGAGCTTTGCAAAGGATTCTGGGTAACAGAACCTGGTCCGAGCCCCGCCAGTCACCCCTCCTTGGATTCCCCTAGGTCTCTAGTTTTCAGAAATGCACAGGTTTGGTAGGTTTCCCTAGGTGGCGGCTGAGCTAGAGGCCAAAATCTACAGGTAGGCACTTTGCTAAAAACAGGTCTGTTTTCTGTGATGTGTCCACGTTGCGCTTTGGGGCGTTTCCTGTCGCGGGCGCTAGGCCTACCCACACAAGTGAGGTATCATTTTTATCGGGAGACGTGGGGGAACGCTGGGTGGAAGGAAATTTGTGGCTCCTCTCGGATTCCAGAACTTTCTGCCACAGAAATGTGAGGAACATGTGTTTTTTTAGCCAATTTTTGAGATTTGCAAAGGATTCTGGGTAACAGAACCTGGTCCAAGCCCCGCCAGTCACCCCTCCTTGGATTCCCCTAGGTCTCTAGTTTTCAGAAATGCACAGGTTTGGTAGGTTTCCCTAGGTGGCGGCTGAGCTAGAGGCCAAAATCTACAGGTAGGCACTTTGCTAAAAACAGGTCTGTTTTCTGTGATGTGTCCACGTTGCGCTTTGGGGCGTTTCCTGTCGCGGGCGCTAGGCCTACCCACACAAGTGATGTATCATTTTTATCGGGAGACGTGGGGGAACGCTGGGTGGAAGGAAATTTGTGGCTCCTCTCGGATTCCAGAACTTTCTGCCACAGAAATGTGAGGAACATGTGTTTTTTTAGCCAATTTTTGAGCTTTGCAAAGGATTCTGGGTAACAGAACCTGGTCCGAGCCCCGCCAGTCACCCCTCCTTGGATTCCCCTAGGTCTCTAGTTTTCAGAAATGTACAGGTTTGGTAGGTTTCCCTAGGTGCCGGCTGAGCTAGAGGCCAAAATCTACAGGTAGTCACTTCGCAAAAAACACCTCTGTTTTCTTCCAAAATTTTGGTGGTGTCCACGTTGCGCTTTGGGGCGTTTCCTGTCGCGGGCGCTAGGCCTACCCACGCAAGTGAGGTATCATTTTTATCGGGAGACTTGGGGGAACGCTGGGTGGACGGAAATTTGTGGCTCCTCCCAGATTCCAGAACTTTCTGCCACAGAAATGTGAGGAACATGTGTTTTTTTAGCCAATTTTTGAGCTTTGCAAAGGATTCTGGGTAACAGAACCTGGTCCGAGCCCCGCCAGTCACCCCTCCTTGGATTCCCCTAGGTCTCTAGTTTTCAGAAATGCACAGGTTTGGTAGGTTTCCCTAGGTGGCGGCTGAGCTAGAGGCCAAAATCTACAGGTAGGCACTTTGCTAAAAACAGGTCTGTTTTCTGTGATGTGTCCACGTTGCGCTTTGGGGCGTTTCCTGTCGCGGGCGCTAGGCCTACCCACACAAGTGAGGTATCATTTTTATCGGGAGACGTGGGGAAACGCTGGGTGGAAGGAAATTTGTGGCTCCTCTCGGATTCCAGAACTTTCTGCCACAGAAATGTGAGGAACATGTGTTTTTTTAGCCAATTTTTGAGCTTTGCAAAGGATTCTGGGTAACAGAACCTGGTCCGAGCCCCGCCAGTCACCCCTCCTTGGATTCCCCTAGGTCTCTAGCTTTCAGAAATGCACAGGTTTGGTAGGTTTCCCTAGGTGGCGGCTGAGCTAGAGGCCAAAATCTACAGGTAGGCACTTTGCTAAAAACAGGTCTGTTTTCTGTGATGTGTCCACGTTGCGCTTGGGGGCGTTTCCTGTCGCGGGCGCTAGGCCTACCCACACAAGTGAGGTATCATTTTTATCGGGAGACGTGGGGGAACGCTGGGTGGAAGGAAATTTGTGGCTCCTCTCGGATTCCAGAACTTTCTGCCACAGAAATGTGAGGAACATGTGTTTTTTTAGCCAATTTTTGAGCTTTGCAAAGGATTCTGGGTAACAGAACCTGGTCCGAGCCCCGCCAGTCACCCCTCTTTGGATTCCCCTAGGTCTCTAGTTTTCAGAAATGTACAGGTTTGGTAGGTTTCCCTAGGTGCCGGCTGAGCTAGAGGCCAAAATCTACAGGTAGTCACTTCGCAAAAAACACCTCTGTTTTCTTCCAAAATTTTGGTGGTGTCCACGTTGCGCTTTGGGGCGTTTCCTGTCGCGGGCGCTAGGCCTACCCACGCAAGTGAGGTATCATTTTTATCGGGAGACTTGGGGGAACGCTGGGTGGAAGGAAATTTGTGGCTCCTCCCAGATTCCAGAACTTTCTGCCACAGAAATGTGAGGAACATGTGTTTTTTAGCCAATTTTTGAGCTTTGCAAAGGATTCTGGGTAACAGAACCTGGTCCGAGCCCCGCCAGTCACCCCTCCTTGGATTCCCCTAGGTCTCTAGTTTTCAGAAATGCACAGGTTTGGTAGGTTTCCCTAGGTGGCGGCTGAGCTAGAGGCCAAAATCTACAGGTAGGCACTTTGCTAAAAACAGGTCTGTTTTCTGTGATGTGTCCACGTTGCGCTTTGGGGCGTTTCCTGTCGCGGGCGCTAGGCCTACCCACACAAGTGAGGTATCATTTTTATCAGGAGACGTGGGGGAATGCTGGGTGGAAGGACATTTGTGGCTCCTCTCAGATTCCAGCACTTTCTGCCACAGAAATGTGAGGAACATGTGTTTTTTTAGCCAATTTTTGAGCTTTGCAAAGGATTCTGGGTAACAGAACCTGGTCCGAGCCCCGCCAGTCACCCCTCCTTGGATTCCCCTAGGTCTCTAGTTTTCAGAAATGCACAGGTTTGGTAGGTTTCCCTAGGTGGCGGCTGAGCTAGAGGCCAAAATCTACAGGTAGGCATTTGCTAAAAACAGGTCTGTTTTCTGTGATGTGTCCACGTTGCGCTTTGGGGCGTTTCCTGTCGCGGGCGCTAGGCCTACCCACACAAGTGAGGTATCATTTTTATCGGGAGACGTGGGGGAACGCTGGGTGGAAGGACATTTGTGGCTCCTCTCAGATTCCAGCACTTTCTGCCACAGAAATATGAGGAACATGTGTTTTTTTAGCCAATTTTTGAGCTTTGCAAAGGATTCTGGGTAACAGAACCTGGTCCGAGCCCCGCCAGTCACCCCTCCTTGGATTCCCCTAGGTCTCTAGTTTTCAGAAATGCACAGGTTTGGTAGGTTTCCCTAGGTGGCGGCTGAGCTAGAGGCCAAAATCTACAGGTAGGCACTTTGCTAAAAACAGGTCTTTTTTCTGTGATGTGTCCATGTTGCGCTTTGGGGCGTTTCCTGTCGCGGGCGCTAGGCCTACCCACACAAGTGAGGTATCATTTTTATCGGGAGACGTGGGGGAACGCTGGGTGGAAGGAAATTTGTGGCTCCTCTCGGATTCCAGAACTTTCTGCCACAGCAATGTGAGGAACATGTGTTTTTTTAGCCAATTTTTGAGCTTTGCAAAGGATTCTGGGTAACAGAACCTGGTCCGAGCCCCGCCAGTCACCCCTCCTTGGATTCCCCTAGGTCTCTAGTTTTCAGAAATGCACAGGTTTGGTAGGTTTCCCTAGGTGGCGGCTGAGCTAGAGGCCAAAATCTACAGGTAGGCACTTTGCTAAAAACAGGTCTGTTTTCTGTGATGTGTCCACGTTGCGCTTTGGGGCGTTTCCTGTCGCGGGCGCTAGGCCTACCCACACAAGTGAGGTATCATTTTTATCGGGAGACGTGGGGGAACGCTGGGTGGAAGGAAATTTGTGGCTCCTCTCGGATTCCAGAACTTTCTGCCACAGAAATGTGAGGAACATGTGTTTTTTTAGCCAATTTTTGAGATTTGCAAAGGATTCTGGGTAACAGAACCTGGTCCAAGCCCCGCCAGTCACCCCTCCTTGGATTCCCCTAGGTCTCTAGTTTTCAGAAATGCACAGGTTTGGTAGGTTTCCCTAGGTGGCGGCTGAGCTAGAGGCCAAAATCTACAGGTAGGCACTTTGCTAAAAACAGGTCTGTTTTCTGTGATGTGTCCACGTTGCGCTTTGGGGCGTTTCCTGTCGCGGGCGCTAGGCCTACCCACACAAGTGATGTATCATTTTTATCGGGAGACGTGGGGGAACGCTGGGTGGAAGGAAATTTGTGGCTCCTCTCGGATTCCAGAACTTTCTGCCACAGAAATGTGAGGAACATGTGTTTTTTTAGCCAATTTTTGAGCTTTGCAAAGGATTCTGGGTAACAGAACCTGGTCCGAGCCCCGCCAGTCACCCCTCCTTGGATTCCCCTAGGTCTCTAGTTTTCAGAAATGTACAGGTTTGGTAGGTTTCCCTAGGTGCCGGCTGAGCTAGAGGCCAAAATCTACAGGTAGTCACTTCGCAAAAAACACCTCTGTTTTCTTCCAAAATTTTGGTGGTGTCCACGTTGCGCTTTGGGGCGTTTCCTGTCGCGGGCGCTAGGCCTACCCACGCAAGTGAGGTATCATTTTTATCGGGAGACTTGGGGGAACGCTGGGTGGACGGAAATTTGTGGCTCCTCCCAGATTCCAGAACTTTCTGCCACAGAAATGTGAGGAACATGTGTTTTTTTAGCCAATTTTTGAGCTTTGCAAAGGATTCTGGGTAACAGAACCTGGTCCGAGCCCCGCCAGTCACCCCTCCTTGGATTCCCCTAGGTCTCTAGTTTTCAGAAATGCACAGGTTTGGTAGGTTTCCCTAGGTGGCGGCTGAGCTAGAGGCCAAAATCTACAGGTAGGCACTTTGCTAAAAACAGGTCTGTTTTCTGTGATGTGTCCACGTTGCGCTTTGGGGCGTTTCCTGTCGCGGGCGCTAGGCCTACCCACACAAGTGAGGTATCATTTTTATCGGGAGACGTGGGGAAACGCTGGGTGGAAGGAAATTTGTGGCTCCTCTCGGATTCCAGAACTTTCTGCCACAGAAATGTGAGGAACATGTGTTTTTTTAGCCAATTTTTGAGCTTTGCAAAGGATTCTGGGTAACAGAACCTGGTCCGAGCCCCGCCAGTCACCCCTCCTTGGATTCCCCTAGGTCTCTAGCTTTCAGAAATGCACAGGTTTGGTAGGTTTCCCTAGGTGGCGGCTGAGCTAGAGGCCAAAATCTACAGGTAGGCACTTTGCTAAAAACAGGTCTGTTTTCTGTGATGTGTCCACGTTGCGCTTGGGGGCGTTTCCTGTCGCGGGCGCTAGGCCTACCCACACAAGTGAGGTATCATTTTTATCGGGAGACGTGGGGGAACGCTGGGTGGAAGGAAATTTGTGGCTCCTCTCGGATTCCAGAACTTTCTGCCACAGAAATGTGAGGAACATGTGTTTTTTTAGCCAATTTTTGAGCTTTGCAAAGGATTCTGGGTAACAGAACCTGGTCCGAGCCCCGCCAGTCACCCCTCTTTGGATTCCCCTAGGTCTCTAGTTTTCAGAAATGTACAGGTTTGGTAGGTTTCCCTAGGTGCCGGCTGAGCTAGAGGCCAAAATCTACAGGTAGTCACTTCGCAAAAAACACCTCTGTTTTCTTCCAAAATTTTGGTGGTGTCCACGTTGCGCTTTGGGGCGTTTCCTGTCGCGGGCGCTAGGCCTACCCACGCAAGTGAGGTATCATTTTTATCGGGAGACTTGGGGGAACGCTGGGTGGAAGGAAATTTGTGGCTCCTCCCAGATTCCAGAACTTTCTGCCACAGAAATGTGAGGAACATGTGTTTTTTAGCCAATTTTTGAGCTTTGCAAAGGATTCTGGGTAACAGAACCTGGTCCGAGCCCCGCCAGTCACCCCTCCTTGGATTCCCCTAGGTCTCTAGTTTTCAGAAATGCACAGGTTTGGTAGGTTTCCCTAGGTGGCGGCTGAGCTAGAGGCCAAAATCTACAGGTAGGCACTTTGCTAAAAACAGGTCTGTTTTCTGTGATGTGTCCACGTTGCGCTTTGGGGCGTTTCCTGTCGCGGGCGCTAGGCCTACCCACACAAGTGAGGTATCATTTTTATCAGGAGACGTGGGGGAATGCTGGGTGGAAGGACATTTGTGGCTCCTCTCAGATTCCAGCACTTTCTGCCACAGAAATGTGAGGAACATGTGTTTTTTTAGCAAATTTTTGAGCTTTGCAAAGGATTCTGGGTAACAGAACCTGGTCCGAGCCCCGCCAGTCACCCCTCCTTGGATTCCCCTAGGTCTCTAGTTTTCAGAAATGCACAGGTTTGGTAGGTTTCCCTAGGTGGCGGCTGAGCTAGAGGCCAAAATCTACAGGTAGGCACTTTGCTAAAAACAGGTCTTTTTTCTGTGATGTGTCCATGTTGCGCTTTGGGGCGTTTCCTGTCGCGGGCGCTAGGCCTACCCACACAAGTGAGGTATCATTTTTATCGGGAGACGTGGGGGAACGCTGGGTGGAAGGAAATTTGTGGCTCCTCTCGGATTCCAGAACTTTCTGCCACAGAAATGTGAGGAACATGTGTTTTTTTAGCCAATTTTTGAGCTTTGCAAAGGATTCTGGGTAACAGAACCTGGTCCGAGCCCCGCCAGTCACCCCTCCTTGGATTCCCCTAGGTCTCTAGTTTTCAGAAATGTACAGGTTTGGTAGGTTTCCCTAGGTGCCGGCTGAGCTAGAGGCCAAAATCTACAGGTAGTCACTTCGCAAAAAACACCTCTGTTTTCTTCCAAAATTTTGGTGGTGTCCACGTTGCGCTTTGGGGCGTTTCCTGTCGCGGGCGCTAGGCCTACCCACGCAAGTGAGGTATCATTTTTATCGGGAGACTTGGGGGAACGCTGGGTGGAAGGAAATTTGTGGCTCCTCCCAGATTCCAGAACTTTCTGCAACAGAAATGTGAGGAACATGTGTTTTTTTAGCCAATTTTTGAGCTTTGCAAAGGATTCTGGGTAACAGAACCTGGTCCGAGCCCCGCCAGTCACCCCTCCTTGGATTCCCCTAGGTCTCTAGTTTTCAGAAATGCACAGGTTTGGTAGGTTTCCCTAGGTGGCGGCTGAGCTAGAGGCCAAAATCTACAGGTAGGCACTTTGCTAAAAACAGGTCTGTTTTCTGTGATGTGTCCACGTTGCGCTTTGGGGCGTTTCCTGTCGCGGGCGCTAGGCCTACCCACACAAGTGAGGTATCATTTTTATCGGGAGACGTGGGGGAACGCTGGGTGGAAGGAAATTTGTGGCTCCTCTCGGATTCCAGAACTTTCTGCCACAGAAATGTGAGGAACATGTGTTTTTTTAGCCAATTTTTGAGCTTTGCAAAGGATTCTGGGTAACAGAACCTGGTCCGAGCCCCGCCAGTCACCCCTCCTTGGATTCCCCTAGGTCTCTAGTTTTCAGAAATGCACAGGTTTGGTAGGTTTCCCTAGGTGGCGGCTGAGCTAGAGGCCAAAATCTACAGGTAGGCACTTTGCTAAAAACAGGTCTGTTTTCTGTGATGTGTCCACGTTGCGCTTGGGGGCGTTTCCTGTCGCGGGCGCTAGGCCTACCCACACAAGTGAGGTATCATTTTTATCGGGAGACGTGGGGGAACGCTGGGTGGAAGGAAATTTGTGGCTCCTCTTGGATTCCAGAACTTTCTGCCACAGAAATGTGAGGAACATGTGTTTTTTTAGCCAATTTTTGAGCTTTGCAAAGGATTCTGGGTAACAGAACCTGGTCCGAGCCCCGCCAGTCACCCCTCTTTGGATTCCCCTAGGTCTCTAGTTTTCAGAAATGTACAGGTTTGGTAGGTTTCCCTAGGTGCCGGCTGAGCTAGAGGCCAAAATCTACAGGTAGTCACTTCGCAAAAAACACCTCTGTTTTCTTCCAAAATTTTGGTGGTGTCCACGTTGCGCTTTGGGGCGTTTCCTGTCGCGGGCGCTAGGCCTACCCACGCAAGTGAGGTATCATTTTTATCGGGAGACTTGGGGGAACGCTGGGTGGAAGGAAATTTGTGGCTCCTCCCAGATTCCAGAACTTTCTGCCACAGAAATGTGAGGAACATGTGTTTTTTTAGCCAATTTTTGAGCTTTGCAAAGGATTCTGGGTAACAGAACCTGGTCCGAGCCCCGCCAGTCACCCCTCCTTGGATTCCCCTAGGTCTCTAGTTTTCAGAAATGCACAGGTTTGGTAGGTTTCCCTAGGTGGCGGCTGAGCTAGAGGCCAAAATCTACAGGTAGGCACTTTGCTAAAAACAGGTCTGTTTTCTGTGATGTGTCCACGTTGCGCTTTGGGGCGTTTCCTGTCGCGGGCGCTAGGCCTACCCACACAAGTGAGGTATCATTTTTATCGGGAGACGTGGGGGAACGCTGGGTGGAAGGACATTTGTGGCTCCTCTCAGATTCCAGCACTTTCTGCCACAGAAATATGAGGAACATGTGTTTTTTTAGCCAATTTTTGAGCTTTGCAAAGGATTCTGGGTAACAGAACCTGGTCCGAGCCCCGCCAGTCACCCCTCCTTGGATTCCCCTAGGTCTCTAGTTTTCAGAAATGCACAGGTTTGGTAGGTTTCCCTAGGTGGCGGCTGAGCTAGAGGCCAAAATCTACAGGTAGGCACTTTGCTAAAAACAGGTCTTTTTTCTGTGATGTGTCCATGTTGCGCTTTGGGGCGTTTCCTGTCGCGGGCGCTATGCCTACCCACACAAGTGAGGTATCATTTTTATCGGGAGACGTGGGGGAACGCTGGGTGGAAGGAAATTTGTGGCTCCTCTCGGATTCCAGAACTTTCTGCCACAGCAATGTGAGGAACATGTGTTTTTTTAGCCAATTTTTGAGCTTTGCAAAGGATTCTGGGTAACAGAACCTGGTCCGAGCCCCGCCAGTCACCCCTCCTTGGATTCCCCTAGGTCTCTAGTTTTCAGAAATGTACAGGTTTGGTAGGTTTCCCTAGGTGCCGGCTGAGCTAGAGGCCAAAATCTACAGGTAGTCACTTCGCAAAAAACACCTCTGTTTTCTTCCAAAATTTTGGTGGTGTCCACGTTGCGCTTTGGGGCGTTTCCTGTCGCGGGCGCTAGGCCTACCCACGCAAGTGAGGTATCATTTTTATCGGGAGACTTGGGGGAACGCTGGGTGGAAGGAAATTTGTGGCTCCTCCCAGATTCCAGAACTTTCTGCAACAGAAATGTGAGGAACATGTGTTTTTTTAGCCAATTTTTGAGCTTTGCAAAGGATTCTGGGTAACAGAACCTGGTCCGAGCCCCGCCAGTCACCCCTCCTTGGATTCCCCTAGGTCTCTAGTTTTCAGAAATGCACAGGTTTGGTAGGTTTCCCTAGGTGGCGGCTGAGCTAGAGGCCAAAATCTACAGGTAGGCACTTTGCTAAAAACAGGTCTGTTTTCTGTGATGTGTCCACGTTGCGCTTTGGGGCGTTTCCTGTCGCGGGCGCTAGGCCTACCCACACAAGTGAGGTATCATTTTTATCGGGAGACGTGGGGGAACGCTGGGTGGAAGGAAATTTGTGGCTCCTCTCGGATTCCAGAACTTTCTGCCACAGAAATGTGAGGAACATGTGTTTTTTTAGCCAATTTTTGAGCTTTGCAAAGGATTCTGGGTAACAGAACCTGGTCCGAGCCCCGCCAGTCACCCCTCCTTGGATTCCCCTAGGTCTCTAGTTTTCAGAAATGCACAGGTTTGGTAGGTTTCCCTAGGTGGCGGCTGAGCTAGAGGCCAAAATCTACAGGTAGGCACTTTGCTAAAAACAGGTCTTTTTTCTGTGATGTGTCCATGTTGCGCTTTGGGGCGTTTCCTGTCGCGGGCGCTAGGCCTACCCACACAAGTGAGGTATCATTTTTATCGGGAGACGTGGGGGAACGCTGGGTGGAAGGAAATTTGTGGCTCCTCTCGGATTCCAGAACTTTCTGCCACAGAAATGTGAGGAACATGTGTTTTTTTAGCCAATTTTTGAGCTTTGCAAAGGATTCTGGGTAACAGAACCTGGTCCGAGCCCCGCCAGTCACCCCTCCTTGGATTCCCCTAGGTCTCTAGTTTTCAGAAATGTACAGGTTTGGTAGGTTTCCCTAGGTGCCGGCTGAGCTAGAGGCCAAAATCTACAGGTAGTCACTTCGCAAAAAACACCTCTGTTTTCTTCCAAAATTTTGGTGGTGTCCACGTTGCGCTTTGGGGCGTTTCCTGTCGCGGGCGCTAGGCCTACCCACGCAAGTGAGGTATCATTTTTATCGGGAGACTTGGGGGAACGCTGGGTGGAAGGAAATTTGTGGCTCCTCCCAGATTCCAGAACTTTCTGCAACAGAAATGTGAGGAACATGTGTTTTTTTAGCCAATTTTTGAGCTTTGCAAAGGATTCTGGGTAACAGAACCTGGTCCGAGCCCCGCCAGTCACCCCTCCTTGGATTCCCCTAGGTCTCTAGTTTTCAGAAATGCACAGGTTTGGTAGGTTTCCCTAGGTGGCGGCTGAGCTAGAGGCCAAAATCTACAGGTAGGCACTTTGCTAAAAACAGGTCTGTTTTCTGTGATGTGTCCACGTTGCGCTTTGGGGCGTTTCCTGTCGCGGGCGCTAGGCCTACCCACACAAGTGATGTATCATTTTTATCGGGAGACATGGGGGAACGCTGGGTGGAAGGAAATTTGTGGCTCCTCTCGGATTCCAGAACTTTCTGCCACAGAAATGTGAGGAACATGTGTTTTTTTAGCCAATTTTTGAGCTTTGCAAAGGATTCTGGGTAACAGGACCTGGTCCGAGCCCCGCCAGTCACCCCTCCTTGGATTCCCCTAGGTCTCTAGTTTTCAGAAATGTACAGGTTTGGTAGGTTTCCCTAGGTGCCGGCTGAGCTAGAGGCCAAAATCTACAGGTAGTCACTTCGCAAAAAACACCTCTGTTTTCTTCCAAAATTTTGGTGGTGTCCACGTTGCGCTTTGGGGCGTTTCCTGTCGCGGGCGCTAGGCCTACCCACGCAAGTGAGGTATCATTTTTATTGGGAGACTTGGGGGAACGCTGGGTGGAAGGAAATTTGTGGCTCATCCCAGATTCCAGAACTTTCTGCCACAGAAATGTGAGGAACATGTGTTTTTTTAGCCAATTTTTGAGCTTTGCAAAGGATTCTGGGTAACAGAACCTGGTCCGAGCCCCGCCAGTCACCCCTCCTTGGATTCCCCTAGGTCTCTAGTTTTCAGAAATGCACAGGTTTGGTAGGTTTCCCTAGGTGGCGGCTGAGCTAGAGGCCAAAATCTACAGGTAGGCACTTTGCTAAAAACAGGTCTGTTTTCTGTGATGTGTCCACGTTGCGCTTTGGGGCGTTTCCTGTCGCGGGCGCTAGGCCTACCCACACAAGTGAGGTATCATTTTTATCGGGAGACGTGGGGGAACGCTGGGTGGAAGGAAATTTGTGGCTCCTCTCGGATTCCAGAACTTTCTGCCACAGAAATGTGAGGAACATGTGTTTTTTTAGCCAATTTTTGAGATTTGCAAAGGATTCTGGGTAACAGAACCTGGTCCGAGCCCCGCCAGTCACCCCTCCTTGGATTCCCCTAGGTCTCTAGTTTTCAGAAATGCACAGGTTTGGTAGGTTTCCCTAGGTGGCGGCTGAGCTAGAGGCCAAAATCTACAGGTAGGCACTTTGCTAAAAACAGGTCTGTTTTCTGTGATGTGTCCACGTTGCGCTTTGGGGCGTTTCCTGTCGCGGGCGCTAGGCCTACCCACACAAGTGATGTATCATTTTTATCGGGAGACGTGGGGGAACGCTGGGTGGAAGGAAATTTGTGGCTCCTCTCGGATTCCAGAACTTTCTGCCACAGAAATGTGAGGAACATGTGTTTTTTTAGCCAATTTTTGAGCTTTGCAAAGGATTCTGGGTAACAGAACCTGGTCCGAGCCCCGCCAGTCACCCCTCCTTGGATTCCCCTAGGTCTCTAGTTTTCAGAAATGTACAGGTTTGGTAGGTTTCCCTAGGTGCCGGCTGAGCTAGAGGCCAAAATCTACAGGTAGTCACTTCGCAAAAAACACCTCTGTTTTCTTCCAAAATTTTGGTGGTGTCCACGTTGCGCTTTGGGGCGTTTCCTGTCGCGGGCGCTAGGCCTACCCACGCAAGTGAGGTATCATTTTTATCGGGAGACTTGGGGGAACGCTGGGTGGAAGGAAATTTGTGGCTCCTCCCAGATTCCAGAACTTTCTGCCACAGAAATGTGAGGAACATGTGTTTCTTTAGCCAATTTTTGAGCTTTGCAAAGGATTCTGGGTAACAGAACCTGGTCCGAGCCCCGCCAGTCACCCCTCCTTGGATTCCCCTAGGTCTCTAGTTTTCAGAAATGCACAGGTTTGGTAGGTTTCCCTAGGTGGCGGCTGAGCTAGAGGCCAAAATCTACAGGTAGGCACTTTGCTAAAAACAGGTCTGTTTTCTGTGATGTGTCCACGTTGCGCTTTGGGGCGTTTCCTGTCGCGGGCGCTAGGCCTACCCACACAAGTGAGGTATCATTTTTATCGGGAGACGTGGGGGAACGCTGGGTGGAAGGAAATTTGTGGCTCCTCTCGGATTCCAGAACTTTCTGCCACAGAAATGTGAGGAACATGTGTTTTTTTAGCCAATTTTTGAGATTTGCAAAGGATTCTGGGTAACAGAACCTGGTCCAAGCCCCGCCAGTCACCCCTCCTTGGATTCCCCTAGGTCTCTAGTTTTCAGAAATGCACAGGTTTGGTAGGTTTCCCTAGGTGGCGGCTGAGCTAGAGGCCAAAATCTACAGGTAGGCACTTTGCTAAAAACAGGTCTGTTTTCTGTGATGTGTCCACGTTGCGCTTTGGGGCGTTTCCTGTCGCGGGCGCTAGGCCTACCCACACAAGTGATGTATCATTTTTATCGGGAGACGTGGGGGAACGCTGGGTGGAAGGAAATTTGTGGCTCCTCTCGGATTCCAGAACTTTCTGCCACAGAAATGTGAGGAACATGTGTTTTTTTAGCCAATTTTTGAGCTTTGCAAAGGATTCTGGGTAACAGAACCTGGTCCGAGCCCCGCCAGTCACCCCTCCTTGGATTCCCCTAGGTCTCTAGTTTTCAGAAATGTACAGGTTTGGTAGGTTTCCCTAGGTGCCGGCTGAGCTAGAGGCCAAAATCTACAGGTAGTCACTTCGCAAAAAACACCTCTGTTTTCTTCCAAAATTTTGGTGGTGTCCACGTTGCGCTTTGGGGCGTTTCCTGTCGCGGGCGCTAGGCCTACCCACGCAAGTGAGGTATCATTTTTATCGGGAGACTTGGGGGAACGCTGGGTGGACGGAAATTTGTGGCTCCTCCCAGATTCCAGAACTTTCTGCCACAGAAATGTGAGGAACATGTGTTTTTTTAGCCAATTTTTGAGCTTTGCAAAGGATTCTGGGTAACAGAACCTGGTCCGAGCCCCGCCAGTCACCCCTCCTTGGATTCCCCTAGGTCTCTAGTTTTCAGAAATGCACAGGTTTGGTAGGTTTCCCTAGGTGGCGGCTGAGCTAGAGGCCAAAATCTACAGGTAGGCACTTTGCTAAAAACAGGTCTGTTTTCTGTGATGTGTCCACGTTGCGCTTTGGGGCGTTTCCTGTCGCGGGCGCTAGGCCTACCCACACAAGTGAGGTATCATTTTTATCGGGAGACGTGGGGAAACGCTGGGTGGAAGGAAATTTGTGGCTCCTCTCGGATTCCAGAACTTTCTGCCACAGAAATGTGAGGAACATGTGTTTTTTTAGCCAATTTTTGAGCTTTGCAAAGGATTCTGGGTAACAGAACCTGGTCCGAGCCCCGCCAGTCACCCCTCCTTGGATTCCCCTAGGTCTCTAGCTTTCAGAAATGCACAGGTTTGGTAGGTTTCCCTAGGTGGCGGCTGAGCTAGAGGCCAAAATCTACAGGTAGGCACTTTGCTAAAAACAGGTCTGTTTTCTGTGATGTGTCCACGTTGCGCTTGGGGGCGTTTCCTGTCGCGGGCGCTAGGCCTACCCACACAAGTGAGGTATCATTTTTATCGGGAGACGTGGGGGAACGCTGGGTGGAAGGAAATTTGTGGCTCCTCTCGGATTCCAGAACTTTCTGCCACAGAAATGTGAGGAACATGTGTTTTTTTAGCCAATTTTTGAGCTTTGCAAAGGATTCTGGGTAACAGAACCTGGTCCGAGCCCCGCCAGTCACCCCTCTTTGGATTCCCCTAGGTCTCTAGTTTTCAGAAATGTACAGGTTTGGTAGGTTTCCCTAGGTGCCGGCTGAGCTAGAGGCCAAAATCTACAGGTAGTCACTTCGCAAAAAACACCTCTGTTTTCTTCCAAAATTTTGGTGGTGTCCACGTTGCGCTTTGGGGCGTTTCCTGTCGCGGGCGCTAGGCCTACCCACGCAAGTGAGGTATCATTTTTATCGGGAGACTTGGGGGAACGCTGGGTGGAAGGAAATTTGTGGCTCCTCCCAGATTCCAGAACTTTCTGCCACAGAAATGTGAGGAACATGTGTTTTTTAGCCAATTTTTGAGCTTTGCAAAGGATTCTGGGTAACAGAACCTGGTCCGAGCCCCGCCAGTCACCCCTCCTTGGATTCCCCTAGGTCTCTAGTTTTCAGAAATGCACAGGTTTGGTAGGTTTCCCTAGGTGGCGGCTGAGCTAGAGGCCAAAATCTACAGGTAGGCACTTTGCTAAAAACAGGTCTGTTTTCTGTGATGTGTCCACGTTGCGCTTTGGGGCGTTTCCTGTCGCGGGCGCTAGGCCTACCCACACAAGTGAGGTATCATTTTTATCAGGAGACGTGGGGGAATGCTGGGTGGAAGGACATTTGTGGCTCCTCTCAGATTCCAGCACTTTCTGCCACAGAAATGTGAGGAACATGTGTTTTTTTAGCCAATTTTTGAGCTTTGCAAAGGATTCTGGGTAACAGAACCTGGTCCGAGCCCCGCCAGTCACCCCTCCTTGGATTCCCCTAGGTCTCTAGTTTTCAGAAATGCACAGGTTTGGTAGGTTTCCCTAGGTGGCGGCTGAGCTAGAGGCCAAAATCTACAGGTAGGCATTTGCTAAAAACAGGTCTGTTTTCTGTGATGTGTCCACGTTGCGCTTTGGGGCGTTTCCTGTCGCGGGCGCTAGGCCTACCCACACAAGTGAGGTATCATTTTTATCGGGAGACGTGGGGGAACGCTGGGTGGAAGGACATTTGTGGCTCCTCTCAGATTCCAGCACTTTCTGCCACAGAAATATGAGGAACATGTGTTTTTTTAGCCAATTTTTGAGCTTTGCAAAGGATTCTGGGTAACAGAACCTGGTCCGAGCCCCGCCAGTCACCCCTCCTTGGATTCCCCTAGGTCTCTAGTTTTCAGAAATGCACAGGTTTGGTAGGTTTCCCTAGGTGGCGGCTGAGCTAGAGGCCAAAATCTACAGGTAGGCACTTTGCTAAAAACAGGTCTTTTTTCTGTGATGTGTCCATGTTGCGCTTTGGGGCGTTTCCTGTCGCGGGCGCTAGGCCTACCCACACAAGTGAGGTATCATTTTTATCGGGAGACGTGGGGGAACGCTGGGTGGAAGGAAATTTGTGGCTCCTCTCGGATTCCAGAACTTTCTGCCACAGCAATGTGAGGAACATGTGTTTTTTTAGCCAATTTTTGAGCTTTGCAAAGGATTCTGGGTAACAGAACCTGGTCCGAGCCCCGCCAGTCACCCCTCCTTGGATTCCCCTAGGTCTCTAGTTTTCAGAAATGCACAGGTTTGGTAGGTTTCCCTAGGTGGCGGCTGAGCTAGAGGCCAAAATCTACAGGTAGGCACTTTGCTAAAAACAGGTCTGTTTTCTGTGATGTGTCCACGTTGCGCTTTGGGGCGTTTCCTGTCGCGGGCGCTAGGCCTACCCACACAAGTGAGGTATCATTTTTATCGGGAGACGTGGGGGAACGCTGGGTGGAAGGAAATTTGTGGCTCCTCTCGGATTCCAGAACTTTCTGCCACAGAAATGTGAGGAACATGTGTTTTTTTAGCCAATTTTTGAGATTTGCAAAGGATTCTGGGTAACAGAACCTGGTCCAAGCCCCGCCAGTCACCCCTCCTTGGATTCCCCTAGGTCTCTAGTTTTCAGAAATGCACAGGTTTGGTAGGTTTCCCTAGGTGGCGGCTGAGCTAGAGGCCAAAATCTACAGGTAGGCACTTTGCTAAAAACAGGTCTGTTTTCTGTGATGTGTCCACGTTGCGCTTTGGGGCGTTTCCTGTCGCGGGCGCTAGGCCTACCCACACAAGTGATGTATCATTTTTATCGGGAGACGTGGGGGAACGCTGGGTGGAAGGAAATTTGTGGCTCCTCTCGGATTCCAGAACTTTCTGCCACAGAAATGTGAGGAACATGTGTTTTTTTAGCCAATTTTTGAGCTTTGCAAAGGATTCTGGGTAACAGAACCTGGTCCGAGCCCCGCCAGTCACCCCTCCTTGGATTCCCCTAGGTCTCTAGTTTTCAGAAATGTACAGGTTTGGTAGGTTTCCCTAGGTGCCGGCTGAGCTAGAGGCCAAAATCTACAGGTAGTCACTTCGCAAAAAACACCTCTGTTTTCTTCCAAAATTTTGGTGGTGTCCACGTTGCGCTTTGGGGCGTTTCCTGTCGCGGGCGCTAGGCCTACCCACGCAAGTGAGGTATCATTTTTATCGGGAGACTTGGGGGAACGCTGGGTGGACGGAAATTTGTGGCTCCTCCCAGATTCCAGAACTTTCTGCCACAGAAATGTGAGGAACATGTGTTTTTTTAGCCAATTTTTGAGCTTTGCAAAGGATTCTGGGTAACAGAACCTGGTCCGAGCCCCGCCAGTCACCCCTCCTTGGATTCCCCTAGGTCTCTAGTTTTCAGAAATGCACAGGTTTGGTAGGTTTCCCTAGGTGGCGGCTGAGCTAGAGGCCAAAATCTACAGGTAGGCACTTTGCTAAAAACAGGTCTGTTTTCTGTGATGTGTCCACGTTGCGCTTTGGGGCGTTTCCTGTCGCGGGCGCTAGGCCTACCCACACAAGTGAGGTATCATTTTTATCGGGAGACGTGGGGAAACGCTGGGTGGAAGGAAATTTGTGGCTCCTCTCGGATTCCAGAACTTTCTGCCACAGAAATGTGAGGAACATGTGTTTTTTTAGCCAATTTTTGAGCTTTGCAAAGGATTCTGGGTAACAGAACCTGGTCCGAGCCCCGCCAGTCACCCCTCCTTGGATTCCCCTAGGTCTCTAGCTTTCAGAAATGCACAGGTTTGGTAGGTTTCCCTAGGTGGCGGCTGAGCTAGAGGCCAAAATCTACAGGTAGGCACTTTGCTAAAAACAGGTCTGTTTTCTGTGATGTGTCCACGTTGCGCTTGGGGGCGTTTCCTGTCGCGGGCGCTAGGCCTACCCACACAAGTGAGGTATCATTTTTATCGGGAGACGTGGGGGAACGCTGGGTGGAAGGAAATTTGTGGCTCCTCTCGGATTCCAGAACTTTCTGCCACAGAAATGTGAGGAACATGTGTTTTTTTAGCCAATTTTTGAGCTTTGCAAAGGATTCTGGGTAACAGAACCTGGTCCGAGCCCCGCCAGTCACCCCTCTTTGGATTCCCCTAGGTCTCTAGTTTTCAGAAATGTACAGGTTTGGTAGGTTTCCCTAGGTGCCGGCTGAGCTAGAGGCCAAAATCTACAGGTAGTCACTTCGCAAAAAACACCTCTGTTTTCTTCCAAAATTTTGGTGGTGTCCACGTTGCGCTTTGGGGCGTTTCCTGTCGCGGGCGCTAGGCCTACCCACGCAAGTGAGGTATCATTTTTATCGGGAGACTTGGGGGAACGCTGGGTGGAAGGAAATTTGTGGCTCCTCCCAGATTCCAGAACTTTCTGCCACAGAAATGTGAGGAACATGTGTTTTTTAGCCAATTTTTGAGCTTTGCAAAGGATTCTGGGTAACAGAACCTGGTCCGAGCCCCGCCAGTCACCCCTCCTTGGATTCCCCTAGGTCTCTAGTTTTCAGAAATGCACAGGTTTGGTAGGTTTCCCTAGGTGGCGGCTGAGCTAGAGGCCAAAATCTACAGGTAGGCACTTTGCTAAAAACAGGTCTGTTTTCTGTGATGTGTCCACGTTGCGCTTTGGGGCGTTTCCTGTCGCGGGCGCTAGGCCTACCCACACAAGTGAGGTATCATTTTTATCAGGAGACGTGGGGGAATGCTGGGTGGAAGGACATTTGTGGCTCCTCTCAGATTCCAGCACTTTCTGCCACAGAAATGTGAGGAACATGTGTTTTTTTAGCAAATTTTTGAGCTTTGCAAAGGATTCTGGGTAACAGAACCTGGTCCGAGCCCCGCCAGTCACCCCTCCTTGGATTCCCCTAGGTCTCTAGTTTTCAGAAATGCACAGGTTTGGTAGGTTTCCCTAGGTGGCGGCTGAGCTAGAGGCCAAAATCTACAGGTAGGCACTTTGCTAAAAACAGGTCTGTTTTCTGTGATGTGTCCACGTTGCGCTTTGGGGCGTTTCCTGTCGCGGGCGCTAGGCCTACCCACACAAGTGAGGTATCATTTTTATCGGGAGACGTGGGGGAACGCTGGGTGGAAGGACATTTGTGGCTCCTCTCAGATTCCAGCACTTTCTGCCACAGAAATATGAGGAACATGTGTTTTTTTAGCCAATTTTTGAGCTTTGCAAAGGATTCTGGGTAACAGAACCTGGTCCGAGCCCCGCCAGTCACCCCTCCTTGGATTCCCCTAGGTCTCTAGTTTTCAGAAATGCACAGGTTTGGTAGGTTTCCCTAGGTGGCGGCTGAGCTAGAGGCCAAAATCTACAGGTAGGCACTTTGCTAAAAACAGGTCTTTTTTCTGTGATGTGTCCATGTTGCGCTTTGGGGCGTTTCCTGTCGCGGGCGCTAGGCCTACCCACACAAGTGAGGTATCATTTTTATCGGGAGACGTGGGGGAACGCTGGGTGGAAGGAAATTTGTGGCTCCTCTCGGATTCCAGAACTTTCTGCCACAGCAATGTGAGGAACATGTGTTTTTTTAGCCAATTTTTGAGCTTTGCAAAGGATTCTGGGTAACAGAACCTGGTCCGAGCCCCGCCAGTCACCCCTCCTTGGATTCCCCTAGGTCTCTAGTTTTCAGAAATGTACAGGTTTGGTAGGTTTCCCTAGGTGCCGGCTGAGCTAGAGGCCAAAATCTACAGGTAGTCACTTCGCAAAAAACACCTCTGTTTTCTTCCAAAATTTTGGTGGTGTCCACGTTGCGCTTTGGGGCGTTTCCTGTCGCGGGCGCTAGGCCTACCCACGCAAGTGAGGTATCATTTTTATCGGGAGACTTGGGGGAACGCTGGGTGGAAGGAAATTTGTGGCTCCTCCCAGATTCCAGAACTTTCTGCAACAGAAATGTGAGGAACATGTGTTTTTTTAGCCAATTTTTGAGCTTTGCAAAGGATTCTGGGTAACAGAACCTGGTCCGAGCCCCGCCAGTCACCCCTCCTTGGATTCCCCTAGGTCTCTAGTTTTCAGAAATGCACAGGTTTGGTAGGTTTCCCTAGGTGGCGGCTGAGCTAGAGGCCAAAATCTACAGGTAGGCACTTTGCTAAAAACAGGTCTGTTTTCTGTGATGTGTCCACGTTGCGCTTTGGGGCGTTTCCTGTCGCGGGCGCTAGGCCTACCCACACAAGTGAGGTATCATTTTTATCGGGAGACGTGGGGGAACGCTGGGTGGAAGGAAATTTGTGGCTCCTCTCGGATTCCAGAACTTTCTGCCACAGAAATGTGAGGAACATGTGTTTTTTTAGCCAATTTTTGAGCTTTGCAAAGGATTCTGGGTAACAGAACCTGGTCCGAGCCCCGCCAGTCACCCCTCCTTGGATTCCCCTAGGTCTCTAGTTTTCAGAAATGCACAGGTTTGGTAGGTTTCCCTAGGTGGCGGCTGAGCTAGAGGCCAAAATCTACAGGTAGGCACTTTGCTAAAAACAGGTCTTTTTTCTGTGATGTGTCCATGTTGCGCTTTGGGGCGTTTCCTGTCGCGGGCGCTAGGCCTACCCACACAAGTGAGGTATCATTTTTATCGGGAGACGTGGGGGAACGCTGGGTGGAAGGACATTTGTGGCTCCTCTCGGATTCCAGAACTTTCTGCCACAGAAATGTGAGGAACATGTGTTTTTTTAGCCAATTTTTGAGCTTTGCAAAGGATTCTGGGTAACAGAACCTGGTCCGAGCCCCGCCAGTCACCCCTCCTTGGATTCCCCTAGGTCTCTAGTTTTCAGAAATGTACAGGTTTGGTAGGTTTCCCTAGGTGCCGGCTGAGCTAGAGGCCAAAATCTACAGGTAGTCACTTCGCAAAAAACACCTCTGTTTTCTTCCAAAATTTTGGTGGTGTCCACGTTGCGCTTTGGGGCGTTTCCTGTCGCGGGCGCTAGGCCTACCCACGCAAGTGAGGTATCATTTTTATCGGGAGACTTGGGGGAACGCTGGGTGGAAGGAAATTTGTGGCTCCTCCCAGATTCCAGAACTTTCTGCAACAGAAATGTGAGGAACATGTGTTTTTTTAGCCAATTTTTGAGCTTTGCAAAGGATTCTGGGTAACAGAACCTGGTCCGAGCCCCGCCAGTCACCCCTCCTTGGATTCCCCTAGGTCTCTAGTTTTCAGAAATGCACAGGTTTGGTAGGTTTCCCTAGGTGGCGGCTGAGCTAGAGGCCAAAATCTACAGGTAGGCACTTTGCTAAAAACAGGTCTGTTTTCTGTGATGTGTCCACGTTGCGCTTTGGGGCGTTTCCTGTCGCGGGCGCTAGGCCTACCCACACAAGTGATGTATCATTTTTATCGGGAGACATGGGGGAACGCTGGGTGGAAGGAAATTTGTGGCTCCTCTCGGATTCCAGAACTTTCTGCCACAGAAATGTGAGGAACATGTGTTTTTTTAGCCAATTTTTGAGCTTTGCAAAGGATTCTGGGTAACAGGACCTGGTCCGAGCCCCGCCAGTCACCCCTCCTTGGATTCCCCTAGGTCTCTAGTTTTCAGAAATGTACAGGATTGGTAGGTTTCCCTAGGTGCCGGCTGAGCTAGAGGCCAAAATCTACAGGTAGTCACTTCGCAAAAAACACCTCTGTTTTCTTCCAAAATTTTGGTGGTGTCCACGTTGCGCTTTGGGGCGTTTCCTGTCGCGGGCGCTAGGCCTACCCACGCAAGTGAGGTATCATTTTTATTGGGAGACTTGGGGGAACGCTGGGTGGAAGGAAATTTGTGGCTCATCCCAGATTCCAGAACTTTCTGCCACAGAAATGTGAGGAACATGTGTTTTTTTAGCCAATTTTTGAGCTTTGCAAAGGATTCTGGGTAACAGAACCTGGTCCGAGCCCCGCCAGTCACCCCTCCTTGGATTCCCCTAGGTCTCTAGTTTTCAGAAATGCACAGGTTTGGTAGGTTTCCCTAGGTGGCGGCTGAGCTAGAGGCCAAAATCTACAGGTAGGCACTTTGCTAAAAACAGGTCTGTTTTCTGTGATGTGTCCACGTTGCGCTTTGGGGCGTTTCCTGTCGCGGGCGCTAGGCCTACCCACACAAGTGAGGTATCATTTTTATCGGGAGACGTGGGGGAACGCTGGGTGGAAGGAAATTTGTGGCTCCTCTCGGATTCCAGAACTTTCTGCCACAGAAATGTGAGGAACATGTGTTTTTTTTAGCCAATTTTTGAGATTTGCAAAGGATTCTGGGTAACAGAACCTGGTCCGAGCCCCGCCAGTCACCCCTCCTTGGATTCCCCTAGGTCTCTAGTTTTCAGAAATGCACAGGTTTGGTAGGTTTCCCTAGGTGGCGGCTGAGCTAGAGGCCAAAATCTACAGGTAGGCACTTTGCTAAAAACAGGTCTGTTTTCTGTGATGTGTCCACGTTGCGCTTTGGGGCGTTTCCTGTCGCGGGCGCTAGGCCTACGCACACAAGTGATGTATCATTTTTATCGGGAGACGTGGGGGAACGCTGGGTGGAAGGAAATTTGTGGCTCCTCTCGGATTCCAGACCTTTCTGCCACAGAAATGTGAGGAACATGTGTTTTTTTAGCCAATTTTTGAGCTTTGCAAAGGATTCTGGGTAACAGAACCTGGTCCGAGCCCCGCCAGTCACCCCTCCTTGGATTCCCCTAGGTCTCTAGTTTTCAGAAATGTACAGGTTTGGTAGGTTTCCCTAGGTGCCGGCTGAGCTAGAGGCCAAAATCTACAGGTAGTCACTTCGCAAAAAACACCTCTGTTTTCTTCCAAAATTTTGGTGGTGTCCACGTTGCGCTTTGGGGCGTTTCCTGTCGCGGGCGCTAGGCCTACCCACGCAAGTGAGGTATCATTTTTATCGGGAGACTTGGGGGAACGCTGGGTGGAAGGAAATTTGTGGCTCCTCCCAGATTCCAGAACTTTCTGCCACAGAAATGTGAGGAACATGTGTTTTTTTAGCCAATTTTTGAGCTTTGCAAAGGATTCTGGGTAACAGAACCTGGTCCGAGCCCCGCCAGTCACCCCTCCTTGGATTCCCCTAGGTCTCTAGTTTTCAGAAATGCACAGGTTTGGTAGGTTTCCCTAGGTGGCGGCTGAGCTAGAGGCCAAAATCTACAGGTAGGCACTTTGCTAAAAACAGGTCTGTTTTCTGTGATGTGTCCACGTTGCGCTTTGGCGCGTTTCCTGTCGCGGGCGCTAGGCCTACCCACACAAGTGAGGTATCATTTTTATCGGGAGACGTGGGGGAACGCTGGGTGGAAGGAAATTTGTGGCTCCTCTCGGATTCCAGAACTTTCTGCCACAGAAATGTGAGGAACATGTGTTTTTTTAGCAAATTTTTGAGATTTGCAAAGGATTCTGGGTAACAGAACCTGGTCCAAGCCCCGCCAGTCACCCCTCCTTGGATTCCCCTAGGTCTCTAGTTTTCAGAAATGCACAGGTTTGGTAGGTTTCCCTAGGTGGCGGCTGAGCTAGAGGCCAAAATCTACAGGTAGGCACTTTGCTAAAAACAGGTCTGTTTTCTGTGATGTGTCCACGTTGCGCTTTGGGGCGTTTCCTGTCGCGGGCGCTAGGCCTACCCACACAAGTGATGTATCATTTTTATCGGGAGACGTGGGGGAACGCTGGGTGGAAGGAAATTTGTGGCTCCTCTCGGATTCCAGAACTTTCTGCCACAGAAATGTGAGGAACATGTGTTTTTTTAGCCAATTTTTGAGCTTTGCAAAGGATTCTGGGTAACAGAACCTGGTCCGAGCCCCGCCAGTCACCCCTCCTTGGATTCCCCTAGGTCTCTAGTTTTCAGAAATGTACAGGTTTGGTAGGTTTCCCTAGGTGCCGGCTGAGCTAGAGGCCAAAATCTACAGGTAGTCACTTCGCAAAAAACACCTCTGTTTTCTTCCAAAATTTTGGTGGTGTCCACGTTGCGCTTTGGGGCGTTTCCTGTCGCGGGCGCTAGGCCTACCCACGCAAGTGAGGTATCATTTTTATCGGGAGACTTGGGGGGAACGCTGGGTGGACGGAAATTTGTGGCTCCTCCCAGATTCCAGAACTTTCTGCCACAGAAATGTGAGGAACATGTGTTTTTTTAGCCAATTTTTGAGCTTTGCAAAGGATTCTGGGTAACAGAACCTGGTCCGAGCCCCGCCAGTCACCCCTCCTTGGATTCCCCTAGGTCTCTAGTTTTCAGAAATGCACAGGTTTGGTAGGTTTCCCTAGGTGGCGGCTGAGCTAGAGGCCAAAATCTACAGGTAGGCACTTTGCTAAAAACAGGTCTGTTTTCTGTGATGTGTCCACGTTGCGCTTTGGGGCGTTTCCTGTCGCGGGCGCTAGGCCTACCCACACAAGTGAGGTATCATTTTTATCGGGAGACGTGGGGAAACGCTGGGTGGAAGGAAATTTGTGGCTCCTCTCGGATTCCAGAACTTTCTGCCACAGAAATGTGAGGAACATGTGTTTTTTTAGCCAATTTTTGAGCTTTGCAAAGGATTCTGGGTAACAGAACCTGGTCCGAGCCCCGCCAGTCACCCCTCCTTGGATTCCCCTAGGTCTCTAGCTTTCAGAAATGCACAGGTTTGGTAGGTTTCCCTAGGTGGCGGCTGAGCTAGAGGCCAAAATCTACAGGTAGGCACTTTGCTAAAAACAGGTCTGTTTTCTGTGATGTGTCCACGTTGCGCTTGGGGGCGTTTCCTGTCGCGGGCGCTAGGCCTACCCACACAAGTGAGGTATCATTTTTATCGGGAGACGTGGGGGAACGCTGGGTGGAAGGAAATTTGTGGCTCCTCTCGGATTCCAGAACTTTCTGCCACAGAAATGTGAGGAACATGTGTTTTTTTAGCCAATTTTTGAACTTTGCAAAGGATTCTGGGTAACAGAACCTGGTCCGAGCCCCGCCAGTCACCCCTCTTTGGATTCCCCTAGGTCTCTAGTTTTCAGAAATGTACAGGTTTGGTAGGTTTCCCAAGGTGCCGGCTGAGCTAGAGGCCAAAATCTACAGGTAGTCACTTCGCAAAAAACACCTCTGTTTTCTTCCAAAATTTTGGTGGTGTCCACGTTGCGCTTTGGGGCGTTTCCTGTCGCGGGCGCTAGGCCTACCCACGCAAGTGAGGTATCATTTTTATCGGGAGACTTGGGGGAACGCTGGGTGGAAGGAAATTTGTGGCTCCTCCCAGATTCCAGAACTTTCTGCCACAGAAATGTGAGGAACATGTGTTTTTTAGCCAATTTTTGAGCTTTGCAAAGGATTCTGGGTAACAGAACCTGGTCCGAGCCCCGCCAGTCACCCCTCCTTGGATTCCCCTAGGTCTCTAGTTTTCAGAAATGCACAGGTTTGGTAGGTTTCCCTAGGTGGCGGCTGAGCTAGAGGCCAAAATCTACAGGTAGGCACTTTGCTAAAAACAGGTCTGTTTTCTGTGATGTGTCCACGTTGCGCTTTGGGGCGTTTCCTGTCGCGGGCGCTAGGCCTACCCACACAAGTGAGGTATCATTTTTATCGGGAGACGTGGGGGAATGCTGGGTGGAAGGACATTTGTGGCTCCTCTCAGATTCCAGCACTTTCTGCCACAGAAATGTGAGGAACATGTGTTTTTTTAGCCAATTTTTGAGCTTTGCAAAGGATTCTGGGTAACAGAACCTGGTCCGAGCCCCGCCAGTCACCCCTCCTTGGATTCCCCTAGGTCTCTAGTTTTCAGAAATGCACAGGTTTGGTAGGTTTCCCTAGGTGGCGGCTGAGCTAGAGGCCAAAATCTACAGGTAGGCACTTTGCTAAAAACAGGTCTTTTTTCTGTGATGTGTCCATGTTGCGCTTTGGGGCGTTTCCTGTCGCGGGCGCTAGGCCTACCCACACAAGTGAGGTATCATTTTTATCGGGAGACGTGGGGGAACGCTGGGTGGAAGGAAATTTGTGGCTCCTCTCGGATTCCAGAACTTTCTGCCACAGAAATGTGAGGAACATGTGTTTTTTTAGCCAATTTTTGAGCTTTGCAAAGGATTCTGGGTAACAGAACCTGGTCCGAGCCCCGCCAGTCACCCCTCCTTGGATTCCCCTAGGTCTCTAGTTTTCAGAAATGTACAGGTTTGGTAGGTTTCCCTAGGTGCCGGCTGAGCTAGAGGCCAAAATCTACAGGTAGTCACTTCGCAAAAAACACCTCTGTTTTCTTCCAAAATTTTGGTGGTGTCCACGTTGCGCTTTGGGGCGTTTCCTGTCGCGGGCGCTAGGCCTACCCACGCAAGTGAGGTATCATTTTTATCGGGAGACTTGGGGGAACGCTGGGTGGAAGGAAATTTGTGGCTCCTCCCAGATTCCAGAACTTTCTGCAACAGAAATGTGAGGAACATGTGTTTTTTTAGCCAATTTTTGAGCTTTGCAAAGGATTCTGGGTAACAGAACCTGGTCCGAGCCCCGCCAGTCACCCCTCCTTGGATTCCCCTAGGTCTCTAGTTTTCAGAAATGCACAGGTTTGGTAGGTTTCCCTAGGTGGCGGCTGAGCTAGAGGCCAAAATCTACAGGTAGGCACTTTGCTAAAAACAGGTCTGTTTTCTGTGATGTGTCCACGTTGCGCTTGGGGGCGTTTCCTGTCGCGGGCGCTAGGCCTACCCACACAAGTGAGGTATCATTTTTATCGGGAGACGTGGGGGAACGCTGGGTGGAAGGAAATTTGTGGCTCCTCTCGGATTCCAGAACTTTCTGCCACAGAAATGTGAGGAACATGTGTTTTTTTAGCCAATTTTTGAGCTTTGCAAAGGATTCTGGGTAACAGAACCTGGTCCGAGCCCCGCCAGTCACCCCTCCTTGGATTCCCCTAGGTCTCTAGTTTTCAGAAATGCACAGGTTTGGTAGGTTTCCCTAGGTGGCGGCTGAGCTAGAGGCCAAAATCTACAGGTAGGCACTTTGCTAAAAACAGGTCTTTTTTCTGTGATGTGTCCATGTTGCGCTTTGGGGCGTTTCCTGTCGCGGGCGCTAGGCCTACCCACACAAGTGAGGTATCATTTTTATCGGGAGACGTGGGGGAACGCTGGGTGGAAGGAAATTTGTGGCTCCTCTCGGATTCCAGAACTTTCTGCCACAGAAATGTGAGGAACATGTGTTTTTTTAGCCAATTTTTGAGCTTTGCAAAGGATTCTGGGTAACAGAACCTGGTCCGAGCCCCGCCAGTCACCCCTCCTTGGATTCCCCTAGGTCTCTAGTTTTCAGAAATGTACAGGTTTGGTAGGTTTCCCTAGGTGCCGGCTGAGCTAGAGGCCAAAATCTACAGGTAGTCACTTCGCAAAAAACACCTCTGTTTTCTTCCAAAATTTTGGTGGTGTCCACGTTGCGCTTTGGGGCGTTTCCTGTCGCGGGCGCTAGGCCTACCCACGCAAGTGAGGTATCATTTTTATCGGGAGACTTGGGGGAACGCTGGGTGGAAGGAAATTTGTGGCTCCTCCCAGATTCCAGAACTTTCTGCCACAGAAATGTGAGGAACATGTGTTTTTTTAGCCAATTTTTGAGCTTTGCAAAGGATTCTGGGTAACAGAACCTGGTCCGAGCCCCGCCAGTCACCCCTCCTTGGATTCCCCTAGGTCTCTAGTTTTCAGAAATGCACAGGTTTGGTAGGTTTCCCTAGGTGGCGGCTGAGCTAGAGGCCAAAATCTACAGGTAGGCACTTTGCTAAAAACAGGTCTGTTTTCTGTGATGTGTCCACGTTGCGCTTTGGGGCGTTTCCTGTCGCGGGCGCTAGGCCTACACACACAAGTGATGTATCATTTTTATCGGGAGACGTGGGGGAACGCTGGGTGGAAGGAAATTTGTGGCTCCTCTCGGATTCCAGAACTTTCTGCCACAGAAATGTGAGGAACATGTGTTTTTTTAGCCAATTTTTGAGCTTTGCAAAGGATTCTGGGTAACAGGACCTGGTCCGAGCCCCGCCAGTCACCCCTCCTTGGATTCCCCTAGGTCTCTAGTTTTCAGAAATGTACAGGTTTGGTAGGTTTCCCTAGGTGCCGGCTGAGCTAGAGGCCAAAATCTACAGGTAGTCACTTCGCAAAAAACACCTCTGTTTTCTTCCAAAATTTTGGTGGTGTCCACGTTGCGCTTTGGGGCGTTTCCTGTCGCGGGCGCTAGGCCTACCCACGCAAGTGAGGTATCATTTTTATTGGGAGACTTGGGGGAACGCTGGGTGGAAGGAAATTTGTGGCTCGTCCCAGATTCCAGAACTTTCTGCCACAGAAATGTGAGGAACATGTGTTTTTTTAGCCAATTTTTGAGCTTTGCAAAGGATTCTGGGTAACAGAACCTGGTCCGAGCCCCGCCAGTCACCCCTCCTTGGATTCCCCTTGGTCTCTAGTTTTCAGAAATGCACAGGTTTGGTAGGTTTCCCTAGGTGGCGGCTGAGCTAGAGGCCAAAATCTACAGGTAGGCACTTTGCTAAAAACAGGTCTGTTTTCTGTGATGTGTCCACGTTGCGCTTTGGGGCGTTTCCTGTCGCGGGCGCTAGGCCTACCCACACAAGTGAGGTATCATTTTTATCGGGAGACATGGGGGAACGCTGGGTGGAAGGAAATTTGTGGCTCCTCTCGGATTCCAGAACTTTCTGCCACAGAAATGTGAGGAACATGTGTTTTTTTAGCCAATTTTTGAGATTTGCAAAGGATTCTGGGTAACAGAACCTGGTCCGAGCCCCGCCAGTCACCCCTCCTTGGATTCCCCTAGGTCTCTAGTTTTCAGAAATGCACAGGTTTGGTAGGTTTCCCTAGGTGGCGGCTGAGCTAGAGGCCAAAATCTACAGGTAGGCACTTTGCTAAAAACAGGTCTGTTTTCTGTGATGTGTCCACGTTGCGCTTGGGGGCGTTTCCTGTCGCGGGCGCTAGGCCTACCCACACAAGTGAGGTATCATTTTTATCGGGAGACGTGGGGGAACGCTGGGTGGAAGGAAATTTGTGGCTCCTCTCGGATTCCAGAACTTTCTGCCACAGAAATGTGAGGAACATGTGTTTTTTTAGCCAATTTTTGAGCTTTGCAAAGGATTCTGGGTAACAGAACCTGGTCCGAGCCCCGCCAGTCACCCCTCTTTGGATTCCCCTAGGTCTCTAGTTTTCAGAAATGTACAGGTTTGGTAGGTTTCCCTAGGTGCCGGCTGAGCTAGAGGCCAAAATCTACAGGTAGTCACTTCGCAAAAAACACCTCTGTTTTCTTCCAAAATTTTGGTGGTGTCCACGTTGCGCTTTGGGGCGTTTCCTGTCGCGGGCGCTAGGCCTACCCACGCAAGTGAGGTATCATTTTTATCGGGAGACTTGGGGGAACGCTGGGTGGAAGGAAATTTGTGGCTCCTCCCAGATTCCAGAACTTTCTGCCACAGAAATGTGAGGAACATGTGTTTTTTTAGCCAATTTTTGAGCTTTGCAAAGGATTCTGGGTAACAGAACCTGGTCCGAGCCCCGCCAGTCACCCCTCCTTGGATTCCCCTAGGTCTCTAGTTTTCAGAAATGCACAGGTTTGGTAGGTTTCCCTAGGTGGCGGCTGAGCTAGAGGCCAAAATCTACAGGTAGGCACTTTGCTAAAAACAGGTCTGTTTTCTGTGATGTGTCCACGTTGCGCTTTGGGGCGTTTCCTGTCGCGGGCGCTAGGCCTACCCACACAAGTGAGGTATCATTTTTATCGGGAGACGTGGGGGAACGCTGGGTGGAAGGACATTTGTGGCTCCTCTCAGATTCCAGCACTTTCTGCCACAGAAATGTGAGGAACATGTGTTTTTTTAGCCAATTTTTGAGCTTTGCAAAGGATTCTGGGTAACAGAACCTGGTCCGAGCCCCGCCAGTCACCCCTCCTTGTATTCCCCTAGGTCTCTAGTTTTCAGAAATGTACAGGTTTGGTAGGTTTCCCTAGGTGCCGGCTGAGCTAGAGGCCAAAATCTACAGGTAGTCACTTCGCAAAAAACACCTCTGTTTTCTTCCAAAATTTTGGTGGTGTCCACGTTGCGCTTTGGGGCGTTTCCTGTCGCGGGCGCTAGGCCTACCCACACAAGTGAGGTATCATTTTTATCGGGAGACGTGGGGGAACGCTGGGTGGAAGGAAATTTGTGGCTCCTCTCAGATTCCAGAACTTTCTGCCACAGAAATGTGAGGAACATGTGTTTTTTTAGCCAATTTTTGAGCTTTGCAAAGGATTCTGGGTAACAGAACCTGGTCCGAGCCACACAAATCACCCCATCTTGGATTCCGCTAGGTCTCTAGTTTTCAGAAATGCACAGGTTTGGTAGGTTTCCCTAGGTGGCGGCTGAGCTAGAGGCCAAAATCTACAGGTAGGCACTTTGCTAAAAACAGGTCTGTTTTCTGTGATGTGTCCACATTGCGCTTTGGGGTGTTTCCTGTCGCGGGCGCTAGGCCTACCCACACAAGTGAGGTATCATTTTTATCGGGAGACGTGGGGGAACGCTGGGTGGAAGGAAATTTGTGGCTCCTCTCAGATTCCAGAACTTTCTGCCACAGAAATGTGAGGAACATGTGTTTTTTTAGCCAAATTTTGAGGTTTGCAAAGGATTCTGGGTAACAGAACCTGGTCCGAGCCTCACAAATCACCCCATCTTGGATTCCCCTAGGTCTCTAGTTTTCAGAAATGCACAGGTTTGGTAGGTTTCCCTAGGTGGCGGCTGAGCTAGAGGCCAAAATCTACAGGTAGGCACTTTGCTAAAAACAGGTCTGTTTTCTGTGATGTGTCCACGTTGCGCTTTGGGGCGTTTCCTGTCGCGGGCGCTAGGCCTACCCACACAAGTGAGATATCATTTTTATCGGGAGACGTGGGGGAACGCTGGGTGGAAGGACATTTGTGGGTCCTCTCAGATTCCAGCACTTTCTGCCACAGAAATGTGAGGAACATGTGTTTTTTTAGCCAATTTTTGAGCTTTGCAAAGGATTCTGGGTAACAGAACCTGGTCCGAGCCACACAAATCACCCCATCTTGGATTCCCCTAGGTCTCTAGTTTTCAGAAATGCACAGGTTTGGTAGGTTTCCCTAGGTGGCGGCTGAGCTAGAGGCCAAAATCTACAGGTAGGCACTTTGCTAAAAACAGGTCTGTTTTCTGTGATGTGTCCACATTGCGCTTTGGGGTGTTTCCTGTCGCGGGCGCTAGGCCTACCCACACAAGTGAGGTATCATTTTTATCGGGAGACGTGGGGGAACGCTGGGTGGAAGGAAATTTGTGGCTCCTCTCAGATTCCAGAACTTTCTGCCACAGAAATGTGAGGAACATGTGTTTTTTTAGCCAAATTTTGAGGTTTGCAAAGGATTCTGGGTAACAGAACCTGGTCCGAGCCACACAAATCACCCCATCTTAAATTCCCCTAGGTCTCTAGTTTTCAGAAATGCACAGGTTTGGTAGGTTTCCCTAGGTGGCGGCTGAGCTAGAGGCCAAAATCTACAGGTAGGCACTTTGCTAAAAACAGGTCTGTTTTCTGTGATGTGTCCACGTTGCGCTTTGGGGCGTTTCCTGTCGTGGGCGCTAGGCCTACCCACACAAGTGAGGTATCATTTTTATCGGGAGACTTGGGGGAACATAGAATAGCAAAACAAGTGTTATTGCCCCTTGTCTTTCTCTACATTTTTCCCTTCCAAATGTAAGACAGTGTGTAAAAAAGACGTCTATTTGAGAAATGCCCTGTAATTCACATGCTAGTATGGGCACCCCGGAATTCAGAGATGTGCAAATAACCACTGCTTCTCAACACCTTATCTTGTGCCCATTTTGGAAATACAAAGGTTTTCTTGATAGCTATTTTTTACTCTTTATATTTCAGCAAATGAATTGCTGTATACCCGGCATTGAATGAAAACCCACTGCAGGGTGCAGGTCATTTATTGGCTCTGGGTACCTAGAGTTCTTGATGAACCTACAAGCCCTATATATCCCCGCAACCAGAAGAGTCCAGCAGACGTAACGGTATATTGCTTTCGAAAATCTGACATTGCAGGAAAAAGTTACAGAGTAAAACTTAGAGAAAAATTGATGTTTTTTTCACCTCAATTTCAATATTTTTCTTTTTCAGTTGCTATTTTCTGTAGGAAACCCTTGTAGGATCTACACAAATTACCCCTTGCTGAATTCAGAATTTTGTCTACTTTTCAGAAATGTTGCGGTTTATGGGATCCAGCGTTGGTTTCATGCCCATTTCTGTCACTGACTGGAAGGAGGCTGAAAGCACAAAAAATCGTAAAAATGGGGTATGTCCCAGTAAAATGCCAAAATTGGGTTGAAAAATTGGGTTTTCTGATTCAAGTCTGCCTGTTCCTGAAAGCTGGGAAGCTGGTGATTTTATCACCGCAAACCCTTTGTTGATGCCCTTTTCAGGGAAAAAACCACAAGCCTTCTTCTGCAGCCCATTTTTCCAATTTTTTTAAAAAAAATGAAATTTTCACTGTTTTTTGGCTAATTTCTTGGCCTCCTTCTGGGGAACCCACAAAGTCTGGGTACCTCTAGAATCCTTAGGATGTTGGAAAAAAAGGACGCAAATTTGGCATGGGTAGCTTATGTGAACAAAAAGTTATGAGGGCCTAAGCGCGAACTGCTCCAAATAGCCAAAAAAAGGCTCGCCACAGGAGGGGGAAAAGGCCTGGCAGCGAAGGGGTTAATGTTACAGAGTATTATCAAGGATACCGTGTCAAAATTACACATCAATTTCATCCCCAAATCTAGGGCAGGTGCTGTCCCATGCTCATTCTGAATTTGTTTTAACACTTCCAGTAAATTTGCAAGAGTTGGGGTACCATGTGTGGTAGTATATATTGCAGCGAAGACTGTACCCCATGTGGCACAGTCATCCACTGAGCGAACCATCCCAAAGGGCAAGCACATTATTAGAATTCTATGTTTCTCATGTGATCCTGTATGGGGAAACATAGCTTCCAGCTGATTTGTTTTCTGGGCTATCCAATAAGGTATTTTCTCCCGTTCTGTGGGTACTTTACCCATAATAGTATGTACTGTTTGTGGATTAATCCCAGTAGCCAATTGGTATCAAGCAGGTGCTGGTGGTGCTGGACGCGCTGGTGTTGTGTTCAAAGTCCGTTTTACGAACTGAACAAGCCTTCTATATAAAGTTACAATTTCATCATGTAAGTTTAGCAGATCTGCTACTTGCATATTTTGTATATCTTGGTGAGGTGTGTACATGGCAAACATAGGCCATGTTGGTCCGTTATTAATTAAATGACCTAATCTCACTCGTTCCACAACATGTGGTAGGGCGCCTTCAAACCAGTTCTGATACTCTTGATAGGTGAGCAGTATTTCATGATACTGGTATGCTTGGTACCGTTGAGGTACATTAGCAATTCGATATGTGTGAAATGTGACTGACCTGGCGTCTTCCTCAGGTAAGGTGACTCAGACATAGAACGTTTCTGTTTGGTAAGCTTTATTAGCTTCTACTATGAATGTGACATCCCCGCCCACTTCTCTTAAGCCATGCGCTACTAGATGTAATGTAACAGCTTGTCTAGCATTTTTGGGAATGTCTATGTCCATATTTAAAAAGAGGAAAGAGAGGAGAAAAAATATGTTCTTCTAGCGTTGGAACACTAAGTGGGGAGTCTATTCCTTTAGTGAGATTGAGCTCAAATAACCTACAGCCTAATCAGGTGTTCGCTGTTCAGCTGACGAGGATTTCCCAAAGACCTCGGACGTCTCCGTATAATGGTACTTAGGGTACCTGTGGTTTGTGAGACAGTGATAATCGGGGTACTCGTAAATTAGTGCCTAAACACCATCGTTGGTGGAGCCATGTCATAATTTGGACTCTTGACAGTACTTATGTTTGTAGGTGACTATGCCTATCCTACAACAAGTTGCAACTGTAGTCCCAACCCTTCCAGCTCACTAGCAGTACCTCACCAACAACCCAAACAATTAAAGGTGATTTGTGGCAGCCTTTACGCATGGACTCAAAAGTATGACAACTCAGGGAGTGTTGTGGTTAAACAGAGATTACCCCTTCCTCACAGATATATCATGTCTTAATGAAACACAGGCAAAGACGAAGTTGCAATAATGTTTCAATAGTTTTTATTTAACCCCTTCGTTGCCAGGCCTTTTCCCCCTCCTGTGCCGAGCCTTTTTTTGGCTATTTGGGGCAGTTCGCACTTAGGCCCTCATAACTTTTTAGTCACATAAGCTACCCACGCCAAATTTGCGTTCTTTTTTTCCAACATCCTAGGGATTCTAGAAGTACCCAGACTTTGTGGGTTCCCCTGAAGGAGACCAAGAAATTAGCCAAAATACATGGAAAACTGTGTTTTTTCAAAAAAATGGGAAAAAAGGGCTGCAGAAGGCAGCTTGTGGTTTTTTCCCTGAAAATGGCATCAACAAAGGGTTTGTGGTGGCAAGATCACCATATATCCCAGCTTACAGGAACAGGCAGACTTGAATTTGAAAACCCAAATTTTCAATTCAATTTTGACATTTTACTGGGACATACCCCATTTTTACTATTTTTTGTGCTTTCTGCTTCCTTCCAGTTAGTGACCAAAATGGGTGACAAACCAATGCTGGATCCCAGAAAGCTAAACATTTCTGAAAAGTAGACAAAATTCTGAATCTCGCAAGGGGTCATTTGTGTAGATCCTACAAGTGTTTCCTACAGAAAATAACAGCTGAAATAAAAAAATATTGAAATTGAGGTGAAAAAAACTGCCATTTTTCTCCACGTTTTACTCTATAACTTTTTCCTGTGATGGAACTCTAGGTACCCAGAGCCAATAAATGAGATGCACCTTGCAAAGGGTTTTTATTCTATACTGGGTATACAGCAATTCATTTGCTGACATATAAAAAGTGAAAAATAGGTATCAAGAAAACCTTTGTATTTCCAAAATGGCCACAAGATAAGGTGTTGAGAAGCAGTGGTTATTTGCACATCTCTAAATTCCGGGGTGCCCATACTAGCATGTGAATTACAGGGCATTTCTCAAATAGACGTCTTTTTTACACACTGCCTTACATTTGGAAGGAAATATTTAGAGAAAGACAAGGGGCAATAACACTTGTTTTGTTATTCTGTGTTCCCCCAAGTCTCCCGATAAAAATGGTACCTCACTTGCGTGGGTAGGCCTAATGCTCGCGACAGGAAACGCAACATGGACACATCACATTTTTACATTGAAATTTGACGTGTTTTTTGCAAAGTGCCTAGCTGTAGATTTTGGCCTCTAGCTCAGCCGGCACTTAGGGAAACCTAGCAAACCTTGGCATTTTTGAAAACTAGACACCTAGGGAAATCCAAGATGGGGTGACTTGTGGGGCTCTGACCAGGTTCTGTTACCCAGAATCCTTTGCAAACCTCAAAAGTTGGCTTAAAAAAACAAATTTTCCTCAAATTTCGGTGACAGAAAGTTCTGGAATCTGACAGGAGCCACTAATTTCCTTCCTCCCAGCGTTCCCCCAAGTCTCCCGATAAAAATGGTACCTCACTTGTGGGGGTAGGCCTAGCGCCCATGAAAGGAAATGGCCCAAAACTCAACGTGGACACATCAAATTTTTTCACAGAAAACAGAGGTGTTTTTTACAAAGTGCCTACCTGTGGATTTTGGCCTCTAGCTCAGCCGGCACCTGGGGAAACCTAGCAAACCAGTGCATTTTTTAAAACTAGACACCTATGGGAATCCAAGATGGGGTGACTTGTGGGGCTCTGAACAGGTTCTGTTACTGAGAATCCTTTGCAAACTTCAAAATTTGATCAAAAAACACTTTTTCCTCTCATTTCGGTGATAGAAAGTTCTGGAATCTGAGAGGACCCACACATTTCCTTCCACCCAGCGTTCCCCCAAGTCTCCCGATAAAAATGGTACCTCACTTGTGTGGGTAGGGCTAGCGCTCACAAAAAAAAATGGCCAAAACACAACGTGGACACATCACATTTTTTCACAGAAAACAGAGGTGTTTTTTACAAAGTGCCTACCTGTAGATTTTGGCCTCTAGCTCAGTCGGCACCTGGGGAAACCTAGCATACCAGCACACTTTTGAAAACTAGACACTTAGGGGAATCAAAGATTGGGTGACTTGTGGGGATCTGACCAGGTTCTGTTACCCAGAACCCTTTGCAAACTTCAAAATGTGGCCAAAAAAACACTTTTTCCTCTCATTTCGGTGACAGTAAGTTCTGGAATCTGAGAGGAGGCACAAATTTCCTTCCACCCAGTGTTACCCCAAGTCTCCCGATAAAAATGACACCTCACTTTTGTGAGTAGGCCTAGCGCCCGCAACAGGAAATGCCCCAAAGCACAACGTGGACACATCCCATTTTTTGACAGAAAACAGAGCTGTTTTTTGCAAAGTGCCTACCTGTAGATTTTGGCCTCTAGCTCAGCCGGCACATAGGGAAACCAAACCTGTGCATTTTTTAAAACTAGAGAACTAGGGGAATCCAAGATGGGGTGACTTGTGGGGCTCTGACCAGGTTCTGTTACCCAGAATCCTTTGCAAACCTCCAAATTTGGCTAAAAAAACACATTTTCCACTCATTTTGGTGACAAAAAGTTGTGGAATCTGAGAGGAGCCACAAATTTCCTTCCACTCAGCGTTCCCGCAAGTCTCCCGATAAAAATTATACCTCACTTGTGTGGGTAGGCCTAGCCCCCGCGACAAGGAATGCCCCAAAAAACTATCTGGACACATCAAAATGATCAAATACAAAACTACCTGTTTTTGCAGGGGGCCACCTGCGTTTTTTGTCCTGGGCTCAGCAGCCTTCTAGGGAAACCTACCAAACCCGGACATTCCTGAAAACTAGACACCCGAGGGAGTCCAGTGAGGTGTGACTTGCGTGGATCCCCCAATGTTTTCTTACCCAGAATCCTCAGCAAACCTCAAATTTAGCCACAAATCACATTTTTCCCACATTTCTGTGTGGGATCACTGCATTGGGACACATTTCATACCACCCAATGTTCCCCTCAGTCTCCCGGTAAAAATGATACCTCATTTGTGTAGGTGGGCCAAGTGCTTGTGAAAGGGAAGAGCCAAAAACATGTTGATATTGAGGGGGAACAAAGAGGGTCCAAAAGGGAAGTTTGCAAAAAAAAAATTTAGGCTGACAAGTGCAGCAGAATTTTTATCGGTATAGATGAGGCAATGCTGGGTGGTAGGAATTTCGTGGATTCCTGCAGATTCCGGAAGGTTCCATCACAAAAACGTGGGAAAAATGTGTGATTCCAGCAAAGTTGGAGGTTTGCAGGGGATTGTGGGTACAAAAATGGTGCAGGGTGCATGTGAAACACACCACCCTGGAATCACCCAGATGGTTAGTTTTCCGATGTGTCTAGGTCTTGTGGATTTTTCTACATGGCAGCGTCCCAAAGTCCATAAACTGCAGCCCTCACCATTCCAAGTGGGACGATTTTTGCGAGTAAGCCAAGTTCTCATGGCCCAAATGTAAAACTAAAACCCAAAAAAATCAAATGCCTTCTTGCTTGCTGTGGGATAAGATGTTTTAGAGTACGTGGGAGAGCTGAAACACTGTTACCCCCTTCAGTTGAGGTGGGGACGTAACCAGGCCCATACTAGTTGGTAGCTACCACCCCAATATATATATATATATATATTTTAATTCCCTGACATCTAGTAGACTTTCTGCCCCCCTGGGGTGTAGATCAGGGGTAATTGCCCCATCGGCCCACTGGTGGGCAGAACAACTTTGGCCCCATTTATTTGGGGTGGGGGTATGGCCATACCCCCACCCTCTTATTTTTGAAAAAAAAACTTCCCTGGCCTCTGGTGGGCTTTCTGTCCCCCCTTGAGGGCTGATGGGCCTTCAAAAAATAGGCCCATCTGCACCTAATGGGGGGCAGATATGGCCAACAGTAATGTGCCCCTACGGGGAGTGACCCTTACCCAAGGGGCTGCCCCCCTAAAGAAAAACACACGCATAAAGACACACACCAATCCCTGGTGCCTAAGTGGTTTCTGCCCACATGGGGGCAGATTGGCCTAACAAAAATCGGCTGATCTGCCCCCAAGGGGGGCATAAATGGTCTAAATACAATTTGCCCCCAGGGGAGCGACCCTTGCCTAATGTCCTTGCGTGACATTGGTGCAAAAAAAAAGATACTAAGTCACAAAAGAGAGTACGGGGTTTTTTGAAAATATAAATGGACTGGAAGTGTGCTAATTGCGTCACCATGCCAGTCCTAAATCTCAACTAGAGATACAACGCGGGGTGGTTCACGGTCTGTAGAGGGGGATTTCCTTTACGGACTAAGTGGTCTCACACACTATATAGTGTCATGCTTCATCATATGACCACCTAGCCCCACCCAGGTAGGGCAATACCACCTGGGCGGACTCAACCTCGCTGTTAAAGGAACAGGAGGGAGTGCGTAAATTTAGTTAGATTTCTGGAAAAATAGGGATCCAGCTATGCTATGGGAAAAAAACACCTACTCAGATACCAGGGTAAGTTTTAATAGAAGGTTCTGTGTGGTGTGGTTAAAAGGAATGGGAGACCGGTGTGAGAACAATGACTCACAAGGTCACCTATCTAGCCGACATGTTTCTGCCCTTGTGATTGAGCTATGGAGGGTCTCTGGGCATTCATCAGGGCGTTGGATCCCTGTTGCGGATGCTAATAGCGCGCTGCAGTTAAATTCGTAATAGGAAAAAACGTGGGAAGGGAAGGAAGGGCCTACCTTAGCCAAGGGAATACCTGGGGAGAACCTATGGTAAATACAATAACAGACCAAAATTGGCAGTGAGAAAGATAATTCACGGCAAACCACGGCACACGTGACAAAATATCATGCAAAACACAACAGTAATGATTGCAGATAGAACGGTCGCAGCAATGCAGGTTATGCGCGGCGATTGGTAGGTCAGGGAAGACAATTCCTTACCCTAACAAAAAAGGCTACTAGCCTCTGGTATCCTGGAGAGGGAGCGTCCCCTTATAGTCAGACTCTAGAGTTATAAAGGGAGAGAGCAGAAGAGGAGTAAAGAAGAGAAATTATATATGAGAGAATAGGGATAAGAAAGGGAAAAAAAGGGAAAAAAAGGAAAAAGGGGAGACAAAGAGAGAAAAGAAAAGAAAAAGAAAAAGAAAGAAGAAGAAGAAGAAGAAGAACAAGATGAAGCAAAAGAAGAAGAAAGGAAAAAAGGGAAAGAAAGAGAAGGGGGAACAAAAGGGAAAAAAACAGGGAGGGAAAGAGAGGGAGGGAGCAACAGGGGGTAGGGGGCAAAAGAATAAGAGGGCTGTAAAGCAACCGTGGAAAGGAAAATAAAGAGAAAGAAAGAGAAAAAGAAAAAAGAAAAAGAAAAAGAAAAAGGAAGAAAAAGGAAGAAGAAAGAAGACAAGGGGAGATAGTTTTTGACAAAGAAAGGAGGGCAAAGAGGCAGAAGAACAGAAAAGAAGAAAAGAGAAGGAATTCTTATCTGTGTATCCATCGATGGTAGACTCACTGCATCAAAGGTGGGCGCTCGCTGTGCGCCTATACCGACCTCTCTGTCAGGACCGCTTGGGTAAAGTGACCTGAAAGTGGTTAGTTTATATAGTACTCGTAATGGGGATAAATTGCCTGCAGCTGTAAGTAATCACCGTCGCGGCCCGGGGGCCGGAAGTAATACGAGCTGTGAACGTTTTTTGCACCGGACTGTCTTGTGGTCCCTTCGAAGGTGCCAAGACCCGGAATTGGTCGTGAATGGCCCACGGTGGGTGAGGCGCTCGTTATTGGCGTAATCGCACAAGGCAAGCCCCCTCCGCGAGGGCCGAGGCTAGCGCGGCCAATGACCGCGGCTCTGTGAAAGCCCTGTGGGGGCGGGGGCGCGATCCCGCTAGGGCTGCCGGGAATTGTAGTTCCCGTGCAGCCATGCGGGTCGCCGTCACTCGTAAGCCGGGAAAAGAAGTGTCCCAGCTGCGAGTGAGGCTAGAAAGGGAAACGGGGTAAAGAAGAAAGAAGGAGGGGGGTTTGCAAGTGAAGGGGTGAAAAGGAAGGGGGGAGAGGTGGGGGTTGTTTTACAAAAATTATATTAAGAATAAGAAGAATAAGGAATAAAATGAAGCAGAGTTGGAAAAGATGGAAATTCAAATAAAAAATAAAATGGAGTAAAGTTGGAGAAAAAGTGGAAAATAAAATAAAATATAGATAAAATGAAAATAAAAATGAAATTAATAAATTAAAATAAGGTAAACTCAAATAAGATTAGGCGGGGAACAAATAGATGGATAGGAAACGAACAATGAAATTGTCGGAAATTAGGAGGAGTAGGGAGTGTAGGGGGCAGAGGAGAGGGGATGGGGAAAAAGGGGGAAAAAAAGGGGGAGAAGAGGACGCAGTGAGTAAAGAAAGGGGGAGGAAGAGAAACGGCAGAGAACAAAGAAGAGCAACGGGAGGGGGAAGGACAGAGAGGGGAAAAAAGGGGAAAAGGAGGAGTCAAGGGAGGACTGCGGTCGAGAAGGAGAACGGAAGGGAAGGGTGGAGAAAAAAGAAGAAGGGAAACGTATGGGCGAGAGGTAAAGACAAAGGGAGGAAAAAGGAACAGAGGGGAAGGGAAAGGAGTTGAGAGGCGGGGAGGGGAAGCAGCGCCGCCAGCGAGGCGAGAGGGATGGGGGGAAAAAAAAAGGGGGGTTCTAATTATGAAGAGAGAACCACGGTATCTCATCATTCAATCCAGCCATGTCGGTATGCAATCTCCAAATCCAGCGTTGTTCTGCCCTAAAAAGTTTATCGGACAAGCTGGGGGTAGAAGGAGAGAATTGTTCCAGGACCGTCCAAGACATGTCATCTGGAGAGTGGTTTCTTTGTAGGAAATGGCTAGTGAGCTTCGTTGCATCTCGTTTGCATCTAATCGTGCTTCTATGTTCGCAAATTCTGGTGCTCACTTTCCTCGTAGTCATACCTACATACTTAAGTAGGCAAGGGCATTTGATTAAATAAACTACGTTTTTGCTGTTGCAATTTGTCAGTGATTTTTGCACCCATGGAGTTTTGAGGTCAAGGTCGATGGTGGTAGATCTATGAGTGAAAGGGCAAACACTGCAGTTGCCGCAAGGGTAATGGCCAGCGGGGGAGGCATTTGCCATAGTGTAGTCTGTGTAGACCCTCGCTTCACCATCGGTCTAGTGTGGACCACCATGTCCCGTATGCTAGTTGCTCTCTTAAATGCGTGCAATGGTGGTTCAAAGGGTAATCCGCCTGACGTCAAAATTTTCCAATTTTCTCTAATGATCTTCTGGATTTCATTGGAAAGGGGATTGAAGGTAGTGACACATACGATTTTATCCAAACTTGGTTTCTGTTCTCGGGGCTGGAGCAACAGGTCTCTGTGATTGTTACGTGCCCGTTTTTTGGCCCTATTAATCAAATGTGTGGGATATTCCTTGGTGTGTAGCTTGGTAGACAGTTTCTCTGCATGTTTGCGGTAATCGGTGATGGATGAGCAGTTCCGTCTTAACCGGAGGAACTGTCCAACCGGAAGGTTATCTCGTAGGGCCCGTGGATGGAAGCTCTGGTATTGTAATAGGTTGTTGCAGTCTGTTGGTTTATAATAAACTTCAGTCGCTAATCCGCCGTCTTGTTCAAAGATTAGTAGGTCAAGGAAAGGTAGTTTACTGTCACCTATGTTCATGGTGAAAGTTAGAAACGGGTTGGCCCCGTTAAGCCAGATAGCGAATGCCTGGGCTTCTTCTTTACTACCGGTCCATATTAACAATACATCATCGATGTATCGCTTCCAGAGTTTAATCTGATCTCGGTAGGGGTTATCTTCATGTAGGATCGTATGTCTTTCAATATGATCAACGTATAGACAAGCTAGGCTGGGGGCAAATGTACTACCCATTGATGTGCCTTGTGTCTGCAGGAAGAAACTATCTTCAAACTTGAAGTAGTTTCTGGTCAAAGCGAGATGTGCTAGGTCCAGTATAAACCCAGGGGGAGTTTGGGTTTGGGATCCACCCATATTTACATCCAGTAGGTTGCTGATTACTTCCAGAGTAGCTTCTTGCGGGATGTTTGTGTAGAGTGATTCCACATCAAGAGTAATTAGGAGTTCCTTGGATTTGTCGAAGGCTATGGACTCCTTTTGTTCCCCCTTCTCTTTCTTTCTCTTTTTTCCTTTCTTCTTCTTTTGCTTCATCTTGTTCTTGTTCTTCTTCTTTCTTTTTCTTTTTCTTTTTCTTTTTCTTTTCTTTTCTCTCTTTGTCTCCCCTTTTTCCCTTTTTTCCCTTTTTTTCCCTTTTTTTTCCCTTTCTTATCCCTATTCTCTCATATATAATTTCTCTTCTTTACTCCTCTTCTGCTCTCTCCCTTTATAACTCTAGAGTCTGACTATAAGGGGACGCTCCCTCTCCAGGATACCAGAGGCTAGTAGCCTTTTTTGTTAGGGTAAGGAATTGTCTTCCCTGACCTACCAATCGCCGCGCATAACCTGCATTGCTGCGACCGTTCTATCTGCAAACATTACTGTTGTGTTTTGCATGATATTTTGTCACGTGTGCCGTGGTTTGCCCGTGAATTATCTTTCTCACTGCCAATTTTGGTCTGTTATTGTATTTACCATAGGTTCTCCCCAGGTATTCCCTTGGCTAAGGTAGGCCCTTCCTTCCCTTCCCACGTTTTTTCCTATTACGAATTTAACTGCAGCGCGCTATTAGCATCCGCAACAGGGATCCAACGCCCTGATGAATGCCCAGAGACCCTCCATAGCTCAATCACAAGGGCAGAAACATGTCGGCTAGATAGGTGACCTTGTGAGTCATTGTTCTCACACCGGTCTCCCATTCCTTTTAACCACACCACACAGAACCTTCTATTAAAACTTACCCTGGTATCTGAGTAGGTGTTTTTTTCCCATAGCATAGCTGGATCCCTATTTTTCCAGAAATCTAACTAAATTTACGCACTCCCTCCTGTTCCTTTAACAGCGAGGTTGAGTCCGCCCAGGTGGTATTGCCCTACCTGGGTGGGGCTAGGTGGTCATATGATGAAGCATGACACTATATAGTGTGTGAGACCACTTAGTCCGTAAAGGAAATCCCCCTCTACAGACCGTGAACCACCCCGCGTTGTATCTCTAGTTGAGATTTAGGACTGGCATGGTGACGCAATTAGCACACTTCCAGTCCATTTATATTTTCAAAAAACCCCGTACTCTCTTTTGTGACTTAGTATTGTGTTTGGGGAGTCGAGTACGATGGGTGCCTTTTCTTACTCCCTTATACTCTCCCTTTGTGTACTATCATAGTAGAGCAGCCTTTCGGTTGCGAGAGTTGTTGACTCTTTAAAATTCCCTTCCCCTTAAGCAAGCGCAGTGCCTTGTTTGCGTCCCATAGCACCTAGGGCCTTACTCCTTTTTCCCTTCTTTTTCTCCATCCTCATCCTCCTCCACCACGCCTGCCACACCATGGCAGAAGGTCTCTCCTTCAACGACGAGGAAGTATCAGCTATCCTCTCAGCCCCCTCACTCTTAGGGGACTCAGCCTTGTCAAAAAGTTTATCCCAACTTGGGGACTGGGAGTCCCTAGTGGAACTAAAACGCACCCAGGTTAAGACCATACTACACGGAGCCGTCCTTACTGAGTACTTACGCAGTAATTCGGCACCGAACGGGTTACTTGTCACCAATGAACCTCGTATTTTTCTAGACGACCTAGAGTTTCGTAAAGACTGGTCACTCATAGCATGGAAATGCACACGAGATTGGCTGATACTAATTATAAGAACCGCAACTAGGCTATCAGAAACCTTACTGATTCAAATAAAAACCAGTGAAAATAACCTGAAGACAGGTGTGAGTATTCTCTCCTTCAAAAAGAAATTGGAGGAGGTAAACAAAAACATAAATGAATACAAAGAATACTTAACTCAGCAAAAAATAGGGAAGTTTCAAAAAGATTTGAATCGTTTTTCCCTAGAAAAGGTATACCCCTACACAAAACCTGACTACGTAGCCAAAAATTCCTCTAACACATCTGAGACTTCCTCAGGGAGCAACACCAATTCAGATAGCGACAGTAACTCGTCAGGGTACACACGGCAACGCCGCGGACGACGTGGCCAACGCCGAGGAGGATGGAATTATCCACCCGTACCTCCCCAATACCCACCATACTTCAACCAGCAATGGGGCTGGCCCAACCAGTATGGCCCCCCTCCGCAATACCAAGCACCTTACCTGCAACATCCTACCCAATGGTCCTTCCCTGAACCCCCACCTCCTTTTTTAGACAGAGGCCATGGGAGGGACAGAGGGAGGAGAAAAGAAGTACAGTGGCGTCAAAAAGAAGATGTCTTGGAAAACCCTATACACAGGGACGCCATACCAGGGACAAGCAAGACAAAGTAAACCCCGATTTAGAGAATACAGTTAACATCATCAACCTAACCAATCGGACCCTGAGTCAAATCGAAACCCAAGCATTGAATAAAGGCCTGAATTTTGTGCCTACCCCTAAAGTAGACCTTTTCAAAACTAGAACAGAACTGGCAGGTCTGTTCCGTAAGATCCGCCTAAAAACCTTTTTCCTCGGTAGAGAATTTGATACTCCCGCACAGAATACAGGACTACGCCCAAAGTCTACTTTTTGCCCCCCAGCAGGGCAGATGCCCCCGGAGGTACTGGCTTTTGAAAAATCAGTATCCCTCAAGATCAATGGGCTTACTGAGTCATCTAACAAAGTATTCCATAATATGAGTAATACCGAAATAGAGTCACTTAAGAGCCTCACAGCCGATCCTAATATTATCATAAAACCAGCAGATAAAGGCGGGGCCACTGTGATCCTACCATACAATATGTATAGAAACGAGTGTAATCGACTACTGGGGAATACCAGACATTACAAGCGGCTGTCACGTGATCCCACAATTGATGTCCAAGAAGAGATCACTTTCCTAGTGTCAAAAGGGAAAGAAAACAACTGGATCACAGATCATGAGGCATCATATTTGATACAAACCAATCCCAAAATACCGTACTTCTACATTCTACCAAAAGTACATAAAGGAAAGATCCCCCCTCCCGGTAGGCCTATTGTCTCCGGGATAGGCTAGGCACTTGAGCCCCTGTCTAAGTTTGTGGATTTCTTTCTTCAGCCGATAGTCAAAAAGATCCCAACCTATCTTAAAGACACCACCCATGTTCTCCTTTTACTGGAGTCCATAGCCTTCGACAAATCCAAGGAACTCCTAATTACTCTTGATGTGGAATCACTCTACACAAACATCCCGCAAGAAGCTACTCTGGAAGTAATCAGCAACCTACTGGATGTACATATGGGTGGATCCCAAACCCAAACTCCCCCTGGGTTTATACTGGACCTAGCACATCTCGCTTTGACCAGAAACTACTTCAAGTTTGAAGATAGTTTCTTCCTGCAGACACAAGGCACATCAATGGGTAGTACATTTGCCCCCAGCCTAGCTTGTCTATACGTTGATCATATTGAAAGACATACGATCCTACATGAAGATAACCCCTACCGAGATCAGATTAAACTCTGGAAGCGATACATCGATGATGTATTGTTAATATGGACCGGTAGTAAAGAAGAAGCCCAGGCATTCGCTATCTGGCTTAACGGGGCCAACCCGTTTCTAACTTTCACCATGAACATAGGTGACAGTAAACTACCTTTCCTTGACCTACTAATCTTTGAACAAGACGGCGGATTAGCGACTGAAGTTTATTATAAACCAACAGACTGCAACAACCTATTACAATACCAGAGCTTCCATCCACGGGCCCTACGAGATAACCTTCCGGTTGGACAGTTCCTCCGGTTAAGACAGAACTGCTCATCCATCACCGATTACCGCAAACATGCAGAGAAACTGTCTACCAAGCTACACACCAAGGAATATCCCACACATTTGATTAATAGGGCCAAAAAACGGGCACGTAACAATCACAGAGACCTGTTGCTCCAGCCCCGAGAACAGAAACCAAGTTTGGATAAAATCGTATGTGTCACTACCTTCAATCCCCTTTCCAATGAAATCCAGAAGATCATTAGAGAAAATTGGAAAATTTTGACGTCAGGCGGATTACCCTTTGAACCACCATTGCACGCATTTAAGAGAGCAACTAGCATACGGGACATGGTGGTCCACACTAGACCGATGGTGAAGCGAGGGTCTACACAGACTACACTATGGCAAATGCCTCCCCCCGCTGGCCATTACCCTTGCGGCAACTGCAGTGTTTGCCCTTTCACTCATAGATCTACCACCATCGACCTTGACCTCAAAACTCCAGCGGTGCAAAAATCACTGACTAATTGCAACAGCAAAAACGTAGTTTATTTAATCAAATGCCCTTGCCTACTTAAGTATGTAGGTATGACTACGAGGAAAGTGAGCACCAGAATTTGCGAACATAGAAGCACGATTAGATGCAAACGAGATGCAACGAAGCTCACTAGCCATTTCCTACAAAGAAACCACTCTCCAGATGACATGTCTTGGACGGTCCTGGAACAATTCTCTCCTTCTACCCCCAGCTTGTCCGATAAACTTTTTAGGGCAGAACAACGCTGGATTTGGAGATTGCATACCGACATGGCTGGATTGAATGATGAGATACCGTGGTTCTCTCTTCATAATTAGAACCCCCCCTTTTTTTTTTCCCCCCATCCCTCTCGCCTCGCTGGCGGCGCTGCTTCCCCTCCCCGCCTCTCAACTCCTTTCCCTTCCCCTCTGTTCCTTTTTCCTCCCTTTGTCTTTACCTCTCGCCCATACGTTTCCCTTCTTCTTTTTTCTCCACCCTTCCCTTCCGTTCTCCTTCTCAACCCGCAGTCTCTCCTTGAAATCCTCCTTTCCCCTTTTTTCCCCTTGTTTCCCCCCTCCCCGTTGCTCTTCTTTGTTCTCTGCCATTTTCTTCCTCCCCCTTTCTTTACTCACTGCGTCCTCTTCTCCCCTTTTTTCCCCCTTTTTCCCCATCCCCTTCTGCCCTACACTCCCCCACTCCTACTCCTCCTAATTTCCGACAATTTCATTGTTCGTTTCCTATCCATCTATTTGTTCCCCGCCTAATCTTATTTGAGTTTACCTTATTTTAATTTATTAATTTCATTTTTATTTTCATTTTATCTATATTTTATTTTATTTTCCACTTTTTCTCCAACTTTACTCCATTTTATTTTTTATTTGAATTTCCATCTTTTCCAACTCTGCTTCATTTTATTCCTTATTCTTCTTATTCTTAATATAATTTTTGTAAAACAACCCCCACCTCTCCCCCCTTCCTTTTCACCCCTTCACTTGCAAACCCCCCTCCTTCTTTCTTCTTTACCCCGTTTCCCTTTCTAGCCTCACTCGCAGCCGGGACACTTCTTTTCCCGGCTTACGAGTGACGGCGACCCGCATGGCTGCACGGGAACTACAATTCCCGGCAGCCCTAGCGGGATCGCGCCCCCGCCCCCACAGGGCTTTCACAGAGCCGCGGTCATTGACCGCGCTAGCCTCGGCCCTCGCGGAGGGGGCTTGCCTTGTGCGATTACGCCAATAACGAGCGCCTCACCCACCGTGGGCCATTCACGACCAATTCCGGGTCTTGGCACCTTCGAAGGGACCACAAGCCAGTCCGGTGCAAAAAACGTTCACAGCTCGTATTACTTCCGGCCCCCGGGCCGCGACGGTGATTACTTACAGCTGCAGGCAATTTATCCCCATTACGAGTACTATATAAACTAACCACTTTCAGGTCACTTTACCCAAGCGGTCCTGACAGAGAGGTCGGTATAGGCGCACAGCGAGCGCCCACCTTTGATGCAGTGAGTCTACCATCGATGGATACACAGATAAGAATTCCTTCTCTTTTCTTCTTTTCTGTTCTTCTGCCTCTTTGCCCTCCTTTCTTTGTCAAAAACTATCTCCCCTTGTCTTCTTTCTTCTTCCTTTTTCTTCCTTTTTCTTTTTCTTTTTCTTTTTTCTTTTTCTCTTTCTTTCTCTTTATTTTCCTTTCCACGGTTGCTTTACAGCCCTCTTATTCTTTTGCCCCCTACCCCCTGTTGCTCCCTCCCTCTCTTTCCCTCCCCGTTTTTTTCCCTTTTGTTCCCCCTTCTCTTTCTTTCCCTTTTTTCCTTTCTTCTTCTTTTGCTTCATCTTGTTCTTCTTCTTCTTTCTTTTTCTTTTTCTTTTTCTTTTTCTTTTCTTTTCTCTCTTTGTCTCCCCTTTTTCCCTTTTTTCCCTTTTTTTCCCTTTTTTTCCCTTTCTTATTCCTATTCTCTCATATATAATTTCTCTTCTTTACTCCTCTTCTGCTCTCTCCCTTTATAACTCTAGAGTCTGACTATAAGGGGACGCTCCCTCTCCAGGATACCAGAGGCTAGTAGCCTTTTTTGTTAGGGTAAGGAATTGTCTTCCCTGACCTACCAATCGCCGCGCATAACCTGCATTGCTGCGACCGTTCTATCTGCAATCATTACTGTTGTGTTTTGCATGATATTTTGTCACGTGTGCCGTGGTTTGCCGTGAATTATCTTTCTCACTGCCAATTTTGGTCTGTTATTGTATTTACCATAGGTTCTCCCCAGGTATTCCCTTGGCTAAGGTAGGCCCTTCCTTCCCTTCCCACGTTTTTTCCTATTACAAATTTAACTGCAGCGCGCTATTAGCATCCGCAACAGGGATCCAACGCCCTGATGAATGCCCAGAGACCCTCCATAGCTCAATCACAAGGGCAGAAACATGTCGGCTAGATAGGTGACCTTGTGAGTCATTGTTCTCACACCGGTCTCCCATTCCTTTTAACCACACCACACAGAACCTTCTATTAAAACTTACCCTGGTATCTGAGTAGGTGTTTTTTTCCCATAGCATAGCTGGATCCCTATTTTTCCAGAAATCTAACTAAATTTACGCACTCCCTCCTGTTCCTTTAACAGCGAGGTTGAGTCCGCCCAGGTGGTATTGCCCTACCTGGGTGGGGCTAGGTGGTCATATGATGAAGCATGACACTATATAGTGTGTGAGACCACTTAGTCCGTAAAGGAAATCCCCCTCTACAGACCGTGAACCACCCCGCGTTGTATCTCTAGTTGAGATTTAGGACTGGCATGGTGACGCAATTAGCACACTTCCAGTCCATTTATATTTTCAAAAAACCCCGTACTCTCTTTTGTGACTTAGTATTGTGTTTGGGGAGTCGAGTACGATGGGTGCCTTTTCTTACTCCCTTATACTCTCCCTTTGTGTACTAGCAAAAAAAAAGATCCCTGGTGCCTAGTTGTTTCTGCCCCCCTTGGGGGCAGATTGACCTAAAATCGGCCAATCTGCCCAATGGTCTAAATACAATTTGCCCCCCAGGGGAGCGACCCTTGCATAATGGGTCACTTCCCATCGCGAAAAAAACAAACAAACAAAAAAAAACTCAAAAAAAATTTGCCCTGGTTCCTAGAGGTTTCTGCCCCCCCTGGCCTAATAACAATAGGCCGATCTGCCCCCAGGGGGGGAGAAATGGGCTAATATAAATTTGCCACCACCCAGGGGAGCTACCCTTGCCTACGGGATCGCTCCCCTTGCGTGACATTGGCGCAAAAAAAAGATACCCGGTACCTAGTGATTTCTGTTCCCCTTGGGGGCATATTGACCTAAAATTGTCAGATCTGCCCCCAAAGGGGCAGAAATGGCCTAAATACAATTTGCCCCTCCAGGGGAGCGGCCCTTGCCTAAGGGGTCGCTCCCCATCTGTAAAACAACAACAACAACAAAAAATCCCCGGTGCCTAGTGGTTTCTGCTCCCCTTGGGGACAGATCGGCCTAATAAAAATAGGCTGATCTGCCACCCAGGGGAGCAGAAATGGCCTAAAATAAATTTGTCCCCAAGGGGACAATTAAATTGCCTAAGGGGTCGCTCCCCTTGCATGAAATTCACAAAAAAAACAAAACTCCCTGATGTCTAGTGGTTTCTGCCCCCTTGGGGGCAGATTGGCCTCATAAAAATAGGCCAATCTGCCTCCAAGGGGGGCAGAAATGAGATAAACTTAATTTGCCCCCAGGGGAGCGACCCTTGCCACAAAAAAAATAAAAATAAAATTATACCTGGTGCCTAGAAGTTTCCTAATAATAGGCCGATCTGCCCCCGGGGGGGTGGGAAAGGCATTAAAAAAAATGCCCCCCCCGGAGCGACCCTTGCCAATTTCCTATAAAAAATAAATCCCTGGTGTCTAGTGGACGTTTTAGAAGCCGGATCGTCTGCTAAAACGCTCAGAGAGACTTTAAAGGGAAGGAAATTAATTTCCTTCCCTTTGAAGCCTCTCCGGCCTCCTCCACGTGAAGGGAAGAGAAATGCTTTGCATTTCTCTTCCAATCGCGCTGGAAGCCGAGCTTCCACCGCGATGGGAGGCGGCCTCTGTGATAGTCAGCGCGGGGGTGGGGAGGTCGGGGGTGGAAGGGGAAGGGCTTCCCCTTCCATCCCTGCCTTGGTGGGAGTGGGGGGCAACCCCACAGAGGGAGGGCTAGCGCTCCTACTGGGCTCTGTGCCCAGGACGTAATAGTTACGTCCTGGGCACACGAGCACTGTGCCTCAGGGCGTAACCATTACGTCCTGGGCACAGAAGGGGTTAATACAATGTGATAAATCGCATGGGCTGCAATGATTAAGATAATGAACAGTGCAAGAAATAGAATTGTAAAGACGAGAGTCATAATTATGAAGACCCCACCATCTTACGTTTGCATGGTAAGACATAAAGGGGGTGATTCTCACCCTGGCGGGCGGCGGAGGCCGCCTGCCAGAGTTCCCCCCTCCAAAATACCGCTCCGCGGTCGTGAGACCGCGGAGGGTATTCTGGCTTTTGCACTGGGCTGGCGGGCGGCCACCAAAAGGCCGCCCGCCAGCCCAGTGCAAAAGAGCCTTCCCACAAGGACGCCGGCTCAGAATTGAGCCGGCGGAGTGGGAAGGTGCGACGGGTGCAGTGGCACCCGTCGCGTATTTCAGTGTCTGCAAAGCAGACACTGAAATACAAAGTGGGGCTCTCTTACGGGGGCCCCTGCAGTGCCCATGCCATTGGCATGGGCACTGCAGGGGCCCCCAGGGGCCCCACGACAACCCATACCGCCATCCTGTTCCTGGCGGGAGAACCGCCAGGAACAGGATGGCGGTATGGGCTGTCAGAATCCCCATGGCGGCGCAGCGAGCTGCGCCGCCATGGAGGATTCTAAAGGGCAGCGGAAAACCGGCGGGAGACCGCCGGTTTTCCGCACCTGACTGCGGCAAAACCGCCGCGGTCAGAATGCCCTGCGGGGCACCGCCAGCCTGTTGGCGGTGCTCCCGCCAACCCTGGCCCCGGCGGTCCATGACCGCCGGGGTCAGAATGACCCCCAAAGTATGTAGTATGTCCTAGTACCCTAACATGATAGGTCTAACCTTCTACCTAGAGGAGACCTGGGCATGTTAAACCTAATCTGCCAATGCCACGTCCCTGGAAGGAGCCCCCAACCCTGCTTACCTTGAATGAGGTCTCAAGTTCAGACTTCGGAAGAACACGAAGTCTGGGTCATCGTCAAGGCGACATGCAGCATCGATAGTAGCAATGGTATCTGGTTGGAACCCCTCTGATTATCTGTCTAAAGTGTGGTGTATTTATATAGATCTACTTGGAACCCTGACGTAGGTTGTTCCAAAACAATAGATAACGCTGCATGCTTGGGATTATAATTTCTAATGTGAGCACCTACAGTTTGTTTGTCTTTGTTGCATGATTCGACGCCTTAGCACGGTGACACTGATAACATAACTCTAAACAAAAAGGCCTAACTATAAACTAGGCAGCCATCTTAGAAGAATTAATTAAATAAATGGTCTAAGACAGAGCGAGCTCAGTAGGTTAAAAGTCACTAGGTGATGGGGGCATGAGTCTGCAAGCCAAAGGTTAAGCTAACTCCTGTTATCCCATTAAAACAAACTATGATTCACTACAATAGATATGGAGAAATTTTTTAGGTACCACTCGTTCAACATGGTAATGAGATAATGGATATAGCAAGTATATATTTATAGTCCATACATACCAAATATGACAGAAAAACGTATCTTAAACTTTGGAAACCAGCATAGGAAATCGAATTGATCCTAAGTAAATGTTCAGTGAATCATAGACATAGAGAACCTACTCCAGCACCACTAAATCAATGTGGTGACGGAATACTTGATATCACAAATATGCATCTTCAGACCATACATATTAAAGTGAGGTAACCTAAAACATACATGAATGTGGGAAAATCAGCACAGAAAGGGGAAAATAAATATGGATAATAACACCATAATGCAGCACCACTAAATCCACATGGCATCATGGCAGCAAATGTAGCAATTATGTGTGCATATTGTTATTGTATTTCTTTGGAGGTGATGCCAGGGCCAATCAAATCTGATCTAGATATAGATGTGGATATAGATATATTAGATAGATTTATATATGTATATATATATATATATATATATATATATATATATATATATATATATATAGGTATATAGCTATAGACATACGGATATATATTTGCAACAATGATTGCACAAGTGCCCTCTGGTGTTAAAAGGACATTTTATTCATGAGCATGGTAAGAGCTTTTCACTCACTTAAATACATGCACTTTTTGCATGAGAGAGTTTTCCAACCTTGGGCCTTTGCAATCGCCATCTAAAAATATTGAAAATGAAATAGGTAAGAGCAATGGAGGCTAGTTTTAGGTTGTAAAATTAAATAGGTAATAAGCACATTGGTGAAATTTTACCAATTTATGGAAGAAAAGCTATTAGTAACATCATGTATGGCTCTGCTCTTTGTAGATTGCTTGCTGTGCCAAATACAACTTCATCATATATGGTACAAGAGGAACTAGGATGTTCCTTCTTAGAAGATTCTATTCATATAAATGCATTGTTGACATGACATGGAGTTTGGTCCAAAGCAGGGACAAAGTTTACAAAAAAGATTATCAGAGATTGTCTAGCCTTACAGCATCTAGATACAATCCCATGGTTTGCACACTTGAAGAATCTGTTGAAAAGTACAGATCAGAACCCTGATCTGGGCGACCCATTCAGTATTCTCTATTTTAGTGAAAAAGAGTTGGAAAAACTATTAATGGGAAAGACAGAGAATGAAAGTGATGCTAAAGAAGGCAGGATATCCACAGTTATGTGATAGATGAATGGATATATAGACAGCACTGTTCAAAACTATGGCCCATGTTTATACTTTTTTAGCACCGCATTTGTGTCGTTTTTTTATGCACAATCGGTCCAAACTTACAAAATACAATTGTATTTGCAAGTTTGCACTGTCTTTCCATCAGAATATGCGCCACAAAAAAAGTATAAATATGGGCCTATATGTTAATAGTACCAAATATACAAGATAGGTTTTGCCTAACTCAATTGCATTTTAGGACCTTGCACTTTGCAGAAGCTTTCCCAAAAATGGGAAAATGGCTCAAGAATTTACCAAACTGCCCTTGTGTTGGTCAGTTTGCAGAATCCACACACAACTTTATGGTATCCTGTAAATTATATAATCACATTAGGAAGCATTTTTTTAAACCATTTTCTTGTTAATAAATTGTACTGCTGTGATGTGGGAGGCTGGCCTGGTTTGTAGTGGGTACATTGGGTACTTACACCTTATACCAGGTCCAGTTATCCCTTATTAGTGAAATGTAGTAGTGTTCTAGCAGCTTAAGCTGATAGAGGTAGCTATAGCAGAGCAGCTTAGGCTGAGCTTGGAGACATGCAAAGCTCCTGCAATACCACTCATAGTTACACAGTACTTATACACAAGTAAAGACAATACTCAGTGTTACCAAAAATAAAGGTATTTATTTGGGTGACAGTACCAAAAATATCTTAGAGACAATACTCCTTCTGGAGGTAAGTATTATGCACAATATATACACTAGACACCAAAATTAGACAAGGAAATAGTCATAGAACAATGCAAACAATAGAAAATCCTATAGAATGCAATGGGAGAAAATAGGGCCAGGGGCAACACAAACTATATACTAAGAAACTGGAAGGCGAACCCAGAAGAGGGAGCAAAAGAAGAGTCCCTGGTTAGTCAAAGACTGCAGGAATACACCCTAGGAAGATGCCAGCAGGTTCCTGCATGATGCAAAAGATGTCCCACGGCATGAAGAGCGTTGCAGACAAGATTTGGTGTTGGGAGTCGCCAACAAACATTGGCTACGACAAAAGTGTGCTTTGTGTCAAAATGGCGCTGGATTGATCTTGGAAGGATCTAGGGGCCTCAACTCGGGGAGGAGGAGGGGGCTCTCAGCACTTCAGAGAGCCCTCAGAATGCCAGCAATCACCCCCAGGGGTCACAGAATCCAGGTTCAAAGGAGGTGCAAAACATGGTTGATGCAACACAACAAAAGAAGGTCCCACACCGCCGGAGAACAACTCAGCAAGTTGAGCATCACAGGATGGAGTGCTGGGGACCTGGGCCAGGCTGTGCATGAAGGAATTTTGCAAAAAGTGCACAGAGGCCTCAGGAGGCGAGGAAGATGCAGTATTCAGGGGTACCATTGCTCTCGGGGAAGGCAAGGTCTTACCTGCTCCACATTGCGTCAGCAGGACCTCAGGACAATCTATGTCGATGATGTCTACCATCTGTGTCCTTAGGAGCAGGCTCGTCTCTGTGAGAGGAGTCTCAGGGTACCGGTCGTCACCTTGGAAGGTGACTGCTTGGAGCAGAAGAGTGACTCCGTCACTCCACGGGAGATTTTTCGGTCCTTCTGGTGCAGGATGAAGACAGGGAGTCCCCAGGGCATGCACACCATGGAAACTGTTGCAGTTGCTGACTTGGAGCTGAGGCTGCTGAAGAAAAGTGTCTCTTGTAGACACTTTGTTGCAGTTACAGCGTTTCTTGGAGCAGGCTGCGGTTGATCCAAGGTCAGAAGAGTCTGAAGTTGTTGCAGAGGATTCCTGAAGGAAACTTGCAAGCAGAATCTGAAGAGAACCCACAGGAGAGACCCTAAATAGCCCTGAGAGGGGGATTGGCTACCTTATCAGGTATGGACCTATCAGGAGGGGTATCTGACGTCACCTGCTTGCACTGGCCACTCAGAGCCCTCCAGAGTGCCCTACACCTTGCAAAGCAAGATGACTGAAGTCTGGGACACACTGAAGGAGCTCTGACCACCACTCCTGGGGTGGTGATGGACAGGGGAGTTTCACACCAGAGCAGGGGGAAAGGGGTTTCTGAACCAGTGTAGACTGGTTTATGCAAGGAGGACACCATCTGTGCCCTTCAAAGCATTTCCAGAGGCTGGGGGACTCTACCCCTCCCCAGCCTGTAACACCTATTTCCAAAGGGAGAGGCTGCTCTCAGAGGAAATGCTTTGTTCTGCCTTCCTGGGACTGGGCTGCCCAGACCCCAGGAGGGCAGAACCTTGTCTGTAAGGTGGCAGCGGCTGTAGCTGCAGTGCAAGCCTCCGAGAGCTGGTTTTGCAGTACTGGAGGTCCATGGTGGAGCCCCCAGGATGCATGGAATAGGCTCCCCAATACCAGATTTGGAATGGGGGAACAATCCTGTGATCGTAGACATGTTACATGGCCATATTCAGAGTTACCATTGTGAAGCTACAGATAAGTATTGACCTATATGTAGTGCACGCGTCTAATAGCGTCCCCGCACTTACAAAGTCCGGGGAAATGGCCCTGAAGTATGTGGGGCACTTTTGCTAGTGCAAGGGTGCTCTCACACGTAGTAACTTTGCACCTAACCTTCAGCAAGTGAAGGTTAGACATATAAGTGACTTTTAAAGTTACTTAAGTGTAGTGAAAGTGGCTGTGAAATAACCTGTGTGTTATTTCACGCAGGCTGCAATGGCAGGCCTGCCAAAGGTTTGTCTGAGCTCCCGATGGGTGGCAAAAGGAATGCTGCAGCCCATATGGATCTCCTGGAATCCCAATGCCCTGGGTTCCTAGGTATCACATACCAGGGACTTATAAGGGGGGGTCCAGTATGCCAATTGATATTGGTAAATGAAGTCACTGACCTCCAGTGACAAATTTAAAAGCAGAGAGAGCATAAGCACTGAGGTTCTGATTAGCAGAGCCTCAGTGACACAGTTAGGCACTACACAGGCATACACATTAGGCCACAAACTATGAGTACTGGGGTCCTGGCTAGCAGGATCCCAGTGACACAGTAAAAACACACTGACACACACTCACAAACAGGCCACAAGTGGGGATAATCATGCTAGAAAGAGGCTACTTTCTCACATGTAATAAAGCTTTAAATTATTATTGTAAATTGGATACTGTAGAAATTTGCTAAGCAGTTATAAATGTATTGCTTGTGCGATAAAATAAAGGAAAATGTATACGTATTTGGAGAACCTATGCTGAGTGAATGAATAATGGCTAATCTCCACAAATCCATGTTTTTTCAATTAGGAAATGTTTTTGTCTATGGCTGGCAAACTGCATTGCTATATTAAAGTTTTTGATTATTTGTATATATTGGATACAGAAGATACCTAGGGGCTCATTCTGAGCCCGGCGGGTGGCGGGCGCCGCCCACCTGGAGGGAGCCGCCAAATGACCGCACCGCGGTCATAAGACCGCAGCGGCCATTCAGACATTTCCTCTGGGCCGGCGGGCGCTCTCCAAAAGAGCGCCCGCCGGCCCAGAGGAAATGCCCCTGCAACGAGGACGCCGGCTCAGAATTGAGCCGGCGTAGTTGCAGGGGTGCGACGGGTGCAGTTTGCACCCGTCGCGTATTTCAGTGTCTGCATTGCAGACACTGAAATACACAGTGGGGCCCTCTTACGGGGGCCCCTGCAGTGCCCATGCCATTGGCATGGGCACTGCAGGGGCCCCCAGGGGCCCCGCGGCACCCCCTACCGCCATCCAGATGGCGGTAGGGCGTGTCAGAATCCCCATGGCTGCGGAGCGCGCTCCGCAGCCATGGAGGATTCCCCCGAGCAGCGGGAAGTCGGCAGGAGACCGCCGACTTTCCGCTTCTGACTGCGGCTGAACCGCCGCGGTCAGAATGCTCGTGGGAGCACCGCCAGCCTGTTGGCAGTGCTCCCGTGGTCGGTGGCCCTGGCGGCCACCGGCCGCCAGAGTCAGAATGACCCCCCTAATGTGCAAATACAAAATGTTACTGTTTTGTAACAAAACATAGGAAAACAGATATATATATATTTGGAGAATATACGGTGTGAGGATGAGTAGCATGAAGATACTTGGCAACAGGATTTATTTATTGCATAACTGTATTTTAAATATTATTATTTTTTAACTGTATATCTTTCACCCATTTATATCCAAATAAAGGATGATTTGAATTGGCATGAGAGAGTGCTTGCAGTTGCGTCCACTGTCTTTGTTTCAAAAGGAGTGGGCAACTAGGCATGTGATATAATTTAAATTCTGGGGTTTATCTATATACTTTGTTGAGTGCATCAGGGCCAAGAGTTATTAAAATGTCATACAGTGCATGGCAGCAAGACAACTTTCTGTGCTGCATCAAAGGGAGAGGGCAGGAATGCAACATATTTATTAACTTAAGATACTTTGCATTCCTGCTCTCTCCCTGTGCTGGTGCACAGAGTGATGCCTACTGCCACTGAAGGTACCCTTGTAACATGGTGCAAGGGTGCCAAATTACACAACAACCTGGATTGTTTTTGTGCAGGAAGGAGACACCTTCCTGCACAAAACCAATGCTTATCAGCAAGGACAACACAATAAATATGTGCACTGGGAGTAGTGATGCATGGTGCCAGCTTGACAGGGAGGGTGTTGGACCATAGGAGTGGAGTGAATCCCAAGTGAATGATACTGCCTGGAGTCCCTGCTTGAACTAGTTGAATCCAGGCAAAGTCCTTCTTGTGGTAAAGCCCAAGTGTGCAGCTGGTGCAGTCCTTCAGAGTGCAGGTTCCAGGTGCAGGATAGGGGTCCAGCAGGGCAGTCCTTCTTCTCCTTTGGTTCTTCCTTGTTGGAATCTGATGGGGATCTGAGGTGTGGGTGCAGGTCTGCCAGTTTTATCCTTGCTCTTAGGTGAAAAACAGGGGGGTCCTAATTCTCCAATCAGGTGCAGGGTCCTCCCCCCTGTGATGACCACTTCATGGGAAGTGTGCCAAAAATCAACCCCAGGAGGCAACATTCTTCAAAAATCCATCATGGCTGAAAATGATTTTTGGAAGTTACATCTGGCTGAGCCCACCCACTGGTGTGGCTACAAATCATAAACACACCCCTCTCCTGCCCTCTCCTAATCTAATCAAGGGGGCACCTAGTTGTCTGGGGTTGCAGGATGTTGGGGTGTTGCTGGGTTGCTCCAAATGTCCTTCTCTGCCTTTGAAGAACAGTTTGGCAGCCCTCCCCCTTCCTGCCTCACCATCTGCTGAGGGGAGATTCCCTCCCACAGGCACATCTCTTTGTGTGAAGCCAGGCCACTTCACACCTCATCAAGGCCACCTGGCCAGGCTGCCAGAGGCTGGCCAATCGAAGCACAGCAGCAAAAACAATGCAGGGCTGAAATTGGCAACTTTTCAGGTAAAGTTTAAAACTCTTTACCTGAACAAGTTATATTAAATCCAACAACTGGAAGTTGTTGGATTTATTATAACAATTAATTTGATACCAAACTCTTTGTATCTGTCATTTAAGGGGACTTTTAAAATTAAAATAAAGTCTCCCCATTCTAGCCTATGAAGGCCATTCACTACAATGGGGGAAAAACACATATATCCACTTTACACAGAGGACTGGCCCTGGGACTGGTAAGCAGTACCCAGGGCACAGCCAAGAGTCAGTAGCCACCAGTACCTGTCCAAAAAGTGTGGGGTGACCAGGGCAAAAAGGAGGACTTTCCTACACTATAAAATTTTAAATAACATTTCAGAGATGTTAGCGCTCTTCTCTGTGTTGTTAGGTAGCTCATACAGCGTAAATCTCCCTAATGTGCAGTATGAAAAAGGAGAGCGACGACCAATCAAACTGAGGGAGGTGGAGCAAAGATCATTCGTTGGAATGCATGAATAGTCTAAAATGTAGTTTTACAAGAGGAAATTAGGAATGATGTGGCTGTCTAAATGTTTATTGTAGATGTGGGAAAACAGGGCTGATTGTGGAGGCCCCTAACATTTTGCCCCCATTTTTCACTTTTTGCTAGTGTTTTCCTGACTCTAATGGTGCCTGGGTACTGCTAACTAGTCCCAGGGCCAGTGCTCTGTGTAAACTGAGTATTCATATTAGGCTAATTATAATTGGCAGACTCCACCTTCTTATAAATCCCTAGTATACGATAGGGCATGTAGGATGAAGGACCCCAGCATAGGAAGTGCACCCATATGTGCACTGCTGAGGTGCCTAGTGTCATTGTAAAGTCAGACCTGCCTTGCTGGCTGATTTTAAACTAAAGTTATATGCAAATTCGACTTTGAAAATAAAAGTAATTTCAAAGTCTTAAACTATCTTATGTTTACATATTTCACCCCTAAGGTGTGCCCTAAGTGCCCCTAGGCTTGAGTGCGCTGTAGCTATAAGCAGGGACCTTATAAAAAATGTTTTATATGCCCTGGTGAGGTACAATAGACACATTATTTTTTTCCCTCACTGTAGGGAATGGGCTCCATAGGCTAAAATGGGGAGACTTAATTTTAATTAACAAAGTCCCCATAAGAGCCAGATATCTTGAGTTTGAAACCAAATTATTTGCTGTAATAAATCCCACACCTTTCATTGTTGGATTTAATATAACTAGTTCGCATAAAGAGTTTTAAAACTCTACCTGAAAGTTGCCATCTTCAGCTCTGTAGTGCCCTTCTCTGATTGGCAAGCCTTTGGTAGCCTGGACAGGCTGCCTTAATGAGGTGTGAAGTGGCCTGAGCAGAACACAAAGGTTGTGCCCCGGGGAGAAGATGTGATTCAGCAGATGGTGAAACAGGATAATGGAAGAGCAGCCAAACTGATCTTCAAAGGCAGGGAAGGACATTTGGAGCAGCACAGGGCCTCCCTAATTTCGGTCAACCCCCGACAATTGCCCTCTTGATTAGATTAGGAGGGGGCAAGAGAGGGGTGTTTGTATGATTTGTAGCCACACCAGTGGGTAGGCTCAGCCAGATCTATCCTTAAAAAATCAGTTTCAGCAATGTTGGATTTTTGAAGAATGTTGCTCTTTGGAATTGATTTTTGCCACACTTGCCAGGAAGTGGTCATCGAAAAAGGAAGTGGCTTGTCTGTGATTAGCTTGCTTTTCACCCCAGGAGGAAAGATAAATATGGCTGTGCTGCACCCACACCTCAGATTCCTTCTGGAAGAAAATGCTGGAGATGAAGGGCTGCCCTGCTGGACCCCTGGCCTGCACCTGGACACTGCACTCACAAGGACTGCACCAGTTGAACACTTTGGGCTTCAACAAGAAAAGGACTTTGCCTTGGTTCTGCAACTGCAGGAGTGGAGTCCCTGAAAGCTACAGGTAGAAATGAGCCACCTAGAGTCCCCTGCATCAAGTCCTGCAAGGAGAGCCCAACTGACCAGAGTCCTGTGGCCATTTGAGTTTTCTGACCAGGTGCATTCTGGAAACTGTAGTCCCAGCTCCCAAGGAGCAATTCAGAGCTTCTGAATCCTTAGATCAAGTTGTGGACACTTCAAGGACTCAAACAGGACCTCTGGAAGAAGATCCAGAGGATTGAAAATATTTGGAGCAACTGTTGTAAAAAGCTCCATAAGTTGAGGGGGTGCATTGTGGGAGTTGTAGTCTCAGACTTCAAAAGGCAAACCAGAGCCTCTGAACCCTTGGCTGGTGCTGTGGACCACTTTCCTCAATCAAAAAACACTTATGAAAGTAGGGGCAACCTTCACATCTCTGGTTCCCTACATTGGATTTGTGTCATTTTAGTGTCATTTTAAAGATAAAACTATAATCTATTTTTATAAATTGGTGTTGGATTTGTATTGTGTTTTTTAGTTTTACTTATTTACTGTTTAGTGATTTGTAAATGCTTTACACACTTGTCTCCTAATGTAAGCCTTGTCACTCGTTGCCAAGCTACCAAGGGTTGAGTTGGGTTTAATTTATTGACACCTAACTGGACCTAATTGGGGGTTAGTGGCCTATTGCTAAGTGTAGGTAGTTACATGCAGTTACCAATAATCCACTTTCAACAGTAGAGAGTACTGTTAATCATTTTTTTAAATCTTCGTTATTCCTTTCTTAAGTACCCAAGGGAAAGAGGGGATCTGAGGGACAAGGGGCTGCCACCACCAGCACTTCTGATGGTGGGATGACCATCACCAGCCTTGTATTTATGCCATTTACTTTTTCCCAACTCCCTCATCTAATGTTTGGTATCCCTGCATTTACCTGTGTTGTCTATATTTCCTGTTTCTGTAGCTGACTTTCTTCTGCCTTTAGCTTTCTTCTTCTTCCTTTTTTAATATGCTTTCCCTCACCCAAGACTTATATATGTCTTGTGTAGTACTGTTAAGAGAACAGATTTTCCATAACATAAACTCATAAAGAGGATCGCAGAACCAAGTAAAATATTCAAGAAGAATGTTGGTTAAGAAGTATTTCCTGATCAAACACTCAAAAACTAAAGGGACAGAGAGATAGAGTGGTCATGGACCCTCAATGGTGTCTTACAATAGCAGTTTCCATGACAGTGCAACATGGCAGGAATGAAATACTATTACTAACCCATAGCACATGTCCTGCATTCTCCTCCATCCCTTCTTTGCATTTCACTCTCATCCATTCAAAGCCTTATCCCCCCCGATTAGGAGAAAAAAGCTTTTGGTTGACATGACCTGGCTTTAAAATGTTGCCAACCAACAAAATATCCCAAAGTGATACTTTTGATAGAAGATACTGACAGCTAATTGAACTGTAATGTGGGAGTATTGTTGTACCTGTTGCCAAAAAAATAAGTTGGTGGCTAATTTGGTATCTAAAATGGGTGCATTATGTTGTTTTGGGCACACATATCACCAGTGCCACTGTCAGTGCCAGCAGTCAACCAGGGACATCAGAGGAGGCCTAGGCAGTCAAGGGAAGGAAAGCAGTCCCAGTGGTGGCAGGAACAATTGTTAAGTCATCTTGCTTTCTTATTCACAGTACTGTATTTGTTGAGCGAGGCAGATATGCCAGCAATTATCTCCCAGCCCTAAGCATTTTGCCACCAAAAACTGCAGCATGGTTTAATTCAAATGTGTGTATTTTTCAGTCAACAGCGTGGCATGACACAATTTGCAATGCATACAAACCAAACACAAGGTGTGTTTTCCATTGCTCACTCACTCACATAATAATACTTCACTTCGTCATTCTTTTCTTCTGTCCTGCCAAAAAATGTAAATTCCATCTCCACAAGTGCCACATTTGCCTGCCAAATGGCTTATATTTCATGGCTTCCATGGGTTCTAATGTTTTTCTTCCATCAACGAATGTGACTAAGTGAAAGTCCAGTGCATGATCAGTGACACCCAACCATTCTATAGCTAGACCTCTACCTAGTTTAATCCCTCTAACCTACCTTACTGTAGACTAACTTTCCCTACTGCCCGGTGAAGGTATTTGCTCAAAATAATTTGTGCAGGAGGCCAGGATGTAACATGGGACTAAGTGCCAGATTTAGAGTTTGGCAGATGGGCTACACTGTGACAAATGTGCAAAATAAAGTATATACTGTTTGCTGTACTGCAGTGTATCATTTATATTCTATTCACTGTTTACTGTAGCATGGTGGACAGTATATCCATTTTTTGTCACATGTGTGATGGAGTATCCAATGTGCCCCTAAGTTTGGAGATAGGGTAGATTTGAGCAGGAAGTCAGTGAAGAGCAGGGCCATTTGAATTACTTATAATAAGTTAATAAACTATTATGCCATTACAGTTCTCCTGAAAACATGCTGCAGAGTAGCAGACCCACCAGCATGGCTCCATTAATGTTGCTCATATAGTCAAGTATTAATTGTGCAGGATATACGTCTAACTTAATATATGGGAGGGAAGTACACCACCAAAAAAGTGTCTGTTCAGTTTCACTATAAAATCCTTTTTACCAAAATCACTTTTGATTATGTTGGTATTCTGGCTTATATCCTTGCAGTCAGTGCTATTGAATTATGTGATGCATGTGTGGGAAAAATGTGGTCCTGTGACTAATCACATCAAAAATTGTAATGGCCCTTGGGGACTAGCAATGTATTGCTACTGTGCCACTATGGCATAAACAAGTGTTTGCGCTGAGCATTACAATCCATATTCTTTCTTGATATAGCTACTCCTGCTTCTGGATGGCATCCATCCTGGCAAGAGCTCGCTGTCGACTTTGGCACCACAGTTTGGAGGCCATGGCATCAGATGACACTGGCTGTTGGCCTTGGAGAAGGAGGAGACATCGGGCCCTAGTTCTTTAGGCCACCAGCCAGGCCACCTCCAACCCAGCCACACCTACGCCAGTGGACCCACTTCTGCCTAGAACACTACTGCTGACGCTGCTCAGCGGGCAGCAGAACCTGGTCCGGGAGGTGACTGCAATTAACAGTGAAATGGATACCATCAAATCCTTTTTTTATTGATTTTGTTTTTGGTTGTTGAGGGTGGAGAGGGTGGGAAGGGAAGTTGGGGAAATGGTCAGGACATTTGGGTTCTTTTACTTGGACACAGTTTGGGCTTGTTGTGGTTAGTGAGGGTGGTTTTCTGTATGTCAATAATATTTGTTTTTGTTTTATGCATATCACTCACATACTATCCTTTGTCTTTGCATTGATAGCTAGGGTAGCATTGTGTGTTAGTGATGAGAAGCTACCCCCTGAAATTGTCACATATTATACAGTACATCCACTTCCCCCATAGATTTCCCTATCTGAAGATCTTTGCCATGTGTGTATTCTTCAGTAGATTACTTTACTCACCTCTTTCCTGCAGTTCAGTGTACCCAGCTACCAGAGTGGAACAGACTAGTTCTGTTTGACTTATTGCTTGATGAGTTTTTGAAGGACACAGCCACCTATCAAAGATACTGTAAATTACTTAATGAATTCCTTGTCCTATCCTCTATAACTAGTATTGACCATTAGGATCTGCCAGCAACATACACAAAAATCTCAATCTTATCAATCTCTGCTTCCCGAGAACAACTTCAGTATTGAGTTCTTATCTAGTTCACTTCTTACCTGAATTAATTAAACGATGTCTGCTACCTCTCTCAATTTTCTCTTTCCAACCTTATTGCAGGGTTTCCCAAAGGCAAGAGCTAGTAACATTTCTGCCAGTAATTTTAATTTACTTGCAGTAACTTTAAAAGTAAGTAACTCCTATCATTTTAAAAGGAGTCACTGTTACTACTAGTTAGTTACTACTCACAAAGTTACTGGTAGTACAGTTAAACTGTAAGAGTAAACTTGACCATTGGACCATTGTGATTCAGGCCATAGTACACTACTACTACCTGGAACAGACATTGTTCTAACTAATACCCTGCATTATGATAATGATGATGTCTCTTTCATGCATGGTTTGGGTAGTAGGACTGGTATCAGCTATTATTAAGAAAATCCGTAACAGTGAGTTGGCATCACTTTCACCACATTCTGGCTAACGTGTGAGTCATGTATGGTGTAAATTATTAAGTCACACCTCAATAGATCACACGAGCTGGGGGAAGAGGGTCAAGGGTTAATTTAAAGGATAGGAGGGGAGAACTTGGGAAAAGTAAGACAAAGACAGACACATCATTCATAAAGTCGATGGATAACACATCATCACATCTATTGTGGAAGGTGACACAGTTCAGTCACCAAATGTATTTCAAACAGCCCTTCATCCCCATAGTCTCAAGGTATCCAATTGTTATGTGTTCCTTGTGGTTGAAAAAAACACAAAATAGGGAGGACCCAAAATGTTCTACCAATCGTTAAGAAAAGAAAAACGATCTTAGATATAAAATGCCAAAATTGACGGTGTTTATGCATTCTTCTTCTCAGAATGTCGATCTTGGGTGCAGAGCTAAACCGGTCTGGTAAGCAGGAGTATTATGTAGTTTTTGTGCAAAGGAAGAGAATACCTATGGAATGCAAAAATGGTACTTGTCAATATTGTAGAGTCATGTGTCCAGTGACAGTCCCCCAGACCACAACTACTTAATTAGTGTTTGATATTTAAGCCAACAGACTGCTCAGAATTTCTCAAATCAACACAACTCTCTCTAATCCACTGGAGTAGACTTGAGTTATGTTGCTTGTTTCCCATAGGCATTGTTCGTACCTTCCTTCTTCTGGATGTTGGGGTAGTCCAATGACGTTCCTAACTCTGACCCCAATGAGCTAGACCTGTAGTTTTGATGAACAAGATGAGCAAAAGAAGTTGGGCACTTTATGTAGTCTTGTTAACAAAACCAACTGGTTTTGAAGAGTCTGAAAAAAGAGCACAGGAAAGGACTGGAGTAGCCCATGTAAATAATTATAGTGAAATGCAAAAACAAGAAAATCATTCAGGCAGAATCATCCATTGACCCTAAACTTTATAAATCAAGGTTACAAATTAGTTGCAATGCCTTCTGAGCCACCACATGAATCATCAGTCACTCAGTATATCATTCATTGGTGTACAGTTAGCTGTTCCATGTGTGGTGCACTGCAAACTTTCTATTGTATCTTCCCTTTTCCCAGGGAAGTGCCAAACAGTGGCAGTCTTGTATTATTAATGATCTTTACTGGTAGGCAGCCCAGTTAGGGAATGAAAAAGGGATAGTTATGGGAGGCATTGTTTTCTTCATGTCCTTTAAGTTAATGAGGGAGGATTCTTCTGTGCACACTAGTTCACTCCATGTATGTACATAAAGGGGGCTGCATAAGTCAGACACCAAATATATAAATGTTCCTTTATATCCCACCTTTTTTGTGTAAAGCAGTGTGACAATAATATATGAAAGGTCTGTTGTGGCCTCCTTGGGGAAGTAGACTTCTACGTAAAACTCAGGGGGCTCTCCCAGAAGTTTATCAGCTAACACTCTTGAATGTGAACCATCACCCTCATACTTCTCCTCTGCTGTTTCAGGGACGGTGTAATCTTGTGGTATGAAGTGGTTGTTCATTTTAATCATGGTCAATCTCTCCATGTTAAGGTGAGAGTTTAGTCCTTCTGACTGTGGTAACTGTGCATTGAGCATGTGCTCAGAACATAAACCGGCTACCGGAAAGAGATCCATCAAGTGGGTGGGCAAGAAAAAAGGGGGTCCCAAAAATGCAAACTTCACATGCATTTTTCATAGACATCTTTAAGACAGGTTACAGAAAACTGCTGAATGGAATTGAACCAAATTCAGCAGGAAGCTAGAATTTAGTCAGCTGATTGTGCTTTTTGTGATTTTCTGTAAATACATTCAGTAGTTTTTGAGAAATTAAGGGTCAAACCTAATTGTATATTTTGACATTTGGGTTTGCAAGAGTCTCTGAGACTCTCATAGGAGCTCCGGTTTCAAAATAGAGTGTTCTGATTGGCCCACAGAGCTTTTATCCCCTTGGGCCATCTTGCTCCTATGGGAGACTAACTCCTGAGAGAATGAGAGCTCCGATTGGCTGACAGCAACATTAAAAAATGTTGCTAGCAGCCATTACTGGACTCAGAGACTTTAGTCCCTGTCCTAAAGTCATAAAAAATAGTACACGGGGAAGGGCAGAGATCCCCTGAAGGCAATGGGGGAACCCAGAGTGACCCCTATGTGGGCACAAAATAAAAGAAGCAGCAAATACGCTGCGATCCCGCAAGACTTTTGTGGGATCAAAAATACTGAAACAAAATGGCAGTCAGGCCACACTTAATTACATTATGACCTAGGGAACCCAACTCCACGATGGTTTTATGAATGGGAAGGGTGCTGCACAGTCCCTCTCCTGGAGCTTCCCAAGGATGCAAGGAGCCCATCCCTGGGTCCAAAACTTTATAGAATAGGGATGAGGCCATGCGGCCCTCTTCCCTGACCCACAAAAGGCCTTGGGGACCCTTCCCCGGGGATGAAACTTTACTAAATGAGGAGGGGGGCCACCAGACTCATTAAATATATTAATCATATCTCTGGTTCCCAGTATTGGATGTTTGACATTTTGATGTTATTTTACTTATTATAATTTGATCTATTTTTCTAAATTGGTTTGGGATTTGTACTGTGTTACAATTTAACTGTATTACTGTTTGTACTACATAAAATCTTTGAATATTGTCTCAAAGTTAGGCCTGGCTGCTCTGTGCCATAATTACTGGAGGTTTGAGCTCAGGTTAATTTAGTGACTATAGTGGTTGACCCTGACAAGGATTGTCTTTATTACTTAAGATGTTTAGTCAAAATCTTTAACAAATACCCCAATTTTGTACACTAACATAGTGCATATCATTTGAATTGCCATGCATAGACACAAATATTAATGCAGCAAATCCATTTACAAATAATGAAAAAAACAGCATTTAACATGGGTATTGAATATTACAGTCCTAACTAACTTTGTGCTATTTCTAGGTGCTATGCTAGTTGCACCCGAATAATAGCTACACTACCTGAAGGGCACCCACCACACAGCAATCTTCAATTGGAGTTCATGCTGAAGTCATGCCTATCCTCTAGGATATCCCTGGTACAAAGCTTTGCTCTACATCTGACTTGACACATGAGGCTTTTATAAGGTTTGGTAGCAGAACTTCTTCAAAACTATTAAAATAAAAATTAAACAAAGTCTTGCAGTAGAGGTTTGTGAAAATTGTTCGAATAATCAATAACTAAAGCCTATGCAGAGAGTTTGATGAAAATTGTTAGAATAAACAGTAAGCAAGGCTTAGCCTTAGAGCTTGATGATAATTGCTAGAATAAGCATTAAACAAAAGTGCCTAAAGAGCTACTACAGGATTGTTTTACAATATTCTCTTCTGTAAGATAACAAGTACTGAGGCCCACAATTACTAACCTTCTATAAAATCTGCATGTCTGTAGCAAACACATAATAATCATATGCTCAAGCACAAATGTTTAACTGTCATCAATATATTTGCATCAAATTGATTATTATCATTGTATGGCATATTTGAAACACACAAAAACGTACAATGAAAGAATCACGATTATTCACTTGTCACTTATTCAAAACACACACTTTATACTGAACTGATAGCCTTCAGTAAAAAAAAAAAAACATCATCGTTACAACAACACAGACATGATCATGCTAAAATTCATGAAGTTAGAAAGAGTATGGGTAAAAACCACTAAAGCTGAGGAACACATTGGTAATCTGTAAGAAACCAAACCATCTGGAGAAATGTCCAATAAGAAGATAAAAATCTAAAGTGAAGAAACTGGAAAAAGTATTTACAGTAGGGATTACTTAGCTGGAAGTCAGAAATAGACGGGGAATACTAGAATTTGTTGGCTTGCCCAAGAATGTTAAAAAAGATTTAAATTCATGTATTGAATTTCTTGAGGCATGGATCCTATCAGTAGCAAAGATGAAACCAATGAAAGAGTTTGAGAATAAAAGGGCCCAGAGGGTCCTGAACCATCCTTGGTGAGTAGTAAACACCCATGCTTGAACTTGAGACCTCTTCATTTTTCACATGATGAAACTTCTCATCATCGACTATCTTTTGCATAAGGCTAAAGGTAAGAAATCTATATACAGAAGATAGCCGTCCTTACCTAAGGCCCAATATAAAACAATTGGACACCAGATATGGATTTGTGGGTCTCACTTGCATGAGCATCATCCACAAATGAAGATTACATTTGTTTGATGCCCATAAGATCTGAGAGATTTATTTTATACCCAGTCTGAAAAAGAAATGGATGCTTGATTTGTCTCATCTACTATTCACGTTTCTATTATTGATAAACTTGATGTTTATAAATGCCATTGTTCTATTGATGTTTGGTATTCCTGTTGATCATGACAAATTACCAAATTCTCACTGAATTGCCAGATGTCGATGCCTGGGTAAATGCTACTTTGCAGGACCATAGAGTTGACCTGGTGAGATATGCATTTTTGGGCTTCTATTTTGGTTAGTGCGGTAATGTCACGCAGTGTTCATGCTACTCCTATGTTCACCTTGGGTACAATATATAGTCTGCTGAATCTTTTAGTTTCTAGGGTGAGTATGCCTGCATAAGGTCTGCCAAATGGGATCAAAACTCTTGCTTTCCATCCTTATTCATAAAAAAATAATTATTGGGATAATACACATTTCTCTAGCTGTGTCTCTTCTGTATGTTAATAAAATATTGTTTTAGGTATTTAACAAAGAACATTTCACAATTGTCACATCACATGCAAATTTTCTACCCTGATTGCATTTGGTATATAGCAAATTTGGACAGGGTTATTGTGGCGTATGTCTTCCATCACTGGCATCTCAGTCTGTCTAGGCCTTGCACAGGGATATGATGCATTTAACATACATAAATGAGGGTGTATTCTTAATATCCTAAATTAATTAAACTGAGTATGGAGCTGTGGATCCATATCATGTCAGTGAAATTGTGGTGGATTACATAAGGGTGGCAATGGCATGACTTGATGTAAGGGTGGTTATGTGTTTTGATTATGTGAAATGTGCATATGTTGGATAAACCCATTTGAAGCTGTGACATGGAAGCTTAGTTGGGGGAACGGGTGTAATGTATGTACGATTGGAGCATCAGGAGGTCATGGCAGTATGTCTCAGTTCACTACTATTATGAAGGTTTGAAGAATTGCTTTCAATGGCAGAGGAAATTTAGCAGGCTTTTTAACTTTGTGCTCTTCAGTCAGGAGTCATGCCCATTCAGTCTCTGCTCAGTGTTAGTCCCTCTATACTGACCCAACAACCAAGAGAGCTCTGGCCGACATCCATGTAATGACTATGCTTCACTTAGCTAGGATCTGTTTAAATCAAGGAATCTTTTACCAGACTTCTTTTTTACTGTTCACAACATGAGACCCAGGTCTCTTCTGTATTTACAGTTCTATATTTTGATGATTGTGTATCTGGTGATTTGATTTTGATTTTATTTAAATCAATGTATGCTAATGTGAAGTCAATCCTGACTACCACTGCAAAATTAATTCAAGTATACCCTTCTAAGTGGTTAGATCACCTGTGTTCCAAGGCTCATCGTGAGCTATATTTCTTATAGTCATATTCATATTTGAATATGAAAGATACTTGTTCCTACTTTGTCCCATTATCTTTTACTAATTTTATTTATTCACTTATTGATTACATTTTAGCAAATGGCATCTGTTGGAAAATGGGTTATTGGTAAGGGCAGGTAGGTACCTACACCTAGCAACAAGCCACTAACCTCCACTTAGGTCCAGTTAGGTCTCAGTAAATTAACCCCAGCTCAACCCTTGGTAGCTTGGCAACGAGCGTCAAGGCTTAACTTAGGAGACAGTGGCCCTCATTCTGACCTTGGCGGGCGGCGGAGGCCGCCCGCCAAAGTCCCGCCGTCAGATTACCGTTCCGCGGTCGAAAGACCGCGGCGGTCATTCTGACTTTCCCGCTGGGCTGGCGGGCGGTCGCCTTCAGACCGCCCGCCAGCCCAGCGGGAAAGAGGCTTCCACGATGAAGGCGGCTCGGAATCGAGCCGGCGGAGTGGAAGCTGTGCGACGGGTGCAGTTGCACCCGTCGCGTATTTCACTGTCTGCGCAGCAGACAGTGAAATACATGTAGGGGCCCTCTTACGGGGGCCCCTGCAATGCCCATGCCAGTGGCATGGGCACTGCAGGGGCCCCCAGGGGCCCCACAACCCCCCCTACCGCCATCCGGATCCCGGCGGTCCGACCGCCGGGATCTGGATGGCGGTAGGGGGGGTCGGAATCCCCGCGGCGGTGCAGCAAGCTGCGCCGCCGTGGAGGATTCAATGGGGCGGCGGTACACTGGCGGGAGCCCGCCAGTGGTGCCGGTCCGACCGCGGCTTTACCGCCGCGGTCGGAATCCCCATTGGAGCACCGCCGGCCTGTCGGCGGTGCTCCCGCGGTCCTCCGCCCTGGCGGTCAAAGACCGCCAGGGTCAGAATGACCACCAGTGTGTAAAGCATTCAAATATCACAAAACAGTAATTAAATAAAACACAGAAAAAAAAGGTTAAAAATCCAAAACCAATTTATAATATCTTTAAAATGACACAAAAACGAATAAAATCGGATAAAAGGAACCGGAGATATGAATTTTTAAAGAATTATTATTTTTCTAGCGCTTAGAAACAAAAAGCGCCAATCGGGTCATCTGGTTGCACCTCGACCGGGGCAAAGTCAAAGTTTCAGGCCGACCACGATGGAGCCCTGCTCGGCTACAGGTCGCGGGAGGCCTCGGTTAAAAGTTTACCTTCACACTTAGGGCCTGATTCTAACTTTGGAGGACGGTGTTAAACCGTCCCAAAAGTGGCGGATATACCACCTACCGTATTACGAGTTCCATAGGATATAATGGACTCGTAATACGGTAGGTGGTATATCCGCCACTTTTGGGACGGTTTAACACCGTCCTCCAAAGTTAGAATCAGGCCCTTAGTCTTTATTTTGAAGATTTTCTTCAGCGGGACGAACCTGCCAGTCCTATCCGATCTCCTGGAGCCCTTCTCCGGATATGCGATGCTGGAATCCTCGGTGGAGATTTTTACCTTCGGACTTAGTCGTTTTTTCGAGGTGAAAATCCTTCGACCCGGGTAAACCTGTATCTTGATCCGACGTCCATGGAGCCCTTCTCGGATACGATGGCTGGGAGGTCCCGGTCAACTTTTTACCTTCGGACTTAGGCCCTCATTCTGACCTTGGCGGGCGGCGGAGGCCGCCCGCCAAAGTCCCGCCGTCAGATTACCGTTCCGCGGTCGAAAGACCGCGGCGGTAATTCTGACTTTCCCGCTGGGCTGGCGGGCGGTCGCCTTCAGACCGCCCGCCAGCCCAGCGGGAAAGAGGCTTCCACGATGAAGCCGGCTCGGAATCGAGCCGGCGGAGTGGAAGCTGTGCGACGGGTGCAGTTGCACCCGTCGCGTATTTCACTGTCTGCACAGCAGACAGTGAAATACATGTAGGGGCCCTCTTACGGGGGCCCCTGCAATGCCCATGCCAGTGGCATGGGCACTGCAGGGGCCCCCAGGGGCCCCGCGACCCCCCCTACCGCCATCCGGATCCCGGCGGTCCGACTGCCGGGATCTGGATGGCGGTAGGGGGGGTCGGAATCCCCGCGGCGGTGCAGCAAGCTGCGCCGCCGCGGAGGATTCAATGGGGCGGCGGTACACTGGCGGGACCCCGCCAGTGGTGCCGGTCCGACCGCAGCTTTACCGCCGCGGTCGGAATCCCCATTGGAGCACCGCCGGCCTGTCGGCGGTGCTCCCGCGGTCCTCCGCCCTGGCGGTCAAAGACCGCCAGGGTCAGAATGACCACCTTAGTGTCTTTTTCGGAGATTTTTCTTTCCCGGGACTAACCAGCAAATCAGGCCGGGTCGCGGTTGAGGCAAGCCGACTAGAGTTGCCGCGGCGGGTCGGTCCCTCTATGGAGCTTTTTTACAAAAATTCTCCAAACTTCTTCAAACTTCTGGGGCTTCACCCAGATGTCCTTTTAAGGTTCTTTTGGGGTCCACAGCTCACCCCAACGGTCCAGAAGTTCTGAGATGGTCCTTGGGGGGTGCGGACTACAACTCCCAGAATGAACCTGGCGCAAACTCCTGTTTGGCCACTGGGCAGTGGTCAGCTGGTCGCTTTCTTCAGGAGTTGGTGCAGGGGACTTTGGTTAGCAATTTTTCACCTGTAGCAAACAGGGAGTCCCTCCTTGAACCAGTTGAAGCCAGGCAAAGTCCTTCTTGTGGTGAAGCCCAAGTGTGCAGCTGGTGCAGTCCTTCTGAGTGCAGGTTCCAGGTGCAGGCCAGGGGTCCAGCAGGGCAGTCCTTCTTCTCCTTTAGTTCTTCCTTGTTGGAATCTGATGGGGATCTGAGGTGTGGGTGCAGGTCTGCCAGTTTTATCCTTGCTCCTGGGTGAAAAGCAGGGGGGTCCTGGATCTCCAATCAGGGGCAGGGTCCTTCCCCCTGCGATGACCACTTCCTGGGAAGTGTGGCAAAAATCCATCCCAGAGGGCAACATTCTCTAAAAATCCAACATGGCTGAATCTGATTTTTGGAGGTTACATCTGGCTGAGCCCACCCACTGGTGTGGCTAAAAATCATAAACACACCCCTCTCCTGCCCTCTCCTAATCTAATCAAGGGGGCACCTAGTTGTCTGGGGTTGCAGGATGTGGGGGTGTTGCTGGTTGCTCCAAATGTCCTTCTCTGCCTTTGAAGACCAGTTTGGCAGCCCTCCCCCTTCCTGCCTCACCATCTGCTGAGGGGAGATTCTCTCCCACAGGCACATTCCTTTGTGTGAAGCCAGGCCACTTCACACCTCATCAAGGCAGCTTGGCTAAGCTGCTACAGGCTGGCCAATCAGAGCACAGCAGCAAAAACAATGCAGGGCTGAAATTGGCCTAAAACTCTTTACCTGAACAAGTTATATTAAATCCAACAACTGGAAGTTGTGGGATTTATTACAACAATTAATTTGATACCAAATTCTTGGTATGCATCTTTTAAGGAGACTTTAAAATTTAAAACAAAGTCTCCCTATTCTAGCCTATGAAGGCCATTTACTACAATGAGGGAAAAACGAATTTGGCTGTTTTTACCTCACCAGGGCTTATAAACTATAAAGTCCCTGCTTTTAGTTACATGGCACCCAGCCCTAGGGGCACATAGGGCACACCTTAGGGGTGACTTATATGTAAAAATAAGGTAGTTTAAGACTTTGGAACTACTTTTAATTCCAAAGTCGAATTTGCATATAACTTTAATTTAAAAGCAGCCAGCAAGGCAGGCCTGCCTTTAACATGACACTGGGCACCTCAGCAGTGCACCTTTGGGTGCACTACCTAGGCTGTGGTCCCTAAACCTACATGCCCTACCATATACTAGGGTCTTATATGTAGGTTAACTTAGCCAATTATAATTAGCCTAATTTGCATATTGATTTTACACAGAGCACAGGCCCTGGGACTGGTTAGCAGTACCCAGGGCACCATCAGCGTCAGGAAAACACCAGCAAAAAGTGGAAAATGGGGGCAAAATGTTAGGGGGCCTCTGCAATCAGCCCTGTTTTCTCACAGCATCTAGCTAAATGATGTTGAATTTACCAATGATGAACATATTTGCATGTTATACATTGCCTATATCAGACTGTCCACTGTCTCATTCAGACTATTTTCAGTGTTCTGTCAGCACGACCTGGTAGATCCTTCTTAAGCCTTAAGCAAGAGTATGGACTAATTTACGAGCCTGAGAAGGAGCAGTCAAGTCATGATCCACTCTCTCAAACTAGCATTGAGGCAATGCATAATGGGCATGTAACAAATCTGTAGGAAAATATCAGGGATTCAGTTGTATTGTTGTGAGTTCTGGCAAAAATTTGCCACATGTGCATGTTCACAAGAAATTTAGATTGTTATGCCTAAGGGCGTTAAAAGTGTAACGAATATAAAAGCACAGAATGTAGATATTATAGAAATAGACAAAATATTTACGTGGTAAAACTCTTAAGGAATCCTACACGCCTAATTTTTTTCAGTGAAGGTTTACAATTAGAGGGTTAGGTATTTCAAAGTTAGAAACACAGGTGTACCTTAACTTCAAGGGACAAATTCACAAAGGTAAACCTACACTTTTGTGAATCTTTAATACTTTTAGGTATTCACAAACTAGATGCCTGATTCAAGTAGGTAAACTTACACTTTTGTGTAAGCTTACTGTTTTTTTGGTGTCACAAACTACAAAATAGTGATTGTATGACCCAGCACATAAAAAGATGGAGGGGCAGTTTTTAGTATAACATTAGCTTTTTTATCGGTCACCCTGGGATTTTTTTTAAGGCCTCCATTAGCTCACGATGAGCCTTGGAACACAGGTGATCTAACCACTTAGAAGGGTATACTTGAAATAATTTCGCACTGGTAGTCAGGATTGACTTCACATTAGCATACATTGATTTAAATAAAATAAAAATCAAATCACCAGATAAACAATCATCGAAATATACATTAAAGTCAGAGAAACATTTAATTGAGGTAGATGGAATAAATACCCTTTGGAATCACGTTCACCGACTATAATCTATGGTCCATGTCATAACTTGAGTCCTCTCTGATTAAAGAGTGGGAGACCGAACTAAATTTCAGGCCCCAATCATACTAGTCAATTAATGAACTATGATCTCTTTGGACAACCCATTTTACCTCATGAGCTTTTACCATTTGTAAAAGGAGGGCTGAAATAAAAATAAAGTCAATAACCAAACAATGCCCTCTGCTTTGAAAAGTTGCGATGATGGGCATGGAACCAGAATCTTCAGTTAAAAAAATATTAAAATCATGAAGAATGGACTCAAACACAACTCTTTGAACATTATTCTTGAAATGCTCACCATTAATTAAAACACTCATATGGGGACTACCATACATAACACAATGTTCACTGCAAAGATGAAGATTAAAATCACCCAGCATGACTTAAAGAGTGTAAACATGAATTCAACTACAAAACACTCCAAAAACATCTAAAAAGTGAACATGTTCATGACTTCAATGAGAACAGTTAGAATTATATTAAAAAGTTTTCTGGAGCTAGGAAACAGTAATACCACCACTGCCAGGTCTGGTGAGCCTTAATCATTCATCTGAGCTTTATGATTCTGGAAGAGTTCTACCAATAAGTACCAAAATAGGTAGGCCACCCTTTGCTCTTTCAGAGTCTACAGGGCCAGTTTAAACAAAAAACGAAGTATATCTGTCTAAAAAGAAAGAATTAACAACATTTCAAGTCTCTTGGAAGTAAGTGATCTTGAGGTTTACTAGAAGTGCTAGTCAGCTTATATCATCTTTCTTTCCTGCAATGCCCGCTATGTTCCAGCTCAAGAGAGTTTAGTGACAAAGATTCACATCAATTAAAATACATATTAGAGCCTACATTAATCGGGAGAAAGTAGCCATCAATCATCATTACTCAAAGTGCATAAAGATTCAAATCTATTTGAGATGGGACATGTAGAATGGCTTGTTTCATTAGCAAAAGAGGGCATAGACAGTTGATGGAAATCATACCGGAGATGGAGCTTATGAGAATAACCAAGTGGCAATGTCTGGATACCAGACAAAAAAGAAGGAGCACCCTGCAAGTAGGAGAGTTCCAACAACAAGAAACCGGACAAATTGGACTTGTTAAAGGTTAAAACAATACAGTCTCCTTCAAAAACTTTGAAATCCATTCCCACCCATGGAACCCTCTAACCATATTGATGAGATTGAACAAATAACAGCCAAGTTCAGCTTGTATTTCTATACACAAGACAACTCTTTTTCAACTGTGAGAATTTTTCAGAGGACTCACCCTTGAGAGGTGGAACATTAGCCAATACTAGCACAAAAGTGTGGTTTCAGGTGATATTTCAGGTGATACCCAAGGGTAGGTCGCTCCCCCTGCCGCTGCAGCTCCTCCAGGTTCCTGAGTTCCTGAGACCCACCCCACAGTAAGTACCCCCCACCTCCCAGCCCCTCGTTCTGCCCCGCGCTACTCACCCTCTCTCCTGCTCCTGCTTCTTTTCCTCTTTCCTTCTTCTCTGTTCTTCCTCCTCGCTCCTCGTCTGTATTCTTCTTCTGTACTCCTCTTCTCCCCGTCTTCTCTCCTCTTCTCTTCTTCCTCATCTTCTGCTGTGGTATTCTGCACCCTGTTTCTTCGTTATTTGTATCTCCCTCCGTGTTCTTCTGTGTTCTTCTGTGTTCCTCTGTCTTCTTCTGTCTTCCTCTGTCTTCTTCTGTCTTCCTCTGAATTCTTCTGTCTTCCTCTGTGTTTTTCTGTCTTCCTCAGTGTTCTTCTGTCTCCCTCTGTGTTCTTCTGTATTCTTCTCTGTTCTTCTGTCTTCCTCTGTCTTCTTCTGTCTTCCTCTGTCTTCTTCTGTCTTCCTCTGTGTTTTTCTGTCTTCCTCGGTGTTCTTCTGTCTCCCTCTGTGTTCTTCTGTATTCTTCTCTGTTCTTCTGTCATCCTCTGTCTTCTTCTGTCTTCCTCTGTCTTCTTCTGTATTCTTCTCTGTTCTTCTGTACTCCTCTCTGTTCTTCTGTGTTCTTCTGTGTGTCTTCTGCTCTTCCGGTCTTCTGCTCTTCCGGTCTTCAGTCCTTCCGGTCTTCTGCTCTTCTGTTCTTCTTTTCTTCTGTTCTTCTTTTCTTCTTGTCTTCTTGTCTTCTGCCTTCGGCTCGTCTGCCTCCTCCGTCCTCTTCTCCCCGCGCCTGCCCTCCTGCTCCTGCCTCATCCCCCTCCCCCACTCGCATCCCCCCTCTATCTCCCCTATCTAACCCGTTCACTTTCTACCTCCCTCACTCCTCCTATCTACCTATCTCTCCATCTCTCTATCCCACTATCCAACTCCCTCACTCTCCACCTCCTCCTATCTTCCTATCTCTCTATCTTTTTCCCTATCTATCGATTTCTCTATCTACCTTTTCTCTCTACCTATTTCTCTATCTCTCCCCCCCTCCTGCCACCCCCTCTATTACCTATCTTCCTATCCCCTCACTCTACCTCTCACCCTCACCCACCTCTACAACCCCCCCTCCCCTATCTTCACAACCCTACACCTATCTTTCTCCCTAATCTCCTAAACCTCCTAACACTCTCCCCCCTCCACCCTTAAACCCCCCTCCCCCAGCTCTTCTCACTCTACCTGTCCCCCCCTCCCTCGCACTTTCCCGCCGCGACCTCCTGCACGCCCCGCCCCCCAGCTCCCATTCGCCCCCAGCTGACCCCTCCCCCCCCTCCTACCTCATATGGCGGCCGCTGCGCGACAGTGGTAGCGACCCTTGACCCAAGGGTAGGTCGCTCCCCCTGCCGCTGCAGCTCCTCCAGGTTCCTGAGTTCCTGAGACCCACCCCACAGTAAGTACCCCCCACCTCCCAGCCCCTCGTTCTGCCCCGCGCTACTCACCCTCTCTCCTGCTCCTGCTTCTTTTCCTCTTTCCTTCTTCTCTGTTCTTCCTCCTCGCTCCTCGTCTGTATTCTTCTTCTGTACTCCTCTTCTCCCCATCTTCTCTCCTCTTCTCTTCTTCCTCATCTTCTGCTGTGGTATTCTGCACCCTGTTTCTTCGTTTTTTGTATCTCCCTCCGTGTTCTTCTGTGTTCTTCTGTGTTCCTCTGTCTTCTTCTGTCTTCCTCTGTCTTCGTCTGTCTTCCTCTGTCTTCTTCTGTCTTCCTCTGTGTTTTTCTGTCTTCCTCGGTGTTCTTCTGTCTCCCTCTGTGTTCTTCTGTATTCTTCTCTGTTCTTCTGTCTTCCTCTGTCTTCTTCTGTCTTCCTCTGTCTTCTTCTGTATTCTTCTCTGTTCTTCTGTATTCCTCTCTGTTCTTCTGTGTTCTTCTGTGTTCTTCTGTGTGTCTTCTGCTCTTCCGGTCTTCTGCTCTTCCGGTCTTCAGTCCTTCCGGTCTTCTGCTCTTCTGTTCTTCTTTTCTTCTGTTCTTCTTTTCTTCTTGTCTTCTTGTCTTCTGCCTTCGGCTCTTCTGCCTCCTCCGTCCTCTTCTCCCCGCGCCTGCCCTCCTGCTCCTGCCTCATCCCCCTCCCCCACTCGCATCCCCCCCTCTATCTCCCCTATCTAACCCATTCACTTTCTACCTCCCTCACTCCTCCTATCTACCTAGCTCTCCATCTCTCTATCCCACTATCCAACTCCCTCACTCTCCACCTCCTCCTATCTTCCTATCTTCCTATCTCTCTATCTTTTTCCCTATCTATGGATTTCTCTATCTACCTTTTCTCTCTACCTATTTCTCTATCTCTCCCCCCCTCCCGCCACCCCCTCTATTACCTATCTTCCTATCCCCTCACTCTACCTCTCACCCTCACCCACCTCTACAACCCCCCCTCCCCTATCTTCACAACCCTACACCTATCTTTCTCCCTAATCTCCTAAACCTCCTAACACTCTCCCCCCTCCACCCTTAAACCCCCCTCCCCCAGCTCTTCTCACTCTACCTGTCCCCCCCCTCCCTTGCGCTTTCCCGCCGCGACCTCCTGCACGCCCCCGCCCCCCAGCTCTCATTCGCCCCCAGCTGACCCCTCCCCCCCCTCCTACCTCATATGGCGGCCGCTGCGCGACAGTGGTAGCGACCCTTGACCCAAGGGTAGGTCGCTCCCCCTGCCGCTGCAGCTCCTCCAGGTTCCTGAGTTCCTGAGACCCACCCCACAGTAAGTACCCCCCACCTCCCAGCCCCTCGTTCTGCCCCGCGCTACTCACCCTCTCTCCTGCTCCTGCTTCTTTTCCTCTTTCCTTCTTCTCTGTTCTTCCTCCTCGCTCCTCGTCTGTATTCTTCTTCTGTACTCCTCTTCTCCCCGTCTTCTCTCCTCTTCTCTTCTTCCTCATCTTTTGCTGTGGTATTCTGCACCCTGTTTCTTCGTTTTTTGTATCTCCCTCCGTGTTCTTCTGTGTTCTTCTGTGTTCCTCTGTCTTCTTCTGTCTTCCTCTGTCTTCTTCTGTCTTCCTCTGTCTTCTTCTGTCTTCCTCGGTGTTCTTCTGTCTCCCTCTGTGTTCTTCTGTATTCTTCTCTGTTCTTCTGTCTTCCTCTGTCTTCTTCTGTCTTCCTCTGTCTTCTTCTGTCTTCCTCTGTGTTTTTCTGTCTTCCTCGGTGTTCTTCTGTCTCCCTCTGTGTTCTTCTGTATTCTTCTCTGTTCTTCTGTCTTCCTCTGTCTTCTTCTGTCTTCCTCTGTGTTCTTCTGTATTCTTCTCTGTTCTTCTGTACTCCTCTCTGTTCTTCTGTGTTCTTCTGTGTGTCTTCTGCTCTTCCGGTCTTCTGCTCTTCCGGTCTTCAGTCCTTCCGGTCTTCTGCTCTTCTGTTCTTCTTTTCTTCTGTTCTTCTTTTCTTCTTGTCTTCTTGTCTTCTGCCTTCGGCTCTTCTGCCTCCTCCGTCCTCTTCTCCCCGCGCCTGCCCTCCTGCTCCTGCCTCATCCCCCTCCCCCACTCGCATCCCCCCCTCTATCTCCCCTATCTAACCCGTTCACTTTCTACCTCCCTCACTCCTCCTATCTACCTATCTCTCCATCTCTCTATCCCACTTTCCAACTCCCTCACTCTCCACCTCCTCCTATCTTCCTATCTTCCTATCTTCCTATCTCTCTATCTTTTTCCCTATCTATCGTTTTCTCTATCTACCTTTTCTCTCTACCCATTTCTCTATCTCTCCCCCCCTCCCGCCACCCCCTCTATTACCTATCTTCCTATCCCCTCACTCTACCTCTCACCCTCACCCACCTCTACAACCCCCCCTCCCCTATCTTCACAACCCTACACCTATCTTTCTCCCTAATCTCCTAAACCTCCTAACACTCTCCCCCCTCCACCCTTAAACCCCCCTCCCCCAGCTCTTCTCACTCTACCTGTCCCCCCTCCCTCGCGCTTTCCCGCCGTGACCTCCTGCACGCCCCCGCCCCCCAGCTCCCATTCGCCCCCAGCTGACCCCTCCCCCCCCTCCTACCTCATATGGCGGCCGCTGCGCGAATGCGCAGCGGGTGCGCAGCTGGCGCGCCGGAGGCGCGCCAGAGGCAAGCCCGTCTGCGCCCGTCCGTGCCTGGCCCGCACCCAGCGCCATGACCCCTGGTCCCCAGCGCTCCCAAGCCCCGATGATCCGCTATGACCCCACCACCCTCCATGCCCTCAACCCAGGACGCTCCAACACCTGCTTCCAAGCTCACCCCAAACGCACCCATGGACCCTTCGCCTGCAACTCCTGCAAACGCATCTTCCACCACGCAACAACTACGACCACAAGCCCACGCGCCATCAACCACCTCAAGTGCATCCTAGTCAACGCTCACTCCGTTCACAAACACGCCGTTGAACTCTGGGACCTCCTAGACTCCACAGCACCGGACGTCGCCTTCATCACGGAAACCTGGATGAACGCCTCCTCTGCTCCAGACATCGCCACCGCCATCCCCGAAGGCTACAAGATCTCCAGGAAAGACCGCACCAACTAAGTAGGAGGAGGCATCGCCATCGTCTTCAAAGACTCCATCAGCGTCACCACCTCCACTGAAGACTCCCCTCTTGCCGCTGAACACCTGCATTTTCAGATTCGCACCGACCCGAGGACCACCCTCAGATGATCCCTCGTCTACCGTCCTCCCGGACCTCGCGCCCCTTTCAGCGACACCATCGCCGACTTCATCTCCCCGCACGCCCTCGCCTCACCGGACTACATCCTCCTAGGCGACCTCAACTTCCATCTGGAACAAAACAACGACCCCAACACCACCACCCTGCTCGACAACCTCGCCAACCTCGGCCTCAAACAACTGGTGAACACTGCCACCCACATCGCCGGACACACACTCGACCCTATCTTCTCCGCCAGCAAACACGTCTTCTTCAGCCACGCCTCCGCCCTTCATTGGACCGACCACAGCTGCGTCCACTTCACATTCCGACGCGAGACCCGCCACCTCCGCACTCAACCCATCCCTCGCCGACAGTGGAACAAGATCCCTGAAGAGCAACTCTTCGCCGCACTCGCCGCCAACCAACCCACCCTCACCACCGACCCCAACGTCGCAGCCCTCAACCTCACAAACTGGATCTCCAACTGCGCAGACAACCTTGCTCCCCTCAAACGCTCGCAGCGACAGAACAACACCAAGAAACCCCTCTGGTTCTCTGACACCCTCAAAGAATCAAAGAAAACTTGTCGCGCACTTGAGAAAGCCTGGCGCAAGGACCGCACCGCTGACAACATGACCGCCCTCAAGAACGCTACCTGCAAACACCACCACCTGATCCGCACTGCCAAAAGGAATTTTTTCACCGACAGACTGGACAAAAACAGCCACAACAGCAGAGAACTCTTCAGCATCGTCAAGGAGTTCTCCAACCCCAGCGCCAACGCCAACGCCGTCACACCCTCACAGGATCTATGCGAATCCCTCGCCACTTTCTTCCATCGCAAGATCAGCGACCTCCACGACAGCTTCGGACACCAGACCCAACCTAACACCACCGAACCCACATCCCCGACCATCACCCTCAACAACTGGACCCACATCAGCACGGAAGAAACCAAATCCATCATGAACTCTATCCACTCCGGCACCCCTTCGGACCCCTGCCCGCACTTCATCTTTAACAAAGCCGACAACATCATCGCCCCGCACCTCCAGACCGTCATCAACTCTTCTTTTTCTTCTGCTACCTTCCCCGAATGCTGGAAACACGCTGAAATCAACGCCCTACTAAAGAAACCTACGGCTGACCCGAGCGACCTGAAAAACTTCCGCCCCATCTCCCTTCTGCCTTTCCCAGCCAAAGTAATAGAGAAGACCGTCAACAAACAGCTGACCACCTTCCTGGAAGACAACAACCTGCTCGACCCCTCACAGACCGGATTCCGAACCAACCACAGCACTGAAACCGCCCTCATCTCAGTCACAGACGACATCAGAATCCTGATGGACAATGGTGAAACAGTCGCCCTCATTCTTCTCGACCTCTCGGCTGCCTTTGACACCGTCTGTCACCGCACCCTAATCATCCGCCTCCGCTCCACCGGGATCCAAGACCAGGCCCTGGACTGGATCGCCTCCTTCCTCGTAAACCGCTCCCAAAGAGTCTACCTCCCTCCGTTTCGCTCAGAACCCACTGAGATCATCTGCGGCGTACCTCAAGGCTCATCACTCAGCCCGACACTCTTCAATGTCTACATGAGCCCCCTCGCTAACATCGTACGCAAGCACGACATCATCATCACCTCCTACGCCGACGACACCCAACTTATACTCTCCCTCACCAAGGACCCCGCCAGCGCCAAGACCAACCTACAAGAGGGTATGAAGGACGTCGCAGATTGGATGAGGCTCAGCCGCCTAAAGCTGAACTCTGAAAAAACTGAAGTCCTCATCCTCGGCAACACCCCGTCCGCCTGGGACGACTCCTGGTGGCCCACGGACCTCAGCACCGCACCGACCCCCGCAGACCACGCCCGCAACCTCGGCTTCATCTTGGACCCCCTTCTCACCATGACCAAGCAAGTCAACGCCGTGTCCTCCGCCTGCTTCCTCACCCTCCGCATGCTCCGCAAGATCTTCCGCTGGATCCCCGCCGACACCAGAAAAACCGTGACCCACGCCCTCGTCACGAGCCGCCTGGACTACGGCAACACCCTCTACGCTGGGACCACCGCCAAACTCCAAAATCGCCTGCAACGCATTCAAAACGCCTCAGCCCGCCTCATCCTCGACGTACCCCGCAACAGCCACATCTCCGCACACCTGAGACACCTGCATTGGCTCCCAGTCAGCAAAAGGATCACCTTCCGACTTCTCACCCACGCACACAAAGCCCTCCACGACAAGGGACCGGAATACCTCAACAGACGGCTCAACTTCTACGTCCCCACCCGCCCCCTCCGCTCCTCTGGCCTCGCACTCGCCGCCGTCCCTCGCATCCGACGCTCCACGGCGGGTGGGAGATCTTTCTCCTTCCTGGCGGCCAAGACCTGGAACTCCCTCCCCACCAGCCTCAGGACCACCCAGGACCACTCCGCTTTCCGGAGACTCCTAAAGACCTGGCTGTTTGAGCAGCGATAACCACCCCCTTTGTTCCTAGCACCTTGAGACCCGCACGGGTAAGTAGCGCGCTTTATAAATGCTAATGATTTGATTTGATTTGATTTGATTTGATTTGATAGGTGCAATAGGCTGTTATGAACGCCACGAAAACCATGGCAGTAGGGAGGGTAAAAATGCATGAGGCGGTACAATAGCGGCCACCAGGCTGGAGATTCTTCTCTCCAGCCCGGCAGCTGCTACCGCTATGGCAGTCGGAGCAGTACATTGGCGGGTTGGCCTCAGCCAACCTGCCAATGTAATAATGTGGTGGTATGTACCGCCAGCCTGTTGGCGGTACTACCGCCACATTACCACCAACCACCGGGGTCATAATGACCCCCTAAATCTGTAACTTTTTTATTTTTTAATTTTGCAAAATTTAAATTTGTATATGTTTGTAATGTTTTAATATTGCTATATTTTTCAAATTCCGGAATATATGTTTTGACTACCGTTTTATTAAACATTTTGTTCCTTCATAATTAGATTTTTAAAACCTTTTGGATTAAAAATAATAAAGTAATTCTATTTACTTAATTTTGATATGTTTATTGCTTTTAAATAAAGGTGTTGTGTAATTTGTGCATGTTTGCACTGATATGGTTGATTAATTAAATGTTGCTTTTATAATTTCAAAATTGATAATTTTATTTTAATAGTTTTAAAAAAATGCAGTTGTTATATTTTTATTAGTTATATTTATTCATTCAAACGTTACATTAAAACATATTTTTTATTTGTTTCCTTGTAACACTCTATAATTGAATTTTTCATATTGAGTGGTTTACTTTTTGTGATACTTAAAGTGGTTTTCTGCAATATACATTTTTATTGTTATATTATTATTGTGTCAGAGTAGTCGATAGTGGAATCTAAAATTACAGCACTTTCTCTTCTGTCATTGAGTTTGGAGAGGAAATATTAATTTTTAACCCATCCATTGTCAATACTTACCCCAATATGGCTAAGTATGGAGTTGGAATAGTGTGTCTCAAAGTCCAAAGTGGTTAGGGTTTGTGTTGTAATGGTACATCTAAACCCCTTAAAATAACACTTTCCATAATGTGGTGACCTATGGGGCTGGAATATTATGTCTGCCTCTCAAAGTCCAACACTTTTCCCAATGTGGTTAAGTTTGGATTTGAAATAGCAAATCTGCCCCCTCAATCTGATGAAGTTTGAAGTTGTAATAGTTTATGCGAACACCCTCCCACCCAAATCCCACAATTTCCATAATGTATCTAAGTTTGGAGTTGGATTAGTAAATATGACCTCACCACGATGTTAAATACTTGCCAAATTTAGTTAAATTTGGAATGCAAAGGGCACATTGGATCCCACAAAGTTAAATATTTTCCCCAGTGTGGTGGCGATTCAAATCAGAATAGTAAATATGACTCCCCTCCAAAGTACAACACTTTGTCAAATGTAGTTAAGTTTGGAGTGGGAATGTCCCCCCCAAGAAAAAGTCCAAAAGTTTCCAAAAAGTGGTTAAGGTTGGATTTGGAAGAGTAAGTCTGAACCCCTCAAAGTCCAACACATTCCCCAAAGTGGCTAAGGCTGAAGTGGGAATAGTAAATTTGACCCCCCCCCTCCACAAAAGGCCAATCATTTTCTCCAATGAGGTTAAGGTTTGAGTTGGAAGAGTAAATCTGAACACCTCAAAGTTCAAACAATTTCCATAATGTGTCTAAATTTAGAGTAGGCATAGTAAAAGTGATCACCATAAATTCTTTGGTTTTGTTTGCATTTTGTGCTTTGTATATTAAAATGTTATAGTCATTCATAGTATGCATACGTTTTTGTTTTTATAAATTATATTTTTTTACACTTTATTATGGTATACAATTTTTTAAACATCTCTTTTATTATATACCTCTTTTTTATGCATTATTTTTCAGTAATTGCAAGATGTTTTTTAAATATTTTTATTTCCATGAAAAAAATACTCCAAAATAATTACAGTTTCACTTATGATGTACATACATTTATATTTATAGCTATACAGTTATATAACCTGTTGTATAGTAAATTTTAAGAAATTTAATTTGTTATTTTATTTAGATTTTTAAGTATTATAATATATTAATAATTGTAGAAAAATTATATCAGTATTTTTAATACATAATTATAAATAAAGCAGTTTTGAATCTTTCTTAAACATTGAATTGTATTGAATTGGATTTAGTGGTGGTGGAGTGTTTAGACTTAGGGCCTGATTACTAGTACAACAGTCCATAGAACTGCCATACCTGCTGTGGTGGTCTGACTGCCACATGCTTGGTGCTCCGACCGTCCAGACTTAGGGTTTTGGCAGTTGGACTGCCACAACATTGCTGACACCAACAAGCTCATAGATCTCGTGGTGCTGGTGGTGCAGAAAGCTGTGGTCAGGCACGGCAGCGCCCATGATGGCACCCCATGCCTATCACAACTTCCCTTTCTGCCAGCCTTTTCATGGTGGTGTTGCCGACTTGAAAAGGCTGACAGAAAGGCAGAGTTGGGGCCACAGGGGGGCCTCTGCACGGTCCATGACCATGTCCCCATGTCAGCACACTCAGAGTGTGAGGTGTGTGGCGACATTGGCCTTGGCTCACTCTGAGAGCCAAGGCCAATGCCATTGCACTGTTCCCACTGGCTAACCCGGCTGAAACATCCTAATACGGCAATGGGGAGGCTGCGGGTTTGGTGGCTGCCTCCCCATTGCTGTATTGTTGGACCGGAGGTTGGACCGACCACCATTATAATCAGGCCCTTAGCTTGGCCCCCACTACAAGTTTGGCAGTCCGGGGACTGCCAAACCCATGGTTGGACTGCTGCTCCCCTGGGGGTCTGACTGCCAGATTATGAACACGGCGGTCGGACCACCAGAGGACCACCACCACCTCTAGGATTATTGATAGTGATGGGGTGGTGGGGTTCAGAGTTGTGATCAGCCACGGAGGCGCTGAGTTCAGAAGCGCCATTCTGATCACAAGTCCTCTTTCTACCAGCCTTTACATTTGAGGTCCCTACCATGAAAATGCTGGCGGAAAGATAGTGCTGGGGGCCACAGTGCCTTTGGTATGGGCAGTGTAGGGTCCCCCCTGCCAGCACCCTTGGAATGCGCACTGTCTGCTCTGCATACAGTGTTCATTCTGAGGGTGCTGTTGTGCTACAACATTGGTCTCAGCTCCACTAAGGGAGCTGAGGCCAATGCCCTGGCACTGTTTCTACCAGTCTGACCGGTGGAAACATCATAATACGACTGAGTGGGGGAGGCTGTTGGTAAACTGGCAGCCATCTTCCCGTGGCTTTGGCAGTTGGCTCATTCGGATTGCCAAAGTCATAATGAGGTGCTAAGTCTTGTCTTTGTACTGGGATGTTATTTTTTGTGTATTGTGTTAGGTTGGATTATTGCAGTATGCCTTATTGTTTAATGGTATGTAATTGGTATTATATATGTGTGTTTATGTGTTTAATATTGATGTTAATGCTTTTTTCTATTCTTTGTTTTATATACTAGTGTTCCAGGTATGTATTTTCTTCCTGAGTTTTCAGTATTCCTCAGTATTTTATTTTTATTTTATGGTGATTTTGAATGGAGTCCTAAGAGTTTTAATCTCATATTGAATGTTCTATTTCTCTATGGATTATTTTAGCATTCTTTTTTAGAGGCAATTGTTTTTAGCAAATTGGTTTTGTGATTGTATTTTTTTGAGCGTCATTTCACTTACCAGGTCTATGAAATAGTATTTGCTGTTTTATTTTATTTATTTAAGTCTATGGCTGGACAATGTTGATTTGTCTTATTTATTTACGGATTTATGTATTTATTTATTAATTGATTTTCTATATATATGAGTTGTTATGGTCTTAGCATATTTTTTGTAGGTGGGAGAAAAGTGATTGTTTCTTAAAATAATGTTGTTGATTGCTTATTGTTTATTTATGATTTTAAATATTTGTGATTATTTTAAATCTGCTTTGAGAATATTTAGAAATAAATGTTAATAATGTGTTTGCTTCTTGGGACATGGTGCTGTCAAAGACATTCCACCATGGAGTGTCATACTTGTATTTCCATCCATGACCTGGCCCATGCAGGTGAACCACCCTAGTATCCTAAAAACAATCCATTAGTCGAGCTAGTTTTGTTTCATGTTGTTGAGAATAGAGGATTCAATTAGCATATCATGGAGTTTTGTGACTTCTATTACAAGGTCATATGCTAAAAGTATTAGCTTTTATATTTCTTATGCTGGTTCTAGGTTAATTGCATATTCTATGCTCAAGGTGGATTTTTGTAGGCACTTCCATATGTTCAGGTTAAAGTGATTGTAACACATCTGGATTGTAGTGTGTGGGCAGATTTTAGGTATGCTTATAATTATTCAATCAATCAATCAGTTTTTATAAAGTGCAACTACTCACCGTGAGTGTCTCAAGGCGCTGGTGGTAGGTCTGGGCCTCATTTGAAGAGCCATGTTTTGAGGTTCTTCCTGAAGATGGTGAGAGATGGGATTTGTCTGAGGTGCATAGGCAGGTTGTTCCAGGTCTTAGCTGTGAGGTATGCGAAAGGTCTTCCTCTGCTTGTGGTTTTCCAGATGCGTGGGACGGTAGCTATTGCCTGCTGGGCAGAACGGAGGGGTCTGGTGGGGTTATGGAAGGAGATGCGATGGCCCAGATAGGCCGGTCCGATGTTGCGCAGAGCCTTGTAGGTGTGGGTGAGTAGTTTGAAGTTGATTAGCTTCTCCAATGGAGGGTCCTCAGGTTTTGGGAGATGTGTTCTTGGCGTGGGAGGCTCAGGAGAGTCTTGCGGCGGGGTTTTGAATTAGTTGTAGTTTCCTGACGTTCCTGAATTTCCTGATGTTCTTTGTTGTGCTGCCAGTTTAGAGTGCATTGTCATAGTTGAGTTTGCTAGTGACTAGGGCGTGGGTGATAATTTTGTGGCCGTCGACCGGCATCCATCATTCAATATTTACGATGATTTATTGTGGGTTATAGTTGTGTTGGTTTGTTGTTTTATAAGTGTCAGCATTTCACTCTACGCTGCATTACAATTTGCTTGTGATGTAGCAGCGCACACACCAATGGTATGTTTGTGTTTTGATATTCACCAGATATTGTGCATTTGTGACAATGGTGGAGGGCAGGACTGAAACGTGGTATATATAACCCTTATGTTACACTGTGCTAAAGATAGCAAAAAGGGTTGTCTTTTATCATTAGCAGGGTTGTCATAGTAAAAAGGTGTCTGTTTGTATGATTAGTAAATTTTCAAGTACGTCTACATCGTCAAACAATTTACTACCTAGACATAGCTCACACAATCTCACTTCACTGACAGTCCCAAAAGTCAATGCTTGTGATCTCCTTAAAACAGCAGCCAGCTGCTAATGCTGCTAATGCTGCTGCAGCCTAAAGTGCACAAAATACAAATAGTTCCAGAATGTGGAGAACTCAGTCCATCTTTACCAATTCGCTCAAAGTAGCCTTTACGTTTTCATATCATCCAACAGGCTTTAAGAGAGGGTTTTTTGACAAAGACCTTTTCTCTTGCTGACCTGTTTGGAAATTATTCAAACCATCTGCAAAAATGCCCCTTGACATATTAATCAAGCACTTACTGGTAGACCGAAGTAGAAGGTTTTAAATTAACAAAGGGCCTCCTGAACGCTATTTACTTGGGAGCCCTTGTTAAAGTTAAAAACAAAAAAGAACTCGAGCAATAATAACTCTTGAGTTCATCAATTGCTTAACATGTTGCACAAAATTAATGCCCTAAAATGTGTCAAAGGCAATTCATTAAGATCAGAAGAAATTATGTCTAATCTACTCCTAATCCTTACACCTTACCCATGTATAGTGTGTTCCCAGGTAGTGCAAACTAAAATTCAAATAATAAGTAGCTTACGCCCTTAATGTGGATGTATGTGCTTTTATCAAAGCTCTCAGATCTGTAATAAAGAAAAAATATTATGAAATACATTAAGAAAATAACACAGCTTAGGAAACAATAGTCATCATTCCTAAACAGTTGTACCTCTTGGTTTCCTGATATGGAGGATTTGTACTTATAAATTACTATAATATTTTTGATTGGTTTTTACACTAATTTTCTCATAAATTTAAAGATTGACTCACCACATCTTTCAAACTGTAGTAATATAATTGAAAATGAGGTAGAACCACTTTAAACCTGACTCCATAGGAACACCCAAATATTGAAAAGTTTTGACATAGAGAATAGGAAAAGCATCATTAAAATGTGATTTAAATTCAGTAGTTTAAGGGACACAGACCATGACATAGAATTTACATGTATTTGGCTGCAGATCGTATTACTTCTTGAACCCAGTAAAGGTACCCAAATGTTTCCAAAGCCTGTTTGCCATTGGAGCTATAACAACAGCGTAATCAGTATAATGAAGCACTGGGACAGGTCAGTATCCTATCTGGGGCAGGTCCTAACCCAGTGGGATTAAATACCTCTCTAGATAATCAATATATAAAGTAAGGGCTTGGCATAATGCCTGACTCAGACCAAGTCCTTCTATTGATGCATGTTGAATCACCCATTTCATGGTCCCTATACATTGCTCCATTACATCGTTGGCTTGAGGCCATAAAGGTGTGTTTTTCTATGTTTGATATTAGGACCAGCTAGAAACCCCTTCAATTCATTGCTATTGAAAAGTGGGCCATTGTCAGACTTGTCTGGTATGCCCCACAGTGCAAAGATGTAATCTAGCATCTCAATGACTGTTTTGGGTTGTGGATGATAAGTCTTCTACCAGAGGAAACTGGGAATGCTTGTCAATGATCACCAAAGGAGATGTCCATTGACCAGAGGCCCAAAGAAATCAACAGTAATCCTTTCCCGCGCATGAGCAGGGAGATCGGACACTGTTAGGGGATGCTAGGTCATTTTGGGAGATTGGCAGTTGCATAAGTGACACTCCTTTAGCTCCTGCTCCACTTTCTCGTCCAAGCAAGGGAACCACATGTGATTCCTCAATGCCCACTTGGAGGCTATAATGCCACAATGGGCTTCATGAGTGAATTCAATAATTTGCTGTCTCAAACTCCCATTTATGACAATCTGGGATCCTCTTAGTACAATCCCTTCTGTAGTGACAGACCGTTTGTTAGGCCTGGCATCCTTGGCTTTGTTTCCCCTGACCTTTTGCCCTATGACCTCCTGTTTTTCTGACTCATTTTTCTGGCCTTTAGGAATCTGTGCACTTTACCACTGCTGACCAGTGCTAAAGTGTGGGTGTTGTGTCCTCTAAAACATGGTAACATAGGCTGCTCCACAATCGGCATATTTAATTTACTTGTACGTCCCTAGGAAGGTGCAGTATATGTGCCCAGGGCCTATAAATTAAATGCTGCTAGTAGGCCTGTAGCACTGAGTGTGAAACCCACTACAGTAGCCTTTCAAACATATCTGAGGCCTGCCACTGCAGAGCCCGTGTGTACAGTTTGACATGCCACTTCGATCTGGTAAGTGTGCCCACTTACCAGGCACAAACCAACCTTTTTATTACATGTAAGTCACAACTAAGGTAAGACCTAATCTACTCCAAGGCCAGGATGCAGTATATTTAAAAAGTTGGGCATGCATGTTTAAGTTTAACATGTCCAGATAGTGAAAAACTCTTACATCAGTTTTTCCCTATTGCAAAGACTATCTCTCCATTAGGATAGCATTGGGATTAGCTTAAAACATCTTTTAAGCCTAATTTCCAATTGGAAGGAGATAGAGATATGGATTTTGGTGCCTCTGGACTCACAATTTAAAATCACAACTTCCGGTGAAGTTGACGTTTAAATTGTAAGTCTGAAAATACCATTATTAGTAAATTGGCACTTTCCTACCTGCAACCATTTGGTGCCTTAGCCTGTATCTGAATGCACATCTGGGTTGGGCTGGGTGACAGCTACCATTTCTGAATTATCTAAAGACAGCCACAAACACAGGGCACTCATCTGCATTAATCTGCATACTGATGGGTCTTCCTGGGCAGAGGGAAGGTGAACGCTTGACACTTACACTTCAATAGGTAGTATCCTGTCTCCACACAAAGGACTTCTTACCCCCACAGGTAGCCTGGCAGACAGGACTGGGATGAAAGGGACTCTAGTGTACTTCTGAGAACTCCCTTGAAGCCTCTCTCACATCAAAGTACTTTTTGAGGGATAAGTACTGGACCTCAAACCCCTGCAAATCAGAACTCTACTGGGACAAGGTTACTCTGCCTGAAAGAAGGACTGCTGGGCTGCCAGGAGGATCTGACACTCTGCAACTGCATTTGTATTTTTGCTGCTGCTGTGTGCTGTGCTGTAGGAGGGACTGCCACCTTGCTATTTGCTCTGCTGTTTTGGCCTGCTGTCCTCTATGCCTATCCTGCAGTGAGAAGGACTGGACTCTTTCTCTTCATCCCTACTCCCAACAGTCTCCAAGTACTTGCTAACTCTGTACACATTAAGCTACCAGAGGATGTCTCCTACCAAGGATTAAGCATGGTACTTCCCCCTCGGCCTCCTGAAATTGAGTTAGTTGGGCAGGGCCCCGAGGATCAAGCAACATGTCACAGCACCACTGGGAGTCCTGTGCAGTGAGGACCTCAATCAGTTGCCTAGCAACCTCAGAATGCTCTTGCCAGATTCTTTCTGAGACCACTATAACAGCTGTTCTACCTGCATTAGCGCAGTTTGCCTGCAAAAAGTATGAATCTGGGCTTTAGTTTTGTCAGGTTTCACAAAGGTGAAATTACTGTGGCAAAGTCCCAAATGTACTTTGAACAGTAACTCGCCATGCCCAAGAAGGACTGTACCATGGTGACATCTTGTGGCGGACTGGAGGCTGATAGAGATTGTACCTTGTCAGTATCATGAGTCGTGCCTCCATCAGAAAATACATGTCCAAAGAACTTGAGCTTTGTTTTGTGAAATTCATACTTTTCAGCATGTAAGGTGAGGCCTGCATTTGTAAGCAATTGACACACTTATTTGAGCGCTTTATCATGCTCCTTCAATGTTGCACCAAATACCAGTATATTATCACTGTAATTGAAGGCATGTGTCACAGGCTGACTAATTCTATTTACAACATCTTGGAATATTTCTGCTGTAAAGGACACTCCAAAGCTTAATCTTTTTATCTAAATACACCAACATGAGTCAAATAATGGTAATCTACTCAAAGTTCTCTTCTAATTCAAGCTAATTGCAGCCCTTGTTCAGGTTAAGACGGGAAAAGAGTTTGGCTCCATTCAACTGCATGACCATATTTCACAATGTGCAGACCAGGATGTCTTTCTCTGTCGATTGCTTTGTTGGCTTGGCTCATATCCATGCAAATGCCCACTGCACCTCCACTTTTTTGGCACTACCAAAATGGACCACACCCATGATGTAGGACCAGTAGAGCGCTCAATAATGTCATGTTTCAACAAATCTTCCAGCTCCTTCTCAACCACTTCTTGTAGATGAAATGTGATTCTGCGGTGTTGCTGTGCAACATGCTTGATGTCTTCATTAATGTGAAATTGCACCTACATTGTATTGAACCTTTCTAGAGAGTGAAACAGTGACGGGAACTGACTCACAATTTCAAGTTGTGCATTTAAGTTGTCATTGTTGATTATCAGCCCCATGTCAACAGCAGCTGTATATCTAAGTGGACATGTGCTAGATGGGGAACCTTAAAGAAGCAGTACTGGGGCCTATACAGACATTTTCTTATGTCGTAAGGTCGATATGAATGATCCTTGACTCCGCAATCATTTGGAAGCAGTCCATGTGTACACCTTCCTACTTTTTTTTTGTCATTTAGAAAGCTATTACATACAAAATGCCCAGAACAATTACGTATATGAAAGATCACATTGTAGTGTGGATAACATTCTTTCAAGACATTCTAGTAACTCTTAAACTGAATTACCCCAGACTGAGTCACCCCTTGTATATTATAGGATGCAGCTTCCTTCTGACCGTGCCTTCTCTACTGTTTGTTTCGTTGGAAATGTACCTCCTGTTTTTCCTGCTGTGTGTTTCAATCATTAATTATGCATAAGCCTTGATACATGGCAGTCTAGGTAGGTATCAGAAGTAGTGTATGCATTAACTGAGGCTAGTTGTAGTGAGTTCTTGACCCTGTGGGTCGAGATGTAGTAGTCTTTGGGTCATGGCCACTCAGGCCTTCAGTACCTCCCTTGCCTTTGCATCCGTCCTAGTTTTTCTCAGGTGTGCCTCCTCTGCACCTGCCCATTTCAATATATCTTTTCTCCAGTCTATGGCTGTCGCGCGGTGAGGGCTGATCCAAGGTATGGCAATGTGTTGTTTAGCCACCACCAGACCAAGGATCGCATACTCCGTAGTGAGTTTTCTTTCGAAGTGGCCCAGTATACAATCTTTAATAGTTAGGGAAACATCCCAACCTGTCACCAACCTTAGTTGTGTTATGATCTGGATCCAGAACTCAGATATTTTTGAGCAGTACCAGACCATATGGATAAAGTTCACCCCAGCGGCCCTGCATCTAGGACAGGAACAAGATCTAGAGGAGTAAATTCAGCAGAGGCGTTGCAGGGAAAGATATGTCAATGGATCAAGTTATACAGATTTTTTTTTTTAATCTGGCCGATGTAGCCATCTTATGGACCTCCTCATGTATTTTGTTTCCAGTCTTGTGGAGAAATCTGTTCCACACAGTACTGCTACCATGCCTGCTCAACCCCCATTTTCTTTTGGTGTATGTCTGTTCGAAGACCACAATATATGTATGTGTAATGAATTGCCTTTCCCCCGCATATCCAAGACTGTGGTCATAGTTCAGGTCGGATCCAGTGCTTTAGGGAATGTATGCCATAATTGGTGGGCCGTTGCAGATATTTTCGCATATTGAAGAAATTGCCCCCCTCCTAAGTGAAAGCTCGTTTGTGCCTCCTGAAAGGACACAAAGCAGCCCTAAGGCTATAGGTCTGTCAGCATTATGCAGCCCTCCTCCTGCCATTTTCCGTTGTCATCATTGTCATCACTTGGGCTATGGCCTGAACTGTGGGATTATCCATATATCTAACTCTAAGGCAAAGGGGACTCATTTCAGGACTGTTCTTACTATTTGTTCCCAAATCTGACCTATAAGGCTAATTAAATGTGGGAAGTGCTTGGGTATTCCTGTTCCCAGCAACAAGAGTTCACCTAGTTGGTGTTCCCCGTGTGATCCCTCTAGGAGACGTCTCTTCCAGTTCCACTCCCCGTACAAACAGGAGATAGGATGTTGGAGCTAAGCTGCAAAGTAGTATAGCTCCAGGTCCGGGACATCCAATCCACCCCCAGTCCATTCTCGTTTCAGGGTGGCCAGGCTGACCCAACATTGTTTACCCTGCCATAGAAGCCCTACCAAGATTCTGACCAACTCTTAGAAAACACTTTCCTCTGAATTACAAAGTAGGAGCCTTGCATTATATAGAGACATCCAGGCAAGACAACCATCTTTATGAGTTCCTCTTTCCCTATTAGGGACAACCCGAGGGTGTTCCAAATGCACACAGAAGATCACAGTCCCATCAGTACTCTTGCCATATTATTAACGTAGAATAGATCCTGGTTCTGTGTTATACACAGGCCTAAGTATTTGACCTTATCTAACTCCCACCTAAGTTCAGCTTTGGGGAGTGCTCCGTGGGGTTCAGCTGTCAGTAGTCCAAGCGGGAAGAGGGTGGACTTGACTCATAGGCCTGACACCTCACCAGATTCATCCATAATATTTAGCACTAGGTATCAGGACATCATAGGTAGATCAATGGGTCATCTGTGTGTAAGGAGACTAGAGGCTCCGTCAGACCCACCTGAATACCCCACACCTGTAGGACTTGGCAGAGTCTACATGCCGGGGGTTCCATTGTTATTGCAAATAGTAGGGGAGAGAGGGGACATCCCTGCCTTTTACCTCTTTGTAGTACAATTTAATCTGAGGCATAGGTGGTCATTATGAACATGGCGGGAAACACCGCACCACCGGCGGTGGTGGTAACTACCGCCAACGGGCTGGCGGTCCGGTCTGCTAAATAATGAAACTACTGAGAAAAAAGAAGCGGGCCATCCACCCATCGCCATTTCGGTAGTCCCACTGACGACAGGGGAGGCTGCCCTCAGGCCAGCGGAAAGGCCCTACCCACCCACCAAATAATGAAACAACACACCGACATCAGTTCCAGGGCAGGAACCACTGCCAGAACATGCCAACGCAGACATGGAGCGAGAGTTGAAAATAATCCCAGTGCTTTTCCTTGCCATTTTTCTCCAGGACCATGACTGACGACGAACACGACAATGGTAAATACAGCAGCCTAGTACACATGGGAAGAAAGGGCACAGTTACACACCCACACCACAACACACTCCCACACCCTCCCACCATCCCAAGCCACAAATACATAACAAGATGTACCTACCAGACACAAGCCAACAAATACCAGCACCAATGCACACACCTGTGCACACCACACCCCCACAGTGCTCTGCTGGGCACTAAAATTAAATTTTAACAAAGAAATGTGAATGTTCAAACAAGGCCGTTGGACAGTCCATTTCAATATCCTGGAAGGGCAAATATAGCTCACGTTTGACCCCTACAATGGTAAATGAAACTCCACTGAGAAGGGGCGTCAATGGGGCTGCAGGCACCTCAGGGAACAGGGGCACGGGTGGCGGGGTTGGTGTTGTAATTTAGCAGTGATTAGATTAAGCATTAGCAGAAGACATCTTGTATTTAGTTACTATTGTAAACATTTTGCGGAATCCATTTTGTATTCATGGTAGCCATTTTCTTTGCTACATGCTGCCATGTGCTCACCATGTGCTCTGTCCTACCTTTCTGTTAACTGCTCTTGAAATCTGCCTAGTGACGAGTTATATTTAGCATCTCTTACTTTCGCACATGCTCAGTAAGGTCTACAGCTGTTAGTCCTTGGAAACTGTTAGCTCCTCCTACCTTTCGACTGTGCATTTTCCACATGACCTTACATGTATACAAGTCTTGTTTCCATAATTGTACCATCTCCTTTTGGCCCCTGCGTGGGTATAAAAGGACCATGCTCTCTCAGTTCAGTGTGCTGCTTCAGACATTACCAAAGGGTGCTGTCTGAATTGTAGTACCACCTCATGAGGTTAATAAACTTATGTCTTTTATTCCAGTTTCCGTGCCAACTTCTTCCTACATGGTCTGAGGACTTTGTGCAGAGAAAGGTGAACCCCTTGCACTAGTAGGCCTTGCTGAGGCTTACTTCAACATTGGGACTCAGGCCTTGAAGGGGGGGGCCTTAGGCTTAGGAGGTGGAGGTGGACAGGGTTTGGCTTGCCCTTGGAAGGAGGGGGAGTGGGCCTGAACCAGGGGGGTGGCAGAGGGACCTAGGGCAACACAGGGCTTCTTCCTCCCTGGGAAAAGGGAATGGGAAGGGTGAACTGGAGTGGACTTAGACGAGGAAGGAGTGGACTGAGCTAGGGCATGGGAACGTTTAGAGACAAGACAGGGTGGGCCAGTGTGTTCAAACTGGTCAACATGGGAGAGGAAAAGCTTCTTGGGTGCAGTTGGAGGGGATTTAGAGCCAGGTCTCGGAGTGGAGGTTGAGGGAGTGGTGGTGTTGTGTAGGCATTTTAGTTATAGCTCTATGAACAATATTTTAGCACACTAGGCCTGCCGCTGTGCACTTTAACCTAGATATATTTTATTCAGCTTTGTTTATTATTTTCCCAATAGCCACATTTGCGGTCTTGTTTTATTTCTCTCTTTCTAGCTGTTCTTTGCCGAGGCCAGCACTGCGTTCTTAAACAAGACATTTTTTTCACTCTGTGCTTCTCTCAAGGCTGCAGTAAGATAGATTGCCGGTAAACATGGTAACGCTCTGTCTCTGGTATTCATAGAAACATGCATACCCTTACATAGGGACATTTTCTTCGAACATTAGCTGTTTTATTATAGAAATACTTGACTGTCCTATACACGGGAGAGGGAGAATCCAGCCGGATAACCATGACTTTATGCTGATTGCTGAATGCTTTGCTACAGCTGCTTATGCAGACTTAAGGCCTCTTGCTAAGGTACGAGGGATGATGTCTTCCCAGGGGAACCTGAAAGGCAGACCTAGGGCTTAACATGCTGTGCTCTAATATAATCTAGGTAGGAATTATTTTAATGATTCTAGTGACAACATGTTAGTGTTATTTTTATGCTTCACTCTCCTTGTCACAATTTTAATCCTGTCATGCTTCATCAGCCTGGTTATTGCAGTTCATGCCTTATTATCTAAGATGCAGTTTGCTTCATTAAAACCTTATGGAAACATATACTGCCTCTGACTGTCTTTGTATATGTGAAACCAATGTAACTGAGAGAAACAGATGCAATCTGAGTGACTACCGTTTCCCTGAGGAGTCAATTGTCCCTGCTCTTGGGTGGAGATGAGGCACTGCTAGTTAGCTGGAGCAAAAACCCAGATTAGGCCTACTGGTGTCACCTGCAGTGGGTTAGACTTAGTCCCCCACACCGCAGGTGATTCTGCCGCTCAAATCCAGTAGTCTCATTAAAATAATGAGAGCCTATGCAACAGTGGTACAATGTGTAGGTGTGCTTAACGTGGATGCAGGTGCTTGTTTATTCTGCTTAGGCATGGTGGATATGTGTGGTGTGGATGGGTGTGAGCATTTCAGTGTTTTAGGAGGAAGGGGGGTGGACACAGTGGGAGAAAACAGGCTGCCACTGTAGAAGGATGTTGTGTGGGTGTCTGCAGGTCTGGTGAGTGTTCTGCAAGTGTCTGTGAATGTAGTCGTGGTGAGTGCAGGTGGGGTGTCTGGAGAGCATGACTGGATGTCAGCTGTTGTGGTGACTGCAAGAATAGGGGCAGCAGCAGTGACTGAGGGTGCAGGGTGTGTGGGTGTGCATGGTGAAGTGACAGAGAGGGAGGAGGGGAGGCTGACACAGTGGGGGAGGTGGATGTTGTTGTGTGTTCTTTGGTATGTTGGGTGTGTGCCTGCCTGTGGTGGGAAGTGTGGTGCTTGTGTTTCTCTGTGTGCTTCTTGTGTGTTGATCTGTGTGCATGGCTGTCTGTATATGTACATGCGACGGGTGAAGGGAGTGTGGTGCTGGAAGGGGTAGAGGTGGTGGGAGGGGGGACAGAAAGACTAGGGGTACTGGCTACAGTCAAAGAGGAGGCCAGAGCCTGAAAAGATCTCTGTAGGCCAGACATGGCACCGTGAATGTCTTCCAGGAATGCATTGCAATACTACATCTGGGATGCTAGCCCCGGGATGGCATTCACAATGGTTGTCTGCCCTACACAGATGGTTTTCAGCAGGTCAGTAGCCTCCTCCATGAGGGCAGCAGGGTTAACTGGGGCAGGGGATGAGGTGCCTGGGGAGAAGGAGACACCCACCCTCCTGGGTGAGCGGGCACGGGTAACTTGTGGGGAGCAACTGGGAGGGCAGTGATGGTATGAGCGTGGCAGAAGATGACAAAGAATGGGTGGGCCCAGTAGGGTCTGCCACCACCAGGGAGCTGCCATCGGAGGAGGTATCCGAGTCACTACCTCCAGCGGTAGTTGCCTCCCCCGTGGTATTCCCCTCGCCTTCCAACCCACTGGTCCCCTTGGTATCGGTCGACTCTGCCTCCTGGGATCCATGGGCTGCAGCATCCCCACTTGCTGGTGCCTCAGCTCCCTCGCCAGATGATGCTAATGTACACAGGGACACAAGAGCACAGGGGTGGGGAAACAAAACAAGAAAGAAGTATGTAAATTCCAGGAAATATGTACATGTTGGGACACATACACTCCCACCCAGCTAAGCCACAAACCCTCAGCAGACACAACACATGTTATGAATGTGCCCCTGACTGGTAGGCATGAGCCCACAATACACTACAGTCCCATCCTGAACCACTACTCTGATATACTTTGTGAAGTGAACCAATGAAAGACGATAGCAAGCCAACACATCTACAAGTTCATGAGGCTACATTGAATACAATGGTACAAACAGAGGACCCCTCGGAGGAATAGTTACCACAAGAAAGTATGGGGTTCACCGATGATATAGAGTTCAGTACACAGGAGACTGTCCGTGGGCTCCTGGACCTCGTTGGTTTCAGAGAATGTGTGGTGTGGGTGCTGTGACAGGTGGGGGAGGGATTTCCTTTTACAGATAGTAGGATAGTACCACCTGGGCGGACTCAAACTCGCCGTTAAAAGAACAGGAGGGAGTGCGTAAATATATTTTATCTGGAGATAATGGGATCCAGCCAAGCTACGGGGATACCTTCAAGCGCCCATCCAAATACGGATAGGCCACTGCCAGAATGCGGGCTATTAGTGGGGTCAGGGTCCGATGGGCACCCCTCCCTCATTGGGAGGCCTTCCCCAGCTGGGCCTCTCTGGTCTTCCTGGCCCAGCGCCTCAGGTCCTCCCACCGCTTCCTGCAGTGGGTGCTCCACCGGTTGTAGACCCTCTGGGTCCGCACTTCCTTGGCGATGGCTTGCCATAGTCCCCTCTTCTGATGGGCGCTGACCTGCATGGGACACACAGAGTAAAGAAACAGACGTCAGTGTAGGTGCCCCATACACAAATGCCATACCCGTTCATACAGACATGGCCCTTGGAGACATGCATATGAACAAATTACAAGCAGAAACTGCCAGGCACACTACGGGTGAGCAGTCACACATCGAACAAAAATGCATACATGCATCCAACACATTCACACACATTTAAGGAGGACAGATATAACTCACCTGCTCCTCTGGTCACCAATACAACTTGACATACAGGGGTAGGACCCTGTCCATCAGTTTCTCAAGCTCCTCTGCGGTGAAGGCCCAGGCCGTTCCCTGTCACACACACCATCTCAGGGATCAGAGTCAGGACACAGCAGCACACGCAGTGGAGTTCTACCCTTCTCATAATGCAGGAGTCCAGTGTCAAGGGTCTGTCAAAATGGCGGTAGATACCGCAGCAGTGTGCACCGTAACTACCGACGGCTATCATGATTGGCCCAGGTTCCCCATTGACAACCATGTAATCCAATGATCAGGTGCACGGCAGTGAACACCGCCTACCGCCATGACGACTAACATCAGTGGAATGAAGTCACTTCCACACTACAATACCTGGATGGCAGGAGGCTGCCATTTTGCCTCCACCACGTCTACATAGCCTGGCCGGGGGCCTCATCTATGACCCCATTCTCTCTTCCCTTTGTCGAGTACTGACATGAGTACTGGTCCCCCTCATGTAATCATGATTGGAAGTGTGTCTACACTGTGATGCCATTATGACTGAGACACCTCCCCACACTTTAGCCTGATGGACTACCTCATTCATGGTGTGTGTATGCACGTTACATATGTGTAGCATTGTAGAAATGTATTGTGACACCATGTGATGCAAGTGTCTGTCCAAACTCAAAATGTGTTCCTTCATCACCCATAGGTACAGACCCATGTGGCGAGGGAGAGCCCCATCTGTTTATAGACCCCTAGTAGATCTGACCACCATGGAGGAACGTCACATCATCATTACTTGCTGACTTAATCGCACTACAATCCTTGACCTCTATGCAGTAATGGATCATGTTCTGAAGCCCGGCAATAGGAATCACCATGCCAAACCTACAACTGTGCAGGTGCTATCTGTACTCCATTTTGTGGCCCCAGGCTCATTTCAAGTGACATTGGGCATGGCTGCAGGGGTATCTCAGCCAATGTTCAGCCACATCCTGTCAAATTTCTTGGATGCATTTGTTCAACACTTGCAAAGTTATGCCCAGTTTCCCCAAAGGGCTGATCTCAAAACAATCAAACCAGGATTCTATGCCTTTTCTATTATCCCCCATTTGATAGGTGTCATTGATGGAACCCACATAGCCCTCATACCTCCAAGAGTGAATGAACAGGTATATTGGAATCGTAAAAACTATCACGCCATGAATGTTCAATTGGTGTGTACTGCTGATCAGTTCTTTTCAGATGTCAATGCAAGGTTCCCAGGGTCAGTCCATAATGTATTTGTCCTGAGGAACAGCAGTGTGTCACACATGATGGGACAACTACAGGGGGGCAGAGCTTGGCTCATAGGTGAGTGTGTATGAGACTGGATCAGTTACATAGCTGACAGCCAGGCTGTATGCAAGTAACATGTGTGTGTTTCAACCCTCTTTCGCCCACTTTTGCAGGGGATTTTGGCTACCCCAACATGCAATGGCTCCTGACACCTGCGAGGAATCCCAGGACAGATGCAGAGAGGAATTATAATGAGGCCCATGGTCGTACTAGGAGGGTGATTGAACGTGCCACAGGACTCCTGAGTGTTTTGTTGCCTCCATCTCTCTGGAGGATCCCTGCACTATGTCCCTGACAAGGTGTGTAAGATAGTGGTGGCCTGCTGCATGCTGCACATCTTGGCTGTGGGAAAAGCTATCCCACTTCTGGAAGAGGAGGATGCTGTCCAACCAGCCATGCCACCTCAGAGGACCCAGCTAATCCTGCTATACTTGCAGTGAGTCTCAGGTACTGTTTTATGATGCTGATGGCTTCACTGCATTGTTTGAGTCTGTCTCATGTAGTAGGTACTGTGGTGTCTTTCACCAGTGCAAATACAAAATCATGACTGAAGTGGCAGATGCCAGTGGACGCAATGGGATGTACAGTGTGACATACTTCAGACACTACAGTCTGTTGGATCCCCTCCTGCAATAAAAGTGGCATTATGAAAATAACTGGCTAATGCATTCACAATCACAATTGATAGCTCATATTGATTAAGGACAGATATTTTGAGTTCACAAGTGTATTTATTCAAAGTCAAAACATCCATGAGTGTTGGGACAGTGGAAGGGAGTGGCCACATGGTGAGCAACATACTCAGGTACAAATGCTCAGCTGTTGGTTGCGCAGGGGTATCGTCCATGGGTCCATTGGAAGATAGTGAGATGGCAGTGGCATGTCAACTAGGTAGCTCAGTGGCACACAAGGGAGACAGTCCAGGGCAGACTCACTTCCTGGCACTGGTCTGAGTACACGTTTGCGAAGATGCAGATGGGCTGCAGGCGTAAGGGTGCTAATGTCCTCTGAGTCCTGTGGCAGTGCCACCAGTCCAGTGGATACTGCAGGTGTAGATGGCAGTGTCCTGTCTAGTGTAAGTGTGTAAGTGGGTCGAGGACTCAGACAGAATGTTTGTCTGACACTGCAGCACCCCTGCAATAGAGGCCATGGTCGCATTGAGCTGTTTCCGTTGCTCCGTGGCCTCCGGGTTGTTTGCTACCTGCAGCTTCTGATTCTTCTCCAAGGTGGCCAGGATCTGGTCCATCCAGTCCTGGCAATGGTGGTATGCCTCCTGGGCTTCTGCATCCATCCTTGTGCCACCCCTGGGCCACTGATACCCTCCCACTGGCCCTAGCCCCCTGTGCCTGTGTCCCCTGCACAGGTCTTGCAGTCCCACTTGCAGCTGGCCCTTCATCATCCTGCCTGGTGGTGGGTGGAGACTCGGCCTCTGTACATGTGGGCAGCCAGTCCATGGCCTGGTGACACTGGTTTGGGGTAATTTGGCCAGAGCTGATAGTGGTGGCTGAGTGATAGGGGTGTCAGAGGTGTCCTGGGTGGGAATTCTGGAGGGTGACTGTCCAGGGATGTCGGATGGTCCAGGGATTTCCTCTGTGTCCAGACATCCCTCTGAACCCTCCTGAGTAGGGCCTCAGTCTTCAGGTGGAGGACTGGCACTCCCTGACGTCTCCGTCCGGGTAGCATGGGTGGTGGTGCCTGTGTGTGAGAGAACATCAATTACAGCACTGGTCAGCAGTAATTGATGGTTGGATTACCATGTAGTGGCATGCAAGGTCCCTTTGTGTGCATTTAGATGCATTTTTTGAGAGTTGGTTGTGGTGCATTGTGGGTGTTGTAGTGCCACTGGGATTCCATGCATGGGTTGGTGACTATGCACAGGGGGGTGGATGGTGAGTTGTATGGGGGATTGTGGGCATGCGGGTGACTTGGATGTGAGTGTGTAGGTGTTGTTGATAGCGTAGGGGATGGGGTCCTGGTGGTAGTGAGAAGGATGGGGTGATACATGCATTATAGGTGTGGTGACTGTTAAGGTATTGTAGTTGACTTACCCCTCCAGTCCTCCAGTTAGTCCAGTGAGGCCCTCTGGGTGCAGGATAGCCAAGACCTTCTCCTCCTAGTCAGTGTATTCGGGGGGAGAAGGTGGGGGACCACCACCAGTCTTCTGTACGGTGATGTTGTGCCTGGATGCCATAGACTGAACCTTCCCACGCTAGTCATTCCATCTCTTCCTGATGTCCTCCCTTGTGCATGGATGGTTTCCCACTGCATTGACCTTGTTGACTATCATCTGCCATAGCTCCATCTTCCTTGCCACAGGTGTCTGCTGCACCTGTGCCCCGAATAGGTAAGGCTCGACCCTGAGTATTTCATCCACCATGGTCCTTAGAGCCCTGTCTGTGAAGCGGGGGTGCTTAGGGGGTGCCACGGTGTGTGTTGTGGGTGGTTTCTTGTAGGTGTTTTGGTGAGGATGCTGTTGTGTGGTTGGGTGTATGGCTTGTGACTGTGGCTGTGGTATGTATGTGTTTTGGGGGTATTTTTGCGTGTGACTTGTGTGATGGTGAGTTCAGTGTTTCTGTGTTGTGTAGTCAATATCTGTCATGTTATTGGCATTGCAAAAGATTGCGGGGTGTGTATGTGTGTGTTTTAAAGTGTTGTGGATGTGTGACTGGTATGTGCTTTTTGAACTTGCCAATGTGTGCATTTGTTGTTGGCGGGTCCCATTGCTGGCCGTGGTGGCCCATATCGCCAATGGTCATGCAACATTCACTGTTTGCCGAGCTGATTTGTGCATCATTATTTGGTGGGTGGTGGAATTATCTGCATGGCGGTGGCAGGGTGGAGGTTGCAGGATTTTTGGGAGGTTTGTCTTTTTGTCATCATTATACAGTGGTGTGCAGTTCACCACCACTGGTGGTCTTTTGTTCACCGTCAGCACGCCGGTCGGCGGTGATTGCCGCCAAGTTCATAATGGGGGCCATAGCTTCCAGTGTGGACTCTAGCTCAGGGCTGAGTATATAATAGTTTCATCCACCGAATAAACCTATGGCCCAGTTTTGTTTTCTCCAGAACAGACCAGACATAATCCCAATTAAGGGAGTCAAAGGCCTGTTCAATATCTAAAAAGGCTAATGCATATTTATCATGCCGGAGCTGCGCGTCGAGGCGCACGTGCGCGAGTTGGCGTAAATTCCGGAGGTTGTTTCTGTGTGGAATGAACCCCGACTGGTCCTTCTAGATAAGGGATGGGAGGTGTGGAAGTAGTCACATTGCTACGATGCTGCTTAGAATCTTCATATTGATATTAAGTATTGATATGGGTTGGTAGGAGCCTACATCCAGATGATCTTTGACAGGTTTGGGAATTACAGTAGTAAGCACTTCTGTCATAGATTGGGGGAGATGTTCACTTTTATATGCTTCCTCACAGGCCACTACTAATCTCTCTGCAGGGTCTCCCGCAAATGTTTATAAAACTCAGATGGCAAGCCATCACTCCCGAGGCGCTTGGGCGACTTGAGCGCTCTGGTAGCCTCTAGGATTTCTAGTTTACTACCCAAGGCCCCAAGGTTTTTACAGTCTGTCTCTGAAATTGTGTTTAGGGGTAGGGAAAGCAAATACATTTGTCTAGATGTCTCATCAGTATCAGTGTTTGGTTGGGTATATTCCCTCCATAGGTGTTCCAAGACACTGTTGATGGCCTGTTCGGTATAGACCTTGCGGCCCCCTTGGTCTTGCATGGACAGTATGGGCCCAAGTGCTTTTTCTGCCTTGATTAGGTGAGTTAGCATCCTTCCTGCCTTATTGTCCTCTAGCTACCATTGTCTACAAGCCGCTGTTTTAGTGTGTTTATTGCGTTTGAGCCAACACTCATTCAGTGTACGTTTCAATTGTTCCCATTTCACCCTGAGCTCTGGGGCCTCAGGTTACCCTGACCCCAGCTTCTCCAGCTCCCGCTCTCACTCTAATAGCCCCCTTTCAAGCACTTGACACACACCCATCGAGGTAGCCATACAGACCCCTAGGAGGACCACTTTCATGGCATCCCACTCAGTAGCCTGACACCCAGTAGTGTGCCTATTCTCGTTAAAATATTGTATTAATGTTTCTGGGACTGTTGCCCGAAAGGCGTGATCAGTTAGAGTTTCTGGCTGTAGACGTCATTAGGGCACCCTAGCGGGCTGTCTCTCTAGTATGTAGGTAGAAAGGAGTGGGAAGTGGTCAGAGAAATACCTTGCCACATAATGTATGTGTGTTATGGAATGTGCAGATGTCGCTGTAGTAAAAATTTAATCCAAGCGACTATAGGTCGTTGTTGGAGGGGAATAGTAGGAGTAGGCTCTTGTGTGTGGGTGATGTTGGGGTCGTACATACATCAACTCAATTTTATGCATGATCTGGTTGAGGGAGGCAGTTAAACGAGGCTTACTATTAATTTTAGGGGATGATCTGTCTATATTACCATTCAGTACAGAGTTAAAGTAGCCCGCCATCGTTATTCCTGTGGTAGGCGGAATCTGGGCCGTCTTCAAACAATGAACCCAGTAAGTCACCATTATCAGTATTTGGACCATAGGCCTTAACAATGCATATATGATGAGCATCTAATGATCCCTCAAGAAGGACATATTGTCCCCTCTCAGCCATCAGTGATCTATAAACTTTAAAGGGAACTCCAGAGGCCACCCAGATGAGCGCTCCCCTCGCACACCCTGAATAAGATGTGGCAAATATCTGGCCGCTCCATCATCTCTGCAGGTATTTAAGATAGTCTCGCCAGAGGTGAGCCTCTTGTAAGAGAGCTATAGCCACCCCATAATGGATCAGAGAGGCATAGACCCAGTTCCGCTTACTAGGGTTATTAAGGCCCTGCACATTCCATGTCAAGAATTTATAACTTGTTCTTAAGCATGTGTAGTTGGCCAACAGTATGTCTTCTCCTTTATGTGGGGTACACATGGAGGCTGAGGAGACACAACTTTTTCCCGTGGGTATTCTCCCCCCAATGGATGTCAAGCTGTGTTATGACCGGTCTGGTAGTACCAATAAAAAACAACTTGCAACAAGTGAGAACATATATCACAACCTCTGAACAGCACTTGGCATGGCAACTCCTGTCCATTCCCACAGTCTCCCCCCACACACAGGTAGAGGCTGCATAAGGCTCCTGATATACCTGTTACCAAGAGAGTAAGAAACCCCGCCCCACATATCCCTCCAGAGGACTTAAAACCTAACTATACAATATTAAAACGTGTGGTACTGAAAAATCTGTCCAGGACCACCAGGGACCCTTTGTTACGAGCCCAACCTGGACTCAGCAATTCTTGGGCACCCTGGTCTTGAACCGTCCCATCCCGAACATTTAGAAAATTGTTCCCTTGCCACCTCTCAGGAATATGTTATGTACCGGATGTCTAAACTAGGTAGATATGAAAAAAACAACCATTACGGAGGAGTCAGGTAAACATGAGACCCTGTGTTAGGGTTTGTACACAGCAAAGAGCATGTCCCCTCTCACTGCACTAGTGGGTTCTGTAATAGCTCCCTTTTAAACTTACTATTCAAAGCCTTTCTTGTTATCTCACCTTCCCCCCCCCTAGGCTTCTATGTATGTTGTTTAATGTGCTGTTTTGTTTACACATTGGGCCTTGCTTTTACCAAGGCTTCTTTAAAACACTCCTCCCTAGGCCATGTGTTAATCCAACTCATTTGCATAATAACTGAAACTCTGCACACCTTTCAAGAACATGTGCAGCATGTGAGGACCACACCCAGCTCTTCAAACCACACCCAGCTCTGCACACCTTCCAAGAACATGTGCAGCATGTGAGGACCACACCCAGCCCTTCAAACCACACCCAGCTCTTCGAACCACACCCAGCCCTGTCTATAAAAGGCATCCCCCGAGCCTCACCCAGTGCTTGTGCTCGTCTACCTCCCGCTTACCTGAGAACAGATCCCTCGGCGCTGGCACTCCTGCTCTTTACAGACTTTCTTTGACTTCAATTGGCGCTGCTGCTGGCTCATCCTTCTTCCGGTTTCCGGTTCCTCCTTGCCTCAGCCTCTCTCCTACGAGTAACCTGCAAAAGAGAAAGAAGACAAGGTTAGACTGATCAGTATCTCTTGCCAGCAAAAAGTAAGTGCAAAACTTTTTATTACCTGAGGGAGCTTTGACGGCAATTTCTGGATTCGTGTATAGACAGTTTGAGGCGAAGTGCCTTCCACGAGCATTGTGATTAAGGCTCTTTGTTGCAGGATTATTTTGCAGGACTTTGTGAAGCGGACATTGTTTTTTTTCATGGAACTTTTGGGAATCGAACAGTGGAAACCATTGACAGCAAGGAAAACAGTAAATCAAGGACTTGCACAAATTACATGCTGTATTTTGATGTAAAAGTACAGTATTTGTTTTATAAAAGATTCTGGAAATATGCGAAAAGTGAGTCTGCTATTGGGAATTTAGGCTTTAGTTATATTATGATGAATGTTTGATATTGGTAATTGTGATAACGGTATTTGTTTAATTTTTTAGAAGCTTAACAGTAATAGAAAACACATCCCAGAGCAGTAACACATTCCAAACCTGGAAACTAGAGACCAGGATCCAAGAGGTACTTTTAGAAGAGAATTTCCAATAAATAAAGGGATAGTCAGGAACCCATTTAGGAATAGGTTGCACTTATCTGTTCTTTGTTTATGTTTCATTAGGCACCAGTTTCTACAGAAGTCAGAAAGGGCCGCAGATTTGTGCAGCACTTCAACAGTGAAAACGCAAGAACGGTGTTGTCTCTCTTTTTTTTATTTTATCCACTTCCCCCCTTCCCTTGAGCTTCTGTTCTTAGTGCACTGTTTTAAAAACTAGTGTGCTGGAACAAGCAGTTTCAGGGTGGGGTCGGATTGTCTTCAACCTCCATCAGAACTGAACAAGAACTCAGGTGAGCTGGGCTTTGACAGAAGCACAAGCCTTAAAAAATAATTTCAGTTCTGGTGGACGATGAATACCGGGGAAGAAATAGAGGGCATTGACGTCACGGATATGGCGCAGGCCCTAAATGAGGACTTGGCTCATAATGAATCAGTGTCTGGCATCTTGCAACATATGCAAGAGGAAATAGAGAGATTAAAGATGGAGAATACCTCTTTAAAACAGGATTTAAGCAGGTATAAATGTAGGGAATCTCAGTGGAACACAGCTTCTACGCCTTTGTTTAAAACCTCCTCAGAGACAGGGGCGCCATCAAAACATACAACTTTGCCTTCCCCAGTTGAGGTTACTGTTAATGTTCCTAATGTTGTGCCCTTAGCAGCACCTGAACGTTTTCATGGAGATAGTAACAAATTCCATGTTTTTATCAATCAATGTCAATTACACTTCATTTGTAAGCCACAACAGTTCCCTACTGATGATACGAAAGTGGCATTCGTCTTGTCTTATTTGGGTGGCACAGCAGCCAATTGGTCAATTCCTTTTGTGGATAGAGATGATCCCATCCTCCATAATTGGAATCAATTTAAACGTACCATGACCAGCCTTTTTGCAAAACACACTTTCATGCAGGCAAGTGATAATGAGCTTTCAAATCTTAAACAAGGTAACAAGGATTTATTGACCTATCTCACTAGTTTTAATCGTTTACTCACCGAGACACAGTGGCCAGAAGAAAAGCGTGTCTCCCTTTTTTATAAAGGTTTGAGAGACGAGTTAAAAGACGCGCTGGCTCATATCGTTGATTTGCCAAAAGACTATTCAGACTTTGTAGATTTAGTTGTGAAATTAGAACATAGACTAGGAGAAAGAAAGAGAGATAAATACAAACTGGAATCACGGTTAACTTTTATTAGACACAAGAAGAAAGACACAGATAATAAACTCCCTGAACCAGAGCCTATGCAAATAGGGACACTCAGAGGTCCACTCACATCAGAGGAAAAAGAAAGAAGGAGAACATTTCAATTATGTTTATATTATGGCAGGGCAGGTCACTTTGCCAGAGAATGTCCAGTAAAGCCTAAAACTCCACGAAAGGGTGCTGTTTCCTCCACCTCCTCAACTGAATCGGGAAACGATTAAGCTCGACAAGGGGAGAGGTTACTTGTTCGAGAAAACATCTTAATCAAACCTCTAATGCTGCAGCCTTCAGGGTACCGCACATACCTAGACATTTCATAATTCAGGTCGTTTTAATTGTTACTACCCAAGTGAGGCATTCTCTCCCTGTCCTACTGGACTCAGGCGCGACAGTAAATTTTGTGGATAATAAGTTAGCTGAAATCTTAGGACTTCCTATGTGCCTAAAGCCTTGTCCAGAAGCAGTATGTGCAGTGGATGGGTCAGAATTGACCTCTGGATTAATCACAAAACAAACAAGTCCACTTGTTATGGTCTGTCAGAACGGGCACACAGAGGTGATTAGCTTTGATCTGATAGATACTCCTAATTTTGGTTTGATTCTCGGGGTACCCTGGTTAACAACTCATAACCCAAAAATTGATTGGGTGAATAGAACTGTTACTTTGGATTCCTCTTTCTGTAGAACCAATTGCTATCAAGAAGCAGGTACAGAACAGAGCACAGTATTACACTGTGCTAGTGTTACACAAGATGAACCAAGTCTCCCTCCTGAATATTCTTACTTTAAAGACGTCTTTGATCCAGTAAAGGCTAGTGTGCTGCCCCCACATCGGTCTTATGACTGCCGTATAGATCTTATCCCAGGGGCCCCTTTACCTAATAACAGAGTATATGCTTTGACTGACGAAGAAACCAAATACTTAAGAACCTACCTAGATGACCTACTACAGTCTGGGTTCATCCGTCATTCCACATCTCCAGTGTCATCTCCACTCTTTTTTATCCCGAAGCCGGATAAATCCCTGCGCGCGTGTATCGATTATAGAGGACTAAATAAGGCTACAATAAAGAATAAATATCCTCTTCCTCTAATACCTGTGTTGTTGGATCGATTAAGACATTCTACTGTATACACTAAACTAGATCTGCGGGGAGCTTACCACCTGGTCCGAGTAAAAGAGGGGGATGAGTGGAAGACAGCTTTCAAGACAAAGTTTGGTTTATTTGAGTACACAGTAATGCCCTTTGGGTTATGTAATGCCCCTGCGGCCTTTCAGTTCTTTATAAATGAGGTCTGTTAGACCTGACAGCCTTAGGGTAGTCACCCCTAACTTTTTGCCTGCCTCCCTCCATTTTTTTGGACACTGTTTTTGCTGGTTTATAGACTCTGCGCACTTTACCACTGCTAACCAGTGCTAAAGTGCATATGCTCTCTCCCTTAAAACATGGTAACCTGGAATCATACCTGATTGGACTATTAATTTACTTATAAGTCCCTAGTAAGGTGCACTTTATGTGCATAGGGCTGGTAAATTAAATGCTACTAGTGGGCCTGCAGCACTGGTTGTGCCACCCACTTAAGTAGCCCCTTTTTCCTTGTCTCAGGCCTGCCATTGCAAGGCCTGTGTGTGCAGTTTCACTGCCACCTCGACTTGGCATTTAAAAGTACTTGCCAAGCCTAGAACTCCCCTTTCTCTACATATAAGTCACCTTTAAGGTGTGCCCTAGGTAACCCCTAGGGCAGGGTGCTGTGTAGGTAAAAGGCAGGACATGTACCTGTGTAGTTATATGTCCTGGTAGTGTAAAACTCCTAAATTCGTTTTCACACTACTGAGAGGCCTGCTCCCTTCATAGGCTAACATTAGGGCTGCCCTCATACACTGTTGAAGTGGCAGCTGCTGATCTGAAAGGAGCAGGGAGGTCATATTTAGTATGGCCAGAATGGTAATACAAAGTCCTACTGACTGGTGAAGTCGGATTTAATATTACTATTCTAGAAATGCCACTTTTAGAAAGTGAGCATTTCTTTGCACTTAAATCCTTCTGTGCCTTACAATCCACGTCTGGCTGGGCTTGGTTGACAGCTCCTTGTGCATTCACTCAGACACACCCCAAACACAGGGTACTCAGCCTCACTTGCATACATCTGCATTTTGAATGGGTCTTCCTGGGCTGGGAGGGTGGAGGGTCTGCTCTCACACAAAGGACTGCCACACCCCCTACTGGGACCCTGGCAGACAGGAGTAAACTGAAAGGGGACCTGGTGCACTTCTTAGCCACTCTTTGAAGTCTCCCCCACTTCAAAGGCACATTTGGGTATAAAACAGGGCCTCTGCCCTACCTCATCAGACACTTGCTGGAGAAGAAACCTGAACCAGAAACTACATCCTGCCAAGAAGAACTGCCTGGCTGCTCAAAGGACTCACCTGTCTGCTTTCTACAAAGGACTGCTGTCTTGCTGTTGCCCTGCTGCCTTGCTGAACTCTTGTCTGGCTGTGAAAGTGCTCTCCAAGGGCTTGGATAGAGCTTGCCTCCTGTTCCTTGAAGTCTCAGGACCAAAAAGACTTCTCCCTTTCACTTGGACGCTCCGTGCGCCGAAAATTTCGACGCACAGCTTGTTTCGCGGCGAGAAAAACGCCGCACACCGACGCTGATCGACGCGACGCCCTCGGGACGATCGAGACTTCGACGCACAACCTCGCAAGGACAAAGCCGCCCGACTTTCCAGGAGAAATCGACGCGACGCCTACCGTGAGCGCGAAACTTTGACGCACGGCCTCGCAAGGACAACGCCGCCCGACTTCCAAGGAGAAATCGACGCGACGCCTGCCGTGAGACCAAACTTCCGACGCACGGCCTCGCAAGGACAACGCCGCCCGACTTCCAAGAAGAAATCGACGCGACGCCTACCGTGAGATCGAAACTTCGACGCGCAGCCCCGCAGAACGACGCGCAGCCGGAAAACAAGCAGGAGAATCCACGCACAGACCCGGGACAGCTGGTAATCCCCGCGATCCACGAAAAGAGACTGTCTGCGCGCCGGAAAACGACGCCCGACTTCCCCACGTGGAAAAGAACGACGCAAGTCTTTGTGTGCTGAGGAGAAATCGACGCACACACCCTTTTTCCACGCATCTCTCCACCTGTGGCCCTCTGAGGAGATTTTCCACCAGAAACCAGGTACTTTGTGCTTGAAAGACACTTTATTGCATTCTAAAGACTTAAGACACTTTATATCACTTCCCTGTGATATTTCTACAATTTTCCATTGCAACTTTATTCTTTTTGACCTACAATTATCCTGATAAATATTCTATATTTTTCTAAACACTGTGTGGTGTATTTTTGTGGTGCTATATGGTGGTATTGTATGATTTATTGCACAAATACTTTACACATTGCCTTCTAAGTTAAGCCTGACTGCTCGTGCCAAGCTACCAGAGGGTGGGCACAGGATAATCTTGGATAGTGTGTGACTTACCCTGACTAGAGTGAGGGCTTTTGCTTGGACAGAGGGTAACCTGACTGCCAACCAAAAACCCCATTTCTAACATTGGTGATCAGCGGTGAGGATAGGACTTGTATTTGTGCAGTGACATACAGTAGCTAAGTATCTCACTACCTACCCACAGTTGAAGGTCAACTTGGTTTTTATCTCTTTTTGAAAATCCGTTTTTTCCTGACAATTTTCAAAAACTAAATCCTCACTCAACATGTCTCTGACTGGGTCTCAGACAGGGGACTTTGACCTAGTCCAGTTGGATACATACACAGTCAAACAACTAAGAGGATTCTGCAGGGCATTAAGGGTACCCACCCAAGGGGCCTCCAGAAAGGAGGACTTTCAAGTGGCGCTGAGGGCCTGGGCAGAAGCCCATTTAGAGGATGATGAGGAAGGGGAGCCAGAAAATGGCCCCTCAGAAGGATTTTCACTATCTATGGATGGTGTTACCACTGCAATTGTGCACCCTTCCAGACCAGGGAGCAGTGTCTCCATGCAAAGCCTGACCGCAGAGGAAAGGAGAGAGGAAAGGGAGTTCCAATTGCAAATGGCAAAACTGAAAATTGAGGCGCAACAGGAGGAGAGGAGGGCAGAAAGAGAAGCCAAACAAGCTGAGGCTGAAAGAGCAGCCAAACAGATTGAAGCTGAAAGGACAGCCAAATAGATTCAAGCAGAAGCTGAAAGGGCAGCCAAACAAGCAGAAGCTGAAAGAGCAGCCAAACAAGTGGAAGCTGAAAGAGCTTTGGCTGAAAAGAAACTATTGTTGGCTCATGAACTGAGTCTCAAGGAGCTGGAGATCAAGGCAAGACAGTCTGAATCCAGCAATAATGGTGGCAGCATACAGACAGGACCTGCTGGAGAAAAGAAGGTTCGTATACCCAAAAATGTGGTGCCCAGTTTTGTGGTGGGAGATGACATAGATAAATGGTTAGCTGCTTATGAAGTTGCACTAAGGGCTCATGAGGTTCCTGAAGGGCAATGGGGGGTAGCTATGTGGGGTTATGTGCCGCCATTGGGGAGGGACACACTTCTCACATTGGATCCACCGGATCAAAACACATACCCACTCCAGAAAGCCACTTTACTTGCCAAGTTTGGGCTGACCCCTGAGGGATACCGTCAGAGGTTCAGGGACAGCACCAAACAAACCACACAAACATGGGTAGATTTCTTTGATTTCTCTAGTAAGGCACTGAATGGATGGGTGCGGGGCAACAAAGTAGCAGATTATAAAGGTTTATATGACTTGATCCTGAGAGAGCATATGCTTAATGTTACTTATACAGATTTGCGCCAGCACCTAGTGGATAGTAAGCTGACTGATCCCAGGAAGCTTGCTGAGGAGGCGGACCTCTGGGTTAGCACCAGAGTGTCCAAAAAGGTACCTGGGGGGGACTCCCACAAAGGTGGTCAGGGTTCCCAACAGAAGAAAGAGGGGGGGGATAAACTTACAGATAAGGAACTCTCTAAAGGCCCCCAAAAGAATTCCCAGGGAGGGGGTGGCAACCCTTCCTTTTCCAAATTTGGGAAAAAGCCAGGGACATTTGACAAGTCAGGAAAATCTAGCCCCAAATGCATGGAGTGTTACCAATATGGTCACTACAAAGGCGATCCACAGTGCCCCAAGAGGGCACCGTCCACTACCGGACAGGCACCTGGGTTGACTAGTGTAGCACTCGGGGGGGAGATGGACCCAACTAGCTTTGGGGAGCAGGTAGAGATTTCCCTAGTGTCCCTGGGAGAAGGAGAAATGGTGCCCAAGGCCCACATGCCCAGAAATACTTCCAAGTACCGGCAGTGGGTCACCATTGATGGGCAGAGGGTGGAGGCTCTGCGTGACACAGGAGCCAGTATGACTACTATCAAGAGTCAGCTGGTGTCAGCAGAGCAGATAGTACCTAATACATTCCACCAGGTCAGAGTCGCTGACAATCGCGAGAGTCACCTACCGGTGGCTCTGGTTCCCTTTGAGTGGGGGGGGGTCTCTGGTACTCTGAAAGTAGCTGTGAGTCCTGCCATGCCTGTAGATTGTCTGTTAGGCAATGACCTTGAGCACACTGCTTGGAAAGAAGTGGAGCTCAGGTCTCACCTGGAGATGTTAGGGTTACCTGAGTGGGTCTGCATGACCACACGGTCCATGGCTGACCGAGAGGGAAGTCAAGGGCATCTGGAGCCTGGAACGATGGCCCAGAGAGCTGCCAGGAGGAGGGACCAGGGGTGCGGGAAACCGGCCCCCGCTGTTCCCACAGTGGCTGACGGGGCTCCTGAGGAGGAGGCTTCCGAGCCAACTGGGGAAGACATTGCCGCCCTAGGTGACTTACCTGAGCTTGCTGGCTGGCAAGTTGAGGGTGGACCCACCAGGGAGGAATTCTGCAAGGCGCAGAAAGAATGTCCCACTCTAGAAGGTTTGAGGAAACAAGCCTCAAACCAGGCAGCCGGCGACGCCTCTGGCGATCACCACCTATATTGGGAGAATGATCTCCTCTACAGTGAGCCTAAGGTTCCGGGCTTTGGGGCAGCACGTATGCTGGTGGTCCCCCAATGTTACCGAACCTTCCTACTGGGTCTGGCTCACGACATTCCCCTGGCAGGACATTTGGGGCAGGGCAAGACCTTTAACAGGCTTGTCACCCACTTTTATTGGCCCAAAATGAGGACACACTCAGACAAGTTCTGCAGATCCTGTCCTACCTGCCAGGCCAGTGGTAAAGCAGGAAAAAGGGTTGAAACCCCCCTGATTCCACTTCCTGTCGTTGGCACCCCCTTTGAAAGGGTGGGCATCGACATTGTTGGTCCCTTGGACCCCAAAACTGCCTTAGGCAACAGGTTCATCCTGGTTTTGGTGGACCATGCCACCCGTTACCCAGAGGCAATCCCTCTGAGGACAGTAACTGCACCGGTGGTGGCCCGAACCCTGATGGGGATATTTACCCGTGTGGGATTCCCCATGGAAATAGTGTCTGACAGAGGCACTAACTTCATGTCTGCATACATGAAGTCTCTGTGGGATGCGTGTGGTGTAACTTACAAGTTCACCACACCCTATCACCCCCAGACGAATGGTCTTGTGGAGAGATTCAACAAGACCCTGAAAGGCATGATTGGTGGCCTCCCTGAGGCCATGAGGCGTAAGTGGGACATCCTCTTACCATGCCTTCTCTTTGCTTACAGAGAGGTCCCCCAGAGAGGGGTAGGGTTCAGTCCCTTTGAACTTCTCTATGGGTACCCTGTCAGGGGACCCTTAAGCATTGTCCAGGAGGGATTGGAGAAAGCTCCAAAGACACCCCCTCAGGATGTGGTCAGCTATATGTTGGCCCTCCGCAACCAGATGACCAGCTTCTGGAAAGAAGCCCAAGATAACCTTGAGGCCAGTCAAGAGGTGATGAAACAATGGTATGACCAGAAGGCCACCCTGGTAGAGTTTCAACCTGGAGACAAAGTGTGGGTAATGGAGCCAGTAGAGCCCAGAGCTCTCCAGGACCGCTGGTCTGGCCCATTTGAAATAAAGGAGCGGAAAGGGGAGGCCACTTACCTAGTGGACCTCAAAACCCCTAGGAATCCCCTAAGGGTGCTCCATGTGAACCGACTAAAAGCTCATTTTGAGAGGTCGGAGATCAACATGCTTCTGGTCACAGATGAAGGAACGGAAGAGGAGAGTGAACCTCTCCCCGACCTCCTCTCTGCCCAAGAAGGTGATGGGTCAGTAAGCGGGGTCATCCTGTCTGACTCCCTGACTCTAAATCAGAAAGGAGACTGTTATGAGCTGTTGGAGCAGTTCTCCCCCCTGTTCTCCCTTACTCCTGGGCTGACCCACCTCTGTGTTCATGATATTGACACCGGTGACAGTCTCCCTGTGAAAAACAAAATTTACAGGTTGTCGGATAAGGTGAAGGCCAGCATCAAGGAGGAGGTCTCCAAGATGTTGACTCTAGGGGTCATTGAGAAATCCAGTAGTCCCTGGGCCAGCCCAGTGGTATTGGTCCCTAAGGCTACTGCCCCAGGTGCGAAGCCAGAACTCCGGTTCTGTGTGGACTACCGGGGTCTCAACTCAGTCACCCGGACTGATGCTCACCCCATCCCCCGAGCTGATGAGCTCGTGGACAGGCTAGGCGCTGCCAAATTCCTGAGTACGTTTGATCTTACTTCAGGGTACTGGCAGATCGGCCTAACTGAGGGGGCCAAGGAAAGATCTGCATTTTCAACCCCGGATGGCCATTACCAGTTCCGGGTGATGCCGTTTGGGTTGAAAAATGCCCCCGCTACCTTCCAACGGTTGGTTAACGGGGTCCTAGCTGGCAAGGATGCCTTCTGTGCAGCCTACCTGGATGACATAGCTGTCTACAGTTCCAGCTGGGAGGAACACCTGCTTCACCTCAAGGAGGTGCTTCAGGCCCTGCAACAGGCAGGCCTGACCATCAAGGCCAGTAAGTGCCAGATTGGGCAGGGTTCCGTGGTGTACTTAGGACACCTAGTGGGTGGTGGCAAGGTGCAGCCACTCCAGGCCAAGATTGAAACTATCAAGGCCTGGCAACCACCCCGAACACAGACGGAGGTGAGAGCCTTTCTAGGCCTCACAGGATACTACCGCCGATTTGTCAAGGGCTATGGTACCATTGTAACACCCTTGACAGAACTCACTTCCAAGAAGCAACCTAAGTTGGTGAATTGGACAGAGGCTTGTCAGAAAGCCTTTGACGCCCTGAAGGAAGCCATGTGCACGGCCCCCGTACTCATGGCCCCTGACTACTCCCAGGAATTTATCGTGCAGACAGACGCTTCAGAGCATGGCATAGGGGCAGTCCTAGCACAGCTGAATGAGGAGGGCAGAGATCAACCGGTAGTCTTTATTAGCAGAAGGCTATTACCACGGGAACAGAGGTGGAGTGCTATTGAACGAGAAGCTTTTGCTGTGGTCTGGGCACTAAAGAAGCTAAGACCCTACCTGTTTGGGACTCACTTCCGGGTTCAGACAGACCACAGGCCCCTCAGATGGCTCATGCAGATGAGGGGTGAGAATCCAAAACTCTTGAGGTGGTCCATTTCCCTACAGGGGATGGACTTTACGGTGGAACATCGCCCAGGGGTTGACCACGCCAATGCTGATGGTCTCTCCAGGTACTTCCGCCTTAGCGATGAGAGCTCCCAGGAGGTCGGGTAGCTCTCCCCACTTTCAGCTGGGGGGGACACATGTTAGACCTGACAGCCTTAGGGTAGTCACCCCTAACTTTTTGCCTGCCTCCCTCCATTTTTTTGGACACTGTTTTTGCTGGTTTATAGACTCTGCGCACTTTACCACTGCTAACCAGTGCTAAAGTGCATATGCTCTCTCCCTTAAAACATGGTAACCTGGAATCATACCTGATTGGACTATTAATTTACTTATAAGTCCCTAGTAAGGTGCACTTTATGTGCATAGGGCTGGTAAATTAAATGCTACTAGTGGGCCTGCAGCACTGGTTGTGCCACCCACTTAAGTAGCCCCTTTTTCCTTGTCTCAGGCCTGCCATTGCAAGGCCTGTGTGTGCAGTTTCACTGCCACCTCGACTTGGCATTTAAAAGTACTTGCCAAGCCTAGAACTCCCCTTTCTCTACATATAAGTCACCCTTAAGGTGTGCCCTAGGTAACCCCTAGGGCAGGGTGCTGTGTAGGTAAAAGGCAGGACATGTACCTGTGTAGTTATATGTCCTGGTAGTGTAAAACTCCTAAATTCGTTTTCACACTACTGAGAGGCCTGCTCCCTTCATAGGCTAACATTAGGGCTGCCCTCATACACTGTTGAAGTGGCAGCTGCTGATCTGAAAGGAGCAGGGAGGTCATATTTAGTATGGCCAGAATGGTAATACAAAGTCCTACTGACTGGTGAAGTCGGATTTAATATTACTATTCTAGAAATGCCACTTTTAGAAAGTGAGCATTTCTTTGCACTTAAATCCTTCTGTGCCTTACAATCCACGTCTGGCTGGGCTTGGTTGACAGCTCCTTGTGCATTCACTCAGACACACCCCAAACACAGGGTACTCAGCCTCACTTGCATACATCTGCATTTTGAATGGGTCTTCCTGGGCTGGGAGGGTGGAGGGTCTGCTCTCACACAAAGGACTGCCACACCCCCTACTGGGACCCTGGCAGACAGGAGTAAACTGAAAGGGGACCTGGTGCACTTCTTAGCCACTCTTTGAAGTCTCCCCCACTTCAAAGGCACATTTGGGTATAAAACAGGGCCTCTGCCCTACCTCATCAGACACTTGCTGGAGAAGAAACCTGAACCAGAAACTACATCCTGCCAAGAAGAACTGCCTGGCTGCTCGAAGGACTCACCTGTCTGCTTTCTACAAAGGACTGCTGTCTTGCTGTTGCCCTGCTGCCTTGCTGAACTCTTGTCTGGCTGTGAAAGTGCTCTCCAAGGGCTTGGATAGAGCTTGCTTCCTGTTCCTTGAAGTCTCAGGACCAAAAAGACTTCTCCCTTTCACTTGGACGCTCCGTGCGCCGAAAATTTCGACACACAGCTTGTTTCGCGGCGAGAAAAACGCTGCACACCGACGCTGATCGACGCGACGCCCTCGGGACGATCGAGACTTCGACGCACAACCTCGCAAGGACAAAGCCACCCGACTTTCCAGGAGAAATCGACGCGACGCCTACCGTGAGCGCGAAACTTTGACGCACGGCCTCGCAAGGACAACGCCGCCCGACTTCCAAGGAGAAATCGACGCAACGCCTGCCGTGAGACCAAACTTCCGACGCACGGCCTCGCAAGGACAACGCCGCCCGACTTCCAAGAAGAAATCGACGCGACGCCTACCGTGAGATCGAAACTTCGACGCGCAGCCCCGCAGAACAACGCGCAGCCGGAAAACAAGCAGGAGAATCCACGCACAGACCCGGGACAGCTGGTAATCCCCGCGATCCACGAAAAGAGACTGTCTGCGCGCCGGAAAACGACGCCCGACTTCCCCGCGTGGAAAAGAACGACGCAAGTCTTTGTGTGCAGAGGAGAATTCGACGCACACACCCTTTTTCCACGCATTTCTCCACCTGTGGCCCTCTGAGGAGATTTTCCACCAGAAACCAGGTACTTTGTGCTTGAAAGACACTTTATTGCATTCTAAAGACTTAAGACACTTTATATCACTTCCCTGTGATATTTCTACAATTTTCCATTGCAACTTTATTCTTTTTGACCTACAATTATCCTGATAAATATTCTATATTTTTCTAAACACTGTGTGGTGTATTTTTGTGGTGCTATATGGTGGTATTGTATGATTTATTGCACAAATACTTTACACATTGCCTTCTAAGTTAAGCCTGACTGCTCGTGCCAAGCTACCAGAGGGTGGGCACAGGATAATCTTGGATAGTGTGTGACTTACCCTGACTAGAGTGAGGGCTTTTGCTTGGACAGAGGGTAACCTGACTGCCAACCAAAAACCCCATTTCTAACAAGGTCCTACACGAATTCCTGGACGTTTGTGTCATAGTATACATAGACGACATCCTCATTTACTCTAAGAACTCAGAAGAACATACCCAACATGTTGGTGCAGTATTATCAAAGTTAAAAGAAAATCATCTTTTTGCTAAGTTAGAATAGTGTACTTTTAATGTCAACAAGGTGGACTTTTTAGGATACTGCCTGTCACCTCAAGGAATAACTATGGATGTAAAGAAAATCAGTGCTATTGCTGATTGGCCAGAACCATCCTCTGTAAAAGATATTCAGAAATTTCTGGGTTTCGCCAATTTTTATAGGAGGTTTATTGCACATTTTGCAGACATTGCAGCCCCAATAATTACCTTGTTGCGGAAAGGGCAACAATTTCTTTGGACTGATGAGGCGGCACACGCCTTTCAACTCCTAAAACAAAAGTTCACTTCAGCCCCAATTCTGAAACATCCTGATCCTGACTTGCCCTTTTTTGTTGAAGCGGATGCTTCACAAGTAGCTTTAGGAGGAGTTCTCTCTCAACGAGATGCAGTAGATGGCCAGTTACATCCTATAGCCTTCTATTCCAAAAAGTTATTACCAGCTGAACAAAATTACACTGTGGCTGAAAGGGAACTACTAGCTATCAAAGTAGCCTTTTCAGAATGGAGGCACCATTTAATGGGAGCCAAGTACCCAGTTACAATCTTTTCTGACCATAAGAACCTACAGTTTTTTGGATCACTTAAAGCACTAACACCACGTCAGATGCGCTGGTTAAATTTTTTTAGCACATTTGACTTTGTTATAACCTATAGACCAGGTGCACAACAAATTCAATCTGATGTGTTATCTAGATACGGACATACCTCAGACATGAAACAAGATAAAATAGGAGAACCCATTATTCCTCCCCAAAAGTTGTTGGCACCAGTACAACAGAAGGATTTCATCACAGATCTATATAATGCACACATGCAAATAGCACCTCAGGATTGGTTAAAGGATTCCCATAACACAATACAACGAGGTTTATTGTATCACGACAACATGCTGTTAGTGCCCACCTCTGAATTACAAACACAGGTGATAATTTGGCATCACGCCTCACCGTTGGCAGGTCATCCTGGTTGGGTAAAAACCCTGGAAAATGTGCAAAAACACTTTTGGTGGGACACTATAAGAAAGGACATTAAGCAATTTGTCACTACCTGTCCAATTTGTGCAAGACATAAATCTTCTCATAAGGCTCCTGACGGCTTGTTAATACCAATGCCAACACCCAAACAACCTTGGCACACTGTGAGCGTAGACTTTATTGTAGGTTTACCACCTGTAAAATCCTTCACAACAGTGTTGGTTATAGTGGATTTTTTATCTAAAATGGCACATTTTGTACCATTACGGAAATTACCCACGGCGGCAGAATTTGCCGATATTTTTATAAGGGAAATTGTGCGTTTACATGGTTTGCCAAGCAAAGTGGTGTCAGACCGAGGGAGCCAGTTCAACTCCAGATTTTGGAAAAAATTATGTGAAAAACTGAAAATAGATGTGGCCTTATCCACTGCTTTCCACCCAGAGACAGATGGACAGACTGAACGACTGAACCAAACCTTACTTCAAACGCTACGTTGTTTATTGGCTGATTATTCTAGTGAATGGTTGGAAGCTCTTCCTGTAGCAGAGTTTGTTTATAATAATACTGAGCATTCAGCTCTACTTTGCTCACCATTCTATTTCTTGCAGGGGTATCATCCAAGAGCTATACCCATTTTGTTAGAAGATTCCCTGTTGCCTACAGTAACGGATAGACTAACGAGGTTAGGTGACATACAAGACAAAGCCAGGAAACATTTATTAAAGTACAAGGAAAGCATGAAAAGACAAGCAGACAAACACAGGTCTGAGGCCCCAATGTATAAAATTGGTGACAAGGTATGGCTCTCCACAAAAAACCTAAACATAGAGGGATCCCGAAAGCTGCAACCACGTTTCATTGGACCCTTTATTATAACTGCCATAGTAAACCCGGTAACAGTAAAATTAGATTTACCAAAAGAATATCCAGTACATACTACATTCCATGTGTCCTTGCTTAAGCCGTACAACTAAAAAACCCGACCTGAAGCACCACCTCCACCCATACCAATTAAAGGAAATCTGGAATATGAAGTGAAAAGCATAAAAGACTCAAAAAGAATTAGTGGACGTCTGTTTTATTTAGTAGAATGGAAAGGATATGATGAATCTGAGAATTCATGGGAACCAGCATCATATGTACATGCCCCACAGCTGATTAGACGGTTTTATTTAAAAAATCCAGGAAAACCCCGTCCTGTAGGAGGGCCTTTGAGGGGTGCAACTGTTAGGGTTTGTACACAGCAAAGAGCATGTCCCCTCTCACTGCACTAGTGGGTTCTGTAATAGCTCCCTTTTAAACTTACTATTCAAAGCCTTTCTTGTTATCTCACCTTCCCCCCCCCCCTAGGCTTCTGTGTATGTTGTTTAATGTGCTGTTTTGTTTACACATTGGGCCTTGCTTTTACCAAGGCTTCTTTAAAACACTCCTCCCTAGGCCATGTGTTAATCCAACTCATTTGCATAATAACTGAAACTCTGCACACCTTTCAAGAACATGTGCAGCATGTGAGGACCACACCCAGCTCTTCAAACCACACCCAGCTCTGCACACCTTCCAAGAACATGTGCAGCATGTGAGGACCACACCCAGCCCTTCAAACCACACCCAGCTCTTCGAACCACACCCAGCCCTGTCTATAAAAGGCATCCCCGAGCCTCACCCAGTGCTTGTGCTCGTCTACCTCCCGCTTACCTGAGAACAGATTCCTCGGCGCTGGCACTCCTGCTCTTTACAGACTTTCTTTGACTTCAATTGGCGCAGCTGCTGGCTCTTCCTTCTTCCGGTTTCCGGTTCCTCCTTGCCTCAGCCTCTCTCCTACGAGTAACCTGCAAAAGAGAAAGAAGACAAGGTTAGACTGATCAGTATCTCTTGCCAGCAAAAAGTAAGTGCAAAACTTTTTATTACCTGAGGGAGCTTTGACAGCAATTTCTGGATTCGTGTATAGACAGTTTGAGGCGAAGTGCCTTCCACGAGCATTGTGATTAAGGCTCTTTGTTGCAGGATTATTTTGCAGGACTTTGTGAAGCGGACATTGTTTTTTTTCATGGAACTTTTGGGAATCGAACAGTGGAAACCATTGACAGCAAGGAAAACAGTAAATCAAGGACTTGCACAAATTACATGCTGTATTTTGATGTAAAAGTACAGTATTTGTTTTATAAAAGATTCTGGAAATATGCGAAAAGTGAGTCTGCTATTGGGAATTTAGGCTTTAGTTATATTATGATGAATGTTTGATATTGGTAATTCTGATAACGGTATTTGTTTAATTTTTTAGAAGCTTAACAGTAATAGAAAACACATCCCAGAGCAGTAACACATTCCAAACCTGGAAACTAGAGACCAGGATCCAAGAGGTACTTTTAGAAGAGAATTTCCAATAAATAAAGGGATAGTCAGGAACCCATTTAGGAATAGGTTGAACTTATCTGTTCTTTGTTTATGTTTCATTAGGCACCAGTTTCTACAGAAGTCAGAAAGGGCCGCAGATTTGTGCAGCACTTCAACAGTGAAAACGCAAGAACGGTGTTGTCTCTCTTTTTTTTATTTTATCCACTTCCCCCCTTCCCTTGAGCTTCTGTTCTTAGTGCACTGTTTTAAAAACTAGTGTGCTGGAACAAGCAGTTTCAGGGTGGGGTCGGATTGTCTTCAACCTCCATCAGAACTGAACAAGAACTCAGGTGAGCTGGGCTTTGACACCCTGATCTCTAATCTAGGTGGATATAGATGAGCCCCTTACACAGAGGGAGTCTAGTGGATGGTAAGACCAAGTCATCTCTCAAACTGTCAGATGGCCGAGCGATCTGAGTTTTGGGTGTCTAAGAGATGAGTCGAAGGGAGGAAGAAGTTCGGGATTGAGTCCATATCATTCTCCGTGCCACATGCCCCGTCCTCCGCCACCATTACTTTGTTGACGCCGGCTAGTGATGGTGATTAGATGCTCAGTTAAATGCCTCATGCGGGGTTTTGAAGAAATGTACTGTCTTTCCATGTGTGTCCTTAGTTTAGCTGGGAAAAGGAGAATCTAACTCAGCTTCCTTTTGAGCCCTAGGAAATCTCTCTGGAGCTCCTGTACTTTTTTATGTAGTCTGGAATTATAAGTATAGGTGGACCCTAATAGTTAGGGGGGGCTCAGGTTCTCACATGCTGAAGGATTAGATCCCGATCTCTATAATTACATAAGCATGCTATAATTGTGCTCAGTGGTGCACCAGGTTTTGGGACCAGGCCCAGAGCTCTATGCTCTCTCCCTTCACTATGAAGAATTTAAAGAGGCGCATAGGCTGCAGAGCCGTAGTGAGCCAGTCTTCGAGGAAGAGCTCCATGGACGGTCCCTCCGCCCGCTCCGGAAACCCCACCAGTCAGCGGTTGTTACATCATGATCGGCCTTCTGCATCTTTTAGTCTCTCTGTGGTTTGGATGGCTACTTTATTTGGTTCAGCTACCATTGTTGGCAACTCTTGAACCGTGGCTCGTATCATAGTTACCTCTTCCTCAGTGTTCATAAGCCTCTCCGCCACTTTATGAAGGTCAAGGCAGAGGTGGTTTATGTCCATTGCCATAGTGTCCATTTTGTTTTCAATGGCCTCTCTGTCCCTTTGATTGCCTTCATTGTGTCAGCAGTGTCTTGTGAGGGTCCCGGATGGGTTGGAGGGTCCTGACCCTCTGTGGTGCTCAATCCACGCCCAGGGGTAGTGAACGGCATAATCTTGTTTGATTGGGATCCTTTGTTCATTTTGACTTTGCCCATGTTGAGAGCACTGTGCAGCCCACGGGCACTGTCGTCAACAGAAGTATCAGGGTGTTGTATCGGAGACTGGTTTATTATTGTTACTTTCGCTTTGCTTTGCATTTTGTTAGCGGCTAAGAGGATTCCAGTCATTGCCCAGGACATGCACCAGTGTTCCCCATCTTCGCGATCGCCGTCTGCTCGAGGGCTTCACCCTCTGATCGAGGGGGGTGGGGGAAACCGACCCCATGTCAAGGGAGGGTGGCGGCAGCCTTCACCCACTGTTGTATTTTTGTAACTTTAGGGGGCAGGGGGCGAAGGATGATGCCAGAGTTTTCAGCTCGGGACGGGAGCTTCAGCAGGACACGTCTTGGCAGCCATCTTGTTAAGCCCTGCCTCTACACCTTCATACTTGACACTTTGGCCCAGATTTAAGATGGCCTAACACCATCTAACAACACATTAGTGTCCTTTTATTACGCTAATGTGACTTTAGCCAGCCAAAAACACTGTGCCATATTTACAAAGTGGAATAATGCTTGCATTGTGCCACTTTGCAACCTCTTGCTCCACATTATGCCTGTGCCAGGCTTAATGGATGCAAGGGGGCGTTCCCCCATTAAGGGGGGCTGAAAAAATAGTGGTATATTGAAAATAGTGCACACATGGTGGCATTAGGGGGTGCTAAGGGTTGCAAGAAAACTGGTGCTGCACTCGGTGCAGGGCTACTTTTCATAAATCTGCCCCTTTGAGTCATTGTGCAGGCAATAGAGTATGAAAATGTTTATCTAGCATGACCTTGATCAAAGCACCTCTATCTATTACAAAACATACTGGACAACCATTGTCTTTCAGTTTGATTTTGGTGCAATGTCCATATGAGTTATTTTGCTTTTCCAGCTCACTCATTTGTGCTCTTCTTTCTTATGCAAGCGACAAGGTCCACCTGTGCATGTCATTCCCTTTTATCTATGATCATCTCGCACTCACCCTCTTCACTGTGGCTGCTAAAGTCAAGGAACTCTTTAAGGATGACCTTGATGGTGATCAACTTCGTTTAGGTTCGACCTGTCACAGTTGAGGTCATTTCTTGTCTTTGTAGGTGTGGTGAGACTGCTTCTGAAAAATTCTGGCACCTATCTTCTCCTCCTGTCATGATGCACTTGTTTTTTACTTTGCTTTACAAATGGCTATCAAGTGGTTCTCCATTCCACACCCTTTACACATCTGTCTTTTGGCTGGATGTTTATTCTCATCTGGAAATGAAAATCCACATTGGAAACACAGTCTTTCTTTTTCTGAGGATGTCAACTTACCGGCGTCTGCTTGGCGCTGGTGTCTCCTCTTCATGACTAATGCTGATTCACTTGTTGCTGTTCCTGCTTTCATGCTGGCGGCCTGCCAATTGGCTCACTCTTTAACTATACCAGGTGTTAACCGTTTCTAGACCAAGTATCTTGCGCAACATGCATCTTCTGAACCAGTCTGACAAACAACCATCAATTAATTTGAGGTGCATGGCTTCTTTACTATTAAATCTACTGAATTTGAAATGTTTAATGAGCACATCAAGTCTTTTAACAAACTCATGCATTGTTTCATCAACTTATTGTCTCACTTGATTGAAAATGCAACTTTCATTATCTACATTTGGCATCAAGTTAAACTTGACTCCTAACGTTTCCTTGATTTGATGGTAAGATATTGTCTCGGTCTGTGAGAGTTTCTTTATCACATCTTTCACTCCATCGCCAACAAGGTTCTTTAAGTATTTAATTAGTTTGGTATGCTCAGACCGCCCTTTGAAGGGCAGAGGGCTCCATAACTACATTTCCCAGGTCTACTCATGGCAGGTGGCCTCTCCTGCTGCTCCTTTCGCACCCGGAGGCACATTTATTCAGACCTTCTCTTCCACTGCGCGGGCGCTCAGACTGACATTCGAAGGGCCGGCGGCTCCAGAACTACATTGCACATGTTTACTTGCAGCAGGTGGCCACTCCTATTGCTCCTTTCGGGCACAGAGGCGCATTTATTTAGACCTTCTGTCCTGCTGCGTGTGATGCTCAGACCACCATTTGAAGGGCTGGGGGCTTCAAGGCTACATTTCCCAGGTCTACTCGCGGCAGGTGGCCACTCCCGCTGCTCCTTTCACAAGCAGAGGCACATTTATTCAGACCTTCTCCCCCGCTGCGCAGGACACTCAGACCACCATTTGAAGGGCCGGTGACTCCAGAACTACATTTCCCAGGTCTACTCGCGGCAGGTGGCTGCTCCTGCTGCTCCCTTTGTTCCCAGCAGTGCATTTATTTGTCCTTTTCTCCCACTGCGTGGGACGCGTGCCGATGCGGCCGGATGAAGACTGGCCAAGAGCGGGCCCATCTGCACCCGTCAGCGGCTGGATGAGGCTGGGCTAGGCCTGCCTCTTGTCCTGGATACCTGGGTTTGATATATGCTGATATTGCGGCCTGTATTTTTGTTTAGTTATAATTAGTTTAGCTCTTGGCTCTACTTGACTCACGGGAGGCCTGATGGGGAAGCAGAAAGGTACTCACGCGATAGGAGGCACATTGACTGGGACTCTGGCCCAAAATTAATAACCAGTTATCTAACCTCTGTGATGGAAGCAATTGAGTCTGAGATAGGGAGGGTGGAAGCTAGTATGGGCTCAACTTCAAAGATGCTCGACCAAAGAGAGGAAAAAGAGGTGGTCTCTCCTGTAAAGAAGCCTTTGGTCAAAACCAGGAACCCATGGTTTGCTCTGGAACAGGAGCTATCGATTGATCCCATCTCCCCTGCAATTACTGATAGTACCCCCCAAAAAAGAGTAGGCAATTAGGCCCCCCCAAAATGGCAAGCCCCCCTCTTATTTCAGTGCCGCCTTGTCCCAACCTTATTACTTTACCTGGTGACGATCTACCAGGTAGAAGTTAGGCAAGGAAAAGATGCAAACAAAGGCCCTTAAGAAGGTCTCCTGTGAACATACAGTTAACAAGAAGTCATCTGCTATATCATGTGATCAACAATTGATAACTATTTCAAGGACATAAGGCAAATGTGCTCCCTGGTTCTAAAAAAGTGGAGTCTCTAGAAGGGAAGGTCAATGCACTACTAGATGTAGGTGAAATAGCAGCCCTGTTATTGCCATCTGGGGATAAATTTGCACTTGAAACTGCAGAGTCTATACATCTCCCAGCCTTAATTGCCCCCCCAGGTCAGAGAGGGGGAGTAAATCCCGTGCAGGGTTCTATCCCTAGAATCCCGACTTCTGCATCTTAGAGCCATAGTAAAAACAAATTCATCAGCAGACGGTTGAGGAGACACTAGTCAAAAGGGCCTTAGGAAGGTTACTCCCTTTGAGATTTTAAATACCCAAGCCCCATATCCCAGGAGCGCTCCAGCATGTGCCCCATATATTATGATTCTGGAAAACATACCTAGGCCAGACCCTTTTCACCCTTAGTCCCATACTTAATGACTAAATTAGGTTATGCATTGGGTGAGGGAGTACTCTGGGTGGAGTTCAGATTTGTCTACAGCAATTTTAACTGTGAGAAGGGTCTCATGGATTGGCTCAACCAGTAAAGTTTCAGGGGTATGTATTGTCATTAACTTTAGAAATCCACAGCTAGTTAGTGCCTTGTTTTATTATTTTTTTATATCAACACTTAGGGGGTCATTACAACATTGGCGGTAAAAGCCGCTTACCGCCGTGCAGAAGACCGCCAACACACAGCCGCGGCCGCGGAATTTCGCCACAGCTATTATGACCCACATCTCAGAATCCGCCAAAATTCAGACACTCACACAAGTCCGCCACACCAAAGGTCAGTGATAAACTGGAGATACAAAACCGACACCGTCACGCCAACAGAAATACGCCCACACTATCACAACACACGAATCCTCGCGGTGGTCTTTCAACCGCAGTATTCCATTGGCGGTACACACCGCCTCGCTCAAAATACACACACTCTTACAAAACACAGCCACATTGGCCAATTTGAAATACACACACCTGATACACATACACACACCACTCCCACACACCTAATACAATATAAAACACCCACCCACATCACTCACAAACCCCTACGACCACAATTCACGACCAAAGGTCAGAGAGAGACACCACCATCAACAAACTAGCATCCACAGGCACAAAACACCATCACCCACACAACTTCCACGCACCTCACACAAGACACCACTACATATCACCACACTTATCACCACACACTCCACCCCACACATCACCTACACCACCCCATGGCACGGAAAAGACACCCCAGGTTCTCGGAGGAGGAGCTCAGGGTCATGGTGGAGGAAATAGTCCGGGTAGAGCCACAGCTATTTGGAGCACAGGTACAGCACACCTCAATTGCAAGGAAGCTGGAGCTATGTGAAGAATAGTCAACAGGGTCAACGCAGTGGGACAACACCCAAGAAATCGGGAGGACATCAGGAAAAGGTGGAATGACCTACGGGGGAAAGAGCGTTCCGTGGTCTCAAGACACCACCAGGCGGTTCAGCAGACTGGCGGCGGACCCCCACCTCCTTCCCCACAACTAACAACATGGGAGGAGCAGGTCTTGGCGATTCTGCATCCTGAGGGCCTCGTAGGAGTCGGTGGAGGAATGGACTCTGGTAAGTCACATCTTAACTATTACAACCCCCACCCTACCTGCATGCCATCACATACCCCCACCCTCGCCCTCACCCCTATCACTCCAACTCCTCACAAATGTACCAATATCACAAACCACACATCCCAACACCAAGCCCTGCATGCAACAACAACTCATGGACACCCATCACTAAAGCATGCCACTGCAATTACCCATACACCCCCCTAAACCATCATCACACAAGCTCACACACAGGAATGCCAGCACTGGGGTACACGTTCACCCACCCATTGCACACCATGACACACACAGATGCAATAATCATGCCTTTCCACCCCTGCAGGACCACTGCCCAACGTCACCAGACAGGAGGGTCCAGACATGTCCACTCCACCCACAGAAGAGGCCCACAGTGATGACAGCACCTCTGTCCACCTGGATCTAGATGACCAGCCCGGACCATCGGGGGCCTCGGGACAGTCGGTTCCCCTCACACAGGCACAGGCCACCAAAGGAACCACCAGCACAGGACCCACCCAGCAGGCCCATACCTCCATCCCCAGGACACGTCAATCAGCTGTGTGTCCACCACTACCGGGAACCCAGGATAACCCACCACCCCAACAACAACAGGGACCTGGGGGCGGTGGCAGTGGGCACACGGTCCAGGGGACAGAGGCCCAGGAACACAGGGGAACTGGGAGGGCTGCTGTGCGACAGGGGGCGGACAGGCCAAGGTAACCCACTCTCCATGAGGCCCTCTCCTCCATCATGGGAGCCTACCACTACTCCCAGGAGACAATGGCAACGGTACTGGCCAAGTTTCAGGAGACCCAGCGGATGCAGGAGGAACAGTATTTGGGGTTCAGGTAGGAACTCAGAACCATCAGCTCCACCCTGGGCACCATCGTAGGGGTGCTGAAGGAAGTACTCAACACCAGGAGGGACACTGTGGCACTACAAGGGGCCCCTGACACTAGCATAGACGATGAACTGCCCACCGCCTCCGCCGGCGCTAGTGGACAGGAGGCACCGCCACAGGACCACCACACCAGCACCCCACCCCCTGCAGATGGAGAACCACCCCGCAAACGGTCCCTGAGATCCAGGAACAAGACAGAGCACAATGCCAAGACCCCCGCCAAGAAATGAGACCACCCTGATTGTCATCCCACTGTCCCATTTTGTCACCCTGTCCATATTGAAACTGCCCCAGTTCCACTTCCTATGCCCATATGGGCAATGCACCTGCGAGACTAATAGACTGGACTCTGCCATGGACGCTCCTCCGCCATCACCCCTCACCATTTAACTTACCCCTCCAATATTTTGTATTGAAATAAACACACCTAAAGCACCAAAAGATCTGGAGTCTGTCTGTGATTTCGAAATAGTGTATTTGCAATTACAGTGACAAAATGATCTTGAAATAGTAATGTCAACATACCTATGTCACACAGCTCTAGTCCATGAGGAATCTAAGCAGATGAGGCATGTTTGGTCCCACACCTGTGAAACCGTAAGGGAAAGTGACAACTCAGTGACCGTACGCTGGGTGAAAACGACATACAGGATAGAGGTAGAAGTGTAAAAGTACATGTAGTAGGCAGGAATGTATTCTCACCTGTGTTTCACTGGAAATATTGCTTGATCACTGAGTCCCTGTTCTGCATGTCTTCTTCCTCTGCTTCCTCCTCATCACTTTCCACAGGCTCTACAGCTGCAACAACACCGCCATCTGGACCATCCTCCTGCAGAAAAGGCACCTGTTGTCGCAAAGCCAAGTTGTGAAGCATACAGCAGGCCACGATGATCTGCCACACCTTCTTTGGTGAGTAGAATAGGGATCCACCTGTCATATGCAGACACCTGAACCTGGCCTTCAGGAGGCTGAAGGTCCGCTCGATAACCCTCCTAGTTCACCCATGTGCCTCATTGTAGCGTTCCTCTGCCCTTGTCCTGGGATTCCTCACTGGGGTCAGTAGCCATGACAGGTTGGGGTAACCAGAGTCACCTAATAGCCACACACGGTGCCTCTGGAGTTGACCCATCACATAAGGGATGCTGCTATTCCGCAGGATGTAGGCGTCATGCACTGAGCCAGGGAACATGGCATTCACATGGGAGATGTACTGGTCTGCCAAACACACCATCTGTACATTCATGGAATGATAACTCTTCCGGTTTCTGTACACCTGTTCACTCCTGTGGGGGAGGACCAAAGCCACATGTGTCCCATCAATGGCACTTATGATGTTGGGGATATGTCCAAGGGCATAGAAGTCACCTTTCACTGTAGGCAAATCCTCCACCTGAGGGAAAACGATGTAGCTCCGCATGTGTTTCACCAGAGCAGACAACACTCTGGACAACACGTTGGAAAACATAGGATAGGACATCCCTGATGCCATGGCCACTGTTGTTTGAAAAGACCCACTTGCAAGAAAATGGAGCACTGATAGCACCTGCACTTGATGGGGGATTCCTGTGGGATGGCAGATTGCTGACATCAGGTCAGGCTCCAACTGTGTACACAGTTCCTGGATTGTGGCACGGTCAAACCTGTAGGTGATAATCAAATTTCTTTCCTCCATTGTGGACAGGTCCACCAGCGGTCGGTACACCGGAGGATTCCGCCATTTCCTCACTAGTCCCAGCGGATGGTGCCTATGAAGGACAACAGCGACCACAGAGTAAAACAACTCAGAGGTATGTACCCACAGTCTACACAGAACACCAATCATACACAAAATGTGGCCTGTATGTGTGGTGAGACTAGGCCTAGGTATGTGTGACGCATCTGGAAATTAGGCCATGTGGGCTCCTGGAATGGCGGCTGCCTGACCTCTAAAGTGGGACAATGGGATGTGAGGTAACAGCGCTGGCGTTGTACACCATCGCAGTAGGTGGTCGAAGACCGCGACGCAATGCTGCATTGGTTAACATTGGACCCTTTGGGTCCCAGGAGCCCATGATGATGTACGCCGGCGGTGATGGTACGCACCGCCGCGGACGTGACCGCCGCGGACGTGATTGCCATTTTCTATCTGCATAATCACTCGATACCTGATCTTCGACAGGAGAGGACCTACACTGCAAGTGCTGCTGTGACCTCGGTCTGGAAGAGACAATGGCTCGTGCGTCTGGGGAAAGGGCCCCTGAGTTCACATCGAAGGAGTTGGAGAAGCTCGTCGATGGGGTCCTCCCCCAGTACACGCTACTCTACGGTCCTCCAGACCAACAGGTAAGTACACAGGGAGCATGTTGTATGGGCTATGCCTGTGTGGAGAGGGCTGGTTGTAAGAAGGAAGGGGGCAGAGTTCTGCGTGCATAAAAGACGGTGGGTGCATGTGCCACATGGCAAGGGTAGGGATGGGGGTCACTCACATTGACGGCGCAGTTGGTAATGACTGCACTTCTTCCCCTGTACATTTCATGTAGGTCAGCGCCCACCAGAAGAAGAATATTTGGCGTGCCATCGCCAAGGACGTCCGGACCCTGGGGGTCCACCACAGACAGAGCACCCACTGCCGGAAAAGATGGGAGGACATTCGCCGCTGGAGCAAGAAGACGGCGGAGGCTCAGCTGGGGATGGCCTCTCAACGTGGGAGGGGTGCCTGTCGAACCATGACCCCCCTGATGTTCAGGATCCTGGCGGTGGCCTAGCCGGAGTTGGATTGGCGCTTGAGGGCATCACAGCAGACACAAGGAGGTGAGTACACTCTCATTCAGCTGACTTTGCGCGCAGTGGAGGAGTCTGGGTGGGGGAGGAGGGCTGTGGGTTTCCCTAAGTCAGGGCGAGTTCCGTAGGCTAGGCCCCTCCGTAAGGCATGGCCCTGTGGCCCCCCACCCCACCTCTGTAGAGTGCCAAGTACAGCTATTCATGCACCTGTGTCATCTGTGTGTGCAGATGTCGTCCATAGCCTTGTAGGCCATTTCCCATGAATTGCACTGTAGAGCCCAAGTGTGCGACGTAGTGCAGGGGGCTTCTTTGTCTGTCTTGTCCGCCAGCGGTAGCGGTAATCCATGCACTCAACATGTCTTTCTTCTGTTCCCCCCCCTTTTTTGTGGTCTCCCTGTTCTTGTGTGCATTAGCATCATCAGGCGGAGGAGCAGTGGCACCGGAGCACAAGGGAGCTGCATCCCACATGGCCATGGAGGGCCACACTACAGACTCAGAATTCACCAGTGGGACGGAGGGCGAGGGGAGCACCACAGTGGGGACAGGAGCTGAAACCAGCGACAAAGACTAGTCCTCTGATGGGAGCTCCGTTGTGGTGGCGGCAACATCTGTGACCCCCTCATCTACAGGTACAGCCACCATCCCCCCCTACCAGCACCGCCCTCCCAGCAGCCCCTCAGCCTTCGCCCCGTGCCTGCTCACCCAGGAGGGTGGGCATCACCTTTGCCCCAGTCACCCCTGCTGCCCTCAGTGAGGAGGCCATTGACCTCCTCAGGTCACTCACTGTTGGGCAGTTTACCATTTTGAATGCCATCCAGGGTGTAGAAAGGCAGTTGCAACAAACAAGTGCATTCCTGGAGGGCATTCATTCTGGTCAGGTGGCCCTTCACCGAGCCTTTCAAGCTCTGGCCTCAGCACTGATGGCAGCCATTGTCCCTGTGTCTAGCCTCCCCCCTCCAACTTCCTCCACCCAGACCCAATCCCCTGTACCTCTGTCTATCCCAAGCACACCATCAGACCAGCCTGCACACACCTCACCACACAAGGGAAGCTCAGGCAAACATAAGCACCACACATCCCACAGGCACTCACGCAAGCATCACACACATACAGACACAGCAACATCCACTGCCTCCACTGTGTCCCCCTTCTCGTCGACTGTGGCTTTGCACTCCCCAGGATTGTACAGTGGGCAAACCACCCACTGTAGAGACTTGGGAGACTGTGGCTTTGCACTCTCCAGGATAATGCAGTGGGCACACCACCCACTGGAGAGAGTTGAGAGACTGTGGCTTTGCACTCCCCAGAATTCATCAATGGGCATGGAGCCCCCTCGTTGATCTGGCGTAGTGCACTCATCCCGCTGAGGTGCCCCGCCTTCCCATCCCCCTGAGGTGCCTGTTGAATTTCTATCTGATGCCCCTGCAATGTTCTCCGTTTTGATCTGGTATCGTGTGTGGGCCTCGCCCATGCATTTTGGGCCCAGGGGTCCACGGACTATGAGTGGTGCAATACCTGGACTACTATTCTTGGTGTATATTTTGTTGATAGTGTATATATGTATATTTTTGCGTACTGCATTTTGATATATTACAATGGTTACACTAATTTCCTTTTGTCTTTGCATTCTTCCGGGGGGGTTGGGGGTGTAACTATAATGTATAGGTATGTATTAGTGTGTGTGTTGTAGTGGGTGAGGGTGGGGGTGGTGGTCTTGCGTGTGTCCCTGTTTTTTGCCTCCCCTGTGTCGTAGGTGCAGAACTCACCGTGGTCTTCGCCGCCGGCGTTGGTTCTCCTGGTACAGGAAGACTATCACTGGTAGGATTTGGAGTTCCGGGTCATTGGTGTCCTGGTTCCTCGTGGTTTGTGTAGAGGTGAGCATTTTTCCTTCGAAATTCCTGTTTCCGCTGTGTTTTTATCCACGGTGTATCCGCCCCTGAAAAGGTGGCGGATTGGCCTGTCATAATAGTGTGGGTGGTACATTGTCCTCCGCCTGTCTGTTGGTGGTGACCGCAGCGCTGTTTGTTTGTACTGCCGTGGCGGTCGGAGTGTTAAAGTGGCTGTCTTTGTTGGCGGTCTGCCACGGGTGTAATTCCAACATTTTTACCGCCGGCCTGTTGGCGGTCTTACCGCCGCTTTAACACCGTCCGCCATGGTTGTAATGACCACCTTAATTTTGGGATCTATCAGAATACAACTGCTGGCCGACTTTAATGGCACCCTTTTTCAGCCCCAACATGTTTGCCCCAATAGGTCAGATAAGGAGAAGTTTTGCAGCCCTCCTCAGTCCAAGACTTTTGATTGCCCACTGCTGCTATCGCACAGCTTTGAGCCTCTGAACTCCTTGGAGCAACTGGACTGACCATTAGCCAATGCAAATGCCTCCCATGAAGATTTGGAGTCTAATTTGGCTCTTTTGTCTAATTTGCAGTCTCCCACAACAGCAAATATCTCCTCTATTGTAACCCCTGGGACTATCTCATGGAATGTGGAAGGGCTCAGGGCCAAATTGACTAATCCAGATTGGTTAAGGCTTGTGAGTCAATATCCTTATATTTGTTGTCAAGAGACTTGGCGTTGAGACCCCCCTCATATTAATAGTTTTACCACCTACTATGCCCTTGCAGTCAAGTCTTTATCAGGAAGGGCTAAGGGGGATTTGGTCACATTTATGTTTGTACTTTTAAGGGGGGTGGATGTTTGTGTTGTTGATGCAACACCATATTACCTGGTTCTTTTCCTCAGAATTAACTGGTCCACATGACGTTTTGTTAATTAATTATTACAACAATGTTCTTGATTCCTGAGACACTAGCTTTATCGATAGTCTTGAGACTAGGTAGCATAAACTGTGGAACAAAGGTAAGAAGGAACTTATGATTATGTGGGTTGGAGATTTTAATGCCCATTTGTATGAACCTACATTTTTGAACTTTTACAGGATCTCTAATGAGTATCACTGCCCTTTATAGCACTTTAAACATTCCCCCTATGGGAACGCACTAAACAGAATGCTGTCCACCAACTCTATGATTTTTCCATCCACTGAGGTTAAGGAGTTCCCTACATTTTTGGGAGGAAGTGCTCAATCTACAATTGATTTTATAGTTTACTCAAAATATTTAACACCCTCCGTAGGGAAGTTTAGGGAAATTTAGTGTGATGCTCACTTGTATTAGTGATCATAACCCCCTAATTCTGGAAACAAGGATGGGCCTAGATAAGGGTTTTGGTGTTGAGGTCTGGCAACCAGAGCTGAGACCTAATAGACAGAACGGCCTGACCATTAAGTTGGAAATAAAATGAGAAATGTAGCTTTTACAGAGACATGATGACAAATAAGAAGGAAGAGGTTGTGGTTGCTTTGGGGGAAAACACCCATGCTCATAAAATAAGCATGTTTTGTCTTAATAAGCTACATGGGAGATAAGTTACATGGTTGAATCGAGCATGTAAATCTGCCCTCATAGCCGTAAAGAAGACCATTGGTTGTTTCCCATGTAATCAGACCACTATTGGAAAGAAAGACATACAAAGACATCCTTGTTGCCAGGAAGAAAGAACTGAGGGAGAAGGCCTGGAGCGAGCTATTCGAAGCAAGCAATATTAAATATATGAAGGCTTTTTGCGATTGGTTAATTCCACCCCATTGGCTGGTAAGGATAATGCAGTATGCCACCCAAGTGTGGGTGGAATATGTCTCTAAAACCTTTAAAATCCATGATAATACCCTCCGGGAAGTAGTATATGGCACCAGTGATGGGATAGATTTCTCTTTAGGCATAGTCTTTCATAACTCAATTGAAGTATCTGAAGTTCTTCAGGCCATCCAAGATTGCTCCTCTGCTAAAGCCCTGGGAGCTGACAGAATTCCTGCTGACGTACACAAAACTATACCAGCATTTTGGGAGCCATTATTTACAATGTTTTGAGATCTGTTGTGACAGGGCCCCTGATAGACACCTGGAATAAGGCGATTATTGTCCCTATTTTTAAGAAAAGGGACAGGGCTGAACCATAGTGTTACTGTCCATACTCCCTCTTAGACAGCTCTGGTAAGATCTTAGGTCGAGTGGTACTAGAAAAATTGGAGGTTTCGGATATGCAGACCCACTGTTTACCAAAGTTACAGTTTGGGTTTTGCCCGGGGTTGGGTACAACTGAGCAGACTTTCAACCTTACTCTGATAGTACAAAAATATACTAAGCCCAAAAAAGGTTGCATCCATCTAGCCTTTATGGATCTGTCCTTTGCTTTTGACATAGTTGACACATCCAAATTGTGGGCTAGTATGTCAGACATGGGGGTGGATAAAGGTATAATTTTTCTTCTCAGAAGACTCTATCCCTGCACCTCTGCTAGGGTCCATTTTAGTCAGGAGGGTGATCTGACAGAGGAATTTCCCTCTTTCAAGGGGGTTAGACTGAGATATGTGCTAGCACCTTTCCTTTTCCTTCTCTATATAGATGGCTTGGAAGATTTTTTGAAGGTTCAGACATATTAAAAGTTGCGAATTTTACTTACCTCGGGGTCTTGATAGATGTTGGTTTTAATTGAATTTTTTTAACTAGTGTTTTGCAATTTCAAATAGCCACAGATGCTGTTTTTAGGTTCTCAAAAAAGTTGGGCCACAAACCAGTGAGGGAAATGCTGACTGTTTTTAAAAGTAAATGTTTCTCTATTGTGTTGTTTCGAGCTGGGGTGTGGGGCTCTAGCAATTGTACGAGCCTTCAGGTAGTGGAATAGACGTTTCTGAGGAGGTTATTAGCAGTTCTGCAATCCACCCGGTGACGTTTTGTCATGATGATGCTAGTCTGAGGGGCATAACCTACTATTGAAGATTGTAACCTCTATCGCTTTGGTTAAGGGTCTGGTTAAATCCCAAAGCTCTGTTCTGTAGATCAGTGATTTTGGACCGTTTGTCACTGACTCGTTCTATGGATATTTCCTGGCTCAGATATGTTAATTCCTTATTCTCCTGTCTTGGGGAATATTTCGATGCCCCTAAGTCTTTAACCGCCAAGGTCAAAGAGAGGACTAAGGAGCTCTATTGGCATTCTATTTCTGAATCAAATTTGACTAGTAAGACATAAGGGGATTTGGAGAGCTTGTTGCCACAGCCGCAACACCCTAAGCTGTATCTCATTATCATTCCTTTAGAGTGACACATGTTTTTATTGACCAGATTTTGTTTGAAGTCTATAGATTGTTTTGGTAGCATTTCCTACTCAAGGCGCTTGGTTTAAAAAACTCCTGCCATGTACATGTCACAGTAACTCTTCTGAAAGCACTTTGCACTTTGTTCTTTTTTGTAATCTATATACTGTACCTAGGAGAAGGTTTCTACGTCCTGAGCTTTTGTCTTCAGGCATTAGGCCCAACTATTTTGCTTATTCATATCTATATGACTTGGGAGGTGAAGGGATGATACATGCTGTGTTAAATTTTATGCTTGACGCTAGTTGATTCGCAAGAGTTATTAATTTTTGTAATATGTGTTTATCCTGATATTGTTATTTATATTCTTTGCTGATTATTGTATATGCAATTGACTATGGTCTTCATCATGACACTGGCGGCAAATCCCGTCTACTGCTGCGGTGACGGCCGCCAACATACCGCTGCGGTGGCAAATATCCGTTTGCAATAATATGACACACACACACCGACAGAATACCAGCACATACACAAATCTGCCAGCCCAAAGGTCAGTGTTAAAGTGTGGGTAACCATACCGTTATGCCAACAAAACAACGCCCACCACATCATGACTCACGAATCACCATGGCGGACATTCAATGGTGCTAAACCATTGGTGGTACACAAAGGCGCGGTCAGAATGGCCACCCAAATACAAAACAACACAACATTGATCCAAACTAAAATCACACACCTGACACTGATACATACACCACACGCACCCACCCACAGCACTACAAAAAATACACACCCACATTACTCTCAACCCTTTATGAACACCAATAATTGCCACAAGACTAGCACGAAGACCACTGAGACAACTATACACACACACCACAAACACCCATCCATCTGTCACGCACCCCACCTCCCACACCCCGCCACATTACTCAACACCCTCTGCACAATACACACCACACAACACCCATGTCCCCACTAAGGCACCCCCGTTTCACTGATGAAGAGTTGAGGGTCATGGTTGAAGAAATAGTCAGGGTAGAGCCACAGCTGTTTGGAGCACAGGTACAGCAAATATCCATTGCCAGGAAGATGGAGCTGTGGCAGACGATCTTGGACAGGGTGAACGCCGTGGGACAGCATCCAAGAACAAGGGACAACATCAGAAAGAGGTGGCATGATCTACGGGGGAAGTTATGCTCCGTGGCAGCGAGGCACCAGCTCACCATCCAAAGGACTGACAGTGGATCCCTATGTCCTCCCCCACAGCTCACAGCATGAGAGGAGAAAGTCTTGGCAAAAGTGTATCTTTAGGGACTCACTAGAATAGCCAGGGGACTGGACACTGGTGAGTCAATATTTACTACCTATCATCCCCCATACCTTCATGCCAACACACACCCCACCCTCACATCACTCCACATCATCCCACACACTGCACCTACACATCTGACTAACCCAAATGCTAAGCCCTGCAAGCTATACCAATGCATGGATAGCCCTCCCAGACCTTTATGTACACCCATCACAAAAGCATGCACAACATTGAGAACTAACAATCCCACAATACAACGCCATACACATACAAAGGTGGCAGGGCACCAGCAACGATAGAGGGGAAGCTAGGGATGTACAATATGTCACAGACATGAAGCATAATACATCACTTGCATCCCCACAGGTGCCCCAGCCAATGTCAGCAGCAAGAAGGTGCCACGACTATCTAGTCCCCCAACAGAAGATGCCCCCAGTGATGACAATAACTCTGGACTTCAGGATCTGGAAGAACTAACGGACCCATAAGGGATGTCAGTCCGCCACCCCAGCCCACTCACAGTCCACCACAGAGCATCCCCCATCAGTCTCCAACACCACAGCACCCACCCAACGTTCCCACACCTCTGTCCCCAAGACACGTCACTCAGCAGTGTGCCCACCTGTACAGGGAACCCAGTCCACACCTCACATCCAAGACAATCAGGGACCTACGGTCAGTGGTAGTGGGCACACCGTTCAAGGGACAGAGGCCCAGCGGAACAGGGACACTGTGAGAACCACTGTGCGCCAGGGTAAGGACAGGTCCAGGGAACAGAATCTCCAGGAGGCACTCACCAATGTCCTGGGGGCTTACCAACAATCCCACGACAAGATGGGCCAGATCCTTACCAACATGCAGGAGAACAAGCGGCTGTAGGAGGAACACCATCAGGATATCAGGGAGGATTTGCAGGCCCTCAACACCACCATGGTCTCCATAGCAGGGGTGCTACCAGATATGGCCAACATCATGAGGGAATGGACAACACACCAGTGGGCCCCTCCCACTAGCCAGTCTACTGACCATGTGATGAAAATGTGCATTTATGGAAACAGTCACATCTTGTGCAAATGATCTGAACACTGAGAGCATTCAATTAATGACCTGTAGCTCTCTGTAGTCATCATATCAGTACACAGTTGTTATATCACCAGCATCTGCAAAATGAGAAGCCATAGGTGACAATAAGGTGAGATGCAAAGGAAGTGAATGCCATCCTGCTACAGCCACACAGGAAACATCAATATTCATATGAATGGTCAGCTCCACTGTCTCACCTGTGTGTCATTGGAAGTATTGAACTATAACGGATGTTCTGTTGTCTACATCATCATCCTCTGCCTTCTCATCCTCACTGACCTCAGGGTCCACTGCTGCCACAGTGGCATTTCAAGTCTCCTCCTCCTGCAGATAGGGCAAATGTCATCTGAGGGCCAGGTTGTGCAACATGCAACATGCTACTACTATCTGGGAGACATCAGAAGGCATACTCTGACATACATTGGGGGGGAGTCAGGCTCACCTATTAGCCACACCCTGTGCCTCTATAGTTGTTCTATCACATTTGGGATGCTGCTATTCCTCAGGACGAAGGTGTCATGCACCGACCCAGGACACTTGGCAGTGACCTGGGAGATATACTGGTCTGCCAGGCACACCATTTGCACATTGAGGCCCATATTTATACTTTTTGACGCAAAACTGCGGCAATGCAGTTTGCGTCAAAACAATTAGCGCCTGCTAACGCCATTCTGAAGCGCCATGCGGGCGCCGTATTTATTGAATGACGTTAGCCGGCGTTAGCCGCCGGCGCCGTCTGGTGTGCGTTAAAAAAAACGACATACACCGGGCAGCGCCAGCGTAGGGGGATATGGAGCTTGGGCGTCAAGAAATGGGGCAAGTCAGGTTGATGCAATTTTTTCGCCTCAACCCGATTTGCGCCATTTTTTTCCACTCCCAACCCCCATAGAAATGACCTCATGCCCCCTTGCCCAATGGCCATGCCCAGGGGACTTCTGTCCCCTGGGCATGGTCATTGGGCATAGTGGCATGTAGGGGGCACAAATCAGGCCCCCCTATGCCACAATTTTTTTTTTAAAAAAACACTTACCTGAACTTACCTTAATGTCCCTGGGATGGGTCCCTCCAGCCTTGGGTGTCCTCCTGGGGTGGGCATGGGTGACAGGGGGTGTCCCTGGGGGCATGGGGGGGCACCTGTGGGCTCCTTCAGAGCCCACAGGTCCCTTAACGCCTGCCTTTTGCAGGCGCTAAAAAACGGCGCAAAAGCGGCCGTACGTCATTTTTTTTGACCCGCCCACTCCCGGGCGTGATTTTTGCCCGGGAGTATAAATCCCACGCACATGCCTCGGAGTCTATTTTTTAGACGGGAACGCCTACCTTGCATATAATTAACGCAAAGTAGGTGTCCACGTAAAAAATGACGCTAACTCCATGGACTTTGGCGCTAGACGCGTCTAACGCGAAAGTATAAATATGGAGTTAGTTTTGCGTCGAAATTGCGTCAAAAAAAACGACGCAATTTCGGCGCAAACGGAGTATAAATATGCCCCTGAGTGAGTGGAAACTCTTCCAATTCTTTATTCCAAGGGGGGGGCAAACGCAATATGTGTATAGTCAATTGCCCCAATAATATTGGGTATATGTCCCATTGCATAGAATCCTGACCTCACAGTGGCCAAATCTTCCACCTGGGGGAAAGCAATGTAGCTGCACAGGTGTTTGACTAAGGCAGACAAAATCCTTGCCAGAATGATTGAGAGCATTGGCTGTGACATTCATGCTGCCAAGCTCACTGTCACTTGGAAAGAACCAGTTGCCAGGAAATGGAGCACTGATAGAACCTGCACAATAAGGGGGATCCCAGGGGATGACAGATAACTGTTATCAAATCAGGCTCCAATTGGGCTCACAGTTCTGTGATTGTGGCCCTGTCCAGTTAATAGGTGAGTATTATGTGCCTGTCCTCCAGTGTAGCCAAGTCCACAAGGGTCTGTACACGGGGACTTGTCTCTTCCTCCTATTCATCCGCAGTGGTAGGTATCCAAGGGACCCAAGAGTGAGTAAGCTGTCACAATTTGAACAATGGAACCACCTCAGTGTACATTGAACATTGATGTGATGGGACAACGGGAATGGCAATGAATGTGCAAATTGTAGCAATGACGCAGTTATGGATTATCTGAATGTTGCCCACTACCATTAAATGGCAAAAGCCTGTCCTGTATCTAGGGACAGGGGGAAGTGAGGTAACTCTGCCGACATTGTGCTTCATGGCAGAATGTGGTCTTGCACCACCGTGCAAATCCTCATTGGCTAATATGGGGCTCTATGGACTACAGTGGCCAATGGGGATCAGCGGTGTGGTGATGGTGTACACCGCCGCGGACGTGACCGCCATTTTCTATCTAAATCCTCACTTGATTCCTGACTTTCCACAGGACAACACCTATACTGCGTGTGCTGCTGTGACCTGTGTCTGGATCCTGCTATGGCCCATGTGACCGGGGAAAGGGCCCCTGCCTTCACTTTGGAGGAGTTGGAGCGCTTGGTGTATGGCGTCCTACCCCAGTAAGGACAGCTGTATGGGCCTCCAGACCAACAGGTGAGTACACCTTGGGCACGATGCATGTGACAAGTTTGCATGGAGATGCATTTGCAATCATCGTGTCATTTGGGTGGTGGTATGTCTGGTGGTACTGTATATGGTGGGCGCTGAGTGATGTGTGTGCCAATGGAGATGGAAATTAGATTTGTGGGCCATATATGTGACTGGATTGTATGTGTAAAGGTGTCCTTCTGTCTGTGCTTCCTCTGCAGGTCAGCGCTCATCAGAAGAAGGGATTGTGGCGTGCCATCACCAAGGACGTGCAGATCCTGGGGGTCTACAGCAGACAGAGCACCCACTGTAGGAAAAGGAGGGAAGACCTAAGATGCTGGGCCCCGAACACTGTGGAGGCCCAGCTGGGGATGGTCTCCCAACAAGGGCGGGATGCCCATCAGGACCTGACCCCCCTGATAGCCCACATACTGGCGGTGGCATACCCAGAGCTGGATGGACGCTTGAGGGCATCACAGCAGCTAGTAGGTGTGAGTACAGTGGGCGTTACAGCTATAATTGGTAGGTGGTATGGGATCCTGGTGGTGGGTGTCAGTTAGTGGGTGCCCCTTAATGCCAGCTCAGACACTGCAGCGTGATCCAGCTCAAGGGTAATAGGTGTATTGCAAAATCTGGTAACCTTCCATGTCAGACAGACTTAGTGGGTCACAGGAGGGGTGTATTTGGTCGTGGTTGACTCTCATCTTGCTGTGGTACCTAGCCAATGGAATGCCAGTATGATGCATGGTACTCAATCCTGATCCCTTTCTGTGATGGTAATGTGTATGCCATCTGTGGTGTTGGTGCTGTAATTGACCCTGTGTACCCTTTCTCTCCCCCACCCTTTTTCCTTCTGTCATCCTGTCCATATGTGCATTAGCATAATCTGGTGGAGGAGCAGGGGCGCCAGAAACAGGGGGAGCTTCATCCCACAGGACCTGGGATGCAGAGTCCACTGACGCTGAGGGAACCAGGAGGACGGAGGACGAGGGGACCACCACGGCGGAGACAGGAGGTGACAACACTGACTCTGATTCCTCCTCCGATGAAAGCTCCCTCGTGGTGGCGGACACATCTGGGACCACCCCAGCTACAGGTACAGCCACCACTCCCTGTACCAGTAGCACCCTCCCAGTAGCTCCTCACTGAGTTGCCTGTGCACGCTCACCGAGGAGTGTGGGCATCTCTTTCACTCCAGGCACTTCAGGCCCTGCCCCAGTGAGCCCTGCTGTCCTCAGTGAGGAGGCCATTGGCCTCCTGAGATCCATCTCTGTGGGGCAGTCAACCATTGTGAATGCCATCTAGGGGCTGCAATCCCAGATGCAGCAATGCAGTGCATTCCTGGAGGGCATTCACAGTGGATTGGCAGCCCAACAGAGATTGTTTCCGGCTCTGACATCCTCTCTGATTGCAGCCATTGTCCCTGTCCCTACTGTCCCCCCTCCAACTACCACTTCCCAGTCCCAGTCTCCTCAACCCAAACCCATTCCATGCACACATACAGACAAGCATGCACACAAAACATGGCACAGACAAACACAGGCAGCACAGTTCAGGCCACAAGCACTCACACAAACAACAGACAGTTGCACACACAACATCCACTGCCTCCACTGTCTCCCCCTCATCCTCCTCCTCCTCCTCCCTCACAGTCACATCCGCACTCACACCTGCATGCACTGCATCAACAGCCACCACCATCATCACCACACCAAGCAGCACACACACCACACTTGCAGACACCTCCACAACATCTGTCCACACGTCCCCTGTGTCCTCTCCCACCCTCTCTGCCACCCAAGAGACACAAACGCACACACTCAGGCTCCCAACAGCCATCCACCTCACATCAGCACACTGACAATGCGCATCCACCCAAGTCCAGCAGACATGCACCTCCAACAACCACTCCCTGAACCTCCACTCCCATCCCTCCTCCCTCATCCCACCCCACTGTCCCTAAGAAGCTTTTCCTTGCCCAACTTGACCTCTTCCTTCTCCCTCCACCCATGTTCGGCCAATAAGAGCAGGGTCACAATGACCCAGCCTAGCACCTCAGCCAAGAAGTCCATGGGGACAGTGGAGGCACCTCCTAGTCGGGGAGGCAAGAAAGGGAAGGATCCAACTCCACCATCCAAAAAAGGGAAGGATACCACTCCACCACCCAAGAGAGGGAAGGATCCCACTCCACACCTAAGAAAGGGAAGGATCCCACTCTACCAACCAAGAGAGGGAAGGATCCCACTCCACCACCCAAGAAAAGGGAAGGTTCCCATTTCCACAACTAAGAGAGGCAAGAGGATCCCTCCAACTGCAGTGGCCAAGGAGTACTCACCTCTAGCTGGGAAAACAGCAGCCCTCACCTCCAGCTCGGACACAGCAGCCCTCGCCTCCAGCTGGAACACAGCAGCCCTCACCTCCAGCTGGGACACAGCAGCCTTTACCTCCAGCTGGGACACAGAAACCCTCACCTCCAGCTGGGACATAGCAGCTCTCACCTCCAACTGGGATACAGCAACCCTCACCTCCAGCTGGGACATAGCAGCCCTTACCTCCAGTAGAGGTCATGTAGACCACCTTTCAGGGACTGTTATACAAGGATCCCCCTCCAGGACCAGTGGGGAAGTTCCCCACCTCAGAGACTGTAACCTTACACTCCCCAGCAAAGGAAAATGGGCATTGAGCCCCCAACAGAATGAGTGGTAAAGCTCCCCACCTCAGAGACTGTGACCTTGCACTCCCCAGCAAGGGAAAATGGGCATGGAAACCCCTCCAGAACCAGTGGGCAGGTTCTCCACTTCAGAGACTGTGACCTTGCCCTCCAAAGCAAAGGAAAATGGGCATGGAGCCCCCTCCAGAACCAGTGGGCAAGTTCCCCACCCCAGGGACTGTAACCTTGCACTCCACAGCAAAGGAAAATGGGTATGGGGCCTCTCCAGAACCAGTGGGCAAGTTCCCCATTTCAGCTGTGGTGCCCTCCACCACCCTTCCACCTGAGGTGCCTGCCCATTTCCAACATGATGCCCCAGCACAGTGTAGTGTGGATATCGTCAGGAAACAAGTTAGGCCTTGGACTGTGCCCTGTGGTCAAGTGGGTTTTTGTACTTTGGACTGGCCATTGGCCCTTTATGAACATTTACTCCAATTTATCTTATCACATGGACAATGTGGTGGCTGTTGGCCTCAAATTACAATATCTTTTACTGCTAAATGTTGTCCTTGCTTTTTTGTGACGTGGGTCCTGTGAGATTGGTTTTCCTCTGCAGCTGCTTGTGTTTCTGGTGTGTGTGTGAATGGTGTGTGTTGTGCATATGTGTGTCACTCTCCGTTTCCTCCGTTTACTCCGTTCCTCCCTTGTGTGCTTGGCTGCTGTACTCGCTGTTGTCTTCGTCAGCGTTGGTGTTACAGGTGGAGCATGGCGTAGAGGAGCATCAGGAAGACTTGAAGTTCCGGTTCCATGGCGGCATTGATCTTCTCTGTATCTCTGATGGTGAGACTTTCGTCTTCTGTGTTCTGTTTCTGCCAGGCTTTTGATGGAGTTGGTACCCCCCCCCAGAAATCGTGGCTGTTTCCTATGTCATAATATGATGGGCAGTACCTTGTCTTCCGTCTGGCTGTTGATGGCTGCGGCCTTAGTCAGTGGTGTTAACACCCAGCTGGTTGGTGTGGTACATTAGATGGCTATGGGAGTTATCACCGCCATAGTCATAATTTGGTGGTAATTACCACCAGCTTGTTGGCGGTATTACCACCACTTTAACAGTCACCGCCATTGTCATAATGACCACCTATGTCTTTTATGACTCTTCGTAGTCGAATAAAGTATTTCTGACTGACTGACTAATGATTTTGTCATCACATACTATTAAATCACCGAACGTCTTGATCCACGTGGTCCATCTGGAGCCAATATTCTGTTTTTTAGAGATATCAAATGACAGTGAAGGTTTTAGAAAACTGGCAGTACTGTAGTCTATGCTTCTGTGGTAGCCAGCTGTATAAATGCAGAGGGGCAAGCAAATGTGCTTAAATAGTGTTGCTTCTCTCCTCCTTCTCCCACAGCTGCTGGCAATTAAAAAGGAGCCTGGTAGGTGTAGTCCTCCCCTTCCAAGCAAAGACCACAAGCAAGGTAACCCACACAGCAGGGCAGGCAAATGTGCTATATGGTGCTACGTCAATTTCTGATCCTCCACCTTCAGCAGCTGTTGGCAATTAGAGAGAAGCCTGAGAGATGTAGTCCTTCCCTCCCAGGCCAAGAAAACCAGACCAGTCACTCACACTCAATGGCAGGCAAACCCTCTATATAGAGTAACTTCCAATCCTCCTCCCATTCAAGGCAAAGAAAAACAGAAAAACTATCCATATAGTAAGGCAGGTGAACAAACTATGTAGCATTACGTCTAGTCCTTATCTTCCTCTTTCTGCAGCTCCTCTCAGTTAGAGAGAGGCCTGAGAGACTTAGTCCTCCCATCCGAGGCAAACTAAACCAGCAATGTCACCCACAGAGCAGGGCAGGTGAATGCCCTTATTAGCACAACTTCCACTCTTCCTACTCCTCTTCCCTCATCTGCTGCCAATTACAGAATAGCCTGAGAGCTGCTGTCATTTCCTCCCATAAAAATAAATCCAGCAAAGTCACACACTAATGTAAATTCAGTAGGAAGGTTCCCTGAGTTGACTCTCATATTCAATTACTTTTGCATATGACAAACAGAGTACATAGGGCCAGATGTACCAAAGGATTTTACCCATTCTGTGTCTATGGGAAAAAGCTTTCGTACATATGGCCCATAGTTCCTGTGAGAAATAAGAATATAAATTTGAATGTTATGTTCCGGTACACACTAAATGATACTTGCAAAAAAGTACATTTCATTAACTCAAGATAGTAGGATGTTGAGCTAGCTTACAGTCAGACACATAATAGCTATGCTTTATTTTCTCACTTACTAGTAATTTCTCATTGGATATCTAAAAGTGAGATAACTATCCCACTGTTGGTTAGATAATAAAAATCATTCAGTCATGGCCACATGGTACAAACTGTTGATGTGTGAAACACCTGTATAGAATATATGGCTTCATAACCTTAATGGCTTCCGCAATCTTGTTTGTGGCTATGTCCCCAAAGGCCCCAACTGGAGTAGGTAATCACAGTATATTTGGAAACTCACCTATTATTGATCTTATGCAAAATGTCACCAGGTTAAGTGTAGATAGTAGGAGGCAGGAAATTAGTTCTAATATTGACAAAATATAGACTGTCTGTTGTGAAACTAACAGATGGAGTTGGTTTAACAAAAGTATCCTAGCTTACTGTAGAAACAAAGGTCCAGTACATTATAGGACTCCTCATAGCTTGCTTGTCAGAGACCACCTGAACATCATTTCATAAGTTCAACATTGGTTACATTTAGTGTTGCAAGAAAAAGCTAATGTTTCATCACCTTCCTCCTCCTAAGTACTGTGTTTTACATATCAGTGCCATCTTTGTCTCTGGTTGAGAACTGGATGTCAACCCAAAACCATTGTTCTTTAATGTATGTGGCAAACTATATAAAACTAGAGACTAGAATAAAAACAAAGAAGTCTACCACATTCACATGGAAAACACATAATTTGACTACAAACTTCAATGTTAATTGTTAATTGTAGAACATTTCAAAGGTCTCATTATGAGGTAGGTTTTAACATATGTGTAGCATATAAATTTATGTGGAGACATTTTGTAAAATGTAATTTATTAGATATATATTATCATCTTGGTTGAAGCAATTATTACAAATAGAGGAAGCCCTACATTTGATGGAAGAGAGACAAGTCTTGCTCGTAATTAATTATTATCTTAAAATATGCTAAAGAAAGCCACCTTTAACAGTCTCCGTATGCATTCAACATAAATGCCTCCCAAATGTATAAAAACTCACCATTGTTCAGTCTGTAGCATTGTGGGTTACTAGGGCCCACCCATTTGAGTTGAGTTATGGAGGGGGAATTTTTGAATGCTGCCTTTTACATTTGAATAGCCCTCCAGATGTCCAGACATTGGGATAGTCTGGCATCCTGACGTAGAAAATGTATTAAGAGCTGGCTCAATTTAAGGAGTGATCAAAGATATTAGTACCATGATAACTGTGTCTGTGCAATTATTGCTGCTCTCTGGACATACGTTGGCCACAACAACACTGCAACCCCGTGTGCACTAGACCCTTCTTCCTCCTCCTCTCCCTGTCAAGAGCAGCTCCCTGAGGCCTCGCTATTGCCCGACACCAATGCAATGATTTGCCTCTGTGAGCCTCCCTAGTTCGCTGTGCTCTCCCAGCATGCTGTTTTCAGGTCCAGAAGGAGGTCCACAGCATCATCTACCTACTACCAAATCACATGTTAATACCACGCCGTGGACCCACACAACCCTGGAAGAAACTCACTGGGGGTCCCAGCGACGTGCAGGACAAAGGAACACTTCAGGGCCTTGAGGACTGGCCAAGCAGTAAATTGGCCTGTTCAATGGTTGCATATGTGTGGTATGAGTGTGTAACTCCACTATCCTCAGGCAGCTGATTATTCTAGGGGAACATGCTGGGAAACATCGCTGCAGGATTTCGCCACTGAGCCTGCACTTGGTTCAGAAGCCTCTCCTTCGCCGCTGTTTCAGGTGTTACACTGCAGGTGCCTGCTGCACAGGCTAACTTAATAGACAGGTGAAAGGCCCCATGCCTGGTTTTTCCCTTTCAAAACCCAGGTTTGCAACAGCTGTGTTGGCCCTGGGACAAACCCTCCTGGATGTAACATCTTCAGCTCCTGCTGACTGAGCATCCATGCCAACACCCTGCCAACACGAGCGCCAGACCCCGGGTGCACGTCCATTCTTGTCCTGGAGCCATTTTCTGTGGCATGCCCTCTTCCTATGTCATCAAAGAATTCACCAAACCACAAGCCGAGACCACCAACATCCCTCCATCTCAGGATCTCTGTAGGAAGTTGGCTTTGTATATACTATTTCAAAGTAAGAAATAGTGTGCAAAGAGTCCAAGGGTTTCCCTTAGAGGTAAGATAGTGGCAAAAGTAGATAATTCTAATGCTCTATTTTGTGGCAGTGTGGTCGAGCAGTAGGCTTATCAGAGGGTAGTGTTAAGCATTTGTTGTACACACACAGGCAATAAATGAGGAACACCCACTCAAAGACTTACTCCAGGCCAATAGGTTTTTATATTGAAAAATATATTTTCTTAGTTTATTTTAGGAACCACAGGTTCAAGATTTACAATTAATACTTTAAATGTAAGGTACTTCACTTAGATACTTTAGGAACTTTGAATGAAAACAATATCATCTGCAGTCTTTGTAAAAATGCTATTTTCAAAGTGGACACAGTGCAAAAATCAACAGTTCCTGGGGGAGGTAAGTAAAGGTTAGTTTTGAAGGTAAGTAAAACACTTACAAGTCTCAAGTTTGGGGCATAGGCAGCCCACCGTTGGGGGTTCAAGGCAACCCCAAAGTTACCACACCAGCAGCTCAGGGTCAGTCAGGTGCAGAGGTCAATGAGGTGCCCAAAACACTTAGGCGCCTATGGGGGAACAGGGGTGCTCCGGTTCCAGTCTGCCAGCAGGTAAGTACTTGCGTCCTCGGGGGGCAGACCAGCGGGGTTTTGTAGAGCACTGGGGGGGAACACGAGAAGGCACACAAGGTACACCCTCAGCGGCACAGGGGCAGCCGGGTGCAGTGAGCAAAGCAGGCGTCAGATTTTAGTTTGAGAACAATGGAGAGACCCGGGGGTCACTCTAGCGTCGCAGGCAGGCACGGGGGGTTGCTTCTCAGGACAGCCACCACCTGGGCTAGGCAGAGGGTCACCTGGGGGGTCGCTCTTGCACTGAAGTTTGGTTCCTTCAGGTCCTGACGGCTGCGGGTGCAGTGTTGTTTCCAGGCGTGGGGTCCCTTGTTACAGGCAGTCGCGGTCAGGGGGAGCCTCTGGATTCTCTCTACCGGCGTCGCTGTGGGGGCTCAGGGGGGTTGTCTCTGGTTACTCACGGGCTCGCAGTTGCCGGGGAGTCCTTCCTGAGGTGTTGGTTTTCTGCAGGTCGAGCCGGGGGCGTCGGGTGCAGAGTGTGAAGTCTCACGCTTCCGGCGGGAAACGTGAAGTCTTTGGAAGTTGCTTCTTTGTTGCAAAGAAGTTGCAGGTTTTGAACCGTGCCACTGTTCACAGGAGTTTCTTGGTCCTGTAGTCCAGGGCAGTCCTCTGAGGCTTCAGAGGTCAGTGGTCCCTGTCGGATGCTTCGACTGGAGCAGGTTTTCGAAGTTGGAGACAGGCCAGTAGGGCTGGGGCCAAATCAGTTGTTGTCTTCCTCCTTCTCTGCAGGCTTGTAGTTCAGCAGTCCTTCTTCTTTCTTCAGGTTGCAGGAATCTGATTTCCTGGGACCTGGGGAGCCCCTAAATACTGAATTTAGGGGTGTGTTTAGGTCTGGGAGGGCAGTAGCCAATGGCTACTGTCCTTAAGGGTGGCCACACTCTCTTTGTGCCTCCTCCCTGTGGGCAGGGGGGCACATCCCTAATCCTATTGGGGGAATCCTCCAACTCAAGATGGAGGATTTCTTAAGGCAGGGGCCACCTCAACTCAGGACACCTTAGGGGCTGTCCTGCCTGGTGGGAGACTCCTCCTTGTTTTTCTCATTATCTCCTCCAGCCTTGTTGCCAAAAGTGGGGGCAGTAGCCGGATGGGTGGGCATCTCCACTAGATGGGATGCCCTGGGGTGCTGTAACAAAAGGGGCGAGCCTTTGAGGCTCACCGCCAGTTGTTACAGTTCCTGCTGGGGGAGGTGAGAAGCACCTCCACCCAGTACAGGCTTTGTTCCTGGTCACAGAGTGACAAAGGCACTCTCCCCATGTGGCCAGCAACATGTCTGGTGTGTGGCAGGCTGGCAGGAACTGGTCAGCCTACACTAGAAGTCGGGTATGTTTTCAGGGGGCATCTCTAAGATGCCCTCTGGGTGTATTTTTCAATAAATTGCCCACTGGCATCAGTGTGCATTTATTGTGCTGAGAAGTTAGATACCAAACTTCCCAGTTTTCAGTGTAGCCATTATGGAACTGTGGAGTTTGTGTTTGACAAACTCCCAGACCATATACTCTTATGGCTACCCTGCACTTACAATGTCTAAGGTTTTGCTTAGACACTGTAGGGGCATAGTACTCATGTGCATATGCCCTCACCTGTGGTATAGTGCACCCTGCTTTAGGGCTGTAAGGCCTGACAGAAGGGTGACTTACCTATGCCACTGGCAGTGTGAGGTTGGCATGGCAGTCTGAGGGGAGTGCCATGTCGACTTAGTAATTTGCTCCCCACCAGCACACACAACCTTTGAGGCAGTGTGCATGTGCTGAGTGAGTGGTCCCTAGGCTGGCATAAGACATGCTGTAGCCCTTAGACCCCTTCCCTGGCATCAGGGCCCTTGGTACCAGGGGTACCAGTTACAAGGGACTTACCTGAGGTCCAGAGATGGGCCAATTGTTGAGACAAAGGTACAGTTTAGGGAAAGGGCACTGGTGCTGGGGCCTGGTTAGCAGGGTCCCAGCACACTTTCAAATAATAACTTAGCATCAGCAAAGGCAAAAGGTTAGGGGGTAACCATGCCAAGGAGTCATTTCCTTATAATCTCTGCGAACGACTAGCCAACTTCTTCCATCAGAAAATCTAAGACATCTACGGCAGCTTCAGACCTCAAGACTCTCTGAAGACACCAACAATGCCCATACCAGGATCCACTGAACCTCCATGACTGGACCCCCCTCACAATGGACGAGACTCACTCCATCCTGAGCAGCATCCACTCCGGAGCCCCTACCAACCCCTGCCAGCACTACATCTTCAACAAGGCTAACGCCTTGATCGCGCCCAAACTCTGCAAGACCATCAACTGCTCCCTACAGTCAGCAACCTTCCCCGAGGATTGGAAGCATGCAGAGATCCACCCACTTCTGAAGAAGCCCACAGCTGACCCTGTGGATCTCAGGAACTACCACCCCATCTCGTTGTTGCCCTTTCCATCTAAGGCCACCAAGAAAGCAATCGACATTCAGTTCTGCTGACACATCAAAGGCAACAACACCCTGGACATCTCCCAATCAGGTTTCAGAACTAACCACAGCACCTAAACCTCCCTGCTCGTTGTCACAGATGACATCCTCTCCCTTCCTTGACTGCAGCCAAACAGCAGCTCTCATCCTACTAAATCTTTCAGCCATCTTCGATACAGTGTTCCACTGCACCCTATGCTCCAGACTACACACAGCAGGCATATGCGGCAAGGCCCTATGATGGATACAGTCCTTCCTCACAGGTGGAACACAGAAAGTCAGGCTCCTGCTACACCTGTAAGGGCCTACAGATATCAGCTGTGGAATACTCCAAGAATCCTGGTTGAGCCCCCACGCTGTTCAACATCTATATGACCCGCTCGCCCCTATCATCAGGAATTACAGTATGAACATTGTCTCCTATGCTGATGACACCCAGCTGATCATCTCCCTGACTGAGAACCCCTCAACAGCCAAGAAGAATTTCAGAGACTGGATAGAATTTTTTGCCACCTGGATGAAGGGGAACTGCCTTAAGCTAAACTCTGGCAAAACTGAGATCCTCATCCTGGCAGCTTACTCCTCAATCTGGGATGACTCCTTGTGGCCCTCAACACTCGGCAGGCCCCCCCACAGACAACGCATGAAACCTGGGAATCATCCTAGACGCAGCGCTTACCAAGACCAGACATGTCAACTCTATCACATCCACCTGCTTTCACACCCTCTACTCCTACAGAAGATTTTCATATGGATACCAACTGACTGCCGCAAAACTGTGACACATGCCCTAATCTTGAGCAGGCTTGACTACGGTAACACTCTCTATGCCAGAACCTCCAAGAAGAACCTGAGCAAGCTGCAACAAATTCAGAATGTCGCCTCCAGACTTGTCCTGGACATCCCCCACCAAGAACACATCACAGGACACCTGAAGGACCTCCACTGGCTCACCGTAGAGAAGAGGATAAACTTCAAACTCCTGGTACATGTCTACAGAGCCCTCAACAACATCGGACCCAGCTACCTTAACCACCGCATCACCTGGTACTCCTCTTCCAGACCTCATCCCAGCAGTTGCCTGCCAATGTACCTGCCTAAAGAAGTCCTCAGCTGGAGGAAGATCTCTCACCTACCTGGCAGCACCATTTCAATGTGTGCTGCCATTGCCTGGACAGTTCCTTGGACTGCCCCAGGGAGAGAATGTCTTTCATGTTGGCCACTTGCGGACTTGTTTGCAGAGTTTCACAGAGACACACCCCTGTATAAATTGTGCTCTGACTTCATCTTCCTCATCTGGCAGGCTGCAAATGGAGGTCATTTCTCTCAGACAGGTGTAGGAGACATCTACATATTCATCAAGATTTTGGCATGTCTGCCTGAGGAGGAAGCGTTCATAGTCTGGATTTGCAAACAGTTCTGAATAGGGGGTGATAGCATTCTTGAGTTTCATGTACATGCAGGATGGGCCACCTTCAACACAAGTTTTTGCTATCTTATGCACATCCACCCCCAAGTGTAGGAGTAGCAGCTGCTTCCTTTCATCTACTGAGCCCACCACCTCAAAGTAAGTTTCGAGGTGCTTAATCCATGCTTTCCATCTTGCAGCATCAATCTCAATCTCAATCAGATATTTTTAGAGCATGTTATCAATAGTTACTATGTTCCTCTTAATCTAGTGGTAACCAGCAAAGCAGTAATTACAAAATGAGAATGTTTCAATAATACCTTCAGGTAATTTCCTGGCCAGTGGTGGGCAGTAATCTTCCAACAGTTGCAATTAAGCACAGCGTCCACACTCTGCACACCCCCGCTTCATAAACGGGGGAACACAATGCAGATCTTTATGCTGGTACAATTTGAATTATCTACCACAAAACACATTCTGACAGTAAGAAAGGGTCGACAGTCGCTCACCTTACGCACCATCAACACCTGCTCAGAAACAGCCTCAGAGAGTGATATGGGCAGTGATGAACAGGAAGCCATCCAAGAAGTTCATGCAATAGAGTCACAAGGTTCCTCAGCTCACGTGTCCCCCAAATGCAACATCAAGATGCAGAGTCACTTAATCACAGTGTTCATTGACACAGGAGACTCTATTAACCTCATTGCTGCCAACCTGTACAGGAACTATCAATTCCAAGTTAGGCTCTATGGAAGTCAATGTCTGCATGTTCAGAAAGCAATAGCCCCAAAGACTTGCAGGGATTTTTTCATGCCATCATCAATCACCAAGACGCCACCATTAAATCCAAGATCTATATATCCCATGAAGGCAGCAGTTTTCTTATAAGCTGCCAGACAGTCTAAGAACTGGGTTTAGTATGTTTTGCATTCAGCACCCATGACAATAAGATTGATGTTCTTAGGCATGAGCTTGCTTCACTGTTTGAGGGCATGGGGTGCTTCAAAGCCCAAGCAATCTAAACTCACATCAGAAAGTTAAGCGGTTAATTGAGCCTGTGGCCCTCTGCCACTGACGTGGTATTTCGCCTCCGCCTCAGGGTAGAGCAAGACCTGCAGCACCTCGAAGAAGCAGGCATCATTGAAAAAGTTTCCAGCTCCACCCCATGGGTTTCCATTATTGTGGTTGCTAAATAGCCTAAACAGCCAGATGCAGTGTGGATCTGCATAGAAATGAGGGTGCCAAATGTGGCCATCAAGTGAGAATGCCACCTGACAGCAACTATAGACAATATCATTGGAAAACTCGCAGGCTTGCAGTGGTTTTTCAAGATGGGTCTTAGGTCTGAATACCACTATATTCTCCTCCATCCAGAATGAAGATCAAAAACTGTCTTCTCAACCCATGTTGGCCTCTGGAGGTATACCAGGCTGAACTTCAGCATCTCGAGTGACGCAGAAGTTTTCCAGAACATTCTAAGAGATATACTGGCTAGCCTCCCAGGTATCCTCAACGTGAGTGATGGTATCTTAGTTCATGCACTGACTCTCAACAGTAACCTCACATGCCTCCTAGCAGTGTTCATGAGACTCAGAGAAAAGGGCCTGATGAGGCATCAGACATTTTTTAATGTCTACAAAAGAGCAACAAGTTTTTCAACTATCAATTCTCAAGAAAAGGCATTGTCCCAGACCCGGCAAAAGACATTCAGAAAGTGTTTGCCCCAATTTCAGTGTCTGGGATCCAAAGTTTCCTGGGCATGATAACGTATTGTGCCCATTTTATGCAGAATCTTTCTGACCTCCCAGGGCCTCTCCATGAACTGTTTAAACCATCCAGCCCCTAGGTATGGGGCGAGGAACAAGAACTTGTGTTCAAGAACTCCAAATATATGCTGTTGGCCGAGACCAACCTAGCGCACTTTGACCCATGAATGGAGTTTGAATTAGCAGTGGACGCCAGCCACATGGGTCTTGGGGTGGTACTCTTGCAACATCGGAGCTGTGAAGAATGTGCACCAGTCATCTATGCATGCATGACCCTGACTCCCACTGAGGAAAGATACTCCCAACTAGAGAGAGAAGCCCTAGCAATCCAATGGAATGCTGCCATTTCTGTATGTACCTATATGGCCATCCATTCATCGTCTACGCATACCGCAGGCCATTGATACCACTCTTCAAGGGATCAGTATCCTAACTGCCCTCATGGATTGGAGAATGTATCATGCAGTTGTAAGAATTCAATTTTACTGTTGTGTTCAGACTAGGCACTTGAAACCCAGTAGACTTCCTCTCACAGCATGCCAGGTCGGCCACCTTGATGGAAGCTAATAAGGTGCAGGACACTGAGGAGTACATTTGTTTGGTAGTAGAGAGGTCCATGCTGTAACTGTTGTCCTGGACGTACATCATTACAGCCACTGAACAGGATGACGGACTCCAACTTGCCATCAAAGCAGTACTGGCCAGTGAATGGAAAGGAAACACAATCATACACAACCATTGAGTCCCAAGGGCTCAAAACACCAAGCTGGCACTGCAGGCCCTGTACCCAGTGAGGCAGGAGCTCTCAGTAACTGCAGAAGGTTACCTGATGTGAGGGCCATGCCTATTCTTGCACAGCAGCCTACAGCATACAAGAACAATCAATTTAGTTAGTGCAGGGGGAACACCAGGGAATGGTGAAAACAAAGAATAGACTTTGAAGTAAAGTCTGGTTTCCAGGGCTGCATCAGTGTATAAGCATCTGTGCAAGCCTGCACCACCTGTCAAGCGAGCAATCCCCTGGAACCTCCCACCACAGTCATCACGGAGGAGGTCCCAACAACACAGTGGCAGCATGCAAGCACCAATTTTACAAGCCTCTTTAAAGACATGCACATGCTCATTGTGATAGATGAATTCTCCCACTATCCAGAAATATAAATTTTGGCCCCCACCCCTGCCTTAGAGGTGATACTGAAAAGGTTGTGGCGACTCACAGAGTGATAGGAGAACTTTGTCCAGTGAGCAGGCCTCTTGGTAACATACAGTAGTGGGCTGAATATCTTCAGCCCTGCAATACCAAACACAGACGCAATACCACGAGATGACCTCAAGAAAATGGAAAGGTGAAAATGTTTGTAAGAACCATAACCAAAGTTATTCGAATAGTGACAGCAGAAGACAAGAATGTGGAGAGGGCCATAGACTCATTTCTACAGTATTACCACATGATACAGCACTCGACCACAGAGATAGGGCCCAGCAGGTTGTGACTAGAACAAACCAATCAATGCATGATTCCTCATCATTCTTTGTGACCAGAGGAAGCCAGGAAGCCGAAGATGGCGCACGCATAATCCCCTCGCTCTGGAGGGGCCTAAAAACATCCGTTCATATCGAGCCGGCCTCAGGGACAATCGATGTCTGCACTTCGGTGTGGAACCTGTGGGGATCAGCGGATGGGTCACTAAGCCCTGTATGTGCCCCAAAGCGTGTGACTGGGCCGGAATGGCGTGCTCCTGTGCTTGAGGCCCGTCCCCACGGCTGGAGCTGGGGACTGAAGTGCTGAGGCGGTCCAAGCGGGACCGGAGCCTGTGACGGCCCGGGTAGCGGAGGAACGAGTGCGGACCCAGTAGCACGGATCCGCCGGCTAGGGCCAGCCCCTGGCTCGGACGGGGGCTCGGACTCCCCGACAGCCCTGAAACCAATTTGGAGCAGGCGGCTCCCAGGAGAAGTGCCCGGACAAACGGAGCTGTGGCAGAGAGCGGTGTCCCGAGGAGAGCCCCAAGGCGCTTCGGGATCGGAGTCGGAGGCGCCTGGGCGGAACAAGGGCGGGCGCGGCCCGACCCTTGGGAGTGCCGGCAGCAAATCTTAGACAAAACTGAGGGCCTGGGGGGCGCAGCCGGCGCAAGCTTGTGCCACCCCACGTGGGGAGAGGAAGTGGAAACCCCAACACATTGGGAGGGGGAGTTGACAACTCCCCAAGAAGAGGAGGAATAACCAGGGCCCTGCCAAGGACTGAGGAGCATGGGTTCGGAATCTCTGAACCACTGAAAAGACAGAAGGGCTCCAAGGAATCTCATGAGCACCGGTAAGAGCACCAGGGGTGCCTGCGTCAGGCAATGAGGCAAGTCCAAACCTGGGGAATGACCCCTTAAGGAGCGAGGAGTGGAGGGCAACTCTGGCAGCACACAGTAACAATTAGGTGGCGACACCCTCCCAGTGAGCAGGGACCCTGAAGTGCTGGTCTGGTGGGGGGGTACGCTCGCGCCGTAATCTGGGGCGTATTGGCAGGGGCACTCAGGCCATCCTGTAGGGAGCCACCTAGTGACAGAAGATAGAAGAAGGAACTGGGACCCCACCGTGGAGCCCGGAATGGGATTTCACCCGGCGGGCATAGATGGAGTGAATAAAGGGGCCAGACTGTGCATGAAGACACAGTAAAGAGCCCCCCGTCCCAGTGGGGCATGCCCCGTGCGTGCCGGAAGCCAGCGTCTAACTGGAAAAACAACCTTTGACTGCCCTGAGGCTCTTCGTGAATAATTTGTTTGCCAGAACGGGCCTACCGGTAGAGGCTATGGGAAACAACGTGATTGCAAGAATAACCTGAACCACGCATTGTCCCCGGAGGAGCGGCCCCTCACACACTCAATGTCCCCCAAGAACTGACACAGATCCAGACCCTCCGAGCGCAGAGGTGGGGACTTACGGGACCTGCCGCAGCTTAGCATACAGGACACACTGGGCAAAATATTAGTGGCCATCGAAGATACAAAGACAACGCTACAGCACAACATCAATCAGGTGGCTGTTGAAGTTGGGCTCCTGAGGGCGGACTACCACAAACTATCGGACAGAGTTAAAGAGACGGAGAATTCGCTGGCGGAGACAGTACAAAAACAAAAAGACCTACAGGCCGAGGTGACAAGCCTCACAGGCAGAGTAGCACGACTAGAACAAAGAGCAGAAGATGCAGAACGGAGAAACCGGCAGAACAATGTATGAGTGGTGGGCCTCCCAGAGGGGGCCGAAGGAACTAATATGGTGGCTTTCCTCGAGAAATGGTTGAGCACAGTTGTGGCACCGGACCGCTTAACTCCTTACTTTACACTGGAACGAGCTCACTGAGTACCATCGAGGCCTCTCGCTCCGACCCGAGTGCTGATCGCTAGGTTGCTACACTACAGAGACAGAGACATTCTACTGCAGAGAGCAAGGGAGGCGGGCCCATTCAAGGTAGCAAATGGGGAGGTGACACTGTTCCCGGATTTCACATTGGAGGTCCAAAATAAACGTGCCTCATATATGGCAGTTAAGAGGGCCCTAAAAGAGGAAGGGATCCAGTACTCTTTGGTCTATCCAGCCAGACTGAAAGTGATGTGTGACAGCAAAACCACATTCTTTTAATCCCCCGAAGAAGCGTGGGAGTGACTACAGGCCCGCGGAACTCAACCAGGTCGACAGGTGAGCGGAGGATCAAATGAGAGCGGATCACATCGTGGCCCTGGTGGGCGGCGTGCCCGGGGTCATCCTCGCCTGGCGCCGACCCAGAAACAAAAGGAAAAAAGCAGGAAAGCAGCGCTGGAGGCGGTGGCTTGAGTGAGCAGAGAGGGGTCCCCCCTGGAGTGCTCTGGAGGCGAATCGGATGACACTGTGAGGTCCTCAGCCGGGGACTCTGGCTGCTCGTGGAGGTCCCCGGAGGTAACCCCGCGGTCAGCAGACAACCTTTATTAACTAAAATTACGAGTGAGCCCTGAGGCAGTGAGAAACAATCATACAGGAGGCCCCTCCGAGCATGGCCTACCCCCCAATTGGAATCTCGCTTGTTCAATTAGACTGGTGAGAACTGTAGTTAAAAGTTTGAATGAGATGCACTGTTGCACAAGTTTATGGGCTACCTACTGTTCGAGAGGCGCTCTGGGGAGGGGGAGATTGGAAATGCAATTTTTAGTTAGGTTGGCACTGTGGGAGATGGAGTTAAAACACATCAGAAATCCGATGGATTACAATGAGGGACCGTCATCTGCAGTAGAATGGGATAGTCACCAATGGCCGTATACACCAACATGGCAAAATACAACTTACTAACATGGAATATCAGGGGGATGGGCACCCCGGCCAAACAGCATAGAATATTATCATACCTAAAATGGAGAGGCATACAAATTGCAATGCTGCAGGAAACCCACTTAGCAGCGGGAGAAGCAGAAAAACTAAAACGTAGATGGAAGGGTCAGGTGTACGCCACAGAATATTCAGCATACGCAAGGGGAGCAATGATATGGGTACGAGCAGGGGTCCTCCTGGATGTAGATTCATCCAAGATAGACCGCGAGGGAAGGTTTGTGATCCCGGAAGGGAAGTTGCATGGCACCCGATAGTCCTGAACTTTATATAAGCACCCAATCAGGATCAGGCCCCTTTTATGTCACGGTTATCGAGTCACCTCACCCATCAGAAGAGGGGGGAGCTTCTGGTCGGGGGAGATTTCAATAGTGTAATAGATGTGGACTTGGATAGATCCACACCTCCGCTACAAGGTGCAGTGACAACTAAGATAGCCAGCAAACTTAGAGAGTGGTTGGAGTCTTGGGGTATAGTAGATATATGGCGAGAATAACATTTGAAGGATAAAGACTACTCGTATTACTCTGGTCTGCATCGGGTCCATACTAGAATTGACAGAGTGGTATGTACTGCAGTGCTGCACGGGGTGTGATCCACTCTGAATATCTAGGACACACACTATCTGATCATAAACCCTTACTATTAACATGGAGGGCGACTGAAGATAGGCCTCCTATCCCGTCATGGAGAATGGCCCCTGGGGCTCTTGAGGACCAGGCGTATAGAGAAGCCCTGAGACAACACTTAATTGACCATATTAAGCTTAATGGGGGATCTGCCTCTTCTAGATCCACGTAATAGGAAACACTTAGGCCCATATTTATACTTTTTTACGCAAAACTGCGCCAGCGAAGTTTTGCGTCAAAAATATTACCGCCGGCTAACGCCATTTTGGTGTGCCGTGGGGGCGTCAGATTTATACTTTGACGCATGGCGGCGCAAACAACAGGTGGAAGTCATTATTTTTGACGCACACCGCGGCGTCAAGTCGTAAAGGAAAACGACGTTAACGTGGCGGAAATGACTGTGGGTCGATTTACGACACCGCAAACCGGATATGCGCCGTTTCTTTTACGCAATAGCGTTAAAAAACACAGCGAACACAGCCATTTCACCAGAGGAGAGCCAAGATGCCACTACAGACCCCAGGAAGAAGACAGCAGACCAGGAACCAGCCCGGAGGACCCACACAAGAACCAGGACACTTTTAAGAAGAAAAGAAAGTGTCGCTTCAGTGCAGAGGAGCAGAAAATCCTGGTTAAAGAGGTGACGGAACACCAGCACCAACTGTTTGTCACATCAAAGTTGCCAATCAATAGGAGAGAGGCTATATGGCAACAAATTGTCAACAAGATTAACAGTGTGGCTGATGTACGCAGAACAGTCATCGAGTGCAAGAAACGCTGGCATGACTGCAAACGCAGGACCAAGGAAAAGATGGCCAGGAACAGGAAGGCAGCACTGCAGACAGGAGGGGGGAGTCCAGCACACCAGGAGGCCCTGGACCACATGGAGGAGATGGTCACAGCCGTCATCCCTGAGGAGATCGTCACAGGGATTCAAGGACAGGACAGCGCAGACTACCAGGAGACAACGCACATGCAGGGTAAGTCGCATGGGGAATTATAATGCAATAATGTCAACTGTGAGCATGGGGGGGTACCGACCACTAAATGCATGGATGTCATCTAATACATGGAGTGACATGGGTAAAGGGGCACGGCATGGGAGTATGGCCCGTTCTGAGAAGACCTGGGGCACACCATTACACAACACCAACAACAGTCCCATGGGGGCATGCTGTCATGCCAACGATGGAGCAAAGGAAAAGCCACAACAGGAGGGAAGGCCACTACGTCAAACTTACATCCTGGCACTCGTCAGCCAACATACCTCCTACATTAACTAGGGCCCTATTAGAAATCCTCTAGCCAAACCGACAACTGCAATGTAACTGCGACAACAGTTGCCACTACCACCTCTGATCTGTGTGCAGCTCAAGTAGCCAATGGCAGTAACCTCCCCATGGAACATACACAACTAAATTAGGGGGTGAGGATGACATCTGCAACAATCCCTTGATACAAGACAAAGGGCCCAGTACACTCAAATATCAAGGCCCATAGTTGTTACAAACATCAGCCAAAGTTAACAACAATAGGAGCGACACAGCACTAAGGACACACCCATACTGCATATGTCAGGGTCCATCCTGTGCCTGGGTAACAAGGCAACATCCCAAATGTCATACTGCTCAGAGAACAGCATTGAGGAGGGGACACATGTAACTGGTCACTGAAATACACCTGCACAGTCAGCGGACAAAATAGGACACTGATACGACTATCAGGGCAATCCAATGTAACACACATTACCCAACATCAGCAGGACCCATTAACAATGTCAACATCCATATCAGATCATAACATTGCCATGCATAGGATATGCAACATGTCAATTACATTTAAGTCGATGTGAACGATCAGGGATTGGGGCAGGTCCAGATTGTTAAGTGTGCTGCCAGGGCCATCAGAACACCAACAGCCAGTGAAAGGTCTCACCATGAGAATGGATATACACGGAGGGTCGAGTAGGACAAGAAGGCGGCAATTATCTATTTGGCATAAACCAACACCTAGAGGCGATGAGGCTGACAAGTCTGATAACTCAATAACATACATGTGACACACAGGTGGGCCATAGGCCTGAAACAATGCCCATCTGAAGGATTGCAGATATTAATACAAAACAAGATCACAAAGTGAATTCATCAAAAGGCAGACACGTCACGTCAAAATTGTCACAACACAGACACACTAATTGTACCCTGTTTCATTGCAGAGGAAGATGGATCTCCTGCCGATATGCCTGTCCCAGATTTCCCTAATGACATGGATGACGAGCCGATAAACATTCCCCAGGAGACTATCCAAACGGTCCTTGAAACCCTCCAGACCCCACCTTCAGTCACAAGGAGGAGCACAGAACAAGCAGCCATCGCAGAGGAACCACCCACCACCCCAATTGTAAGACCTGCAAGCTCCAATACAGCTGAGGAATCAGACGACACTGGCACCAGCTTTGAGAGAACTGTAGTTGGAGTACAGCGGGAGCTGGCCAAGGAGGTGCGGGTTGGGATGCAAATTATTGCAGCCAGCCTTGAGGGGGTGCGTTCGTGCATGATGTCATTTGCAGATCATGCAGCAGCTATGCAAGCCCTAACATCTATCTTGCAGGAACTGCAAAAAACCCAGAAGGAAATCAGCACAGCTGTAATACAGTTGACCCAACACCTACAACAGAAATCCTGTCAACGCGTGCACAAATGCAACATTGAACCCCTCAGGGCCGACCTGGCTGCCTACCATCGTGATGTGGCTGCTATTCTCAAGAACCAGAGGGCCTCCTTGCAGCAGTACTGCCCTTAAGACCTTCACAGGGAGCAGCGACGGGGATGTCTAACTCCACGTCTTCTAACACTGAGGTGTGTGTTGCCCGTTCACAACCAACAACAACAATGACAAAGCAGGCAACACACACATCAGAAGAAGAAGACATGGAACAGATCACATTCACAAGGAAAATGACCCGGAAGCACTAGTCCCTGCCACATGGCCAACTATTACCAAAGTCCTGCGTTTTGAAACATGACAGTCTTACAACAACTGTACTCAAGCACTGTTCTGCTAACCACTGTATATCTTGTCACCCAGCCCAGTGATTGTCTCTCTCATACTCATTGGCTAAGTCTGTCCCTCTGCACTGTCTGAAACAGCAACCCCAGCATGACCAAAGCATTTTGGTAAACCCTTGTGTTGGATCACAATGGAAGATATCACTATAATGGACTCACAATCATGGACAATGTACATATAGCACTACAGCACTTTTCAATAAATAGCACTTACACAACAAATCTGTCTCTGGGTAATGTGACATATCAACTGCGCAGTAGATAATTGAAATGTCCCTACTGTATAACGTAGCTTGTCAATACAACTGTCCAGATATTATGTAGTTAGAGAAATCTGCACAGTGACCATGATTGCATCATACTCTGCCCATCCTGAGGGAATAATCTGATGAAGTGAGAAACCATACACCACCATGCTGTGTAGGACAGAAGAATACTTCCTCAGGGGATAACTAAGTCATCAGATAGTGCCCGCTAAATGTTGTCAACATGCAGAAATAACACAATAAACATGCCACACTAATCTAAGTAAATACAAAAAAAAACTGCACAAATGAAGGTGTCTGAGTTAACATACAAATAGGTAATCATGCCGAACTGTGTCACAAATGATGTATGAGGGTAATGAAGACAAGAATACAAGATTGCCAATGAGGACTCATCTTATAAGGGTGTGCATGATCATCACACTGCAGTCAGACCTAAAACTGTTTCCCCAATATCAAGTCTGGAAGCACTATTAGTGACTTTGAAAACAAACTTATCAACAGAAACACATTGGGAACCATATTAATTATGATTGGTGGTTGCAACAAGGTGTAGACACTTGGCAAGGTAGCTCTGGGTTAGCTGCCAATCGTACAGCTCAGTTGAGATTTGTTTGTAGCATTGGACACAGATGTTATAGTACAAAAGAGATGTACACGGAATCCAAACCCACGATCAAGTACCATTCAACACATACTATTAAGGGGTAACCAAATATATATTAAAAGCTAACCATAGATGAGGAAACTTAAGGAAAAATCTTACCTACCCTAATCTACCCGGACTACTCATTACCCACAACTGTCCCTAACTAACCTAAGCTACACTTACTTATCACATGTCACGAAACGTTCTAAACATCTACCCCCACCCTCGTTATGAGACGGGACACATTGAGGACAACCCATACTAACCTAAACACATACTATACTATCCTAAACAAATATATATATTTTTGGTAATTATTATTTTTTTTTTTTTTTTTTACACACAAGAACCCCAACATAGCCAACACACCCACCCACCCACACATGTAATAAGTCAAAAAAGAAACAAGCAGGTCCCCCTACCCCCGCCCACTAACACTGACTAAACTAACAGCCTATACTAACCTAACACTAAGCCCCCTAAGCCCACTAACTATAAGAACAAGGAAAGAGGAGGGAGGGGAGGGTATCATGTCCATCTATTCAACTGTCTAGAGGTTGGCCCTCCGTGGGGGTCCTCTTTATATCCTTGACCCGCCGTTTAATGTGCCACATGTCCTGGCTCAGGTGGCTCCCCTTGCGCAGCACTTTGTCCATCTTATGTTCAAGTCTATTGAAGGCTGCAGGGTCAGCAGCTGGAGTAGTGGCAGTCTGGGTAGCAGTGTAGGAGGTCTGTGTGGGCTGTCCTGCACCGGTGTCAATGCTGGGGCCAGGAAGTCCAGCAGATGTAGAATCAACAGAGACAGCTGTGGGTGGGGCCACCTGGCTCTGATTGGTGGTTGTTTCTATGGTGGCTGTGGTGGGCACAGTAGGCCCACCCTGTGGGAAGGCTCGCCATGCCCCGGAGGCACATTCATGGTGATATCGCCGGGCCATCTTCCGGAACCCCGACTCCACCAGCAGGATGTGCTGGTATCGCATGGCCCGACGCTGAAATTCACGGACCTGTTCTGGAGTCATGTTAGCAGCTGTGAAGACAAATGCAGATATGCCACATTAGTAACTGCATTGTGTGAAACGGCATAGCAAGTTAATCAGACATTACATCTACTGTACTTCTAACAGCTCATATCACGATACAGAGCATCGAATGTCCCTGAGGAAGTACATGGCAGGCCAGACAACAAAGGTCACATCACACAAAGCACATCCATAACCCTCAAGATGGGTAACAACTGGCCTTGACTTGCGATCTGAGTTCTGACAGTTAACATCTAAGAATCATGCTGCATATCCTCCACCAAGAGCTGGGCTACAAATGTCAGTGTACGGAAAGCAAAACTAAAGCCACATGGTCTGCAAGTTGTAACTGGACTGTCCAGTATGGTACCAAGTGCCAAACCTGAGTGTGTAAACTACTATGCAACCAAACCATCACTTATTCACAGGTATGTGTAACATACTGGTAGCAGCAATACTAGGTACCCCATTCACAAACCAATGGCCGTGTTTGAGGGGGGGCGGTGGATACACAACTATAATTTGCCAACAACATGTACACAGAGGAGTGTATAGGCTAATCCACACATGTTTGTCTCTACAGACACACCACAGGTAAGGTCTATCTACAATTTGGAGTCAGCAAACCCTAGAGCACTCATAGGGTCAGACATGTCAGGAAAATCAGAACTTAGTACACAACATATACTTCCAGTGAGGCCTGACTTACATTAGACACAGAGTTGCTAGAACACCCATGATCATGAATTGCATGCACACCTAGGCCATTACACTCAGGTTCCACAGACTTGATGCACTACATGTGGAAGTACATGCTGCTAGGAGGTTCTACCTACTGTTTCAAACTTATGTAGGTAAATAGTGAAGCAGATGTCTATTGGGAAGCTATTAGCTCCACCAATCTTAGAGAATGTGGTTTGGCAGGCTGACTAAATAGGGGCTGACTTCCATTGCGACTCTTGGTGATACAAGTGTCAGAGACATGACTATCCCCTGTACTCACAGTGGGGCCTACAGGGATGTCCTACAATCCCTACATGATACCATTGGATACGTATTGGCTAACTCAAAACATGTGAGAACTGCATTCCCACTCATGGAAAAAGTGAAAAACTTGCCCAATGCATCACACCTTGCTATGCGTCCAACTCACACGAGTCCATAACCAGTAAACACAACACATAACAGACATATCAACACTTACTGTAGTGGTTGAGGTCCTCAAATGTCGCCACCTCTCCCACAGTGTAGGGCTCCAGTCCACCTATAAGGTATGGAAGGAAGAAATGTGCTCAAAATCTGTGCACAGTGCAACATTTTCAGTATCATTTACAATGTGTAGGCTGAATAAGGACATGGCAGCCATTCAGACATGATGGTACTGCATCTGATATTTCACGGCCAACTTGTACATAGCATGGGTCTCCTGTGACAGTTACACACACATATCTGCACACATATATTGGCCCTAACTATCATGTGGTTGCAAACTTGCCCCATAATTGGTGAGCACTAAAAAATATGGAGTGTAATCGTCTCATCATGTGCATCCAAGAGAAACATCCAACGCCTGGTTACTTGAGGACTGCATTACCAGTCAAACATGCCTTGTGGCCATGACACATTTAGTGCACATAGGCCCAATGTACAGAGGGAGGGGCAGGGACTCCTGTAAGCCATCCTGTTGTTACAGTATAGTCAATTGATGTGGCCCAGCTATGGTGATTTGCACCAATCATGGAGATGTGAAGCCATGTGCATACACTTGGACTGCCATCCATATTTGGATTGTGGCTCAACCGATTCCAACAAACATCTTAAGATGTTAGCTGAGGGCACCTTACACCTTTTCACGATGTTTTCAAATCATTAACTGACATGTATCCAAAAATATCAAGGAACACAATAATCCCACACATTCATAGTACTTCTGTGAACGCTTTCCTTCCACACTCACCAGACTAACATGAGACCAATGTTTGAACCACTTTGCTATTATCAATTGACGTGAAGGCAGCATTCATTTTCAGCATCATGTAGTGATTCTAAAGTCAGTCTAGCAATTGCGTCAACATTGTTGGCCTAAATGTTGGTACATCTGTACTTTTCTGTCAATAATACCCTATATATAGAATTGATTGGCTCCTATTTTGTTAGCTGTGCTGACAAAAAGGCCGCACCAATTTCCTTCATGGTAAAGTTACCTGTAAGTTTGCTGAGCACGTGCTACCTGACAGCTAGCAATTGTGATCCTTGCCATAATGCATCAATGATCCCCTTATATTTCCCCAAAATTACACACAGTCATCAAGTTAGCTGGCAGACATTGCACTAATCCACTGATGTCACTACAGAGCGTACTCACCAACAGTGCCACCAATCATGATTCCCAGGTGGTCCAAGAGATCCTGCTCCCTGGTGATGAGGTCAGCCCACCGGTGCTTCAGCTGGTGGTCACTCCTCTGGCTGGCATACACACGCTGCAGGTGATGCAGCACCTTTCCCCACCGGATTCTGCGCGCCTCTGTCGGGTACCCCTGTATGACCCTGCCCCCTGCCTGGATCATGAGTGGCAAGAAATGTGTCACCAGACAGATGAAGCCCCCAAACTCCTCCTCCCCCATCCTGCCAAGACGTGGCCTACCAGACATACTTATAATTGAAGAGAAGGAATAGGGGTAAAAGAAATAGAAAGGGGAAATGGGTGAAAGTAGGGGTAAAAAGTAAACCTAAACACTAAAAGAGCCCAACTATCCCCAAACTAACACTACCCACAACAGACTCCCACAAACAAGAAATACACAAAATAAATGGACAAATGTAGACAAAACACAGTACTACAGTATACACAAACAATATTTATTTCACAAAAGGACTTTACAGATAGAACACAGGACAAATACAGCACAAAATCTCTGGACAACACTCTCTACACAGCCACACAGTCTAGAAGGATCATAGACTGCAAAGTGAAAGTGAAAGTACACCCACTGTACATGATCTATAAACAGGATATCCTATAACATCACTTCCTGTATGAAAAGTCCCGCCTTTTTCACGTTATGCGTCATTTTTTGTTGCACAAAACTGTATTTGTGTCATTTTTTTTGACGCACAGACGTGAATATTAACCCGCATCCACATAATGATACATGGACTGTACAAATATCTGGATGCGGGCTAAAATTCACTCCTGTGCGTCAAAAAAAATGACGCAAATACAGTTTTGGTAAACAAAAAATTACGCACACCGCTAGGGACGTCAAAATTACAGAGCATTAACTGGTTTGGGGCATTTTTACTTCTTTTTTGGTTATTTTACATTTGGAACACATCAGAGATTGGCTAATTGAAGACAGTATGGTGTTGATGGTGTATGTTCACATGTGTGACATCATACTACAGAGGAACATCATCCACTACACCCTTCACAGTATGTTCACAGTTGGCTGACGCCATAGATGGTCATAAGTGTGCCCTATATATATGTGTGGCACAAATTGTGCATGTTTGCCATAAGGAGAGGATAGCAATGTGACGCACATATGTACAATACCTAATTGCCTTTGGCTCAAAGTGTGTGCTTTGACAACTAATTTGTTGGTTGACCAAGTGTGTGTGTACATCACATGAAGCATTATTGTACATTTGGTTGTATGAATGTGACGTCCATGAGTCCAACCCAAAGATGCAATAAAAATTGGAATGAGCAAGGGCATGTGTTAGTCATACATGTAACAACACCCGCAAAGTATACTTCCAAGTTTTAGGGTCACGTAGACACCAAATGTGACATAGCATGCACCAGATGGATGGCAGACGCATGTTCATGTCAAAGGTCCACAATTTCTACATCCTATGTCCTAGAGTATTGGTAAGAGCTTCCTAGGCACTAGTTGATGAATCCCACAGTGAGTCATACACATGCATTGAGGAAGTAGGTACCATGTTGTTTGCACAGACAGACAAGGGTCAATCTCATATGTATGATGATACCACAGTTGAGGCCATAGAAGTAAGGCCCAACTATCAAGTGGCTGTGGTGGACCAGCATACAAGACAGCACGTGTTCACATATTTCCAGTGATCAATTGCACATAGGTGTCTTGTTCATGTGTGTGGTCCAATGATGATCGTGTAGATTGTTTGGGGTGTAATTTGTCACAGTTCGGACCAGGGCTCATCATGAGTCAGTGGCAGCTATTCCTGTAACTACTGAGTATCCTTTGTTGATCAATGTGAGTAAAGTAGATGTGGACATGTGAACCAACATGTGGATGGTCCCACCCTGTCACTAAAGACGTGTAATGAGACAGTCAACAGGGCAACCTTGGTGTGCTGAGTGAGATAATGTCTCAATTGTCATGTTCCAGTAGGTGTCATTACAACATTTGTACACAGGTTGGCCTCTGCACTTCCCACTGCATCTGGGAACATCATAACCTCTGTGCTGTTTATTCTCGCAGCTATTCCCCACACACGGCCCATCACTATGTTGTGCGCACTGTGATGCTGTGTGTGAACTGTCATGGTTCTGACATTTGTGTATTAGTCATGTACATTATCAGAGGTTGCTGGTTGTGCTGAAAGCCCCGTACCCAATCCCTGCCTATGACCCTGGGACACTGTCACACTTTGTCATTCATGCATATATGCAACCCAGACAAGGGATGGGCCATGAATTTTGCATCTCCAAGAGGATTTAACTCAAATGGTACAGTTAAAAGGCAGATGATGCTATACAATGTATTTGTGTATGCATGGAAGAAGCCCATGCCCAATGCCCCCTGATGAATGGCAGGTTTGCTAACGCAAGTGTGGTACATATGTAGACACAGAGATACTTTAGTGTGACGCACAGACAGTTGCCAGTCAGGCTGACAGAATGCAAGATGATTCAGGAGCCAGCTACTGGACAAGTTACATAATCAGTGGTCTGACTGAGACTGTTTGGAGGACAAACTAGACAGTTGACATGTCAATCTGTGTACGTCCAGTGTTTTTGAAGGTGACAAATTAACCCAAGGGCTGTGTTACGCAGCTTAATTACTATCAATGGTTGACGGTGTATTTGACATAATGGTGACTCCTATGCTGTCCCAGGCATCATCAGGGGCAGTGCTTTTTGAAATGGGTGGTGTGCATGGAGGTGATCACAGGTGTGGGCTGCATCTGTTTCTCACCAGTCCTGTAGGTGAGACTTGCATTCTAAGGGCCAACAGACATTTTCACAAGGGGAAGCAATCTACATGTGCTAACAGGGCTTTGAAACTAGAAGTCAGTGTATAAATTGACCTGACGTCCATGCAGTTAGATGTTCTATGACAATGGCATACCTTAGGAAAGGGTGTAGCACACTGGTTTGCTAATGTTGGTCTCTGTGTCTAGAGGAGGTATTATCAGGGTACACATCTTAGTATTCCAGGGACCTCTTCCGACAGGTGGGTCGTGACCAGGTGCATGGGTGTGTCAGGAGTTAGGAAATGGGCTGACATGTGCATGGAATGTCATGTGCGCAATGCATGTCATATGTGTGGCACTTGTGCTGTCTATGTTCTGCTTCTATGGAACTCTAGTCACAGATATTCCTTGCAAATATTGGATGCAGTTGGACTAACTGCTGTCAAGGGTCTTGTCAGACATTCCTGTTAGTGATGCCAAAGCACATTGACTGCCTCATGTATGAGGCTTGTTTTCCCCTTATTGAGTGATGGTGTCATAGTTGTGTGCCGTATGCTGCGTTGGACCTTGCTTTCAACATGTATGTGTGAAATAGTTGTGGTCCTCTGCTATAGGCCTTCAAAGGAGATATGTACATGATATATGTCATTAAGGGGGTCATTCTAACCCTGGCGGTAAAAACCGCCAGGGCGAACGACCGCGGTAGCACCGCCAACAGGCTGGCGGTGCACCGCTGGGCATTCTGACCGCAGCGGTTCAGCCGCGGCCAGAAACGGAAAGTCGGCGGTGTCCCGCCGACTTTCCGCTGCCCTTGAGAATCCTCCATGGTGGCGGAGCGCGCTCCGCCGCCATGGGGATTCTGAAACCCCCTACCGCCATCCCGTTCCCGGCGGTTCACCCGCCGGGAACAGGATGGCGGTAGGGGGTGCCGCGAGGCCCCTGGGGGCCCCTGCAGTGCCCACACCAATGGCATGGGCACTGCAGGGGCCCCCGTAAGAGGGCCCCAAAAAGAATTTCAGTGTCTGCCTAGCAGACACTGAAATTCGCGACGGGTGCAACTGCTCCCGTCGCACCTTCCCACTCCGCCGGCTCAATTCTGAGCCGGTGTCCTCGTGGGAAGGGTGTTTCCCGCTGGGCTGGCGGGCGGACTTTCGGCGGTCGCCCGCCAGCCCAGTGGGAAACCCAGAATGACCGCTGCGGTCTTTTGACCGCGGTACGGTCTTCTGGCGGTTCCCGCTTGGCGGGCGGCTACCGCCGCCCGCCAGGGTCAGAATGACCCCCTAAGAGTGTGTCTGTATGTGACCATTGTATGTTAGGCATCACATAAGCGCTGGGATGTTCTGTGTCCTACTCAGTATCTCAGCAATGCTCCATGAGGCAACACTCTTATTCTGATAAGTAGAGATGAAGGTGTGTAAAAAGGAATAGCCAGACCATGATATGGTGATTATAATAGGTGTTTATTTAAATTAGTTAACTAAAGTGGTGAAGGTGAACATATTCAGAAGAAATTATTTACAATCTGTTGCCGCCTGGGGATACCAGCAGCTGTGTTCTGTAGTTCCCCCTCCTGTTGCAGGCCAGCATCCTCCTCTTCCTCCTCTTCAGGCATGTGTGGCTCTGATTCCAGGAGGGGAATGTTTCTTCTGATGCAAATGTTGTGCAATATTGCACATGTGAGGATGATCCTACAGACCATCTCGGGGGAATATAGGAGGCTACCACCAGTGTTGTCGAGGCAGCGGAACCTTGACTTGAGGATGCCGAAGGTCCACTCGACAATGCTGCGTGTCCTCCTATGGGCCTCGTTGTATGCACACTCTGCAGCTGTACTCGGGTTGCCAAATGGTGTCATAATCCATGGCTGGATGCGATACCCCTGATCAGCTGCAAGAGAAAATGAATGGGATCATGTTGATGTAGATGGCACTATTGAAAAGACCTTTAATGGCAGTAGTAGTCTTGTGTTGTCTGTGACTCTTTTGTGTACTAATGTGACATCCTATGCTTGTAGGTTATACCATCTGCATTGTGTTGTTTCCTTGGTTGAACAAGTGTTTGTCTGCTAACCGTTTGTCAGCAGTATGTTTTGGGGTTTGCAGTACAGTGTGCCATCCCTAGCATTGTGACTTGTGATACAGGTGTCCGTGTGTCTTCACTGGGGGTGAGATGATAGTTCCATGCACAGTTAAAATTGAAAGTGTTGTTAACACGTTCATATCAAAGTACCCTGGACATCCCATACCTTTAGACTTATGCAATGTATTAATGTAAAGGTCATTGGGACACTTACAATTTGCAAGGTGACATTTCGGCAACCACACTCATTGATTTCTTCACATTAGGCTGTACAGTAAATTCGGATGTGTGACAGGTTCAATGGTGACTTAAGAAACATGGCTAGCGATGTCACGACCTCAGTGTATTCCTGTCGACATGTTGCTGTTGTGGTGTATGTGTTGTGTGTCCTAGAAGGTTGCTGTGCAGTGTATATATATGTAGGTTTTTGTACTTACCAACAAGTAGTCCATTGCCATACCATCCATCCTGGAAGTGTTCATTTATGGTGCAGTGACGGAAGATGTATGAGTCATGTACACTCCCAGGATATTTAGCCACGATGTTGGTGATCAATCCCTGGTGATCGACAATGGCCTGCACGTTGATATAATGTGTGTGCTTCCTGTTGCGGTAGAGGTGTTCAGTTGCAGCAGGTGGCACAAGGTGTACATGTGTGCAATCGATTGCACCAAGGACGTGTGGGAAGCCACTGATTGCGTAGAACCCCTGTTTAGTTTCCTGCTGCTTCTGCAGTGTGTTAGGGAAGCAGATGTGGCGGGGTGTCAGTCGAATGATGGCGTCCAGTACTTTGGGCAAAAAGGCGGAGAATGATGGTTGTGATATTCCGCCAACCAGGGCACCAGTTGTTTGAAAAGAGCCACTTGCCAGCATATGAAGTATGGCAAGCAGCTTTGTTTCTGTTGGGATGGTGCGGGGTGTCACCAAAGTGGGGGCCAACTGCTGTTCAATGTTTCTCAGCAGCTGCTGAATGGCTTGCCAGTTCAACCGGTACCTCTGTATGATGTCGTGTTCCCTGAGGCCCTGAACGGTTGTTCTTGGGCAGAATATCCTCTCCTGCATTCTGCGCTGCCTTTGGGGTGCCTGTTGGTGTTGTTGTAGCTGCTGTTGTTGCTGCTGGGCTCTGCGTCTGCGTGCACGCTGGATTAGTATCACCTCCATGGCTCCCTGTTGCTGCTCTGCTGCTCTGCTGTTTGTTCTGTGTGTTCTGATTAAATACAGGTGTGTTTGCCCCATTTTAACGCCTGCCCTGACCCAGGCGTTAATTTTTGACGCAAATCGGGCTGTGCGTCATTTTCTGGCTCCGCCTCCCGGCCGTGCGTCATTTTTGCCCGAAAGCATAAATACTACGCACGGCCGTTTAAGCCATTTTTTGGACGGGAACGCCTACCTTGCATATAATTAACGCAAGGCGGGTTGCCGCATCCAAAAAACGACGCACACGACGGAATTTTGTCATCCACGGGCTCGGGCATCAAAGTTTAAATACGGGGCAATGTTTGCGCTGATTGTGCGTCAAACTTTTTGATGCACAATCGGCGCAGACGGAGTATAAATATGCCCCTTAAAGTGGTGACAAGGGGTTACTGTCTGGGTCAGTCGATCGGGGTGAGACCTTCACTCGAAAGAGAATTAACTAACCTAGAAAAGAAAATGCATGAAGGGGAACTGAGACTGGGAGAAGAAGCACACGAGGGCGAGGAATATCGCCAGGCAAAAAGAGACCACTTCAAGCTCGAAGAACAACTTAGATGCCACAATGTGCAAAAATATTTCACCTCATTACAATCGGAAGAGGGCAGATCAGGGAAAATTCTGGCGTGGTTGGTGAGGCCCGGGGGAGGCAGAGAGCCGATCACGAATGTGCTGGACAGGGAAGGGGAACGTAGAATTAGGCCAGGCCACATCAACGAAGCATTCAAGGAATACTACACCCAACTGTAGGGGAAGCCCATAGAAATCGAAGTAGTGGCATTCGATGACTATCTACATCAGATTCCACTGAAATCCCTGGCGCCCGAAGATAGGGAGGGCTTGGGGGGCCGGTGACCCTAGGGGAGGTCAGAGAAGCTATAGCACAACTGGCCTCTGGGAAGACACCAGGGACGGATGGCCTCTCTATGGACTTCTATAAAAGAATTGAGACACAGCTCGCCCCCCAGTTAGTGGACATGTATGCAGAGGCACTACAGAGGTGGGTGCTCCTAGGTTCCCTGAGAGAGGCCCTGGGGGTTCCACTCCCCAAAACAAAATCCAAGGAGGCATCAGTTACGGACTTCCGCCCCCAGTCAATGCTAAATAGCGATTTTAAAATACTCAGTAAGGTAATGGCCAATCGTCTGCTAGCCCATATACCCACACTTGTACACGAGGACCAAAACCGTTTTGTCCCGAATCGTAACATCTCTCTGAACCTAAGGCGACTCTTTGCTATTCTACACATGTCCAATGAAGTGAAGCCCCCAGCTGGAGTGTTACTAGCGGTAGACTTCGAAAAGGCCTTTGATTCAATCAGATAGGATTACCTGAGGGTAGTGATGCTGCAAATGGGAATGGGTGAGAGTTGGATAAAATGGGTGGACTTGTTGTATGCATGCCCTCTGGCGAGAGTGAAGACGGGCAGTACAATATCTGACACCTATTCAGTTTGCAGGACAACAAGACAAGAATGCCCCCTGTCCCCGCTCTTACTTGCGCTGGCCCTTGAGCCCTTGGCCACCCGGATGCGCAGTGGAGTGGGGACACGTTGAGCACGTCATATCGCTATACGCGGACGATGTGCTCAAATCTATTAGGGACGGGGAGGCTGGTATCCCATGGGCTTTGAGGAATTTGGAAGACTTTGGGGCGCTATCAGGACTCCTCCTCAACCGAGGCAAAACATTCATGTTCCCCATAAAGCCAAACTATGAACGCCCTACAACCTGCCCGGAGGACATGAACTGGGCCCCACGCACCTTCAAGTATCTGGGTGCACAAGTATTCCATGACATGGCAGACCTTCAGGAGGGTAACCTAAGTAGAGCACTCCGCTCCTTGCGAGTTTCGGTTGGGTTCTGGCGATCCCTGAAACTAAGGATTATGTCCAGGATAGAACTGTCTAAAATGATCATGTTCCCCCACCTCCTATACGTCTTCGCTAACTTACCCCTGCAGATCCCCTCGGCATGGTTCCGCGAGTTGAATACCCTACTGAGAGAGCTGATATGGGACAACGGCCGCAAACGCACATCGCTATCAACTCTCTGCAGACCAACCCACCTGGGCAGACTGGGTGCCCCAGATTTTGAATCTTACTACCTGGCGTCCCAATTACAATGGGTAGCTGGGTGGTCCGCCGGTAGAGGACAGTTAGACAGGTGCACCACCCATGAAGTAATTGACACAAATCGGATCATTGCACGTATGATAAACAGGAAGATCGTCCTCCGGATGGATAGGCTGATGACAAGAGTAGCGATGTCATGCTGGAAGAGGTGCGCAAAAAGGGTCGGAGTTGGCCTGCCATACTCCCCAGCGCTACCATCATCGGTTATTGCGCTCGAACCAGGGGGGACATTCTGGGGAGCTCGGGACTGGGACCATGGAGAGGGCAGGAGTGGACACAACAGGGGGACTGTTCCGTGAAGGGGTGCTGAAGTCCTTCAATGATCTTATAGACGGATGGGTCCCCCGGGGACAGTTCTTGCTATTCCGTAAGCTGGAACACACCCTGAAAAAGCACTGGTACACGATTAACGCTGAGCCCACTACTCATAAGGTGTTACATCTTCTGCTGATTGCGGGCGAGGAGGCCCACCTAATTACTAAATTGTATCGGGTCCAAGTTGAGGATGGGTTGGACCCGCTATGCCCACTTAAGGGGAGAGATGGGGAAGAACGTTGGGTAGAGAACTTTCAGACGGAGAGTTGAACAGGTCGTTGGCCTACCCCCGGGGGTCTCCCGCAACACGCGGTTGCGATATATCCAATATAATTACCTCTATAGGACGTACCTCACACTGCGTCAACTGACGCTAATATATGACAGAACCCCTAGAGTATGACCGAGATGCGAGGTCGCTGACGCTGACTATGACCACATGGTATGGGACTGCCCGGAGATTCAGTTGGGCTGGGGCGCAGTAATGGCAGACCTATCGAGATTATTTGAGATTTCCCTTTCCCCGACTCCTGCTGTGTGCCTGCTGGGTCTTGGGAGGGGACACCCACGGGGGAAGGTGGGAGGGCGGTTCCTGGACTTGGCTTTAGTCCTTTTCAGGAGGCTGATCACAAAAGGGTGGAAGGCCCCGGGACGACCCCGGCTGACCGAGTAGAAATGAGATGTGTCGAAATGGTCCAGGGTTGAACTGCAGGCTCTGAGGAGGGAGGAGGCGAGAGGCCTGCGTCAGAACCCAATAGCTCCAGAATGGGAGGTCATAGTGACAAGTTGGGAAGAAACGATGAGGGAGACAGGAACACCCACGGGGGAGCCGCAAAATAGAGGCCCATGTAGTCAGGAAGAAGGGGGGGGGGGGGGGAGACCTCAGGCCCACTAGAGAGTGTCCTATTAGCGGATCAGCAAGACCAGGTGTGGAACCAGTACAGTAATGACAGCCAAACTTAACCAGGAGCCCTGGGAGGCAGACATACACGGGGTACAGTAGGCAGCCCGGCCAGCAGGGAATGTAGGGAATAAGCGTAGAACAATATCCCACTCACAAGTAAAAACCCAAGCATGACAAACTCCAGCGAATGTAGTTACTTACTCTACACGGTGCCAACAAGTTTAAGTATAATGTTTCATTTTGGTTTAACACAAGTTCAGCCTGCCCTGTAGACACAAAACGTAAATCATTCTACGACACAGACATTCGGGGGAAAAAGTAGACAAGCGGGATCGGCGAACCAAATCTGAAGTAGCTCTATTGAGAGTCACAGTTAAGATGAATAACATGGTGTAATACTTTCAAAACGGTAAAAATCATCTGTGCTAATAACAATGATATCTGTGAATATGGTGAGAACGCGGTTATGTTATAACATGATATATATTTGTAAGGCAGTAATTGTTAACAATAAAAATATATTAAAAAAAAAAAAATCCTTGTGACCAGAGCACCTAGATCTCCCCAATCAATAGGATGCTTGGCGGGCCAACAACAAATGAGCCTCAAGGAAGAGGCATGCAAAACAGTGCCTCTTTCTGACCTGGAGAGCTTGTGTTGGCACATGATCGACATCAAGGGGGGAAATGTAGATTGCCTTATGCAACAAACCCCTGGGTCATAATGTGAGTTAAGAAACTGGGTTCCTACGGTCCAACTCTTTTATCATTTAAAATGCCCGTTCTAAGTTGAATATGGGTTATCACATGGTGTATGGACCAATGTGCCCCCATTTAAATCTTGAGATTGAGGAGAAATGCAAAACCCACAGTATATCCACATATAACCTTCCAAACTTGCAGGCATATAGTAATATGTATCATGTAGAATTAAGATCAGTCAATCAATCAGGGATTAGTAAAGCACGCTACTCACCTGTGAGGGTCTTAAGGTGCTGAGGAAGGGAGGGGGGAGAAGATGGGGGGGTGCTGCAACTGCCCGAACAGCCAGGTATTGAGAAGTTTCCTGAAGGTAAGGAGGTCTTTGGTCTGGCACAGGTGGGTAGAAAGAGTGTTCTATGTTTTGGCAGCGAGGTATGAGAATGGTCTACCGCTGGTTGTAGTTCTGCGGAAGCATGGGACGGTTGCAAAGGTGAGGTCGACGGAGCAGAGATGCCGGGTTGGGGTGTGGAAGGAGAGTCGTCTGCTGAGGTATTCCGGTCTGGTGTTTTGCAGTGCTTTGTGAGCGTGGGTGAGGAGTTTGAAGTTGATTCTCTTGTTGACTGGGAGCCAGCGCAGGTTTTTCGGGTGGTCTGTGATGTGGCACTGGCGGGGATATCCAGAATGAGGTGTGCAGAGGCGTTCTGGATATAATGCAGCCTCTTCTGGAGTTTGGCCGTAGTTCCTGCATAGAGGGCATTGCCATAGTCCAGTACTTACGAGGGCTTAGGTGACTGTTCTTGTGGTTTCAGTGGGTATCCATTTGTAGATCTTTCGGAGCATATGGAGGGTGTTGAAGCAGGAGGAGGAGATGGCGTTGACTTGCTGGGTCATGGATAGTGAGGGGTCCAGGATGAATCCTAGGTTGCGTGCGTGGTCGATGGGAGTTGGAGTGGTTCCGAGAGTGGCAGGCCACCAGGAGTCATCCCATGTGGAGGGGTGGAGCTGAAAATGAGGACTTCCGTCTTATCGGAATTGAGTTTGAGGCAGCTGCTCTTCATCCATTCAGCGAAGGCCTTCATTCCTTCATGGAGGTTGGTCTTGGTGGAGTCCTTAGTGAGGGAAAGGATCAGCTGGGTGTTGTCGGAGTATGAGATGATGTTGAAGTTGTGGGATCGGGTGATGTTAGTGAGTGGGGCCATGTAGACGTTGAAGAGGGTCGGGCTGAGGGGCGAACCCTGGAGTACACCGTAAATGATTTTGGTGGCCTCTGGGCAGAATGGGGGGAGGCGGACTCTCTGAGTCTGCCAGTGAGAAATAAGGTGACCCAGTCCAGGGCTCTGTCGCGGATTCCAGCATTGCTGAGGCGTGAGAGTAGGGTGTGGTGGCAGACTGTGTTGAACGCGGCTGAGAGGTCCAGGATGATGCGGACTGTGGTTTTGCCACTGTCCAAATGGTTCTGATGTCGTCGGTGGCGGCAATGAGGGCAGTTTTGGTTCTGTGGTTGCTGCGAAATCCAGATTGGGAAGGGTCTAGGGTGCGGTTCTCCTCTAGGAAGGGGGTTAGTTGTCTGTTGACGGCTTTCTCAATGACTGTTGCCTGGAAGGGGAGCAGGGATATAGGCTAGAAGTTCTTGAGGTCCTTTGGGTCCGCCTTGGGTTTTTTGAGTGTCGCATTGAACTTGGCGTGTTTCCAGCTCTCCGGGAAGGTGGCAGACTGGAAAAAGCTGCTGATGATCTTCCGTAGTTGGGGTGCGATGACCGAGCTTGCTTTGTTGAGGATGTGGTGAGGGCAGGGGTCAGATGGAGAGCCGGAGTGGATGGTGTTCATGATTTTGATGGTGTCGTTGTTGTTGACGGGGTTCCAGGAGAGCAAGAGGTTGGTCGGAGGTGAATCTGTGGTGTTGGTGGTTGCAGGGGGCATCTGGGTGCTGAAGCTCTTGTGGATGTCTGCAATCTTGTGGTGGAAGTAGGAGGCTAGGGAGTCGCATATGTCTTGGGATGTCGGGATGTCGTTGGCGTCGAAGCTGGGGTTAGAGAGTTCCTTCATGACATTGGAGAGCTCCTTGTGGCTGTGTGCGTTGTTGTTGATTCAGTCTTTGAAAGTGGTTCTTTTGGCAGCTCAGATGAGTTGGTGGTGTCTGCGGATGGCGTTTTTGAAGGCTGTGTGGTTGTCCAGAGTCTGATCTTGGCGCCACTTTCTTTCGAGTCTTTGGCAGCTTTGCTTAGATTCTTGGAGGTCGGCAGTAAACCAGAAGGCCTTTCTGTCGGTGCATCTATTGTAGGGATTCTAGATTGGGACTAGAGTATTGGCACAGGTGTTGACCCATTGCCTGAAGTTGCAGGCAACTGCAGCAGTGTCGGTGGTGTTGATGGGTGGGTTCTGTGAGAGGGTCACAATAAGTTGGTCTTTGGGGACCTTGTTCCAACTGCGGTGGGGTATCCGTTTGGGTTGTGGTGTATTGTGAGTTTCTTGAAGGAGAAGTAGATGCAGCAGAGGTCTGTCCAGTGGAGTTTGGTGGTGTGGCTGAAAGAAATGTGATTGCTGGCAGAGAAAATAGGGTCAAGGGTTGGTGTTTTGACGAGCTATTTGAGGCCGACGTTGGAGAGGTTGTCGAGCAGGGTGGCGGTGTTGTTGTCGTTGGTGTTCTCGAGGTGGAAGTTTAATTCTCTGAGGAGTATGTAGTCGGTTGATGCGAAACCGTGTGTGCTGATGATGTCGGTAAAGGAGTCGCTGAACTGCTGTCATGGACCGGGAGGTCTGTAGATGAGGGTCCCTCGGAGGGTGGTGTTTGGGTCAGTGTGGATTTGGAAGTGCAGGAGTTCGGCGGTTCAGAGGGTGTCTTCAATGTTGGTCGTGATCCTGAGGGTGTCCTTGTGGATGATGGCGATGCCTCCTCATGGTTTGTTCGACCGGTCCCTGCAGGTGATCTTGTAGCCGTCCGGGGTGGCTATGGTGGTGTCAGGTGCTCAGGAAGGGTTCATCCAGGTCTCAGTCAGGAAGGCAACGTCTGGGGAGGCTGAGTCGAGTAAATTCCATAGCTCTAATGCATGCTTGTGGACGGAGTGGGTGTTGAGGAGGATACATCTGAGATGGTTGTGTCCTGCCTTGATGGGTGGGTTGCTGGCATGGAGGATGGTGAAGGTGCAGTTCCGGCAGGAGAAGGGTGTGCGGGTGGTCTGCGGAGAGACTTGAAGACAGACAGGAGAGCGGCCTGTTTTGAGGGCGCAGAGAGTGGTGGCTTCATAGTGAAGACGTGCGTGGCGGCAGTGGGTGAGTGGGAGCCAGGGGTTCTGGAGCTGGGCGGGGTCCAGCCGTGGACGGGCACAGACGGGCTTGCCTTCAGCACGCCAGCGGCACAGCCGCCATGAAGTAAGGAGGTAGGGGGAGGAGAGGACAGCTGGGAGATGGAAGAGGGATGAAAAACGGCACGAAAAAGGGGGGCAGAGCCTAAAAAGGGGTTGGGGCCACAGGGGCAGCAGCGGCAGGGGAGAGAGAAAGAGGGGGAGAGCAAAAGTGAGAGAGAGAGAGCAGAGTGAGAGAGAAACTAGGAAAAGGAGCACTAAGGAACAGTAGTGGAGCAGAGAGCAAAGCAGAGCAGAGAAAAGGAGGAGAGAGGCAGAAGGTAGCTTAGTAAGAGAGCAGAACTCTCCCACTAGACACCAGGGATGAGGCACAGACACAACCCTGCCGGTGAAGGAGGGCCTCAAACTCCTGACAGGGGTCAGGAGTTCAGAGGAACCAGGGAAAGGGCTCTACTTAGACAGTGGAGCCACGGGAGGCAGAGCAATGCACTGACCAGGTCAGTGCTATTGCTCAGCTTACCACGCAGCGGCAACCATTAAGTAGGGAGGTGGGGGAGGAGAGAATAGCTGGGACGTGGGAGGGGGAAAAAACACAGTGTCGGAAAGGGGGCAGAGCTAAAAAGGGTGCAGGGTCGCGGGGCAGCAGCGGCAGGGGAGAAAGAGAGGGGGGAGCGAAAGTGAGAGAGAGAAGGGAGTGAGAGAGAAACTAGAAAACCCGTAACGCCATGAGGTCTGACCTACGTATTAATGTATCCATTATTTACCAAGATTGTACTGGGGGCTAACAGGATAGATATAAATGTACTGTACTTATGTTGGGTTTGACTTACCAATCGCAACCGCATAAGATTTCTCTATACATTGTCTTCCTGAAATGTATACATTTCGGCATTATGTTAGATGAATGTAAATTGGTTGATATGCTACATAAAAATATTTTCCTACACAGAATGAATATATTGACCAGCCAAAAATGTATTCCACAAGCCTGGATTTTCCCACATGATTTATTACTGGGTATGTGCTGTCTCTTTCGCTAGTCATAGTTTTGATGCCGCAAGAACCTATAATATACTCACTAGTGAATCTGAATATTAAATATGTGATGCTACTAATCTAACTTTGCCAGCACTTGCCCTTATAATCTACTATACACCTTACTAAGCATGACTATAGTTCACCGTTATCTGACTATAAATTACCATATAATAACACTTGGGAATGTGATCAGTATCTACTTACCTAGAGTCTTTTGCACACTCTTCCTCACATTGGGTGCTGACTCTATTCTCCGCTTTGATCACAGTGCACTGAATATTTTTTGAAATATCATGGTAATTTTCTCTTTTCTCATTGCACCATAGTAACTACACGCTAGCTTTCCATAGCCTCATTCAATATTGACCTAATTAATATATATGCTTTCCAGCCTTGAAAAAGCCCCAGACAAACCTGACATAGGGGGCAAAATATGTGTTGGCTTTCTGCTCACATATCTACGATCTCCTGTCCAAAACCACAATAAAACTTTCATGAACCTACCATCTTGACTCTACGTGATGTAAATTACTATGGGGGTCATTCCGACCCCGGCAGTCGGTGATAAAGCGGCAGCCAACCCGCCAACAGGCTGGCGGTCCAAAAAATTGAATTCTGACCCTGGCGGGAACCGCCAACAGCGCCCGCCACTTTAACACTCCGACCGCCACGGCGGGACACACAAACAGCGCGACGGTCACCACCAACAGGTAGGCGGCAGACAATGTACCGCCCACCCTATCACAACTCACCAATCCGCCACCTTTTCCAGGGCGGGAGCACCGCCGATAAAAACACGGCGGAAACAGACTACGAACGGGAAAACGCTCACCTCTATACACTCCACGAGGACGGAGGACAGCATGGAGCCCGAATTGAACATCCTACCTGCTCTCGTCTACCTGCTCATCTACCACGAGTACGAACTCCGGCGCAGACGACAACGGTGAGTACCGCACCTACGACACAGGGGAAGGGGGGGAGGAGGAAGGGTTACGGGCACACACATAAGCAATACACACACCCCCCAACTATCTACACACCAATGCAGAGCACCAAGTCAAAGTGACCCCACCCAAACCCCCCGGAATAATGAAAAGATATAATTAAAGTGAGAAACTAAATTTATGTATAAAATAGGTTCATTGAAGTCATGGTAAAATAGGAAAATGAATCAAAAAAATTCAAGTTTAAACATTGCGTAACCGATAAATAGAGGCAATAAGTCCAGCACAGTCACTGAAATTTCAACTGTCCGTGGGCCAAAGTGTATCAACACATGGGCAAAGCCCACACAGGAGACCTGAGTCCGTTGGAGAGAACACTGCAGGGGCATCAGATGATAAAACTACAGGCACCTCAGGGGGAAGGGAAAGGGGGGTACCACAGCCCCATGAGTCCACGACGCCAGATCCAAGAAGGGGCCATCATGCCCACTGTTCAATCCTGGGGAGTGCAAAGCCTCAGTCTCTCAAGTCTCTACAGTGGGTGGCTTGCCCACTGGCATATCCTGGGGAGTGCAAAGCCACAGTCTATCAAGTGGATAACAGTCTCCACAGGCAATGGAGGAGGCAGGGTGGCCCGAGTGCAGCGTGAACAGTAGCACGACACAGAACCGGCACTGTCATTGGGCCAGCAGTGCTTGAGACGGCGGGGCCCTGCAGAGCGGTGCTTCAGATGAAGGGCCCAGCGGAGCGGTGCTTGAGATGAAGGGCCCAGCGGAGCGGTGCTTGAGACGGCGGGACCCAGCGGAGCGGTGCTTGACAGGAAGGGCCCAGCGGAGCGGTGCTTGACAGGAAGGGCCCAGCGGAGCGGTGCTTGAGACGGCGGGGCCCAGCGGAGCGGTGCTTGACAGGAAGGGCCCAGCGGAGCGGTGCTTGACAGGAAGGGCCCAGCGGAGCGGTGCTTGAGATGAAGGGCCCAGCGGAGCGGTGCTTGAGACGGCGGGGCCCAGCGGAGCGGTGCTTGACAGGAAGGGCCCAGCGGAGCGGTGCTTGACAGGAAGGGCCCAGCGGAGCGGTGCTTGACAGGAAGGGCCCAGCGGAGCGGTGCTTGAGACGGCGGGGCCCAGCGGAGCGGTGCTTGACAGTAAGGGCCCAGCGGAGCGGTGCTTGACAGGAAGGGCCCAGCGGAGCGGTGCTTGAGACGGCGGGGCCCAGCGGAGCGGTGCTTGACAGGAAGGGCCCAGCAGAGCGGTGCATGAGACGGCGGGGCCCCGCGGAGCGGTGCTTGACAGGAAGGGCCCAGCGGAGCGGTGCTTGAGATGGAGGGCCCAAGGGAGCAGTGCTTGAGACGGCGGGGCCCAGCGGAGCGGTGCTTGACAGGAAGGGCCCAGCGGAGCGGTGCATGAGACGGCGGGGCCCAGCGGAGCGGTGCTTGACAGGAAGGGCCCAGCGGAGCGGTGCTTGAGATGAAGGGCCCAGCGGAGCGGTGCTTGAGACGGCGGGGCCCAGCGGAGCGGTGCTTCACAGGAAGGGCCCAGCGGAGCGGTGCTTGACAGGAAGGGCCCAGCGGAGCGGTGCTTGAGATGAAGGGCCCAGCGGAGAGGTGCTTTAGACGGCGGGGCCCAGCGGAGCGGTGCTTGAGATGAAGGGCCCCTGCTCAGCAGTGCTCCTCCCGGCGGGGCCCTGTTCAGCGGTGCCTTTCTGGTCGGCAGGGCCCTGTTCAGCGGTGCCTTTCTACACGGCGGGGCCCTGTTCAGCGGTGCCTTTCTGGACGGCGGGGCCCTGTTCAGCGGTGCCTTTCTGCACGGCGGGGCCCTGTTCAGCGGTGCCTTTCTGGACGGCGGGACCCTGTTCAGCGGTGCCTTTCTGCACGGCGGGGCCCTGTTCAGCGGTGCCTTTCTGCACGGCGGGGCCCTGTTTAGCGGTGCCTTTCTGCACGGCGGGGCCCTGTTCAGCGGTGCCTTTCTGGACGGCTGGGCCCTGTTCTGCGGTGCCTTTCTGCACGGCGGGGCCCTGTTCAGCGGTGCCTTTCTGGACAGCGGGGCCCTGTTCAGCGGTGCCTTTCTGGACGGCGGGGCCCTCTTCAGCGGTGCTTGTTGTGTAAGTCAAGGGAGTCAGACCTGGCCACGACTCCCTGCTCAGTCGCCCTCCGACCGTGCAGTTGCTCGACCCTTCGGTGACGGTGTCCTGGGCCCTTGGGTGTCCTCCCTCAAACCCGGGATGGGGCTTGTGGGGCCCTCCTGGTCCGCGCTCCTGCTGGCTGACTTCTCGGCCCTGCTGCCCTTGCCCACCTTCGATGTGGCTCTCTGGGCCTTGCCTCCCCTGGATGTTTTGGCAGGTGAAGTGGCAGAACTTTGGTCCTTGGGGGCAGCCGTGTCAGTCTTCTCGCGGCGGCCCCTTACTTTACGGGTCCTCTTTCCAGGGGGGGGGCTGGCTGTCCCCTTGCTGCTGACCGATGTATCACTGCTGGCAAAGGGGGGACTCCAAAATCTATGCACTACGGTGACCCTTGAAGCCGGGCTGGTGGTGGCTGAGGCGCTCTTGGGACTCTTAGCAGATGGAGGGGGGGGTCAGGTGAGGGAAAGAGGTCAAGAGTGGAGAGGTAAAGTTTTTTAGGACCAAGGTAAATGGTAGGTGTAGTGGTTATGGGAGTGGAGGAAGAGGAGGTGGTTTTAGGAGAGTCAGGTGTGCTGTCCTTGGGTGAAGGTGCATGGGCTGGAGGCTGTCGTGAGGTGTTTGGCTGTTGGGTGGGTGGCTGCCTGCGTTTGTGTGTCTTGGAAGAGGGGGTGACAGACACAGTGGGAGAGGACACAGGGGACGTGTAAATGGCAGTGGGGGTGGTGACTGCACGTGTGCGGACTGGACTGGAGGGTGTGCTGGTGATGGAAGTACTGGCTGTTGGTGGTGTGCATGCAGGTGTGAGTAGAGACGTCACAGGGAGGGAGGAGGGAGACGAGGAGGTGGGGGACACAGAGGTGGTAGTGGCTGTTGGCATGTCTGCATCTGGGTGTTGCTTGGGTGAATGTTTGTGTGATCTGTGGTGCTTATGTCTGGATGAGCTGCCCTTGGGTGTTGAGGTGTGTGCAGGCTGGTCTGATGGTGTGGGTGGGATAGGCAGAGGAACAGGAGACAGAGACAGGCTGGAGGCAGTTAGAAGAGGGAGGCTGGAAACAGGGACAATGGCTGCCGTCATTGCTGAGGCCAGAGCATTGAACGATCGTTGATGGGCAGCCTGACCTGAATGAATGCCCTCCAGGTATGCATTGCTACGATGCACCTCCCTCTCTACCCCCTGGATGGCATTCAAAAGGGTAGACTGCCCAACAATGATGGTCTGTAGGAGGTCAATGACCTCCTCACTGAGGGCAGCAGGGGTAACAGGGGCAGGGCCTGAGGTGCCTGGGGCGAAGGAGACGCCCGCCTTCTTGGGCGAGCGGGCACGGAGCGAAGGCTGAGGGGCTGCTGGGAGGGCGGAGCTGGTGCGCTGGGTGGCGGCTGTACATGTACAGGCGGGGGGCACGGATGTTGCCGCCACCGCTAGGGTGCTCCCATCCGAGGACGTGTCAGTGTCACTGGTGTCACCACGGCTCCCCGTTGTGAAGCTCCCCTCGCCCTCTGTATCACTGGTGGCCTCGGTGTCTGTGCCATGGCCCACAGGGGCCTTGTGAGTTGCAGACCCCTCGTGCTCCGGTGCCAATTCTCCTCCGCCTGATGATGCTAATGCACACATGCACAAGAAGATAAAGAAAAAGGGTGGGGGGAGAAATAAAAACAGGTTGAGTGCATGCATTGTCAACACCGTTGGCGGAGAGGACAGACACAGGAGCCTCATGCACTAAGCCGTGCAATCGGGGTACACTACTCAGTACTTGTGACTAGGCCAACAGGTCTAGGGACAACAAACGCGCATATGGGTGATGCAGGACCATGGATAGCTGTACTTGACACCCTACAGAGGTGGGGGGCGGGGGCACAGGGACATGGCTAAAGGAGAGGACTACACTACAGAAAGCGCCCTGGCCTAATGTCACCCACAGCCCTCTTCCCCCACCCAGGCACCTACACTGCGCGTAAAGATAGCTGAATGTGCTGGTACTCACCCCCTTGTGTCTGCTGTGATGTCCTCACGCGCCCATCCAAATCGGGGTAGGCCACCGCCAGGATCCGAGACATCAGGGGGGTCAGGGTATGACTGGCACCCCTCCTAGGTTGGGAGGCCATCCCCAGCAGTGACTCGGCGGTCTTCCTGGTCCCGCGGCGGATGTCCTCCCACCTCTTGCGGCAGTGGGTGCCCCGTCTGTTGTGGACCCCCAGGTTCCGGACTTCCTTGGCAATGGCACGCCAAATGTCGACTTTCTGATGGGCGCTGACCTATTTGACATGTACTGGGTGGAATTTGAAATGTCATCAATTTTCCGCATGATAGATGCGATTGGCCCCCCCTCCCCAACCTTGCCATGTGGCACATGCTCTCATCTGTCGTGCCTTGCACTCATCATTGTCTCCCCACCCTACCATCTAATATCCACCCCACTCAACACAGGCATAGCCCATTCAACGTGCACACAGTGTACTTACCTGTTGGTCTGGAGGACCGTAGAGTCGCGCATACTGGGGCAGGACCCCATCCACAAGTTTCTCCAACTCTTCTGTAGTGAAGGCAGGGGCCCTTTCCCCAGTCGCAGCAGCCATTATCTCTTCCAGACCGAGTTCACAGCAGCACTTGCAGTATAGGTCCTCTCCTGTGGATGATCAGGTCTCGAGTGATTAACCAGATAGAAAATGGCGGTCACGCCCGCGCCGGTGCGAACCGCCGCGGTGCGTTCCGCGACCGCCGGCGCACCTAGTCATTGGCTCGTGAAACCCATATGGTTCGATGTTAACCAATGTGGCTTGGCGCCGCGGTCTTCGACCGCCTACCGCCACGGTGTGTCACGCCAGCGCATTGACCTCACATCCCACTGTCACACTTCTCAGGTCAGGCAGCCGCCATTTCAAGGGCCCACATGCCTTAATTTCTACTGCGTCACACAGGCCTAGGCCTTGCATTGCCACTCATACAAGCCATTCAATGCATTGAGAATCGTGTACTGTGCAAGCTGTAGTTACGTACCTGTGGGTTGCTTGACTCTGTGGTACATGTTGTCCTTCCTAGGCACCGTCCGCTGGGACTTGCGAGGAGAAGGATGAATCCTCCCGTGTACCGACCGCTGGTGGACCTGTCGACAATGGAGGAAAGTCATATAATACTTCGATACCGACTTGACCGAGCCACTATACATGAACTGTGTGCCCAGCTGGAGCCAGCACTGATGTCCCCCATCTGCCAACCCACAGGAATTCCCCCTCTGGTGCAGGTTCTGTCAGTCCTCCATTTTTTGGCAAGTGGGTCTTTTGAGACAACAGTGGCCATGTCATCAGGGATGTCTCAGCCTATGTTTTCTAAGGTTTTGTCCAGAGTGTTGTCTGCCCTGACGAAATACATGCGGAGCTACATTATTTTCCCTGAGGAGGGTGATTTGGCCACTGTGAAGGGTGACTTCTATGCCCTTGGACATATCCCCAACATCATTGGTGCCATTGATGGGACCCATGTGGCCTTAGTACCCCCAAAAGACGATGAGCAGGTGTACAGAAACAGGAAAAGTTACCATTCAATGAATGTGCAGGTGGTCTGTTTGGCTGACCAGTACATCTCCCATGTAAATGCCAAGTTCCCTGGGTCAGTGCATGACGCGTATGTTATGTGAAATAGCAGCATCCCCTATGTGATGGAACAGCTACAGAGACAACGTGTGTGGCTAATAGGTGACTCTGGTTACCCCAACCTGCCGTGGCTACTGACCCCAGTGAGGAATCCCCGGACCAGGGCAGAGGAACGGTACAATGAGGCCCATGCGCGATCTAGGAGGATCATAGAAAGGACCTTCGGCCTCCTGAAGGCCAGGTTTAGGTGCCTGCATATGACAGGGGGATCCCTAATGTACTCACCAAAGAAGGTGTGCCAGATCATCGTGGCCTGCTGTATGCTTCACAATCTTGCATTGCGACGCCAGGTGCCTTTCCTGCAGGAGGATGGTCCAGATGGTGGTGTTGTAGCAGCTGTGGAGCCTGAGGAGAGTGAAGAGGAGGAAGACGACGGGGACGACACGGACAACAGGGACACGGTCATACAACAGTATTTTCAGTAGCACCCAGGTAAGAATCCCCCACGCCATTTTACATTTACTTCTGGCCTCCTGCACCTCTACTTTCTGTGTTTCCCCCCAGTTCCTTTCAACTGAATTGTGACTTTCCCTTCCCTTTTCAGAGCTGTATGACCCACTGCGTGACTTCTGGTTTGATCGCCCATGGAGTAAAGCACATTGACATTGGTATGTTGTCATCACAATGTAACTGAACATTGTTGAACCGTTATGTGTAATACATTTGTTAAGAATACAAGCAGACTCATGAGTGTTTTAAGTGCAATTAGTGATTTATTTAAAGTGCTACATATAGGTCCATGATAGTAAAACGGTGATGGGTGGGGGTGGAGTGATGTCCATGGCAGAGTCCAGTTCTCGGTCGCACAGGTGCATTGTCCATATGCCTGTGGAAGGATGGAGCAGGGGCAGTTCAAGGTTGGACAGGGTGACGATGTGGGACAGTGGAATGACATCCGGGGGTATCTTATGCTGGCGGGGGTCTTTGCATCCTACTCTGTCTTCCTTTGTGATCTCAGGTTCCTCTTGCGGGGTGGTTGATCTTCAGCTGGAGGTGGGGTTCTGGTGGCCCGTCGTTGTGTGGGGGCCTCCTGTCCACTAGCGCCGGCGGAGGTGGTAGGCTGTTCCTGGTCCGGGCTGGTGACAGGGACCCTTTGGGGTGCCACATGGTCCCGCAATGTGGTGACTATTAGGTTCAGGGCCAGGACGATGTTCCTGAGCTCCTCTCTGTACCCCATGTACCGTTCCTCCTGCTGTGCCTGGATCTCCTGGAACCTGGCCAGTACCGTCGCCATTGTCTCCTGGGAGCGGTGGTATGCTCCTATGATGGTGGTGAGGGCCTCTTGGAGAGTCGGTTCCCTGGGCCTGTCCTCCCCCCCCTGTCGCACTGCAGCCCTCCAAGTTGCCCTGTTTCCCCGGGCCTCTGTCCCCTGGACGGTGTGCCACTACCACTGCCTCCAGGTCCCTGTTGTTGTTGGGGTGTTGGGTCAGCCTGGGTGCCCTGTAGTGGCGGACACACCGCTGATTGACCTGTCCTGGAGACAGAGGCATGGGCCCGCTGGGTGGGAGCTGTGCTGATATTCCCAGAGGGGGTTAGGTCTGCTGTGGCCTGTGTCTGTGTGTGGGGAACCGACTGTCGAGAGGTCCCCGATGGTCCGGGCTGGTCATCAGGTTCTAGGTCGACAGAGCTGCTGTCCTCACTGGGGGCCTGTTCTGGGGGTGGGATGGACATATCTGGACCCTTCTGGCCAGTGTGTTGGCGTTCGGGCCCTGCAGGGGTGAAAGAGTATGGTTATTGCTTCTGTGTGTTCCATGGCGTGCGATTTGTGGGTGCCCTTGTCCCCCAGTGCTGGCATTCCCTTGTGGCAGGAGTTGTGAGGGTGGTTTGTGGGGGGGATGGGTATGTGCAGTGGTCATGCATAGGTGATGGGTGTCCATGGTTTGTGTTGGCATTCAGGGTTTGGTTTTGGGTTGGGTGGGTTGTGCTGGTGAGACATTGGCAGGGAGGATGTGTGCTGGGGGGTTGGGGGTGAGGGTGGGGGTGTGGGTTGGCATGCTGGTGGTTGGGGGGGGAGTAGTTGAGACTAGACTTACCAGAGTCCATTCCTCCGCCTACTCCAGCGAGGCCCGCAGGATGCAGGATGTTCAAGACCTCTTGCTCCCATGCTGTGAATTCGGGAGGAGTGGGTGGAGGTACGCCGCCAGTCTTCTGCACAGCGATGTTGTGTCTTGAGACCATCGACCGTACCTTCCCCCGTAGGTTGTTCCAGCGCTTTCGGATGTCTTCCCGGTTTCTGGGATGCTGTCCCACAGCGTTGACCCTGTCGACGATCCTTTGCCATAGCTCCGCCTTCCTGGCTATTGTGGTGTGTTGCACCTGTGTGCCGAAGAGCTGGGGCTCTACCCTTATTATATCCTCCACCATGACCCTGAGTTCTTGGTCCGAAAACCTGGGGTGTCTTTGGGGTGCCATGGGGTGGTGTGGATGAGGTGTGGGGTGGTGTTTGTGGTGATGTGAGTGGTGGTGTGTGGTGATGTGTGCGTAGATGTGGTGTGGTTGATGATGTTGGGTTCCTGTGTGTGTTGGGGTTTTCGATTGCTGTGCTCTCTCTCTCTCTCTCTCTATCACCTTCTCACCGATTTCCTACTAGTGGGGGTTTGTGGGTGATGTGGGTGTGTGTTTTATAGTTGCTTGGATGTGTGGGAGTGGTGTTTGTATGTGTATCAGGTGTGGGTATTTCAAATTGTCCAATGTGGCTGTGTTTTGGAGCTGGGTGTGTATTTTGACCGCGGCGGTGTGTACCGCCAATGGAATACCACGGTTGAATGACCGCCGCGTGGATTCGTGGGTCGTAATGGCATGGGCGTGTTTGTGTTGGCGTGGCGGTGGAGGTTTGGTCATCTCCAGTTTATCGCTGCCCGCTGATGAGGCGGCCTTCCGTGGATGTCGGGTTTTTGGCGGCTTGGCAGTTGTGGGTCAGAATGACCGTGGCGGTTTACCGCGGCCACGGCGGTAGAATGGCGGTCTTCTGACCGGCGGTAAGAGCCTTTTACCGCCGAGGTCAGAATGACCCCCTATATGCCTGCAAGTTTGGAATCTTATATGTGGAAATATTGTGGGTTTTGCAATTCTCCTTACCCTGGGTCATTATGGCTGTGAAAGGGGCCATGATCACTGCACACAAAAGGACTGAAACGGTTGCACCAAACATTTCACATTTTTAAAAGTGGAAAGAAATCCAGAATGGGATCTAGATCATAAGAACCCTTTGGGGAGCAATCAGGAAGTGGAGTTGAACTTCCGTTGGGGGTAACAGACGAGAAACAATGTGAAGTGAGCAGCCAGCCTCCCTATTGTCTGGGGGTGTTCCACTTTCTCCTGTCGGAGCGGTGCTTGAGACGGCGGGGCCCAGCGGAGCGGTGCTTGAGATGAAGGGCCCCTGCTCAGCGGTGCTCCTCCCGGCGGGGCCCTGTTCAGCGGTGCCTTTCTGGTCGGCGGGGCCCTGTTCAGCGGTGCCTTTCTGCTCGGCGGGGCCCTGTTCAGCGGTGCCTTTCTGGACGTCGGGGCCCTGTTCAGCGGTGCCTTTCTGCACGGCGGGGCCCTGTTCAGCGGTGCCTTTCTGGACGGCGGGGCCCTGTTCAGTGGTGCCTTTCTGCACGGCGGGCCCTGTTCAGTGGTGCCTTTCTGCACGGCGGGGCCCTGTTCAGCGGTGCCTTTCTGCACGGCGGGGCCCTGTTCAGCGGTGCCTTTCTGGACGGCGGGGCCCTCTTCAGCGGTGCCTTTCTGGACGGCGGGGCCCTGTTCAGCGGTGCCTTTCTGGACGGCGGGGCCCTCTTCAGCGGTGCTTGTTGTGTAAGTCAAGGGAGTCAGACCTGGCCACGACTCCCTGCTCAGTCGCCCTCCGACCGTGCAGTTGCTGGACCCTTCGGTGACGGTGTCCTGGGCCCTTGGGTGTCCTCCCTCAAACCCGGGATGGGGCTTGTGGGGCCCTCCTGGTCCACGCTCCTGCTGGCTGACTTCTCGGCCCTGCTGCCCTTGCCCTCCTTCGATGTGGCTCTCTGGGCCTTGCCTCCCCTGGATGTTGTGGCAGGTGAAGTGGCAGAACTTTGGTCCTTGGGGGCAGCCGTGTCAGTCTTCTCGCGGCGGCCCCTTACTTTACGGGTCCTCTTTCCAGGGGGGGGGCTGGCTGTCCCCTTGCTGCTGACCGATGTATCACTGCTGGCAAAGGGGGGACTCCAAAATCCATGCACTACGGTGACCCTTGAAGCCGGGCTGGTGGTGGCTGAGGCGCTCTTGGGACTCTTAGCAGATGGAGGGGGGGGCAGGTGAGGGAAAGAGGTCAAGAGTGGAGAGGTAAAGTTTTTTAGGACCAAGGTAAATGGTAGGTGTAGTGGTTATGGGAGTGGAGGAAGAGGAGGTGGTTTTAGGAGAGTCAGGTGTGCTGTCCTTGGGTGAAGGTGCATGGGCTGGAGGCTGTCGTGAGGTGTTTGGCTGTTGGGTGGGTGGCTGCCTGCGTTTGTGTGTCTTGGAAGAGGGGGTGACAGACACAGTGGGAGAGGACACAGGGGACGTGTAAATGGCAGTGGGGGTGGTGACTGCACGTGTGCGGACTGGACTGGAGGGTGTGCTGGTGATGGAAGTACTGGCTGTTGGTGGTGTGCATGCAGGTGTGAGTAGAGACGTCACAGGGAGGGAGGAGGGAGACGAGGAGGTGGGGGACACAGAGGTGGTAGTGGCTGTTGGCATGTCTGCATCTGGGTGTTGCTTGGGTGAATGTTTGTGTGATCTGTGGTGCTTATGTCTGGATGAGCTGCCCTTGGGTTTTGAGGTGTGTGCAGGCTGGTCTGATGGTGTGGGTGGGATAGGCAGAGGAACAGGAGACAGAGACAGGCTGGAGGCAGTTAGAAGAGGGAGGCTGGAAACAGGGACAATGGCTGCCGTCAGTGCTGAGGCCAGAGCATTGAACGATCGTTGATGGGCAGCCTGACCTGAATGAATGCCCTCCAGGTATGCATTGCTACGATGCACCTCCCTCTCTACCCCCTGGATGGCATTCAAAAGGGTAGACTGCCCAACAATGATGGTTTGTAGGAGGTCAATGACCTCCTCACTGAGGGCAGCAGGGGTAACAGGGGCAGGGCCTGAGGTGCCTGGGGCGAAGGAGACGCCCGCCTTCTTGGGCGAGCGGGCACGGAGCGAAGGCTGAGGGGCTGCTGGGAGGGCAGAGCTGGTGCGCTGGGTGGCGGCTGTACCTGTAGAGGCGGGGGGCGCGGATGTTGCCGCCACCGCTAGGGAGCTCCCATCCGAGGACGTGTCAGTGTCGCTGGTGTCACCACGGCTCCCCGTTGTGAAGCTCCCCTCGCCCTCTGTATCACTGGTGGCCTCGGTGTCTGTGCCATGGCCCACAGGGGCCTTGTGAGTTGCAGCTCCCTCGTGCTCCCGTGCCAATTCTCCTCCGCCTGATGATGCTAATGCACACATGCACAAGAAGATAAAGAAAAAAGGGTGGGGGGAGAAATAAAAACAGGTTGAGTGCATGCATTGTCAACACCGTTGGCGGAGAGGACAGACACAGGAGCCTCATGCACTAAGCCGCGCAATCGGGGTACACTACTCAGTACTTGTGACTAGGCCAACAGGTCTAGGGACAACAAACGCGCACATGGGTGATGCAGGACCATGGATAGCTGTACTTGACACCCTACAGAGGTGGGGGGCGGGGGCACAGGGACATGGCTAAAGGAGAGGACTACACTACAGAAAGCGCCCTGGCCTAATGTCACCCACAGCCCTCTTCCCCCACCCAGGCACCTCCACTGCGCGTAAAGATAGCTGAATGTGCTGGTACTCACCCCCTTGTGTCTGCTGTGATGTCCTCACACGCCCATTCAAATCGGGGTAGGCCACCGCCAGGATCCGGGACATCAGGGGGGTCAGGGTACGACTGGCACCCCTCCTAGGTTGGGAGGCCATCCCCAGCAGTGACTCGGTGGTCTTCCTGGTCACGCGGCGGATGTCCTCCCACCTCTTGCGGCAGTGGGTGCCCCGTCTGTTGTGGACCCCCAGGTTCCGGACTTCCTTGGCAATGGCACGCCAAATGTCGACTTTCTGATGGGCGCTGACCTATTTGACATGTACTGGGTGGAATTTGAAATGTCATCAATTTTCCGCATGATAGATGCGATTGGCCCCCCCTCCCCAACCTTGCCATGTGGCACATGCTCTCATCTGTCGTGCCTTGCACTCGTCATTGTCTCCCCACCCTACCATCTAATATCCACCCCACTCAACACAGGCATAGCCCATTCAACGTGCACACAGTGTACTTACCTGTTGGTCTGGAGGACCGTAGAGACGCGCATACTGGGGCAGGACCCCATCCACAAGTTTCTCCAACTCTTCTGTAGTGAAGGCAGGGGCCCTTTCCCCAGTCGCAGCAGCCATTGTCTCTTCCAGACCGAGTTCACAGCAGCACTTGCAGTATAGGTCCTCTCCTGTGGATGATCAGGTCTCGAGTGATTAACCAGATAGAAAATGGCGGTCACGCCCGTGCCGGTGCGTACCGCCGCGGTGCGTTCCACGACCGCCGTCGCACCTAGTCATTGGCTCGTGAAACCCATAGGGTTCGATGTTAACCAATGTGGCTTGGCGCCGCGGTCATCGACCGCCTACCGCCACGGTGTGTCACGCCAGCGCATTGACCTCACATCCCACTGTCACACTTCTCAGGTCAGGCAGCCGCCATTTCAAGGGCCCACATGCCTTAATTTCGACTGCGTCACACAGGCCTAGGCCTTGCATTGCCACTCATACAAGCCATTCAATGCATTGAGAATCGTGTACTGTGCAAGCTGTAGTTACGTACCTGTGGGTTGCTTGACTCTGTGGTCCATGTTGTCCTTCCTAGACACCGTCCGCTGGGACTTGCGAGGAGAAGGATGAATCCTCCCGTGTACCGACCGCTGTTGAACCTGTCGACAATGGAGGAACGTCATATAATACTTCGATACCGACTTGACCGAGCCACTATACATGAACTGTGTGCCCAGCTGGAGCCAGCACTGATGTCCCCCATCTGCCAACCCACAGGAATTCCCCCTCTGGTGTAGGTTCTGTCAGTCCTCCATTTTTTGGCAAGTGGGTCTTTTCAGACAACAGTGGCCATGTCATCAGGGATGTCTCAGCCTATGTTTTCTAAGGTTTTGTCCAGAGTGTTGTCTGCCCTGACGAAATACATTCGGAGCTACATTATTTTCCCTGAGGAGGGTGATTTGGCCACTGTGAAGGGTGACTTCTATGCCCTTGGACATATCCCCAACATCATTGGTGCCATTGATGGGACCCATGTGGCCTTAGTACCCCCAAAAGACGATGAGCAGATGTACAGAAACAGGAAAAGTTACCATTCAATGAATGTGCAGGTGGTCTGTTTGGCTGACCAGTACATCTCCCATGTAAATGCCAAGTTCCCTGGGTCAGTGCATGACGCGTATGTTATGCGAAATAGCAGCATCCCCTATGTGATGGAACAGCTACAGAGACAACGTGTGTGGCTAACAGGTGACTCTGGTTACCCCAACCTGCCGTGGCTACTGACCCCAGTGAGGAATCCCCGGACCAGGGCAGAGGAACGGTACAATGAGGCCCATGGGCGATCTAGGAGGATCATAGAAAGGACCTTCGGCCTCCTGAAGGCCAGGTTTAGGTGCCTGCATATGACAGGGGGATCCCTAATGTACTCACCAAAGAAGGTGTGCCAGATCATCGTGGCCTGCTGTATGCTTCACAATCTTGCATTGCGACGCCAGGTGCCTTTCCTGCAGGAGGATGGTCCAGATGGTGGTGTTGTAGCAGCTGTGGAGCCTGAGGAGAGTGAAGAGGAGGAAGACGACGGGGACGACACGGACAACAGGGACACAGTCATACAACAGTATTTTCAGTAGCACCCAGGTAAGAATCCCCCACGCCATTTTACATTTACTTCTGGCCTCCTGCACCTCTACTTTCTGTGTTTCCCCCCAGTTCCTTTCAACTGAATTGTGACTTTCCCTTCCCTTTTCAGTGCTGTATGACCCACTGCGTGACTTCTGGTTTGATCGCCCATGGAGTAAAGCACATTGACATTGGTATGTTGTCATCACAATGTAACTGAACATTGTTGAACCGTTATGTGTAATACATTTGTTAAGAATACAAGCAGACTCATGAGTGTTTTAAGTGCAATTAGTGATTTATTTAAAGTGCTACATATAGGTCCATGATAGTAAAACGGTGATGGGTGGGGGTGGAGTGATGTCCATGGCAGAGTCCAGTTCTCGGTCGCACAGGTGCATTGTCCATATGCCTGTGGAAGGATGGAGCAGGGGCAGTTCAAGGTTGGACAGGGTGACGATGTGGGACAGTGGAATGACATCCGGGGGTATCTTATGCTGGCGGGGGTCTTTGCATCCTACTCTGTCTTCCTTTGTGATCTCAGGTTCCTCTTGCGGGGTGGTTGATCTTCAGCAGGAGGTGGGGTTCTGGTGGCCCGTCGTTGTGTGGGGGCCTCCTGTCCACTAGCGCCGGCGGAGGTGGTAGGCTGTTCCTGGTCCGGGCTGGTGACAGGGGCCCTTTGGGGTGCCACATGGTCCCGCAATGTGGTGACTATTAGGTTCAGGGCCAGGACGATGTTCCTGAGCTCCTCTCTGTACCCCATGTACCGTTCCTCCTGCTGTGCCTGGATCTCCTGGAACCTGGCCAGTACCGTCGCCATTGTCTCCTGGGAGCGGTGGTATGCTCCCATGATGGTGGTGAGGGCCTCTTGGAGAGTCGGTTCCCTGGGCCTGTCCTCCCCCCCCTGTCGCACTGCAGCCCTCCCAGTTGCCCTGTTTCCCCGGGCCTCTGTCCCATGGACGATGTGCCCACTACCACTGCCTCCAGGTCCCTGTTGTTGTTGGGGTGTTGGGTCAGCCTGGGTGCCCTGTAGTGGCGGACACACCGCTGATTGACCTGTCCTGGAGACAGAGGCATGGGTCCGCTGGGTGGGAGCTGTGCTGATATTCCCAGAGGGGGTTAGGTCTGCTGTGGCCTGTGTCTGTGTGTGGGGAACCGACTGTCCAGAGGTCCCCGATGGTCCGGGCTGGTCATCAGGTTCTAGGTCGACAGAGCTGCTGTCCTCACTGGGGGCCTGTTCTGGGGGTGGGATGGACATATCTGGACCCTCCTGGCCGGTGTGTTGGCGTTCGGGCCCTGCAGGGGTGAAATAGTATGGTTATTGCTTCTGTGTGTTCCATGGCGTGCGATTTGTGGGTGCCCTTGTCCCCCAGTGCTGGCATTCCCTTGTGGCAGGTGTTGTGAGGGTGGTTTGTGGGGGGGATGGGTATGTGCAGTGGTCATGCATAGGTGATGGGTTTCCATGGTTTGTGTTGGCATTCAGGGTTTGGTTTTGGGTTGGGTGGGTTGTGCTGGTGAGACATTGGCAGGGAGGATGTGTGCTGGGGGGTTGGGGGTGAGGGTGGGGGTGCGGGTTGGCATGCTGGTGGTTGGGGGGGGGAGTAGTTGAGACTAGACTTACCAGAGTCCATTCCTCCGCCTACTCCAGCGAGGCCCGCAGGATGCAGGATGTTCAAGACCTCTTGCTCCCATGCTGTGAATTCGGGAGGAGTGGGTGGAGGTACGCCGCCAGTCTTCTGCATAGCGATGTTGTGTCTTGAGACCATCGACCGTATCTTCCCCCGTAGGTTGTTCCAGCGCTTTCGGATGTCTTCCCGGTTTCTGGGATGCTGTCCCACAGCGTTGACCCTGTCGACGATCCTTTGCCATAGCTCCGCCTTCCTGGCTATTGTGGTGTGTTGCACCTGTGTGCCGAAGAGCTGGGGCTCTACCCTTATTATTTCCTCCACCATGACCCTGAGTTCTTGGTCCGAAAACCTGGGGTGTCTTTGGGGTGCCATGGGGTGGTGTGGATGAGGTGTGGGGTGGTGTTTGTGGTGATGTGAGTGGTGGTGTGTGGTGATGTGTGCGTAGATGTGGTGTGGTTGATGATGTTGGGTTCCTGTGTGTGTTGGGGTTTTCGATTGCTGTGCTCTCTCTCTCTCTCTCTCTATCGCCTTCTCTCCGATTTCCTACTAGTGGGGGTTTGTGGGTGATGTGGGTGTGTGTTTTATAGTTGCTTGGATGTGTGGGAGTGGTGTTTTTATGTGTATCAGGTGTGGGTATTTCAAATTGTCCAATGTGGCTGTGTTTTGGAGCTGGGTGTGTATTTTGACCGCAGCGGTGTGTACCGCCAATGGAATACCGTGGTTGAATGACCGCCACGTGGATTCGTGGGTCGTAATGGCATGGGCGTGTTTGTGTTGGTGTGGCGGTGGAGGTTTGGTCATCTCCAGTTTATCGCTGCCCGCTGATGAGGCGGCCTTCCGTGGATGTCGGGTTTTTGGCGGCTTGGCAGTTGTGGGTCAGAATGACCGTGGCGGTTTACCGCGGCCACGGCGGTAGAATGGCGGTCTTCTGACCGGCGGTAAGAGCCTTTTACCGCCGAGGTCAGAATGACCCCCTATATGCCTGCAAGTTTGGAATCTTATATGTGGAAATATTGTGGGTTTTGCAATTCTCCTTACCCTTGGTCATTATGGCTGTGAAAGGGGCCATGATCACTGCACACAAAAGGACTGAAACGGTTGCACCAAACATTTCACATTTTTAAAAGTGGAAAGAAATCCAGAATGGGATCTAGATCATAAGAACCCTTTGGGGAGCAATCAGGAAGTGGAGTTGAACTTCCGTTGGGGGTAACAGCCGAGAAACAATGTGAAGTGAGCAGCCAGCCTCCCTATTGTCTGGGGGTGTTCCACTTTCTCCTGTCCCCATTCAAGGTGAACCCATTCCGGCAACTCTGTGTCCCCCTGTCTGACCCAGCGAGGGGGAGCAAAATGATATCACCTCTAATCCAATCCTGCCCCATCACAGTGATATAAGGATTTCATATTAGACTGCTAATTGCCGCCCCCGGTCTTCTCTGTGCACTAAATTGGTGTTTTTTATGTATTGCTAACAACAAAAGAAAAGGGACCGGGAGTGTTGATGGTCCAGTGTACAATCTCCCAACAATAGTAGTTAAATACAGGTACACTGTTCCAAAAAAATATAGAAAATGAAGACAGGGAAGACCCGCAATGTCAGGAGCGAGAACCCTCAAGCATCCTTGTGGATGACTAGCATCATCATCGGGAATAGCTCCTCGCTAGGCTGACGCTGCAATGCCTAGTGGGCACCCCGAAGTGGGGGCTCTCAGCCAACCTTTTGAGACAGTGACTAAAAAAGTTCAACTGTGCAAAACAAGGGTGCTGTAAGTCACCATCAAAAAATGAAGAAAGAGGTTTAAAATTGGTTATTCATCCGTTAAACTCCATCATTTAATCAGTCTAATCTACAAGGATGAAGACCAAGGTTAAAAACATGGTTTTGAAAGTACAGTAGAGGATTACGCTCAAAAATCTTTCAAAAAGTAATTAAATATGGTAGAGTGTTCTAAATATTAAAAAGAACCTCTATGATATGGTCTTCATGTTTCGCGTCTATTGGTCCATCCGGATCCATTGACGCTTCATCAGGACCTACGAGATAACAGACCTCTTTGAAGTATGTATCGTCAATAAAGATACAAAAAGACCGGTCACTTACTTAAGAGAACTGGTAATACAGGTACCCTGAAAATCAAAGAAAAAGAAGCAAAACCAACCTGGCATGGAACAAATCTCATGATTGTGATATATCTCAAATGTGAATGGGAATTAACGCAACCAAACTCTGGTGCAAGAACAACGAACAGGACATCACACAAACAAAAATGCTTACCACCCCCTACTCGAGAACAGGGTCCATGGGTAAAGTGTCTCTGGGACTCAAGTTGACACTAATTATAAATAATAGTAGGACAAGGTTAGTGCTCTACAGTGAAAGTTAAAAGTATGGGCATCAGGTAACTTATCCACAAGGTAGAACATTCAGAGGTTATTCTGAGTAGTATATGGATTAAATATGTGGTCTTGTGGTGCCACATAGACAAAGTAGGTGATTAGCATAAAATGTAATCAGATTGAGTTAGATTGAACCTCAACATTGTATCAAGCGAATGCAAATCTCATCAATTACTAAGAGTATAACATCATATACTGTATAGTCTATATGTGCCCCAGGCATGCAAACACCAATATATATTGTTGATTACACATATGTTGTGTCAATTGATGTGAGCGTAACTATCGATACACTCACGATGAAAATTGGGCATCTTCAAAACGTCGGCGCGAACGCCTTGTCAGCAAATTAGTGAAAAAATGTCACGAGTCTCAGAGGGTAGGTCCCACAATAGGACCAGTGACAGAGTTGGTGAGTACTTAACTTACGTTCCAACGAGAAAGTTTTCGATTAATTTGTAGACTCGTGACATTTTTTCACTAATTTGCTGACAAGGCGTTCGCGCCGACGTTTTGAAGATGCCCAATTTTCATCGTGAGTGTATTGATAGTTACGCTCACATCAATTGACACAACATATGTGTAATCAACAATATATATTGGTGTTTGCATGCCTGGGGCACATATAGACTATATATGATGTTATACTCTTAGTAATTGACGAGATTTGCATTCGCTTGATACAATGTTGAGGTTCAATCTAACTCAATCTGATTACATTTTATGCTAATCACCTACTTTGTCTATGTGGCACCACAAGACCACATATTTAATCCATATACTACTCAGAATAACCTCTGAATGTTCTACCTTGTGGATAAGTTACCTGATGCCCATACTTTTAACTTTCACTGTAGAGCACTAACCTTGTCCTACTATTATTTATAATTAGTGTCAACTTGAGTCCCAGAGACGCTTTACCCATGGACCCTGTTCTCGAGTAGGGGGTGGTAAGCATTTTTGTTTGTGTGATGTCCCGTTCGTTGTTCTTACAACAGAGTTTGGTTGCGTTAATTCCTATTCACATTTGAGATATATCACAATCATGAGATTTGTTCCATGCCAGGTTGGTTTTGCTTCTTTTTTCTTTTTCTTTGTTTTTCAGGGTACCTGTATTACCAGTTATCTTAAGTAAGTGAGCGGTCTTTTTGTATCTTTATTGACGATACACACTTCAAAGAGGTCTGTTATCTCGTAGGTCCTGATGAAGCGTCAATGGATCCGGATGGACCAATAGACGCGAAACATGTCGACCATATCATAGAGGTTCTTTTTAATATTTAGAACACTCTACCATATTTAATTACTTTTTTAAAGGTTTTTGAGCATAATCCTCTATGGTACTTTCAAAACCATGTTTTTAACCTTGGTCTTCATCCTTGTAGATTAGACTGATTAAATGATGGAGTCTAACGGATGAATAACCAATTTTAAACCTCTTTCTTCATTTTTTGATGGTGACTTACAGCACCCTTGTTTTGCACAGTTGAACTTTTTTAGTCACTGTCTCAAAAAGTTGGCTGAGAGCCCCCACTTCGGGGTGCCCACTAGGCATTGCAGCGTTTTTTATGTATTGGCTGAGAGATGTAAAAAAAAAGTTTTAGAGAGAGATGTAGTGTTATGGGTTACTATGACCCACCCATTTGCGTTGTGGTGAGTTGGGAAAAGCCCAGTGGACGTCCAGACATTAGTACAGTTAGCTGTACTGTTGTGGAAAATATAATAAAGGGTTGGCATGTGCTATGTCATGGTTAGTGATATTAGTACCACATTAATGATGTCTTTGCCACCAGGATATAACACAGTCAATCTTCCATGTGTTAGAGTCCGTGTTTTTCATACTGGCACCATATTGATCCCCATTATATGTCAAGATCGACTCAATATGCCTGAGCACCACCATGGCACTGATTGTGAAAGCTGAGGCACTATGGGGGTCATTCTGACCCCGGCGGGCGGCGGGCGCCGCCCGCCGGGCGGAGACTGCCAGAAGACCGCACCGCGGTCAAATGACCACGGCGGTCATTCTGACTTTCCCGCTGGGCGGGCGGGCGACCGCCAAAAGGCCGCCCGCCCAGCAGGAAAGCCCCAGCAACGATGAAGCCGGCTGCGAATGGAGCCGGCGGAGTTGCTGGTGTGCGACGGGTGCAGTGGCACCCGTCGCGATTTTCAGTGTCTGCTTTGCAGACACTGAAAATCTGAATGGGGCCCTGTTAGGGGGCCCCACGACACCCGTTCCCGCCAGCCTGTTCCTGGCGGTGTAAACCGCCAGGAACAGGCTGGCGGGAAGGGGGTCGGAATCCCCATGGCGGCGCTGCTTGCAGCGCCGCCGTGAAGGATTCCCTGGGGCAGGGGAAAACCGGCGGGAAACCGCCGGTTCCCCTTTTCTGACCGCGGCTTTACCGCCGCGGTCAGAATTGCCCCAGAAGCACCGCCAGCCTGTTGCCGGTGCTTCCTCCGTCCATGGACCGCCAGGGTCGGAATGAGGCCCTATATGCTGTTTAGTTATCTTCCCTAATTTTACCATTAGAGCTCTATATGTGACCACATCATTCGTCTCTATCTAGAAGCTTGAGTCAATGTATTGCTTTTGAGCGCCATATTGGCAGTGGTTGTCAAAGTACAGATGGATATCAGTAATGGGCCTGTTTAAAAAGATAGTTATATATTCCTTAACTTCACAACATTTTGATAGCATATCTCTTTGTTCAATATATAAATCGGATGTAACATTTTTCTTATGACATTTGACTAAAAAGTGAGCAGAAAGATAATGAATATATAACAGGGCCAATATGTATTTTTTTGTTTCTAGTGAGAGAGTGGTTATCAAATAGGAATCCAAACGTAAACTGAGAGAAAAAGAGAGTTCTTCAGTCAATAATATGCTACTGCAAATTGCAACATCTATGCTAATTATTGAAGCATCTATGTCACGCCAGTCATGTTAGAAAATGCATTCTAATATTCTTATACGGGCTAGGTGTGTCTTGTATGTCACCAATGGACATAATATACGCATGGCCTAGAAACCGTAGTGTGCTTTGTCAATGTCTTCATCTGTTGTAGATGCTACCGGTGTTTCCCTGGCTGTTCTATGTATTCTGACAATTAATCATTTTAGGGTTGGTATGCCAGGTGGTTGACTGGAAACATCTGAAATAATATTGTCATCATTTTTTTAATTAAATAAACTGTTTTACGTTCCCCTATATTTTTACCATAGGGAAACTCCACTGTGGGCATAATATGGGGAACATTTAAAAGTTAATTTAACTTTTTAATAAACTAGTACAAATATTTTAAGTTAAATATAAATATAAATAAATGTTATATATGTTTTTATTTTAAGTGTATACCAATAAAATGCCATAAACCTATTAACTTAATTTTGAATTAAATCTGTAATTAATTTATTATTATGTTATATTAAAATTATTTTCTAACATGTAAATCAAAAAATACATTTCAACCTCAAGTAAAAAATAAAAAGGGATACTATGTATTTACAATGATAAAAGTGCTGTACATGATAATAACAAATATTTAAATATTTATTTTCAATAATATAACAAAGGTACATTAATTAAAAAAATTAAAAAATAAAATGAAATAATTGACAATTAAGTAATACATATTTATTACTTTTAGGTATTTCTTTTAATTAACTTATAATATAATAATTTATATGTTTAGCTATTCTTCAGTTTCCTATGGAGTTTTTTAAGTCCATACCTCCATTATTTTCTATGGGCTGGTGTTCCTTTACTGGTGGTTAGACATGTGTGATGCTGGACTTTCCACAGTTTTTTTGGCAGTACTAATTAACACTCATAGATTTGCTTTCCCCCCTTTTTCAGAGGGTGAAGATATGTAATTCAATACTTTTGAGTAACTTTACATTCAGATCTTGTGAAAAGCCAAATGTAGTAAAGGTACTCAAAAGTGTATGAGTAAATTATGGGTGTAAGTTGCACACAAGTGTAAATTACTTCTGTGAATAACACCCTCAGTGTATAATTTGAGTCAGAGTCTCAATTTTTGCAATTCTTAAAAATAGCAGTGATTCTGATGCAGGAGTAAACTTTCCTTAAGCCTTTTATTATGTAATTTCACTTGAGATAAAAGCAGAAGAGTGACTAATTGGTGGTACTACCTATTTTTTCCCTTGAACAAGCACCAGCAGTTTCTCATCGGTTGGGTGGCAGTGTTCGGGTTCCCAAGGGAGTGGAGAAAGCATGGCATGGGCTTTAGGTGAATGACAAAAAGAAAAACATTAAAAAAATTGTTTTTGAAAATTTATGGTAGGAATATTGCATATTCAAGATTTCCTGGGGTAGCAGGCCACAATACTCTAAATTGTGCCAAGAACATGGGTAATCGGAATATCCATAAATGTAAGCAGGTTGCCCATATGGAGGAAAAGGCAATCAGTTCATGACCTTTTTTGAGCCTGACAAAAATATTCAATTTGCTGCAGTAGACTTACATTGTTTAAACCATTTTAAAAATTTGAAGATTTGGACCAGGGTTGAGGAGATATTTAAATTGTGATATATGTTGTGAGAATAATTTTAACAGTTTCTGTTGGTAGATCATTGATCATGTATATTGCATATCAGAGTTAAGAAGGTACTGTGAATTCTTATGCTTCTGCTGTTTTTGCTGGGAAAACCAGTTACCCTATTAAACCAAAGATAACAGGGTTATAAATTATGATGGTCAGTTACTATAATACATATACTGTATATAATTGTGGCATTCTTATAAAATATGTGCTGGTAGATTTACCTGTATGACCCACTAGCTTATTCCAAGGAACAGATTGGATTTTTGCCAGGGTGCCTTCTAAACGGCCTGGGCATCATTCTTTTTACTCTGAAGTAACTGGAGTAATTTGGTAATTTTGCAATACTCTTGTGACGCTGAATTATTGATTGTAAAGCTACCACAATGTGTAACCAATTCTCCTGCTTGGGGAAAATCAGAATGTGTTTGGTGTAATCGATCAGAACGTTCAATAGTAATTTTGAACATGAGCACCGGTACTTTAATGCAGATCCTCGCCAATCAACATTTCAAATAGATTTTCCTTGCTAGAGCATCTGTAAAACCAACTCCGAATGCAATTTCGAGAAGATATCTTATGCAAACAGATCATTTAAATACTTTTTTAGAGCGAAGTGCACTGTTTTTTTGTTGTTTTTTTAATGAGCAGGGAAGTGCTATAGAGACTGGGAGGCTTCTGTACATGCAGTGCAAATTCATCTTCCTGTCCTGAAGACTTCTCTCTCTATTTCCCCTAGCCCTTGGCCACTTTGGATTCCTATTTTGGAGGTAAAACATCAAACTCTCTCTCTTTGTCTGCAATCCCTGCTGTATCCACACCACCGGAGTCTTACATTTTGGGAGAAAGCAAATAAGTTCAATGAAGCACTTTGGAAAACCTTGCTGTGGGAGGGCATGCACCAGCATTTTTTGCTCTTTAAAAAAAAAAAAAAAAATTGTATCTTTGTTAGTAGGTGGCCTGGAATTTAGGTCAGAGTGAAGGGGTGCATGTAGGATTAACTTTTTCGATACTGGAGGCCTAGGATTAAGCATCCTTTTTCTCAATTTTCTTGTGTGGATTTGTTTTGTACTTTTACACTGATTTGTTTACAATTTCACTGTGATGTTTGTTTCAATGGTTGGGGCCTGGTCTGACCTACACTAGGCCTTAGGTATATTTTTGATGTATGGTTCAAGCTCTCACTGCTGCTCTGCTATATGCTATTTAAAAATCATTGAGTCGATTGTGAATAGCTTTAGATTAAATGCAAAAAGTAGGTTATTTAATTTTTTTGTCTACATGTGCGTGTTTCCGATAATACCTTTGCAATACTTTCCCTGCTCTGCTGAAAAAAACTTTTTCTGAGGTGGAGAGGGCATCCAGACAGTACAGTGCAAAATTCTTCTTTGTTCTTCATGCCTCTTTATATGCTGGCCATGTTTCTGTGGCCATTTTACAAAGCCAGTGTGTAAGTGTGTATTTTCCATAGGCTGCCATGTGCTCTTTGTTCTCCATGCCTCTTCTTTGCTGGTCAGGCGTTGGTCCCCATTTTGCATAGCCAGTGTGTTTGTATGGTTGGAGAGGGCATTTTATATTTGTTCTCAATACCTCTTTTTTGCTGGGCATCCGGTGATCACTGTTTTGTGGAGCCCTTTTGTCTTAGTCTTTGATGCCTCCTTCTTCAGTGACAATATAGTAGATGATCTAGCTTCCATGATTTCAAGCAGCCAATGTGTACTTGAATCCTTGTATGCCACTTTTAAAAGCCATTTCTTGGGAACTTTGAAAGAAGAGGCCTATGACATTTTAGTTAATTGTGTATTGATGTATGTATTTGTGCTTGTGGCTGATTGTATTACAGTGTTATTGCTTTTATTATTATTTTTTATCTGTCTCCCATAGGGTTTCCATAGGCACTGGTGGGGTATGAGCAATTATTTGATTTATTCGTTTGATTTTTTGCCAGCGTGTGTTTTTGCTAATGCAATAGGGCATGTGTTTATTTATTTCCCATGCCTCTTTGCTGGCCATGCAGCCGTGGTGATTTTGTCTAATGTGTGTGTGTATATATGTAAGTGTTCACTGTGACCATTTTGCGTTTCCCTCCATGCCTCCTTCTTTGCTGGCCATGAGGTGACCATCATTTTGAAGAGGCAGTTAATGTATGTCTGGTGGTCATTTTATCTTTGTCTTCCATACCTTCTTCTTCAGTCACCATGTGGGGGATGAGTTTGCTTTCACCGTTTTGTCCAGCCAGTGTGTGCTTCAATCTCTCTATCCCATATGTAAAAAACATTTTCTAGGAACATTGATAGAAGAGGCCTATTATACTTTTTTTTTTTCTGACATATTTTTACTTGTGGCTGATTGTAGTACAGTGTGATTCATTTTTCTGATTTTTGACTGCCTCCCCTGATTCTCAAAGAGTTCCCAAGGGCCACAGTGGGGGACAAGCAATTACTTAATGCACTTTTAATTTTTCCTACCTCCCATAGATTATGTGGGGGTCCTGGTGAGGCACCAGCAAATTTTTCATGTCATCTCTTTTGCCTGCCTTCCCTGCCTTCCATAGAGTCCACATCGATCCTAGTAGGGTACCAGCAATTATTTAGTATATTTATTATATTTTTCCTGCATCCCTGCCTCTTTTAAGGACTCGTGGACCATGATGGGATACCAGCAATTATTTAATGTATTTTATTATATTTTTCCTTCCTCCCCTGTCTCCCATAGAATCCACATCAGTTCTGATGGGGCACCAGTAAATATTTTATGTATTTAATGTATATTCAATGCATTCCCTGCCTCCTAGGAACTTTGATAGAAGAAGCCTATGACATTTTTGTTCATTTTGTTCCTGATGTATTTATTTGTGCTTGTGGCTGATTGTATTATACTGTTGTTGTTTTTATTCACATTTTGATTTTATTTTGTGTCTCTCCCTGTCTCCCATATAGTCCCCAAAGGCCCTGGTGGGGTATGAGCAATTATTTGATTTATTTGTTTTGATTTTTGCCAGCGTGTCTATGTGCCAATGCCGTAGGTTGCCGTGTATTCTGTGTTCTCCATGCCTGTTCCTTGCTTGCCATTCAGTGGCCATTTTCTGTAATGTGTGTGTGTGTGTGTGCATGTGTGTGCATGTCTATGTGTGTGTGTTTTTACCATGGTCATTTTGTCTTTGTTCTCTGTGCCTCTTTCTTTGCTGGCCATGCTGTGACCAGAATTGTGTAGAGCTAGTTAGTGTGTGTTTCGTCGTCATTTTTTCTTTGTTTACCATGCCTCCTACTTCAGTGGCCATGTGGAGGATCAGTTTTCTTCCACCTTTTGTGCAGCCAGTGTGTGCTTCAATCCTTGGATTCCATTTTTAAAACTCATTTTCTTGAAACATTATTAGAAGGGTCCTATGATTCTTTTAATATTTTTATTTGTTCCTCATATTTGTTTGTGCTTATGGCTGAGTGTTCATTTTTCAGATTTTTGCCTGCCCCCCCGCCTCTCACAAAGTCCCAAAGGGCCATGGTGGTGTACCAGCAAGAATTTAATGTATTTTTTTGCCTTCCTCCTCCTGCCTTCCACAGAGACCACGTAGGCTCTGGTGGACCAATTATTTAATGTATTTATTATATTTTTCCCTGCATCCTATTGGGGAATAATGGGCCCTGATGGGACACAACTATTTTTTTAATGTATTTTATTTTTTCTTGTCTCCCATAGAGTCCACATCGGTCCTGGTGGGGCACCAGTAATTATTTAGGTGCTCATTCCGAGTTTGGCAGTCATACCCAAAGACCGCTGTGTAAAAGGCAGCCGAAACACCACCAGCGATGGTGGAGGGAAGTCCGCCGTATTGTGAGTGACCAACACAACACCACAAAATTTTGATCGGAAAAACAACACAGTCAGCCCAAATGATGGAAAGAAGGAGGTGGTTGCACAACCACCACCGCCACGCCGAGAAAATGCCGCCCGCCAAATTCCAATACACAAATCAGCAATGCAGAAACCAACATGACGGTAATCCATTGGCAGTCAAAACCGCAGCGGGACAATAAGTAGCCTCCGCCGCAGCAACACTGCACCAGATAGGATAACACCAATAGCAACACCTGAAACACATATACACACCTGTCCACAGCACAACAAAACACCCCCCCAAACATCCCCAGAACCCTTTTCAAATTGAAACCTAGATACCACAGGCACCATCTTACCAAGCACGCAGCACACAACACACCACTGCACACAAACACCACTGAGCACATGCACATATCATTACACATATATTTACAACTACAAACAGCACACCCAAAATCCCTGCACAAAATACACCCCCACCCACAACACAACCACTATGGCACCACAAAAAAAAACAGATTCACTGAAGAGGAGCTCAGGGTAATAGTTGAAGAAATTGTCAAAGTGGAGCCGAGACTGTTTGGAGCACTGGTCCAGCAGACATCCATAGCCCGGAACAACGGCTTATGGCAGAGGATAGTCAACAGGGTGAATGCATTGGGGAACCATCCACACACAAGGGAGGACATTAGGAAGAGGTGGAACAACCTGAAGGGGAAGGTACGGGCCATGGCTTCCAGGCACCAAGTGGCCATCATGAGGGTTGGTGGCGGACCACCACCACCTCTCCCAGAAATGGCACCTGGTCCTAGCCATACTACATACGGAAGGCCTAACTGGAATTGCTACTGGACCGGACACTGGTAAGTCCACTGCACTCACTGGCCACCATGTCCCTGTGCACAGTAAGTACCCCCAACACTTTCTCACCCCCATAAACCACCCGAATGTGCACAATCCCATCATTGGTCCCATACCCACACTTGCACTTCCAGTACTGCTCTGCAAATACAGTGAATGAGGGAATACAACCATGTGTGTCACTGCATAAATACCATCATCTGACACAATACCTCTCATCTCACAGGTCTCCCAAGCACTGACACACAACAGAGGAGCCCAGTGACAGGAAGCCCATGCCTGGATGCAGCACCAATAGGGGAGGATCCACATGCAAGTCTGGATTCAGACAATGAATCTGACCCATCAGGCATGAGTGGTCAGTCCACCACCATCAGCCTTACCCTGCCCACAACCCAAACCACCTCCCCTGTGGCAGCCAGTGTACAGCAGAGCCCACCTTCTCATACCTGTGTCCCAAGTTCACATCAATCATCAGTGTGCCACACAGGACAGGAACAGGAGTCAATGGTGCAAGCCCAAGACATTGACTGTCCTGGTGTCAGTCGGAGGGGGCACACTGCACCAGGGTCACAGGCACAGGGGGCAAGGGCCAGTGGGAGGACAATCGTGGGACAAGGGACAAGGTAGGTCCAGGACACGACTGGCCAGGAGGCCGTCTCCAGGGTCCTGGGAGCCTACCAGCAAACCCAGGACCAGTTGGGCCAGATACTCACCACCTTGCAGGACACACAGAGGCTGCAGGAGAAATACCACCAGGAGGCCAGGATGCAGTGGCAGGCACACAATGCCACTATGGCCTCCATATTCGTGGACTTCAAGGTTCTCAACAGCATCCTGTGGACATTCTCCACCCAACAGGAGGCCCCATCCAGTAGTCAGTCAACACCACAGTCCTCAACATCAGCACCTGCTACTGGAATGGAGGCACTGCTGGAGGACCCACAGGACATCAGCAGCCCTACCCTTGCAGCTGAGGAACCCCCCCTTAAAAGAGGTTGCCCATTCAGACATCCTGCAGGACCCCTGGCCAAGACCAATTCCCCCACCAGGAAGTGATCCCTATTCTGATATGTCACCCTTGTGTGCCAATGTTACACCCTGTTGGCTGCCCAATGAAAAGGTCTCATCATTCCGAGGCTAATGGTCACAGGACCTGTGAACCTAACAGCTGGACCACCCACTCTGATCATCACCTAGACCACTACCCCACACCTCTGGACTGTGAAATGCTAAACTAAATAAACACCTATAAGCACAAGTCATGGTGCATGTCTCCTTATTGTTAATATTTCCAAATATGTTGAAGAACAAAAACATAATACACAGGTCTATAAAAACACAGATGTCCAAGTTACATATGTATTGTGATACTCCAGCAGGTGTGTAAGTACATCCATTTTGTTTTAACATCCACTATCAACTACACCAACAGGAAAATACAGCAAGCAGACTGCAAACTGAGATATCACCCGAATGGGGATAAATAAATGGAATGAGGTACAAGGTGGTAGGAATGTAAACTTCAGTCATACATCAATAGAAGTTGAGCACAAACACAGGATGAGTGTCCCAGCAGCTATGTTGCACCATAAATGAGGGACTGCATTGGCATTCACACACATGTGGTACAGGAGATATTATACATAGGTCACATCCTCAATTGCACAGCTCCCTGAGTAGTCATAAACAGGTACCTGACACCCAGCAGATGTCAAAGAAACGCTGTAACTGCAACAAAGTGTCTACCAGAGACACTTTTCTTCAGCAACCTCATCTCCAAGTCAGCAACTGCAACAGTTTCCATGGTGTGCATGCTCTGGGGACTCCCTGTCTTCATCCTGCACCAGAAGGACTGAAGAAATCTCTTGTGGAGTAACGGAGTCACTCCCCTGCTCCAAGAAGGCAACTTCCAAGGCAACGACCAGTACACTGGTACTCCTCTCACAGTGATGAGCATGCTCCTAAGGACACAGAGGGTAGACATCATCAACATAGGCTGTCCAGAAGTCCTGCTGATGTAATTTGGAGGAGGTACGATCTTGCCTTCCCTGAGAACGACGGCACCCCTGTGTTTTGTGTCTTCTTCGCCACCTGAGGCATCTTTGCAATCTTTGCAAAATTCCTTCATGCACAGCCTGGCCTAGGTCCCCAGCCCTCTACCCTGTGAAGCTCAACTTGCTGAGTTGTTCTCTAGCAGCGTGGGACTCTCTTTGGTTGTGCTGCATCAGCTACATTTTGCACCTCTTTTGAACCTGGATCCTGTGGCTTCTGGGGGTGCTGGCTGGCATTCTGAGGGCTCTCTAAGGTGCTGAGAGCCACCTCTTCCTCCTAGGTCCCTCCAGGGTCTATCCAGTGCCATTTTTAAGAAAAATGCTCTTTTGCGGTAGCCAAAGGCTTGTTGGTGCCTTCCAACACAAAATCTCATCTGCAACAATCTTCACACCGTGCAACATCTTTTGCATCATGCAGGAACACTCTGGCATCTTCCTAGGGTACATTTCTGCTGTCTTCAACTAACCAGGGACTCTTCTTTTGCACCCTCTTCTGGGTTGGCAGGGGCTCCCGTCCTTCGTGGAACTTCTTTTGACTTCTGGACTTGGTCCCCTTCCTTTGCAGGTCTTCATGTCCAATAATCCAGCAGTTGTTCTTTGCAGACTTGGTTGGCTGCTGCAAAATCCCCAAAACGAGGTGTAGTGTGCCCTAAGGAAACTTGCAGTACTTTACTCCTGCTTTTCTGGGCTCTGGGGTGAGGTAATTTACCTACCTTTACTGCATTCTTACTCTGCCAGCGATTCTGCACAGACCTCACTTGTCTAGGGAGGAATTCGTGATTCAAATTCCACTTTTTTAGTATATGGGTTGTGTTGCCCTCTAGACCTATTTTCTCCCTTTGCATTCTATTGGATTTCCTACTGTTTGCATTGTTCTATGACTATCTACTTGTCTAATTTGTGTGTCTAGTGTATATATTGTGTATAATACTTACCTCCAGAAGGAGTATTGTCTCTGAGATATTTTTGATACTGTGTTACCCAAACAAATACCTCTATTTTGGTAACACTGAGTATTGTCTTTACTTGTGTATAAGTACTGTGTAACAATAAGTGGTACTGCATGAGCTTTCATGTCTCCTAGTTAACCCTAAGCTGCTCTGCTACAGCTACCTCTATCAGCCTAAGCTGCTAGAACACTACTACATTCACAAACAAGGGATAACTGGACCTGGTATAAGGTGTAAGTACCCAAGTTACCCACTACAAACCAGGCCAGCCTCCTACAGCGTTGGATTCACCACGTTACTCGTTATTTGGCGGTCTGCACCGCCACCCTGCCGGAGGTCACAAGACCGCCATCAGTGTGGCAGTTCGGTTACCGCCAAACTCAGAATGGGCACCTTAATGTATTTATTAGATTTTTCCTGCACCCTCTGCCTCTTACGGGTGTCCTGTGGTTCTAGGGAGAGCACAAAATAACATTTTCGGTGTAATGCTGTCACATGAAAAAAATGTTATGTATGTTTTGAGTACATGTTTTTTAAGCATTCGGGATGATGACGATTAAGATGATGATAATGATGACTTCACTTTAGTTACATTTGCTAAATTCTTCCGATTTTCAAATGTCACTGACTTTTTTTGTTACTTTGCTTACAGGTGCTGCAGAACACATCAATCGTGGTACAGATGGAGTGAAGTCTGTGAAGGAATGGGCTACTAGTACTACGTGCTAACTACTAATGCAAAGAAGATGGCCCAAAGAAGGGGGTTCCTTCCAAGAAAGTAACCATTCAAGAGGTGAAGGAGACGGTTGTCACACTAGCATCAAGCCCTCATCCAATTTCAGGAAACATGTAGCTGCCGAGAAGGGGTCTGCTTAATCCCCTTCTCTTTTGTGACTCCGGCTGGCAACTTCAGAAGGAGTAGGTAGGGGTACCCTGGTGTTTGGAAACTTTTTTTTTTTTTTTTAAATAGCTGCCTGTTTCCTTTAGGAAGATTTCCAATTTGAAATCCAATGACAGGGATAGTGCTCACTTGCATGCCACCACCCCTGTCATTGCAGCCAATTATGGCCACAAATAGTGACTTGCCCAATGAATATTAATTAGGCAGGTCAAACTGCGAGTCCCTGCAGATCCTTATTTTACACACTAACCTATTAGTAAATAGATAGGTGTTGACGCACAATTTGTGACCACATTTTGCGACCAGTATGTTAGTGCATGTTGTCCCTTATTTGGAACAAATGGTTTTCCTCTGACTGTTCCAAGGGGAAGCGTGTAGGTCGATGACCCTTTTGATTCGTTTAAGGTGTTCTTGCCATAGTTCAGTACAGAATCAATAATCAACACACAATAATTAATAACCATTAGTCAAATCAACAATCAATGAAGTCAGTAAATTTCACACACCATGACTCTTCAGCCATGCATAACCACACATTTAAATATAAGTTTAGTAAGTTTATTTCCGCCAATAGGCAGGGGGTTTGGACCGCCAAATAATGAATCACCTGAAAAACAGGCAGCCTGAAAACCACTCTCGGCCAGAAGAGGAGTGACGACAACGGCCGACTGAAAGGCCCTACCCGCCCATCAAAATATGAAACACCAGACTGCCATCAGTTCCGGGGTGGGAACCACCGCCATGCAAAGCCAGTTGGAAACTAACCAAATAAAAGGAAACACTCACCGTAGGCTCACAAAAACACACCGAAGCAGACCTGGATAGAGAGTTGCAAATCATGCCAGACCTGCTCCTTGCCATATACCTCCATGACCGAGACCGCCAACGAAGATGACGACGGTAAGTACCGCAACCTACTAAACAAGGGAAGAAAGGGCACAGTTACATACCCACCCACTCCACCCACCCCGCAACGCAGCCACAACCCCTCACAACAGCACAAGTCATACACCCAACAGCAAGAGGTACTTACCCAACACAAGGCAAATTTAACCTGCCCAAGGTACACATATGTGCACAACACCCCCCCCTACAAAGAAACGATGAACCACGGATCCTGAGTGTGCCAAAATAAACACTGGCCACACAAACTTTAATTAAGCAACAGAAGGTCAATGCCAGTCCATATTTTAAAGTCCCATTGGCCCAAATGGCTCCAACTTGACTCCCACAAGTGCAAAGGTACTCCACCTCATAGGGGCAACAATGGGGCATCCAGGCACCTCAGGGAACAGGGGCAGGAGCTGGTGGGGACTTATTACTGAGAGGGTGGCTTGGCTTTACATTTGGGAGGTGGAGGGGGCTAGGGTCTGGTTGTAGAAGCTGGTGGAGCGGCCTTGGACTGGGGCGCAGCAGATGTTCCTGGGCCAGCACGGGGTTTCTTGCTCACAGGGGAGGTAGCACAGGAATGGGAAGGATGGACAGGGGTGGCTGTGATGTGGGAGGAGTGGACAGGGCAAGGAGGTGGGCACGTTTAGAGACAGGGTGGGCCCGTGGGCTCAAATAGGTCAACACGTGATAGGAAAAGTTTTTTAGGGGTAATCAGTGTGGACCTGGAGGAAGACGTGGGAGTAGAGGTAAAGGGAGTGGTCGTTACAGGTGTAGGTGTGCGTGACGTGGTTGCAGGTGACTGTACAGTATGCCGAGGTGTGGTGGATGTGTGTTGGGCGGGTGTTTTGGAGCATTTGAGTGTCTTGGGAGGAGGGGCGGTAGACACAATGGGACAAGACAGGCTGCCAGTGTACATGTATGATGTAGCTCAAATTAAGAATGGAGCACACTTAGAGAAGTTAAATTGAATTACATTTTCTGGTTGTATCCATGGAATCATAAATTCTGCTGAAAAGTTTAGTACATAGACATAATATAGTCAAAGAGATAAAAAAAAAAAAAAACATATATATATATATGGCAATGGTGTAAGAAGTTTCAAAGACTGTACTGTTACAATTACACTTTTAATATAAAGAATACCTGTGTATTATACATATATATAACAGAAAAATTATACAAGTAAAATATATATATCAAGACCATGTCAAATACAAACATAAATAACAAACATTTAACTCAAAACCTCTAGCCTTATCGAAACCAAATGTTCTTCGGCAACTACAACGTCAAAACACCATGCTCCAGTTGGTCCATAGAGCAAATATATAGGTGGTCATTCCAACCTCGGCGTTAAAAGGCGCTTACCGCCGTTCAGAAGACCGCCATAACACCGCCGCGGTAAACCGCCACGGTCATTCTGACCCACAACAGGCAAACCACCAAAATACAGACATCCACAAAAGTCCGCCACACCACAGGGCAGCGAGAAACTGGCGATGACCAAACCTCCACCGTCACGCCAACAGAAATACGCCCACACTATCACGACACACGAATCCACGCGGCGGTCTTTCAACCACGGTATTCCATTGGCGGTACACACCGCCGCGCTCAAAATACACACACATATACAAAACACTACCACATTGGACAATTCAAAATACACACACCTGATACACATACACACACCACTCACACACACCCAATACAATATAAAACACACACCCACATCACCCACAAACCTCCACTCCAAGAGAATCGTGAACACGCACCGAGAAAAGACATCCGAGCACCCAGACGCCCAATTCACTGTCACCCAGCAATATTTGCACGCACTTCACACAACACAACAATACACATCACCACACTTAGCACCACACAATCCACCCTACACATCACCCACACCACCCCATGGCACCGCAAAGACACCCCAGCTTCTCTGATGATGAACTCAGGGTCATGGTGGAGGAAATTGTACGAGTAGGGCCACAGCTGTTCGGGGCACAGGTGCAGCACACTACCATTGCCAGGAAGCTGGAGCTATGGAGCAGAATAGTGGACAGGGTCAACGCAGTGGGACAGCACCCAAGAAATCGGGACGACATCAGGAAGAGATGGAACAACCTACGGGGGAAGGTGCGTTCCATGGTATCCAGGCACAACATCGTGGTGCAGCGGACTGGCGGCGGACCCCCACCTCCTCCCCCAGAATTTACAACATGGGAGGAGCAGGTCTTGAACATCCTGCATCCTGAGGGCCTCGCAGGAGTAGCTGGAGGTATGGACTCTGGTAAGTCTCATCTTCACTACTTCATCCCCCCCACCCCACCTGCATGCCAACTCATACCCCCACCCTCACCCCATCACACCTACTCCTTGCAAATGTCTCACCATCCCAACACCTAGCCCTGCATGCGTCCACAAAGCATGGACACCCATCACCTAAGCATGCCCACCGCACATATACATACAACCCCCCCCAAACCACCGTCACAACAGCCCCCACAAAGGAATGCCAGCACTGGGGTACACGGGCACCCACCCATTGCACGCTATGGCACACACAGAAGCAATAACCATACTTTTATTCCCCTGCAGGACCCGAACGCCAGGTCACCGCGCAGGAGGGTCCACAAATGTCCACTCCACCCCCAGAAGAGGCCCACAGTGAGGTCAACAGCTCTGTCTCCATGGATCTAGATGACTAGCCCAGTCCATCGGGGACCTCGGGACAGTCGGTTCCCCTCACACAGCCACAGGCCACAGCAGACCTTCCCCCCTCTGGAAACACCAGCACAGCACCCACCCAATGGGCCCATACCTCTGTCCCCAGGACACGTCAATCAGCGGTGAGTCCACCACTACAGGGAACCCAGGCTAACCCAACACCCCAACAACAACAGGGACCTGGGGGCAGTGGAAGTGGGCACACGGTCCAGGGGACAGAGGCCCATGGAAACAGGGGAACTGGGAGGGCTGCTGTGCGACAGGGTGGGGACAGGCCCAGGGAACCCACTCTCCACGAGGCCCTCTCCTCCATCATGGGAGCATACCACCACTCCCAGGAGACGATGGCGACGGTCCTGGCCAGGTTTCAGGAGATCCAGCTTCTGCAGGAGCAACAGTATATGGGGTTCAGGGAGGAACTAAGAAACATCAGTTCCGCCATGGGTACCATCGTAGTGGCCCTGAATCAGGTAGTCACCACATTGCGGGACACTGTGGCACCTCAAAGGGCCCCTGACACTAGCATGGACCAAGAACTGCCTACCACCTCTGCCGGCGCTAGTGGACAGGAGGCCCCGACACAAGACCAACAGGCCACCAGAACCCCACCCCCTGCAGAAGAAGAACCACCCCGCAAGCGGGCCCTGAGATCCAGGAAGAAGACAGAGTAAGATGTCAAGACCCCCGCCAGCAAAGGATACCGCCCTGATTGTCATCCCATTATCCCACATTGTCACCCTGTCCAACCTTAAACTGCCCATGCTCCACTTCCCACAGGCATTTGGACAATGCACCTGTGATACTGATAGTCTGGACTCTGCCATGGACAATCCTCCACCATCACCCCTCACCGATTTGCAACCACACATCCAATTTAGAGCACTTGAATAAACACACTTATTGCACAAAACAATCTGGAGTCTGGCTGTGATTTAGAACAAATGTATAAGACATGACCGTGCCAAAATGTTCTTTCACATTGTGATGCCAACAAACCGCTGTCACACAGCTGTAGTCCATGGGGAAACAAAGCAGATATCACGCAGTGGGGCCCACATCTCTGAAAACGGAAGGGAAAGTCACAACACAGTTACCATACACTGGGGGAAAAAGTCAGACAGTAGAGAGGAAGGAGTCTTTAAGTAAATGTAATATGCCGGTGTGTACTCTTACCTGTGTGTCATTGAAAATACTGCTGTATTACTGTGTTCCTGTTCTCTATGTCGTCCTCTTCGGCTTCCTCCTCTTCACTCTCCACAGGCTCCACAGCTGCTACAACACCACCATCTGGACCATCCTCCTGCAGAAAAGGCACCTGGCGTCGCAAAGCCAGGTTGTGAAGCATACAGCAGGCCATGATGATCTGGCACACCTTCTTTGGTGAGTACATTAGGGATCCACCAGTCATATGGAGGCACCTGAACCTGGCCTTCAGGAGGCCGAAGGTTCGCTCGATCACCCTCCTAGTCCCCCCATGGGCCTCATTGTACCGTTCCTCTGCCCTGGTCCTGGGATTCCTCACTGGGGTCAATAGCCATGACAGGTTGGGGTAACCAGAGTCCCCTAATAGCCTCACCCGGTGCCTTTGGAGTTGACCCATCACATACGGGATGCTGCTATTCCTCAGGATGTAGGCGTCATGCACTGACTCAGGGAACTTGGCATTAACATGGGAGATGTACTGGTCAGCCAAACACACCATCTGGACATTCATGGAATGATAACGCTTCCTGTTCCTGTACACCTGTTCACTCCTACTGGGGGGGACCAAAGCAACATGTGTCCCATCAATGGCACCAATGATGTTGGAAATATGTCCAAGGGCATAGAAGTCTCCTTTCACTGTAACCAAATCCCCCACCTCAGGGAAAATGATGTAGCTCCTCATGTGTTTGAGCAGGGCAGACAACACTCTGGACAACACCTTGGAAAACATGGGCTGGGACATCCCTGATGATATGGCCTCTGTTGTTTGAAAAGACCCACTTGCTAAGAAATGGAGTACTGACAGCACCTGCACTAGAGGGGGGATCCCTGTGGGTTGGCGGATGGGTGACATCAGGTCTGGCTCCAGCTGGGCACACAGTTCCTGTATAGTGGCTCGGTCAAGCCTGTATGTCAGTATGACATGTCGTTCCTCCATTGTCGACAGGTCCACCAGCGGTCTGTACACGGGAAGATTCCTCCATCTCCTCGCATGTCCCAGCGGACGGTGCCTATGAAGGACAACAGCGAGCACAGAGTCAATCAACCCAGAGGTACGTAACCACAGCTTCCACATAACACGATTCCCAATGCATTGAAAGGTTTGTATGAGTGTTGATGCAAGGCCTAGGTATGTGTGACGCAGTAGAAATTAAGCCATGTGGGCCCTTGAAATGGCGGCTGCCTGACCTGTGAAGTGCAATAGTGGGATGTGAGGTCAATGCGCTGGCGTGGCACACCGTGGCGGTAGGCGGTCGAAGACCGCGGCGCAAAGCCGCATTGGTTAACATTGAACCCTATGGGTTTCAGGAGCCAATGACGATGTGCGCCGGAGGTCGCGGTACGCACCGCCGCGGTACGCACCGCTGCGGGCGTGACCGCCATTTTCTATCTGCTTAATCACTCGATACCTGATCTTCCACAGGAGAGGACCTACACTGCAAGTGCTGCTGTGACCTCGGTCTGGAAGAGACAATGGCTCATGCGACTGGGGAAAGGGCCCCTGCCTTCACTGCGGAGGAGTTGGAGAAACTTGTGGATGGGGTCCTCCCCCAGTATGCGCTACTCTACGGTCCTCCAGACCTACAGGTAAGTACACAGGGACCATGCTTAGTGGGCAATGCCTAGGTTGAGTGGGATGGATGAAAGATGGTGGGGAGGGGAGCGATTGAGGCATGCATCAAACGACAGATGAGAGCATGTGCCACATGGCAAGGGTGGGGATGGGGGGCCACTCACATCGAGCATGCAGAAAGTGATGCCATTTTTTCTTTCCCTGTACATGTCACATAGGTCAGCGCACACCAGAAAGTCGCTATTTGGCGTGCCATCGCCAAGGACATCCGGACCCTGGGAGTCCACAACAGACGGGGCACCCACTGCCGGAAGAGGTGGGAGGACATCCGACGCGGGAGCAGGAAGACGGCAGAGGCTCAGCTGGGGATGGCCTCCCAACGTAGGAGGGGTGCCAGTCGACATTTGACCCCCCTGATGTCCCGGATCCTGGCGGTGGCCTACCCCGATTTGGATGGGCGCGTGAGGACATCACAGCAGACACAAGGGGGTGAGTACAAATACATTCTGCTGACTTTGCGCGCAGTGGAGGTGTCTGGGTGGGGGAGGAGGGCTGTGGGTATCCCTAGGCCAGGGCGATTTCTGTAGGCTAGGCCCCTCCGTAAGGCAGGGCCCTGTGCCCCCGCCCCCCACCTCTGTAGGGTGCCAAGTACAGGTATCCATGGCCCTGTGTCATCTATGTGTGCAGTTGTCGTCCATAGGCTTGTAGGCCATGTCCCACGGATTGCGTAGTGGACCCCAAGTGCGCGGCGTAGTGCAGGGGGCTTCTGTGTCTGTCCTCTCCGCCAACGGTGTCGCCAATGCATGCACTCAACATGTCTTTATTTCTCCCCCCCTTTTTTGTGGTCTTCCTGTTCATGTGTGCATTAGCATCATCAGGCGGAGGAAAAGTGGCATCGGAACACGAGGGAGCTGCATCCCATATGGCCCTGGAGGGCCATGCAACGGAGTCCGAATACACCAGTGGAACGGAGGGCGAGGGGAGCTCCACAGCGGGGACTCGTGCTGATGTCAGTGACAGCGACTCGTCCTCTGAAGGGAGCTCCCTTGTGGTGGCGGCAACATCCGTGCCCCCCGCAACAACAGATACAGCCGCCACCCAGTGCACCAGCACCGCCCTCCCAGCAGCACCTCAGCGTTTACCAGGTGCCCGCTCACCCAGGAAGGTGGGCATCTCCTTCGCCCCAGGCACCTCAGGCCCTGCCCCTGTCACCCCTGCTGCCCTCAGTGAGGAGGTCATTGACCTCCTGAGGATCATCATTGTTGGGCAGTCTACTCTTTTGAATGCCATCCAGGGTGTAGAAAGGGAGGTGCACCAGAGTAATGCATTCCTGGAGGGCATTCATTCTGGTCAGGCTGCCCATCAGCGATCGTTCAACGCTCTGGCCTCAGCACTGACGGCAGCCATTGTCCCTGTCTTTAGCCTCCCCCCTCCAACTTCCTCCACCCAGACCCAATCCCCTGTACCTCTGCCTATCCCAGACACACCATCAGACCAGCCTGCACACACCTCAACACCCAAGGGAAGCTCATCCAGACATAAGCACCACACATCATACAAGCATTCACACAAGCAACATCCACATGCAGACATACCAACACCCACTGCCTCCACTGTGCCCCCTCCTCCTCGTCTCCCTCCTCTCTCCCTGTGACGTCTCCACTCATACTTGCATGCACAACATCTTCAGCCACTACGTCCATTACCAGCACACCCACCAGAACACTCCGCACACGTGCAGTCACCACCCCCACTACCATTTACACGTCCCCTGTGTCCTCTCCCAGTGTGTCTGTCACCCCCTCTTCCAAACTACACAAACGCAGGCAGCCACCCACCCAACAGCCATCCACCTCACGACAGCCTCCAGCCCAAGCACCTGCACCCAAAGACACCAGACTTCACACTCCTACAACCACATCCTCTTCCTCCACTCCCATACCCACTACACCTACCCGTCCCTCTCTTTCCAAATTGGTTTTCTTTTCCAAACTTGACCTCTTTCCAACAACTCCCCCACCCCGTCCATCTCATAAGACTCCAATCAGCACCTCAGCCACCACAAAACCGGGACCTGTAAAGACTGTTTGCCATGGACTGTGGAGTCCCCCACCCTCAAGGGCAGCCAGTTCAGCTAGGAGCCAAGGCACGGCCAGCCCACCCCCGGAAAAGCATCCGAAGATTGCCAGTGCCCGGCGTGAGAGACCAAAGACACCAGGGACAAAAATCCCTACATTGGCTCCAGCAGGAAGTTGGGTGCCACCTGGCACACCGCCAAAGGTGGGAAAGGGCCACAGGCGAACAGGGAAGGGTGGGAAGGGCAGCACGACAAGTCCGGCAGCAGGCCAGCTGGCCAGGAGGGCCCCACCAGCCCCATCCCAGGTGTGCAGGAGGACACCCACAGGCCCGGTACTGCAGCCCAGGAGGGCCCCGCAAGCCACGTCCCAGGTGGGCAGAAGGACACCCACAGGCCCGGTACTGCAGCCCAGGAGGGCCCCGCAAGCCACCAGACAGATGGGCAGGAAGCCCCCGCCAGCCACATGTCAGGTGGCGAGTGACATCCATGCCAGGGCCGGATCCGCTGACCAGGACACTCATCTCAAGCACCCCTCCGCTGGGCACCGCCGTCTCAAGAACCGCTGAACAGGGCACCGCCGTCTCAAGCACCGCTGAACTGGGCCCTTCATCTCATGCACCGCTGAACAGGGCACCGCCGTCTCAAGCACCGCTGAACAGGGCACCGCTGTCTCAAGCACCACTGAACAGGGCACCGCCGTCTCCAGCACCGCTGAACAGGGCACCGCCGTCTCAAGAACCGCTGAACTGGGCCCTTCATCTCAAGCACCACTGAACAGGGCACCGCCGTCTCAAGCACCGCTGAACAGGGCACCGCTGTCTCAAGAACCGCTGAACTGGGCCCTTCATCTCAAGCACCGCTGAACAGGGCACCGCCGTCTCAAGAACCGCTGAACAGGGCACCGCCGTCTCAAGCACCGCTGAACTGGGCCCTTCATCTCATGCACCGCTGAACAGGGCACCGCCGTCTCAAGCACCGCTGAACAGGGCACCGCTGTCTCAAGCACCACTGAACAGGGCACCGCCGTCTCCAGCACCGCTGAACAGGGCACCGCCGTCTCAAGAACCGCTGAACTGGGCCCTTCATCTCAAGCACCACTGAACAGGGCACCGCCGTCTCAAGCACCGCTGAACAGGGCACCGCTGTCTCAAGAACCGCTGAACTGGGCCCTTCATCTCAAGCACCGCTGAACAGGGCACCGCCGTCTCAAGAACCGCTGAACTGGGCCCTTCATCTCAAGCACCGCTGAACAGGGCACCGCCGTCTTAAGCACCGCCGAACAGGGCACCGCCGTCTCAAGCACCGCTCTGCTGGGCACCGCCGTCTCAAGAACCGCTGAACAGGGCACCGCCGTCTCAAGCACCGCTGAACAGGGCACCGCCGTCTCAAGAACCGCTGAACAGGGCACCGCCGTCTCAAGAACCGCTGAACTGGGCCGTTCATCTCAAGCACCGCTGAACAGGGCACCGCCGTCTCAAGCACCGCTCTGCTGGGCACCGCCGTCTCAAGAACCGCTGCGCTGGGCCCTTCATCTCAAGCTCTGCTCCGCTGGGCCCTTCATCTCAAGCACTGCTCCGCTGGGCCCTTCATCTCAAGCACCGCTCCGCTGGGCACCGCTGTCTCAAGAACCGCTGCGCTGGGCCCTTCATCTCAAGCACTGCTCCGCTGGGCCCTTCATCTCAAGCACTGCTCCGCTGGGCCCTTCATCTCAAGCACCGCTCCGCTGGGCACCGCCGTCTCAAGAACCGCTGCGCTGGGCCCTTCATCTCAAGCACTGCTCCGCTGGGCACCGCCATCTCAAGGACCGCTGAACTGGGCCCTTCATCTCAAGCACTGCTCCGCTGGGCCCTTCATCTCAAGCACTGCTCCGCTGGGCCCTTCATCTCAAGCACCGCTCCGCTGGGCACCGCCGTCTCAAGAACCGCTGCGCTGGGCCCTTCATCTCAAGCACTGCTCCGCTAGGCACCGCCGTCTCAAGAACCGCTGAACTGGGCCCTTCATCTCAAGCACTGCTCCGCTGGGCACCGCCGTCTCAAGCACTGCTCCGCTAGGCCCTTCATCTCAAGCACCGCTCCGCTGGGCACCGCCGTCTCAAGCACCGCTGAACTGGGCCCTTCATCTCAAGAACCGCTGGCCCATTGGCGGAAGGGGCAGGCCCGCATCTGTGTCGGGCAGGGCTGAACGAAGCACTCTGGGCACTAGTCCCCCTCCAGTACCAGTGGAGACTGTTATCCACTTGAGAGACTTTGGCTTTGCACTCCCCAGGATGGTCTAGTGGGCAACCCACCCACTGTAGAGACTTGAGAGACTGTGGCTTTGCACTCCCCAGGATGGCACAGTGGGCAACCCACCCACTGTAGAGGCTTGAGAGACTGTGGCTTTACACTCCCCAGGATGGCACAGTGTCCATGGAGGCCCCTCGTGGATCTGGCGTAGTGGACTCATCTGGCTGCCCCCCCTTCCCTTCCCCCTGAGGTGCCTGTAGTTTTCCTATCTGATGCCCCTGCAGTGTTCTCTCCGTTGGAGGCAGGTATCCTGTGTGGGCTTTGCCCATGTGTTTTGGCCCAGTGGCCCACGAACAATGGCTGATACACATATCGGACTGGACAATTTATGTATATAAAGTTATTGATGTGTGATATATTTTATACTCAGTCTTACAATATAATTCTAAATTTATAATCATTTCCTTTTGTCTTTGCATTCTTCCGGGGGGTTTGGGGGGTAACTGTGATGTGTTGCTATGCATTGATGTGTGTGTTGTAGTGGGTGAGGCTGGGGGTGGGTGTGTCGCGTATGTGTGTCCCCGTAATATTTTCTCCTCCCCCCTCCCCTGTGTCGTAGGTGCAGAACTCACCGTTGTCTTCTGTGCAGGCGTTCGTGCTCCTGGTAGAGGAGCAGGAAGACAATGGCTGGTAGGATGTGGAGTTCGGGTTCCATGCTGTCCAGATTTCTCGTGGGGTATATGGAGGTGAGCGTTTTCCGTTTGAAATGGCTGTTTCCGCCGTGTTTTTATCGGCGGGGCTACCGCCCTGGAAAAGGTGGCGGATTGGTGGGTTGTGATAGGGTGGGCGGTACATTGTCTCCCACCTGTCTGTTGGCGGTGACCGCCGCACTGTTTGTTTGTCCCGCCGTGGCGGGCGGTGTGTTAAAGTGGCGGTCTCTGGTGGCGGTTTCCGCCAGGGTCGGAATTGCTTTTTTTTTACCGCCAGCCTGTTGGCGGTTTTGCCACCGCTTTAACACCGACCGCCAGGGTTGGAATGACCCCCATAGTGTCCAATTCGTTGACTTGTAGCAATGAAAGTTCCTATCATCCAATGTCGAAGATCGATTTGCAGATTATTGATCAAATTCAGCCGACACGTGTTTCGTCCCATAAGGGACTTTATCAAGGCTGACAAGACAAATCATATAAATCCTTAATGTAACTTGTTTTCCCATTCATACTTCAACCATTATCCATCTTAACCCAATAAGTGGATTTTAAAATCTATTGTGGTAAAAACACCAAATTCGTGTTAAATCATATAAATAGCAGAAAGTGCAGACAAAGACAAAAGCCACTACACCAAAACACCAACTATCATGCCATCAAATCTATATATGCTAAAAATAATTTGAAACCAGTCTACTATGTCTAATCCAGTGGCATCTCTACTATTTAAAGTCCCAGAAAGATTACATTATTTATTGGATAGTCAGAAAGAATAATAATATGCATGCAGTGTTCATGCAAGTTGATGTTAATTGTTTAGCAAGGTGAGTAAGAGTTGACGTACAGGATTCCCATAAAATCAAAGAAAAGGAGATAATCCATCTAACCATATGTAAAATGCCCTAATTTAGAACTTGGTGATGAGAAAGAAATATTGAAACATGTACCTTATTTTCCTGTACTTTATAAGAGTTTTTTTCAGGCTTAGGTTTAGCCAATTATATACAACAGCACTGCAAAACTACAACAAGACAAAGTCAGTGAACCATGTCCAATAAGAATAGCGACATGATGTTTCCCTATGCCAATTCCCCCAAGAGTATCACCAACCTGTGCTTATTTTTCTTTCAGCTCCATTTGGAACGTTCACAGACACGATTAGATACTCTCAAGAGATTTCAAAAAGTCCACACACTATGTAGTCTGAAACATATTAACAAACGAGAAACTTTGATGACATTCTTCCCGCAAAGCCTTACGAGAAATAATTAAATAAAACCATAGTTCCTATTGCCCAGTAATTATAAATATCCAAGACATCCAAATATCTACATATGTATGCTGTATTCATGAACATGCATACAGGGAATAAGTCCATATCCACAGACCACTAGGAGTTGGTCTCCTACCTTATTTAGTCTCATCCCGGCTATGTCGACCACTCTTCCGTATAAACATTGGAAACCGGAATGCCTGCTGAAGGCGTCTTAATATAGTCAATAGAAATAAAGGTAGGACTCCCCGCGGCCGCCATCGTTGAATTTTAAAAAAAAATATATTTTTTAAAAAGTCGGCCCGGTGAGGCGATCATTGAAAATACACATCAGCCTTAATTCTGGGGGCCCCAAGAGGCATCCAAATATCTGCATAGAAATTAACGTGTGCCACCAAATCATTAACGGACTCATCTTAAACCAAGAAACCACCTCTGCCATTATGTCTAAAATCGGTGCATTCATGTGGGCGCCATATTGGCAGAGTATGCAGTGAACATGAATACGAGTCAAGCTCCAAAACGCCTGCGACCCAGTTATTTAGTGCTACATCCCATGTTGATCGCATTCACAATCTCATAAACCCATTTACTACAAATGCAATAAGCACTAAATGAATACGACCACCATGTAAGTGGAGAGGTCAAGATAGCCAGGCACAGATGTAACACCACCCACCTCTCTCTACCATTGATTGACACTCACGGTGTCCAACATATCCACCAAACATGGTATGTAATATACAGTTGAGACCATTTGGCTGGGCCTGTAATCTGTTCACTCAATGTAAACATATTCTATTACCAATGCTGTTAGTGTATTCATGAAGTATATTAAAAGTATATTTGATTAGTAAAAGTGACCATGTGCCGTGCAGGATATTGTTGGACCATATTTTAACCATATTTTGACATATGTTATTCCTTCACAATTTGTATTCAGCCAATATGAAAATAATGATGCATGCAGTTGAAGAGCATAAACATCTTAGGTTCATACACATTTTCATTATGACCATGGAAGCTCATAGAAAATGGTACATTTCATGATCCACGTTCATACCTAGTTGTATGCTCTTCAGCCTAAGTATCCATCTTGATACATTTCTTCTGAGTTCTAACTCCCGATTTCCCCCTCTGGGGTGTGCTCGTGTGTGGCTGATACCCATATACTTAAACATCGGAGTCTCCACAGTGGAGTGTTCCTTAGTCACATGGCGTACTATTGGGGAAAGTATATCATTATTCCTCAAGGCCCGTACATGTTCTTGGATCCTCTCCTTGAGAGGTCGAATAGTGCTCCCTACATATATCTTCATACATTCACATACCAAGACATAAACCACATATGTTGTATTACAATTGATGAAATCTTGGATCCTATATGTTTTGCTACCATTAAAATTAAAAGTGTGTGTCTTATGTAAAGCCAGATGACATATGTTGCATCTGCTACAATTGAAAAAACCTTTAGGTTTTTCAGGTAGCCAAGTTAATGGTTTTTCCTTAAGAGGTGGTAAAAAGCTCTTGCATATTAGATCCCTGATTGTAGTACCTTTTTTATGAATCATGTGGGGCTTCCTGGATAATATGTGTTTTAAGGTATTGTCGGTATGACGAACATTCCAATGTTTGAACAAAATCTTGTAAATATCATGGCTGTTTTGACTGAATGGAGTGCCAAATGATATCGACCTTTCTGATGTGACATTCTTTTTCCTCCTATTTCTCAAAAGCACTGATCTTGGTAGCTTGTTAAGTTTTTTTCTTGCACTATTCAAAGTATTCTTAGAATAACCTCTCTGGGTAAATCTGTTTTCTAATTTGTCGAGTTCTATTTCATAGAGCCTGTCATTACTGCAATTCCTCCTTACCCGAACCATTTCCCCAAAGGGGATAGCTTTAAGTTGTGTAGTTGGATGGGCACTCGTGGCATGTAACAAAGCATTTCAGGCAGTCGATTTACGATGTAAATTTGAATGTACACAGTTGTTCTCTATAAATATTTCCAAATCAAGGAAGTTAATCCGATCTTTGCTATATTCATATGTCATATTAATGTTAAAGTTATTGCAGTTGATGTAAAGGATAAATTCGACCAACTGTGACTCATCACCGGTCCAGATCATCAGCACATCGTCAATGTACGTTCCCCAGAAGAATATGTGTTCCGTCAGATTGGGAGGGCCATTCAACCACAGATGTGTTTTTTCAAAGAGTCCCATATATAAGTTTGCATACGAGGGCGAAAAGCGTGAACCCATCGCCCCTCCTTGTGCCTGTTTATACCATTTGCCTTCGTGAACAAATACGTTATTCTCAAGTATAAACCGAATCATTTCCACTAGCATATTAGTATGTTCCAAATAGGAAGCAGATCTATTAGCCAAAAAATGACAGATGGCTTCCAGGCCTCTGTTCTTAGGTATGCTAGTGTAAAGGGAACTGACATCTAAAGTTACCCACATCATTTCTGAAGACCATGTGATGTCTTCCAAGTTTGTCAGAACATCACATGTGTCTTGCAAGTAAGAAGGAAGGTTTTTGACAAACGGTTGTAAAAAGCTGTCAATGTATTTGGATAAAGTTTCGGTGGGCGAATCCAATCCCGATATAATAGGTCTACCTGGTGGTGCTGTCCTATGTTTATGTATTTTAGGAAGTATATATATAAAAGGTGCCTTTGGGTATACATTGAGAATATATTTGAATTCAGCATCAGAGATTAAGCATTGTTCTAACCAATTACGTAACAATGTCTCTAGTTCCTGAACAATTCTAGACAAGGGATTATCTTTTAATTCTATATATGATGTATTATCCATCAGTTGTCGGTTGATTTCATTGATATAGTCTGATCTATTAAGAATGACTATATTACCTCCCATGTCCGCTTCCTTTATTACTATATCCCGATTGTTACTTAGGTCTTCTAATGCCAGTCTTTCCTTCATACTGATGTTGAATGAAATATGTAATTTGCCCTCATTAATATTTTTTTCAAGTTTATCCAAATCCTCTACAACTAACTTCTGGAACGTGTCTATGGCATTGTCACTAGCTAGTGCAGGTGTAAAGATAGATTTAGGCTTAAAGCCACTGCTTAGTGACAAGTCCTGTGTAATATTGAGATCATTAAGGATTTGTTGAGTATCATTGGCCGCAATCTCCGTGTTACTGAGTGAGAGTAAGGTTTGGATGTCCTCAATGTCTTTTATGGTATGTGTACTGGGTGATATGTCTGATACTCCTGGATGAATATTTTTCCCTTTTTCTGCAAAATACTTTTTGAGCTTCAATTGTCTTAAAAATGTGTACAGATCAATCTGTACCTGAGTCATATTGCAGTGGCTAGCGAGACAAAATCCCAAACCTTTTCCCAATATTTTTATTTGTTCATTAGACAGAGCATAGTCGGACAAATTTACAATTGCAATGTCATCATTATGTACAAAATCACCCTCAACATGTGCCTCCTGGGAATATATTGTGTCTAGGTTTTTTGGTATCTGTTTTGGACGCTCTGGTTTGTACACCCATTGGGTTGTTTGCCCCAACCGCCCCTTTTCCTTTTTCCTCTCTGTGTTCTTTTGAATTTGATGGTGCAGTTTGGGGAATTTTCCTCCTGTTGCCAAGCCGGTATCTCTTGGCCTCCCGTAAAAAACCAGAAGGAACATTTAAATTTGTGTCTGAAGATAGGCTGGAGCTGTCATTCTGTACTTCTCGTTCCTGATCCCCTGATGTTAATGAAACCTGTATGATGTCTGTGTGTCTGCAAGTTTAGTGAGTGTGCTTCACGTGTCAACCAAAGTCGTTGTGGTGAGTGCAGGTGTGGTGTCTGGGGAGCTCAAATGAATGTCTGATTTTGTGGTGACTGCAAGAATGGGGTCAGCAACAGTGAATTAGGGTGCAGTGCCTGTGAGTGTGCATGTAGAGGTGACAGACAGGGATGCAGAAGAGGTGGACACACTGGGGGAAGTGGATGTTGGGGTGTGTGCCTATGTATGTTGCAATGTGCTTCTTGTGTGTTGAGGTGTGTGCATGCATATCAAAATGTGTGTTTGGGACGGGTGATGGGAGTGATGTGCTGGAAGGGGTAAAGGTGGTTGGAGGGGGGACGGAATGACTAGGGACACTGGCTGCCGTCAAAGTGGAGGCCAGAGCCTGAAAAGATCTCTGTAGGCCAGACATGGCATTGTTAATGCCATCCAGGTAGGCATTGGTCTGCTGCACCTCTGATGCTAGCCCCTGGATGGCATTGACAATGGTTGTCTGCCCTATAGAGATGGTCCTCAGGAGGTTAATAGCCTCCTCCGTGAGGACAGCAGGGCTGACTGGGACAGGGGATGAGGTGCCTGGGGCAAAGGAGATGCCCACACTTCTGGGTGAGCAGGCACAGGCCACTCAGTGGGGAGCAAATGAGAGGGTGGTGATGGTATGGGGGTGGCGGAAGATGACACAGAATGGGTGGGCCCTCTAGGGTCCACCACCACCATGGAGCTCCCTTCAGAGGAGGTATCAGAGTCATTACCTCCAGTGGTAGTTGCCTCCCCTGTGGTACTCCCCTCTCCGTCCAACCCACTAGTCCTCTTGGCGTTGCTCGACTCTACCTCCATGGAACCGTGGGCCGCTGTATCCCTACTCGCCAGTGCCTCAGCTCCCTCACCAGATGATGCTGATGTACACAGACAACACAAGAGAACATGGATCGGGAGACAAAACAGGAGAGACACTTGTAAACAGCTGAATGGAGGTACATAACTGGTTCACACATACACCCACCCTGCAACTATTCAACCATGCAGCACCTACCGCTATGCACATGGCTATGCCCCTGACTTGTGGCCACAACCCTGCTCTACAGCCATTCCCTACATCACATCACTGAAGGACCTGAAGTACTGCAGACCTGACCCTTACAACCCAACTCCCCACAGGGGCAATTATGTAAAAATACATCAGTCAGAGTCCATGCAACTAGACAGCATATATACCACAGCATACTCACACATCCATCAAGGAGCCATATGATGGTTTCTGTACTCACCCCCTTGTGTCTGCTGTGCAGCCTTCAAGAGCCCATCCCAGTCCGGATATGCCACCGCCAGAATGCGGCGCATTAGGGGGGTCAGTGCCCGATGGGCACCACTTCCTTGTTGGGAGGACTTCCCCAGCTGGGCCTCGCAGGTCTTCCTCGCCCAGCGCAGCAGGTGCTCCCACCGCTTCCTGCAGTGGGTGATCCACCGGTTTTAGACCCCCAGGGTCCGCACCTCCTTGGAAATGGCATGCCAGAGTCCCCTTTTCTGATGGCCACTGACCCATATGGGACACACAGCAAAAGGAACACATAGGTCAGACTATGCCCATAACATATAGCTGGCTTTACGTCCCATATGGGATGCATACTCACAACAGCTTAACAGGACCTCACACATGCAGCATGTCATGAATCCCACAACTGTACAGTGTCAAATGTCCACACATGTTTACAGCCATCTACCACCATTACACACATCCATGCCCCCCAATCCACCTACTCACATGTACCTCTGGTGGACCGTAGAGCTTGGCGTTCAGGGGCAAGACCCCGTCCATGAGCTTGTCCAGTTCCTCACGGGTGAAGGCCGGGGCCCTCTCCACTGCCACTTGTGCCATTTCCAGGACCTGAGGCAGGACACAGCAGCACACTCAGTGGAGTACCTGTATGCATGTAATGAGATGGCGTACGCTCCATGGCGGTGTGCACCATCACCATCGGCGGTGATCATGATACGCTAAAAATCCCCATTGACAACCATGTTAACCGATGAATGATCGCACAACGGTGAACATCGCTTTATGCTATTACGACAACCGCTAACTGTATGAGGTCACTTCCACTACAACATTTCTGGATTACAGGGGGCAGACATTTTGGCCGTTACTATACAGTTATTAATTCCTCATTTGACCCATACAGGCCTTATTGTCCCCAACCCCATAGGCATGAACAAATATACATTTACTCACCACAACAGTCCTGATGTATCATTGAGGACATGTCACTCCAGTTTAACATCCTACTATGCATATGTGTTGTCGACTTGTATGCCAGCAGTGCTGAATATTTAACATTGTGGGCAGATGTATCTGTGGTCCTCACATGTGTTCCCAACTCCTCCTAGGTACCGACCAATGTGGCGAGGGAGGGCCCCATCGGTGTACAGAACACTTGTTGATTTGGAGACCATGGTAGAGTGTCACATCATTATCAATTACGGTCTCAACAGTGCTACAATTCATGAACTTTGTGCATGACTGGGTGCAGCACTGAGCCTGGCTAATGGGAATCAACATGCCATCCCTACTGAAGTGCATGTGCTCTCTGCACTCCATTTCCTGGCCACAGGCTTCTTTCAAGTGACAGTGGGCATGGGTGCAGGTTTATCACAGCAAATATTTAGCATTATACTGTCCAGATTCCTTAATGCATTTGTACGACACTGCAGTCCTATGTGAGGTTTCCCCAAAGTGATGACCTCGCTGCCATCAAGTCAGACCTCTATGCCTGTGCCAACATTCCCCATGTGATAGGTGCCATCGATGGAACCCACATAGCTCTCATCCCCCCCAAGAGTAAATGAACAGGTGTGCAGAAACAGGAAGAACTTTCACTCCATGAACATTCAATTGGTGTGTACTGCAGACCAGTACATCTCACATGTGAATGCCATGTTTACTGGATCAGTCCATGATTCCTTTCTGCTGAGGAACAGCAGTGTGCCACACATGCTGGAACAACTACAAGGGGACAGAGGATGGATCATAGGTAAGTGTTACTGACACTTTTTGGCACATAGCAGACAGCCAGCCTGTCTCCAACTGAGGTTTGTCAGTGACAGTCCTGTTTTGCCCCCTTTTTCAGGTGATTCTGGCTACCCCATTATGCGTTGGCTCCTGACACCAGGGAGGAATCCTAGGACAGATGCAGAGAGGAATTACAATGGGACCCATGGATGTACTAGGAGGGTGATAGTGTGCACAATAGGTCTCCTGAAGGCTAGATTCTGTTGCCTCCATATCTCTGGGGAATCATGGCCTATGAGCCTTGAAAGGTGTGTAGAATAGTGGTGGCCTGCTGCATGCTGCACAGCGTGGCTGTGAGGAAATCTATTCCCCTCTTGGAGGAGGAGGGGGCTGTATATCCAGACCAGCTTCCTCAGAGAGGGGATGAGAGTGATGGTGATGATGAGGAGGTGGAAGATGTACACTCCACGAACCAACGGATCCAACTGTACTTCCAATACCTAAGTGGTACTATTTGATGTTGTTGCTGTCTATGCAGCATGCTGTCAGTATGCCTTATCCTCTATGGGGGTGTTGGGTCTATAGAAATTGTCACTGTGACCAGGTTTGCATGGGACATGTGGCATTATGGACAACCTGTTTGACAATTCTGTTGGCACAACCACATGTTATGCGTGGGGTGCCATTCCTGCTACTAAGATATGAATAAATGATTTCAAATACAATTGCATGCACACTTCGATTTGATTCAACGTAATGACGGGGGACATTTACATTGGTGAACAGGTGTTTTATTTGGTGTCAGGGATGCCATGGTGCTATTTACAGTGATGGGAGTGTTGGCTACTGGTGGATGTCCATATTGGCTACATGGTCTCAGCGATTGTTGGCAGTGGTAAAATGTCCATCTGTTACTTCCAGTTTTTGGGATTGTTATTGCACGGTGTGGACGGTGGTTCAGTGGCACACTTGGAGGACAGTACTTGTCAGAGTCACTTCTTAGAGGGGCCCTTGGTCTTGGCAGGTGTTCCAGTGCCATATCTGGGCCTGAGGGACCGTTTGGTTGCCTGGTTTTGGCCTGTACGGGTTGAGGTGCAGGTCTCCTGTGTGTCCTGAGATGGTGGCACAAGTCCAGTTGCTTCTGCTGCTGTTGTTGGCCTGTCTGTATCTTGGCCTGTAGTAGGGGCTTCCTGGTCTGTGGGGGCCTCAGGCTGGGTTGGGACAAGGTGCAGCAGCACACCTGCTATGGTGGCCTTGGTGGCATTGCGCAGTTTCCACTACTCCATCAACCCTTGGTGTTGGGCTCTCTGCAGCCTTTGACTCTGCTCCAGTGTGGCAACAATCTGGGCCAATCTGTCTTGGGTATTGTGGTATGCTCCCAGGACCACTGAAATCATGTCCTGGGCTGCAGCATCCATCCTGTGGCCTCCCCCCTGGGTCACTGATGCCCTCCCACTGGGCCCAGTCCCCTGCACAGGTCTGGCGGTACCACTTGTACTGGGCCATCTTCTTCCTGCCTGTTGGTAGGTGGTGACTGCAGTCTCTGTCCTTGTGTTCCACCAGTCTGTGGCCTGGATACACAGGTTTGGGGCCGGTTGCCCTGGCCTGATGTTGGTGGCTGAGTGGTAGGGGTGTCAGTGGTGTCCTGGGTGGGACTGCTGGATGGTGACAGTCCAGGACTGTGTGAGGGACCAGGGTATTCCTTACTGTCCAGGGTTCCCTCTACAGTGTCCTGGGTGGGGCCTCTGTCTCCATGTGGGGCACTGCCATTCCTTGTCCTGTCCATCAGGGTGACATGGGTGGTGGTGCCTGTTGGGGCGAATGGACATGTCTGTTACAGTTGCATAATTGGATGGGGGGCACAGGGCTAGGCTGTTTTGTGCTAGTATTCCACTTTTGGGCCATGCAGGGTGCTTTTGTGAGGTTGCCATTACATTTTGCTTAGGATGTGGAGGTGCATTGTGGATTGTGTAATGCCTTTGTGATTCCTTGCTGGGGTGGCTGTGCACAGGGGGAGGTATGTGGGCCTGTTGGTGGATTTGTGGGCATGCAGGGTGACTGGATGTAGTGATTGTGGCCTGGATGGGGTAGTGGTCCTGGTGGATGTTGGAGGGGTGGGGTATTCATGCATTACAGGTGTGGTGGATAAAGGGTAATTGTAGACAACTTATCCAAGCCCATTCCTCCAGTGAGTCCCTCAGGGTGCAGGATGGCCAGTACCTTTTCCTCTCAGTCAATGTAGTCGGGTGGTGTTGGTGGAGGTCCTCCCCCAGTCTTCTGGACTGAAATGTTGTGCCAGGATGCCATGGACCCCACCTTCCTGCGCAGCTCATTCCATCTCTTGCAGATGGCGTCCCTCGTGTGTGGATGGTGTCCCATTGCATTGACCTTGTTGACAATGGTCTGCCATAACTCCATCTTCCTGGTGATGGATGTGTGCTGGACCTGTGCCCCGAATAATTGTGGCTCGACCTTCAGTTTCTCGTCCACCAGGGTCCTTAGCTCCCTTTCTGTGAAGCGTGGGTGTTTGGGGGGTGCCATGGTGTTAGTTGTGAGTGGTTTGTTGTCTGGATCTAGGTGAGGGTGCTGTTGTGTTGTTGGGTGTGTCATTTGTCTGTTGTGGCGTTAAGTGTCTGCTTATATATTTCTCAATCTCAGTTGTCCTAATGGTGTTGCAAAGGATTGTGGGGTATGTCTATGAGTGTTTTATAGTGTTGTGGATGTGTGTCAGGTATGTGGGTTTCAAACTTGCCAATGTGTGTATTCCTTACTGTTTGGTCCCATTGCTGGCCGTGGCGGTCTGTACTGACAATGATCATTCGACTTCCACTGACCGCCGCAGTGATTTGTGCATCATTATTTGGAAGGCGGGGAATTTGTGCGCTCAGCGGTGGCGGGGTGGGATGTCCTGCATTTCCGCCAACCAGGTTCTGGTGGTGACCGGTGGCTGGGAAGTTTTTGATGGATTCAGCTTTTTGCATCTTTATATGGCAGGTTTCTGTTTACCGCCAATGGCGGGATTCTGTTCAGCCTCGCCATGGCAGGGAACGAGGTTTATCGCCATGTTCATAATGACCGCCTAAGTCATGAATCTTAATCGTCAACTCAAATCAAACTGTGTTTATAATGCTTGTTAATCAACAAGTTGCAGAAAACATGATCTAATCAAAGCTTGAATCAAAAGACATTCTAAGGCATCAACACAAAACATTAGTAAAACCCATTTCAGCAAAACTATGATGTTTATAAAGTTCAGCAAAATAGTCCATCAACCATTGTCTCTACAATCCATCATTCGTCATGTGAGTAACCTCAACTGACACAGATTAGAATCAGCATTTGGGGCTTCATGTAAAACAATTTAGAACACAAATTTGGAAACACATCTACTTAAAGAAAGTATTTAGACAGCGCTGTTTGTAACTAGAAAGAAAAGGCATAAAAATGCAATTCAGTCATATTGTCATATCTACCTATCCACGTTATGGGTCAGCAAGTCATCAATCGATCAGCAACACATCAGGCTCTCAGTCAGAGAGTATGAACCCAATGACAGAATCTCAAATCTCTTCTTGTCCCAAAATATCACCTCACAAATCAGAATAAGTCTGAAGTATTTTTCCTCTGTCAGGTTGTTATATCTAAGTTCCCCAAACTTTCCCCAATTTCCAATTGTTCAATTAATTGTACGTTATTACTGTGTCCAATGATGTCCATATTCCAAATCTATGAATTCTAATATTTCACAGTTCATATGTTGTTGATTGCTCTGTTTTATGATGTTCTCATCAACCGGCTGGTCAGGTTTCAATTTATTTGCATCTTCGTCTCCAGTCAGTGTCTTCATTGTTTGCATCCTGGGAAAGAACCCTTTGCACATTTACACATGAATTGTTACTTTACGAGGGAGATCATCTCTTGTCCGTCGGTTCCCACAGAAAGTTTCTGCCAAGCATTTTATTAAAACAATGAGCATTTCACAGTTAGTTCACCCTGTCAGCATTTTGTATTAAACGCTAAGATATACAGCTTCTACATGAGGCTTGAGGCTTGGCAAAACTAGGCCAAGACACTAGCTAAGTTAAGGCCTACAATCAATAAGCAAGAACATAATTCATAACCCTTAATATGACATATTACTACATTAATCCAATACATTTTCAATATTTCAAATGTATTAACTATATTTTAGTAAATTTTGTGAACATTGGTGGCCAGTCTTGAAGGTCACATTTTCAAACGTGCACATTATTTTTCTACGTTATTCATTTTTCTACATACGTTTTTATTCAAAATGCATAAATATTCTTTAATAATTTCTAATTAAGACATCTGCTAAATACTAACTGACTAAATATATCATCACACCAAATTTACTACCCACAATTTTTCACTTCAATTTCTTCCACATTTTCTCTTCTTTGAATTTTCTCTATAAATTCTTTCCCTTTTCTTTTCTTCCCTCCTTCGATTGTTTTTAGACTTTTTCAATTTAATTCTTTTACATAATTTAGATAATCCCCATATTCCTAATAAGCAACCCATGACAATTCATATTTCTTGTACGATGTTCAATAGTACCCCATTCCAAATACTACTAAGCCAATTTCCCACTGAAGCGAACCCCTTACCAACTTTTTCCCAAACACCTGGTTCTTTCAACTCTTTCAAATCACCACTTACGTTAGTCAGATTAGTAAGTAAGTCCCTTATCTCTTTACTGTTGTTAGGAATGGAAGAACAGCAATGCCTAGAGTTAATCATTTTACAGACTCCACCATTTTTCGATAAAAGAATGACTAAAGCAAGATGATTTTGGAGAGTCAAAGCTCTACCTGCAGCTAATTCAGTATCTATAACGAGTGTAGATCCTGAAAAATTTGTCAGCATGTTATCCACAATAGTAGACAACTTTCAAATCTTGATTGAATTTAGGATGACTCTCACTGAAGGAATCACTGCACCAAATATATCCCCCAATATCGCAGAAGAGGTTTCCCTCTTGTCTCTTACGATGTAATTCTGTCAATTTCAGAAACTTTTTCAAATCCCCCATCTGGTAAATCTTTGGGAATAATATCCCCAAATAACATATCCCATACCATCCTCTTGGAAGATGGTAATAAGCATTAAGTCCACAAATATAATAGATCCCCGAAGTCTCAGGGTCCTGCCCATTCAACATAAATGGCCTTTTACTTTGAAACAAACACACATGCCCACATTCACTCGTACCCACAAATAAAGTGTCAGTGCACAATTTAGGCCTATATATACAAAGCTTCCCTACATGTAATGCATCTAAAGCAAATGTCCCTTGTGTCTTAATTGCAGTGTAAGCATAGCCATTCTTCTAAGTCCTTTTCTCTGAACCTTTTTCTAATTCCTCCTTTAGCGCCTTTCTCCTATCATCAGTGCGATCTAAGAAACTTTTCTCTAACGGTGTAAGCAAACATGTAAGATTATTTTTATGAGGATAAGCTGTACCAAACGTTAGTGTAGGTTCAAAGAATCCTCTAACTAATTCTATGTCATTATCCTTAGCTACTATACTCAAATATCTAATAATAGGAAAAAATGAAAACACAAGGTGATGATTGGAGTAGAAATACTGGATGTACTCCTGATTATAGAACCTTGTGAGTAAAAGACTACAACTTATCCCATACGTAGTGAAAGACTATGGTAAGTGACTCCTTCCTCAACTGATGAAGGAATCTGCATACACGCAAGACAATCCTTTGCATCCATCGTCTCAACATACTCACTCAGCAAGCAATAGAAAACATTAGAAGACATTTCTCCTTGAACATTAGTAAAGTCATGCAGATACCTCTCCTCTAACTTGAATCTTTCCAAGGCTGTTAAGGTAGTAGTCTCAAAAGCAAACGTATGGTTGGCTCCTTCCACATCAAGAATAGACATACCCACAATCAACACTATAAACAAAATACCACACATAATTGCCAAACCAATGCTCATATATTTACAGCACCTAACATCCCTAATTTGCTTATCTACATCAGCCATGATCTGTAAAGAATCAGAAAGCAGAAGTAATTTAGAAAACGTGCAGCAAAAATAAAAAATAGACAATTCTTCTTTCAAAAGTTCAGTTTTACTTCCAGGAACCATTCTCCTTGTCAAAAATGGGTTAGCAGCTTGTCAAAATCAAGTTTCAAAAAGTCAAATCAAGTTATCAATGTCTTCTCCGGTTATTTTCATCAGTCTCTTTCTCAAAAATATTTCTCAGTTTGTTGCAAAAGTTCAGTTCATCAGTTTTCTGCAGGTCACCTCAAAATACTGACTCGGAACTTCCCTGTCAAAACAAAAAGACTTTTGGGGGGTCATTCTAACCCTGGCGGTCGGTGATAAAGCGGCGCCCAACCCGCCAACAGGCAGGCGGTCCAAAAAATGGAATACTGACCCTGGCGGGAACCGCCAACACAGCCCGCCACATTAACACTCCGACCGCCACGGCGGGACCGACAAACAGTGCGGCGGTCACCACCAACAGGCAGGCGGCAGACAATGTACCGCCCACCCTATCACAGCTCACCAATCCGCCACCTTTACCGGGGCGGGAGCCCCGCCGATAAAAACACGGCGGAAACAGACTACGAACGGGAAAACGCTCACCTATACACACTCCACGAGGAAGGAGGACAGCATGGAGCCCGAATTACACATCCTACCGGCTATTGTCTACCTGCTCATCTACCAGGAGTACGAACGCCGGCGCAGACGACAACGGTGAGTACTGCACCTACGACACAGGGGAGGGGGAGGAGGAAAGGTTACGTGCACACACATACGCGATACACCCACCCTCCCAAACACCCCCCAATACCTACACACCAATGCAGAGCAACAAGTCAGAGTGACACCCCCCAAACCCCCCGGAAGAATGCAAAGACATAATTAAAACTGAAGTTTCAAATTTATGTATAAAATAGGTTCATTGAAGTCATGGTAAATATGCCAATTGAAATATACAAAAGAAATAATGAACATAGTGCAAAGTATAAACATAGTCAATAAGTCCTGCACAGTCCGTTAAATATCCATAGTCCATGGGCCAATGTGTACAAACACATGGGCAAAGCCCACACATGAGACCGGATACCATTGGAGAGAACACTGCAGGGGCATCAGATGATAAAACAACAGGCACCTCAGGGGGAAGGGAAAGGGGGGCACCTCAGCCACATGAGTCCACGACGCCAGATCCACGAGGGGCCTCCATGCCCACTGTACCATCCTGGGGAGTGCAAAGCCACAGACCATCAGATGGATAACCGACTCCACTGGTATTGGAGGAGGCATGGTGCCCAGAGTGCTTCGTGAACACCTGCTCGACACAGAACCGGCACTGTCAATGGACCAGCGGTGCTTGAGACGACGGTGCCCAGCGGAGCGGTGTTTGAGACGGCGGTGCCCAGCGGAGCGGTGCTTGAGAGGAAGGCCCCAGCGGAGCGGTGCTTGAGAGGAAGGGCCCAGCGGAGCGGTGCTTGAGAGGAAGGGCCCAGCGGAGCGGTGCTTGAGATGAAGGGCCCAGCGGAGAGTTGCTTGAGATGAAGGGCCCAGCGGAGCGGTGCTTGAGAGGAAGGCCCCAGCGGAGCGGTGCTTGAGATGAAGGGCCCAGCGGAGCGGTGCTTGAGAGGAAGGCCCCAGCGGAGCGGTGCTTGAGAGGAAGGGCCCAGCGGAGCGGTGCTTGAGAGGAAGGGCCCAGCGGAGCGGTGCTTGAGATGAAGGGCCCAGCGGAGCGGTGCTTGAGATGAAGGGCCCAGCGGAGCGGTGCTTGAGAGGAAGGCCCCAGCGGAGCGGTGCTTGAGATGAAGGGCCCAGCGGAGCGGTGCTTGAGATGAAGGGCCCAGCGGAGCGGTGCTTGAGAGGAAGGGCCCAGCGGAGCGGTGCTTGAGATGAAGGGCACAGCGGAGCGGTGCTTGAGAGGAAGGGCCCAGCGGAGCAGTGCTTGAGAGGAAGGGCCCAGCGGAGCGGTGCTTGAGATGAAGGGCCCAGCGGAGCGGTGCTTGAGAGGAAGGGCCCAGCGGAGCGGTGCTTGAGAGGAAGGGCCCAGCGGAGCGGTGCTTGAGATGAAGGGCCCAGGGGAGCGGTGCTTGAGATGAAGGGCCCAGCGGAGCGGTGCTTGAGAGGAAGGGCCCAGCGGAGCGGTGCTTGAGATGAAGGGCCCAGCGGAGCAGTGCTTGAGAGGAAGGCCCCAGCGGAGCGGTGCTTGAGATGAAGGGCCCAGCGGAGCGGTGCTTGAGACGGCGGTGCCCAGCGGAGCGGTGCTTGAGATGAAGGGCCCAGCGGAGCGGTGCTTGAGATGAAGGGCCCAGCAGAGTGGTGCTCTTCACGGCGGGGCCCTATTCAGTGGTGCCTGTCTTGGCGGGGCCCTGTTCAGCGGTGCGTGTCTTTGCGGGGCCCTCTTCAGCGGTGCTCTTCACGGCGGGGCCCTGTTCACCGGTGCCTGTCTTGGCGGGGCCCTCTTCAGCGGTGCTCTTCATGGCGGGGCCCTGTTCAGCGGTGCCTGTCTTGGCGGGGCCCTCTTCAGCGGTGCTCTTCACGGCGGGGCCCTGTTCAGCGGTGCCTGTCTTGGCGGGGCCCTCTTCAGCGGTGCTCTTCACGGCGGGGCCCAGTTCAGCGGTGCCTGTCTTGGCGGGGCCCTGTTCAGCGGTGCCTGTCTTGGCGGGGCCCTGTTCAGCGGTGCTTGTCCTGTCTTTCAAGGGAGCCAGACCTGGCCAAGACTCCCCACTTAGTCGCCCTCCGACCTTGCGGTAGCGGGGCCCTCCTGTGATGGAGTCTTGGGCCCGTGGGTGTCGTCCGTCACACCCGGTATGGGGCTGGTGGGGCCCTCCTGGTGCGCTCGGCTGCTGCATGTCTTCTCCGCCCTCCTGCCCTTGCCCTCCTTCGCTGCAGCTCTCTGGCCCTTGCCTCCCTTAGATGATGTGGCAGGTGACGTGGCAAGGCCACTCTCCTTGGTGGCAGCCGTCTCAGGCTTTTCGCGCCGGCCCTTAATTTTTCTTGTCCTCTTCCTAGGGGGTGGGCTGGCTGTCCCCTTGCTGCTGGTCGATGTTCCTTCCCTAGGAGCTGGTGAACTCCAATAGCCCTGCACTATGGTGATACTAGATGCAGGGCTGGTGGTGGCTGAGGTGCTCTTTGGACTCTTACCAGATGGAGGGGGTGGGTCAGGTGATGCAAAGAGGTTAATTTTGGAGAGGAAAAGTTTTTTAGGAGCAATGGGAAGGGTAGGTGCAGTGGGTATGGGAGTGGAGGAAGAGGATGTGGTTGTAGGAGAGTCAAGTGTGCTGTCTTTGGGTGCAGGTGCTTGGGCTGGAGGCTGTCGTGAGGTGGATGGCTGTTGGGTGGGTGGCTGCCTGCGTTTGTGTGGTTTGGAAGAGGGGGTGACAGACACAGTGGGAGAGGACACAGGGGACGTGTAAATGGCAGTGGGGGTGGTGACTGCAAGTGTGCTGACTGTAATGGAGGGTGTGCTGGTGATGGAAGTACTGGCTGATGGTGGTGTGCATGCAGGTGTGAGTGGAGACGTCACAGGGAGGGAGGAGGGAGACGAGGAGGAGGGGACACAGAGGTGGTAGTGACTGTTGGCATGTCTGCATCTGGATGTTGTTTGTGTGAATGCTTGTGGGATCTGTGGTGCTTATGTCTGGATGAGTTGACCTTGGGTGTTGAGGTGTGTGCAGGCTGGTCTGATGGTGTGGATGGGATAGGCTGAGGAACAGGAGACTGGGACTGGGTGGAGGGAGTCAGAAGAGGGAGGCTGGAGACAGGGACAATGGCTGCCGTCAGTGCTGAGGCCAGAGCGTTGAATGATCGCTGATGGGCAGCCTGACCCGAATGAATGCCCTCCAGGTATGCATTGCTCCGATGCACCTCCCTTTCTACACCCTGGATGGCATTCAAAAGGGTAGACTGCCCAACAATGATGGTCTGGAGGAGGTCAATGACCTCCTCACTGAGGGCAGCAGGGGTAACTGGGGCAGGGCCTGAGGTGCCTGGGGCGAAGGAGATGCCCACCTTCCTGGGTGAGCGGGCACGGAGCGAAGGCTGAGGGGCTGCTGGGAGGGCGGGCTGGTGCGCTGGGTGGCGGCTGTACCTGTTGTGGCGGTGGGCACGGATGTTGCCGCCACCGCAAGGGAGCTCCCTTCCGAGGACGTGTCGGTGTCGCTGACGTCTCCACGGGTCCTCGTTGTGGAGCTCCCCTCGCCCTCCGTCCCACTGGTGAACTCGGAGTCGGTTGCATGGCCCTCCGGGGCCATGTGAGATGCAGCTCCCTCGTACGCCGATGCCACTTCTCCTCCGCCTGATGATGCTAATGCACACATGCACAGGAAGATAAAGAAAATGGGTGGGGGGGAGAAATGAAGACAGGTTGAGTGCATGCATTGGCAACACCGTTGGCGGAGAGGACGGACACAGAAGCCCCCTGCACTACGCTGCGCAATCGGGGTACACTACTCAGTTCTTGTGACTAGGCCTACAGATCTATGGACGACAAATGCACACATGGATAGCTGGACCATGGATAGCTGTACTTGGCACCCTACAGAGGTGGGGTGAGGGGGCACAGGGCCATGCCTAACGGAGGGGACTAGCCTACAGAAAGCGCCCTGGCCTTGAGTCACCCACAGCCCTCCTCCCCAACCCAGACACCTCCACTGCGCGCAAAGATAGCAGAATGTGCTGATACTCACCCCCTTGTGTCTGCTGTGATGTCCTCACGCGCCCATCCAAATCGGGGTAGGCCACCGCCAGGATCCGGGACATCAGGGGGGTCAATTGGCGGCTGGCACCCCACCTACGTTGGGAGGCCATCCCCAGCAGAGACTCGGCGGTCTTTCTGGTCCCGCGGCGGATGTCCTCCCACCTCTTTCGGCAGTGGGTGCCCCGTCTGCTGTGGACCCCCAGGGCCTGGACGTCCTTGGCGATGGCACCCCAAATGTCGATCTTCTGATGGGCGCTGACCTATTTGACATGTACAGGGTGGGAAAGGAAATATCATCACTTTTCTGCATGGTAGATGTGAGTGGCCCCCCCTCCCCAACCTTGCCATGTGGCACCTGTTCCCATCTGTTGTGCGTTGCACTCCTCATTCGCTCCCCTCCCCACCATCTTACATACACCCCACTCAACACAGGCATAGCCCATTCAGCGTGCACCCTGTGTACTAACCTGTTGGTCTGGAGGACCGTAGAGTAGCGCATACTGGGGGAGGACCCCATCAACAAGTTTCTCCAATTCTTCGGAAGTGAAGGCAGGTGCCCTTTCCCCAGTCGCAGCAGCCATTGTATCTCCCAGACCGAGGTCACAGCAGCACTTGCAGTATAGGTCCTCTCCTGTGGATGATCAGGTCTCGAGTGATTAATCAGATAGAAAATGGCGGTCACGCCCACGGCGGTGCGTACCGCGGCGGTGCGTACCGCGACCACCGGCGCACATCGTCATTGGCTCCTGAGACCCATAGGGTTCAATGTTAACCAATGCTGGTTTGCTCCGCGGTCTTCGACCGCCTACCGCCACAGTGTGCCACGCCAGCGCAGTGACCTCACATTCCACTGTCACACTTCACAGGTCAGGCAGCCGCCATTTCAAGGGCCCACATGGCATGATTTCTACTGCTTCACACAGGCCTAGGCCTTGCATTGCCACTCATACAAGCCGTTCCATGCATAGCGATTTGTGTACTGTGCAAGCTGTGTGAACAAACCTGTGGGTTGCTTGACTCTGTGCTCCATGTTGTCCTTCCTAGGCACCGCCCGCTGGGACTTGCGAGGAGAAGGATGAATCCTCCTGTGTACCGACCGCTGGTGGACCTGTCGACAATGGAAGAACGACATATCATACTTACATACCGGCTTGATAGAGCAACTATACATGAACTATGTGCCCAGCTGGAGCCAGACCTGATGTCCCCCATCCGCCAACCCACAGGGATTCCCCTCTGGTGCAGGTTCTGTCAGTACTCCATTTTTTGTCAAGTGGGTCGTTTCAGACAACAGTGGCCATATCATCTGGGATGTCTCAGCCTATGTTTTCTAAGGTTTTATCCAGAGTGTTGGCTGCCCTGATGAAATACATGCGGAGCTACATTATTTTCCCTGAGGTGGGCGAATTGGCTACAGTGAAGGGTGATTTCTATGCCCTTGGACATATCCCCAACATCATTGGGGCCATTGATGGGACCCATGTGGCTTTGGTTCCCCCCAAAGACAGTGAGCAGGTGTACCGAAACAGAAAAAGTTATCATTCAATGAATGTCCAGGTGGTCTGTTTGGCTGACCAGAACATCTCCCATGTAAATGCCAAGTTCCCTGGGTCAGTGCATGACGTGTATGTCATGCGAAATAGCAGCATCCCTTATGTGATGGAACAGCTACAGAGACACCGTGTGTGGCTAATTGGTGACTCTGGTTACCCCAACCTGTCGTGGCTACTGACCCCAGTGAGGAATCCCCGGACCAGGGCAGAGGAACGGTACAATGAGGCCCATGGGCAATCTAGGAGGATCATAGAAAGGACCTTCGGGGTCCTGAAGGCCAGGTTTAGGTGCCTGCATATGACAGGGGGATCCCTCAGGTACTCACCAAAGAAGGTGTGCCAGATCATCGTGGCCTGCTGTATGCTTCACAATCTTGCATTGCGACGCCAGGTGCCTTTTCTGCAGGAGGATGGTCCAGATGGTGGTGTTGTTGCAGCTGTGGAGCCTCTGGAGAGTGAAGAGGAGGAAGACGACGGGGACGACACGGACAACAGGGATACAGTCATACAGCAATACTTTCAGTAGCACACAGGTAAGAAACAGCCACCCCAATTTACATTTACTTAAGGCCTCATGCGTCTCCACTGTCTGTGTTTCCCCCCAGTTCCTGTTAACTGATTTGTGACTTTCTCTTCCCTTTTCAGAGCTGTATGACCCACTGCCTGACTTCAGCTTTGTTTGCCCATGGACTAAAGCTTATTGAAATTGGTATGTTGTCATCACAAAGTAACTGGACATTATTGAACCGTTATGTGTAATACATTTGTTAAGAATACAAGCAGACTCCTGTTTATTTCAGTGGAATAAGTGATTTATTTTAAGTGCTAGATATAGGTAAATGACTGGGAAGCGGGGATGGGTGGGGGTGGATTAATGTCCATGGCAGAGTCCAGTTCTCAGTCGCACAGGTGCATTGTCCATATGCCTGTGGAAGGATGGAGCAGGGGCAGTTCAAGGTTGGACAGGGTGACAATGTGGGACAGTGGGATGACATCAGGGGGTATCTTAGGCTGGCGGGGGTCTTGCAATCCTACTCTGTCTTCTTGTGAGATCTCAGGTTCCGCTTGCGGGGTGGTTCTTCTTCTGCAGGAGGTGGGGTTCTGGGGGCCTGTCGTTGTGTGGGGGCCTCCTGTCCACTGGCGCCGGCGGAAGTGGTAGGCTGTTCCTGGCCTGGGCTAGTGACAGGGGCCCTTTGGGGTGCCACATGGTCCCACAATGTGGTGACGATCTGGGTAAGGGCCAGGACGATGGTCCCCATTGCGGAACCGATGTTCCTCAGTTCCTCCCTGAACCCCATGTACCGTTCCTCCTGCAGTTCCTGGATCTCCTGGAACCGGGCCAGTACCGTCGCCATCGTCTCCTGGGAGCGGTGGTATGCTCCCATGATGGAGGAGAGGGCCTCTTGGAGAGTCGGTTCCCCGGGCCTGTCCCCCCCCTGTCGCACAGCAGCCCTCCCAGTTCCCCTGTGTTCCTGGGCCTCTGTCCTCTGGCCGGTGTGCCCACTACCACTGCCCCCAGGTCCCTGTTGTTGTTGGGGTGGTGGGTCAACCTGGGTGCCCTGTAGTGGTGGACACACCGCTGATTTACGTGCCCTGGAGGCAGAGGCATGGGCCGCTGGGTGGGATCTGTGCTGGTGTTCCCAGAGGGGTTTGGGTCTGGTGTAGCCTGTGGCTGTCTGTGAGGAACCGACTGTCCAGAGGTCCCCGATGGGCCGGGCTGGTCGTCTGGCTCCAGGGAGACAGAGCTGCTGTCATCGCTGGGGGCCTCTTCTGGGGGTGGGATGGACATCTCTGGACCCTCCGTGGCGGTGTGGTGGCGTTCGGGTCCTGCAGGGGTATAAAGGTATGGTTATAGCTTCTGTGTGTGGGATTTTGTGTGATGGGTGGGTGTCCGTGTACCCATGTGCAGGCATTTCCTTGTGGGGGCTTTTGTGAGGGTGGTTTGTGGGGGTGATGTGTGTGTAAAGTGGGCATGCTTTGGTGATGGGTGTCCATGCTTTGTGGTCGCATGCAGGGCTTGGTGTTGGGATGGGTGGGTTGTGATGGTGAGGCTTTTGCTAGGGGTTGGTGTGATGGGGGAGGGGGTGAGGGTGGGGGTATGATTTGGCATTCAGGTGGGGTGGGGGTGGGAAGCAGTAGTGAAGATTTGCCTTACCAGAGTCCATTCCTCCGCCTACTCCAGCGAGGCCCTCAGGATGCAGGATGTGCAAGACTTCCTCCTCCCACGCGGTAAATTCTGGGGGAGTAGGTGGGGGTCCGCCGCCAGTCTTCTGCACTGCTATGTTGTGCCTTGATACCATGGAACGCACCTTCCCCCGTAGGTCGTTCCATCTCTTCCTGATGTCCTCCCGATTGCGTGGATGCTGTCCCACCGCGTTAACCCTGTCCACTATCCTTTGCCATAGCTCCATCTTCCTGGCAATTGTGGTGTGCTGCACCTGTGCCCCGAAGAGCTGGGGCTCTACACGGACTATTTCCTCCACCATGACCCTGAGTTCGGCGTCACTGAACCTGGGGTGTCATTGGGGTGCCATGGGGTGGTGTGGTTGAGGTGTGGGGTGGCGTTTGTGGTGATGAGTGTGGTGCGTGTGGTGGTGTGTGGTGTTTGGTGCGTGGATTCTGTGTGGGTGATGGTGTTGTGTGCCTCTGTGTTGTGGGATTCTCTATTCTGTGCTCTGTCTCTAGCCTTCGTCAATGATTTTGGGTCGTAGGGGCTTGTGGGTGATGTGGGTGTGTGTTTTATATTGTGTTGGGTGTGTGGGAGTGGTGTTAGTATGTGTATCAGGTGTGTGTATTTCGAACTGACCAATGTGGCTGAGTTTTCTATGGGTGTGTGTATTTTGACCGCGGCGGTGTGTACTGCCAATGGAATACCGCGTTTGAAAGACCGCCGCGTGGATTTGTGGGTCGGAATGGTATGGGCGTATTTCTGTTGGAGTGACGGTGGAGGTTTGGTCAGCGCCAATTTTTCGCTGACCTTTGGTGTGGCGGTTTATTGAGGATGTCGGGTTTTCGGCGGTTTGGCAGTTGCGAGTCAGAATGACCGTGGCGGTTTACCGCGGCCGCGGCGGTATTATGGCGGCCTTCTGGCCGGCGGTAAGCGCCATTTACCGCCGAGGTCAGAATGACCCCCATAAACTCTTGTTGCCATTGGTTTGTAGTTGCATACACCTATTCAGGACCTGCGTATCTTTAACTTGCTATTTTTTTTCTTTTAAACTTTCGATCACTATTCAACTCTCCTTCACTTAATTCCTCCTTTCTCGTAGTATCTACTTCTTCCTCTATTGTTGGTTCGACAATCACCTCTTTCCTTTTCTCCACTTGCAAATTTGGCCACTTATCCCCCTTTCATGTACCCTCTGTTAATATTCTCTTCAGGATTGAACTTGAATCTTTTTCTTTCTCTGTGGTGCTTTCTCTTGACGGATCTGCAACAGGTTCAGGAGTCGGATCACTTTGACTTTGATCCAGCTCAACTCCTACCCCTTCTTGGTCTGGCACTATCTCTGTCTGTCTCTCGGAATCGTCTGATTCTTGGAGAGCTCCCTCAGTACTATGCTCTCCTGCTGGTTCAGTTGTGATAGGTTCCTCAGCACCCTCCTAGAGATCTTCACCTTCGTCTCTCACAGGAGTGAGGGAACCATCCTCAATGAGCTCTCGACTCGTGTGAATACAGTTTGGGATTCCATCACACTTCACAGCTGTCATAGTCGTTAGAACCACTTGGTATGGACCCTTCCAACGAGGTTCCAAGCACGTCTTGTGAGCATGTTTTCGGACAATAACCCAGTCGCCAGCTCTCAGGTTGTGCCCTGGATAATGGATCAGTGGCAGTGTGGTGGCCTCCACCTGCTGAGAGAAAGAGCGGACTACATCAGCCAGACCCTTGCTGTAATCCAGTACCATGTCATATGTAATGTTGACAAGTGCATTGCCTGGAACTGCTGGCAACTTCATCGCTCTGCCTGTGAGAATCTCGTGGGGTGACAATCCTATCTTCCTGTCAGGTGTGTTTCTCATTGACATCAACACCAAAGGCAGTGCATCAGGCCATTTCAAATTTTTAGCTGCGCATATCTTGGAATTCTTGTCTTCAAGGTACCATTCATCTGTTCCACTAGTCCTGATGCTTCAGGGTTGTAACTACAATGCAACTTCTGCCCAATTTTCAGTGCTACACACAACAATTTAAATACTTCGTTACTGAAGTGCGTTGCCCTATCTGGTTGTAAAGAGATCGGAAATCCAAAACGTGGTATCAGTTCCCTAAGCAACAATCATTTCTTCATGCAGGGTACACTTAAATCCAATGACTAAAGATGAATACAATCACCAACACATATCTCAAACCTCCACATGCAGGCATCTCAATGAAATTCACTTGCATTCTGCGGAATGGACCCCCTGCTCTTCCAATGTGGATCAAATGTACCACTGTTCCTTTCCCCACATTTAATTGCTGACAAATGACACAATGATGGCATACTGCTTCAGCTGTCCGAACAGGAAAAGGAGCAAATTACAGCACCCAAACAGGAAAAGGAGCAAGGAAGAACTGGAGCTAAACTTGAGGTTAAACCAATCAATTTTGAACAAATGTACCATGGCATCCCTCCCAATGTGTGTCTGACCATGAAAGTACCTCGCCATCTGAGATAATAGGCTATTTGGCAAAACCATCTGACCCTCCTCAGATACCCACAACTCATCCTGTCTTTGAACAAATTTCATTTTGCTCCATGACCGTTTCTCTTCCTTGTTGACATTACTCTGCAGAGTTTGTAACTCCTCTAATGTGTGGATCACCTTTAATGCAAAGCTTGTACATGTAGTATATTTTTCAGGGAACAATTCGCACTTGTCTTTGAATGATATGCAGTTCAATGCACAAAACCTGCGACTTGATCCGTATATCCATTTCCTAGTGACACGTAGTCCTGTGACTTCAGATGTGCACTGCATTTCACCACAGCAATTTCTTCAGGCAGTTGAATCGCATATAACAATTCCTTTATTCTCTCATCATTTCTCACTGGTGATCCAGTGGAGGTCATGAAACTTCTCTGCAACCACAATAGACCAAATTCATGAACTATTCCGAATCCATATTGGCTATACATGTAGATAGTGACTCTCAATCTAGCAGAAACATGGCACGCCGTTATAAGAGCGACCAATTCTGCTACCTAAGGAGAATACATTCCTCGAAGCAAGAAAGCATCTAAGTTACCTGTAGTTGTGCACACTGCATATCCTGCTCTCACTGTCCCTGTGCTGTCTCCTAGACAAGAACCATTGACAAAAACAATTTGGTCATTTTCTTCCAATCGGGTGTCTCTAATGTCAGGTCTCTCTTTCATGCACAACTCAGTTAATTTGAGACTATCATGTTTAACATCTTCCTCTTTTTCAATTTCGGTAGCATCACTTGGAAGTAATGTTGCTGGGGTCAGCACTGTACATGTTTTCAGTGCCGCATTTGGAGCACCCAAAATATTCATCTCATAGCTAGTCAACCTAGCACCAGTCAAGTACTGGGTTTTCGTCCTTGCCAGTAAAATCTCAATCGAGTGAGGGACCATTACAGTAAGGGGATATCCCATCACTACTCCTTCACACTGTGAAAGACTCTGACCAACTGCGGCAACTGCACGCAAACAACCTGGCACGGCTGCTGCAACCGGGACAAGGTAGCTAAAAAATATGCTACTGGGTGATGAGCACCTCCATGGACCTGCGTCAAGACAGAAAATGAACATGCATCACGCTCATGACAAAACAATGTGAATGGCTTGTGTAGTCAGGCATACCCAGCTTTTCACAAACTCTCTCTCAATTAAGTGAACGCTTTAATCTGATTCTCATCTAACACTATGGGGTCTGTGATATCCAATGGTTTTAAGATTTCCGAAAAATTCAGAATTCAGTGGCAACAATAACCCACCATCCTAACATCTCTCTGTGAAGTCGGGGGGTTATCTGCAGTATCAATGTGATCCTTTCTCTGCTTATTTTTCTCAACCCTTTCTTAATCTGGTGACCCAAATACTTCACTTCCTTCTGATAATACTGCAACTTCAATGGTGACGCTTTGTGACCATACTGTCCCATCGAGTCGTACTTACACTCGTCCCCTGTTTTTGATGTGATCAATAAGTCATCAACATACTACACCAGAGTCGATTAGAAAGGTAATTCTAATGACTCCAAATTCTTTTTCAATATCTGATTAAACAAGGATGGTGACTCTGTGTGCCCTTCAGGAAGTCTACACCAGCAGTAGACTCGATCTAGGAATTTAAAACTGAAGAGAAATTGGCTATCCTCATGAAGAAGCACAGAAAAGAATGCCTGTGACAGATCAACTGCTGTGAATCACTCGGCATCACATGGAATCTGGAATATTATGACAGCTGGGTTGGGCACTATGGGACAACACTTGACCACAATGTCATTTTTTTTCTCAAATCCTGTACAATTTGTACTTTTCCACATGGCTTCTTCAAACCCATTATCTGTGAATTACATGGGCTGCTCAACACCTCCTTCAAAACTCCCTGCTTCACAAAATATGCAATTATCTGAGCCACTTTGATCAGGACTTCTTGCATCATATTATACTGGGGAAGCTGTGGAAACACTGCATTCGGCTTCAAGGTGACCTTAATTGGCTCCATTCCCTTGATAAAACCCACTTCTTTCCCTGCCAAATCCCACACACTTTCTTGCACTGTTTCCTGCAAATAGGAATGAAGCTCTTTCACTGTGAACATCGGGAAAAATTCAGTCAAGGGGTATTCCTCATTTGTAGTTTCACACTCGGGTTCTGGGGATGGGTCTTCCTCATCATCACTATTTGTCTGGATCTCAATTCCGTCAGTTGAACAAGTAATCAAACACTTTGTCTTACACAGCAAGTCCCATCCCAATAGAGATACCAGACTCGAATCGCAGACTACAAATTTATGTATCCCCCCTGGATATTGCCAATCTCAACTTGCATTGGATCTGTAATCTGGTTTGTCAAATACTGATTTGCTACCCCTACAATCTGAACTGTTCGACCTGAAAGGGGTAAATTCAGAACTTCTGCACTTCTCACTGTAGAGCGTGTAACTTCTGTGTCTACCAAAAATGAAACTTTGTGACCCCTAACCTTTCCCCTCACATAGGGTCCTCTCTAATCTACTTCTAGAGAAGTTGCAAGCACTCATGGCTCCTCATCAGAACTATCGCTCATCCAGTCACCATATTTTCATTCTCACTATGTAACAGGAATTGGTGTACTGCATTACTACTTCTGTCTTGTCTCTGACCTGTGACCTGTTGAGAGAGTATCATCTGTTGCTGCTCCATCCGGGCTTGAGGTATCTGCATTTGCTGTCTAGGTACCATGGTAACCTGCTGCTGCATCGGCTGCAACTGTGACACTTTTGCACAGGGAATTTGCACCTGTTGCATAGGCTGAAAATTCTGCATTTGATTCACATTATTCTGAAAATTTGGATTAGGACCCCTTAATCTCAGTCCTCTCATAGTCTGAAATGCATTGACGTTGTTACTTTGCTGAACAACACCCTCTTGCACCATCATCGGACACTCCCGCTTCCAGTGTCCCACGGCCCCCCAAACGTGACACGGCAATAACTTCTTCATTCCTTGCTCATCACTTTGAACCACTACAGTGTTAAAAAATGCAACACGATTCATATTGCCTCCGCGACCTCTACCTCTCATCTGAGGCTGGAAAATTAAATTTTCCTGCAGCTGTGGCATCTGTTGCACAAAAGTCCCCTGTACTCCTGTTTGAGCTGCTTTAATCTTCATCACCATTGCTTTCTCTTTCAACTTTGTCTGCTTCAACTCAATCTCATCACTATAGTATTTTGCATTCTACAACACCTCACCAATCGGCTTCGCCTGCCACCAAATCAAATTACTCTTAAGCATCTGACCTATCTCAGGTCTCAGTCCCTCCACAAACCTGAACACAAAATGCAGCATGTCTTTTGTCTCAATCGCTTCCTTGCCACTATACTCCTTAAATGCATTTAACAACCTCTCATAATGTATCGATTTCTTCACCTACTGCACTGTCCTGTCAATCCTCTGCCAATCAATGTTTTGGGTGAAATCCTCATCTTCAGGAACTCAATCACCTTATAATAATGTTCTATTACCTCAGGAGATGGTGCACCTGTACTCTTATCCCTCTCTGGCTCACTTGTCAGACAATCCACGGCTCTCTTACACTCGACCCACAAGTCTGACGGAACCACTATTTCCAGTAAAGTATTCAAGTCTTCCCATAAACATTTCGAGAGCTTCACAAATCTGTCCGTCTGCTGAGACCACTCTATCAGCTTTTCCCAGAGCTTTGGGTAATCGTTTGTGAATGAAAGAATATCACTTCTATGCCAAGGGACATAAACAAACTGTCCTCCTTGGATCTCTCTCATTGGTAAAATCTTTACTAGATCCTTGCCCTGTTGTACATTCTCAGGCACCTTTAGAGAATCTTGTTTCTTTTTATCCTTCTTCTTTGCCCATCTGCCTTCTCACTTCTCTAATGCTTCCCAAACCTGAGCACTCTGCAGTAATTCCTTAAGATGTGCCTTCATTCCGGCTGGCCTCATGTGTTCAATTTTTTTTGCCTCAAAATCCAATCTGTAGCTTCTCTTCAGATGCTTCATTTTCTCAATTTCTATGTCATGCTTCTCTGCAAATCTGCTGATACCTGATATACGTTGCTCACTTCTCTTGCAATTCTCGGGCATAAGTCTCTCAACTCTGCCTCTGTGTAGGACTCTAATCTATTCACCCCCATTGTTCCCTCTACCACTTCACTTGCTTCTATACTTCGTCTGACACAATTGATCTGCTCTTCACCCTTGGAAGCATTCTGCAGAGTATTCAGCTTGTCCAACCATTCGGTCAACTGTTGAGCTGTCAGACCCTGTAACAAAATGTTACTCGCGTTCATCAATAGCACCTGCTGTACTACTGCACTTGATGCCTGTGGTGTCAATAATTTCAAGCTCTGACCTGCACTAGGTCCACTTACAGCTTTTGGAAGTGCACAGAGTGGACTAAGGTCCAACAATAATCTTGACCCCTCAAAGGTCTGCCCCACAGAAGAGACTATCTGCACTTGTTCATTTGGTCCCCTCCTCACTAAACTCTGTGACATCTCTCCTTGTTCACTCATGCCTGGTTTCTTCTGCGCAAATAATGGTACAGCTGGACCAACAGTAATCGGCAGCGATATTGCATCTGGGGCTGGTCTAGCCCTCAAACATTGTGGGAGAGAAACTCCAATGCTCTGATTCATAACCGGTGTCAAGTCCGACTGTGTCCCTGTCATTGGCGTAAACCTCGGCATCCACTGCAGCTGTACCTGGTGCAATAAAATCGGAGTCGGTTCACTCTGAACCAACAGTAGGCTTGGAACCACTTGCTACATAGGTACCACTAAGTTTGAAGTCGTCTCTAAGACAGGCACATCTGGGTAGATTCTCTGTTTGGGTGGCAGATGCATCTGTGCCTGAACCACTAGAGTCGTCAACACATTAGGTCCTTGCACCACACCCTGTGTCTGGCTAGTATTAACCTGTATCGGACTCACTGTCCCCATTGCCTATGCTGGAGCTGTTGGATCAGCACTAGTACTCGGACCATCATCATGCACCGCATATGGTGGTGGTCCATCTCTCAGTATCTGTGTAACAAGATCCTCCGTATCAGAGTCCTCTCTACTATAGAAGGCTTTCTTGCTTCCCTACTTTCAGATGAACCCTTATTAGACTTTCTTGCTGTGTTCTTTACGTCCGTCTCATCTTCCTGCGTAATTGCTGGAAACACCTTAACGCCCTGCAATGTTACTGCTCTCCATTTCTTCTGCTCCCAATCCCATCTTGCCTCTGCTTGTGACTTTTCAACCTTTCTCACTCTCCTCTCAAATTTCATTTGCTGTTGCTGTCTAGCTACCAGCTCCCAGAGCGTTAATGTCTCAATCTGTGCTAGTCTCGAAGGGGCCTAAATTCATGTAGCGCCATGCGCAAATGCTCCAAAATTCTCAAATTGAACGTCTCATTCTCAGGAAATGGCAAGCTCCCATTTTTCTCTGTCAACTTGCACCACTGCTTTAACCTAAGACAGGGCGTGACACCTCGCTCCTCCATTACAATGTAAGCTGGAGTATTCTCTGGTGGTGTAGGCTCTCCTACGCTCGCTTTAATGTAAGTATCTCCCTTTAGGGCACTCTTTAATGCTTTGAAAAACTTCATCTTTTCTACTTTTTGTTTATTCAAATTCAGATCAGGAAATTACTTTTACTCCCAGGATTCCTTTCACCCGTGTTCTCAACCAATTGCCTCTCACGGACAGCTGCCAATCCGTGCGTGACCCTTTTCATTAACCGAACTATCCCAGTGCAGCTCCAATGACGTCACATTCACACACACTGCGGCTGACAAAGTCTTGCGGCTCGTCCTCCTAAACTCCAATTCACACACAACTAATGCAAATTATTGCAAGCACTAACCAAAATCCAATAACCAGGTAACACAAACGCTTCAAAAACCTTACGGATTTTCACAAATGGCCCATTCGCTCAGGCAGCTATTCTTCTTTCTCGGTCTCCTGGATTCGCATGCAAAATTCGACCCGTAACTTTTGCTCTTCACCAATCAATGGGTCTGTCCTGGTGCACATAGGACTCGCCAAATCTCAATCAGAATTTTTCTCTTGCCCACTTAACATACACACTGTTCGTTGACCACAGCCTACTAAACCAGACACATTACAACATATAACCAAGAGTCTCATACACTTTTCCAATATACTCCGCAGTCTTAGACCACGCAAGGTCTGTACATCAACAACCACGTGGACTATTTTTTAGCGCAAAGCGCCACACGCATATGAAGTTCAACGACTTCCCTACTCTCATACTGTGAAGTACACACACTCCTACTAAAACTTCATCTGTAGTACGCAGACTCCCTAAACTCCCTCACATATGTCATAATTCACCTGTGATTTGCATAAGCTGTGCAAGCGCAACCTATCTCTCTCACTCTATCACTGGAATGCCGGGAACATAACCAACACTACTAGCAGGATCCAGGATCTGGGAAAGTCATTTCTGGGCTTAAGGGAACATCATTCTTTCTACAATTGCCATTTTGAAAAACAAGATCCAAATTTCAAAATAATACTGAATTCTCGTATGGATCAACCTTTAAACTATTACCATAACTAAGAACACCTGTCCATCAGTCTTCTAGCACAACTGCCAACACCTGTCACTCTGTATCGAACACGTATGGCAAGTCCCTAAAGAAACAAACCATCAGTCTGCTACCATAACTTTTAGCGAGTCGGTCCTTAATAAGTAAACTTACAAGGGAATGTATATAGGTCGGTGAACATTTTGATTCGTATAGGATGTTCTCACCATGGTTTCGGCACAGAATCGACACACAATAATAAATAACCATTAGTCAAATCAACAATCAATGAAGTCAGTAAATTTCACACACCATGACTCTTCAGCCATGAATAACCACACCTTTAATTATGTTTTGTTAACAATACTAAGGCCCTCATTACAACCCTGGCTGTCGACGTTAAAGCGGCGGTAATACCGCAAACAGTCCAGCGGAAAAAAATGGAATCATGACCATGGCGGAAACCACCAACATAGACAGCCACTTTAACACCCTGACTGACACGGCGGTAGAAACAAACACCGCAGCGGGAACTGCAAACAGACAGGCGGAAGACAATGTACAGCCCACCGTATCACAAGAGGCCTATCCGCCACCTTTCTGGGGTGGAACCAACGCAAACAAAAACACAGCGGAAACACTGCCGATGATGGTCTTCCTTCTCTTCTATCAGGAGCACCAAAAAAGGGCGGCGACGACCACGGTGAGTACTGCACCTACAACACAGGGGAAGGGGGAGGGAAAAGAGAGTGACACACACACGCAACACGCAACACTCTCACCCCCACCCTCACCCACAACACCATACACACAAATACATGCAGCAACATTACACATACACCCCCCCAACCCCAGGAAGAACGCAAGGACAAAAGGAAATGATTTGAACGAATGCAATCATGTGAAATCTCATTATCAAAGATCAAAATCCAATAAATACAATTATGTACACCAACTACACAAGTCCAGATAGTGCACCAATCATTGTCCGTGGACCACTGGGCCCAAAATGCATGGGCGAAGCCCACACTAGATACCTGACTGGAAACAGAGAGAACACTGCAGGGGCATCAGATCGAAATGAAACAGGCACCTCAGCCAGATGAACGCATGATGCCACTGCTGCATGAGAGGGCTCCATGCCCAATGCTTTATCCTGGGGAGTGCAAAGCCACAGTCTCTCAAGTCTCTCCAGTGGGTGGTTTCCAGACTGCTTTATCCTGGGGAGTGCAAAGCCACAGTCTCTCAGGTCTCTCCAGTGGGTGGTTTGCCCACTGCTTTATGCTGGGGAGTGCAAAGCCACAGTCTCTCAATTGGATAACAGTCTCCACTGGTTCTGGAGGGGTCCTGGTGCCCAGAGTGCTTTATCCTGCCAAGGACTAAGGTAGTGGATGTATCTCTCCACTGGTTCTGGAGGGGGCCTGGTGCCCAGAGTGCTTCATCCTGGCAAGGACTGAGGTAGTGGATGCATCTCTCCACTGGTTCTGGAGGGGGCTGGTGCCCAGAGTGCTTCATCCTGCCAAGGACTGAGGTAGTGGATGTGATTCTCCACTGGTTTCTGGGGGGGGGGGGGCTAGGGTGCTTCATCCTGCCAAGGACTGAGGTAGTGGATGTGATTCTCCATTGGTTCTGGAGGGGGCCTGGTGCCCAGAGTGCTCCATCCTGCCAAGGACTGAGGTAGTGGATGTATCTCTCCACCGGTTCTGGAGGGGGCTAGGTGCCCAGAGTGCTCCACGTGCAGTGTTGCCAGTACAATTCACTCACCTGGGTGTGCGTTGCACGACATTGGCGAGTTACAGGTAGCATGATACGCCATGGAGGCAGCGACATACCCCACACTGCTGCAGCTTCGCATTCCACCAGCAGGTGCCAACAGTGATGACTGTGATGCTTCATGGAAGCTGCCCAGGGTCCTGGAACTCACCACCAGCCTCGGACGACTAACCACTGGGGATGGTAGGCATGTCAGCGCTGGTGACACTGTCCGAGGACGTCGCAGGGCCGCTGGCGGTGCTTGCGGCGGTGTCTGTGGTGGGGGTGCTTGCAGCGGTGTTTGTGGTGGCGGTGCTGGCGGCGGGGTCTGTGGTGTCGGTGCTGTCGGCAGGGTCTGTGGTGGTGGTGCTGATGGCGGTGTCTGTGGTGGCGGTGCTAGCGGCGGGGTCTGTGGTGGCAGGGCTGGCGGCGGGGCATGTGTTAGCACCTGCTGAGGGAGAAAACAGGATGCCTGCAGCATCGGACAGCTGCCCACCAGGGAAGAGGCTGGGGGACTGTTGTAGTGGCTGTAGACGTGCCGGAGGCGGTGCAGGTGGTGGTGCAGGTGGCGGTGCAGGTGGCGGTGTTCGCCGCTGTATAGGTTGGCGTGGACGTGGACAGAAGGAGTGACACTGGTCACTCTGTCTGTGCCACCATGCCCTCTCCTGATCTGCCCTTCTGTTTTTGGCACTTCCCCACCTTGGACGGGGGCGCAGTTGTCTTGCCACTATCCCCTTACGTTTTCGGTGACCCCTTGGTGGCTGGTGGTTTCAGCTTCTCCCTCCGGGATGTGGGCACCTTTTTCACCTTGGCAGGTGGTGGAATGTCCTTGCCTCGCTACGTGGACCACCGGCAGCCCTGATGGTAGGCGCACTCCATGACCCCGCAGTTGCTGGCACCACTGTGCCTGGGGATGTGGTGACTGAGGTGCTGGGCTGGGACCTGGAAAGCCTGGCCCTAGGGGAAGGACGGGGGGGAGGTGTAGGGAAGAGGTCAATGTTAGCCAGGAACAGTTTTTTAGACACACAGGGATGGGTAGATGGAGGGGGTTTGGGAATGGAGGAAGAGGTAGTGGTTGTAGGAGGTGTACGTCTGCTGAATTTGGGTGAAGGTGCATGGGCTGGAGGCTGTTGTGAGGTGGATGGCTGTTGGGTGGGTGTGTGCCTGCGTTTGTGTACTTTGGGAGGAGGGCTCACAGACACACTGGTAGAGGACACTGGGGATGTGTGAACAGTAGTGGGGGTGGTGATTTCATGTGAGCGGTGTGTGGTGATGGACGTGCTGGTGATGGAGGTAGTGGCTGAGGATGTAGTGCATGCAGGTGTGAGTGGATACGAGACTGGGAGGGAGGAGGAGATGTGGAGGAGGGGAACACAGTGGAGGAAGTGGATGTTGGTATGTGTGCATGGGTATGTTAATTGTGTGAGTGCCTGTGGGATGTGTGGTGCTTATGTTCGCCTGAGCCACTCTTGTGTGTTGATGTGTGTGCATGCTGGTCTGATGGTGTGCTTGGGATAGGCAGAGGTACAGGGGATTGGGTCTGGGTGGAGGAGGTTGGAGGGGGGACACTGGACACAGGGACTATGGCTGCCATCAGTGCTGAGGCCAGGGCCTGGAATGCTCTCTGTTGGGCTGCCTGGCCAGAATGAATGCTCTCCAGGTATGCATTTGTTTGTTGCAAATGCCTCTCAACACCCTGGATGGCATTCAGAATGGTAGACTGCCCAACAGTGAGGGATCTCAGGAGGTCAATAGCCTCCTCACTGAGGGCAGCAGGGCTGACTGGGGCAGGGCCTGAGGTGCCTGGGGCAAAGGAGATGCCCACCCTCCTGGGTGAGCGGGCACGGGACAGATGCTGAGGGGCTGCTGGGTGGGCGGTGCTGATAGGGGGGGTGGCAGCTGTACCTGTTGATGCGGTGGGCACAGAGGGGCCCACCACCGCAAGGGAGCTCCCATAAGAGGAGGAGTCGCTGTTGCTGGTCTCGGCTCCTGTCCCCGCCGTGGAGCTCCCCTCACCCTCCGTCCCACTGGTGGCTTCAGACTCTGTAGCTTCACCCTCCAAGGCCAAGTTGGATGCAGATCCCTCCTGCTCCGGTGCTAATGCTCCTCCGCCTTATGATGCTATTGCACACAAGAACAGGGAGACCACAAAAAGGGGGGGGAGACAGAAGAAAGACATGTTCAGTGCATGCAACACCACTACCATTGGCGGACACAACAGACAGTGAGCAGCTCTCTGCACTACGCCAAGCACGTATAGTTCCTAGGTTTTTCACATGCCCATGGGGTACGAGGCCTAAGCCCAATTGCTGCACACCTGGAAGTCACAGGAGCCTGACTAGGTTTAGATGGCTCTTACCACTAGTGGGGTTTGGATGGCATATAGCCTGCCTCACAAGGGACCTTGCCTACCAAGATCGCGCTGGCCTAGGGGAACCCACTGCCCACCTCCCCCACCCAGACACCTTGTAATGCGTGCAGAGTCAGCTGAATGAGAGTGTACTCACCCCCTTGTGGCTGCTTTGATGCCCTCAAGCGCCCATCCAACTCCGGATAAGTGACTGCCAGGATCCGGAACATCAGGGGGGTCATGGTGCGATGGGCACCCCTCCCACGTTGGGAGGCCATCCCCAGCTGGGCCTCAGCCGTCTTCTTGCTCCAGCGGCACAGGTCCTCCCATCTTTTATGACAGTGGGTGCTCCGTCTGTGGTAGACCCCCAGGGTCCGGACGTCCTTGGTGATGGCACAGCAAATAGCCTTCTTCTGGTGGGCGCTGACCTAGAGGAATGGTACATGGTGAAAGGACATTACTCACCTGGCCGGACTGTCATACTCATTTCCCACCAGTTCCCACCCATGCAATGACGCACATACACTCACCATCCGCACATGTAGGCCTCAGCCCCCCCACGTATCTTCCAGCCACACCACTCAAAGCAGGCATTGCCCACTAAGCATGCTCACAGTGTACTCACATGGTTGTCTGGAGGACCGTACAGTGTGTGTGTGTTGTGTGTACTGGGGGAGGACCCCATCCACTAGTTTCTCCCACTCCTCCGAAGTGAAGGCAGGGGCCGTTTCCCCATACACTCTAGCCATTGTCGCTTCCAGACACAGGTCACAGCAGCACTTGCAGTGTAGGTCCTCTCCTGTTGAAGGTCAGGTATCAAATCAGTGAACAGAAAAAAATGGCGGTCACGTCCGCGGCGGTGCTTACCATCACTGCCGGCATACATGGTCATTGGCTCCTCGGACCCAAAGGGCCCAATGTTAACCAATGCTGAATTGCGCCGCGGTCTTCGACCGCCCACCGCGACGGTGTACAACGCCAGCGCAGTTTCCTCATATCCCCTTGTCCCACCTTACAGGTCAGGCAGCTGCCATTTCAGGGGGCCACATAGCATTAATAATAACTGCGACACACCTATCTAGGCCTCTAATACACACAGTTACAGTCACATTGTGGATTAATACATTTCTGCAAATGACACTTTGTGATATCTCAGTGTTGGCTAACTCTCTGCTCACTGTTCTCCTACATAGGGCATGTCTGCTGGGACAGGTGATGAGATGGCAGCATCCTCTGGTGTACAGACCGCTGGTGGACCTGTCGACAATGGAAGAGAGACACATCGTAGTCACATACAGACTTGATTGTGCAACAATCCAGGAACTGTGTGCCCAGTTGGAGCCAGACCTGATGTCAGCTATCCGCCATCCCACAGGGTACCCCCTTTAGCGCAGGTCCTGTCAGAACTCCATTTCCTGTCAAGTGGTTCCTTTCAAACAACAGTGGCCATTGCATCAGGGATGTCCCAGCCAATGTTCTCTAACGTGTTGTCCAGAGTGTTGTCTGCCCTGCTGAAACACATGCCCAGCTACATCGTGCTCCCTCAGGTGGAGGATTTGCCCACAGTGAAAGGTGACTTCTATGCCCTGGGATATATCCCCAACATCATTGGTGCCATTGATGGGACACATGTGGCATTAGTACCCCCACGCAGGAGTGAACAGGTGTACAGAAACTGGAAGAGCTACCATTCGATGAATTTGCAGATGGTGTGTTTGGCAGACCAGTACATCTCCCATGTGAATGCCAAGTTTCCTGGCCCAGTGCATGACGCTTACATTTTGAGGAATAGCAGCATCCCTTATGTGATGGGGCAACTCCAGAGGCACCGTGTATGGCTAATAGGTGAGGCCAAGGACCCAATATAGTGTAAATAGGTGTCTGGGTATAGGGTTGTCCCTAAGGGTAAGTGTGTGTCTAACAGTTGTCCCTCGATATTTGCAGGTGACTCTTGTTACTCCAACCTGTCATGGCTACTGAACCCAGTGAGGAATCCCAGGACAAGGGCAGTGGAATGCTACAATGAGACACATGGGAAAACTAGGAGGGTGATCGAATGCACCTTCGGCCTCCTGAAGGCCAGATTCCGGTGCCTCCATATGACAGGTTCCTATACTACTCACCAAAGAAGGTGTGCCTGATCATCGTGGCCTGCTGCATGCTGCACAACCTGGCTTTGCGACGGCAGGTGCCTTTTCTGCAGGAGGGTGGGCCAGCTGGTGGTTTTGTGGCAGCTGTGGAGCCTGTGGACAGTGAAGAAGAGGAGGCAGAAGAAGAGGATATCGACAACGGAAACAACATAATCATGCAGTACTTCCAGTGAGACACAGGTAAGAAGATGTCACTGCCTCCCACATCTCATACTAATGTTGGAGCTAGCATAAGTCTGTCATTTTCACTCAGTGCATGGACACTGACTTGTTACTTTGCCTTTCCATTTCACAGATGTGGGTCCCACTTTGTGCCCTCTGCTATATTTCCTCCTGGCCTACAGCTGTGTTACATCGGTATGCGCACAAGTAAATTAACATTGCTATATTCCATGGTTATTGCAATTACACATTTGTGAAAGCACAGACTGACTCCAGGTTGTTTTGTGATTGAAGTGTGTTTATTTCTGTGCTAGAGGGGGTTGTAAAATGGGCTGGGGGGATGGTGGAGGAATGTCCATGGCAGAGTCCAGTCTATATGTTTCACAGGTGCATTGTCCAAAGGGGCATAGGAAGTGGAGCAATGGCAATTTAAGGATGGACAGGGTGACAAAGTGGGACAGATGGGTGACATTCAGGGGGGTCTCATTTCCTGGCGGGGGTCTTGGCAATGTTCTCTGTCTTGTTCCTGGATCTCAGGGACCGTTTGCGGGGTGGTTCTCCATCTGCAGGGGGTGGAGTGCTGGTGTTGTGTTCCTGAGGCAGTGCCTCCTGTTCACTAGCGCCGGCAGAGGTGGAGGGCTGTTCATCGTCCAGGCTAGTGTCAGGGGCCCCTTGCTGTGCCACTGTGTCCCTCATGGTGTTGACAAGGTCTGCCAGCACCCCTGCAATGGTGACCAGGGTGTTATTAATGTACTTCAAGTCCTCCCTGATCCCAAGGTAGTGTTCCTCCTGCAGCCACTGGGTTTCCTGAAACTTGGCCAGTACCATTGCCATTGTCTCCTGGGAATGATGGTAAACTCCCATGATGCTGGATAGGGCCTCATGGAGAGTTGGTTCCCTGGGCCTGTCCCCCCCTGTTGCATAGCAGTCCGCCCAGCTTCCCTATTGTCCTGTGCCTCTGTCCCCTGATCATCCTGTGTAAGTGGGGTTGCCTGGGTTCCCTGTAGTGGTGGACACACTGCTGATTGATGTGTCCTGGGGACAGAGGGATGGGCCCGCTGGGTGGGTGCTGTGCTGGTGTTTCCTGAGGAGGGAGGGTCTGTGGTGGCTTGTGACTGTGTCAGAGGAACCAACTGTCCCGAGGTCCGTGATGGGCCGGACTGGTCATCTTGATCCAGTTGTGCAGAGCTGTTGTCATCATTGTGGGTCTCCTCTATGGGGACTGGATATGTCTGACACCTCCTGTCCGGTGATGTTGGGTAGGAGTCCTTTAAGGGTGTAAAAGCATGATTATTGCGTCTGTGTGTGCCATTGTGTGCAATTGGTGAGTGACCCTGTACTCCAGTGCTTGCATTCTTGGCGTGGTCCTTGTGTGATAGTTGGTTTGGGGTCTGTGTGGCTATCTGTACTGGACATGCTTTGGTGATGGGTGTCCATGCAATGGTGTTACATGCAGGGCTTGTTTTTGGGATGTTTGTGTTATGTTGGAGGGGTATCTGTGGATTGTTGGGGTGATGGGTGTGAGGGTAAGGGTGGGGTATGTGATGGCATGCAGGTAGGGTGGGGGATAAAGTAGTAAAGATTTGCCTTACCAGAGTCCAGTCCTCCTGCTACTCCTGCGAGGCACTCAGGATGCAGTATTGCCAAGACTTGCTACTCCCATGTTGTTAGTTGTGGGGGAGGAGGTGGGGGTCCACCACCAGTCCTCTGTAAAGCAATCTGGTGTCTGGAGACCACGGAACGCACCTTCCCCCGTAGGTCGTTCCACCTCTTCCTGATGTCATCCCGTGTTCTTGGATGCTGTCCCACTGTGTTGACTCTGTCGACAATTCTCCACCATAGCTCCATCTTCCTTGCAATGGAGGTGTGCTGCACCTGTGATCCGAATAGCTGTGGCTCTACCCAGACGATTTCCTCCACCATGACTCTGAGCTCCTCCTCAGAGAACCTGGGGTGTCGTTGAGGTGCCATGATGTGGTGTGGGTGATGTGTGAGATGGTGTGTGTTGTGATGTGTGAGGGGATGTGTTGGTGTGTGTTGTTTGAGGTGCGCGAATGTTGTGTAAGTGATGGTGTTGTGTGTCTGTGGATGCTAGTTTTGTTTAAGGTAGTGTCTCTCTGGCCTGCTTTCAAATTTCTGGTAGTGAAGGTTTGTAGGTGATGTGGGTGTGTGTTTAATATTGGATTGGGTGTGTGGGTGTGGTGTGTGTATGTGTGTGTGTATCAGGTGTGTGTATTTCGAATTGTCCAATGTTGTGGTTTTTTGCAAATGTGTGTGTATTTTGAGCGCGGTGGTGTGTACCGCCAATGGTTTACTGCGGTTGAAAGTCTGCTGCGTTGATTCGTGGGTCATGATAGTGTGGGCATATTCTTGTTGGCGTGACGTGTCGGTTTTGGTATCGCCGGTTTATCACTAACCTTTGGTGTGGGGGACTTGTGTGGGTGTCTGTATTGTGGCGGAGTCTGAGCTGTGGGTCGTAATACTTGTAGCGGAATTCCACGGCCGCATCGGTATGTTGGCGGTCTTCTGCACGGTGGTAAGCGGGAGTTACCGCCAGGGTTGTAATGAGGGCCCAAGTCATGAATCTTAATCATCAACTCAAATCAAAACAATTTTAATAATGCTTGTTAATCAGCAAGTCGCAGAAGACGAGATCTAATCAAAGCTTGAATCAAAAGACATTCTAAGGCATCAACACAGAACATTAGTAAAACCCAATTCAGCAAAGCTATGATATCCATCAAGTTCAGCAAAATAGTTTGTCAACCATTTGTCTCTACAATTTATAATTCGTCATGTGGGTAACCTCAACTAACTCTGATTAGCATCAGCATGTGGGGCTTCATGCAAAACAATTCAGAACACAAATTTGGAAAAAACGTCTACCTAAAGATAAGTATCAAGCCATCACAGTTGGTAACTAGTACGAAAAGGCATACAAATACAATTCAGTCTTTGTCTTATCTACCTATTCACGGTATGGGTCAGCAAGCAGAATCAGTTTTTGTCCTCAGGTTATCAATCGATCAGCAAAGCATTAGGCTCTCAGTTAGAGAGCATGAGCCCAATGACAAAATCTAAAATCTCTTCTCCAAATATCGCATCTCATAACAGGGTAAGATCTCCTGCATTTTCCCTCTGTCACGTTGTTATATCAAAGTTTACCAAACCATCCACCAATTTCCAATTGGTCAATTAATCATACGTTATTACTCTGCCCAATAAAATGTCCCTACACCAAATCTATGAATTCTAATATTTCACAGTTCACATGTAGTTGATTGGTCTGCTTTATGATGTTCTCATCATCTGGCTCGTCAGGTATCAATTTTGTTGCATTTTCGTCTCCAGTCAGTGTCTTCATTGTTCACGTCCTGGGAAAATACACCTCATGCACATTACACACCATTATATAAATTACTAGAGTATTCATCTCCTGTCGGTTGATTCCCATAGAAAGATTCGGCTAAGCATTTTATTAAAACAATGAGCATTTCAGTTAGTTCACTCTGAAATACAGCTTCTGCATGAGGAGTGGCAAACTAGGCCAAGACACTCGTTAAGTTAAGGCCTACAATTAATAAGCAATAACATAATTCGTAACACTTAATATGACTTATTACTACATTAATCTAACACATTTTTTATATTTCATGTGGATTAATCATAATGTTAGTACATTTCGTGAACACTGGTGGCCATTCTTCGAGGTCACAATTTCAAACGTGCACATTATTTTTCTACGTTATTTATTTTTCTACATAAGTCATTATTCAAAATACGTAATCATTCTTAAATAATTTCTAATTAAGACATCTGCTTCAGCATTTGCAAAGGCAACAAAAATGCTTGTGCAGTTTTATCTTCTTTCAAATACAAGGTAACATTGCCGGGCACAGAAAAATGAAATAATATTTGGAATTTCTCACTGATTATAAATTGAGGAGTTTGCAAATGCATTATAGCAAGGTCAATGTGGTGATATCTGTGATTTATATAACTTAGGGGAGCAAAGAAAAGTTTAAGAGAAGTAATGTAAAGTCTGCAAAAGAAGCATATGAGTTTTTATGGGACCACCTGTTGCAGCAGATTGTTAGAATATGTTTGAATATATCTTCAAGGACTTCTAAAGTGTATCTCTGTTGTATTCACTAGGGTAAATCAATGTGTAAACTTCAAAGCACTGTCGTTATCCAATTATCGAACAAAATTCAGTTATAATATATGAAAATGTATTACACATTCAAAATTAAAGGTGATGAGCATGTAACAAATAAAATGTAAAATGTTATTTAGATAATCAGTTAATTGGTTCTTGCCCCACCCCTCCTTACTACGCACACCCTGTAGGGGGGCCCCAGGATTCCCAATGCCAATTGCAGAGTTCAATGGTATAAAGTGGGATTTTGTGCCTTTGGTCATATTCTCTTGCTGTGTGTCACCAAACTCTTAACTTGAAATTGGAGAAGCATTGTGTACCTACTCACTCCCTCTCCAAGAATATGAAGTGCATACCTTCCCCTCCCAGGAGACAGGTGTTTCCACGGGTCTATCCCGAATTGTTCCTTCAGACGAGACAGGATATGAGTAATTTCTTGGGTAGCCGATAGTTTCCATCTCCATTGGCTGACAATTTAACCCATTCCATGTATCCTAATGAGATCATACTGGAACTACGTTGGAATAGACTGGTTTACACTGAACGTATCCTTGTCCAAAAAAAGTTATTCCCCATTTTAAATCCACTAGCTCTGAACAACACCTGTGCAGTCAGCTTTGAAGGTACATGAACAACGAGGGAGCTGTATGGTTATAATTTGGACATTACTGTACAAAGCAGATCTATGTAATATGACACAAAGTACTGTAAAAAAGAATTGCGGTCCACTTGTTTAATAAGAAATTGTAGACAGTACCTTGCAATATTCAATAAGTGCTGCTTACTCCGAACAGCAGTGTTTACAGAGCAAACCTGTAACTGTACAGCATAAGAATTATCTAAATGTTTTAAGTGAAATAGAACCATTAAGGCGTTTGTGAAGCTTTACAATATGTGTTTCGAGGGGTCCCATACGTAACCACAATGGTTTGCTGATAGTCAGAAACGAGTCATCCATACCAACCTTTGATGACACATAGCTGATCTGTTCTTTCTAGGGGCTAATCATATGTATTGGGTTGTATGTACAGTGAAATAAACAGCTTGTTGCAACTCATTACTTTGAAGAACGCAGGATTCCCGTTTGCGGGTAAAAACACACATTTTAGACTTAAAAGAGTTCACATTTGTCCCAGTATTTCCAAGCACATACCCGCCTGAAAACTTCCAAGGAAAATATGTGAAAAAAAAAGCCAAGTATGTCCCGAACAATGGCCGGAACTGAGGAAAGTTGAGGAAAAATGGTGCCCTAACGCCACTTCTCCCATGTTATTCACTCTTCCATTCCAATTTACCATTCCGTTACAACTGACAGGTTAACCGTTAGAGGTGCAGTAGTCCTGGTTGCGGGATTATCTCGTCTTGCTACCAGGCCACTCGTTGTTTGACCACTGAAAGATGTGTAAAAATGAATCACGTTTTTGATTTGCAGCGTAGAAATTGAATGGAAAAGCCTCATTACCGGCTTTAGTTTAAATCTGTTGAGCACAACTTCAAATATTTTCACTGTAACGAAGTTTCACATAAAATCTAAAATTCAGTCATGGTGAGATGTAGGAACTTTTTAAAATCTAAAGGTCTTGAGGATCTCATTTCTGCTATAGAGGAGGAAACTGATAATGTGTCATGTCTGTGTAAAACAGACTGAGTAGTAAGAAACTGTAGTAAACAAGGAGTACAAATGGGCTTACTAAGCTATTTTTCAGGACAAAAATACAAGTAATTTATTTTTTTCTGAACATGTTTTACAGCCATTGCATCAATATGTGCTTAACTATTCCTTCAAAGTGGGTCTTTCGACACGTGGAAGCATCTTCATGTATGTTGTCATTAATTAACATACTGATGACAACAGAATGTCAATGTGGAAGTTAACAATGCACATTGAACAACTGTTTTACAATAGCTTGAGGATTTCATGAGGGACATATAAAGCTTACAGAAAGTATTTTTGCTATTTTCACTTTGATCGAAAACTAGGCTTCACGTAACTGGAGCATTCCTTTGCACATAAAATACATAAGGTAGGGTAGGTTCACTTTGAAAAAATCCAGAAAACTATTACTTATACAAGATGTAGCATTTTAAGTACAGATAAGTTCCTTAAATCAATTCATTAAACTTTATCAGTAAGGATTGTTGTACATATTCCATATTTCAGCCTAGTGTAAATGTTTTCTTACTTCTATAGGGATGACAGTTGCCAGCGCACCTGGTCCTTAGTAAGTAAATTTATAAGGGGACATGTATAGATCGATGACATTTTTGATTCGCATGGAGCATCCTAGCTATGTAGTAACCAATGCCCATGAACAATCAATAAACAAATTGATAGTCATTAAATAAGCATTAATCAGCAGTTTAATAGCATCAAACATTTCGTGAATAACCACAACTCAATATAAGTTTTAGCAAATGTATTTCCTTATTGGTTACAATACTAGTTCATGGGATTAATTCAAACATTATTCATTCAACTCAAGATTAACTCATTAATCTATTAAGAACTTGAGAAAACATACATTCCAGTGCTTCAACATAAGCCAACAAAAATGAATATGGCAACATGAGTAGCAGAGTTCAGCAAATCTGTCCGTCAGTCATTTGTCACTGTATATGTTAACGTCTCAGAATAGGAAACTCACCTAACCCAGATTAGCATTAGCATGTGGGACTTCATGCGAAAACAATTTAGAACATGAATTTGGAAAAACATCTAGCTAAGAGAAACTATATAAAAACAGCGCAGTTGGTACCTAGAAAGAAAAGGCACAAAGGTTAATCAGTCTCATTGCCATAGCTACCTATCCACGGTATGGTTCAGCAACAAAGTCAGTCTTCGTCTTCAGGTCATCAATCGATCAGCATCACATCGGGCTCTCAAGAGCATGAGCCCAATGATAGAATCTCTTCGTTCTTGTGCATCTGCCCCCAACATCTCCTCATCAGTTGTGAAGTTTTCTCCCTTTGCCACAACATTATATCAAAGTCCCCCAGACTATCCCCCAATGTCTAATTAGTCAGTTAATCATCAGTTATTACTCTATTGAATAACCTTATTTTCCCAAATCCATGAATTCTAATATTAAGCAGTTCTGAAGATTTCGATTGGTTCAATGTAGGATGATCTCATCATCCGGCTCATCAGGTATTGAAAATGTTGCATCTTCTTCTCCAGTCAGTGTCTCTATTGTTCGAGTCCTGGGAAAGTACATCCCGTCTGCTTTACACAGTCATTGATACATTTTCTGATTCCATCATCTTCTGTCTGTTGGTTCGTTGTAGAAAATTCGAACTAAGCAGACTTTATTAAACAACAAACGGTTCAGTGTCAGTTCAGCACATTAGCTTCTCTGCATTGCATGATTATTCAGCTTCTGCATGAGGCCTGGCAAAACTAGGCCTCAACTTCGGCTAAGTTAGCTCAACAATATAATGCAAAACATACATTTTATATCTCAATATGACATACTACTACATCATTATTACGCATTTTCAACATTTCACATATTTTTAGTCACTTTTTAATATAATTCATGAATCTTGGTGACCACTCTCCGTGGGCACATTTTCAAACGTGCACATTAATTCTCTATGTCATTTATTTCTAAATTTTTCTTATTATTTAAAATGCATAAACACTTTTTAACATTTCTAATTAACATATCTGATGCTGCACAGTCGACCATCCATCCTAGAGATCTTGTGAAACTTCATTGTGATGGTTCTGAGTGGTGGCACAATTATAAGGTAAAATAAATTGATTTCTCATGCTAATATCCAACTAAGAAGCAACAGCCCTATTCAATTTCAATGGCTTTTTATCTACCCTCAAAGAAGCACATAATAGTTTTCAGAATTAGAATTAAGTGAATAGGTTTTCATTATCCTAATGAGGGTACTGGATTTTGGCAGCAGAATCGCATAGATTGTGAGTTACTAAGTACAATTCCACACCATGATACCCCTTTAAGCCTAATACATGTTTTCCTGCTAAGTAGCAGCACCTCACCTTTGTCCAAGAACAGGGATGATAGTGGCAATCGGGCGCATGACAAGAAAGACTCCTCAGGAGAATCGTGGTCAAACAGATCTCATCCCTTTCTCTCAGTTGCATTAGTCTCACACAGGCAAAGACAGACAGAGGCACAATATAATTCAACAGGGATTTATTGAAGTAACTGTATCTTAGGTAAAATGGCATGTATCGCAATAACTTGGATGTTAAGACAAAGTAAAAGTAGAATTGTGACAAGGAGAGTAAAACACAAAAACAGTCCCACCATGTTGTCACTAGGAGTGATATATAGCTCTCCTATCTAAGCTATGTTAGAGCACAGCATAATAAGACTTAGTCTACCCTTCAGGTTCCCCCCTGGGAAGACATCATCCCTTGTACCTAAATAAGGAAGCTTGTAGTCTAGAAAGACACCGTCCTCATGTAGGACAGGGGTTGGCAGTCTAAGCAAGCAGCTGTAGTGAGGCAATCAGCAATCAGCATGCAGTCGTGGTCACCTGGGTGGAATTTTCCTCTAACGGGTATAGGACAAAGGAGTATTTTTATAATAAAACACTTGACATTTTAAGAAAGGGTTCCCACATAGGAATATGTTTGTTTATATGAATGTTGAAGACACAGCGTACCACTTTTGCTGGCAAACCTATCTGACTGCAGCCTTGAAGAAAGCACTGTGAAATTAATGTCCTACTGAGAACATAATGCTTTCCTAGGTGAAAGAACAATTAGATAGAAAAAAATCAAGCAACACAGCAAATGTGGCTATTGCTGGAAAAATAAAGCGTTGCTGAATAAAATGTACCTAGGCTAGAGTGAACAATGGCAGGCCTAGTTTGCTAAAATAATGTTTCTAGTATATGGCTAAAATAGCTATACAACACCCTCCTCTTGCCGGATGAAAGGTGATTTAAAAAGCCTAATAACAAAAAATAAAACCTCATAAAATATATTTATAAAGGCACATAAAAATAAATGTCAATAACGGCAAGTTAAAAAGACACTTGAGCATGAAGGAAAGAAAGGACAATTTAAAACTTCAATAGTGGTGCCAAAGAAAGCCAAATTCAAAGTTCAGTGTCATTTATTATATTAGGGACAATTGACACCAGGAAATGTTCAAATTCTGCCAGTGGTAAAGTATCCAAATCATTGCCTAGGAAAACCACAGAGGACTCGTGTTTCAAAGCCCGAGCTCCAGCCTAGGCAGAAGCATTCCGTGTTGTGCCCAGTGTTAAGTTAAGAGTTGCTGTATCCACAAAGGGCAACTCACAGGCAGCTTCCCGTACCAAAAGCACCCTCAGTGTCTGGTAAAGAAACCTCATCGAGAAAATCAATAGATCAGCATCCAAAGAAAGTAAGCACTGCGTAGAAAGACAGATTTTCAGTGCACATTTGAAAGGGCACCAATGGCATTGAAACACGGGCTGCACACAATCCAAAACCTGTCTGAATGGCAGAGACCATTCACACTCCAATTTCTCCAGGAGTGGTGCTCTGAAATACTGCATCATGTGTTCATGACACAGTTGTGCTGGTGAAAGCACTTTCAATCTTCCTTGCTGTGAAGGGAAAGCCATTGCGCAGAAAAAGAAGCAACATCAAGATGCCACCTGTTATAGCCAAAGTAATCGGAAATCCCCCGAAAATACTTGAAAATACTTGAATGTATTAAGCCAAATGTAGAGGAGAAGGTGTGAACGAAACCAGAACCTACAGCCTTAAAGAAATATGTGATTTCAGTAGTACTGGACGCATTGAATGTTCATTCCACAAGTTCACCAAAGTGTCCCAGAAAATGTGTGCTTAAAAGGGAGTGAATGTCTGCAGATGACCTTGCAACTTGAAACTCATAGTTCTTACATGCAGATGTAAGCACCACATCCTTTTGAAACATTAAAGCCTTGAATCTACTCATCTTGTCAAAATCACATCAGAAGTAACAATATGAAGCCAAATGTCTGCTACTCCTCTTTGTTGTGTGGGGGAAAAAGGACATTCCCACAACATGTGACAATTTGGGAGACTGAAACGACATAAGCTATTCTGGCTCGCATTCCACAACAGCTCTCACTGTTGAGGAGCACATAGCTGCCATTTAAGAGCCCCTGGAATGCAGATCTAATCAAGGGAAATGGAACTCTCTTCAGATAACAAGCCAAGTTCGCTGCCGAGGCATTACATGCCCTGTGCAAGGACAGCTGTTTACAAACCATTGAATGGCTCACAGAAGTCTCATGTTCACTATCTCTAAGGAAGACCTCTTTCATGCCATTGAAATATTTGTACCAAAAGGGAAGCTCCCACAACTCATGTATGTAACTATTTTCCAGCGTTTCATATCTACCTGTTGGAATGTGTTTATACAGGATGTAAATTTAAGTGTTGAAATAGGCAGATTTATAACCCCATGCATGAGGCATTCAGCAGATGGTATTTGAGCCACAGTAAAAGGCAACTTTTCTAATTTCTCGATGTTTAGCATGAGGTAAGTTCCTTCCTTCTAAGCCATTATTTATTGTTATCATGTTAAACTACATTTTGACAATATTTACCTTGAGCTAACTTGTTGCCAGAGAATATGACCTGCTTTCAGTGTTTGTAGTGTCCATCCTAACTACATAATGGACCTTAGCTGACTATGTCTGTGGTGTAAAGATGACATGTCACGCTGTATTATGTCCATTGCAGAGGATATAGTATAATTTAAGGTGTATATCCTGTCGGCCAAGGTGTTAATACCATTATCTACAAAGGCTAATGCTTTCTGTAAATTTTCCTGATCAATTTGCCTTAACCGGACAGTCGCTTTTTGTTAGGAAAGTTTCCAAATTTCATTATGTAGTGCATATGAGAAGTGTTTTCTGCGTTGTCCTCTGAGGCCTCACGGGAAATCCTGTAAATCTGTGTCGTGCGACAGAAAACGGAGGTGTTTTTAATAGCATCTAGTAAGGAATTTTTCAATCATTGCTGGCATAACTTCCCTACACTATGGGGGTCATTCCGACCCCGGCGGGCGCTGCCCGCCGGGCGGAGTCCGCCAGAAGACCGCACCGCGGTCAAATGACCGCGGCGGTCATTCTGACTTTCCCGCTGGGCGGGCGGGCGACCGCCAAAAGGCCGCCCGCCCGCCCGCCCAGCGGGAAAGCCCCAGCAACGATGAAGCCGGCTCCGAATGGAGCCGGCGGAGTTGCTGGTGTGCGACAGGTGCAGTGGCACCCGTCCCGATTTTCAGTGTCTGCTTTGCAGACACTGAAAATCTGAATGGGGCCCTGTTAGGGGGCCCCACTACACCCGTTCCCGCCAGCCTGTTCCTGGTGGTGTAAACCGCCAGGAACAGGCTGGCGGGAAGGGGGTCGGAAACCCCATGGCGGCGCTGCTTGCAGCGCCGCCGTGGAGGATTCCCTGGGGCAGGGGAAAACCGGCAGGAAACCGCCGGTTGCCCTTTTCTGACCGCGGCTTTACCGCAGCGGTCAGAATTGCCCATGAAGCACCGCCAGCCTGTTGGCGGTGCTTCCGCGGCACTCTGCCCTGGCGGTTGAGAATGAGGCCCTATATGTTGTCACAATGCCCGAGTGTTCTGAGGACACATAGCGAGGGTCCCACCTATTTGTTCTAAAAAAAAACATGGAGTTTACAAAACGTGTATGATATCCTTTGGTGTCTACGGCCACAATAACCACCCACCAGGACGTGAAAGTGATGTGTTAAATGTTTCATTCTGGACCCATTCATGGAGCTGACATTCAGATGCATTTATATACTTTTGCCATTTGTACAATTTTGCAGGGACAGGAATACTGGGTACATTCAATTCTTTTGCTAAGCCTAAACAACTCGTTGTACTGTTTTGTTTAAAATTATCATTTGAACAGGTATGAGGCATGCTCTAAATAAAGCTTGCCTCCCCTTATTTGCCAATTTTTACTTCCCCACACATTTTTCAATTCTATCAACTTCAACCACTAATCAAGGCCTTCTATAGCTAACCGGGAAACAAAGGAATCAGAATAAATCAATTTTGTGTCTGTTAATAAAATATGCTGACTTTCCATCACTGGCAATTTGAAATAATACGACTCAGCATTTTTAACATTGTGCCCAGAAAAATATGCAAATTTTTCAGTACACGTTTTGGAACACCCCACAGGTGGAGTTGGACAGTGTTTCCACTGTGTGTAATTAAAAATAGTCTTTGGGGTACATGCTCTGTGAATTGAATGATGTCCATAATAATTATAACAGAACATATCTCCATAATTTTCTTTGGATTGGTACACATCTTCATTTTCAAATACTTTATAATACTGTAGCTCAGACATTATAGAATCAACTGTTCTCACAGCCCAATCATCAGAAACCACTCCCGTTTGAATACATATGGACTTTGAATTACCTCCATCGGCCCATATATATCAAATAAGACTTTATCCCAAACTATCCCATCATGAATTGGTATGGCAGAAATGTTCACTAGGGACAAGTCTCTGTGGACTTTGTGCGAAGAAAAATTTGGTTTTAAGACCTCATCTACCAGTTCAACTGTAGAGCGTTCAGGAAGGTAATGACCATGTTTAAGTAAGACGAAAACAATGACAAACCCAATCCAAAGGACAAAGGCAAGTGTAGCTAGTAAGAGCCATAGATAGTTCCATGGAAGAATAAAGTAGTTAATTTTGAGTGAAATTATCAGCTTGCATGCTCTTGACAGTTCTGTGGAAGTAGAGGCAGATGAGTCAGTGAAAGTGTCATTGATGTCAGCAACGTATCCAGAAGCAGTTAGTGCAAAAACTGGAGCCGTGTTTGGAAGAGGAGAACTTGCAGAAGACTTCCTGGGAGGTTTATAGTAGACTATGCCATCTGTTTGTGTAGAATTTGAATAAAATCTATTTATATTATTGGTGTTATTTGTTGTAGTAGTTAGGGGAACCAATGAAAGCTCATTGTCCACCTTCCCCAAGTCCGGAGAGGTATCAGCGTTGCTGCTTACAACCTGTAATGGAACATTCTGGTCTGTAGTGAGAGGGATTAAGCTACTACCCCTAGGTCTGCTGTGCAGGATCGGCCATATGGTGTAGTTTTACATTGTTAATAGAGACAAAGCAATTTTCTTTAGAACCAGGCAGCGGTGGTAAGATGACAGTTCTGGTACCATGTATTCCCAGGGGTGGAACCGGTGCACAACAAGAAGGACTAAACTCCTTTTCACAGCAATTTTGTTCACATACTAGATCCCCAACCTTTGAAAATCCAGCTGCTAGATTTTACTGGTACATCCTTTATTCCCAAGGAGGCGGCACTGACAGATGTGTTGTCGTCACAGAGCTGTTGTAAGTCGTGCAGGATAGCGACACATTCATTTATGTTAAAAGATGTTTCTGCCGCCTCCACACCTGGACCATGAAGGTCTGGAACATACATTTGTGTTCCGAACAGGCATTTGTATGAAGTACGCCCTCCCAGGGACATTCTGGGCAGATTGTTAAGTGCTCTCTGGACTCCATACAGGTGTTTAAGCCTGATACAACCCATGCCTAATACTCTGGCTATTAAGGATTGCTTTAAATCTCAGTCTCCTTGCTCCACGATGCTATTTCCCTCTGGATGAAGTAAAGACGAGTAATGCAGTTGGACCCCTAATGAAGCCATGGCATCCCTGAAAGCCCTTGAGGGGAAAGCTGGGCCCTATTCCAAGTGGAAATCCACAACAGCATATGTGCCGATAAAGACTTGCAAATCTTTAATAAGAGCTCGAGCGTCAGCTGAGCGTTGTGGCCAAACCCATAGAAATGTAAAGCAGGAGTCAACAGCGAGTAAGATGTATTTGTATGCATTATGAGATGTCAGGGACAGCAATGGTCAAAGTACACACATTTTAATGGTTTGTTGGAGATTAGGAGGGGTCTCTGTGGTGGGCATTTGACGGTGGATCCTTTTACTTACATACAGGTGTCACAACAAAGGACACACTGCTTGGTCTGTTTGTAGAGACCTGGCCACCAACAACATGCTTGTAACAGTGAAATCACTGTCACACCAGCATGGGCAGAAGCAACTCCCTCATGGACTGCTTTGATCAATTCTGGTCTTTGGTCTTCTTTGGGAATCACACGATTTCCCACCCCTGGTATAACTGCTAGGGCTGTATTGAGGCAGGATATGCAGTGGGAATATTTAGCAGGATATGCTTTTGGTAACGGCGTGCCGTCAGCTGAAGCTTTCACAGAGGCCAGTGTTTCATCATCTAATTTCGTTCTAGATTGAGTTACTGCAGCAACAGAAGCCGTAGCTACTCCTGATTTGCCTTCTTCATCAGCCAAGGTACTGCCTGCAACATGAATTCCAACATGCTGATGTCCTAGTGTATGTACAACATGGAGTTTGGGTAGCATTTCTATCAGATCTGCTACTTTTCCCCACAGAAGTCTGTGCTTAATGGTGTTTCCTTTTGAATCTCTAAATCCATTCTGGCGCCAGTAATGCAGATTTTCATTGAAGGACTAGATAATATAGTACAAATCATAGACAATCAGCATCATCTGCTCAGGATCCATATGTTCCAGTGCCAACACGGAGCCTTGAGCACTGTAAGTTGCGCAGTGCAGTCCCCTAGGGTACGCGTGTAAGTATGTTGTGGATGGAACTTGCCATCTTTCGTGTATCCACTCACGACTGCGCAAGCGGTGTAATATTAAAGTTTAATGCTTACAGCTGATTGGGCTGAACCATCAGTGTACAAATTTGTATGATATTGTTCAATAGGCAATGTGCTTGTCAGAACTGGATATTCAAGGTCATATTGAAAAAACTCTTGGGATTTAATTTTGAGTCAAAGATATAGGGGGTCATTATGACCCTGGCGGAAAGCGGAGAACCGGCGGTAAGACCGGCAACAGGCTGGCGGTCTTACTTTGTGGAATTATGACCATGGCGGTTACCGCCATGGTCATCCGCCGGTTTTCTGTTCCGCCCACCGGGCTGGAGACCTGAGTCTCCAGCCCGGCGGCCGTCACTATACCGCTGGCGGTATTTGGACCCGGTTCATGAAATCCATGGCGGTAAGCACTATCAGTGCCAGGGAATTCCTTCCCTGGCACTGATAGGGGTCTCCCCCACCCCCTGACTCCCTCCCCTACCCCCCACCACCCCTGTCACCCCCCAAAGGTGGCAGGGCCCCCCTCCCCACCCCGACCCCCAAAATCACTTCACCCAATATAGTACAAATCATAGACAATCAGCATCATCTGCTCAGGATCCATATGTTCCAGTGCCATCACGGAGCCTTGAGCACTGTAAGTTGCGCAGTGCAGTCCCCTAGGGTATGTGTGTAAGTATGTTGTGGATGGAACTTGCCATCTTTCGTGTATCCACTCACGACTGCGCAAGCGGTGTAATATTAAAGTTTAATGCTTACAGCTGGTTGGGCTGAACCATCAGTGTACAAATTTGTATGATATTGTTCAATAGGCAATGTGCTTGTCAGAACTGGATATTCAAGGTCATATTGCAAAAACTCTTGGGTTTTTAATTTTGAGTCAAAGATATAGGGGGTCATTATGACCCTGGCGGAAAGCGGAGAACCGGTGGTAAGACCGGCAACAGGCTGGCGGTCTTACTTTGTGGAATTATGACCATGGTGGTTACCGCCATGGTCATCCGCCGGTTTTCTGTTCCGCCCGCCGGGCTGGAGACCTGAGTCTCCAGCCCGGCGACCGTCACTATACCGCTGGCGGTATCTGGACCCGGTTCATGAAATCCATGGCGGTAAGCACTATCAGTGCCAGGGAATTCCTTCCCTGGCACTGATAGGGGTCTCCCCCACCCCCCCGACTCCCTCCCCTACCCCCCACCACCCCTGTCACCCCCCAAACGTGGCAGGGCCCCCCTCCCCACCCCGACCCCCAAAATCACTTCACCCATACCCACACGACACGAACGCAGGCACAACCTACATACTTACATGCACACACTCCGACATACATGTCTACATCCACACACAAAGTCATACATGCACACTCACATTCAAACATACATGCACACATCCATACAGACATACCCACAGACATACACACACTCATTCCCATACACACAACACCCCCGCAGGCATACACGCACTCACACACCCCCTCTACATACACACATGCACACCCCTATGCACCCACACAACACACAGCACCCCCCCACCCCCCTCCCCTCACGGACGATCAACTTACCTGGTCCGACGATCCTCCGGGAGGGGACGGGAGCCATGGGGGCAGCTCTGCCGACACCACACCACCAATAGAACACCGCCACGGCGAATCACAGGACGTGATTCGCTGGGCGGTGTTCTGTTGGGGTGGCGTGGAGGTGGAGCAACCTCCACTTCCCCGTCTCCCGCCAGTATGGCTGTTGGCGGCTCTCCGTCCGTAAAAGGACGGAGAGCTGCCAACGGTCAAAATAGGCCGAGAGGCAAACTGCCAAAGCTAGCCGCCATAGTCTACATCAGTGGCAGTCTGAGACGTTGCCCATTAGATCCTACGTGGATGTAAAGCTTTAGCGTTAGGCACGCTAGCTTTTGTAACAGTCTCAAGGGCTGTGATGGGGAAAATGAAAATGATACGTTTCCCTTGGGCCAGAGGTCTCTCTTTAATGACAGCCATCTGAAAAGCAGTGAGAATGTTCTCATTGGGAGCAAAGTGTTCTTCAGCTGTAGAGTACAGATGTGATTTGTATGTAATCCGTACGGTCTCGCCCTCATGGAATGTTACGTAGGTGAAGCCAATGGCACCAGCAATTACTCTGGTGACCAGGTGTTTTCTGTTGACCCTTGTATGTATGTGTTTAGCTTCAAACATGTCTTTTTGTAATGCCTGAGAATGCATGTGTGTTCGACAGTCCAGTATTTACTGGTAAAGTCAGGATGTATTAAGTCATTAAATGGTTTAATGCATTGTGCATAGTCTGGAATGTATGTTTTACCAAAATTTAAAAATCCCAATAAAGACCGGAGTTTTTTTATTGTGTTTGGAGATTGTAATTGTGCGCATTTTCTAAAAATTGGTGCGCAAGGCTCTTGCCTTCATCGGAAAGTTCGTATCCCAAAAACAGGACACTAAGGAAGACTATTTTAGTTTTTTAAATTAAATTTGTAGCCAAATTCAACAAATCCTACAACAATGCAGGATACCTATCTTATATGTTGCATCAGGTCATCGTCTGTAAGATAGATATCATCCACATAAGATTTTGTTTGTGAGCCTAAAGTGCTGAAATGTGTTAAGTCCCTACTTTCAGGCGCTATGTTTTGGCAAAAGAACCCGTTGGAGATATCCAGGGCTGTTTTCTATTTTTTGTGCACTATATTGTTTATCAGGGCTGTGATGTGTGTATTTTGTATAGCAAATGTGCATGCATGACTGTTTAAATGTCGAAGACTATTCTATATAAATGGTCGGGTTTAGCAACAGGGAACAATGGATTGTTCATTGGTGAGACACAAGGTTCAGTTACGCCGTAGTACTTTAATTGTTTGAGGATTTTCTTCATGGGTGCTTTTGCTTCATGTTTTATTGGGTATTATGGTTGAGGTTGAGGTTGGGATTTAATTGGAATTACATGATGAGGGAATCTTTATCCCACTCTACGTGGTTGTGATATAATGCAGGTGCCTGCGCCACTGCCCATTCAATGGCTTGAATTTCCACAAGCTTTCTGGGAACAAGGGAAGAGGAGGATTTTTCAATAACTTCTCCATATGGGAGATCACAGACAAATTTTGGTGGCCAGTCTTTTCCGGCCAGTAAAATGTCATAAATGATGATAATACAGTCCCAAAAGATAGTGTCTATTATGCGTTCAAGGTCTCCCTACAATTATATAGTTACTTTATACACTCTGTCGGGTGTGGAGACACGCTTTTACCTCCAAGTGCTCTCGAAGATCCTGGTGAACTACTGTGACCTCTGCTGCAATGTCTAGCAGTACCAGTGCCCACTTCCTGTTCTTTAGTAAAGCCCTCTTCCTGAGTGGCATGTGGTATTGCAACTGCTGTCACTTTTTTCATTTGAAACTAGGGTTTCTGTTGGGGAAGTGTCTCTTCTTTCTTAACAGAAACTTCAGACGAGCATTGTGAGTCCTTTCTCAATTTCACATACTCTATTCGCTGTTCTAACTGCCCACCCTCTCACTGCGTTTTTCCAATGAGTCCTTAAAGGAACGAGATTGGCGTGTTTCTGTATATGGATATCTGTCAGGCGATTTTATACTATCTCTATTTCTAAGATTATGAGGGTCATTCTGACCCTGGCGGGCAGCGGGAGCCACCCGCCTGGCGGGAACCGCCAAATGGCCGCTCCGCAGTCAGAAGACCGCGGATGCCATTCTGGCTTTCCCGCTGGGCCGGCGGGCGACCGCTAAAAGAGCGCCCGCCGGCCCAGCGGGAAAGGCCCTGCAACAAGAAAGCCGGCTCCGAATGGAGCCGGCAGAGTTGCAGGGGTGCGACGGGTGCAGTTGCACCCGTCGCGATTTTCACTGTCTGCTAAGCAGACAGTGAAAATATTTATGGGGCCCTGTTAGAGGGCCCCTGCACTGCCCATGCCAGTGGCATGGGCAGTGCAGGGGCCCCAGGGGCCCCACGACACCCGTTCCCGCCATCCTGTTCCTGGCGGTAAAAACCACCAGAAACAGTATGGCGGGAAGGGGGTCGGAATCTCCATGGCGGCGCTGCTTGCAGCGCCACCATGGAGATTCAGCCCATGCAGGGGAAATCCGGCGGGAAACCGCTGGATCCCCTTTTCTGACCGCGGCTTTACCGCCGCGGTCAGTATGGGCTGGGAAGCACCGCCAGCATGTTGGCGGTGCTTCCGTGGTCCCCGGCCCTGGCAGTCTCGGATCGCCAGGGTCGGAATGACCCCCTATATCTATTTTGGGGGGTCTCCAAATGCAGATATTCTCCCCTTTGTTTTTTAGGTGTTTGTTATTTTTTATCCCAGCACTTTTTAGAACCTTCAGGTGTTGCTTAGTAGAATCTTTATTAGAACTACCTTGTAATTGTGGTTTCATTGGTCAGGCCACCGGACTATCTCGACCAATGCTGGAGTAGGTCTCAGCAATAATCTTTGCAGCTCACTTTCTTGATCCTGTACAAGAACGTTCCGGAGCCACATTCACACTGCTAGTGCAAATGCTTCCCCTTTAAAGTTACTTAATATAATTGAAGACACATTGTCAAAAAATCCCATTAATTACATTCCCAAGTCCAGGGCCGGGGCAGCCCCATATTGATTGAATTTGTTTTAACACCACCAGAAGATTGGCAAGTGTTGGTGTACCATGTGTGGTAGTATAGAGCATGGCAAATACTGTGCCCCATGCGTTGCAGTTGTCTAATGTGGGAACCATCCCAAATGGCAAGCACATAGTGAGGATTCTATGTTAATCCTGAGGACCAATATGGGGAAAAACTGCTTCCAGCACGGTTGGTTTTTCAGCTAACCAAAACAGAATTTTCTCCTGTTTGGCGGGTGAATGGACAATTGCAGGGTTAATGCCTGGCGTAACTGTGTGTGGTTGTGCTGGGGCAGCACATGCTGGGTCAGTATTTAATGTTTGCATTGCAAACTGTACTAATAGTCTATATATTTTGTTGAGTTCTGTATATAAGCGGCAGACCTTGGCTACTGCTAAGGTTGCTGCATCAGGGTGCGGTGTATATGTGGCCAATAAAAGCCAAGTTGGACCGTCATTGCTCAGAGGACCTAACCTAACATGTAATATTGTATGTGGTAGGGCGCCAACAAGCCGATTGCTATGTCTTGATAAGATAGAGATATTTCTAAATATGCATAAGCTCTGTATTGTGCAGATATGTTTGCAGGTGTATATTTATGAAATGTGTTTGTGTTCCCATCAACTGCTGGAAAAGTTACCCAAGAATAAAATGTTTCTGTTCTGTAGGCTGGATGAACCTCAACAACAAATGTGACTTGACACCTCTGGGCCATTAGACCATTTGCCAATAAGTGTGCAGAAAGCCGCTATTATATTTCCAGCAAAAGCAGACAGTCAACACTTGTTTCGTCCTAGACGACTTTTTTAAGGCTGAAGTATGTAGATGTCAGGTAGCATAAACACATAGGGGGTCATTCTGACCCTGGCGGTCATGGACCGCCAGGGCCAACGACCGCGGGAGCACCGCCAACAGGCTGGCGGTGCTCCCATGGGCATTCTGACGGAACAATCCCGCCGGTGTCCCGCCGGTTTCCCGCTGCCCAAGGGAATCCTCCATGGCGGCGATGCAAGCAGCGCCGCCATGGGGATTCCGACCCCCTTACCGCCAGCCTGGTTCTGGCGGTTTTGACCGCCAGAACCTGGCTGGCGGTAACGGGTGTCGTGGGGCCCCTGGGGGCCCCTGCAGTGCCCATGCAAATGGCATGGGCACTGCAGGGGCCCCCTAACAGGGCCCCACCAAGATAGATTTTCAGTGTCTGCCAAGCAGACACTGAAAATCGCGACGGGTGCCACTGCACCCGTCGCACCCCTTCCACTCCGCCGGCTCCATTTGGAGCCGGCATCCTCATGGAAGGGGGTTTCCTGCTGGGCTGGCGGGCGGCCTTCTGGCGGTCGCCCGCCAGCCCAGTGGGAAACTCAGAATAACCACGGCGGTCTTTTGACCGGGCAGCGGTATTCTGACGGTTCCCGCTTGGCGGGCGGCTCCCGCCGCCCGCCAAGCTCAGAATGACCCCCATAATCTTTACATGTTAGCAAACACATGATGATCCGAAAAAGTACACAGGAACCTCTGAAAAAGGCAACCAGGTAAATAGCATTCTTGGTTAAAGTAGCCAAAATACCACTATAACTCCCTTCATAGTGAAGTAGATCAGTGGGTTAGATTCAGATGTAAGCACAAAATGCTGGGAATGGGTCCATTTAAAGAGTGGAACAAAGTTGTGACTGTGCCTGAGCTTGAAGAAAATCAATCTTAAATTCTGTGCCTTGTACACTCACATTTTACAGTACACTGTCCTTGGATATTCTTTCTGATGAAAGCTGCTTGTGTTCTCTATACTACAGAACCCACAGAAATCCAAAATGCTAACTCATTTGCTCCTTCATTACATCTCCATTTCCCCATAAACCTCGCCTAGGTCAAGACAGTCACTGTCACTAACGATCAAAGACAGCAACCACCACAAATCCTCCATCTCTGTTCATTTCTATGTTGGTGTCTAGTAAACTGTTATGAGGCAGGTCCTCATCTCAAAGAATACTGTTTCTTCTAGAGGTGTTGTCAAAGAGATTTGACCTGCAAGGCTTTTGCTAATTTCAGAAACTTCCCAGTGTCATTTATGTGGGCTTCATACCAAATTCGGGTGTTGGCTCCCTCACAGAAGTTAAATTGAGGTCAGTCAGGTAATTCAATTCATTTGCTAAACACTGCCTGAGTGCTGTTCCATTGAATTTTCCCATAATGGATTACCTGTACACTGCAGGATACAGCACGCTGCACAGAATGATGCAAGAATCATAGAAAGTTAAAAGCACACCGCATATTTTGAGGTGCAAGTAGGAAAATAGTGGTTGACTCCTGCATTCCTTGATTAAACTCTGTGTAATAGCACAAAAACATTGTGAGTGGTTTCAATTGGCTTACGGTTCACTTACCAAAAATAGCTATAGCAACATTCAGGCAGAAATGGATTTCTTTGCAAAATAGAGCTCGTTCAGCTGGGGTCCACTTAGGAGGCACAGCTTCTCCTGAGGTCAAATACCAGATGTTTAGAGCTAAAAAAAAATTGTAATATAGCAAAAAGATGTCTCTTCTAACAATTACAAAATCTAATTATGTATGCTTAACACTACTGAAAAATAGAGTATGTTTAAAACACCACCCCTGTCATGAGGGCAAAAAGCAGGGTTGCACACAAGCGCAACTCACTGGTTGAAGAAGGCCAGCGCATAGTGCACATGTGCGTCAGTTAGCAAAATGGGTGACGACCCACACTAAAGAAGCTCTGCGGTCCCGGTGCGATGAGGGGTGGGTTGTTGCTATGCCGTGATGCTGCTCAGAAATCTGAGAGGGGTAAGCAGCTGGCCGCAACAAGGTTGCAGTGAAATCTTGGTTGGAAGGGTGGCAGGCTGCAACAGGGTCCCACTGAATTCTTGCATAAAAGGGAGTGGCTGGTTGCAGCAGAGCTGCACTGAAATCTCAGTTAGGTAAGCTGCAAGCTGCGATGAAGCTGTGCTGAAATCTTGGGTAGCTGAGCAGCGGGCTGCGATGAAGCTGCACTGAAATCTTGGTTAGATGAGTGGCGAGCTGCAATGACGCTGTGCTGAAATCTTGGTTTGATGAGCGGCAAGCTGTGATGAAGCTCCGCTGGAGTACTTAGATGTCCCGGAGACCTGGCTTTGAACTAGGTGCAAGTTGGCAAGTCCTTGGAGTCACATTTGGGTGAGGATTGAGTTTTGAGTTGCAGGCATAGATAAGCAGGTAGCAGGGCAGCTCAGCATGGCAGGGCAGCAGTTTCTTGGAACTGTCAGACACAGCAAAGTGACAGTCCTTCAGCACAGCAGTGTCTACTCCAGAAGAGTTTCCTTGAGTCTGGAAGTGAACTGATTTTAGAGGGTCAGAGACCCAGTACTTATGCTAGTAAGAGCCTTTGATGTAAGGGGGATGACTGCAGAGAATTCTTGAAAACTGCAAAGGTCCCCCTTTCAGGTCAGTCTTGGCTCCAGACTATCAGTGGAGAGTAATCAACCTCTTTGTGTCGACTCTAGACACTACTGTTTGAGAAATAAGTGTGAGCCCTTCCCAACCTCCATCCCAGGAAGACCATCAGTATGCAACTGAGTATCCTGTGTTGTGGATGTCTGAAGGGAATGCACAAGTGTTGCTGTCACCTAGCCCAAGTCAGGCCTGTATTGGAGATAGACTGTAGACACATAGGACAGTGCAAGCAGAGAAATGCCTACTTTCTAAAAGTGTTATTTCTAAAATAGTAATAATAAATCCAACTTTACAAGTAAAGAGGATTTATTATTACCATTTCAATGATGCCTCTCTGATTAGGAATTACAGCTTAAAGGTATTATAAGAGATTTCCCATGCTGGCCTATAAGGGGGGCAGACCTCACAGTAATGAAAAACAACTTTGGGGAGTGTTTCATTATCAGGACAGGGTACCTTAAAAGTATATATTCTGCCTTTTGCTTGCATGGCACCCTGCGCTATGGGATACCTAGGACCTACTTTAGGGGTGAAATTTGTAAGAAAAGGGGAGTTCTGTGCTTGGCAAGAAGTTTTAAATGCCAAGTCAGGGTGGCAGTTGACTGCACTCACAGGGTCTGCAGTGGCAGACCTGAAACGTGTTTACAGGGCTACCTAAGTGAGTGCACAATCAGTGCTGCAGGCCCACTGGTAGCATTTAGGGCCAGATTTAAGAAAGGTGGCACTGCATTTAATGCATTGCCACTTGTTTAGCACCCTTTAGCACCCAGCCTACCACCACCATGTGTGCACCGTATTTAATATATGCAGGATAGGGGCAATAGAGCCAACATTTTTGGTACTATTGATGTACTGTGTAGGATTTGCACCAAAATTCTGGTGCTAATCCTGCTCACTACACAGGGCCCATTGAAAGCAATGGTATGCCCCTTTTTAATGCCTACTCTGTTCAGGCTTTAAAAGTAGCCACAAAACATGATGCAATTAAATATCCTAGATTCCACTGCACTATTTTTGCGCTCCCCCTAACGGGGTAATGCTCCCCTTGCTTACATTATATCTGGCAAATGCATAATATAGTGCAAGGGGCTACAAAGTGGGGCAATGCATGCCTTGCTCCACTTTGTAAATATGATGCGACAAATTTGGTCTCATTGGGCTACATTAGCGTAAAAACAAAAAATTACGCTAATATTGTGCAAGGAGGCGCTAGGCCCTCTTAAATCTGGGCCTTAATTTACAGGCTTGGGCTATATCGTAAATCACTTTACAAGGGACTTACATGTAAATTAAATAGGCCAATTGTGGATGCACCAATGTTACCATGTTTTAGGGGAGAAGCTGCCACACTTTAGTGCTGGTTACCAGTGGTAAAGTGCTCAGAGTTTTAAGGCCAACACAAAGATGCAGCAACAAAACAGGAGTTAAAGGCAAAAAAATGAACACCACCCTTACGATGCCAGGTCTAACAAACTTGCACTTAGAGTTTGTGAATATCAGAAAGTAGAAAGCTTTTCCAAATGTGTAAACTCACTCCAAAGTGTAAGTTACCTTTGTAAATCAGTGTTCAGGTCACCCATCATCAAGACATAGTCAATCGATGAAAGCTCTGGCTAAAACTGCCTATGTGAAAATGTATATTTTCACTTGTGATCTCCCTGCAGACAGTTTGGGAAACCCACCACAGCCATTATCCCTTCCTGTATCACAGCCTTTTCAATATCTAACAGTTCTTTCTTCCATGGCAGGGTAAGGTGCATGCATATCTGGGAAGCACAAACATTTCACTTTCCCCACTCCTCCATCTTTTTCTGTATGGCCAGGTGTATAATTTGTTTCATGTGTCCTGTGATTGCACCACCACCGTTACCGACCTGCCATTGTCAGAAACAGCACCTCCATGCCTTGCATGTATCCTGTAGATTCTCCTTACCATTGAGGAGACCTCATCTACCAACAGGCACAGTAAATCACCCAGGACAGCCTTCCTCCAGTCAAGGAGAGCTCAACACAATGGCCCTCATTACAACATTGGCGGTAAAAGCCGTTTACCGCCGTGCAGAAGACCGCCAACACACCGCCGCGGCCGCGAAATTCCGCCACAGCTATTATGACCCACATTTCAGAATCCGCCAAAATTCAGACACCCACACAAGTCCGCCACACCAAAGGTCAGTGATAAACTGGCAAAAACAAAACCTCCACTGTCACGCCAACAGAAATATGCCCACACTATCACGACACACGAATCCATGCGCTCAAAATACACACACTCTTACAAAACACAGCCACATTGGACAATTCAAAATACACACACCTGATACACATACACACACCCCTCCCCCACACCCATTACAATATAAAACACAAACCCACATCACCCAGAAACCCCTACAACCAAAAATTCCAAAAGAAGGCCAGAGAGAGACATCACCAGCAAAAACAACAGCATCCACAGGGACACAACACCATCACCCACAGAACTTCCACACACCTCACACACACCCCACTACATATCAGCACAGTTATCACCACACACTCCACCCCACACATCACCTAGACCACCCCATGGCACGGCAAAGACACCCCAGGTTCTCGGAGGAGGAGCTCAGGGTCATGGTGGAGGAAATCGTCCGGGTAGAGCCACAGCTATTCGGAGCACAGGTGCAGCACACCTCAATAGCAAGGAAGATGGAGCTATGCAAAGAATAGTGGACAGGGTCAACGCAGTGGGACAGCACCCAAGAAATCGGGAGGACATCAGGAAGAGGTGGAACAACCTACGGGGGAAGGTGCGTTCCGTGGTCTCAAGACACCACCTGGCAGTTGGGCACCTCCTCCCCCACAACTAACAACATGGGAGGAGCAGGTCTTGGCGATTCTGCATCCTGAGGGCCTCGCAGGAGTAGGTGGAGGAATGGACTCGGGTAAGACAAATCTTAATTATTACATCCCCCACCCTACCTGCATGCCCTCACCCCCAGCACCCCAACAACATCACAAACCACCCATCCCAACACCAAGCCCTGCATGCAACAAAGCATGGACACACATCACTAAAGCATGCCCACTGCACATACCCATACAACCCCCTAAACCATCATCACACAAGGTCCCACACAGGAATGCAAGCAGTGGGGTACACGTTCACCCACCCATTGCACACCATGACACACACAGATGTAATAACCATCCTTTTATACCCCTGCAGGACCCTACCCAACGTCACCAGACAGGAGGGTCCACACATGTCCACACCACCAACAGAAGAGGCCCACAGTGATGACAGCACCTCTGTCCAACTGGATATAGATGACCAGCCCGGCCCATCGGGGACCTCAGGACAGTCGGTTCACCTCACCCAGTCACAGGCCACCACAGACCTTCCCCCCTCTGGAAACACCAGCACAGCACCAATCCAGCGGGACCATACCTCCGTCCCCAGGTCACGTCAATCAGCTGTGTGTCCACCACTACAGGGAACCCAGGATAACCCACCAACCCAACAACAACAGGGACCTGGGGGCAGTGGCAGTGGGCACACGGTCCAAGGGATGGAGGCCCAGGAACACAGGGGAACTGGGAGGGCTGCAGTGCGACAGGGGGCGGACAGGCCCAGGGAACCAACTCTCCACGAGGCCCTCTCCTCCATCATGGGAGCCTACCACCACTCCCAGAAGACGATGGCAATGGTACTGGCCAAGTTTCAGGAGACCCAGCGCCTGCAGGAGGAACAGTATATAGGCTTCAGGGAGGAACTCAGAACCATCGGCTCCACCCTGGGCACCATCGTAGGGGTGCTGAAGGAACTTGTGAACACCAGGAGGGACACTGTGGCACTACAAGGGGCCCCTGACACTAGCATGGACAATGAACTGCCCACCACCTCTGCCGGCGCTAGTGGACAGGACGCCCCGCCACAGGACCACCACACCAGCACCCCACCCCCTGCAGAGGGAGAACCAACCCGCAAACGGTCCCTGAGCTCCAGGACCCCAGCCAAGAAATGAGACCACCCTGATTGTCATCCTACTGTCTCACTTTGTCACCCTGTCCATACTTAAACTGCCCAGTTCCACTCCCTATGCCCATTTGGGCAATGCACCTGTGAGACTAATAGACTGGACTCTGCCATGGACATTTCTCCACCATCACCCCTCACCATTTCACTACCCCTCCAATATTGAGCACTTAAATAAACACACTTACAGCACAAAACAATCTGGAGTCTGTCTGTGATTTAGAAATAGTGTATTAGCAATTACAGTGACAAAATGCTCTTTCAATTGTAATGTCAACATACCTATGTCACACAGCTCTAGTCCATGAGGAATCTAAGCAGATGTCACACAGTGGGACCCACATCTGTGAAATCGTAAGGGAAAGTGACAACTCAGTGGCCATACACCGGGTGAAAACGACAGACAGTAGAGAGGTAGTAGTGTTAAAGTACATGTAGTAGGCAGGTCTGTACTCTTACCTGTGTCTCACTGGAAATATTGCTGGATCACGGAGTGCCTGTTGTTCATGTCTTCTTCCTCTGCTTCCTCGTCTTCACTGTCCACAAGCTCCACAGCTGCCACAATACCGCCATCTGGACCATCCTCCTGCAGAAAAGGCACCTGTCATCGCAAAGCTAAGTTGTGAAGCATACAGCAGGCCACGATGATCTGGCACACCTTCTTTGGTGAGTAGAATAGGGATCCACCTGTCATATGGAGGCATCGGAACCTGGCCTTCAGGAGGCCGAAGGTGCGCTCGATCACCCTCCTAGTTCGCCCATGGGCCTCATTGTAGCGTTCCTCTGCCCTTGTCCTGGGATTCCTCACTGGGGTCAGTAGCCATGACAGGTTGGGGTAACCAGAGTCACCTGCAAATGGTGAGGGACAACTGTTAGACACGCACTAACTACGCACCGCCGCGGACGTGACCGCCATTTTCTATCTGTTCAATCACTCGATACCTGATCTTCGACAGAAGAGGACCGACACTGCAAGTGCTGCTGTGACCTCGGTCTGGAAGAGACAATGGCTCGAGTGTCCGGGGAAAGGGCCCCTGCCTTCACATCGGAGGAGTTGGAGAAGCTCGTGGATGGGGTCCTCCCCCAGTACACGCTACTCTACAGTCCTCCAGACAAACAGGTAAGTACACAGGGAGCATGTTGTATGGGCCATGCCTGTGTGGAGAGGGCTGGATGTAAGAAGGAAGGGGGGAGAGTGCTGCGTGCATGAAAGATGGTGAATGCATGTGCCACATGGCAAGGGTAGGGATGGGGGCCAAGCACTTTGACAGTGCAGTTGGTAATAACTTCTATTTTTCCCCTGTACATTTCATGTAGGTCAGAGCCCACCAGAAAAAATAATATTTGGTGTGCCATCGCCAAGGACGTCTGGACCCTGGGGGTCTACCACAGACGGAGCACCCACTGCCGTAAAAGATGGGAGGACATTCGCCGCTGGAGCAAGAAGACGGCGGAGGCTCAGCTGGGGTCTGCCTCCCAACGTGGGAGGTGTGCCCGTCGCACCATGACCCCCCTGATGTTCAGGATCCTGGCTGTGGCCTACTCGGAGTTGGATGGGCACTTGAGGGCATCACAGCAGCCACAAGGGGGTGAGTACACTCTCATTCTGCTGACTTTGCGCGCAGTGGAGGTGTCTTGGTGGGGGAGGTGGGCTGTGGGTTTCCCTAGGCCATGGCAAGTTCCCGTAGGCAAGGCCCCTCCGTAAGGCAGGCCATGTGGCACCCCACCCCACCTCTGTAGAGTGCCAAGTACAGCTAGTCATGCCCCTGTGTCATCTATGTATGCAGATGTTGTCCATAGCCTTGTAGGCCATTTCCCAGGAATTGCACTGTAGAGCCCAACAGCGCGACGTAGTGCAGGGGGCTGCTGTGTTTGTATTGCCTGCCAACGGTAGCGGTAAGCCATGAACTCAAACTATCTTTCTTCTGTCGTCCCCCCTTTTCTGTGGTTTCCCTGATCTTGTGTGCATTAGCATCATCAGGCGGAGGTACAGTGGCACCGGAGCACGAGGGAGCTGCATCCCACATGGGCATGGAGGCCCATACTACAGACTCAGAATACATCAGTGGGATGGAGGGCGAGGGGAGCACCACGGCGGTCACAGGATCTGCAACCAGCGACACAGACTCATCCTCCGATGGGAGCTCCCTTGTGGTGGCAGCAACATCTGTGCCCCCCCTTCTACAGGTACAGCCGCCACCCCCCCTACCAGCACCGCCCTCCCAGCAGCCCATCTGCCGTCGCCCTGTGCCCGCTCACCCAGGAGGGTGGGCATCACCTTCGCCCCAGGCACCTCAGCCCCTGCCCCTGTCACCTCTGCTGCCCTCAGTGAGGAGGCCATTGACCTCCTCAGGTCCCTCACTGTTGGGCAGTCTACCATTTTGAATGCCATCCAGGGTGTAGAAAGGGGAGTAGCAAAACACAAATGCATTCCTGGAGGGCATTCATTCTGGTCAGGCTTCCCTTCATCGAACCGTTCAGACTCTGGCCTCAGCACTGATGGCAGCTATTGTCCCTGTGTCTAGCCTCCCCCCTCCAACTTCCTCCACCCAGACCCAATCCCCTGTACCTCTGCCTATCCCAAGCACACCATCAGACCAGCCTGCACACACCTCACCACAAGAGGGAAGCTCAGGCAAACATAAGCACCACACATCCCACAGGCACTCACGCAAGCATCACACACATACAGACACACCAACATCCACTGTCTCCACTGTGTCCCCCTCCTCCTCGTCTCCCTCCTCCCTCCCAGTCTCGTCTACACTCACACCTGTATGCACTACCACTACAGCCACTACGTCCCGCACCAGCACACCCACCAGCATACCCCGCTCACGTGCACTCACCACCCCCACTACCATTTACACGTCCCCTGTGTCCTCTCCCAGTGTGTCTGTGACGCCCCCTCCGAAGATACACAAACGCAGGCACACACCCACCCAACAGCCATCCACCTCACGACAGCCTCCAGCGCATGCACCTGCACCCAAATCCACAAAAGTTACACCTCCTACAACCACCACCTTTTCCTCCACTCCCAAACCCTCTCCAGCTACCCGTCCCAGTGTGTCCAAACAACTTTCCCTGTCCCCCTTAACCTATTTCCCACCACCCCCCATCCAACTCATAGGTCCCGTACTTGCAACTCAGCCAAAAAATCGCCGGGACCAGCGGTGCCTGTTGTTACAGGTATGTGGAGTGCACCGGCCACCAGGGCAGCCAGTGTGGCACGGAGCCACAGCACAGCCAGTCCCCCCCGTGAAGCACCAGAAGTTGGACAGTGCCCGGCGGGAGAGGGGGAAGACTCCATTCAGCCAAGCTGCTCACAGGGGTCCCGGGGGGAGTGTGGACTCAGCTGTGACTCCTCCCATGGTGGGGAAGGGGCAGAAGAAATCTCCAAAGTCTGGGAGGAGCAGCACGGCAGAGAAGACCGCCAACATCCCCACTGCCCAGGAGGCCACCGCCAGCCCCATCGTCACTGCCCAGGAGGGCCCCGCATGCCACAGCCCAGCTGGCCAGGAGAGCCCTGCAAGCCACAGCCCAGTAGGCCAGGAGGGCCCCACAAGCCATAGCCCAGCTGACCCATGAAGGACCGCCATCCACAGGCCAGCTGGGCAATGATGGACCGCCATGGCAAGGACCGCTGAACAGGTCAGAAACTGGCAACTCAAGCACCGCTGAACAGGCCAAGGACCGCTGAACAGGGCAAAGACCACCATGGCAAGGACCGCTGAACAGGGCAAAGACCGCCATGGCAAGGACCGCTGAACAGTTCAGACACTGGCAACTCAAGCACCGCTGAACAGGCCAAGGATCGCTGAACAGGGCAAAGACCCCCATGGCAAGGACCGCTGAACAGGGCAAAGACTGCCATGGCAAAGACCGCTGAACAAGGCAAAGACCGCCATGGCAAGCACCGCTGAACAGGGCAAAGACCGCCATGGAAAGCACCGCTAGCCCATTTGCGGCAGGAGCAGTGACGCAACTGGGACCGTCACGGGGTGAGTGCTGCACTCTGGGCACCAGTCCCCCTCCAGAACCAGTGGAGACCTGCATCCACTCCGTCTGTCCTGCACAGGATGAAGCACTCTGGGCACCAGTCCCCCTCCAAAACCAGTGGAGACCTGCATCCACTCCTTCTGTCCTGCACAGGATGAAGCACTCTGGGCACCAGTCCCCCTCCAGAACCAGTGGAGACCTGCATCCACTCCATCTGTCCTGCACAGGATGAAGCACTCTGGGCACCAGTCCCCCTCCAGAACCAGTGGAGACATGCATCCACTTGTGAGACTGTGGCTTTGCACTCCCCAGGATGGAACAGTGGGCAACCCACCCACTGTAGAGACTTGTGAGACTGTGGCTTTGCACTCTCCAGGATGGTACAGCGGGCAAACCACCCACTGTAGAGACTTGTGACACTGGGGCTTTGCACTCCCCAGGATACATCAATGGGCATGGAGGCCACTCGTGGATCTAGCGTGGTGCACTCATCCGGCTGAGGTGCCCCCCCTTCCCTTCCCCCTGAGGTGCCTGTTGTATTTCTATCTGATGTCCCTGCAGTGTTCTCTCCGTCATGTGCGGGTATCTTGTGTGGGCCTCGCCCATGCATTTTGGGCCCAGTGGTCACCGGACTATGAATGGTGCAAAACCTGCACTACTAATCGTGGTGTATATTTTGTTTATTGTGTATATATATATACGTATATATTTGCTTACTGTAGATATATTACAATGGTTACACTCATTTCCTTTTGTCTTTGCATTCTTCCTGGGGGGTTGGGGGTGTTACTGTAATGTATAGATAAGCATTGGTGTGTGTGTTTTAGTGGGTGAGGGTCGGGGTGGGGGTTGGGGTGTTGAGAGTGTGTGTCCCTTTGTTTTTGCCTCCCCTATGTCGTAGGTGCAGTACTCACCGTGGTCTACGCCTCCGCAGTTGATGCTCCTCGTAGAAGAGCAGGAAGACTAGCGCTGGGAGAATATGAAGTTCCGGCTCCATGGTGCCCTCCTTCCTCGTGGAGTGTGTAGAGGTGAGCATTTTCCCTTCGAAATGGCTGTTTCCGCCGTGTTTTTATCCACGGTGAGTCCGCCCCGGAAAAAGTGGCGTATTGGCCTGTCATAATAGTGTGGGCGGTACATTGTCTCCCAGCTGTCTGTTGGTGGTTACCGCCGCGGTGTTTGTTTGTACCGCCATGGCGGACAGAGTGTTAAAGTGGCTGTCTTTATTGGCAGTTTCTGCCACGGTCGTAATTGCAAAATGTTTACCGCCGGCCTGTTGGCGGTCTTATCGCCGCTTTAACACCGTCCGCCAGGGTTGTAATGACCACCCAATATGTGCACATATTGTACTTACCAGCTCCTCTGGTGCATCATAGATTTGTCCATAAAGGGGTATGACATCAGACACCAGCTTCTCAACTTCTCTGGTGAGAAGGCTGGGGCCCTATCTCCTTGTGTATGTGTATGATTGCTCCCAGAGGCAGTACACAGCAGCTCAGGCAGTGGAGATCTTGCTGGCAGCAGTGTCAGGAGCCAAATGAGGGACTTTGCAGATCCTGGCGGTCACATCTGCCATATACACAGCTGTCACCACTGGCAGACACAGCCATTGGCCTGCAACCACCATTGACAACATCGTTCGCCTATGGCTGTGTCCGCTGCAGTGGCAACCACCTACCACCTTGACGACTTCCATTGCCAGTCATAGGCATCTCCTATTGTCCAGTGAAGTAGGTCAGGCAGCCACCATTTTAGAAGCCTAAAATGATTTGTCACACCTCCGAAAATGTTTGTATTTGCAGTAATGAGTGCTTGTCTTGTCCTGCCATGTAGTTCCTACTACTCAAACATCATTGTTGTACATTGCTAGGCACATATGGCAGTTTGGATTGGGGCACAGTCTCCCCTATACCGACAAAGGTCATTTTTTGTAAGCTTGGGACATCAATTCACAGTCTGAGTGACATTTTTAATACACCAAATATTGAATACCAGATATGTGATGTGAGCACATGTGTTGCAAAACAAGGGAGTAAAGTGTAATTTCTGTGTGATTATCAGTTGTGATGTTTACTGAGTATCATGTCTACACCTTAATACATGCCTTGTCACCTATTCTCATTGACATACATCCTGTATTTAGCAAGGGACACATTGGATAATGACAATACTAATTTCTTGTCATAAATAGGTACCCAGAGAGGGGGAGGATCAGAAAACCTCCTGCCTATCGTTCACTGCCAGACATTCAGACAATGGAAGATCGCCACATCTACCAGATCTACCATCTGAATAGGCAAACCATTGTTGACCTATGTTGTCAGTTGGAGCCAGATCTGATGCCTGCCATTCATAATCCAACAAGCATAACATTCATTGTGCAAGTCATTGAAGTGTTGCACTTCCTAGCCACAGGGTCCTTCTAAAATACAGTGGCCCTACCTGCTGGGATGTCCTAGCCCATGTTCATTCTGGGTTTGAAGGATGTACTCTCTGCAATGTTGAAACACCTGGACAGCTATAAAAGGTTTTCTCAATATGAGGATTTCATCCAAGTGAAGGCTGCCTTATGTGGTTTGGCATGCATCCCATATATGGTGGGAGCCATTGATGGTACACATGTTGCCTTGGTCCCACCGCATGGCAATAAACAAGTGTACCTCAACAGCAGGGCTTCCATTCTATCAATGTCCAAGTTGTTTGTTTGGGGATCGCTATATTTCACAGGTGTGTGCCAGTTTTCTGGATTCAGTCTATGATGCTTAAATTAGGCAGAACAGCACAATCTCCCAACTTATGTCACTACTGTACCCATAGAGGGCCTGGCTAGTTGGTAAGTCACATTGGTCTTGTTTCTGTGTGTATAATGCCTGCTGCAACAAATTTGATGAGAGGGACTCAAAGTTGCAGATTTGTCCCATTCCATTACAGGGGACTCTGCACACCCAAACCGTCCATGGTTGTTGACGCCGATGAGGAATCCAAATATGCCAGGAGAAGTCTGCTTCAACGATGCTCATAGAAAAACATGGCGTGTTGTGGAGCGGGCTCTAGGGCTCCTGAAGGCCACATTTAGGTGTTTGGACAAAACAGGTGGAGCCCCCCTCTACTCATCTGAAAAAGTGTGTACGATAATTGTGGCCTGCTGTATGCTCCACAATACTGCTCTGAGGAGAAATATCCCATACGTCTGAGATGATGGCGCGATCAGTGCCACCAGGTGGGAATCTTGAAATGCCAAGTGAGGATGACACTGATGAGGATGAAAGTGATGACTTGAGGGCAGATCTCATCAATCACTACATTACCTGAGTGTAAGTATGTATTGTGATGTGATTACTGTGACTGTATGAATGACTGTAGTTGTCAGGATGTGTGGAGTAGGGTGTTTTTCCAATAGATAGGGGATCTCATGCTTTGCAGTATACAGCTAAGGGTTATTTGCTAAATCATACGTGAACATTCACTACCTTGATAATCTGCTGCATTTGTGTCAGTCCCATTGCAATGTAAGTGTATCATCTGATGTTTGATATGAGCATTTGGTCATAGATATGAATTTCAGACCTAAACTACTTGTAGTGGTTTTATTCAGGTACCTTCCCCCTGACGTCCTCATGAGGGCACTTCAGAGTTGTGACATTGGCAGGTAACTGATGCTGTTGTGACATAGGAAGTGGACATGGATTGATTCAGGTAAGGTTCATCACAGATTTGGGGATTATGAGTCATTAATGAGGCAGTAACTTGGTATATCTTGGCTATGACAGTCGTGACATTTTAACAGTTTATGTGTTGTACAGTGCAATAAAATATTTGGTGTGACCAGACACTTGTATCAGTGTGTTGCTAGTAATCCTCAGCATGGAACTGCCTGTGACATGTTCCTCCTTCCATTACCATCTTGTGTCTTCCTCATGTGCATCACATGGGCTTATATCTCAACATTTCAAAATGTCGTACAGAAGCAAGCAAGCAATGTTTTTCTGATATGGGAGTTCATTGACATAGGTGCAGGAAATAATGTGATGTAACACAAACAGAATGTGAAGGAATCAGTCATGGAGAATCTAATCATTTAGTAGATGCCACAAGATTTTAAGTCCAACATCAAGTGTCCTACTACCATGAAAATGGGAGGAGGTTAAAGACTAGTCAACAGAGTGAATATGTGGCACACCGGATTTCCTTCAGGAAGAGGTTGCTTGCTGGCAGTGGTTGGTGTCTTGCCATCCAATGCTCCAGGAGTTTTGTCCTCACTGAAAGTTTCATTCATGGGGGTAGTGGCAGTCTCTTCAGTAGTCTCGGAGTCACCAGTAGTAGCTCGTCCTGTTGATGTGAGATGTACAATGTTACAGGTTATATTTTGAAATCTACCTCCAATAGTTGACAGTGACATTTAACAAATGCTGTTTACACATGGGATTAGCAGGTTTCCATTATGTGACAGGTACATATGGTATAAATTGAAGTGACCTAACATAAGTGAAACATACCAATTCCATTTCAGTAAACCAGTTTTAGGATGTATGAATGCATTAGCACTTGGGAGGAGGGGCATAGACTTACATCTTACCACCAGTGCAGGCAAAACTGTGGCTGGCAGGATGTGGCTTTGATCCTTTTAAGGCCTACCTGACTGGCAGATGGATCTAGGTGGTTAGCCACATCACAGAGAGCACCATGATCTGTATTTTGGCCCCACCCAGGTGAGTAAACGTCATTTGGGAGTTAACCTTCAAATGCCTTATGGAATATGGGCACTGACCTGGTAATTGGAGTTGTAGGGATTAGCCCTACTGGGATTTACAGTCATGTTACTTCATGTACTACACACAGTATGCATAAGTCATACTCCCAGGTGAGCTCACTTCCATTGCGAGTTAACAAACAAGGACATTTGAACAGATGCACACTGTGCTTGTGTTTGGAGTTGGAGTTGGAAAGGCAGAGCCTCCTGGTCTTAGCAGTCATGTCACTCCCCGTACTTCATGTACTTGTTATTTGTCATCCCCCCAGGTGAGTGGACTTCACATATGAATTCTCACAGAATGGTATATCTCCACGTGTACTCTGGACTGGTGGTTGGAGTGACAGTGAGGGAGCCTCCTATGATTTGCAGCCATTTTACTTCCTGTATTACACACACACTATACTTATGGTTTCCTCCCAGGTGAATACACTTCAGTGATGATTTAGTACACAGGGGTATTTTGGGGGAGAACACTGTTTTGTTGCTTGGAGTTGGGGGTACAGTTCCTGCTGTGAGTTGCAGTCCTGTCACTCTCACTGCACCCCAATACCTCACATATATCTACTCTCCAGTGAGTACACATCATATGAGAGTTAAAAGTATTCTGGACTTTAGAGAAGATGACACTGTTCTAGTGTGTGTAGTGACAGTACCAATGCCTCCTGGCCTTAGCAGCCCTATCAGTCCCTGTACTACACACAGTATACAGATGTTGACCTCCCAGGAGAGTAGACTTTAACAATGGTTTGTGACACAGAGGTCTTTACTGCAGGGTACACTGGGCTGGCTGAGGGGAGTAACAGTGACACAGCCTCCTGGCCTTCGCTGTCCTGCCAGTCCCTGTACTACACCCTCTATACAAATGTCATCCTCTAAGGTGAGCAGACGTCAACAGAGTGTTGTGACACAGGGGTCTTTGTTGCAGGATACACTAGGCTGGCTAAGTGGAGTAACAGTGACAGAGCCTCCTGGCCTTAGCAGTCCTGTCAGTCCCTGTACTACACACACTAAACAGATGTTTTCCACCCAGGTGAGCAGATTTCAACACAGGGTTGTGACAGTGGGGTCTTTGTTGCAGGGGACACTGGGCTGGCTGAGTGGAGAGCCTCCTGGCCGTAGCAGACATGTCAGTCTCTGTACTGCACACACTATACAAATGTTATCCACCAGGGTTAGTACACTTAAATGTGGAGTTGACAACCAAGTTACATTTGAGTAGGATACACTGTTCTGGTATTTAGAGTTGCTTGGAGTTGTAGTTATGTCAGTCCCTGTACTATACATACCATACATATGTTATCCTCACAGGTGAGTCCACTTCAATTAGGAGTTGACAAACAAATACCATAACCTCCTGGCCTTAGCAGTCCTGTCAGTCCCTGTACTACATATAGTATAGAGATGTTAACCTCCCAGGTGAGTAGAAGTCAACAGTGGTTTGTGACACAGCGGTCTTTATTGCAGGGGACACTGGGCTGGCTGAGTGGAGTGACAGTGACAGAGCCTACTGGCCTTAGCAGTCCTGTCAGTCCCTGTACTACACCCACTACACAAATGGTATCCTCCCAGGTGAGTAGGCTTCAACAGAGAGTTGTGACGCAGGAGTATTAGTTGCAGGGGACACTGGGCTGGCTGAGTGGATTAACAGTGACAGAATCTCCTGGCCTTAGCAGTCTTGTCAGTCCCTATGCTACACACAGTATACAGATGTTATCCAACCAGGTGACAAGGGTATTTGGTTCAGAGAACACTGGGCTGGGTGAGTGAAGTCAGAAAAACAGCGCCTGCTGGGAGTTGTAGTCATGTCAGTGCCTTTACTACACACACTATACAAAGGTCATCCTCTCAGGTGTGTACACTTCAATGGGGAGTTGACAAACAAGTTGATTTATAGAATATTACACTGTTCTGGTTGGGTTTTTGTAATTGTAGAACTGTGCCTGCTAGGAATTGTAGTGCTGTACTACACACGCTATACACAGATGTTGTTCCCCCGGGTAAGTCTACTTCACAAGTGAGATGCCAGACAGGGGACTATGGGTAGATGGACTCTGGGCTGGTGAGTGTGATGAAAGTGAAGGTGGCAAAAGGTTAACAGTGAGCACTCATGACAATACATTTTAGTGAGATAGGATTGTGTTGTGACTTACCAGACTCCACTTTCCCCTGTATTCCTGTCAAGCCATCAGGATGCAGGATGGCCAAGACCTTCTCCTCCCAGGATGTGAGCTGTAAGGGAGGGGAGGGAACATCTCCAGTCTTCTGGACCTGCAGCTGGTACCTTGATGCTATGGGACAGACCCTCACCCTGAGGTAGTTCCACCTCTTCCTTGATGTGGTCCCTTGTGCGTGGGATGGGCCTTACAGAATTCACTCTGTCAGCAATCCTTTGGCACATTTCCCTTTTCCTTGTGATAGTAGTGTTTTAGACTTAGGCTCCAAATAAATGTGGCTCTACTCTTATGATTTCATCCACCATGACTCTAAACTCATCTTCAGTAAAACAAGGATTTTTCTGTGGTGACATTGTGGTGATAAAAAGTAAGGAGCAAGTAACAGTGAGTTTATAATCAAATGGCTGTGATTAGGAATATAGGTGGGTTGAGGCAAAGCTGGAGGGGTGCCTATTCTGCTGTTTAGTGGTTTTTGGATGCACTCTGTCTTCTATGTTAGGCATGGGAGATGCAAAGGATTGTGGTGTGTTAAGGGGTGTGTTTTATAGTGTGCTTTGCAGTTGTGTCAAGTGTGGCAATGTGTGTCATCTGCATTGTTTTCAAATCCATCCAATGTTACTTTGGTGGCCGCGAACCACTGTGGTTCAGACCACCATTGGCGGACCAGCATGGCTGACCACCACTGCAACTTTTGAATTGTAATATGGTTGGTGGGTACTTCATGGGCTGTCAGTGCTGGTAGTAAGACTGCCTATTTCCTGTCCTCAACTATACTGGTGGGCTGGCATTTTTGTCTGGATTTTGGAAGTTCTGACTGTAACTCATAATACAGCGGTCTGTCAGACTTCCAATATGGCTGTCTTTTGGCAACCGCCACTTTGGAGGTCTGTTGGTCCCACCAACAAACTCATAATGAGGCCCTATGTCTTTTGGGCACGCTCCCTAAAATCAAAATGCATGCACTTGAGAATCAGCATAACTTTGACCATTTTCCAAATAAAAAAGACCAATAGTGACAAACATTGTGGGATTTTTCCACCATTTCCAAAGGCATCCATTACCTGCACTGATTTCCATTGATTTTACTATGGTTTCTGTTGGGAGAAAAACAAGACAAGAGTAGGCCAGATGGGCAGCCAAGGAAATGGAGACAATACCTCTGACTACCACTAACCTTATTGATCACCTTTCAGCTTTATGAGCTACATGCTTCGAAGGGGAAACCTAGTTTTAAGGCTGCCACACCTCCATGTGGCCAAGCACTCCTTGCACACAGCACAACCAATTAGGGAGAATCAAGGAGATACCGTCAATTGCACACTACAAGGACTACACAATATATAATTGCTCCTTTATTTGTGGTTCAATGTGTAAGTGGACACACTGGGTATGCAAATCATTTGCAACCGTCTCCGAATAGACAGAATGATATGCCTTTGTGATTGCTCACCACACTGCAATTGCCACCCACTTGCACTTAATCAGGAAACTATATATTTCTGATCCTGAAGCTAAAAAGGACTGCAGAAAATCTTCAGTCTTTGGATATGTTCTGGAATCTGTTGTTCCACAGCTCAGAATAAATGTTCATATATACTGAACAACGGCAATCAGGACCAGACAGTTGTGCCTTAACATGGCAAATTTGCACACCTACCTTGAAATAATGTGCACACATACATTTTCTGAACCTGTCCCTATGTTCAAACATTCACTTCTGTCTCCTTGTTGACCTTACTCTTTGGAAGAATCCAGAACTTCATCAGGCCCTCCAACATCTCTCTCCAACACTGAACATTTTGCACCTTCTTCCCAGACAGGCAGAGAACTACAATCGATTGTGAACGAACTTCCCATAAATCACCCGGACCACAGATCCAATACCCAAATACGAGCTTACTTGAAGGTCACGACTTCAAGTTACTCTAAACTGGTTTATTCAGTACCACATTTTAGTTAAAATTTGCTTCTTTAAAAAACGTATTACAAGTTTTCACAATGGAACACAAGAAGAGCATAACAAAAAGAAAACATACCATTGGCCTGACAGATACCATAACTATAAAAGCGGCTCAGCATAATAGCAGAAAAAATAATGATATCAGATACATTGCTCATAATTAAAAAAAACGGAGAAATTCCCAATCAAAGAGTAAAGTGCTAAATGGTACAAAATGTGGCATAACATTTTTTCCAAGACGTCCGGAACTCGAAATTGAATATTACATCATTGGTGTTCTTGAAAAATGAAAAGTGCAGTTCACAACCTAAAGTGCAAAACGTGCCCCTAACGTTACTGGAATTCAGCCAAGATAAAAAGAAAAGAATGCGAGTTCAAGTGGTAAAGAGTAGGACGGGCTTCATTGTTGTTCCAAGTTGGTAATGCAAAACTGGGAAATAAAAACAACAGATGCATGATATTTACAATACTATTCATTGACTGCCCTTAGATAGCCTTCTACACAATCCGTATATCTTTAAATTGTGTATATTTCTTAATCACAACTTGAGTTTTGCCCTGATTCAGTGACTACTCAGACAATTCCCTGAATGCTAAAGCCTCCTATTCAATCTCTTTTAATGTCATACCAGGGTTAGATGTGACAATAGCCGCATCGCTCACATAAGCAAGAACCTTGGTATTACAACCTTAGGTTGGCTCTGGTGCTAGTAAATTATTAGACTTGCATTTCCTGCACAGGGGATAAATATGTAAGGCAGAAAGCAAACCCCTGCCTTGTGTCTCCCTGAATCTGTATTGGGCCAGACTGATCCTCAATAATCTGCATCCTGGCAGTAGATCTGTGATAGATCGCTCTTATGGTATTGATGAAACAGATTCTGACCCTGTACCACTGGAACCGGAAGTAACTTCAGTAAACCCTATCAAACGCTTTCTCTGCGTCCAACACAATTAAAGCGATATGGGCCCTAAATTGGCCGTAACATCAAAATAGCATAATAATTTGGTGGATGTAATTCGTAGTCCCCCGACCCAGGTTAAATCTATGTTATTGAGGAGAAACCAATCTGCCAATAATTTGACTTAGCCTTGTTGCTTGCACCTTTGAATCTATTTTAGCATCACTATTATTAAGCTTAAGTGGTCTATAAAACCCAGGCTCCTGTGGAGGTTTTCCTTTCTTTAGGAAGACCACAATATTTGCGAGAACCATGATTCCGAGGCCAGTTGCCCTTTTTTGGATCTGCAAAAACATTACCCCAATGACTGGCCTGAGTGAAGAAAGGAAAACTTTATAAAACTCCAACAGGATTTTATCAGTACCTGGCATTTTCCCAGAAACCAGCCCATTAAGGGCAGCTTGAATGTCCTCCCTGTCATAGGGAAATCCCACAAATTAAATTGTGTTCTTCTGCCCCTACTTACTAAAAAAACATGACACTAAATACTGCCACTTTTTTCCGATCCCCTGCCGCTCATCTCAATATAACCTCTCATAATATCCCAGAATACCTGCCTTATTTCACCCTGATCATTGACCAAATCACCCTGGTTATCCCTGATGACAACAATCTCCCCTTGTGACTCCTTTCATCTAGAACGGACTGACAGCAGGTGCCCCACCTCTTCACTGTACTCATGCCTCCAGGATAAAAACATCTCTGCCACTTGCCTTGAAGAGATACCATTAATTACTGGCTAAGGCCACGTTGTGCAACACTAGGAGGTTATGATCTGATATAACCTGGAATAATGTCTCTATTTTACCTCCTTTAAGTAAGCTGCGGGAAATCAAAACATAATCAAGCCGAACATGCTTCTTAAGCAGTACAGAGAAGTATGTGAAGCCAGGATATGGGGATTCAATTTTATTCCATATATCAGTTAGTCCATGATCCTTCCCCAAATGAAACACTGATTTAAATACTTTGGGTTTCCAGCTAGAATAAGAGTTGACGCCTGCATCTAGAAGACCTCCAGCCATATTAATGTTAAAATATCTGGCAAATATAGTAAACTATTAGACTCGCATTTCCTGCACAGGAGATAAATATGTAAGGCAAAAAGCAAACCCCTGCCTTGTGCCTCCCTGAATCTGTATTGGGTCAGACTGATCCTCAATAAGCTGCATCCTAGCAGTAGGTCTGTGATAGATCGCTCTTATGGTATTGATGAACAGATTCTGACCCTGTACCACTGCAACCGGAAGTAACTTCAGGAAACCCTATCAAAAGCTTTCTCTGCGTCCAACAAAATTAAAGCGATATGTGCCCTAAGTCGGGCGTAACATCAAAAAAGCATAATAATTTGGCAGATGTAATTCGTAGTCCCCAGCCCTGAGCTAAATCTATGTTATTGAGGAGAAACCAATCTGCCAATAATTTGACTTAGCCTTGTTGCTTGCACCTTTGAATCTATTTTAGCATGACTATTATTAAGCTTAAGTGGTCTATAAACCCCAGGCTCCTGTGGAGGTTTTCCTTTCTTTAGGAAGACCACAATATTTGCGAGAACCATGATTCCGAGGTCAGTTGCCCTTTTTTGGATCTGCAAAATCATTACCCCCATAACTGGCCTGAGTGAAGAAAGGAAAACTTTATAAAACTCTAACAGGATTTTATCAGTACCTGGCATTTTCCCAGAAACCAGCCCATTAAGGGCAGCTTGAATGTCCTCCCTGTCATAGGGAAATCCCAAAAATTAAATTGCGTTCTTCTGCCCCTCCTTACTAAAAAAACATGACACTAAATACTGCCACTTTTTTCCGATCCCCTGGTATATGGGGATTTAATTTTATGCCATATGTCAGTTAGTCCATGATCCTTCCCCAAATGAAACACTGATTTAAGTACTTTGGATTTCCGGCTAGAATAAGAGTTGGCCCCTGCATCTAGAAGACCCCCAGCCATATTAAAGTTAAAATATCTGGCAAATATAGATGGTGTTAGCCAAAGAACTAACTCAACAGTTAGCCAATCAAAGATTGCTCGGTCATTCATTGTTGAGCCATATACTGAGAGTAGTGTAAAGGGACTCTTGGAGTTATGGCACTGCTTAATAACCCACCATCAAAGTTTATCAGCCGAGCTGAGTCTAAAACAAGAAACCTGCCGTTGCGCCAGAATTGAAATTCCACGAGTCCTGGTTTCTTACGTTGTTCCCACTATAACTGAAAATCCCAGAGATTTTAGTAAATTTCTCTTTGCTCACTCAATGTGCATTTCTTATAGGCATAAGATGTCTGCCCGTAAAGCTTTTAAATCGTGGGCTTCCTTCTTTTGACGCTATCATTTAGCCCACAAATATTTACTGTTGGTATACGTAGCTATGTAATGGCTATGAGCTAAAGAAAGCCATCCTAAAAGAAGACCTACATTTAGCTTGATACGTAACTATTTTATACTACAGGGATAGTATGAATACATGTCAAATAGAAAATTATTTTTTAGATTTAATTACTAAAACTATTTAATGCAAATCTCAAAATACTGTTCCTGTTTTGTTTGAAAGTGTACTGATTTTTTTTAAATCAAATTCTATTTGTCATTTAAATAGATCACCAGCAAAAGTATGCCAGACTCTTTTTGCAATATGCTCCAAAGATAACATAGTTATGGGAATCTGTCAAGGTCTACTGATCTAAGTAGTTTTTATTTTACTAAGGAATGTCAATGAAGAAAATCAGTTCAACCTTTCAAGTGAAATCCTTCTCCAAAGCCATTTTTAAAAAACAAAATTTAATTGAAGCTGCTTTTTTGCACCCCTTCCTATATTGTTATTACCTGCACTAATTGTGATATGTTATGTTTTTTATTTTAATCTTTTTGATGAATACAATAAAATGTCATTTATCTATCTATGTATGTTATTATGGTAAAATAGTTCAGTTCAGTTAAGCTTTATTAGAATCATTGATTCATACAGCAATCAAAACACACATTTGTTTTTACAAGTTGTATGCATTTTTATCAAACATTACTGCATGCTTTAGAAGTAAAATAAACAAAACACATATAGAAAGACAAGACCTACCACTAGATCATGAAGCTAGTTGTATCTTATTCAGAAAAAAAACACCCGGCTCCTGCTGCCTTTGTAAAAAAAAAACACTAAGCAGCAAATTCTATATAAGTTCAAAAAGCATGCTGCACTTGCATGTGCTTTGCCATATGACATAATGTAATGAGACAACTGTGCACAACCAAAAATGTTGCATTTTGATTAGCTCCTATCTGGTCTATATCTACAAGTTTCATAACTAGTACCAGAGACAACCCTCGATGCAGTATCCACACACATATCACTATACCTCCTTCCTGTAACTGTTGCCCATGAAGATCAAATATTTATAATAAAGACCTAGAATCTCCAGAGTGGATTCACAAGGCGGATAAACAGGTTGTCAAGTGGGCATATTGGTGTTACATTTTGGAGCACCAACATTCGAGGACCAATTTGGGCCACTTAGTAGAAAGATTCCTAGATGTTGATGCTGCTTTGTTATTTGAGTCCTTCCTGGACATTGTATCTCCCCTTCTGGCTAAGAGCCTTTACCTGCAATTTAGGTATGGGCGTTTTCCTTTGAACTTTTTTATAGGGCTTGGTCCGAGGGGTGTGTATCTGCTTTATGTCCTGTATGTGGGTTTGATACTGAGTCATATTATTATTGTCTGTCCAGGCTACTGCAAAGCAAGGTATCAATGGCTGTGACCTCTCTGCTTATCTCCAGGGATTGCAGACTTTCGAGTGGTACTGCAGATCCAATTGTATACTCAGTAAGCTGATTCCTTGTCTCAGTATGGCATAAGCGTGCCAAATCTTTAGGTGAGAATCAATTGATTAACTATAAGTTTGTGACCAAGACCAATTCTCAAAGGGACACTAATAACCATTCAATCTAATGGCTGGCTATGCAGTTACTAACAAAAGGACTTTTTGAGTATCAAGGCCTCTGAAGAATCGATGGGTTCACTAAAGCTGATTGATTTTTTTATTGTTTTTAATGATCAGGCTGCATTATATTTATTGATATATGATACATTTATTAGGTCAGATCATGGGTGCAAGGTGCTATAGGCAGTGTTGTGGATAATGAGTTGATTCTGAGAGCTCTTAATGGTTTACAACCGCTGCACCACCTTTTTAGGTAATCGTTGCTAGGAGAGCTAAAGTCAGAGGAAATGTGTGGTTTTTTTTTTAGAGTTACATATCACACTGGGTTAGTAGTGTGTATTTTGTTTACCCCATAGTAAAGCTATACTAATATTTACTGGGAGTCATAATTTTGTAATTTGCTTAATGACTCGTAGGGTCCTTTTTAATGTATGTATATTATATTTATATTATATATATTTTTATTGTTATCTATGTGATTTTAATGGATTTGATCGATTGTTTTTGCATTATATGATATCATGCAATTGATTTTTATTTGTTTCTTTTTGTGTGCTTTTATGGTTGTTGTACTGAATAAAGTTAAATTGAAAATAAAACACTAGAATGTTTATCTAGCTTATGGAAGGTGCCTGCACCAGGAGACATGTTGTTGGAGAAGACAGCTTTACAATCAGGCTCTTTTCTGTTCAAATGGTTGAATATGTGCAAGAAAATGGTTCTTATCTTTCCTACTGCAAGTTCCCAAAATAAATTAACCCCAAAAACATTTATTGTACTTTGGTCCTAATATTTTAAGATATGTTTCAAAGAGTAGCCCCAATGTTCTGCTTGATTTAAAATGTTATTTATTTTAAAATACGTTGTAATTTAATTAACTTTGTAGTCATTTATATGGTATTCAATGCAACATTTTATAGACAATGGCCCATATGTATACTTCTGTTGCGCCAAATGTGCGTCATTTTGTTACACCAAATTCAGCGCAAACGTAACTCCACATTTATATTTTGAAGTTAGATATGTCTAAAGTCAAAATATAGGAGTTTGAACCATTTTTTGGATGCGTGCATCTACCTTGCGTGAATGAGATGCAAGAGAAGTGTTCCCATTCAAAAAATGGTGCTATCCTCATAGCCCCATATTTATCCCCTGTGCTAAAGTGACACACGGGTGGGAGGAGAAGCTAAAGAATGGTGCAAATCATGCTTTGCACCATTATTTAGTCCCTGTGTTAGACCAGGTGTTAGGGGACCTGTGGCCCCATTTCCATGGTTAAACACCATGGAATGGGTCCACAGGTGGCCTCCGCATGCCGCAGGAACACCCCCACCCCCATCAGAGGGACACCACAGGATGGGGTACCCCATCCCAGGTAAGTCCACATAATATTTTATTTTATTTTTGCCATCAAGGGCTACACTAGGGGCCCCCTGCATGGCACAGGGTGCATTGGCCATACCCAGGGGACACTTGTCTTTCCTAAGACAGGAGTCATGTTTTTGGTGGTTGTGTGCCAGGAAATGGTGATAGTCTGGTTAGAGGCATTTTTTTGCTTCTAACCAGGATAGCGTAATTTTTTGACGCACAACCCCCTCCTTCCCTACCACCATCCCCACCCAGCTGACTTCTTTTTTTTAAGACCCTACCCCAAGTTTATCCTGGGTTGCACCATTCCTTTAATATTGGGCTTGGCTGGCACTATGGAATGACACAAGCCAGGGCTATACTTTTTTGCTGCAAAACTGTGTTTGCGCAGTGTTGGAGCAAAAAGTATAAATCTGGGCCAATATTTTAAATATTTATTTTGAGTTAAAGGTTTTTATTATTTTCCTATACTTTACCATGTATAGATCTCCACCCTGACTGCGGGATTTCCATATGATAAAGCTTAGACAAAATTTTAAATATATGTTTATCTAGAAGGGGTTATTGTGGCCACAGAGGAGGACGCTACCAAGGGACTTCTGCACCAGGACTCGCCACTGCTTTGACCCTGGGGACGAGCCTGGTTCACTTCCATCAGCGCAATTAAAGCACCTCGTAGGCTCCCTCTCTGAGGGGGATATTGTGGTCACAGAGGAGTATGCTACAGAGAAAATTCTAGTCCCAGCTTCACGCTACCACTTTGACCATGGGGATGAGGCTGATTCCCTTTCATCAGCACTATTAAAGTGCCTCAAGAGCTCCAGCTGCGTGGGATGGGCCTGGGTGGCACCCGAGCAAAGACCGGGTCAAGACCAAGCCTGTCTTCGCCTGTCATCACCAGGAATCAGCAGGGCCACCTCCTCTGGCCTTTTGGATAAAGTACTGCCCTGTCTCAACAACATTGCAGTTTAAAACATGTGAGTTTTGGCTGGCCTCCAAGAAAGGTATACGGGGATGGGTTTCTAAGAGCTATGGACGCTTAAATCCATTAGCTAGCTTGCTGGAGCCAGTTTCAAGGAGTTTGACAAGCCACTTTTGTTTTAGGCTGTTTTTAACGTTCTTTGCTGTGTTTACAAGTGGACTGACAACTATAAAACATGTGGATTTTTGAGCCTCCATGACCCCAAGTAGACTGGAGGGATTTGCTTTTTAGGCATAGGAGTGTTTTGTGACAGTCTGACACAGGGGAGGGTTGTTTGAAACACGCAGGTTTCATCTCTCTGATTCCTCCCTTTTATTATTTTTTGTTTATATTTGCTCTGTCGAGCTGCTGTGCAGTGCATCTTGGAGGATGATTTTGAATTTGGAGGTTTAATTGTATTAACATTTTATCAACCTGTCTGCTTCCCTGCTTTTGAAACACAATGTGGAAGCGGAAAGCCACTGAACCTGCTCAGGAAATGTGTGGTCAAGGGAAGATTAAGAGAAAAGCCAATAACTGTAATCCAAATAAAATCGACCTACTGATGAAGGAAGTTGAGTCAATTATTGGTGCCAAAAGCCCTGGTAAGAAGCAGAAGCACTTGTTGAGCACACATCCTAGTATGTTTAACAAGAAAGAACTATGTGGTGTTCCCTCCAAGATTCTAACTGTGGGTGAGGGGGGATTGTTGACATGTAGAGAGGAAAAACGTCTTGATAATGATATTTCAGGGCATATTCCCTTAAGGCCTGCAATAATTTGCAGCAACCACTTTTCGTTTTTGCAGGCATTTAATGAGGCTACTCCTACTGCTGGTGAAACAGTTAAACATCCTAATTGTGAAGTAATTAACTATTACCCCCCATCATTTGTTCTATCCTTCTAGGGGCAATTGCTGATGTGCGAGAGGAAAAAGAGGCACTGAAAAATATGATGCAACAATTGGCTAAACTGGTGAAGCAGCTGATGGGGAAACCTGCTGTAAATAGCAAAGGGAATGTGGACAGATGAAGTGTGTGTGACAGTAAGACTACTGAGGGGAAAGAGATTCCACTAAAGAGGGTAGTGGCTCCACCGCAACATAGTGGCAATAGGAACAAGGACAGCAAAACATGTTGGCAGATGGAATGCTGGGAGGGTTGGTGGATGATTGCTGCTATTTAATTTAGGCTGTATTTTATTACATGCAGGGTATGTGAATAGCCGGTTTGACGGTCCCGTGGTTGGAAGTGCTAATTTGGTGTTTCCTACCTCACAGCAGGTTCCCCTGTGTTCTCCTCATATTATTATGACCAATATGCCGAAATGAAAAGCGTCCTTAGGCTTTGACTCAGATGACACATTGAGAAACAAAGTTATCCATTGGATACAGCACATTAGGGACTGAAAATCTGTTATCAAGGAGGATATTATGCACGCACAAATGAGGGTTGTCCCAGGATCCAATTTTGATATAACAGAGCTTATGCTGGTATATGAAGGGCTAGCAGCGGACTTGGTAGATCTAGATGCCAAAGCTAGAACACCAAATGCCTCCTGCATTCAATTTAAATACAGAGGGGAGGTTAGGCATGTAAACCTTAAGTGTATGTACTACACACAATACGATCATTGTTGTACCCTTGATTTTATAGATTGATTGCATGATATAGACACATCTTGCCTTCATACCCAAGGGACTGTGATACGGGAACAACAAGGTAATACTTATGAAGCTGGTTTTGACAACCCAGGCTTCATGATCTTGTCTGCCTTGCAGGGTGCTACTGCATTAAAGATTATGCCTACTACATGTAGACCTGAAAAAGTGGAGTTAGATAGGGTTGCAATTGTCTCATGGAATGTGGCTGGCATGGTGTTGACAGTAGGCCTTCCAGATTTGTGTGCTTATATTGATGGATTTGATATCTGCCTATGTCAGGAAGCGTGGTGTACGTTTCTGCTGTTTAGGGTAGGATACCAAAATTTATATGGCCCTTGTTATGGCAGTGGTGGTCTCAGCAGACCGCCATATTACAATCACAGTGGTTTGGCCACTTCCAAACCGGCGTTTCCCAACCTGTCCCACCACTTTACTGCAGCCTGCCAGGTTGGAAGTTTTCACTTGCAGCCCGGCTGGAGTAGAATAACCGCTGAGGTTATTCCGACTAGGGACACAGCCAGCATTTCCCTGGTGGTCTCACAGCCATGAAAAGGCTGGCGGAAAGGTATCCTGATGACAGGAACTTGCGCTCCTGTTGCCAGGATAATCCCCAAACACCTCCGCACACATGCATGCATGCACAAACACACACAAATTATCACACATCCCCACTAACACACGCACTCACAGAATTCACCCCATAGATATGCATACATACTCATAAATATGACACACACATGCATACACTCTCCATCGCCCACACCTCCCTTCAACTACATTCATACATACACAACACCCACCCCCTCACTCATCTTAACACAAGCGCACCCCACACCCCAATCATATCTCATCGCACACACACACACACACACCATATACACATACAAACATACACACACCTGCATATACATATTCACACCCCCTTTACCCCTTACTCATTCACCCATGCACACACCCCCACCCACCATCCACATGCATACACACACGCATCACAACATTTACACACAGACACACACGTGCGCACATGCAAAATCACTCCCTCTCCCTCCCCACATTCATGACACGCATACACACGCTCACACACACCAATTCACACACCCCCTCCCCTTGTGGGTGACACTTACCTCATTCGATGAGGTCCTCCTCCGTGAGGGGACGGGAAGCGGCACTCCCACCCCCAGCACTGCCACGCCAGAAAAAGACCGCCACACAGAATTACTGGTCGTAATTCTGTGGGCGGTCTTTTTCTAGCATGGCAGTGCCGGCAGGGTAACTGCCTAAGGACTGCCAACCACTGTATACTGCCAGATATCCGACCGTCGGCGGTGCGGATATCCAGTGGCAGTCATAATACAGTGGTTGGAAGACTGCACAAAATTCTTTGCAAGGGAACCACGCTGGTGGTCTTCCGGCAGCCGTGGATGCAGCGTTTATTATGAGGGCCTATATACCTGTTGTTGCCAACCCACATGGGTGTCCTTTTGGGTGGCCTGATTATGTGGGTAAAGTTTTCACTCAATTGTAAGGTTGAAAGAATCAAGGTAGATTTGTGTAATATCCTAGGGTTGCACTTGCATATAGATAAGTATATGTGTGTTGAAATCTACATCTGTACGCCAGGGAGATGCAAGGTCATAGTGCCTCACCCACTTTGGAAAAATTAGAAAACGTTTGGGAAGCTAGATATAGCCCTGCTTATATCATCACAGTGGGCAATTTTAGTACTACATTTGAACCGCAAGCTAATATTGTCATGTCCCTCACGGTAGAGGAGGACAAGAGGTGGGAAATACTCCAGTTGGATCTACCCCCGCCGGAAAGGTGGATAGAAGCGGCCTTTTAACTTAAGGCTCTAATAATAGAGTATGGCCTAAGAGCTCTTCATTGTAGAACTCCATCTGACAGGAATGGGGCCCTGAAATTCAAGAAACCTTTTTTGTGTAAATCGCATAGATCATATATTAGTGGATGTAAGGCTGTGGGGCTTTATGGAAGTTATGGTGGTAAAGAGCAGAACGGAAAGTGATCATGATCCCTTAAACCTTTCTATATGTCCCATGTGGGAGAAACCCATGATAGGTGCTCAACTTCGATACTAAGGATGTGCAGAAAGCTGACAGTAGGAGGCATCTTAAATGGAATCAAATAGTGGCACATGAGGACATATTGTCTACCATTGCTAGTGAATTGGTAAGTATATTGGTAAGACTCAAAAGCCAAAACTTTGTTTAGGAATAGACCCTCTGGAATTCTAAACACTCATTCAAGGTTTTTTAATCTATGTATTAGCTAATTTTCAATGCCTTGTACAAAAAATGGGGTGGGCACAAAAAATATTTCAACATAGTGTAATGCAGAATGCGGGAAACTTAAAACAAACCTAATTTTAGGTATTAAAAATAAAAATTCAGGTCTAATTCCCACACTGCGCAAAGCCTATAAAATAGCCCAATTAAAAGCAAAGCGGGAATGGGAAGATCAAAGGTGGAGTGTTCTCCTTTTTGCTTGCCACGTGAAAGAAACAACTGGATTTTGGTTGCTTGTGAGCTGGGAAAAGGGAATTGCTATCACTCAACCAGCTAATCGTATCCCACCTGCTGCACGGGTCAAGCACTATCAAGCCCTTTACCATGTGACAATTTAAATATACTGCAGGAAGATCTTGTGGTGATTTTTGACCTTCAGGAGATAGAAAAAGCCATAGAGGCAACTGCAAAGGGAAAAGCCCTGGGGCCTAATGGCATCCATGGAGATCTTTATTGATATGATAAGGTAAGGTGGCCTGAATGTATTCTTCTCACTAGCAATGTGATAGCTAAGGGTGCTCCAATTCCTAATTTGTGGTAGGACACTGAAGTAGTAACTATTTACAAAAAGGGAGATCGAAATTTGGCCTCAAGTTATCGACCTATCAGTTTAATCGATTCCCTGCAGAAGGTTTTCTGTTGCTTTGTCTTAGATAGGGCGTGTATGTTGATTGATGACAACCAAATCCTTTCCCCATTTCAGACAGGCTTCAGGAATGAAACTACCACTAGCACTGTGGACCAGGTGTTTTGCTTTCTGTTAGTGTATTGGAAAATGGTATTAATTAACAAAGGCCACTTGTATGTGGCCTTTTTTGACATAAAGTCAACATTTTCTTTGGTCCTCCAGTATAAAATGTTGCTGGTATTAGAGCAGCTGGGCATGCCCCACAACCTACTGTTGCTTATTATTGTTTGCATGAGGACAACCATGCTAGTGTTCATTGGGGGGAGCAAGGACAGCTCTCTGACCGGGTTCCTATCAGAAAGGGTATAAGACAAGGTTCTGTGTTAGCTCTGACCCTATTTTCTTTGTATCTGAATGATGTGGTAGAGTTCCTGCTAGTTATCTCTTCGGATGCCTCGCTTTGGCAAACGTGAAGATTCCCACAATGTTGTTTGCAGATGGTACATTATTGGTATCACAAACTGCAAAATGGTTTCAAACCCTGCTGCTGCATTTTGAGGAGTGTTGTCCCCTTAAAGGATTAGAGGTTAACACAGTGAAAACAAATTATATGATAATAAATAAACATAAATCCTATAGAGGGAAAAAGTTTTTGGGTGGTGAGGAACTCGAAAGGGTCAACACCTTTGACTATCTAGGCAGTAAATTATCATCTAGCATGACCTGGAAGTACCATATAGACAAAGCTAATTTAAGGCATAACAAGTAGCTCAATAGGGAGCACTGTTCTACCAGTAGTAAACCTGTGGCTTCGCACTATACAGGGCTGAATTAAGGGAATTTTACAATCTTTCAGGTATGATTTCATATGCGCGTACATTTATTGGAACATTGTTGTCTCTTTCCCCTAGTACTCCCTGCGACCCATTAGATTTGGATTTCGGCAGGAATAGTATAGCTTCCAAAGCTAGGCTGAGGCCAATTTTGTATTGGCAAAGGCTTAGAACCACTGCTAAACTCAACAGTAACTTTGAAGCATTCCAGGAGGTAAATAGACTGGACAGATTCCATAAGATTGAATGGTGTAACAAGGAAGACGCTTACATCTATAGGTCTAATTAACTACTGGGATCAAACATTTTGTGAGTTAATTCCCTCAAAAGGATGTGTTACGAATTTATACTGGCAGTGGGTAATGCAGAAGGACTTAGGGACTGCCTCCAATTGTTCTCTTACCAATAACTTTGTGCAGCTTAAGTTCCAACCTCTGTTTGAAGAATACCTGGATTATATCCCCAAACACCTTGAAAGGAAGTGATATGTTAAGTTTAGGATTGGCTCTTTGCCACTCAAGACATTTACCCTAAAGTGGGGCTCACAAACCTCATCTTCCACTTTGTGCCTGAGTTGCAAAAAACCCAAAGAGTTAATAGCCCATGTGCTGTTCATATGTCCGGCTTATGCTAGGCCAAGGAAGTGCTGGATCCAACCAGTTTGTCGATCTCTGGGCACAGGAAGTTGCTCAACAACTTTAAAGATTTTACAATCGAACTCTAGACCATTTTCTGCTTGTGCTGTGACAAAGTTTGTAGGTAGGATGTGGCTTGTTAGACGGAGAGCCTTAGCTACTGCTTAATCTTTGTGCATTATAGTATGTCAGGGCATTCACTACTTTTTCTCTTTATATCCTCTGTGAGCATCATTCAAGGGGTACCAATACATCTGATTGCCACCTTTCTTTAGCAAATGATGAAATACTGTTGATGCATGTTAATTAATATTTCACACGCAAAGGCAGCAAAGTGGTTGAATATGTAGAATATTTTATAATAGGGAAGAATTAAGAGCACTTGGCATCAACCACCATAAATGAAAGGTAGTGGGCCATTGAATGCAGAAGAATGACTAGGAGTGTTCTGCATATAACACCCTAGCTGAATCATACTCTATATTGTAGGGACTAAGGAACAGTGGAATATGTTGAATATATATGAACATTGATCGATATCCTATATGAATGAATGTTAATGATGGGCTTGCAGTCACCTGAAGTACTCAAGTATTTGAGCAGCGCTCACCATGGGATTGATCAGGATGATTTTAAAAATTGTAATATGAAAGGTGGGTGCTGTCCACAGAAAAATGTTTCAGCCTATTTTATCACATGTATTTTATTTGAGAGGGATATAATGTTTTTAAGTCAATGACCGCCTTTTTATTGTTTGTATGTTAATGTATATTGTTATCTGTTTTAAGGATGTATTAATTCCGCAATAAACATATGCTGATTGATTGATTTATCTAGAAAATAAATATTAAAAATATATTTAGGTTAAAAATTAATATGAAATCATTTTACGTATATACCTTATTGTTGAACAAAAGAAAAATGCTTCAGCACTAGTAAATTAGTTTTCAAATAAAACTTTACTCAATGAAAGTATATTAAAAAGAATTAAAACTATGCCACTGAAGTTTAAACTCAATGAACAAATTCCTACCTAAAGAAAAAATAATGCATATTAATTAGTATTAAAGGTCATGTTTAGAATAATTACAAATTAATATATTTATTTCTAATTACATTTATTTTTGCATGTTTCTAATTCAAAATGTGACATTAAAATATTTTATATCCAAACAATAAATGTCATTTTTTTCATATTGTTTAAGCAATAATTTATATATATTTATTTTAACATTATTTCCTGTGAGGTTCTATTTTAAGGTGCTTCCTTGATTACTTTCTATGTGAGGGTGTTGCAGTATAAGTGGTTAGCCATATGTAGTGCTGGACATTCTACTGTTTTTGTAGTAGTAGCTTACACTCAGAGGGTCTGATTCACAACCTGAATTATTAAGTTTGATTAATCTTTTGAATAAGTTTGCTATTTTTTGGTATTCATAAACTGCACTTTTGGAGTAACTTTCACATTTATATTAACTTGCACTTTTGTAGCAAGTCAAGGACTACAAATGGCCAGCCACTGGTACTGCAATCTCCATTATTTCTATAGGAGGATGTTGCAGCACTAGAGGTTGCCCAAGTGCAGTGCTGGAGTTATTACTTTTTTTAGTAGTAACTTACTCATAGTTTGTGAATACAAAAAAGTAGTAAACTTACTCAAATGTGTAAACTTACTCAAAAATGTAACTCATCTTTGTGCTTCAGGTGCCCCATGAGTATGATAATTATCTTTTAAGTGATGTGTTGGTACTTCAAGACACTCAGGAAGGAAGGAGGCGCTTATAGATCCCCAGGTTGGAGAGATGTTGGAATATATAGAGATCCATCATCCCAGGATTAGGAAATGGTGGTCAATGAGTCATGTGGCCAAGTATTGAATTTCTAATTATGAAAATCTGTGAATGCAGATGCCCAAAATGTTCTTAGATCAAAAGTGCTCAAGGCCTGTAATTGAGGGTAAAGTTTGCCATCCACCAGACCTAAAAATGGACCTAAAATGGCAATGTATGTGATGAAAGTAGGAATGGATCATTAAAGAAGGCTTGAAGAGTCTTTAAAAATTTGTCAGGACAAATTATTGGATGTTGTTTGCCCAATCGCATGTATCTTTGATATGACAAAGGAGCTAAGCTTTGAGGGTTTTAATAATGATATAGATTACCCAAGACAATAGAACCAAAGCACAATGGTGGTCATTACAACCCTGGCGGTCGGTGTTAAAGCGGCGGTAGGACCGCCAACAGGCGGGCGGAAAACAAATGGAATCACAACTGTGGCGGAAACCACCAACAAACACAGCCACTTTAACACTCCGACCGCCAAGGCGGTACAAACAGACAGCGCGGCGGTCACCGCCAACAGGCAGGCGGAGGACAATGTACCGCCCACCTTATCACAACCTACCAATCCGCCACCTTTTCCGGGGCGGATTCACTGCAAACAAAAACACGACGGAAGCAGGACTTTTAAGGGAAAACGCTCACCTCTACATACCCCTTGAGGAACCAGGACGCCATGGAATGAGAGCTTCACATTTTCCCTGCCCTTATCTTCTTGCTCCTCTACCAGGAGCATGAACGCAGGTGCACCTACGACACAGGGGAGAGAAAAACCAGGGACACCCACACGCAACACCCCCACCCCCACCCTCACCCACGACAACACACACACTAATACAGCGTGATACATTTCAGTTACACCCCTCAAACCCCCTGGAAGAATGCAAAGACAAAAGGAAATGAGTGTAACCATTGTAATATATTAAAATCCAGTATGCAAAAATATATATACACTATTAACAAACACAAACACCAAGAATAGTAGTCCAGGTATTGCTCAATTGAAGTCCGTGGAGCACTGGGCCCACACTGCATGGGCGAGGCCCATACTCAATCCCCGAGCATGACGGAGAGAACACTACAGGGGCATCAGATAGCAATAAAACAGGCACCTCAGGGGGAAGGGAAAGGGGGGGCACCTCAGCCAGTTGAGTGCACAACGCCAAATCCACAAGGGGGCCACATGCCCACTGTTCAATCCTGGGGAGTGCAAAGCCACAGTCTTTCAAGTCTCTCCAGTGGGTGGTTTGCCCACTGTTCAATCCTGGGGAGTGCAAAGCCACAGTCTCTCAAGTCTCTACAGTGGGTGGTTTGACTACTGTTCAATCCTGGGGAGTGCAAAGCCACAGTCTCTCAAGTCTCTACAGTGGGTGGTTTGCCCACTGTTCAATCCTGGGAGTGCAAAGCCACAGTCTCACAAGTGGATAACAGTCTCCACTGGTTCTGGAGGGGGCTTTGTGCCCAGAGTGCTTCATCCTGCCAAGGACTGTGTGAGTGGATGCCTTTCTCCACTGGTTCTGGAGGGGGCTTTGTGCCCAGAGTGCTTCATCCTGCCAAGGAAGGAGCAATATAGAGAGCCTAACTCCTTTAGCCTCTTATCCTGTTGCTTCCCTAGATCATCATGAGAAGGAGAACTTAAAAGTTCATACATTTGGCTGATTCAACATTCAGCCCCCTGCTTTAGGTAATCCAGCAACTCCACTTTAGTGAAACACCTAGGCCCCACCACAAATTAGTAAATATTTTTTAAAAAACTCCAGCTGCTTGACCTCAAACTTTATCCACAATTCCTCAAAATCTCTCAACCTCTCAACAACTTCTTTTCAGGCCAGTACACAGCCATCTGTGAAACTTTCAGATCATTTTTCTGTAAGGGAATATAGTAGTTCAGCCACCCCAGGCCTAACTTTCTCCTCAGTGCTTCCCAGATTTTATAAGCAGCATTGAGGGTCTTAAATCAAATATTCTAATGAGAACTAGGCTTAGTCTGTCTCATGAAACAGCCAAAAGCTTCTTCCCCAATCAAAAACATATAAATAGGCACATATATTGTAGTGCTTCCCCCAGTAATAAAGCTTGACTACTTAAGGTCTCTTCTGGTTTTAGTGTACGCCCATATGAATCCACTAGCCAATTCATCCAATAACTTAAACCAGCGCCACTCAAATTCAAGACGGATGGCCTGAAAAAAATACACAGCTTTGGGCAAAAACTGCATTTTTATAATGTTAATGTGGCCAGCAATGGACAAGTGCAAACTATTAATTCTATCTAAGTCATTCTTGACCTTCCCAAAAACCTGAGTTATATTGGCCTCCACTATCTGATGTAAATCTGCGATGATAATAACGCCCAAATTAATAGCCTTCTACACAATCCGTATATCTTTAAATTGTGTATATTTCTTAATCACAACTTGAGTTTTGCCCTGATTCAGTGAATACTCAGACAATTCCCTGAATGCTAAAGCCTCCTATTCAATCTCTTTTAATATACCAGGGTTAGATGTGACAATAGCCGCATCACTCACATAAGCAAGAACCTTGGTATTACAACCTTAGGTTGGCTCTGGTGCTAGTAAATTATTAGACTTGCACTTCCTGCACAGGGGATAAATATGTAAGGCAGAAAGCAAACCCCTGCCTTGTGCCTCCCTGAATCTGTATTGGGCCAGACTGATCCTCAATAATCTGCATCCTGGCAGTAGATCTGTGATAGATCGCTCTTATGGTATTGATGAAACAGATTCTGACCCTGTACCACTGCAACCGGAAGTAACTTCAGGAAACCCTATCAAACGCTTTCTCTGCGTCCAACACAATTAAAGTGATATGGGCCCTAAGTTGGCCGTAACATCAAAATAGCATAATAATTTGGTGGATGTAATTCGTAGTCCCCCGCCCCAGGTTAAATCTATGTTATTGAGGAGAAACCAATCTGCCAATAATTTGACTTAGCCTAGTTGCTTGCACCTTTGAATCTATTTTAGCATCACTATTATTAAGCTTAAGTGGTCTATAAAACCCAGGCTCCTGTGGAGGTTTTCCTTTCTTTAGGAAGACCACAATATTTGCGAGAACCATGATTCCGAGGCCAGTTGCCCTTTTTTGGATCTGCAAAAACATTACCCCAATGACTGGCCTGAGTGAAGAAAGGAAAACTTTATAAAACTCCAACAGGATTTTATCAGTACCTGGCATTTTCCCAGAAACCAGCCCATTAAGGGCAGCTTGAATGTCCTCCCTGTCATAGGGAAATCCCAAAAATTTAATTGTGTTCTTCTGCCCCTACTTACAAAAAAAACATGACACTAAATACTGCCACTTTTTTCCGATCCCCTGCCGCTCATCTCAATATAACCTCTCATAATATCCCAGAATACCTGCCTTATTTCACCCTGATCATTGACCAAATCACCCTGGTTATCCCTGATGACAACAATCTCCCCTTGTGACTCCTTTCATCTAGAACGGACTGACAGCAGGTGCCCCACCTCTTCACTGTACTCATGCCTCCAGGATAAAAACATCTCTGCCACTTGCCTTGAAGAGATACCATTAATTACTGCCTCGGCTAAGGCCACCTTGTGCAACACTAGGAGGTTATGATCTGATATAACCTGGAAAAATGTCTCTATTTTACCTCCTTTAAGTAAGCTACAGGAAATCAAAACATAATCAAGCCGAACATGCTTCTTAAGCAGTACAGAGAAGTATGTGAAGCCACGATATGGGGATTCAATTTTATTCCATATATCAGTTAGTCCATGATCCTTCCCCAAATGAAACACTGATTTAAATACTTTGGGTTTCCTGCTAGAATAAGAGTTGACCCCTGCATCTAGAAGACCTCCAGTCATATTAATGTTAAAATATCTGGCAAATATAGTAAACTATTAGACTCGCATTTCCTGCACAGGAGATAAATATGTAAGGCAAAAAGCAAACCCCTGCCTTGTAGCCTCCCTGAATCTGTTTTGGGCCAGACTGATCCTCAATAAGCTGCATACTAGCAGTAGGTCTGTGATAGATCGCTCTTATGGTATTGATGAACAGATTCTGACCCTGTACCACTGCAACCGGAAGTAACATCAGGAAACCCTATCAAACGCTTTCTCTGCGTCCAACAAAATTAAAGCGATATGTGCCCTAAGTCAGGCGTAACATAAAAAAAGCATAATAATTTGGCGGATGTAATTCGTAGTCCCCCGCCCCGGGCTAAATCTATGTTATTGAGGAGAAACCAATCTGCCAATAATTTGACTTCTTCTTGTTGCTTGCACCTTTGAATCTATTTTAGCATCACTATTATTAAGCTTAAGTGGTCTATAAAACCCAGGCTCCTGTGGAGGTTTTCCTTTCTTTAGGAAGACCACAATATTTGCGAGAACCATGATTCCGAGGTCAGTGGCCCTTTTTTGGATCTGCAAAATCATTACTCCCATAACTGGCCTGAGTGAAGAAAAAAAAACTTTATAAAACTCCAACAGGATTTTATCAGTAGCTGGCATTTTCCCAGAAACCAGCCCATTAAGGGCAGCTTGAACGTCCTCCCTGTCATAGGGAAATCCCCAAAATTAAATTGCGTTCTTCTGCCCCTCCTTACTAAAAAAACATGACACTAAATACTGCCACTTTTTTCCGATCCCCTGGTATATGGGGATTTAATTTTATGCCATATGTCAGTTAGTCCATGATCCTTCCCCAAATGAAACACTGATTTAAGTACTTTGGATTTCCGGCTAGAATAAGAGTTGACCCCTGCATCTAGAAGAACCCCAGCCATATTAAAGTTAAAATATCTGGCAAGTGTTAGCCAAATAACTAACTCAACAGTTAGCCAATCAAAGATTGCTCGGTCATTCATTGTTGAGCCATATACTGAGAGTAGTGTAAAGGGACTCTTGGAGTTATGGCACTGCTTAATAACCCACCATCAAAGTTTATCAGCCGAGCTGAGTCTAAAACAAGAAACCTGCTGTTGCGCCAGAATTGAAATTCCACGAGTCCTGGTTTCTTACGTTGTTCGCACTATAACTGAAAATCCCAGAGATTTTAGTAAATTTCTCTTTGCTCACTCAATGTGCATTTCTTATAGGCATAAGATGTCTGCCCGTAAAGCTTTTAAATCGTGGGCTTCCTTCTTTTGACGCTATCATTTAGCCCACAAATATTTACTGTTGGTATACGTAGCTATGTAATGGCTATGAGCTAAAGAAAGCCATCCTAAAAGAAGACCTACATTTAGCTTGATACGTAACTATTTTATACTACAGGGATAGTATGAATACATGTCAAATAGAAAATTATTTTTTAGATTTAATTACTAAAACTATTTAATGCAAATCTCAAAATACTGTTCCTGTTTTGTTTGAAAGTGTACGGATTTTTTTTTTTAAATCAAATTCTATTTGTCATTTAAATAGATCACCAGCAAAAGTATGCCAGACTCTATTTGCAATATGCTCCAAAGATAACATAGTTATGGGAATCTGTCAAGGTCTACTGATCTAAGTAGTTTTTATTTTACTAAGGAATGTCAATGAAGTAAATCAGTTCAACCTTTCAAGTGAAATCCTTCTCCAAAGCCATTTTTAAAAAACAAAATTTAATTGGAGCTGCTTTTTTGCACCCCTTCCTATATTGTTATTACCTGCACTAATCGTGATATGTTATATTTTTTATTTTAATCTTTTTGATGAATACAATAAAATGTAATTTATCTATCTATGTTTGTTATTATGGTAAAATAGTTCAGTTCAGTTAAGCTTTATTAGAATCATTGATTCATACAGCAATCAAAACACACATTTGTTTTTACAAGTTGTATGCATTTTTATCAAACATTACTGCATGCTTTAGAAGTAAAATAAACAAAACACATATGGAAAGAAAAGACCTACCACTAGATCATGAAGCTAGTTGTATCTTATTCAGAAAAAAACACCCGGCTCCTGCTGCCTTTGTAAAAAAAAAACACTAAGCAGCAAATTCTATATAAGTTCAAAAAGCATGCTGCACTTGCGTGTGCTTTGCCATATGACATAATGTAATGAGACAACTGTGCACAACCAAAAATGTTGCATTTTGATTAGCTCCTATCTGGTCTATATCTACAAGTTTCATAACTAGTACCAGAGACAACCCTCAATGCAGTATCCACACACATATCACTATACCTCCTTCCTGTAACTGTTGCCCATGAAGATCAAATATTTATAATAAAGACCTAGAATCTCCAGAGTGGATTCACAAGGCGGATAAACAGGTTGTCAAGTGGGCATATTGGTGTTACATTTTGGAGCACCAACATTCGAGGACCAATTTGGGCCACTTAGTAGAAAGATTCCTAGATGTTGATGCTGCTTTGTTGTTTGAGTCCTTCCTGGACATTGTATCTCCCCTTCTGGCTAAGAGCCTTTACCTGCAATTTAGGTATGGGTGTTTTCCTTTGAACTTTTTTATAGGGCTTGGTCCGAGGGGTGTGTATCTGCTTTATGTCCTGTATGTGGGTTTGATACTGAGTCATATTATTATTGTCTGTCCAGGCTACTGCAAAGCAAGGTATCAATGGCTGTGACCTCTCTGCTTATCTCCAGGGATTGCAGACGCTCGAGTGGTACTGCAGATCCAATTGTATACTCAGTAAGCTGATTCCTTGTCTCAGTATGGCATAAGCGTGCCAAATCTTTAGGTGAGAATCAATTGATTAACTATAAGTTTGTGACCAAGACCAATTCTCAAAGGGACACTAATAACCATTCAATCTAATGGCTGGCTATGCAGTTACTAACAAAAGGACTTTTTGAGTATCAAGGCCTCTGAAGAATCGATGGGTTCACTAAAGCTGATTGATTTTTTTATTGTTTTTAATGATCAGGCTGCATTCTATTTATTGATATATGATACATTTATTAGGTCAGATCATGGGTGCAAGGTGCTATAGGCAGTGTTGTAGATAATGAGTTGATTCTGAGAGCTCTTAATGGTTTACAAACGCTGCACCACCTTTTTAGGCAATCGTTGCTAGGAGAGCTAAAGTCAGAGGAAATGTGTGTTTTTTTTTTAGAGTTACATATCACACTGGGTTAGTAGTGTGTATTTTGTTTACCCCATGGTAAAGCTATACTAATATTTGCTGGGAGTCATAATTTTGTAATTTGCTTAATGACTCGTAGGGTCCTTTTTAATGTATGTATATTATATTTATATTATATATTTTTTTATTGTTATCTATGCGATTTTAATGGATTTGATCGATTGTTTTTGCATTATATGATATCATGCAATTGATTTTTATTTGTTTCTTTTTGTGTGCTTTTATGGTTGTTGTACTGAATAAAGTTAAATTGAAAATAAAACACTAGAATGTTTATCTAGCTTATAGAAGGTGCCTGCACCAGGAGACATGTTGTTGGAGAAGACAGCTTTACAATCAGGCTCTTTTCTGTTCAAATGGTTGAATATGTGCAAGAAAATGGTTCTTATCTTTCCTACTGCAAGTTCCCAAAATAAATTAACCCCAAAAACATTTATTGAACTTTGGTCCTAATATTTTAAGATATGTTTCAAAGAGTAGCTCCAATGTTCTGCTTGATTTAAAATGTTATTTATTTTAAAATACGTTGTAATTTAATTAACTTTGTAGTCATTTATATGGTATTCAATGCAACATTTTATAGACAATGGCCCATATGTATACTTCTGTTGCGCCAAATGTGCGTCATTTTGTTACACCAAATTCAGCGCAAACGTAACTCCACATTTATATTTTGAAGTTAGACATGTCTAAAGTCAAAATATAGGAGTTTGCACCATTTTTTGGAGGCGTGCATCTACCTTGCGTGAATGAGATGCAAGAGAAGTGTTCCCATTCAAAAAATGGTGCTATACTCTTAGCCCCATATTTATCCCCCGTGCTAAAGTGACACACGGATGGGAGGAGAAGCTAAAGAATGGTGCAAATCATGCTTTGCACCATTATTTAGTCCCTGTGTTAGACCAGGTGTTAGGGGACCTGTGGCCCCATTTCCATGGTTAAACACCATGTAATGGGTCTATAGGTGGCCTCCGCATGCCGCAGGAACACCCCCACCTCGATCAGAGGGACACCACAGGATGGGGTACCCCATCCCAGGTAAGTCCACATAAGTATTTTATTTTATTTTTGCCATCAGTGGCTAAACTTGGGGCCCCCTGCCTGGCACAGGGTGCATTGGCCATACCCAGGGGACACTTGTCTTTCCTAAGACAGGAGTCATGTTTTTGGTGGTTGTGTGCCAGGAAATGGTGATAGTCTGGTTAGAGGCATTTTTTTGCTTCTAACCAGGCTAGCATAATTTTTTGACGCACAACCCCCTCCTTCCCTACCACCACCCCCACCCAGCTGACTTCTTTTTTTTAAGACCCTAGCCCAAGTTTATCACTGGCTTGCACCATTCCTTTAATATTGGGTCTGGCTAGCACTATGGAATGACACAAGCCAGCGCTATACTTTTTTGCTGCAAAACTGTTTTTGCGCAGTGTTGGAGCAAAAAGTATAAATCTGGGCCAATATTTTAAATATTTATTTTGAGTTAAAGGTTTTTATTATTTTCCTATACTTTACCATGTATAGATCTCCACCCTGACTGCGGGATTTCCATATGATAAAGCTTAGGCAAAATTTTCAATATATGTTTATCTAGAAGGGGTTATTGTGGCCATAGAGGAGGATCCTACCAAGGGACTTCTGCACCAGGAGTCGCCACTGCTTTGACCCTGGGGACGTGCCTGGTTCACTTCCATCAGCGCAATTAAAGCACCTCGTAGGCTCCCTCTCTGAGGGGGATATTGTGGTCACAGAGGAGTATGCTACAGAGAAAATTCTAGTCCCAGCTTCACGCTACCACTTTGACCATGGGGAGGAGCCTGATTCCCTTTCATCAGCACTATTAAAGTGCCTCAAGAGCTCCAGCTGCGTGGGATGGGCCTGGGTGGCATCCGAGCAAAGACCGGGTCAAGACCAAGCCTGTCTTCGCCTGTCATCACCAGGAATCAGCAGGGCCACCTCCTCTGGCCTTTTGGATAAAGTACTGCCCTGTCTCAACAACATTGCAGTTTAAAACATGTGAGTTTTGGCTGGCCTCCAAGAAAGGTATACGGGGATGGGTTTCTAAGAGCTATGGACGCTTACATCCATTAGCTAGCTTGCTGGAGCCAGTTTCTAGGAGTTTGACAAGCCACTTTTGTTTTAGGCTGTTTTTAACGTTCTTTGCTGTGTTTACAAGTGGACTGACAACTATAAAACCTGTGGATTTTTGAGCCTCCATGACCCCAAGTAGACTGGAGGGATTTGCTTTTTAGGCATAGGAGTGTTTTGTGACAGTCTGACACAGGGGAGGGTTGTTTGAAACACGCAGGTTTCATCTCTCTGATTCCTCCCTTTTATTATTTTTTGTTTATATTTGCTCTGTCGAGCTGCTGTGCAGTGCATCTTGGAGGATGATTTTGAATTTGGAGGTTTAATTGTATTAACATTTTATCAACCTGTCTGCTTCCCTGCTTTTGAAACACAATGTGGAAGCGGAAAGCCACTAAACCTGCTCAGGAAATGTGTGGTCAAGGGAAGATTAAGAGAAAAGCCAATAACTGTAATCCAAATGAAATCGACCTACTGATGGAGGAAGTTGAATCAATTATCGGTGCCAAAAGCCCTGGTAAGAAGCAGAAGCACTTGTTGAGCACACATCCTAGTATGTTTAACAAGAAAGAACTATGTGGTGTTCCCTCCAAGATTCTAACTGTGGGTGAGGGGGGCTTGTTGACACGTAGAGAGGAAAAACGTCTTGATAATGATATTTCAGGGCATATTCCCTTAAGGCCTGCAATAATTTGCAGCAACCACTTTTCGGTTTTGCAGGCATTTAATGAGGCTACTCCTACTGCTGGTGAAACAGTTAAACATCCTAATTGTGAAGTAATTAACTATTACCCCCCATCATTTGTTCTATCCTTCTAGGGGCAATTGCTGATGTGCGAGAGGAAAAAGAGGCACTGAAAAATATGATGCAACAATTGGCTAAACCGGTGAAGCAGCTGATGGGGAAACCTGCTGTAAGTAGCAATGGGAATGTGGACAGATGAAGTGTGTGTGACAGTAAGACTACTGAGGGGAAAGAGATTCCACTAAAGAGGGTAGTGGCTCCACCGCAACATAGTGGCAATAGGAACAAGGACAGCAAAACATGTTGGCAGATGGAATGCTGGGAGGGTTGGTGGATGATGGCTGCTATTTAATTTAGGCTGTATTTTATTACATGCAGGGTATGTGAATAGCCGGTTTGACGGTCCCGTGGTTGGAAGTGCTAATTTGGTGTTTCCTACCTCACAGCAGGTTCCCCTGTGTTCTCCTCATATTATTATGACCAATATGCCGAAATGAAAAGCGTCCTTAGGCTTTGACTCAGATCACACATTGAGAAACAAAGTTATCCATTGGATACAGCACATTAGGGACTGAAAATCTGTTATCAAGGAGGATATTATGCACGCACAAATGAGGGTTGTCCCAGGATCCAATTTTGATATAACAGAGCTTATGCTGGTATATGAAGGGCTAGCAGCAGACTTGGTAGATCTAGATGCCAAAGCTAGAACACCAAATGCCTCCTGCATTCAATTTAAATACAGAGGGGAGGTTAGGCATGTAAACCTTAAGTATATGTACTACACACAATACGATCATTGTTGTACCCTTGATTTTATAGATTGATTGCATGATATAGACACATCTTGCCTTCAACCCCAAGGGACTGTGATACGGGAACAACAAGGTAATACTTATGAAGCTGGTTTTGACAACCCAGGCTTCATGATCTTGTCTGCCTTGCAGGGTGCTACTGCATTAAAGATTATGCCTACTACATGTAGACCTGAAAAAGTGGAGTTAGATAGGGTTGCAATTGTCTCATGGAATGTGGCTGGCATGGTGTTGACAGTAGGCCTTCCAGATTTGTGTGCTTATATTGATGGATTTGATATCTGGCTATGTCAGGAAGCGTGGTGTACGTTTCCGCTGTTTAGGGTAGGATACCAAAATATATATGGCCCTCATTATGGCAGTGGTGGTCTCAGCAGACCGCCATATTACAATCACAGTGGTTTGGCCACTGCCAAACTGGCGTTTCCCAACCTGTCCCACCACTTTACTGCAGCCTGCCAGGATGGAAGTTTTCACTTGCAGCCCGGCTGGAGTAGAATAACCGCTGAGGTTATTCCGACTAGGGACACAGCCAGCATTTCCCTGGTGGTCTCACAGCATGAAAAGGCTGTCGGAAAGGTATCCTGATGACAGGAAATTGCGCTCCTGTTGCCAGGATACTCCCCAAACACCTCCGCACACATGCATGCATGCACAAACACACACAAATTATCACACATCCCCACTAACACACGCACTCACAGAATTCACCCCATAGATATGCATACATACTCATAAATATGACACTCACATGCATACACTCTCCATCGCCGACACCTCCCTTCAACTACATTCATACATACACAAAACCCACCCCCTCACTCATCTTAACACAAGCACACCCCACACCCCAATCATACCTCATCACACACACACACACACCATATACACATACAAACATACACACACCTGCATATACATACTCACACCCCCTTTACCCCTTACTCATTCACCCATGCACACACCCCCACCCACCATCCACATGCATACACACACGCATCACAACATTTACACACAGACACACACGTGCGCACATGCAAAATCACTCCCTCTCCCTCCCCACATTCATGACACGCATACACACGCTCACACACACCAATTCACACACCCCTTCCCTTGTGGGTGACACTTACCTCGTTCGACGAGGTCCTCCTCCGTGAGGGGACGGGAAGCGGCACTCCCACCCCCAGCACTGCCACGCCAGAAAAAGACCGCCACACAGAATTACTGGTCGTAATTCTGTGGGCGGTCTTTTTCTACCATGGCAGTGCCGGCAGGGTAACTGCCTAAGGACTGCCAACCACTGTATACTGCCAGATATCTGACCGTCGGCGGTGCGGATACCCAGTGGCAGTCATAATACGGTGGTTGGAAGACTGCACAAAATTCTTTGCAAGGGAACCACGCTGGTGGTCTTCCGGCAGCCGCGGATGCAGCGTTTATTATGAGGGCCTATGTACCTGTTGTTGCCAACCCACATGGGTGTCCTTTTGGGTGGCCTGATTATGTGGGTAAAGTTTTCACTCAATTGTAAGGTTGAAAGAATCAAGGTAGATTTGTGTAATATCCTAGGGTTTCACTTGCATATAGATAACTATATGTGTGTTGAAATCTACATCTGTACACCAGGGAGATGCAAGGTCATAGGGCCTCACCCACTTTGGAAAAATTAGAAAACGTTTGGGAAGCTAGATATAGCCCTGCTTATATCCTCACAGTGGGCAATTTTAGTACTACATTTGAACCGCAAGCTAATATTGTCATGTCCCTCACGGTAGAGGAGGACAAGAGGTGGGAAATACTCCAGTTGGAACTTCCCCCGCCGGAAAGGTGGATAGAAGCGGCCTTTTAACTTAAGGCTCTAACAATATAGTATGGCCTAAGAGCTCTTCATGGTAGAACTCCATCTGACAGGAATGGGGCCCTGAAATTCAAGAAACCTTTTTTGTGTAAATCGCATAGATCATATATTAGTGGATGTAAGGCTGTGGGGCTTTATAGAAGTTATGGTGGTAAAGAGCAGAACGGAAAGTGATCATGATCCCTTAAACCTTTCTATATGTCCCATGTGGGAGAAACCCATGATAGGTGCTCAACTTCGATAGTAAGGAAGTGCCGAAAGGTGACAGTAGGAGGCATCTTAAATGGAATCAAATAGTGGCACATGAGGACATATTGTCTACCATTGCTAGTGAATTGGTAAGTATATTGGTAAGACTCAAAAGCCAAAACTTTGTTTAGCAATAGACCCTCTGGAATTCTAAACACTCATTCAAGGTTTTTTAATCTATGTATTAGCTAATTTTCAATGCCCTGTACAAAAAATGGGGTGGGCACAAAAAAGATTTCAACATAGTGTAATGCAGAATGCGGGAAACTTAAAACAAACCTAATTTTAGGTATTAAAAATAAAAATTCAGGTCTAATTCCCACACTGCGCAAAGCCTATAAAATAGCCCAATTAAAAGCAAAGCGGGAATGGAAAGATCAAAGGTGGAGTGTTCTCCTTTTTGCTTGCCACATAAAAGAAACAACTGGATTTTGGTTGCTTGTGAGCTGGGAAAAGGGAATTGCTATCACTCAACCAGCTAATCGTATCCCACCTGCTGCACGGGTCAAGCACTATCAAGCCCTTTACCATGTGACGATTTGAATATACTGCAGGAAGATCTTGTGGTGATTTTTGACCTTCAGGAGATAGAAAAAGCCATAGAGGCAACTGCAAAGGGAAAAGCCCTGGGGCCTAATGGCATCCATGGAGATCTTTATTGATATGATAAGGTAAGGTGGCCTGAATGTATTCTTCTCACTAGCAATGTGATAGCTAAGGGTGCTCCAATTCCTAATTTGTGGTAGGACACTGAGGTAGTAACTATTTACAAAAAGGGAGATCGAAATTTGGCTTCAAGTTATCGACCTATCAGTTTAATCGATTCCCTGCAGAAGGTTTTCTGTTGCTTTGTCTTAGATAGGGCGTGTATGTTGATTGATGACAACCAAATCATTTCCCCATTTCAGACAGGCTTCAGGAATGAAACTAGCACTAGCACTGTGGACCAGGTGTTTTGCTTTCTGTTAGTGTATTGGAAAATGGTATTAATTAACAAAGGCCACTTGTATGTGGCCTTTTTTGACATAAAGTCAGCATTTTCTTTGGTCCTCTAGTATAAAATGTTGCTGGTATTAGAGCAGCTGGGCATGCCCCACAACCTACTGTTGCTTATTATTGTTTGCATGAGGACAACCATGCTAGTGTTCATTGGGGGGAGCAAGGACAGCTCTCTGACCGGGTTCCTATCAGAAAGGGTGTAAGACAAGGTTCTGTGTTAGCTCTGACCCTATTTTCTTTGTATCTGAATGATGTGGTAGAGTTCCTGCTAGTTATCTCTTCGGATGCCTCGCTTTGGCAAACGTGAAGATTCCCACAATGTTGTTTGCAGATGGTACATTATTGGTATCACAAACTGCAAAATGGTTTCAAACCCTGCTGCTGCATTTTGAGGAGTGTTGTCCCCTTAAAGGATTAGAGGTTAACACAGTGAAAACAAATTATATGATAATAAATAAACATAAATCCTATAGAGGGAAAATGTTTTTGGGTGGTGAGGAACTTGAAAGGTTCAACACCTTTGACTATCTAGGCAGTAAATTATCATCTAGCATGACCTGGAAGTACCATATAGACAAAGCTGATTTAAGGCATAACAAGTAGCTCAATAGGGAGCACTGTTCTACCAGTAGTAAACCTGTGGCTTCGCACTATACAGGGCTGAATTAAGGGAATTTTACAATCTTTCAGGTATGATTTCATATGCGCGTACATTTATTGGAACATTGTTGTCTCTTTCCCCTAGTACTCCCTGCGACCCATTAGATTTGGATTTCGGCAGGAATAGTATAGCTTCCAAAGCAAGGCTGAGGCCAATTTTGTATTGGCAAAGGATTAGAACCACTGCTAAACTCAACAGTAATTTGGAAGCATTCCAGGAGGTAAATAGACTGGACAGATTCCATAAGATTGAATGGTGTAACAAGGAAGACGCTTACATCTATAGGTCTAATTAACTACTGGGATCAACCATCTTGTGAGTTAATTCCCTCGAAAGGATGTGTTAAGAATTTATACTGGCAGTGGGTAATGCAGAAGGACTTAGGGACTGCCTCCAATTGTTCTCTTACCAATAACTTTGTGCAGCTTAAGTTCCAACCTCTGTTTGAAGAATACCTGGATTATATCCCCAAACACCTTGAAAGGAAATGATATGTTAACTTTAGGATTGGCTCTTTGCCACTCAAGACGTTTACCCTAAAGTGGGGCTCACAAACCTCATCTTCCACTTTGTGCCTGAGTTGCAAAAAACCCAAAGAGTTAATAGCCCATTTGCTGTTCATATGTCCAGCCTATGCTAGGCCAAGGAAGTACTGGATCCAACCAGTTTGTCGATCTCTGGGCACAGGAAGTTGCTCAACAACTTTGAAGATTGTACAATCGAACTCTAGACCATTTTCTGCTTGTGCTGTGGCAAAGTTTGTAGGTAGGATGTGGCTTGTTAGACAGAAAGCCTTAGCTACTGCTTAATCTTTGTGCATTATAGTATGTCAGGGCATTCACTACTTTTTCTCTTTATATCCTCTGTGAGCATCATTCAAGTGGTACCAATACATCTGATTGCCACCTTTCTTTAGCAAATGATGAAATACTGTTGATGCATGTTAATTAATATTTCACACGCAAAGGCAGCAAAGTGGTTGAATATGTAGAATATTTTATACTAGGGAAGAGTTAAGAGCACTTGGCATCAACCACCATAAATGAAAGGTAGTGGGCCATTGAATGCAGAAGAATGACTAGGAGTGTTCTGCATATAACACTCTAACTGAATCATACTCTATATTGTAGGGACTAAGGGACAGTGGAAAGTTAATATGTTGATTATATATGAACATTGATCGATATCCTATATGAATGAATGTTAATGAAGGGCTTGCAGTCACCTGAAGTACTCAAGTATTTGAGCAGCGCTCACCATGGGATTGATCAGGATGATTTTAAAAATTGTAATATGAAAGGTGGGTGCTGTCCACAGAAAAATGCTTCAGCCTATTTTATCACATGTATTTTATTTGAGAGGGATATAATGTTTTTAAGTCAATGACCGCCTTTTTATTGTTTGTATGTTAATGTATATTGTTATCTGTTTTAAGGATGTATTAATTCCGCAATAAACATATGCTGATTGATTGATTTATCTAGAAAATAAATATTATAAATATATTTAGGTTAAAAATTAATATGAAATCATTCTACGTATATACCTTATTGTTGAACAAAAGAAAAATGCTTCAGCACTAGTAAATTAGTTTTCAAATAAAACTTTACTTAATGAAAGTATATTAAAAAGAATTAAAAATATGCTACTGAAGTTTAAACTCAATGAACAAATTCCTACCTAAACAGAAAATAATGCATATTAATTAGTATTAAAGCTCATATTTAGAATAATTACAAATGAATATATTTATTTCTAATTACATTTATTTTTGCATGTTTCTAATTCAAAATGTGACATTAAAATATTTTATATCCAGACAATAAATGTCATTTTTTTCATATTGTTTTAGCAATAATTTATATATATTTAAGTTAACATTATTTCCTGTGAGGTTTTATTTTAAGGTGCTTCCTTGATTACATTCTATGTGAGGGTGTTGCAGCATAAGTGGTTAGCCATATATAGTGCTGGACATTCTACTGTTTTTGTAGTAGTAGCTTACACTCAGAGGGTCTGATTCACAACCTGAATTATTAAGTTTGATTAATCTTTTGAATAAGTTTGCTATTTTTCGGTATTCATAAACTGCACTTTTGGAGTAACTTTCACATTTATATTAACTTGCACTTTTGTAGCAAGTCAAGGACTACAAATGGCCAGCCACTGGTACTGCAATCTACAATATTTCTATAGGAGGATGTTGCAGCACTAGAGGTTGCCCAAGTGCAGTGCTGGAGTTATTACTTTTTTTAGTAGTAACTTACTCATAGTTTGTGAATACAAAAAAGTAGTAAACTTACTCAAATGTGTAAACGTACTCAAAAATGTAACTCATCTTTGTGCTTCAGGTGCCCCATGAGTATGATAATTATCTTTTAAGTGATGTGTTGGTACTGCAAGACACTCAGGAAGGAAGGAGGCGCTTATAGATCCCCAGGTTGGAGAGATGTTGGAATATATAGAGATCCATCATCCCAGGATTAGGAAATGGTGGTCAATGAGTCATGTGACCAAGTATTGAATTTCTAATTATGAAAATCTGTGAAGGCAGATGCCCAAAATGTTCTTAGATCAAAAGTGCTCAAGGCCTGTAATTGAGGGTAAAGTTTGCCATCCACCAGACCTAAAAATTGACCTAAAATGGCAATGTATGTGATGAAAGTAGGAATGGATCATTAAAGAAGGCTTGAAAAGTCTTTAAATAGTTGTCAGGACAAATTATTGGATGTTGTTTGCCCAATCGCATGTATCTTTGATATGACAAAGGAGCTAAGCTTTGATGGTTTTAATAATGATATAGATTACCCAAGACAATAGAACCAAAGCACAATGGTGGTCATTACAACCCTGGCGGTCGGTGTTAAAGCGGCGGTAAGACCGCCAATAGGCGGGCGGAAAGAAAATGGAATCACAACTGTGGCGGAAACCACCAACAAACACAGCCACTTTAACACTCCGACCGCCAAGGCGGTACAAACAGACAGCGCGGCGGTCACCGCCAACAGGCAGGCGGAGGACAATGTACCGCCCACCTTATCACAACCTACCAATCCGCCACCTTTTCCGGGGCGAATTCACTGCAAACAAAAACACGGCGGAAGCAGGACTTTGAAGGGAAAACACTCACCTCTACATACCCCATGAGGAACCAGGACGCCATGGTATGAGAGCTTCACATTTTCCCTGCCCTTATGTTCTTGCTCCTCTACCAGGAGCATGAACGCAGGTGCACCTACGACACAGGGGAGGGAAAAACCAGGGACACCCACACGCAACACCCCACCCCTACCCTCACGCACGACAACACACACACTAATACAGCGTGATACATTTCAGTTACACCCCCTAAACCCCCCGGAAGAATGCAAAGACAAAAGGAAATGAGTGTAACCATTGTAATATATTAAAATCCAGTATGCAAAAATATATATACACTATTAACAAACATAAACACCAAGAATAGTAGTCCAGGTATTGCTCAATTGAAGTCCGTGGAGCACTGGGCCCACACTGCATGGGCGAGGCCCATACTCAATCCCCGAGCATGACGGAGAGAACACTACAGGGGCATCAGATAGCAATAAAACAGGCACCTCAGGGGGAAGGGAAAGGGGGGGCACCTCAGCCAGTTGAGTGCACAACACCAAATCCACAAGGGGGCCACATGCCCACTGTTCAATCCTGGGGAGTGCAAAGCCACAGTCTCTCAAGTCTCTCCAGTGGGTGGTTTGCCCACTGTTCAATCCTGGGGAGTGCAAAGCCACAGTCTCTCAAGTCTCTCCAGTGGGTGGTTTGCCCACTGTTCTTTCCTAGGGAGTGCAAAGCCACAGTCTCACAAGTCTCTACAGTGGGTGGTTTGACTACTGTTCAATCCTGGGGAGTGCAAAGCCACAGTCTCTCAAGTCTCTACAGAGGGTGGTTTGCCCACTGTTCAATCCTGGGAGTGCAAAGCCACAGTCTCACAAGTGGATAACAGTCTCCACTGGTTCTGGAGGGGGCTTTGTGCCCAGAGTGCTTCATCCTGCCAAGGACTGTGTGAGTGGATGCCTTTCTCCACTGGTTCTGGAGGGGGCTTTGTGCCCAGAGTGCTTCATCCTGCCAAGGACTGTGTGAGTGGATGTGATACTCCACTGGTTCTGGAGGGGGCTTTGTACCCAGAGTGCTTCCTCCTCCCAAGGACTGTGTGAGTGGATGTGATACTCCACTGGTTCTGGAGGGTGCTTTGTGCCCAGAGTGCTTCATCCTGCCAAGGACTGTGTGAGTGGATGCCTTTCTCCACTCGTTCTGGAGGGGGCTTTGTGCCAAGAGTGCTTCATCCTGCCAAGGACTGTGTGAGTGGATGTGATACTCCACTGGTTCTGGTGGGGCTTTGTACCCAGAGTGCTTCATCCTGCTCGTGGCCGACTCAGTAGCGTCAGTGCCCTTGGCGCTCATGGGCCAGCCGTGCTTGTGGCGGAGGTGTCCTGTTCAGCGGTGCTTGTGGTGGAGGTGTCCTGTTCAGCGGTGCTTGTGGTGGCGGTGTCATTGGCAGCGGTGCCTGTGGCAGAGGTGTCCTGTTCAGCAGTGCCTGTGGTGGCGGTGTCCTTGGCAGCGGTGCTATTGGCGGCGGTGTCCTGTTCAGCGGTGCTTGTGGCGGCGGTGTCCTGTTCAGCGGTGCTTGTTGCAGTGGGGTCCTTGGCAGTGACTCCGCTGCTGGCGGTTCTGTCTGGACCAGCAGGGCTGGTGCTGGCGGTCCTTTCCGGCCCAGCGGGGCTGGTGCTGGTGGTCCTGTCTGGCCCAGCGGGGCTGATGGCGGTGGCCTCCTGGCCAGCGGGGTTGATGGCGGTGGCCTCCTGGGCAGTGGGGATGATGGCAGTCGCCTCCCGGGCATTGGGGATGATGGCGGTCCTCTCTGCCGTGCTGCTCTTCCCAGACTTGCCGGGTTTCTTGTGCCCCTTCCCCACCTTGGAAGGTGTCCTTGCTGACTCCACACTCCCACCTGTACCCCTGGGATCGGCTTTGGTGGCTGGAATCTTCCCCCTCTCCCACCGGCCACTGGCCAACTTTTGGTGCTTGACAGGTGGGGGACTGTCCGTGCTGTGGCTCCTTGCCACACTGGCTGCCCTGCACTGCAGATTCCGGTGACTACTGGCACCACTGGTCCCAGAGATGTTGTGGCTGAGGTGCTAGGTTGGGACCTGGAGAGTCGGGCCCTAGGAGACTGGCAGGTGGGGGAGGTGAGGGAAAGAGGTCAAGGGTGGACAGGAAAGGTTTCTTGGGAACACTGGGACGGGTAGCTAGAGGGGGTTTGGGAGTGGAGGAAGAGGTTGTGGTTGTAGGAGGTGTACATTTGGTGACTTTGGGTGAAAGTGCATGCGCTGGAGGCTGTTGTGAGGTGGATGGCTGTTGGGTGGGTGTGTGCCTCAGTTTGTGTATCTTGGGAGGTGGCGTCACAGACACTCTGGCTGATGACATAGGAGACGTGTGAATGGTAGTGGGGGTGGTGACTGCACGTGAGCGGGATGTGGTGGTGTGTGTGCTGGTGATGGAAGTAGTGGCTGTAGATGTAGTGCATGCAGCTGTGAGTGGAGACGAGACTGGGTGGGAGGAGGGAGACGAGGAGGAGGGTGGCACAGTGGAGGCAGTGGATGTTGGTATGTCTGCATGTGTGTGATGCTTGCGTGAGTGCCTGTGGGTTGTGTGGTGCTTATGTTTGCTAGAGCTTCCCTTGTGTGTTGAGGTGTGTGCATGCTGGTCTGATGGTGTGCTTGGGGTAGGCTGAAGTACAGGGGTGTGGGTCTGGGTGGAGGAAGTTGGAGGGGGGAGGCTAGAGACAGGGGCAATAGCTGCCATCAGTGCTAAGGCCAGAGTCTGAAAAGCTCGCTGAAGGGCTGCCTGACCAGAATGAATGCCGTCCAGGAATGCATTTGTTTGTTGCAACTGCCTCTCTACACCCTGGATGGCATTCAAAATGGTAGACTGCCCAACAGTGAGGGACCTGAGGAGGTCAATGGCCTCCTCACTGAGGGCAGCAGGGGTGACTGGTGCAGGGCCTAAGGTGCCTGGGGCGAAGGTGATGCCCACCCTCCTGGGTGAGCGGGCACGGGGCAAAGGCTGAGGGGCTGCTGGGAGGGCAGTGCTGGTAGGGGGGCGTGGTGGCTGTACCTGTAGATGCGGGGGGCACAGATGGGGACACCACCACAAGGGAGCTCCCATCAGAGGACTAGTCCGTATCACTGGTGTCAGCTCCCTTCCCCGCAGTGGAGCTCCCCTCGCCCTCCGTCCCACTGGTGAATTCCGAGTCCGTAGCTTCACCCTCCAGGGCCTTGTGGGATGCAGCTCCCTCCTGCTCCAGTGCCACTGCTCCTCCGACTGATGATGCTAATGCACACAAGAACAGGGAAACCACAAAAAGGGGGGGATGACAGAAGAAAGACATGTTGATGCATGCATTACCGCTACCGTTGGCGGACACGACAGACACAGAAGTCCCCTGCACTACGCCGTGCACTTGGGGTCCACTGTTCAATCCCTTGGACATGGCCTACAAGGCTATGGCCGACATCTGCAAACATGGATGTCACAAGAGCCTGACTAGGTGTAGTTGGCACTGTACAAAAGGTAGGGTGGGGTGCCACAGGGTCTCCCAGAAGAAGGGGACCTAACTAGCACACTCGCCCTGGCCTAGGGAAACCCACAGCCCACCTCCCCCACCCAGACACCTCCACTGCCCGCTGAATCAGCTGAATGAGAGTGTACTCACCCCCTTGTGGCTGCTGTGATGCCCTCAAGTGCCCATCCAACTCCGGGTACACCACCGCCAGGATCCTGAACATCAGGGGGGTCATGGTGCGACAGGCAACCCTCCCACGTTGGGAGGCCATGCCCAGCTGGGCCTCCGCCGTCTTCTTACTCCAGTGGCGAATGTCCTCCCATCTCTTACGGCAGTGGGTGCTCTGTCTGTGATACACCCCCAGGGTCCGGACATCCTTGGCGATGGCAAGCCAGATGTCCTTCTTCAGGTGGGTGCTGACCTACATGAATTGTACAGGGGAAAAAGAAAAGTTACTACCAACTGCACCATCACAGTCATTGGCCCCCCTCCCTACCCTTGCCATGTGGCATATGTCCTCACTGTCATTTCATGCACACCTCAATCCCCCCCATCTTTCATCCACCCCACTTCACACAGGCATAGCCCATACAGCATGCTCCCAGTGTACTTACCTGTTTGTCTGGAGGACCGTAGAGTAGCGTGTACTGGGGTAGGACCCCATCCACGAGTTTCTCCAACTCCTGCGTGGTCGAGGCAGGGGCCCTTTCCCCAGACGCATGAGGCAGTGTCTCTTCCAGACTGAGGTCACAGCAGCACTTGCAGTGTAGGTCCTCTCCTGTCGAAGATTAGGTCTCGAGAGATTGAACAGATAGAAAATGGCGGCCGCGGCGGTACATTATCATTGGCTCCTGGGACCCATAAGGTCCAATGTTAACCAACGCAGAATTGCGCCACGGTCTTCGACCGCCTACAGCGACAGTGTACAACGCCAGCGCAGTTACCTCACATTCCACTGTCCCACTTTACAGGTCAGGCAGCCATCATTTCAGGGGCCCACATGGCTTAATTTTTAACTGCGTCACACATACCTAGGCCTTGCCTCAACACTCATACATGCAAATTTTGGATTATGAATCATGTTCTGTGTAAGCTGTGGGTACGTACCTCTGAGTTGGTTGACTCTGTGCTCGCTGTTGCCCTTCATAGGCACCGTCTACTGGGACATGTGAGGAGATGGCGGCATCCTTGGTGTACAGACCGCTGGTGGACCTGTCGACAATGGAGGAAAGACATGTGATCATCACCTACAGGCTTGATCGTGCCACAATCCATTAACTGTGTGCCCAGTTGGAGCCAGACCTGATGTCAGCTATCCGCCATCCCACAGGAATCCCCCCTCTAGTGCAGGTGCTGTCAGTACTCCATTTCCTTGCAAGTGGGTCATTTCAAACAATAGTGGCCATAGCATCAGGGATGTCCCAGCCTATGTTTTCCAACGTGTTGTCCAGAGTGTTGTCTGCCCTGCTGAAACACATGCGGAGCTACATCGTTTTCCCTCAGGTGGAGGATTTGCCTACAGTTAAAGGTGACTTCTATGCCCTGGGACATATCCCCAACATCATAGGTGCCATTGATGGGACACATGTGGCTTTGGTACCCTCCCGCAGGAGTGAACAGGTGTACAGAAACCGGAAGAGTTATCATTCGATGAATGTGCAGATTGTGTGTTTGGCAGACCAGTACATCTCCCATGTGAATGCCAAATTCCCTGGCTCATTGCATGATGCTTACATCCTGCGGAATAGCAGCATCCCTTCTGTGATGGGTCCACTCCAGAGGCACCATGTGTGGCTATTAGGTGAGCACCTGGAAGCAAGTCAGTGGGAATGGTTGTCTTGGTCTGGGGATATCCCTACAGGTTAGTGTGTGTCTAACAGTTGTCCCTCGCCATTTGCAGGTGACTCTGGTTACCCCAACCTGTCATGGCTACTGACCCCAGTGAGGAATCCCAGGACAAGGGCAGAGGAACGCTACAATGAGGCCCATGGGCGAACTCAGAGGATTATAGAGCGGACCTTCGGCCTCCTGAAGGCCAGGTTCAGGTACCTCCATATGACAGGTGGATCCCTATTCTACTCACCAAAGAAGGTGTGCCAGATCATCGTGGTCTGCTGTATACTTCACAACTTAGCTTTGTGACAACAGGTGCCTTTTCTGCAGGTCGATGGTCCAGATGGAGGTGTTGTGGCAGCTGTGGAGCCTGTGGACAGTGAAGACGAGGAAGCAGAAGAAGAGGACATCGACAACAGGAACTCGGTGATCCTGCAATACTTCCAGTGAGACACAGGTAAGAGTACAAACCTGCTTACTACATGTTCTTTAACACTACTACCTCTCTACTGTCTGTCGTTTTCACCCATTGTATGGTCACTGAGTTGTCACTTTCCCTCACGATTTCACAGATGTGGGTCCCACTGTGTGACATCTGCTTTGTTTCAGCATGGACTAGAGCTGTGTGACATAGGTATGTTGACATTACAATTGAAAGAACATTTTGCCACTGTAATTGCTGATACACTATTTCGAAATCACAGACAGACTCCAGATTGTTTTGTGTTTTAAGGGTGTTTATTTAAGTGCTCAATATTGGAGGGTGCTGTAAAATGGTGAGGGGTGATGGTGGAGGAATGTCCATGGCAGAGTCCAGTCTATTAGTCTCACAGGTACATTGCCCAAATGGGCATAGGAAGTGGGGCTGGGGCAGATTGAGGATGGACAGGGTGACAAGGTGGGACAGAAGGATGACAATCAGGGTGCTCTCATTTCTTGGCGGGGGTCTTGGCATCATTCTCTGTCTTTGTCCTGGATCTCAGGGACCGTTTGTGGGGTGGTACTCCCTCTGCAGGGGGTGGGGTGCTGGTGTGGTGGTCCCATGACGGTGCCTCCTGTCCACTAGCGCTGGCAGAGGTGGTAGGCAGTTCATCGTCCAGGCTAGTGTCAGGGGCCCCTTGTAGTGCCACAGTGTCCCTCCTGGTGTTGAGGACTTCCTTCAGCACCCCTACGATGGTGCCCTGGGTGGAATTGATGGATCTGAGTTCCTCTCTGAAGCCCAAATCCTGTTCCTCCTGCAGCCGCTGGGTCTCCTGAAACTTGGCCAGTACCTTTGCCGTCATTTCCTGGGAATGATGGTAGGCTCCCATGATGTTGGAGGGGGCCTCGTGGAGAGTGGGTTCCCTAGGCCAGTCCTCCCCATGTCGCACAACAGCCCTCCCAGTTCCCCTGTGTTCCTGGGCCTCTGTCCCCTGGACCGTGTGCCCACTGCCACTGCCCCCAGGTCCCTGTTGTTGTTGGGGTGGTGGGTTAGCCTGGGTTCCCTGTAGTGGTGGACACACTGCTGCTTGACGTGTCCTGGGGACAGAGGAATGGGCCCGCTGGGTGGGTGCTGTGCTGGTGTTTCCAAAGGGGGGAAGCTCTGTGGTGGCCTGTGACTGTGTCAGGGGAACCGACTTTCCTGAGCTCCCAGATGGGCCAGGCTGGTTATCTAGATCCAGTTGGACAGAGCTGCTGTCATCACTGTGGGCCTCTTCTGTTGATGGTGTGGACATGTGTGGACCCTCCTGTCTGGTGACATTGGGTAGGGGTCCTGCAGGGGTATAAAAGGATGGTTATTGCATCTGTGTGTGCCATGGTGTGTAATGGGTGGGTGACCGTGTACCCCAGTGCTTGCATTCCTGTGTTGGACCTTGTGTGATGGTGGTTTAGGGGGGTGTATGGGTATGTGAAGTGGCCATGCTTTGGTGAAGGGTGTCCATGCTTTGTTGTTGCATGCAGGACTTGGTGTTGGGATGTGTGGTTTGTGATATTGGGACATTTGTGAGGAGTTGGAGTGATGGGGTTGAGGGCGACGGTGGGGGTATGTGATGGCATGCAAGGGGGATATAGTAGTAACACATTGCCTTACCAGAGTCCATTCCTCCATCTACTCCTGCAAGGCCCTCAGGATGCAGAATCGCCAAGACTTGCTCCTCCCATGTTGTTAGTTGTGGGGGAGGAGGTGGGGGTCTGCCACCAGTCCGCTGAACCGCAAGGTGGTGTCTTGAGACCACAGAACGCACCTTCCCCCGTAGGTCTTTCCACCTCTTCCTGATGTCATCCCGATTTTTTGGGTGCTGTCCCACTGTGTTGACCCTGTCCACGATTCTTTGCCATAGCTCCATCTTCCTAGCTATGGAGGTGTGCTGCACCTGTGATCCGAATAGCTGTGGCTCTACCCGGACGATTTCCTCCACCATGACCCTGAGCTCCTCCTCAGAGAACCTGGGGTGTCTTTGCCGTGCCATGGGGTGGTGTGGGTGATGTGTGGGGTGGTGTGTGTAGTGATAAGTGGGGTGATATTTAGTGGTATGCTGTGTGAGGTGCATGACAGTTATGTGGGTGATGGTATTGTGTGCCTGTGGATGCTTTGTAGTAGTTTGTAGTGTCTCTCTCTGTGCTTCTTTCTCAATTGTGGCCGTAGGGGTTTGTGGGTAATGTGGGTGTGTGTTTTATATTGTAATGGGTGTGTGGGAGTGGGGTATGTATGTGTATCAGGTGTGTGTATTTTGATTTGTCCAATGTGGCTGTGTTTTGTAAGAGTGTGTGTATTTTGAGCGCTGCGGTGTATACCGCCAATGGAATACCACGGTTAAAAGACCGCCGTGTGGATTTGTGGGTCGTGATAGTGTGGACGTATTTCTGTTGGTGTGACAGTGGAGGTTTTGTTTTCTCCAGTTTATCATTGACCTTTGGTGTGGCGGACTTCTGTGGGTGTCTACATTTTTGCGGATTCCGTGCAGTGAGTCATAATGACCATGGCAGAATTCCGCTTCCGCGGCGGTGTGTTGGCGGTCTTCTGCATGGCGGTAAGTGGCTTTTGCCGCCAATGCTGTAATGAGGGCCAATGTGTTTAATTAGCAAAGCTAGTTCAGCCATTGGAGCAAAAAGGAGAAAATCAATCCTCAGGAGAATCAACTCTAAACTGAAGACATTGTTGTTGTTTAGGATGGGCCCATGGCAGATTGTTTATCATTCAGATAATTTCCTTCTGGAATTTAGGAAATTTGAGGCCATGTTCCCAACCCTGCATAAGGTCAAAAGTGCAATGTGAAAACTGTTTTTGGGAGCCATTTTTGCCGGCTGGGGGAAGATGAGGTTGCTTTTCCTGTTGTGGGCAAGAGACTTCAACATTCAAGCTGCAAATGATTTCTACCCTGGGGGGATAGGTAGCAGGACACATATGCAGAAAAGGACAAACCTCAGGCAATATGTTAGGGTAGTGTAACTTCCCTTTCCATTTGTTTCCCGCAATGGGAAGGAGGCAGTTTTGAGACATCATTTAAGTGCCTTGAAGATGATTTATCTAGATCCCTCACTGTCACAGACCATAAAGGGTTAAAGAATATAGGGGTCGGCGAAAGCACCGCCAACAGGCTGGCGGTGCTCCTGAGGGCATTCTGACCGCGGCGGTATGGCCGCGGTCAGAACCGGAAAACCGGCGGTGTCCCGCCGGTTTTCCGCTGCCCTGAGGAATCCCCCATGGACTCCCTCACCACCATCCTGTTCCTGGCGGTTTCGACCGCCAGGAACAGGATGGTGGTGAGGGGTGTCGTGGGGCCCCTGGGGGCCCCTGCAGTGCCCATGCCAACGGCACGGGCACTGCAGGGGCCCCCGTAAGAGGGCCCCACTTTGAATTTCAGTGTCTGCTTAGCAGACACTGAAATTCGCGACGGGTGCTACTGCACCCGTCGCACACCTTCCACTCCGCCGGCTCCATTCGGAGCCGGCTTCCTCGTGGAAGGGTGTTTCCCACTGGGCTGGCGGGTGGCCTTTTGGCGGTCGCCCGCCAGCCCAGTGGGAAACCCAGAATGACCGCCGCGGTCTTTTGACCGCGGGACGGTCTTCTGGTGGTCCCAGCCAGGCCGGCGGCTACCGCCGCCGGCCGGGGTCAGAATGACCCCCATTGTTTCTGAGGGTAACTATTCAAGACCATTTTCTGTACCATAATATAAGCTTTCCAAAAGAAGAGAAGATACTGTTAGAGACAGAGATTGAGGAGACGAGAAAAAATGGGAACTAGTAAAAGTTTCTTTTACAGAAGTGGCTTCTGTGAGCAATGTGTTCTTTATGACAAGAGATTGTGAAGCATTAGGGATGAGACCAGTTACAAATTTGCGGGATTGAATCAATGGGTGATGCATAACACTTCAAAATGAAGGAAGTACATCTGCTAACATTCTCAGAGCTCGGGATTGGTTAATGAGACTTAAGGCGTGAGTTAGATGTTGGCAGTCGCACTGCCAAGACGTGTCAGGCACAGACCAGAAAATACCATCACAGCTACAGTCTTCAGTCTTCTGTATTTAGATGTTACAGTTCTGCTGGTGGTCTGAATGGTGGAAGTTCTCAGACAGAGGGGAAATGGCGGCTGGAATCTATGGACATCATACTATAGCAGGGGCTACGAAAAAGAGGTAAGTGACACACACACTGTACATTAGCCATAGGTATACCCCACACCACACACTACACAACAAATCCACACAATTACCCATTGGCATTACAGCACAACACAACCCGTACACGCTGAAAACACACATTGACATACATCCATGACACAGCATACACAGATCATTGATACTGTTCTCACACATGACACAACCACAACAAACAACACAACTACATACCCAGCTACTCAGATACACTCACACACACCTGGTCTCCCACCTCAACCAGTCAATCGTATTGCATATACACAACGCATGTTGACCCACACACGCAACTTGCAGTACATGACAGGTACAGGTCCCCAGGCAATGTGCACACATGGACACTGTACGATCATTTTGGGACCATCATTCATTTGGCAATGAATACTGGCACCATAATAACAGTGGTGTGTGTGTGCAATATGTTTTGTGTACCAGTGTGTCCCTATCTGTGCCTGTCCCACTCATGTCCCTGACATGCATATCACAGTGATAAAAAAATTACTGCAACATGTACATGTCACCAGTGGTCCCCACCTCAAGTGCAGTGTCCACCCAATGAACACTAGCAATGCGGTGTCCCTACCTTAGAGTCCGTCAATGGGGTAGGGTTGTGTTTTCTCCATGGGCCGATGGAAGGTGTTGTCCAGTCGCGTACAGTCAAAAACCGGGGGAAATAGAGAAAAGGTGAGTTTTCACCCACTTTCCCCATCAATCCACCAATTAAGAAATGGAGGTTGGACCTGCTGTAAGGCACATCTAAATCTTCATGGTGGGAAGGCTGGCAGCGATCCCAACAGCATCCCCTTTTTCCTTTACTGCCGTCATCACATGTGGTGTTTGTTGGCAGATACCGTGGTTTGAATATGGCCTTTCATCTATGGGACTGCTAACATCTAAATATGATGGGTGGACTGTTGCAGCAGTGGGTGGACTTTTCTGGTAGTGGGTGGGGTTCCAGTCAACGACGGGACTGTTACTACCAACATTTAAATCAGGCCCTAATTCTCAAGGATGCCTATTTTAAAATTCCAATTTACAGGAGACACTGCATATACTTAGTCCTCAGCTTGGAAAACAGATTGTGGCCATTTATACATTTACATTTTGGTATTTCATCTGCACTATGGTGTTTTTCCAAAATGTTGAGGCCTGCTATGACTATTTGAGTCAGAAATGAGTATGCTTGATTGTCTACTTGGATGATATTGTAATGGCTCAGGATTGGATTATGCTGAATTATGCTCTTGAGAAGCTAGGATATGTTGTAGACAGGAAGAAGTCAATATTAAGACCTATAAGGAACGTACAATTTCCACAGGTGTGGTGCATTCCGACTGTTCAATGCTGAGTCTCTTGGCAGAGAAGATATGGAAGGAATTGAGGAGAATACTGATCAGACACTTTTCCATTGAATGATTTAGGGCGTATGATAGGGCTGTTGCCCTCCGCAATCCAATCTATTCTACCAGAACCTTTACATTACTGTTCACTTCAGAGATTAAAAAGAGAATACAGTTGAAAGAGATTGTGATAGCATCATCATGGTAAGTTTAATGCATAGGAAAGACAGGAGATTTTAGATGGGTATATAATAAAAAGACCTGGAACCCCAAAGCAATTATTACAGGCAAAGTAGAGATGATGATACAATCAGTTGCAAAATGGCTAGGTATGGGTGCTAGGAATGGTTGGTCGGTGACACTTGGAAAATTGAATAAGGAAGAACAGAGTTTCCACGTTAATTGTTTGGTGATTTTGGAAGGGTTCCTTTATGGTGAAGAGTTTGGTGGATGGAACTCCCATATCTATTATTTTGAGGACAGACAATGCTTCAGTGGTTCGATATATCAATTGAGTGGGGTTGAAGTCAAGAAAATCGACAGAGCTAGCAAAGGAGTTGTGATATTATTGATTTATCATCATCACGTGTCAGAGACATTTTGTGTGATGACAGAATGACATTCACAGTATCTGGTTGATTCAAGTGAATGGATGTTGGTCAGACATGTTTCTGATGCTGAAGGCTGGAGGGGGCAATGGTATAGAGATATTTTTGCATTGTAAATGACCAAGTAGCTTCACAGATTTTACAATGGATTCTTGATCCAGAGGATGAGTCAATAAATGCAGTTGTGCAGAGCTGGTCAGGTATTCTTACGCTTTTCTTCTTTGTCAATGACCCACATATTTTTATTACAACTGGAGAGAGACCAAGTATGCCTGGCATTACGTACTCCATGGTGGACAGCTCAGGTGTGATTTCTGATGGTATTGGCAGGTGTGGCAGATCCTTTGGTTCTTTGGTTCTTTAGGTGTTTCAATCTTTTCGGATGAATGCTTAAGGGGGATTTCACAAGATAATTCAGTCAGGTCAATTACAATTGGAAGCATGGATGCTTCCAGGGGTCCCTGTGTAGTCACTTGCCTTTTTGGGTAAGCTTTGTAGTTGGTGAAAGAACCTGGGTGTCAGGAACTAAAATGATGCCTTCCTGTTTGGAATTCTGCAATTATTGGTGTATCAAATGGAGTTTAGATCCTTTTGAGCTTCTGTAGTCCAGAGAATTTTAGCAAAGGTTTAAGTTATCAAATTGTCAAAATGTACAGGTCAGTTATAGCATCTGGCTACTCTTTAGAAAAGGGAGGGTCCACTGAAAGAAATTATTTAGTTTGCAAACTTATGAAGAGTAATTGTTTTAGGAGGCATTCTAAACCTTAATATTCAGCATTATGGGATGTAGAACTAATGTTGTACTTTCTTAACAGTAGGCCTGACGGTTAACACTGTAGAAGGTTATCCCTGTAGAATGGCATATAGGCAGCTACCATGACACGTCACATGTACCTTTCTGCCCTGCCCATTTCTAACCCGATCAGGATGCAGTTACTGCACTGACTGCTGAAAACCATGGGGGGTGCCCCCACCTAGATCATGAGGCCACGTTGGAAGGCTCTGGGGAAAAAGGAGGTTAACACTGCAGAATGGCATGTGGACAGGTCCAGTGCCATGTCACATGCCGCTGACCCAATCAGGACACTGAGGTGAACTCGCTGATGCCGAAAACCACCGGGGGGGGCACACGGATCATAAAGCCACATTGGAAGGCCTGGGGGGAAAAGGACCTGTCATCACATTCTGAGGTGTGAGCTGTGGAGACTGGCAAAGGCTGGCAAAGAAGGGGTGCAGATGGTAATGTGATTGTGCCTAGTGACTGCTTTTCGGTTGCTGAAGATAAAGGCTGCCTTTGGAAGACTTTGGGCTAAGGTCCTGACCTAACTTGACCTAACATAGCAATGTGAGGAACTGTCGAAGGATAGCAAACTGGGAAAATCTGTGGAAATCTGAATTGAGAGCTGTGTACGTTTCATTTCAATTGGAAGGTAATCATCTGTGTGTCTTACATTAATTGCCATTAATCTATTTACAGTGCTATTGCAGTAGATTTGGGTATCTTTTCCAGAGGCTCTTGCAAGTTAAGTGGTATATACCGCAGTAGCCTCCCATGTCATTTTTTTGTTGACTTTTTCCAGACTTTTGGCAAGGGGGACATCTGTACTTTAAAAAAATAAGTTATCAATCCTGGTTCAAGTTGCAGTTAAAGTATGCCACGGAAGTCCACATAGGGAGGCCGCAGATCATGCAAAGAAACCCTGGTGGGGAAGCATCCTGAAGCGTGCGGTCTGACACCCAGTTTGAACTGGTTTAGTGGTCTCAAAGTGGGCATTGAAGACCACCCAGGAATTAGATAAAAATGTAGGCTGCGCTCGGAGATGGCATATTTTGAGTTCCTGCAGGGGGACCCCAGTACGCAAGCTCATACCCCCTGGCTTCTGAGAATAGTGGCTCTGACAATGGCTGGCCTCGCAGTCCAACTCATGGTCAACTGCAGGATCCACTATCAGGAGAAGGGCCTCTGCCATTAGTAGCCCCCCGGGAAGGAGAGGAGTTGCCCGAAAGGGAGTTGCCAGCCTCACAGGACATGCAAAGAAGGCCTGCTACACTGTCAATCGACTTGCATGCCTCAGCAGGCCTTAGTAAACATTCTCTCATTGATTCTACCCCGAACAGAACCTCTGACTTTTTCCCCCTGTTCTGTAACAATACCAACAGGCCTAATGCACTTAGCAGCTCATGGATATCAAGCTCAGAACTGAGTACAGTAACCATTTTTCCTCCTCCTCAGCACATGGAGATATCTATGGGGGAAGTTGTCTGTGCGCCTCGGGCCATACTGGGGATGGAAGATACCCACTCTCCTTTAGAACCTGCTTTAGAACCTGCTCATCTGAATTTGGGTTGGAGGGTTTACCTTCTGCTGGAAGTTTATTGGTTTTAGCCCTGCCCTAGCCCCTCAAGGAACCTTTAAAGAGATTTTTGAGGAGATCAAATCATTAAAAGTCTCTCAGCAAATAACTGCTAAACAAGTCAATGATTGGCTACTTAATCTGAAGGGGAAAGTGTCTCAGGCCATTGATTGGGCTAAACAATAGACATAAATGGGACGCAGTCTTTCTGAGTTAATTGCAATATGGTCCCTTGGTTATACTCTTACAAGAGACACATTTTGTCTGAGGGAAAGAGGAAATTAAACTCCGCTAACCCCGAGTGAGTCAGTATTTTTTTTCCTTGCCAAATTTGGCTCACAGGTAGGCAGCGGTGGTGTTTAGTCGCAAAACTCAGGTTAGATGTTGTTCCCCTCTGATGGACATGGGGTGCCATCAGGTTATAGTTCCTACTGACTGTGGTATCTAACATGCAATCTACCATTGTTTCCTTTTATGGCCCAATTTCTTACAATGTTTATCCTCTTCAGTCATTGTTATGGGAATTATGTAAACTACCGGGGATACTGATTGTAGGGGGTGATTTTAATTTTCTTCCTGCGGCAGGAATGGATTCATCTAATCCTAAATGGGGCTAGCATATGCAAAATGTAGAGCATGTCTTTTTTGATATGTGCTCCGGACTGGACATTCAGGATGCCAGGACCATGCTATATCTCACAATGAGGGTTGTATCCTGCTACTCAAAAAAGTATCCTTCCACTTCACTGATTTACCTTTAACCATCTCACAATATATTATCATGCTGGGGCCTTTTCAGACCACTCAGTGCTTTTTTTAAAGATTTCCTACATTTTGCCCCAGACTATTGAGGACATGCACTATGAATAAGTCATTGCTGACACAAGACTCATTTGCTCGGTCTTTAGCAAAAGAAGTTGAATATTTCTTTACAATTATTGCCCATACTGCAGATGAGGCCACTGGTTGGGAAGCATTTTAAGCCATGATTTGGGGGTCTATGATTTCCTTGCTAGCTTTCCAAATGAAGAAGGATAAAGAAATGCTGTAGAAATTGCAAAGAGAGGCCCATGAGGCTTATTTTGCAACTTCCACAAGGCTGGCCCTTGAATCTTATCATCTTTGGCAGGAGAAGAGGGAAGCTTTGAAAGTCTTCTTTTTAGAGAGATACCCTTAATAGCCATATCTTTAATTGACAGGTCACTGAAGAGGGGCAGAAAATGGGTCACTTCCTGTCCTGGAGAAAAATAACCGAAATGTAATTACAGGAATAAGGGATCCAGACTCAAAAGAAATACAAAGGGATAATGGAAAGATTGGGCAATTATTTCTACGTCACTATGAGACGTTTTATAAGGTGGATAATAACTCATCCATTGTGGGCACCCTAGAGAAAGTCCTTAGGTGCCTCTATCCCAATAAGGACACCTCTGAAGCTTTCAAAATCACCTACTCTTTGCTTCGTTGAATGGAACACTCCCTGGATGGCATAGCTGGCATCATGACATAGAGGCAACTCCAACAGCCCTGTCAATGTGACACCGATGAGGTTGCAACACAGCCGGAGGCCAGACACAACATCCTTCAATCTATGGAGCGCAAGCAGGACTCCTATATTGATTCCATCTATGACTTCCAGAGCGACCTTGTTGGCTTGTTGGCATGCCATTAGACCCTTGTCAGTGCTGTGCTGCCTTTCTTGCTGGCACAGACAAATGCAGCCAGGGGCAGGGGAACCACATCCTCTGCCCCTGATGTTTGTGTGCCTCTGATGCCTCCTGCACAAACACCACCACCCTCAGTGGGGGCACAAAACACACACAGAGGAGGAATATGTAGGCTCCACAACATTCAGGTCTAAAACTGCCTAGTTCATTGCATGTGCCTCTTGGCCAGTTTCCCATTGGACTTGTGTGTATTCTAATAAAGACCAAGCACCACTCTCATCCCTTGCTGTGACAAGAGAAAGTGTTCCAATAGAGGCCAGGAGTTGCTGTAAGGTGTCATCGCAATGGGCACCATGATGTCCTCCTCAACAGGGTGATCATCTTGGACCCCCGACTGGTTGGGAGTAGTTGTTTCTCCCTCTACAATATAATAGAAATGTTACTTGTGACCTACGGTAGTTGCTGACATGAGTAAAGTGGTTGACATTCAGAGTTTAGTCTCATTCTCTTTCATTTAACCGTTAATGTGTAAGACATATGTTACTTTTAGGAGAAAAGGAGAAGTTACATTGTAGTTTACTTTCATATGGCAATATAGTTCTACTGTTTATACATCAAATGTGTGAGAAGGTTGACTTCATGTGCCATGACAGCCTGAGAAACACAATTACCCAGCTCGCTGGCATACCCTGCCTCTGAGGGTGATTTGAGGTGCAGTACACATCTCACTTTGTGGTATGGTGACCACCCGTCTGTAATGTTCACAGACTGCCCCTAATTTATCCCTTCAATCCGTTGTCCATGATGAAAGGCTTAATGTACAGCATTAGTCTGTAATTTTAGCCTTTCACATAAAGGACAAAATGTAATTAGGACAGATCAGTTTCCACAGATGGATTGAAAGGCAGGGAGTCTAGTATGCTCTGAGGGAGGGAGGGGCAGACAGATAAGAACTGGGCTTTCTTGCCAGGGGGTCTCCTTCCCTAAAGAAATGCAAATGTGCACAACTGGTAAATCTGCAAATGCAAAGGGGCTTGGAATCCTGCATTGACTTTAATGAAAGGAGTCACTTTATATAGCGCATACTACCCCTGATAAGACATCTTGATGCTTTCTGATGTCAAAGATATTTTCTTTTAGAGAGGTACTGTAAAGGTGTTCCAAGGTGAGCTGTGGAGTGTGTGGTTTTAATGGACTGTTATAAAAATGTTTGCAATAGGTATAATACGTATATTATTGACCTTTGTATTTTAGAAGGACTTTTTTTTATTTATCTTAACTGTATTTGCACATTTTGTAGCGACCTATATTATGATGTGTGTAAGGCATGTTTAAAATAAGTACTTACACATTCATAGTGCTTTCAGTGACCGCTGCACCTTTTAGTACTAACAAACATTGGCAAACCCAATAGGTATTTTCTATGCAAGAGTTATTGGCTTTGCCAATGTGACTTAGCCATGTTATACACCAGAGTGGCTGGTGTTCAGCATGGCTAAAAGTTAGTGGCATAAAGGAGATTGTTATGAAAAGTCGCAGAGTGGAATGGCAAAGAGTGGAGTAGAGTGTCAGAGAGTGGCAGAGAGTGTGGTGTTTAGGAGTGGCATACTGTGGAGTCGCGTAGAGTAGCATATAGTGGGGTGGTATGCAGTGTATTTTTGTCTGATGTAGTGCGCATTGGTGTAGAGTGTTGCAGAATATATTTGTGTAGAGTGAAGTGGCATTGAATTCAGCGCCATAGAATTCAGCTGCGTACAATGTAGTGTCAGAATGCAGAGGCATAGATTAGAGTGGTGCACAGTAGAGTGTAGGGGTGCAGAGTGGGGTGCATAGACTAGAGTGCTGTACAATAGAGTTGCAGAGTGTGCAGTAGTGTAGTGTATAGTGCAGTAGCATAGATTGCAATATAGACTTGAGTGGCATAGAGTGCAGGGGTGAGCAGTAGAATAGAGTAGAGTGGTGCACTGCAGAGTAGAGTATAGCGCTGTAGAGTGTATTGGCATAGAATGCAGAAGTACAGAGTAGAGTGGTGTAAAGTACAGTGGCAGAGAGTGCAATGTTGCATAGTAGAGTGTCAGTGGAGTGGCATAGAGTGGAGTAGAGTGGCATAGGAGTGGTGTAGAGTACAGTGGTGCAGAGTAGAGTGCAGTAGGGTACAGTGCATTGTTTAGAGTGCAGTAGTTTAGAGTGGAATGGCATGGTGTGGCATGGGTTAGAGTAGAGTGGCATAGAATGCAGTGGAGCAGAGTGGCGTACAATAGAGTGGCAGAGAGTACAGTAGTGTAGAGTGGTGCAGTGACAAAGAGTACAGAGTAGACTCAAGTGTCATAGAGTGCAGTGGTAAAGAGTGGTGCAGAGTGGAGTAGTGTAGAGTGGTGCAGTATAGAGTAGAGTATGGTGCTGTAGAGGTCAGTGGCATAGAGTGGAGTGATGCAGAGCAGATTGGCATAGAGTGAAGTGGTATAGAGTAGAGTGGAGGAGAGTGCAATGTTGCAGAGTAGAGTGTCAGTGCAGTGTGTAGAGTGGAGTAGAGGGGCACAAGAGCAGTGGTGTAGAGTACAGTGGTGCAGAGTAGAGTTCAGTGTAGTACAGTGCAGTTGTTTAGAGTGCAGTGATTTAGAATGGAGTGGCGCGGAGTGGCAAGGGGCAGAGTAGAGTGACATAGAGTGCAGTGGAGCAGAGTGGCATACAATAGAGTGGCATAAAGTGCAGTGGTATAGAGTACATTGGTGTAGAATGCAGTAGTACAGATTAGAGTGGTGTAGTGTACAGTGGTGGAGACTGCAATGCTGCAGCATAGAGTGTTAGTACAGTGGTGTGGAGGAAAGTAGCATAGAGAGCAGTGGTGTAGATTACAGTGGTGCAGTAGAGTACAATGCAGTTGTTTAGAGTGCATTGGTGTAGAGTGCAGTGGTTTAGAGTGCAGTGGCATAGAATGGCATGGGCAGAGTAGAGTGGCATAGAGAGCAGTGGAGTAGGGTGCGTACAATAGAGTGGCAGAGAGTGCAGTAGTGCAGAGTGGTGCAGTGGTATAGAATGAAGAGTATACTTGAGTGGCATAGAGTGATGGAGAGTGGAAGAGTGCAGAGTGTTGCAGTGCAGAGTAGTGTATGGTGCTGTAAAGTGCAGTGGTGTAGAGTGGAGTTATGCAGAGTAGAGTGCTATAGAGTGCAATGGCATAAAGTCTATTGGTGCAGAATGCAGCAGTACAGAGAACAGTGGTGTAGAGTATAGTGGTGGTAAGTGCAGTGTTGCAGAGTAGAGTGGCATAGAGAGCAGTGGCATAAAGTACAGTGTTGCAATGTAGAGTGCAGTGGCTTATAGTTGTTTAGAGAGCACTGGCATAGAATGCACTGAAGTAGAGTGCAGTGGTTTAGAGTGCAGTGGGGCAGAGTGGCGTAGAGTGCAGTAGCGTTGAGTAGATTGCTTCAGAGTAGAATGCAGTGGCAAAGAGTGGAGAGGTGCAGGGTAAAGTGCAGTGGTATAGAATGCAGTGGTGCACAGTGCAGTGACGTAAAGTAGATTGTTTCACAGTAGAGTGAAGTGGCGTAAGAGTGGAGAGGTGCAGGGTAGAGTGGAGTTGCATAGAGTGGCATAGAGTCTGATGACATAGAGTACAGTGGTGTAGAATGCCGTGGCATAGAGTACATTGGTGCAGAGTAGATGAGACTGACATACCATGTATTGATGTAGAGTGTATTGGCATAGAGTGCAGTGGCATAGAGAGCAGTGTCCCAGAGTGCCGTTGGATGGAGTTGTGTGGAGTGGATTAGTGTTGCCTTGACTGTTATGGCATGCAGAGTTGCAGAGTGCAGTGGTGTAGAGGGGCGTAAAGTGCATTGTCATTGAGTAGGTTAGCACAGAGTAGAGTAGAGAGGAGTAGTGTGAAGTAGCATAAAATACAGTGGCATAGAGTGGAGTGGAGATGAGAGGAGATGAGTGCAGTGTCCCACTGTGCAGTGCCGTGGAGTGGTGTAAAGTGGAGTGGTACAGAGTAGGGTGCAGTGGTGTGGAGTGGCATAAGGTAGAGTGGAGTATGCATTGTGTGATAATAACAAATTTTTTATTGATATGACCATTACATTTGCACAGACATACAGTTTTTCAAATAAAACTACGCCGTTCACAGACAATGATGTGTGGAAATTGCATCACCTAATGTATTGATTTGTTTTAATCATATAAAGGTATTTCTTTCCAGCACAGTTCAGAATTAACAAAAATGTACTTCATTCATACTTCTAATTCTGATATCTTCTGAAATCCTTGTAGCAGTTTATTTAAATGTTGTCATGTTATAGAAAACACTCTTTCCTACCCCCAGTATCCAGCAAGATTGTTGCATAAATCCTCTCATTTTGAAGTCAGAGAACAAAACATAAACACTAAGCTCCCACCAAAGACATAGCCTGACATTTGACCTTGTTCTTTGAATGCACAGTAGATGTGATGAGATAAGAACAAGATTTACAGGCCTGTTTACAGAAAGGGAGCACTCTGAAAGATACTGTAAATAAGGTTAGCGCAAGGGAAGGGACGAAGCTAGATAGCCTAAAACAAATAAAGCCAGCAAATTGAAAGCAATAAAATGTGAGATACAAACCACAAAACCCATGGCAAGCAACGGGTGGAATGCATTCCCAAGGAAGCTCTATGAATGTACTTAAAGTTATGGACGTGGTATAATTTCTGGGGAAAATCCAGCATTTTTTACCAGTTTTTATCTTGCAGAGGTTTGGCCACATCAATCACCCAGGTAGAATGACGAGTAGACCTGGAGTGGTCCCCATGTTGCAGAAAAGGTCTACGCACCCATCTTATCAGTTTGACAACAGTCCCTACGGTATAGAGCTTGTGGTACACCTCATGTGGGTTAGTGCTAGGTGGCGGAAATGAAATAGGGCATTTAATGATTGTTTAAGGTGGTTGTAAGTAAGGAGTGGACCGGGGTGTAGATGGTAGTCTGCCACAAGGGTTTGGAAATGTAGTAGCTCGCCATCCAGAAACAATTTTAAGACACCTGCAGCATGCCACTGATGGAGCTGTTCTGAGCACAGCCGTCCTGCGCGAGTGGGAAGGCCTAGCTAAGGTAGTGCAGGAGAACAGACTTTCTTTGTGTCAGTGAGTTTACAGGTTCTAGCAAGGCAAGTTAAATCTGTGCATGATGACCCCGGATGGTGTTCCGTGGAATGCCCAGTAGGAAACAATTAGCAGTGCAGCAAGCCCTCCTTAAAAGTCTTTGCAGATAAACCTCATCTCATGCGGGGGTGGGCAGAGAGCCAGTGGGCCACCTATTGGTACTGTGCAGCTAAATAATAGCGTTCTAAGTCCCAAATTCCTAATCAACCTGCAGTCATGGGTAGCTTTAGAGTGGAAAGAGCTATACGACGGCACCCCAGCAACCAAATCAGATGTGTGGCGTGTCTGAAGAAGGAATGAAGGATAAGCAGGGGAAGGTTTGCAAAATAATACCAACATCGGGTACCACACCATCTTCCCTAGTGCCACGTGGCCCACTACAGAAAGCAGAAGAGAAGACCAACAAGCAGACTGGGCTCAGAGGGACAATGGCACTCTGCCAAGATTTCCATCCTGCAAATCTGTAGGGAAATGGTAGATAATAATCACTAAGTATCAAAATGTAACTGGTTCCCAGTTCAAATTAAGGTCTAATTGTATAGAAACTGAAAAATAGAGCATCTGTTACATATACACCAATTATATTTTAAAAACTTTCTCATGTTCTTACATTTTGTTTGTGAGATTTACATCCCAAATATTTTGAAGATTCTATGTGTACTTGAAAGTTAGGGATAACCCAGATCACTGGTTTGGCTTTTGCTCAAATGAAAAACCATTTTAAGACATGAACAGAGAGGGCAATTGCCTTGCACAATCTTGAAAGTGGTCCGACCCCTGCTCACCCTTCACCAGCACAAACAGCGGACCATTGCGCCAGAAGAGCTTGCCAGGATGGGTTGGTGCTGCTTGTTCAACTATTTGACAATACCTCTCCTGTTTCTCTACTGTCTGCAGAGACAACTCCCCAGGTACGCAATACCTTCCGATAGTCTTGGTGAACCCATCTTGTCTGATTTTAGGAATTGTCCCACCTTGTTCTTGTCTTCCTTATTTATCCAGTTCTTAGCAACAACCATTTGAACCAGTTGCTGTGGATCTCGCATTTGATCGCAATTTCATCCTCCTCTTTTATTATCTTTGATTGGAATTCTGGGCTGCCATTCTGAGATAAATGTAGAGTCCCGGATGTATGCTCTAGTTCTGTTAGACTGCAGACAAGTTAGACTACAGACTACAGACATCCTGACATTAGGTATGAGACTGTCTCCCACATCATCTGCTCTGTGTCATATATTTTTTTTTTGGTTGAAAGTCCATTGGAGGCTGAGGTGAGCCATATGTTTTTGTTCAACCTGTTTAAACTAGCATAAGGTTACTTACTTTAATGTTTCCCAAACTGTTGTCGTGGGTATTAAAATGTTTAGAAACATAATCAAAATGTTGCTGCTGCTTTCTCTCAAAGAAAGATTGGGTAGATTTATGTAGGTGTGATGGCCTTGAAACAGTGCTCAAGGGCATTAATTTACTTTTGAACAAGGACGTAATATGAAACCTGAAAGTAGCATGGCAAGAGGCAATCACAAAAAGACCACATTGAATAAATAGTGCTATGTTGAAAAAAAGTAAATAAATACACTGATAACGTAATGGGTAAGGCCTTTCTTGGGTGTGTCTGTAAAACTGATGTTTGTTCTTAAATTTTTGTCCTGAATTTTGACCCTTGGTCTTGAATTCTTTTTCCTGAATTGTGACCCTTTGTCCTGAATTTTTTACATTCCTATCCAGAATTTGTCTTGATGCCAGGTGGTCACTCTACTTTGTGGATCATTTTTTTTTTTTACATGAAGGCTATGATAATTATGTTTCAGTTCTTGACACCACCACTTTGCAAATTGCACAAAGTCAGCAGGGTACCTGCATCCCCTCAAGCTACATCTCAGCCCACATCTCCAGGGACAGTGCTGTAGGTTTGTTCTTGGAATAGGTTGGATCCTGCAGTCTGACCTACAGTCTGTACACCACACCAGGATGACATGTTGTCCTGGCTTACATTCACATGTGCATTCATTTGGCTAATGGCTCATATTTGGCAGACATCTACACAACTTTACTGTAAGACCTGGCATCCTTGGCTTGGTCTCCCCTCACTTGGTTGCCTCTGCTTCTCATGTTTGTACTGTATGCTGGACTCTGTTTTTGCTGTTTTTGGTACTCTGGGAACTTTATCACTGCTGATCAGTGCTCGTATAAAGTGCATATGTAATTGGTGTTTCAATGATTAGCATATTTGATTTATTAGCAAGCCCCTAGTAAAGTGCACTAGAGGTGCCCATGGCCTGTAACTCAAATGCTACTAGTGGGTCTGCAGCACTGGTTGTGCCACCCACACTAGTAGCCCTGTGAACATGGCTCAGACCTGCCACTACAATGTCTATGTGTACAGTTGTAAATAGCCAAATTGACTTGGCAAGAGTACCCACTTGCAAGACCTAAACCTTCCCTTTAAGGCACCCCCAAGATAGACCCTAGGCATCCCCATGGGCAGGGTGCAGTGTATGTTAAAGGTGGGACATGTACTGATGTGTTTTACATGTCCTAACAGTGAAAAACTGCCAAATTCAGTTGTCACTGTTGTAAGGCCTATCTCTCTTATAGGTTGACATGTGGGCTGTCTTTAAATATCCTTAAAGTGCAGTTTCCCTTTGACAGCAGATAGAAATTTGGAGTTTAGGGTCTCTGAACTCACAATTTAAAATTACATCTTTTAGTGAAGTTACTGTTTAGATTGTTAGTTTGAAAGTGCCATTTTTAGAATGTAGGCAATTTCTTGCTTAAACAATTCCGTGACTCTGCCTGTTTGTGGATTCCCTGTCTGGGTCAGACTGACAATATGCATGTTTGTGAATCTCCTCTAGGCAGTGACACAAAGCGATCTGTGGTATAGCCTGCATATCCAGATGAGCCACCTGAGCTGGAGTAGAGGGAGGAGTGGTCACTTACACCTGAATGGGCTGTGCCTGCCCTCCCACAATGCAGTCTCCAACCCCCATGGTATGTGTCTGGGGCGTGGGCTGGGCAAGGCAGGATCTTGTGAACAACAGAGACTTTCCTTCAAAGCATGACTACTTCAAAGGCAGAAATGGGTTTTAGTAGTGCACCCAAAATCTCAGACTTTAGATCACTTCTGAACCTCTGCCAAGGAGAAGAGCTGAAGAGCAGAGGAGAAGTGCTGCCCCTGCGTGTGACTGTGCTTTGTTGGAATTTTCTCCAGTTGCTGCCTCTGCCTTTGAAAGGGGACAAAGACTGGACTTTGTTGAGTGCCAAGCCGCCAAGGGGGTGAGCAGGGGTTATCCTAGGTGTGTATCTCCATTACTCTGCCTAGAGTGAGGGTCCCTGCTTGGACATAGTGCAAACTGACTGTCGACCAGAGACCCCATTTCTAACTTTGGTGATCAGCGGTGAGGATTGGGCTTGTATTTGTACTTGACATACAGTGATTAAGTGTACACTGCTGTTTTCAGTGAAGACCATTACATGATAACATACTACTTGTTTTTACTTTTGCTCTTTTTGGACGATTTCCTGCTTCCATATTTTTGGTGATCTTTTTGTTGATTCGTGAACTTTTCTGCCTTGGAACTTTGCACTTTTGGTTTGCCATCATGTCTCAATCTGGAGATGCACCAGCTGGAGCTGTTTTTGAGAAGTTAGGGAAACTGGAAAGTTCCATAGTTGCTCAACTGAAACAGTTCTGTAAAGATCTTGCCTGTCACCCACTTCAACTGGCCCTAAATGTGCAGGCACTCATATGCACACTGTAGGTCTAGCCAAACTTGGCAGGCAAGTGGCAAGAGGGGTGGGGGAATATAAGGCTCCCCTCCAAACTTTTCCTGTGGGCATCCTCTTGAAAAGGGCCAGTATTGACATTGTGGGGCCTCTGGGTCCCAAGACAGCCATGGGCAACAGGTTCATCCTGGTCTTGGTGGACCCTGCCACCCAGTACCCAGAAGCCATTCCATTGAGGTCAATCACCTCCCATGTGGTGGGACTTGATTTGATGGGGCATTTTAACCACATGGGGTTCCCAAAGGAAGTAGTATCTGATAGGGGTGCCAACTTCATATCAACCTATATGAAGTCTCTGTGGAAGGAGTGGGGGGTGACATATAAGTTCACCACTCCGAACCACCCCCAAAGTAACGGTCTGGTTGAGAGATTCAACTGCACCTTGAAGGGCATGATCATGGGCTTGTAAGAGCCCTTGAGGTGTAAGTGGGATGTCCTCTTGCCATGCCTTCTGTTCGCCTACAGGGAGGTGCCTCAGAAGGGTCTTGGATTTAGCCCTTTTGAGTAATTGTATGGCCACGCTGTCAGGGGACCTTTGAGTCTGGTTAAGGAAGGCTTGGAGAAAGACTCCAGTAAGCCCCCCCCAAGATGTATACAGTTACAAGCTGGCTTTTAGAAACCAGACAGCCCGCTTCAGGAAGCTCACCCAAGAGAACCTGGAAGCAAGCCACAAAGATATGAAGCACTAGTATGACCAGGATGCAACTCTGGTTGAGTTCCAGCCAGGCCAAAAGGTTTGAGTGATGGCCCCAGTGGAGCCTGGGGCTCTACAGGATAAGTGGACTGGGCCATTTGAGATTAGTAGAGCGCAAGAGTGACGTTACCTATCTGGTGAACTTGAGGACTCCCAGGAACTCTTTGAGGGTCCTACTGTAGTGTGGTTAGTTTTACGTATCCTTTGCGCATTAGATTCAGGCTTTCGGCCTTTGTGCACTTTGCCCTGAATGTATTTTATTCATTTGCTGACAGCTTAGAGCTTCTGTGCACTTTGCTCTAAATGCTTTTTATTAGGCTTTGTACTGTTATTTTTCAAATAGCCAGTTCTACGATGTTGTTTTTTAATCATATCACACTGTTTTGCCTACTTCAGCACTGGAGTTCTCCATAACATATTCACTCTGTGCTTCAGTCAAGGATGCAGTCTGGTACATTGACTATAGACGTGGTAGGAGTTTAGATTTGGCATTCCTTCGTAGGGACATTTTGTGATCACGATGAAATGTTTGTTATAAAATCACTTCCTTGTCCCAATACACGCAAGAGGGAGATTCCGACCAGGGAACCACAACTAGATGCTGACTGCCTCGTTGCAGATGCTGAACCAGATCACAGGCCTTTGCTCAGGTATGAGGGCTGATGTCTCCCCAGTGATTCGGAAAGGCATGCTAGAAGCTTAACATGCTGTGCTCTAAATAGAACAAGCAGAGGGAGAGTAGAAACTGTTAGGCACTATGATAGCTTTGTTCTTATGTTTTACTCTCCTGGTGACTATTTCAATCCTACTATGTTGTATTGTTCTGGTTATTGCGGCTCACGCCTTATTATCTAAAATACAGTTGTTTTATTAAAACATTATATAAAACTTATACTGTCTTTGTCATTTGTACATGAGATCATATTGTAAATGAGAGAATTGGTTTGGATCTGAGTGACCACGACTTCCCTGAGAAGTTTCAAAGATGTCATGCGCTTGGCTGCCTAATCATTTCTTCCCCGTGGGAGAAATGAGGCACTGCTAGTTAGCCGGAGCAAAAACCGGATTTAGGGTGACAGAGTTCTTTACAAGTGGGTCAGACTCAGTCCCCCACACCGTTATTGATCCTGCTGCCTAGAAATCCAGTATTCTCATTTAGGATAATGAGAGCCCACGCGACATGGCGCCCAACGATTGGTCTGGCTCTAATGTTTAGGTCCGACTGACTCTCTCGGTCTCATATATATTTTGACTCCTCGGTTCCGTACGCGGAGACGTCCGTGGGGCTGAGGGTTTCCGCCACCAAGGTATAGGTACATCCTGTTACTTAGTGGTCGGTTGTTCAAGCTTGAACTTTGAAAGGAAAAACCCCAGTATTGGTGTGCCTTCTCTGACCTAGAGCTATTTTTTTTAACAAATGGCGAATCCTAAAGTAGTGAATATAGCAATCAATATGCGTCACCCGCTCACAGGACATCTGATAGCACATGGACTGACAGTCCAGGGGGGTCCAGTCACTTTTGTGGTGGACGCCCATGCAGCCTATAGGAAAGAACTTTTTTATTCTTGGGTCGTATTTCCAGCAGTTGATGGGGGTACAAATACTTTTCACGAATACACTGTTGCGAATGTCCCTGGACAATACAGGGCTTATGCTTACTTAGAGATACCTCTATCTTATCAAGAACACCATAATTGGCTTGATGGCGCCCTCCCACATACAGTAGCACAAGTGAGGTTAGGTCCGTTGAGTAATGATGGTCCGACCTGGCCTTTATTGGCTACTTACACACCATATCCTGCGGTTGCAAATTTGGCAGTGGCTAATGTGCGTCGTTTATATATAGACTTAGCAACTACATACAGAAGATTGGTTCAGTTTGTAATGCAGGCATTAAATACTAATGCAGCGCGTGCTGCACCGGCGCACCCACAAGCAGTGGTTCCGGGAATCAATCCGGCCACTGTACAATCAGTTATGGGTAAGGTACCGGCTAAACGTGAGGAGACTCCATTTTCGCTGGCACAAAAAATTTATACGCTGGAAGCAGTATTTCCCCATACGGGACCTCAGGATAAACATAGAATATTGACGATGTGTTTGCCGTATGGGATGGTTCCTCCGGTGGACCTTTGTAATACCTGGGGCACGGTGTTTGCCGCGCTCTACACTACAGCACACGGTACACCGACTTTACCTAATTTACCGGAAGTGCTTAAACAAATTCAAGATGAATATGGGGCTGCCCCTGCCTTAGATTTGGGCATGCAGTTAATGGGCAATTTTGCCATGGTTTCTTCTATTATTTTGAGTAATCTCAAGGGAGAGGCAGTAGCACTAGCAGTGCGAATGCGTCTTCGGGATGTTCCGCAGATTGATCAGGAGCGGGAACTTCCGAGGATAATAGCAGAGACCTATTCCAGTATTGGTCGCGATAGCCTAGCGGCTAGACCGCAAAAACCCCAATTGCAGGGTAAAAATAATAAAGATAATGCTAAGCAACAGCAACCTGAGGGTACAAAAAAGTGCTGGGAAAAGAAACAGCAAACACCTAAAAAAGACGGGGGACAGTCTCCGCAACCGGTGACCCCGCAGAATAGGTATAATCTCAGAAATAGGGATAATTTGAAGACGCCTGATAGATATCAATATACTGATACACGGCAATCTCGTTCCTTTCAGGACTCCTCAGAGAAGAGAAGTGAGAGAGGTGGGCGGTCAGAGCGGAGGACGGAGTATGTGAAACCGAGACAGGATTCACAACGCTCAGCGGAGGTTTCTGTTAAACAAGAAGAGAAACCGCTGCAACAAAAACAGCAATTTAAAAAGAAGAAAGTGGCAGCAGTCTCAGTTAGACATGCCGCTCAAGAAGAGAGTTCTCTTGACGAACAAGACATGGGCGTTAGCACTGTTAGACAGCGAGGCAGAGGTCACAATAGTTCGCCTGAGTCTTCTAGAGCATCTGGAGGTGAAAGCAACTGATGACTTCATACAAGTCGAAACGGCGGACATGCGAGTCTCTGATCCTGATAGAGTATATCAAGTGACTCTACGATTAGAAGGGGACATTGACCGCATTGTACACGCCATCTTTTGGGACCATGTGGTAAAATCATATGATGTTCTGTTGGCCAAACAGGATTGGCCACCTGACTTTGTTCGCGACTGTCCGGTTGGGGAGGATGTTATTGTACCTTACTTCTCACCACTTGTTCCGAGAGAGCTGGCGGAGTCCTATGGTAAAACATGGGCTCTAGCACAGGCTCCCGCCCTATATAGAAATAACATGGGGTGGGATAGACAATCACCTTATCATGTAATTCCAATAAAGGGCACACCTCAGCCACAGCCGCAGTATCCTATTAAATTTGAGGCAAGGGCATCAGTTAGGAAAATTCTGACACAATTGGAGTACCAGGGTGTAATTGAGCCCTGTGTCTCGCCGATGAATAATCCCTTATTTCCGGTTGCTAAACCGGACCATTCATATATGATAGTGGTGGATTACAGACATTTGAATAGTCATACACGCACATATGCAATACAGAATTCACATAGCGCAGCGCTTATGAATAATATAGTACGTAAGAAAAACAAAACAACGTTAGATATCTCGAATGGATTTTTCTGCCAAAATATAGCGCCCGAAAGTCGGAACTATACCAGTTACAGTGCGTTTGGCTCTCAGAAAAAGTTTTGTCGTTTGCCTCAGGGGTATAAGAATAGACCAGGACTGTTTTCGGCTCGTGTGACTGAAATGCTGCACGAGTTGGACCCTGAAGCGTTATCATATGTTGATGACATACATTTGACAGACGATGAGATTCTGCAACATCTAAGGCGCGTATCGCGCATTGTTGTGGGGTTTGCTGATATTGGCTATAAGTTTAATTTTAAGAAATCAAAGATTGCCTTCCTCAGCGTCATTTCCCTGGGATATGAGTTGTCGAGTGAGGGCAAGAGCTTAGCGCCACATTTTTTGGAGAAATGTGCTTTATTGCAGCCTCCTAATACGGTTCGGAAGCTCCAGTCATTGTTGGGGTTTCTGAATTTTGGCAGAACTTACATTCCTGATTATGCTACGCGTATAAAACCCTTATACGAACTGATTCGCCCGAATTTTTCGAGTAGATTTTGGACGATTGAGCATACACACATACTGCGAGAGTTACAGACTGATCTCTTAGCAGTTAAACACTTACACACACGGGACAATAAGACACATTTAGTCATCAGGGTGATACCTGGGGCTGTTGGGTTTACGTATGTCACCTTTAATGAGGGTGAGACAGTCCCGATTGCATACAAGTCCCACTTGTATTCTGCTGCAGAACAACGATTTGCGCAGACTGAGAAAATACTCACTGCAGTACAGATGGCTGTGATTAAAGAAAGACCGCTTGCCAAGGGCCAACGCATCATTGACGTTTCCCCGATTCCGGCCTTAGAGGCTGTTACAAAAGCGAGTGTTCCTAATTCGAAAGCTTTACACCCGCGATGGATACAATGGGCTACGTCTTTGACAGCCACCGATGTAGATTACATATTTGACCCTAAACTGCAGACTCAAGAATTTCTTCAATATGAAATAGAGTACCCAGTTCCTGCTGGCACATTGCCTATTGACCAATATCAGGTGGTCATGTATACCGATGGCTCTGCGCAACCAGCGGTTGGGACTAAACAACAGTATTCTGCTGCATGTGCGGTGGTGAGCGGCACTATGGAGGGGGAATTGTTCTGCCCCGACATACTTATACTAAAACCATGGGAGATTGCACGGCGCAGCTGGCTGAGGTCAAAGCTCTACTGTTAGCGTTGGAGCACGCGGATCCGGCGATTTTGACATTGCTGGTCTGTGACTCCTACTACTGTGTTCAGTCTTTCAATGAATATCTGCACTATTGGAAGTTGAATGGGTTCAGAGATTCTAAAGGCAACACCATTAAACATAAATTGTTGTGGGGTAAGGTTGCGGATCTGAAAGAAACGCTTCCTAAGGTCCATGTTGTGCATACACTTGGACACCAGTGCGTTGGAATACATGTTGCTGGGAATACTTTGGCTGATGAAGCCGCAAAGTCGGCAGTGGCTGTCGCCACTGTGGCCGCAGTGACTCGTTCGAGTTCCAAACCAGACACAGAGATTTCGGCTGCCATAAAAGCTACGGCTGATGGCACGCCGTTTCCTAAAGGATTTCCTTCTAAATATGGTTACTGCTTGAGTAGTGCGCTAAATGCTGTTGTTAATATTCCAGGCATTGATGTACGCGAACTACCCAATAAAATTGAGAGACCTCGATTAATTTCTGCAGCACATGAGGGGGTGGCGTCTGCACATGCTGGTGTGGCTGCCACAATTTCACTTTTACAGGCTCGTTACTGGTGGCCTGGTCTCTATAAAGAGACAAAGCAATATGTCCTTTGTTGTGACGTTTGTCAACAGATTAAAGCTTTGTCGGCTAGACCCCCGCAGCAGACGCCCCTTCTGATTTCAAACAAACCTTTACAGTGTGTGTACTTGGATCATTGTGGTCCGCTGACACCAGATAGTGCATACAAATATATATTGGTTGCTGTAGATTCGTGCTCCAGATTTGTGTGGGTATGGCCACAACGCTCGGCTGACGCTCGGACTGTTATTAAAGATTTGCGCATCTTTGTCGATACATTTGCAGTTGCGGCTTTTCATTCGGACCAGGGCCCTGCTTTCGCCTCTAAGGCATTCAGGGACACCATGGCTTCGTTGGGGGTCCAACTCCAATTCTCGTCTCCATTTCATCCCGAGGGAAATTCTGTCGTGGAGCGTTTAAATCGTGATTTAAAGCAATCCTTAACAGCCAGGGTTATAGGTACGGGTCGTAGTTGGCTAGCCCACCTATATGGAGTACAGAGAGCACTTAATAACTTGCCTAGACGGTCACTGGGGGGTCGTACTTCATATGAGTGCCTGTTTGGAACACAAATGTATGTTCCTGATCTAGATGGTCCTGGTGTGGAGGCGGCAGTTACGCCCTTTGACATAAATGATCGTGTCACTGTTTTGCAGGATTTACATTTCCGTGAAGATAACTCTTCTGCAAGTGCTGCCTCCTCAGGAATTAAGGATGAGCCAGTAACACCTACTGGTTGGATACCCAGGATTGGGGATCTAGTGCTTGAAAAGGTCGCAGTAAAGAAAGAATTTGGTCCTTCTTGTCTCTGTGTTAGGGGTGAGCGGCACGAGAACTGTGATTTTACCGCCGCTGCAAGGGGCCAAAGGAAATCGCTTTGTTTCCATTGATAATGTCAAGTTACAACATGTGGCCGATTCTGCACAGCAGACCAAGAGGGACACCCAGTAGTTCCGGCATCCCTCTCACTACTGGGGAAGAAGTCCCGCTGCAGGTGATTTACACCAACGCTGTTTCCTCTCCAAGCTTGGGGAGGGTGGAAGATGATCTTGCGATTGTTCCACAGACAACGATTAATATGGAATCTTTTGATCAAGTTGCTGTAGGTTCTACTGATGTTTCTGAACATGTTGTTTATAGCGTGCCTAGGAGAGAGCCTCCATCTGCTTCTTTGTTCACAATTGCACCTTTTGCAAGAACTGCCTCTGGCTGCTTCAACAACGCTGATGAAGCAGTGTCCAGCTCCTCGTCCTCGATGTCTTCTGTCCGAGGTCCACGAAAGCTGCTGGGTTGGCTTAAACGCACATATTTTGTTTTTCCTTGGAACTATTTGTGGCTTTTTATGGCTGTAATGACTCTTTTTTTATGGTTGGGATTTGTGGTTACTTTTTTTCTAGTAATACATGGTCATTTTCTTCCTGATCGATCTGACATTGAGCACGTGGAGACTGTGTTGAGACCACATTTTTTGTCTCATATGGTTCGAAGAGACTTGTCCAATGTGAACATTTCTGCAATACCGATTCTGGATGGGATTGTGTGGGATAAAGTAATGTTTGATATATATGGTCCCACTGAATTGATTCAAATACCGTATGTCCTCAAGTTACCAATGAATGATATTGTTATACCAGGCATTGTTTCTGATGATTGGGATGTGAAGACAGTAGATTCTATGCTAACAGATTTGCAATATTATACTGTCTATGACGATGAAGATGCTTACCAATTTAGAGATAATCATGGTGACATGTTTTGCTACAACTATTATGGACACCACTTTATTCATAAAGCTAGTAGCCCTAAGTCCATATTTAATTATGTGCAATGGGAACATTGCTCGACTCCTCCACAAGGGAGTTCGAAAACGTATTATGATAAATTGCATATTTTTCTGGGCATGATCAGCGGAATGCTAAGTCTTACTATTTTAAAGTTGCACCGTATTCTAATAAGCAAATTTTATTGACCGATACTAAATTACTGTATTCAAATTTGTTTGTATCCAAACTTTCGGTCGAGGGGTATGAATACTGGTTAAAGACTGTTGACTTGAAAAGTGTTTGGGGTACGAAAAATTGGCAGATGCAAGGCAGGGATACATTATTTAGAGCATGCATTATCCCTGTGCAGATGATTTTCCTCAATGACACAGTACAACAGACTAGCTGTTTGGGCTTGGCGACAATTAGAGAGTTGAATTTGCCTAGTATACCTGTCCCTTCCAAATTAAACAGCTGGCAGCACTATGTGAATGCTACTTTTAGTGAATTTACACATTGAGTCCAGAATGGTACGCTTAACACTTCATCGTTACATCCGGGCGGGTGGTTATTATGGCCTGTAGACGCTAATAAGTGTCATCAACATTTTGTCACCTCTTCAGGGGGGTTCAGGACTAGTAGGGCAGACCCTCGTTACATTTCACCAGAACATGCTGATATTATAACTACGTACAGCGTGGGGAAGCTTTGTCAACAATGGTTGAAGTCATCCACGCTGGATGCAGTTAAGTCACATCTCACGTTACTGTCTAATGGTACTGATTTACAAGATTTTTTGTCAGGTCCCAAGGTACCACGGAAGAAAAGGTTTATATACGAAGTTTATAATGAGATTTGGAAACTTTCACAACAGGAGGCTGCAGCCCGGTTGAGGCAGATTGATCAGGAAAATCTGCTGCAGACTTTGGCGGTCATTCTGACCGCGGCGGTCGGCGGTCGCCGGCCACCAAGCGGTTCCCGCGAAAGACCGCGGCGGCCATTCCGGCTTTCCCGCTGGGCCGGCAGGCGACCGCCAGAAGACTGCCGGCCGGCCCAGCGGTAAAGCCCCTTCAACAATGAAGCCGGCTCCGAATGCAGACAGTGAAAATCTTTGTGGGGCCCTGTTAGGGGGCCCCTGCACTGCCCATGCCAGTGGCATGGGCAGTGCAGGGGCCCCCAGGGGCCCCCCGGCACCTGTTCCCGCCATCCTGGTTCTGGCGGTGGACACCGCCAGAAACAGGCTGGCGGGAAGGGGGTCGGAATCCCCATGGCGGTGCTGCAAGCAGCGCCACCATGGCGGATTCCCTGGGCCAGCGGGAAACCGCCGGCTCCCCTTTTCTGACCGCGGCTTTACCGCCGCTGTCAGAATCGCCCAGGAAGCACCGCCAGCCTGTTGGGTGTGCTTCCGCTGCCCTCCGCCCTGGCGGTCATGGACCGCCAGGGTCGGAATGACCCCCTTTGTCTGTTGTTGATAATGGCATGCATACCCTTTCTGACCGTGTTTACACGATTGACAGCATAGTTTCCTCTGCTATTGACATTATTAAATCGGACATGTCTTCTTTATATCATGGGCAGAGTCAGACGCGGTCCATCATGCAGCCGGGTTGGACTCTTCAAACCTTGAAGGCGGGTCGCGTTCCATGGCAGCACATTCGTGCCAGAGAGATCTTTATCTCCTTTAATTTGACTCGTCAACAACAGCTGATGGCTAAAAAGGAAGCGACATATGTTATGGTGAATATTGAGAAATTGGAGACCTGCCTTTCACGGTGGCTGAGATTCCGTAAGCTGAGTGGTGGTTGATTCATGGGGTTATTAATTTGCCTATCTCCACTCTGCAATTTACTTCTTGTTTGAAGCACATTCCGGTGGGTAGATATGAACTATTGGGAGACAGTTACGTACACGAGGTGTGGGAGCTTCCCTTTCAATACAGATGTGTTAATGGTTTGAGGGTGGTTTTTCTTAGCGGTAGCGAATGCGAAGCTTCTGTCAGGCATTCCATGGTTTGTAAACAGCTGTCCTTGCACGGAGCGTGTAACGCTTCGATTGCTAACTTAGCTTGTTATCTGAAGGGAGTTCCAGTCCCGGTTATTAAAAACACTTTCCAGGTGCTTTCTAACGGCAGTTACATTGTTCTTAACAGCGAACGCTGCTGTGGCATGCGTGCCGGGAATAGTTTACATTGTCGTTGTCAACAAGGCCGTTACATGCTGCGGGAATGTGTTGTTTCCCCCCACTCAAATTAGGGAGGTGGCGGACATCTGGCCTCATATTGCTACTTCCAAGGTTAATTTCGACAAGTTGAATCGGCTGAAAGCTTTATTGTTTCAAAAGCACGTGGCCCTTACATCTGCTAGCGAGATCTACGCACTTCAGGTGGCAAGGTCATCGGCGGAGATACAGTCCCTTTTGAATACTAACTTTCCAAGTCACTTCGGTGAACTTGTGGGACGTATATTTAATGCATCCAGCACTGCTGGTATTGCTCATTTTTTCAAAGCCGTTGGTGTTGGTTTTGCTCACACCTTCTCTTCCATAGTCGGTTTGATACCTTCGGCTATACACTCTATTTTCGGAAGCATTTTTGGGGGTTTCCCGATTACTTTGGCTTTGTTGGCTGGAGTCTTGCTATTGTTGCTATGTTTTCGTAATGGCTGTCCCGCCACGACGAGATCCTATATTGCTGCTCCCGTCAGCGCAGCTGTGTCGTGAATGCATGATGTAGTATTTTGGAGCTACACTCCTGGGCCATTTGGAGTGTGACTGGTCTCTGTCTTTCAGACCGGTTTTGGATTGTGTGCAACCCGTGTTTCGGTGCCTTTGGTGCTCGTTTGAACATGCACTGGCTTTCTGTCTCTCACTGCAGCGCCCTCCAGTGGTCGATCCTGATCTGTTGATGTTCCCGATTAGGGCTCATTAACAGACTTGTGCACTACGGTTGCGTTTGCTTCGTGAGGCGGTTTATGAGATTCCCTTCCTGGAGGAAGATGGTATTGTCTCTTTCATAGGCCCTGCACGGGGTGCCGCCCTGAATGGTTTTGGGGCTTTGGAACACACCTGCTCCATGGTACTTTATGGCGTGGATCTTCCGATATTAACATATATCGAAGTGGAGGAGCTCCTACCTTTCATTGCTTCTCTCTGACAATTGGATTTTTTTTCTCTCTCCGGCAAAATTGACACTATATTGAATTTGGCTTTATCGTCACATGTTTCCTAAATTTATGACTTTGTTGTCTTCTTACCATGTCGAAATATACGGTTTTATTTATTGTTTATATTTGGGGCATGCTTTTATATTATTGGAACCACTTGCTACCGACAAGGGGAGGGTGTAGTGTGGTTAGTTTTACGTATCCTTTGCGCATTAGCTTCAGGCTTTAGGCCTTTGTGCACTTTGCCCTGAATGTATTTTATTAATTTGCTGACAGCTTAGAGCCTCTGTGCACTTTGCTCTAAATGCTTTTTATTAGGCTTCGTACTGTTATTTTTCAAATAGCCAGTTCTACGGTGTTGTTTTTTATTCATATCACACTGTTTTGCCTACTTCAGCACTGGAGTTCTCCATAACATATTCACTCTGTGCTTCAGTCAAGAATACAGTCTGGTACATTGCCGATAGACGTGGTAGGAGTTTAGATTTGGCATTTCTGCGTAGGGACATTTTGTGATCACGATGACATGTTAGTTATAAAATCACTTCTTTGTCCCAATACACGCAAGAGGGAGATTCCGACCAGGGAACCACAACTAGACGCTGACTGCCTCGTTGCAGATGCTGAACCAGATCACAGGCCTTTGCTGAGGTATAAGGGCTGATGTCTCCCCAGTGATTCGGAAAGGCAAGCTAGAAGCTTAACATGCTGTGCTCTAAATAGAACAAGCAGAGGGAGAGTAGAAACTGTTAGGCACTATGATAGCTTTGTTCTTATGTTTTACTCTCCTGGTGACTATTTCAATCCTACTATGTTGTATTGTTCTGGTTATTGCGGCTCACGCCTTATTATCTAAAATACAGTCGTTTTATTAAAACATTATATAAAACTTATACTGTCTTTGTCATTTGTATATGAGATCATATTGTAAATGAGAGAGTTGGTTTGGATCTGAGTGACCACGACTTCCCTGAGAAGTTCCAAAGATGTCATGCGCTCGGCTGCCTAATCATTTCTTCCCCGTGGGAGAAATGAGGCACTGCTAGTTAGCCGGAGCAAAAAACGGATTTAGGGTGACAGAGTTCTTTACAAGTGGGTCAGACTCAGTCCCCCACACCGTTATCGATCCTGCTGCCTAGAAATCCAGTAGTCTCATTTAGGATAATGAGAGCCCACGCAACACTACATGTCAATCACCTCAAGCCTCATTTTGAGAAGACAGCGGTAACAATGCTCTTGGCAACAGATGATGGTGTGGAGGAAGAGAGTGAACCTCTTCCTGACCTCTTGTCTGCCAAAGAGAAAGATGGGTCATTTGAGGGTGTGAACCTCTCCCCCTCCTTGGCCCCTGACCAACAGAGGGAATGTCTCCAAGTGTTGGGACAGTTTGCCTCTCTATTTTCCTTGATCCCAGAGGTTACTCATCTGTGTACACATGATGTGGACACTGGGGACAGTCCTCCTGTTAAACATAAGGTTTACTGAGTGACTGACAAGGTTAGGGCCAACATAAAGGTTGAGGTATCCAAATAGTTAGCCCTTGGGGTAACTGAGTTCTCTAGTAGCCCTTGAGCCAGCCCTGTGGTCTTGGTCCCAAAAGCTGGTGCGCCTGGTGCCTCCCCAGAACTCAGGTTCTGTGTAGATTACTGGGGACTCAATGCAGTCACTAAGACTGACATGCACCGCATTCTCCTAGCTGATGAGCTCATTGACCAGTTAGGGGGTACCAAATATCTAAGTACTTTTGATGTGATCTCTGGATATTGACAGATTGCTCTGACAGAGCCGGCTAAGGAGAGGTCTGCATTTTCCACCACAGATGGGCACTACCAATTTAGGGTTATGCCTTTTGGGATGAAGAATGTCCCTGCCACCTTTCAGAGGTTAGTCAACCAGGTGTTGGCTGGGCTGGATGATTTCAGTGTGGCTTACCTGGATGATATTGCTGTGTTCAGTTCCACTTGGGAGGAACACTTGCAGCACCTCTGCAAAGTGTTGGAGGCCCTGCAGAAAGCAAGCCTCACTATTAAGGTTAGCAGGAGCCAAATAGGGCAGGGGTCTGTGGTGTATTTGGGACAACAGGTGGGGAGTTGCCAGGTGGCACCCCTACAGCCAAAGATTGACACCATTCTGGTTTGGGATCCCTCCCGCAAGGCCCAGACTGAGGTGAGAGCCTTTTTAGGTCTCACAGGATACTATAGGATGTTTGCCAAGGGGTATGGCACTATTGTTGCCCCTGTAATGAGTTAACCTCCAAAAAGCAGCCCAGAAAGGTGATCTGGACTGAGTCTTGCCAGACAGATTTTGATGACCTGAAGGCAACCGTGTGTATGGCACCCATGCTGAAGGGACCTGACATATCCAAAGAATGTGTTGTGCAGACTGATGCTTCAGATCATGGTGCAGGAGCAGTGTTATCATAGCTAAATGAACAGGGCCTAGACCAGCCTTCAGCCTTCATTAGTAGGAGGTTACTTCCTTAGGAACGTAGGTGGAGTTCAACTGAGCATGCAGCTTGCTAGAGCCTGTGCACTGAAGAAGCTAAGACCGTACTTACTTGGGACTCATTTCCGGGCTCAGACCTACCACAAGCCCCTCAGATGGTTAATGCAAATGTGGGGGAGAATCCAAAACTGTTGAGGTGGTCCATTTCCCTGCAGGTAATGGACTTTACAGTGGAACAACGTGCTGGAACAGAAGACGCCAATGCTGATGGTGTGTCCAGATTCTTCCACCTTAGTGATGAGACTCCCATGAGGTTGGTTAGTTCTCCCCACTTTCAGCTTGGGGGACACGTGTTAGACCTGACATCCTTGGTGTGCTCTCCCCTGTCTTTTTTGCCTATGCTTCCCATGTTTTGACTGCATGCTGAACTCTGTTTCTGCTGTTTTTAGTACTCTGGGCACTTTACCACTGTTGACCAGTGCTAAAGTGCAAGTGGTCGTGTGTAAAGTGTATGTGTAATTGGCTTTTCCATGTTTGGCATATTTGATTTACTACTAAGTATCTAGTAAAGTGCATTAGAGATGCCCAGGGCCTGTAAATCAAATGCTACTAGTGGGCCTATAGCATTGGTTGTGCCACCCACATTAGTAGCCCTGTGAACATGACTTAGACCTGCCACTGCAGTGTCTCTGTGTGCAGTTTTAAACTGCCAATTTGAATTGGCAAGAGTTCCCACTTGCCAGGCCTAAACCTTCCCTTTCTTTACATGTAAGGAACCCTTAAGGTATGACCTAGGTAGCCTCAAGAGCAGGGAGCAGTGTATGTTAAAGGTGGGACATGTACTGATGTGTTTTACATGTCCTAACAGTGAAATACTACCAAATTCAGTTTTCACTGTTGCAAGGCCTAGCTCTCTCATTGGTTAACATCGAGGCTGTCTTTAAATATCCTTAAAGTGCAGTTTCCCTTTGAGAGTAGACAGAAATGTGGAGTTTAGAATCTTTGAACTCACAATTTTAAAATACATATTTTAGTGAAGTTGTTTTTTATACTGTTTGTTTGAAAATGCCACCTTTAGAAAGTAGGCATTTTCTTACTTAGACCAGTCTGTGACCCTGCCTGTTTGCAGATTCCCTGTCTGGGTCAGACTGACAGTTGGGCTGTTTGTGAATCTCCTCTAGACAGTGACACAAAGGGAGCTGGGTTGTAGCCTGCATATCCTGATGAGCCACCTGAGCTGGAATGGAGGGAGGAGTGGTCACTTACCCCTGAATGGTGTGTGCCTCCCCTCTGACAATGCAGTCTCCAACCCCATATGGTGTGTCTGGGGCCTGGCCTGGGCAAGGCAGGATCTTGTGAACAACATAGACTTTCCTTTGAAGTTTGCCTACTTCAAAGGCAGAAAGGGATATAAGTAGTGGACTCAAAACCCCAGACTTTAGATCACTTCTGAAACCAAGAGGAAACTATGCCAAGGAGGAGAGCTGAAGAGCTGAGAAGTGCTTCCCCTTCCTATGATTGTGCTTTTTGGGTTATCCTGCAGTTGCTGCTTCTTCCTCTGAAAGGGGACAAAGACTGGGCTTTGTTGTGCATTCCTGCTTGAAGATGAATCTCCAAAGGCTTGAACTGAGCTTGCCTCCTGTTTTGAAGTCTCAGGGCCATCAAAGACTTCCTCTGCTATCACCTGGACTCTCTGCTGAGACTCCTGCCCTGCCAAGTGGTGCCATATCCAGTCCCTGAGCCCTTGAAAGTTGAAGTTGGCAGAACAAGGACTGAAATCCACACACAGAACTCCGTGTGGGGAAATTTTCAACACACCATCTGCAACGCGGCTGATAAATGGCGCGTCATCTGCTTCGCGGCTGAAACCGATGCTCCACCTGCATCGTGGCTGGGAAATCGATGCATCGCGGCTGGAGAAACTACACAACAACCGCTTGCAGCTGATGATAAGGATGCAAACCTCACGCAGCGTGGGTTTCTAACACTGTGCGACTGGAATTTTCACACATCTCCCTGGGCGTCAAAGTAATCGTGAACCTGTGTGGATCTGAGTTGCCCTGTCCAGAAATCAACGCATCACTCTCTTGCGAGGGAGAAAAACGATGCATCACAACCCGAATGGAAAATAAATGATGTATGGCCTCACTTTTGAGTAAGGAATCGATTGCTGACTTTTCCGATGCACTCTCGCCTGTGTGGCTTTATCTTTGATGCAACCCAGGTACTTTGTGTAAAATCATGGTTTCCATTGCTTTTTATAGAGTAAGACTTATTCATTTGAAAATTCATATCTTGACTTGTGTATGTTGAATTTTTGTCATTTTGGTCTTGTTTGATTTAAATAAATATTACCTATTGTTCTAAACTGGAGTGGTGTTCATTTTGTAGTGTTTCCACTGTATTACTGTGTGCGTTGATACAAATACTTTACATATTGTTTCTGAGATAGGCCTGATTGTTTGTGCCAAGCTACCAAGGGGGTGGTCATGGGTTATCCTAGGTGTGTATCTCCATTTCCCTGACTAAAGTGAGTGCCTCTGCTTGGACAGAGTGCAAACTGACTGCCAACCAGAGACCCCATTTCTAACAACCTTCCCGGGCAGCAACCAGGCAACAGTGCAGTAATGTGTAAGGTTATGCAAATACAATAGGTTTAACTTTTTGTGTGAACACATGAGAAATTATTAGACACACAGTCTTCACTCTAGTTCATAAGAGCAGGCACTGTGTCAACAATATGAGGGGATATGCCTCATACACGTAATATATTTTCAGACACTGAAACTTACACCATTTTGTTACTTCAAGAGTTTGTTATCTGCAGAGTGTCACACTTCTCTTAACTAAGCACCAATCTCTTGTTCTGTTATGTATGCCCTGTAGTCCTCTTCGTTTAGAAGCAGGGCCTCAAATTACTGAAACACACTGATGCCACCCGGGTCATACATGGCCGCTCATTTGAACTCAACACCAACAATTAAGGTAACTGTATGCAGTTATAATTGCTGAATACCTTACTCCTGCTTTTACAAATGTTTCATAGTCAGACAGATCTTTGGTCGGCTCCGACACATGATACATCTTCACACAGCTCCACATTCCATATATGAGATGAGACACCCATCTAGTCAGGAAGCTGTGCATCGCAGGATGGAGAGCTGGAGGCCTAAGCTGTACTGTGCATGAAGAACTTCGTGGAAGGTCACACACAAGCCTTGGTAACTGCAAATCAAACTTTGCTCGGGGTACTGTTTTGCGTGGGCGTGGCAAGCTCTTACCTCCACCAAAGTTGGACAGTTAGACCTTTGGACAGTAGGGGTCACTTCAGTCCACCACCTGTGTTGCTGGATCTACTCTCATGGTCAGGAGAGGGGACCCATGCCACCGGTCATTGCTGCAGAGGTATGCCTGCTGAAGCAGGGAAGTGACTCCTTCACCTCAAGGGAGATTCCTTCACTTCTTCTGGTGTAGGCTGAAGACAAGCGGTCCTCGCAGGATGCATGACCTGGAAACAATTGCAGTTGCTGGCAGGAGCTGAAGATACAATGTTGCAGAAGTTATCTTTGCTTCTTGGTTGCAATTTGTAGAGTTCCTGAAGGGTCTAGATGCAGTTCCATTGGTAGAAAATGAAGTAAAGGTTGCAGATAATTCCTGCTGGAGTCTTGCAATCCGAATCTGAGGAAAAACCCAGAGGAGAGACCCTAAGTAGCGCTGAAAGGGGGATTGGTCAGCTACACAGGTAAGCATCTAACAGAGGAAGGCTCTGATGTCACCTGGTGGCACTGGACACTCAGATGCTCTCAAAGTGCCCCACCACCTTGGAATCCAAGATGGCAAAACCCAGGGACACTCTGGAGGAGCTCTGGGCACCACCCCTGAGGTGGTGATACACAGGGGAGTGGTCACTTCTGTGTCCTTTTTCCAGTTCCGCACCAGAGGAGCGACTCAGGGTCCCTGAACTAGTGTAGACTGGATTATGCAAGGAGAGCAACATTTGTGCCTTTAGAGCATTTCCAGAGGCTCTGGGAGGCTAATCCTCCCATGCCTGTAACAACTATTTCTAAATGGAGAGGGTGTAACACCCCTTTCCCAAAGGAAATGCTTTGTTCTGCCTTCCTGGCATCAAGCTGCTTAAGCAACAAGAAGGCAGAAGCCTATCTGTGAGGTGGCAGCAGCTGGGGCTGTACTGGTATGGCAGTACTGGGGTCCACTGTGGAGCCCCCAGAGTGCATGGAATTGTGCAAATATTACTAGAATCAGTATTGGGGTACAATTCCCAGTTCCCTGAGAGCTACTAAATGAGTCTAGTGAGGGACCCATCCATGTACTTTGCCGGGGGACCCTATGAAGTTTTGTTACACCACTGCTCACAGGATTGTTTTTGTGCTGTGAACATGGCCATTCATGTACAAAATAATCCTGCATGTAAAGCAGCCACCCTTGCATCATGGTGCAAGGAGGCCTGCATTTGGAAGAAAAAATAAACATCTATGCACCAGCGCATGGGGAAAGGTCATGAATGCACTGTATTGCATAGATATGGTGTACTCTTGCCCCTTCTCATTGGCATAAGGCAGTGCAGTAAGAAAACACAAGGCACTGTCCTATTGCAATTCCCCCTAAATAAGCCTAAATCCAAGTAAACTCATGTTGCACGGGGGCCTGCAATGTCTAAGTCAGGTTGGGCAGGGTTCAACTGTCCATGTACTATGTGCTGTTCCAGTCCAGGTATGTTTGCCTTGTATTGTGGGACTTGTAGTCCTGGTCACTCATGGTATATATATTTTTTTCAAACCTTCATTTAGGCAAAAAGACACCATAAAAGCACAATGCATTATTAGGGTAAACCAATATTAAAAAGGAACAAACAGACACAATAAAACAGACTGCAAAACAGCTTAAATTGGACAGAAAAATAGACCATGCAGGGTATAGTACTCAGAATAAAATGTCCAGAATATAACGTAATAAAGTACAAAGTTCAATAGCAGCAGAAAAAAAGAGTATCATCAGCACAACCATCATTCATTCCCTTTTCATTCCTTGATTGCCTTTGTGCTCATAGGTCACACATTCCCCAAAAATTTTGCGATGGCATAGTCGAACACGGGTCTTGGATACGACCTCAAGATTCTCAGTGTGATTGCGCTATAAAGCATTCCTAAAGTCCTAGCAACAGGTTTAATCCATGTCCTGTGGGACTTTTCATATTCTCAGAATACGAAAAAGATATGACCAACTGTTTCCTTGCATTGCTTGCAGCCAGGGCATAAATGTGAAACAGCGGAATATAATGCTTAACAACTTGTGTAGGACCTCAGGGGAAGGGACCCTATTCTGAACTACATGTACAGTTTCCTATCCCTAGGGACCAGAATAAAATCTAAATATGGTTCTAAAAAACTACTGACTTTAAAATGCAAAAACACACTTGTTAAACTGCCTCTCCCCTCCGACGCTAAGCCCTTCTACAGAATCCAGGCCCAATAAAATCTTTCTAATTCAACCTTGGATGGAATCTCCTCTTGATGTTCTGAACCCAAATCTATCTCAAACCCCAGGGTATGAAACATCATCTCTACGTTCATAAGTCATGGTATCTTGTGTATCCCAACACACGGAAATAGCTCCCTAAATGGGGATGGTTACTGCTCAAGCTCTTGTGTACACACCAGCCTTATCCAGAACAGCTGTGGGTGCAACCTCGCCTTGTCCCTGATGGGCTTCCAGCCCAGGTCCAGTTTTAGAGTAAGAAGTGGGTGTAGGAAAGTCCTCCTTTTTGCCCTGGTCACCCCCACACTTTTTGGACAGGTACTGGTGGTTACTGACTCTTGGCTGTGTCCTGGGTACTGCTTACCAGTCCCAGGGCCAGTGCTCTGTGTAAAATGGATATGCAAATCAGGCTAATTATAATTGGCTAAGTTAACCTACCTATAAGTCCCTAATATATGGTAGGGCATGTAGGTTTAGGGACCACAGCATAGGTGGTGCACACCTAGGTGCACAGCTGAGGTGCCCAGTGTCATTTTAAAGGCAGGCCTGCCTTGCTGGCTGCTTTTAAATTAAAGTTATATGCAAATTCGACTTTGGAATTAAAAGTAGTTCCAAAGTCTTAAACTACCTTATTTGTACATATAAGTCACCCCTAAGGTGTGCCCTATGTGCCCCTAGGGCTGGGTGCCATGTAACTATAAGCAGGGACTTTATAAAAATAGATTTATAAACCCTGGTGAGGTCAAAACAGCCAAATTCGTTTTTCCCTCATTGAAGTAAATGGCCTTCATAGTCTAGAATGGGGAGACTTTATTTTAAATTTTAAAGTCTCCTTAAATGTTGCATGCCAAGAATTTGGTATCAAATTAATTGCTGTAATAAATCCCACAATTTCCAGTTGTTGGATTTAATATAACTTGTTCAGGTAAAAAGTTTTAGACTTTACCAAAAAAGTTGCCAATTTCAGCCCTGCATTGTTTTTGCTGCTGTGCTCTGATTGGCCAGCCTGCAGCAGCTTAGCCAAGCTGCCTGATGAGGTGTGAAGTGGCCTGGCTTCACACAAAGGAATGTGCTTGTGGGAGAGAATCTCCCCTCAGCAGATGGTGAGGCAGGAAGGGGGAGGGCTGCCAAACTGGTCATCAAAGGCAGAGAAGGACATTTGGAGCAACCAGCAACACCCCCACATCCAGCAACCCCAGACAACTAGGTGCCCCCTTGATTAGATTAGGAGAGGGCAGGAGAGGGGTGTGTTTATGATTTTTAGCCACACCAGTGGGTGGGCTCAGCCAGATGTAACCTCCAAAAATCAGATTCAGCCATGTTGGATTTGTGGAGAATGTTGCCTTCTGGGATGGATTTTTGCCACACTTCCCAGGAAGTGGTCATCACAGGGGGACGACCCTGTACCTGATTGGAGAACCAGGACCCCCCTGCTTTTCACCCAGGAGCAAGGATAAAACTGGCAGACCTGCACCCACACCTCAGATCCCCACCAGAATTCAACAAGAAAAGAACTAAAGGAGAAGAAGGACTGCCCTGCTGGACCCCTGGCCTGCACCTGGAACCTGCACTCAGAAGGACTGCACCAGCTGCACACTTGGGCTTCACCACAAGAAGGACTTTGCCTGGCTTCAACTGGTTCAAGGAGGGACTCCCTGTTTGCTACAGGTGAAAAATTGCTATCCAGAGTCCCCTGCACCAACTCCTGAAGAAAGTGACCAGCTGACCACTGTCCAGTGGCCAAAAAGGAGTTTGCACCAGGTGCATTCTGGGAGTGGTAGTCCGCACCCCCCAAGGACCATCTCAGAACTTCTGGACCCTTGGGGTGAGCTGTGGACCCCAAAAGAACCTTAAAAGAACATCTGGGTGAAGCCCCAGAAGTTTGGAGAAGATTTGAGAATTTTTGTAAAAAAGCTCCATAGAGGGACCGACCCGCCGCGGAAATTCTAGCCGGCTTGCCTCAACCGCGACCCGGCCTGATATGGTGGTTCGTCCCGGTAAAGAAAAATCTCAGAAAAAGAGACTAAGTCCGAAGGTAAAAAGTTGACCGGGACCTCCCAGCCATCGTATCCGAGAAGGGCTCCATGGACGTCGGATCAAGATCCAGGTTTACCCCGGTCGAAGGATTTTCACCTAGAAAAAACGACTAAGTCCGAAGGTAAAAATCTCCACCGAGGAATCCAGCATCGCGTATCCGGAGAAGGGCTCCAGGAGGTCGGATAGGACTGGCAGGTTTGTCCCGCTGAAGAAAATCTTCAAAATAAAGACTAAGGCCCTCATTCCGACATTGGCCGGCGGCGGTCGCCGCCGGCCTGTCGGGGGCCGCCAGAATACCGTTCTGCGGTCGAAAGACCGCGGCGGTGATTCTGACTTTCCCGCTGGGCTGGCGGGTGGCCGCCTTCAGGCCGCCCGCCAGCCCAGCGGGAAAGAGGCTTCCACGATGAAGCCGGCTCGGAATCGAGCCGGCGGAGTGGAAGCTGTGCGACGGGTGCAGTTGCACCCGTCGCGTATTTCACTGTCTGCGAAGCAGACAGTGAAATACATTTAGGGGCCCTCTTACGGGGGCCCCTGCAGTGCCCATGCCAGTGGCATGGGCACTGCAGGGGCCCCCAGGGGCCCCGCGACCCCCCCTACCGCCATCCGGTTCCCGGCGGGAGAACCGCCGGGAACTGGATGGCGGTAGGGGGGGTCGGAATCCCCTCGGCGGCGCAGCTAGCTGCGCCGCCTTGGAGGATTCCTATGGGCGGCGGTACACTGGTGGGAGACCGCCAGTGTTGCCGGTCCGACCGCGGCTTTACCGCCGCGGTCGGAATGCCCATTGGAGCACCGCCGGCCTGTCGGCGGTGCTCCCGCGGTCCTCCACCCTGACGGTTTGAAACCGCCAGGGTCGGAATGAGGGCCTAAGTCAGAAGGTAACTTTTTAACCGAGGCCTCCCGCGACCTGTAGCCGAGCAGGGCTCCATCGCGGTCGGCCTGAAACTTTGACTTTGCCCCGGTCGAGGTGCAACCAGATGACCCGATTGGCGCTTTTTGTTTCTAAGCGCTAGAAAAATAATAATTCTTTAACAATTCATATCTCCGGTTCCCTTTATCCAATTTTATTCGTTTTGGTGTCATTTTAAAGATAAAAATATAAACTATTTTTATAAATTGGGTTTGGATTTTTAAACAGTTTCCTGTGTTTTATTTAATTACTGTTTTGTGATATTTGAATGCTTTACACACTGTCTCCTAAGTTAAGCCTTGACGCTCGTTGCCAAGCTACCAAGGGTTGAGCTGGGGTTAATTTACTGAGACCTAACTGGACCTAAGTGGAGGTTAGTGGCTTGTTGCTAGGTGTAGGTACCTACCTGCCCTTACCAATAACCCATTTTCCAACAGTGGGGTACTAGGAGGTACCTGAACGAGACTTTTAATAAACTTGTGTTCCATCTGACTCAGACCACTGAGACCAGAAAATCCCCAGATGTCTGCAGCATACAGTGCTGATGCCACAGCTTTGGCATCATAGATCTGTTTGGGCTCTGCCACAGGCTTAAAAGTGGCAGCTTAATGCTCCGACAGTATTACTCCCATTAACTGTCTCAACGTGTTGCCCATTTTGTTAATGTGATGATGCCAAACCATCTCAGCCCCCAAGGTCAGCCTCTCCCTGAATGCCTTATGTGGGTTGATAATCAAAAATGTAGTCTTGTTAGTGTTAATAATCAGGCTAGGATTCCACAGAATTCCTCAAATCTATCCAGAAGCCTTTGAAGACAAGCTGGAGTCTTAGATAAAAATAAGGTACCATCCACATAAAGGGCCATATTTATACTTTTTGACGCAAAGCTGCGGCGCCGCAGTTTTGCGTCAAAAATTTTACCGCCGGCTAACGCTATTTCGATGCGCCGTGCGGGTGTCAAATTTATACTTTGACGCACGGCGGCGCAATCAACAGGTGGGAGTAATTTTTTTTTACGCACATCGTGGCGTCAAGTCGTAAAGGAAAACGACGTTAACGCGACGTAAATGACTGTGGGTCGATTTACGACAGCGCAACACGGAAAGCGCCGTTTTTTTTGACGCAATAGCGTCAAAAATACCCGCGAACACTGCCCTTTCAGCAGAGGAGAGCCAAAATGGATCCCAGATGCCACTACAGACCCCAGGAAGATGACAGCAGACCAGGAACCAGCCAGGATGATCCATACAAGAACCAGGACATATATAGAAAAAAAAGAAAGTGTAGTGCAGACCTTCAGTGCAGAGGAGCAGGAAATCCTGGTTAAAGAGGTGACGGAACACCAGCACCAACTGTTTATCACCTCTAAGTTGCCAATCAGTAGGAGAGAGGCCATATGGCAACAAATTGTTGACAAGATCAACAGTGTGGCTAAAGTACCGAGTGTAAGAAACGCTGGCATGACTGCAAACGTAGGACAAAGGAAAAAATGGCCAGGAACAGGAAGGCAGCACTGCAGACTGGAGGGGGGAGTCCAGCACACCAGGAGGCCCTGGACCACATGGAGGAGATGGTCGCAGCCGTCATCCCTGAGGAGATCGTCACAGGGATTCAAGGACAGGACAGTGCAGACTACCACGAGACAACGCACATGCAGGGTAAGTCGCATGGGGAATTATAATGCAATAATGCAATAATGTTGACTGTAAGCGGGGGGGAAATACCTACTACACATTGCATGTAAGTCAGCATATACATGGAGTGGCATGGGTAAAGGGGCACCACAGGGGGGCATGCCCTGCACATACAGAAGCTGGGGCACAACATAACACAACACCTACAACAGTCCCATGGGGGAATCCTGTCATGACAACAATGGAGCTAAGGGAAAGCCTCGACAGGAGGGAAGGCCACTACGTCAAACTTACATCCTGGCACTCGTCAGCCAAAATATCTGCTACATTAACTAGGGCCCTATCAGCAATCCACTAGCCAAAACAACAACTGCAATGTAACTGCAACAACAGTTGACACTACCACCTCTGATCTCTGTGCAGCTATAGTAGCCAATGGGAGTAACCTCCCCATGGCACATACATACCTAAATTAGGGGGTGAGGATGACATCTGCAACAATCTCCTGAAACAAGACAAAGGCCCCAGTACACTCATAGTTGTCACATACATCAGCCAAAGTAAACAGCAATAGGAGCGACACAGCACTAAGGACACACCCATGCTGCATATGTCAGGATCCTTCACGTGCCTGGCTTACCAGGCAACATCACAAAAGTCATACTGCTCAGACAACAGCATTGAGGAGGGGACACATGCAACTGGTCACTGAAATACACCTGCACAGTCAGAGGACCAAATAGGACATTGATACGATAAGCAGGGCAATCCAATTAAACACACATTACCCAACATCAGCAGGACACATTAACAATGTCTACATCCATATCACATCATAACATTGCCATGCATAGGATATGCCACATGTCAATTACAATTAAGTCAATGTGAACAATCAGGGATTGGGGCAGGTCCTGAGAGGCAAGTGTGCTGCCAGGGCAATCAGAACAACCACAGCCAGTGAAAGGTCTCACCATAAGAATAGATATACACGGAGGGTTGAGTAGGACAAAAAGATGGCTATTCCCTATTTGGTACAAAGCAACACCTAGAGGCAATTAGGCAGAGAAGTCTGATAACTCAATATCATACATGTGACACACAGGTGGGCCATAGGCCTATAACAATGCCCATATGAAGGACAGCAGATACCAATACCAAACAAGATCACAAAGTAAATTCATCAAAAGGCTGGCATGTTACGTCAAAATTGTCACAACACAGACACACTAATTGTACCCTGTTTCATTGCAGAGGAACATGGATCTCCTGCCGATATGCCTGTCCCTGATTTCCCTGATGACATGGATGACGAGCCCATAAACATTCCCCAGGAGACCATCCAAAAGGTCCTTGAAACCCTCCAGACCCCACCTTCAGTCACAAGGAGGAGCACAGAACAAGCAGCCATCACAGAAGAACCACCCACCACCCCAATTGCAAGACCTGCCAGCTCCTATACAGCTGAGGACTCTTACGACACTGGCACCAGCTTTGAAAGAACTGTAGTTGGAGTACAGCGGGAGCTGTCAAAGGAGGTGCGGGTGGGGATGCAAAATATGGCAGCCAGCCTTGAGGGGGTGCACTCGTGCATGATGTCATCTGCAGATCAGGCAGCAGCTATGCAAGCCCTAACATCCATACTGCAAGGACTACAAGAAACTATAAAGGAATTCACCACTGCAGTAAGGGAGTTGCCACAACACCTCGCACCCCAAACTTTTCCACTGCATGCACGAATGCAATCATGACTCCCTCAGGGCCGACCTGGCTGCCTACCATCGTGATGTAGCTTCTATTCTCAAAAAACAGCTGGCCCTCCTTGCTGCAGTACTGCCCTTAAGACCTTCACAGGGAGCAGCCACCGGGATGTCTGACTCCACGTCTTCTAACACTGAGGTGTGTGTTGCCCCTTCACAACCAACAACAACAAGGACAAAGCAGGCAAGGCAACACAAACATCAGAAGAAGAAGACATGGAACAGATCACATTCACACGGAAGAGTACCCGGAAGCACTAGTCCCTGCACCCTGGCCTACTTTGACCAAGGTCCTATGTTTTGTCAATTGCCAGTCTCACTACAACTATACTCAATGACTGTTCTGCTAACCACTGTATGACTTGTCAGCATTGCCAGTGAATGTCTCTCTCCTACTAATCGGCAAATCCTGTCCCTCTGCACTGTCTGTAACATCACCCCAGCATGTCAGGAGCATCATCCACACCCCTTCTGTAGGATCACCATGTAAGAATGCACTAGAACGGACTCAGCAAACATGGACAATGTACATTTTGCACTACAGCACCTATCAATAAATAGCACTTGCACACCTAATATGTCTCTGTGTAATTTGACACATCAACTGTGCAGTAGATAACTCAAAAGTGCCTGTGTGACAACCATGTAGCTTGTCAATACAACTGTCCTGACATCATGTAGTCTGATACATCTGTGCAGTGGCCAGGATCGCATCATAGCCTGACCATCCTGAGGAGAATAACTGATGAAGGGAGAAACCACACACAATCATGCTGTGTCGGACAGAAGAATGCTCCATCAATAGCAATCAAAGTCAACTAAAGGTGGCTGATAAATGTGGGCACAATGCAATACTAAAACATTAAATTATGCAGTCTAATCTAAGCAAACACAACTAAACACAGCATCAATCACCCTTTCTGAGTATACTTCCAAGAAGGGAAGTCATGCAGAATTGTTGCACACATGATCTATGTCAGTAATGAAGACAAGAAGACAAGAGTGTTAACAACACCTCATCTACAAAGATGTCCCTGAACATCACACTGCAGTCCGATCTAATAAATTCCCCACAATACCAAGTCTGGAAGCACACTTTGTGATGTAGAAAACATACTCATCAACACAAATCCTTTGTGAGCCATGTAAACTCCAAATGGTGGTTCTATCAAATGGTGGATACTTACCAAGTTAGCACAGGGGTAGCTGCCATTGTAAACCTCTTTCTTCTTCGGTGTGTAGCATAGGACACAAATGTCATAGAACAACAATCACCTACACTGATGGCAAGGCCATGATCAAGTAGCAGTTAACACATAATGCAAAGGGTTAACTATATATTTATTCATAAATATTCACACCAGAGGCAACTAAGGGAAAAGTCATACCTACACTAATCTAATCTGACTACTCCTAACCCACAACTGTCCCTAACTAACCTAAGCTAAACTTACTCTACACATATAACGAATCGATCTAAACATCAACCCCCCACCCACCATTATGAGACAGGACACATGCAGGAGGACAACACATACTAACCTACACACAGACTATACTATCCTAAACAATCATATATTTTTTTGTATTTTTTTTATAATTGTTTTTTTTTTTTTTTCTTTTCTAAACAGACAGGAATCCCAACATTGACCCCCACCCACCCACACACTCAAAAATGAAAAATAGAAAGAATAAGGACCCCCCACCCTCCTCCCTAACACTAACTAAGCTAACAACCTATACTAACCTAACACTAATCCACAAAACCCACCTATCATGATAAAAAGGAAAGAGGAGAGAGAGGAGGGATAAATTAAAATAGACCATATAAGTCCTAGAGGTTGGCCCTCCGTAGGGTCCGCCTGATGGGCCTGACCCGCTTCTTTATGTACGCCACATCCTGGCTCAGCTTGTCCACCTTACGAATTAACTTGTCCATTTTGCGGTCCAAAGCCTGGAATGCCGCAGGGTCAATTGGAGGTGCTGCTGCTGTCTGTGTGCTGGCAGAGGTGCTCTGTGTGGGAGTTGTTTGTAGCCCACTGGACTGTCCTGCAGCTCTGATATTGCTGGGTCCAGGTCGTGCTGCAGAGGCAGGGACAACTGTCCCCGCCGTTGCTAGGGCCACTTGGGGAGAACTGGTGGTTGTGGTGGTGGTGGCTGTAGTGGGCAACGTTGGCCCACCCTGTGGTGAGGCCCACCATGCTCCGGAGGCCCGATCCGCCTGGTATTTTCGGGCCATACGTCGGAACCCCGACTGCACCTGCAGGATGTGCCGGTATCTCATGGCCCGCCTCTCAAAATCATGCCTCTGTGAGGCACTCATGTTTGCAGCTGTGAAGAGAAAGGGCAACTATTTACCATAGGAAATGCATTGGGTGGAATAGCACAATGGGTCAATTTGAAATTACTTTTACTGTAGTTGTAACAGCTCATATCACCACATAGATCATTGAAAGTCTCAGAGGAAGTACATGGGAAGCCTGCATACAAAGGGCATCTCACACCTAGCATATACATGTCTATACATGATGGGTGACATCAGCCTAAACTTCCCATCAAAATAATTAGTAATGCAGCTGACATTATGGCTGCACCTCCTCCGCCTATTGCCTTGACTACATATGTCAGTGTATGTGATAACAATCACAACCCTCAATATCTGCGATTTGTCATTGGATTTGCTAGTATAGAACCCATGTGCCATAACCGAGTGTGTACACTAGGTTCAAGACAAAGTTTCGAATGGTCACAAGTTTGTGTAACATACTGGTTGCTACAGTCCTAGGTACCCTATTCCCAAACACATGGCAGTCTTTGAGGGGGGGGTGGGAAGAACATCCAACAATCCCATAATCAATGCACACCCAGGAGTGTATAGAAAGCTCAACAAGTTTTTGCCTCCACACACACAACACCAGTGAAGGGCTAGCAACAAATCGGAGTCAGCTAAACCTTGTCCTATCCAAGGTCCACACATGTCAAAATGTACTGACTTAGGCCAACATCACATACTACCAGTGAGGCATATTTTTCTACAGACACAGAGGAGCAAGAACACCCATGATCATGAGTAGAATATACACCTAGGCCATTGCACTCTAGTCCCACACACTTCTAGTACAACTTGTGGAAGTACATGCCCCCGGAAGATCCAACCTACAGTATACTCAGTCCATCGTTAACTAGGGAAGCAGCAGATTTCAGACAAGCCATTTGCAGAAGCTATCTGGGAGAATGTCAGTCTGAAATGCAGACTCAGTCCGAGACAAGTCCCAGAGCAACTCTTACATTAACCAGTGTATTCCACATGACTCACCCCATTCCCCATAGCGGGCCCTACTGGAATGGCCTACAGACCCAAAATCTGAGAAATGAATAAGCATAGGTCAACTCAAAATGAAGTGATAACTGAAAACCAACTAATGGAACAATACTAATGAATCGGCAGCGCATCCAACCTTGAATTCTGTTGAACACACAGTAGTCCATCATGCATCACCAGCAAACATTAAAAATAGCACACATGCAACACTCACTGTAGGTGTCGGGGTCCTCAAAATGAGCCACCGCTCCCACTGTGTACAGTGCAGGTCCACCTGTAAAGCATGGAAGGAAGAATATACTCAGAATCCGTGCACTGACAAACAATTGCAATTACAAAGACAATGTGAGAATATGACATGAGTAATGAAACCCTTTCACACATGCTCATACTGCATGGAATTATTCATGAGCAACATTTACATTGGATGAGTCTCCTGCTACAGTTACACACCCTACTACACACATGCAGTGGCCTGAACAGTCATGTGGTGGCAAAGATGCACCTCCATTAGTATGCACCAACAATATAGGGGTGCATTCATCTCATCATGTGCATCCAAGAGAGACATCCAAAAGCTGGTTACTTGAGGACTGCATGACCTCTCAAACTCAAACAGCCTATGTGGTCAGTTTCCATACACACCAACCAGACACACATGTGACATATGTGTGGACAACATTGCTAACTTCAATTGACGTGAAGGCAGCACTCATTTATAGCATCATGTAGGGTTTACAAATGTCAGTCTAGCTATGGCGTCTACATATGTAGGTATGATGTTTCAACATCCATTTTTCACTGGCTATTGTGACCTGTAGAGTCCTAATTGCGTCATTAATGTGTTGCTTGTCTGACTCAAAGGCAGCACTACATTACATACTGCTACAGGCAACCGGTATGTGTCGAAAACATGAGCTACCTGACTGCTAGCATTTGTCTTCCTTCACATTGTGCATCAATTACCCAGTAGGTTTCCCTAGCATTACACGCAGTCAGCTACTTATCTGGCAGATTGGGTAAAAATCATCCCATGTCGCCACACAGCTTTAAAATGTTCACATGTAATTGATCTGTACTCACCAACATGGCCACCAATCCTCATTCCCAGGTGGTCCAGCAGATCTTGCTCCCTGGATATCAGATCAGCCCAGCGGTGCTTCAGTTGATGGTCATTCCTTAGGCTACCATATACACGGACCAAGTGATGGCGCCCCTTCCCCCACTGGACTTTACGGGCCTCCGTGTGATACCCCTCTATCACCCTACCCCCAGCCTCCTGCATGAGTGGGAGGAAATGGCAAACAAGCCATATAAATCCCCCCAATTCCTCCTCACCCATCCTGGAAAGCCGTGGCCTACCAGACATGTCAGCACTGACAAAGGGGAAAAAGTTGTAGAAAAAGGAAAAGGGGAAAATGGGGAAAGATAGAGTGGTGAAATACAAAGAAAACTTAAGAAGAAGAGCCCAACTAACCCCTATATTACAGTACCCACAACAGACTCCCACAGACAATAAATAAAATACTGGACTTGACAAAATAATACAACACAGACTCAGACAGTATTCAACAACAAGACAATGATGACAAAAGCACAATTGAGATGGTACACTGGACACAAAAGCACTAATACACAGGACAACACTTTGCACACAGCCACACAGTCTAGAATAATCTGAGACTGCAAAGTGAAAGTGAAAGTACACCCACTGTACAGATTCTGTAAACAGGATATCCTATTACATCACATCCTGCATAAAATGGCCGCCGTTTTTCCCCCCGCTATGCGTCATTTTTTGACGCATACTGCTTGTGCATCATATTTTTTGACGCATAGGAGTGCAAATAATGCAGAGTCAAAAAAAAATTCTTCATTGGTCTATTATATTTGTTTGAGGCTTATTTTACAGTTCTAGAGTTGAAAATTAAGCCGCAGGAAAATATGATATCTAAATATGAAAAATATTTTTGACTCTGCATTATCTGCAATCCTGTGCATCAAAAATTATGACGCACAAGCTGTATGCGTGGAAATATGACGCATTATGGAAAAAAATGGAGGCCACGTTATGCAGGTTATTATATCTATTTTTGAAAATATTTTTTGACTCTGCATTATCTGCACTCCTGTGCGTCAAAAATGATGACGCACAAGCTGTATGCGTGGAAATATGACGCATTATGACAAATATGTCTTTCATTTGTCAATTTGAGAAATGAATTTTGTCATGACCAAACTGTGCTAAGTGATACACATTTGGGGTTAGCTGTGGCAAATGTCCCTTATAGGATGTATAGAAGGTATTCACAGTGCAATAGTAATGATTGGTCAGAATGGATATTACTCATAATTGTACACATATGTGGGTAATTGCTGATGGCTATTTTCAAAATATGAATGGGATACCAGGATGTATTCCTTAGCAAAAATGTGTCCACATTTATCACGGTAATCAAAATTATATAAAGGCCAAATAGGTAGTGCAATTGTCGCCTACACTTTTTAAGGGGGTAACCATGTCCTAATTACGAGTTAATGTATCTTAAATGTGTTTTACTTTTGACATGTAGGGCACACATGCGCCTTATGCATGTGTGTGCTTCACATGTTCATAAATAATGTATATTTGTGGGGCAGTAGAGGTGGACTTAGGCCCCCAGCACCCTAGGGTTTGCTCTTCCAGACTTGCAAATTTATCCAAGAGTTTCCCAAATTCAGTGATGCTAAACCTTCAGCAGCAGGCTCATGGAAGCAAATAGGGTATGATTCACTGTTTGCCATTTTGTAATCCCATTTGCCCATTTTACGTTTGCCCTATTGATTCTTTGGAGAAATCTGACATACCATTTTGCATTGATATATTTTGCAAAATCTCAACGTTCCTCATCTCATGATAGCAAATAGGTTGTTGATGTATGTGGCCCTTTATGCATTACTTGGTTTAGTGGCATGTTTCATTCTTACTGCTAGGTTACAACTGGGACACTACTGTGATCGGCTGCTTGCAAATATTTTGTTGATTGAATGGTACATGTACATGTGTGTGGTCCAATATTGATCCAGTATCAACTGTCAGGGTGTATATTGTCACTGTAACTTCCAGGTCTCCTCATGAGTTAGTGGCAGCTAATCTTGTTTCTATTGGGTATTGTTTGTATCAAAATTTGAGAGAAGCCATTGAGGACATGGTCACCTACACATGGATGGTCCCACCCTGTCACTGAAAACGTGTAATGAGACATTCAACTGGGCAACCTTGGTGTGCTGAGTGAGAGAATGTCTCAGGTGTCTGGATCCGGCATGTGTCATTGCAACATTTGTACTCCAGTTGGCCTCTGTGGATGGTAATGTATCAGGAAACATCATAGCCTCTGTGCAGAAGTAAATGGCTGGTATTCAACACACACGACTCATCTTTATCATTTGAACAATGTTACTCAGCGTTTGAACAGTCAGGGTCCTCATATGTGTTGACTTTTCATGGACATTATCTGAGGTTGCTGGTTTTGATGGAGGCCATTTACACCATCATACACTATGGTCCTGGTCCACTGTCACACTTTGTAGTGTAGGCATTAATGAGGGCCAGACAACGGAAGGGCCAAGATTTGGCTATTCAAGGGCACTGTCACAAATCGGTTGCAAATAACAGTCAGATGATGCAATACTATGTATTTGAGTATACATTGATGAGGCTAATGACAAATTAGTGTCTGAGGTACAAGAGGTTTTGGACAGCACGTGTGGTACATAGGTGGACCCCAGGTATCTGTAGAGTGACCCACGGACAGGTGCCAGTCAGGCTGACAGGATGCTGGGTCAATCAGGAGCAAGTTCTTTCAGTAATTACATGATCAAGTGTTCTGACTAGGACTGGTCAGAGGGAGCAGTAGACAGTTGAGATGTCACACTGTGTATGTCCTGTGTTGTTTTGAAGGTGACACATGAACCCTGATTAAGTTTTCTACGGCAACATTGGTGTCAAAGCTTAATGATGTCATAGCTGAAATTCAAACATGTATGCAGTAGGAAGCATCAGCAGGGACGGGGCATGTACATTTGGGTGGTGTGCATGGAGGGGATCACTGGTGTGGCCTCCATCAGTGGCTCACTAGTCCTGTCAGATGGGATTTGCTGATAAATAGCCTACAGTACCTTTCACAGAAGAATCAATCTACAGGTGATACCAGGCCTTATAAACTCTAAGCCAGTGTATTATATGAGCTGAGTTCCATGCAGTGAGATGGTACTATGACAATGGTAGGCATAGGAAAGGGTGTGGCACACTGGATGACTCTTGTGAGTGTGTGTGTGTAGATGAGGGAATCTCAGTGTACACAAATCGGCATTCCAGGGACCTCTTCAGACAGGTGGGGTGTGAGCAGCTGCAAGTGTGTGTAATGTATTTAGAAAAGGGCTGACATGTAGATGGGATGTGATGTGCTGGATGCTTGTCATAGGTGTAGCACTTGTGCTGTGTATGTTCTGCTTATGTGTAACTCTAGTGACAGATAGTCATTGCAATGATAGTAAGTAGTTGGAATTACTGTTGGCAAGAGTCTAGTACTACATTCCTGTTCCTGAAGCATTAGCATGTGAACTGCCTGATGTATGAGGCCTGTTTTCCACTAGTTGAGTGATGGTGTTTTAGTTGTGTGCCATCTGCTGCGATGATCCATGTTTCCTACATGTATGTGAGTCATATGTGTGGTCCTCAGCTATTGCCCTTCAAAGGTGAACTGTACAGGATGTCTGTCATTTACATTGTGTGTGTATTTGACCATTGTATGGTGGCCATTACATTTGTGGTGTATTTTTTTGTTTCATGATTGTTATATCATTATTGCTCAATGAGACGACATTCTTCTTCAGATATTTCAAGCTAAAGGTGGGCTGAAATGAATAGGCCAAACCATGATGTGGTGTTTGTTATCAATGTTTATTTACAATAGTGCATTAAGTGGTGATGGTGATAATTATGAAAATAAATTATTTACAATGTGTTGGCGCTTACGCACTCCAGCAGCTGTGTTTGGTTGTTCCCCCTCCTGTTGCAGGCCAGCATTCTCCTCTTCTTCGTCTTCAGGCATGTATGGGTCTTGTTCGAGGAGGGGAATGTTCCTTTTTACACAAATGTTGTGCAATATTGCACATGTGAGTATGATCCTACAGACCATCTCGGGGGAATATAGTAGGCTACCGCCAGTGATGTCAAGGCAGCGGAACCTTGACTTGAGGATCCCAAAGGTCCGCTCAACAATGCTGCATGTCCTCTTATGGGCGTCGTTGTATGCCCGCTATGCAGCAGTACTCGGGTTCCCAAATGGTGTCATTAGCCATGGCTGGATGCCATACCCCTGATCAGCTGAAAGAAAAGCACAGAATGGGATCTGTAGATGTAGCTGGCACTATTGAAAAGACCTTTAATGGCAGTAGTTGTCTTGTGTTGTGTGTGACTCTTTTGTGTACTAATGTGACATCCTATACTTGTAGGCTATACCATCTGCATTGTGTTGTTTCCTTGGCTGAGCAAGTGTTTGTCTGCTAACCATTTGTCAGAAGTATGTTTTGGGATTTTCAGTACAGTGTGCCCTCCCTAGCATTGTGACTTGTGATACAGGTGTCCGTGTGTCTTCACTGAGGGTGAGATGATAGTTCCATGCACATTTAAATTTGGAAGTGTTGTTAACACGTTCATATCAAAGTACCCTGTACATCCCATACCTTGAAACTTATGCAATGTATTAATGTAAAGGTCATTGTGACACTTAAAATGTGCAAGGTGACATTTTGGCAACCACACTCATTAATGTCTTCACATTAGGCTGTACAGTAAATTCCAATGTGTGACAGGTTCAATGGTGAGTTAAGAAACATGGCTAGTGATGTCAGTTCCTCAGTGTGTTCCTGTCTAGATGTTGCTGTTGTGGTGTATGTGTTGTGTGTCCTAGAGGGTTGCTGTGCAGTGTGTATATAAGTAGGTTTCTGTACTTACCAACAAGTAGTCCATTGCCATACCGTCCATCCTGGAAGTGTTGGTTGATGGTGCTGTGACGGAAGATGAATGAGTCATGGACACTCCCAGGATATTTTGCCACGATGTTGGTGATCAATCCCTGGTGATCTACTATGGCCTGCACGTTGATTGAATGTGTGTGCTTCCTGTTGCGGTAGAGGTGTTCTGTTGCAGCAGGTGGCAGAAGGCGTACGTGTGTGCAGTCGATTTCACCAAGGACGTGTGGGAAGCCACTGATTGCGTAGAACCCCTGTTTAGTTTCCTGCCGCTTCTGCAGTGTGTTAGGGAAGCAGATGTGGAGGGGTGTCAGGCGAATGATGGGATCCAGTACTTTTGGCAGAAATGCGGAGAATGATGGTTGTGATATTCCGCCAACCAGGGCCCCAGTTGTTTGAAATGAGCCACTTGCCAGGAGGTGAAGTACGGCAAGCAGCTTTGTTTCTGTTGGGATGGTGCGGGGTGTCACTAAAGTGGGGGTCAATGTTGCGCAGCAGCTGCTGAATGGCCTGCCAGTTCAACCGGTACCTCTGTATGATGTTGTGTTCCCTGAGGCCATGCAGGGTTGTTCTTGGGCGGAATATCCTCTCCTGCCTTCTGCGCTGCCTTTGGGGTCCCTGCTGGTGTTGTTGTAGCTGCTGTTGTTGCTGCTGGGCTCTGCGTCTACATCCACCCTGGATAAAAATCACCTCCATGTCTCCCTGT